>NC_139346.1:39396825-40596825 GCF_055883805.1 Amblyomma maculatum
ATTCAGTGAGTACAGAGAGCGAATTAGTGCTAATGGAGAAATCTTTCTCCTTTAATATCGCCTGTGCAATTGCGCTAATGGCTTCAATTGTGAGTTGAGAAGTGTCAAAAAATAACAAAGACATCCCTCTCATAGCTAAATTTCACAATACGCTGGTCAGGAAGTGCATTGAAGCTAGCAACGACCGTTTCATCACTTCCAGGTGATGAAGCAAGACTGCAAGACTGCCATCTAGCAAGACTGAATGCTGTTATGTCTGGTCTATATTCCGAAGCTCATTTAGCAGCTTTTGACGCTATTTCATTCGGAAACCAGACGCTGCGTTGTTGGGTATGGAAAAGTGACATCTGCTGCTTGCTTCTACCATAGGCTGTTGACCATGAAAGCAAAAAAAGAAGAAAAGTACTAAACTAAAGGACAGCTGCACGAACGCTTACTTTCAACTAACTTTGGTCCACGCAAGAAGTAGAATTTTATTCTTGGTGTCACCTTCGTATACTTACAGGCTTTATCATAGAGTGATAAATGACATACTTTATCGAGCTGCACATGTGAGCGATGTTAGATATGCCATCTCTTTCAGAAAACAGAATCTACGAGCGCTTATGCAATCATCCTCAGTTCGCGCTACCCCTGCGTTTCAATAGTTTCTTGCGTAATTTTGTTTGTACTCTTGTAAAGAACTTTACATTTGTCAAAGTCTGGACAACTATCCTTCTTGCCTTTGCATTTGAGACAATGGGCGTTTATGTGCACCTCCCCCCTCCCTGTTTTGTTATCCACAATATAGGCGTGCTCACGTAATCTCCCATTTAGGCATCTTACTGTTTTACCTATGTAAATCTCCCCACATGTCATAGGCTGAGTTATACAAACTCTGAACCCAGAAATACATGCAACTATTCGAAACTTCAAAAATGAAAATCACTTCCTTCGTACAGTTAATACTCGTACCTAAAACAAGACTGACGGAACGGTGAACTATTGAACATATTAAGGTTGGTGAAAGTATTGAAATAAGCAGGATGGCAGTCTTAAGCCTGCACTTTTCAGGCGGCGTAGGCCACACAAAGCTTTGCAAAAGCGCTTTCAAGAGCTTCGTCCTCTAGCGCAGTGTTAAGTGTGTAACAATTTCTAAATCATATAAGTTTCCTCTCTCAATAATGAATAATGAGCAATATGGTAAGATTACCACCTCTGGTTTAGAAAAGCAAAACGCCTGTTACGACCACTTTCCTGGTTGTTTTTACGCGGCTGCGTTAAGCTCACTGTTCCACATAAATTCCGGTGTTGGAATCGGCATTCCAAGTGAAAAATAGTGATCACGCCGCTCCCAGGCTCTGGTTAGCCAGTGGGAAAGCCGAGAATTGATTGACAGGCGGATTATGTGCCGTCAGAAGGCTGAATCACATGGTGGTATTAGAAAGCATTGGCACGAGATCAAAGTCGAGTCCGGGACTCTTGGACCCCGATTAAGGCGCGTTCATATGGATTAGTCAAAACAATTCATTGCATCTATGCCGGTTGGTGTTCCACATAAAGTGCTAGCTAACGACTGAGACCCGCGGCTCAGCATCTAAAAAAAGAGCAAGTATCAGCAAGGGAAGCCGGCAAATAGGAGTCAATAATTATGCCGCGTCATGGGCTTAAAGGAGGAGGTTCCGTGTCGCCCAATATCTTTATGTAGAATCGTCCGTATTCGTCATAGTTTACATGAGCATGCATGATATAGGCTCAGTTTTAAAGTGTATAAGCGGGATACGGTGGCGGAATTTGTATATTTCGCTTTATTAAAGAGATAGAGTTAACCTCGTCTCTAGCAAGTCCGGCGCCGGCGTCGATTGCCGCCGTGTTATGGCCCGGCCGTGCCAACCCCCAACAACTACGTGCCAGATGCATACCCATAATTTTCTCTCGCTATGTTGACTTCGCTGACGCAAGAATGTCCGGAAAAAAGGTCCCATGCCGCTACCGTACTTAAAGAGCCTATGATAACATTATACTGGGAAGTTAATGCTATGCGAGGCGAGCACAGGATGTTAGAAGGTTATCCCAGTAGACCGGCAACTTTCATGCAGGAATTAGCCATTCCCATTGTGTTGGTTTTCATATTTAGTCATCCGTTGCTCTAAAGCTTAATATCGCGAAATACTGAGAAACCGGTTAAAGAAATGGCGATATCCCACTGCCTAAAATGGTTATTGGCACTCGCTGCACGAACCGGCCGACCACTTGCTGCGTCAGGCATCCAATGCTTACAGGTGGTTGTGAGTGAGCCAAAGCTCCAGTCGCTACTAACGGAGTCATGAAAGTCTCAACTTCGTTGGCCAAACAGAATTTCCGATTCCAGAACATCAAATAGATTTGAAATGGAAGTCTGTTAATGGGTTCTAGTAGAATACAGCCGCTGGAGTGCTTCCTCAGATGGCGCCGCATGCATTTCGGGAGGATTCGAACGCACTGGCAAGTGTTTTACTTTTGTGTCCTAGATTACTGCGCTATGCGGTGCTCTCAATCTATCTCCGCGTATTTTTGTGGGTTGTCCTCCTCAATCACCTACGGGATGAAACTTTAGTTAAAACCGTGCAATTCATTTCAAGCACAAAAATTTTCCGTTCATGTACCTTAAACCCCTAGTAAATGCGTATACCCCTAAAAGCTGCTTTTCGTAAGTCCATGACGTTCTCAATGTATGACACAATAAGACGCATTTGCAATAAATTCCACCCAAGGCGCCATGAACAACTTGAAATATGATTTTGGGTCACCAATAACTTGTGCCGAAGCCCAGTGCGGCAATATTCTATGATAAACTGCTATTGCTTTCTTTAAAACGCAGTTCCGCATATATACTGCGCCTATGCACTGAATGCAGCTCAGGCGTGTTTTTTTTTTTTTTTTATTCAGAACGCGCTGGTGCCTTTTATGTTCTCTTTCTTTTCCGTGTCGCTTTGCGCACCGGTTGCTGTGAGCCTCTTTTTCTAATATGTTCTCTCCACCAGAAAAGGAGCGCACAATATTCAACACCTGCCGTTTCTATGTGACGGCCAGCGGTACCCATTAAGTTATCAGCAGATACGGCGAGTAGATTATAACACACGTCAAACTGTCTAATATTTCTGCAGACTTCAGAGAGGCCATATTTCACTGCAGCGTGTTTATGTCCTAGAAACACATGTGCAGGGAACAGGCGCTTCGTGCGTTGCAATACCACATATTGCAACCGATTCTGGACACGAGGGGAGCATTGTGGATTTCCGCTAGCAAATGCTGGATAGAAAGAGCATCTAGAGTTAGAATAATTCTACCAAATATTAATGAGGAATATGCCAAAATGCTGCCAATTCCCTGCGGGCTGCATGGATCTGATTTATTACAGAAAATGGACTACAACACTAAGCATAAAAATGTCAGGAAACGTCAAAATGTCACTGCTAACGCGCGCTGCATGCTTAGAGAAAGGTAACCAATTACTTTCGATTGGAACGGCATACAGAATAGTAATATTTAAAGAAGAAATTGCGCTTGATGGTAGTTTGTTTTCTAACGTCCCTCTCAGGAAAAGTATCAATGAGCTTTTCACTTAAGTAACAATGATTGTAGTAGATAATATTATCAAGACTTATGCATTCGGTGTGGTTTCGGGGACACAATGAACAGTTAACGATGGCTATAAGAGGAAATAAGACGGTAATGCATGCAAGCAAACAAGTGTCTGAAATTTCAGACCATGCAGGACTAACAACTGTAGGAACACGAATGTAGTGGAATTATTTTTCGATATACTTTCTGGCAATAAATTCAAATTTCGAATCTCTCTCAAGCAACCAATATACAACAGGAAACACCTGCCGGTACTTTCCTGCATGGATAAAATATGGGAAATAAAGTAAAGGTTTCAAATCGAATTCAGGGCAATAATGACGGCTTTGAAAAGGAATCGGTTACGGTAACAGCAAAGAAAGAGACGAAAAAAGTGACCAAAAAAGATAGTCTAGCTCGCCATAAACTGATAAAATGGGCTAGACTGGCAAAAGACTTGTAGAGGACAAATATCTGGCGATTCATTGGGGCGTAGGAGTGTATTGCAATAAGTGAAGAGAAATTCAGGAGAGATTAGCTGACCTTCATGTGAGCAGATACGAGTAGAAACGTGCAGGATTGAGGTAATCACAGCCAACGCAAATCAGGCTTATTTGGCTGTCAAGGGGGAGAAACTTTTTTTAGTGCACAGGATCGGCCTCACGACTATGACATCAAAGGCATTGCCGACCACAGAATAGTCGATCATCTATCAGGGCCACCTCCGCAAACACACCGTTTGTGCATCTTCTCCGCCTACTCCGAATATTGGTACTAACCTAAGGTCATTTACTTATGCAACGAGAACACTTACGTGTTTCATGAAAAATCACCCGTGGCTAGGGCAGTCAGGCGCATTCTTACAACTCAGTTAAGTAGGGCTTTTTATCACAGCTACAACATTTTTGCCACGTGATCTTTGTCGCGTATGCCCCGTGGTAGCATACGACTGTCTGCTAAATACTATATGCGATATAGTAGAGGCAACAATAAGGGTTACTTATCACATAGAGTGGGCTCGGCAGCACAGAAACGATGCGGTCGTCTTACGCCTGCCATCTTCCCACCTTCCGGGTGCTTCCTCTGGCCATTCTACCGGCATCTGGCGATGCCTGCTCAATCGGCGACTTGATGCGCGGCCAGTCACCAATCTGAGTGATGGCGATTCTGATGTTCCTGCCTAGTCCCGCTGCCTATACTTTGGACCAGACTGCACAGCGAGACCTTTGCGCCGATGCATCATTGCGCCCCTGGACACGTCGGCGCTGCGTTCGTCACCATCTACCCCTCGAAAGCCAGCCACCACATTGAAAGCAATATCAACACAGGCGCCTAAAAGCGTTTCCCATCCCATCACTCCCTACAGTGTACTCGGCGCACAGTGGCGATACGGTTGTCTTATGCTCGCACTCATCTCACCTTCCAGGTAACGAATTGGTGCTCACTATACGCACAGCGTACCCGTTACCCTACCTTGTTAGAGCGGTTGAGCCCCTTTTGTTGCATCGACATTATTCGTCATTGTGCAGACATATTGTTGGAATTGCTAGTACTAGTTGGCGACGTAGAGCTGAATCCCGACCCTCCGACGCGTTCTTCCTCAACCAAGGCGTCTGACGACATCCTGACCGCTCACAGAAAAATTCGTGAAGGCCAAGCCTCCATCTTGAAAATGCAAACTTGACTCGTTCAAAGCGACACAAAACTATGTGAAATTAGGCAAAGGTTGTCGAAAATGAATTTTCGTCTATCGTCTATCGAAGCAATAAAAACCCAAATTAAAGATGTCCAGGCCTTGGTTGAAGATAACGGCCACGAAATGTCATTACTAACACGACGCATGGATGATTCAGAACACAGAGCGCGCAGATCTATCCTATTCTTCGGACTAACCGATAAAGAAAACGAATCTTGGTACCACTCAGAAGACGCAGTCATAAAACTTTATCGCGATACACTTAGGATCAATATCACACCAATAAATATCGAGCGCGTACACAGACTAGGGAAATTTATTGTGAACAAATCCTGGCCAATCATCGTGAAAATCGCTCATTTTATGACAAATGAAAGTTGATTTTCAAGCGCTAATAAGCTGAAAAACACGGAATACGGCATAAACGAAGACTATTCAGCCAACACTCGTACCGCGCGAAAACATTTTGTTGAATACGACAGGGCAGACCGAACAAATTTCAGTTACATCATGATAAACACATTATCGACATGGAAACTTAAGCTTTCTACCATGCCATGCAGAAAGTCGTCCCACGTACCCCATAACTAGAATACAAGCTAACACGATTTCAAGCACCAAAGCTGTTCCGTTTCTGTACACTAACATTAGCTTAATGCCCAAGCTTGAAAACATTCGCAAGCTTATCGACACAACAGACACCAAAGTTGTGCTATTAAGTGAGACCTGGTTAAACGCAACTATCGATGACTGCGAGATTCTAACATTTCTTCCCAATTTCAACATCTTCCGACGCTATCGTGTAAATAGACGAGGCGTTTCGGAGGTGTACCAATAGCTGCTCAATAAAGCCTGCATTGCACCGTGATTAACATCAATTGCCCGTTAGAAGGTGTTTGTAAATGTGCAACACCCTTTACCTACCCATTATTAGTGGAGCCTTCTATAGCGCGCCAGACGTTGATGCCTCGTTTTCTAATCACTTCTAGGACACTGTCCACTCCTTAACTTCGTCATACCCCCCCCCCCCCCCCCCCGCGCTTCCAATCGTCTTGCGTGATTTTAACTTTCCTGCTAGTAATGGTCTGACGTCAGATAACGATCGCCAAAAATAACATTGAAAGCTACTTTTTAAATGCATGCCTGACGTTTAGTTTATCACAGCTCGTTTCCTTCCCCACCAGGGAACATAACCATTCTTCGAACATACTCGACTTGGTACTAACATCCCACCCCGACAACGTCTCGTCCCACTCGTACTAACCCGGTATTAGCGATCACAAAATATGCAAGCTTCATTCCAAGGCCAGCTACCTCGCCCACAAAAGGCCAAAAAGAAACTAACGCTTCATTATAATGGTAATTACGGACGCATAAATGATAAGTTGTCCGAGTTTTAACGTAGTACTTAACAGACTTCACTACTCACTCTGTCGAAACTAAGTGGTAACGTTTCAGGAATAAAGTGCATGATATATCACCGCATACATTCCCACTGTAACCCTAATGAAGCGACTTACATCGCAGTGGTGTAAGGCTTCCTTAAAACGATTGAACAACAAAACGAAATGGTACTATCTAGCAGCTAGACACGCAAGCACCTCAGTCGCGTGGGAAAAATATCACACCATCGACAAACATTTCAGACACTTGTCGCCAAGACCAAGGAAACCTTTTATACAAACACGTTGTCCAACATGCTGCAAATAAACTCTAGACAGTATTGGAAACTCGCCAACTAGCCCAGCAACGAGTTTTATTGATCCATCGCCTTACCATCACTTATATCTGCTTGATGATCAAAACAATCCAATTCCTGATAAAAATGTGCCAGAAGTTCTGAACACAATTTTCATATATTTTTACTAACGAGTGCAGCGATGAACTTCCTACTAACGAGTGTAGCGATGCCCGCCATATCTTTTCATGCCAACGGAATTGCGAAGCTAATTGATTCTTTAAAGGTCTCCTCCTCCGCCTTGGTTGATTGCACCAACTCCAAACTACTAAAACACCCAAACATACTACAAGTATCATTCTGTCGCACATATTTCAGCAATGGTTATCGTTTAGAGTGTTGCCACAAGACTGGAAGGTAGGCAAGGTGACTCAAAATAACAGCTTGAGGGGCAAGTTGGTACTGCATAGCACCCAGAAATATGGCGCAACAAACACCATGTTGTATTTCTTCTTATGTTTTTGTGTTTGTTAAGCCACATTAGAGAGTTTTAGCTTACCGCCCAGGAAACCAATGTCGGCTACTAGACAGCTTGACTCAGCTTGACCCGTCTAAACTCGACTACGGCTTCTGTTAGCCACAAAACAGATGTCTA
The DNA here is from genome assembly GCF_055883805.1 of Amblyomma maculatum. Lineage (NCBI taxonomy): Eukaryota > Metazoa > Arthropoda > Arachnida > Ixodida > Ixodidae > Amblyomma > Amblyomma maculatum. Next base: position 39,404,437 of record NC_139346.1, read on the forward strand.
GAAGACATATAAAGTTTGATGCCTTGTAGACATTTGCTTATAGGCGTCTAGAAGACAACTCAAGTTTGATGCCTTGTAGACATTTCCTTATAGACGTAATTTAGACAATAATGTACATGCATGCTTGATTGAGATGCAATATTCTGAAAAAAAAAAGTTTTTTTTTCTTCGAGGCATTTGTGCCTGTAATATGGTAACCCATACTTCATTAATTAGATCCGCGTATGCTTCAAGCGAAAAAAAAATTAACATATATCTCAGTTGCACGTACGTGGCGCTTACAAAATGTTGCAGGGAGCATTAAAGTAGACACGTCCGGATAGCACTTATAGAAACGCTGATATTTTATATGCATACTGCGCGAAAGTCACGTTTTCCCGCCTTTTGTTCAAAAATAAAGTAGCGCCACCACACCTTCATTTCTTGCTCTTCAACTTTTGAAGTATAGAGCTGCATACAAATTGGTAAGTAAATTTTGTTATTACATTTTTAAAAGTAAAAACTTTTGATATACAAAGTTTTGTTGGTATTAGTTTTAATAAGCGCATTGCACTGAAAACACGTCTTTTGTGCAGATGCGTCGCGGCGCTGCGAGCGCCGCACTGGCCGCGTTTTGTCAGTTTTGTTGCTATGCTGTTTCGCGCCAAAAGCTGCTCCGTCGGAACGATTGCTGTGCTTGTGTTAGCGGCAGCACGCCAAGACTTCGAGTTCAAAAGGTAGAGTTTTTGAGTTTTTCTTATGTCTTCGAGGCGCACTAAAAACTTCGATGAACTGTCTCGGTGGCAGAAGCGTCGGCGCATACGTTCGATGGCTGAACCGTCGCCCGAGGGATCGGTTTCGGAGAATCCTTTTCAGCAAGGGCCGGTGCCGGGATGTTCAGAGTTGCAAACTGTCGGTGCGAATGTGTTCGCTATGTCAGGCGACCCATCCACAGCTAATCAAGAACCGGGATGTTCAGAGTTGCAAACTGTCGGTGCGAATGTGTTCACTATGTCAGGTGACCCATCCACAGCTAATCAAGAACGAGGCAACATTTCCAGTTCTGATTCAGACTGTGTGGAATTAGAAACAGAAGTGTCTGCTGTGCCTGGCATTGTTCAAAGTGAAGGTTGTACTAGCTTTTCTGGTGGTGTGTGCTCAGATGAGAAAGATCATGAAAGCATGAGCGACTTTTTGAGAAGCTGGGCAGTACGAAATGGGGTGGGCCTCAAGGCTGTCAGTGATATTTTAAAGAAACTGAAAACGCACGACTGTTGCCCATGCTTCGCTAATTTGCCTTCGGATGCCAGGGCGTTGCTCGGAACACCTAGGAAGCATGATATTATTGTTGTGCCACCAGGGAGTTATGTACATATGGGAGTAGAAACCTGTCTGATGACTCTGCTGAATGCACTTGTAGACATTTCAGTGGCGCCATCATGTCTCAAGCTAACATTTTTCATTGACGGAATTCCTTTATCGAAAAGCTCTACGAGCCAGTTCTGGCCTATTTTATGTCGGGCAGAGGGAATCCCAAACAGCAGTATATTTGTTGTCGGCTGCTACCACGTAAGAGTCAAAACCAGAGTCTGCAGACACCTTTCTCACTCCATTTGTTGATGAAATGTGCAGTCTGTATCAGAGTGGACTTTGTGTAAAGGGCAGAAAATTCACTATAGAAGTTAGAGCTTTTGTATGCGACGCCCCTGCACGAGCCTTTGTGCTAGGTGTGAAAACTCACTCTGGTTATTTCAGTTGCACTAAGTGCACAGAAAAAGGAGAATTTGTAGATCAGAGGGTTGTTTTTACTCGCACAAATGCACCCCTTCGCACAGATGATGACTTTGCTAGCAAAACTCAGAAAGAACACCATGTTGGCAGCACTGTCCTTGAGAGGCTTCCCATTGGATTAGTCTCAACTTTTCCTTTGGACTATATGCACTTGGTATGCATAGGAGTCACCAAGAAGTTCCTCTTGTTATGGGCAAGAGGTGAGCTGCCCCATCGTCTGTCAGCTTCTGCTGTTGCACAGCTTTCGGAGTCCTTGCTTGCTTTGAAAAGTTACTGGTGCCTGGAGTTCGCTCGCCCACTGCGGTCTTTAAAGCATCTTGATCGCTGGAAGGCAACTGAGTTGCGTACTTTCCTTCTCTATGCAGGTCCCATTGTTCTGAAGCCTGTTTTACCTCGTAAGAGTTATGAGCATTTTATTGTTCTCCATGTTGCTGTACGAATCTTGGCTAGCCCTTCTTTATGCATCTCACTGAATAGCTTTGCAAAAGACTTGTTGTTTTACTTTGTAAATTGTGTGCACAGATTGTATGGCCGTCGTCACATGAGCTATAACGTTCATGGGCTGATTCATCTGGCAGACGATGTCCTCTTACATGGTTGCCTTGATACATACAGCGCTTTTGCTGGGGAAAGCTTCCTTCATAGTTTAAAAAAGCTTGTCTGAAGTGGAAAAAAACCCCTTGAGGAAGTTGCGAACCGCATTCATGAGAAGATGAGGTCTGGGGAACTCTTTCCAGCAAAAGGAGCTGCGTCCTCCTCTGGTGTGGTTTTCAAGGAACCGCATGCTGATGGCCCACTGCCACCAACATTCAAAGGTCCTGAAAATCGTATCGCAGTGTTTAAAACATTCACTTTGAAGAGCAGCCTTGGTGACAATTGCTGTATGCTCTCAGACAGCAGTGTAATACTTGTCTCCAACTTTGCGTTTGACAGGGTTGGTCAAGAAGTTGTAATAGGCCAAAAGTTTCAGTCCTCAGAAGTTATGTTTTCCAAGCCTATTATTTCTTCTGAACTGGGCATCTTTGTTGTTCAGAACCTATCTCATGTTATGGCATGGCTCTTAGCCGACATAAAATGCAAATGTGTCCTCTTTCCCCATCATAGTGCACCTAATGCGTATGTTGTGCTACCACTTCTTCATTCAGAAGCCAGTTTTTAGTCTTTGCAGGAGGTATCACTGTCGCATCTAATGTCGGACAGCTTTCTTGATTTTTGTGAATTGATACAGTATCTTTGTAATCTGTGCTGTACAATATGTTTAGATTTGTGTTTATTTTTACAAGGCACTGTGTTTACACTTCCCCTAATACTCTGTGTTGCTGTGGATTAACCTTGTGTATTTGGAAAGTCAACTCCATGTTCTATGTTGTAAACAAAGTGAAATGTTTTGTGAGGCATGTTTAGAAGGTATATTTATGTTACTGCTCACAAAAATGATCCCAAGTGAAAACCTGTGGGTGGCACTAACGACTTTCATCGACAGATGTATGCAGTGGTGCGGTTTGCCAGCGATGACTCTGTTGCTGTTGTACCAACAAACTGGGTCGATGGAGAGGACTGCTTGTGGCCTAGCCATGCAAACTCCAAAACAATAAGCAAAGCTGTTGAGCGCATGCAAACTCCGGATGAATCATATTCTCGCCACAAGATTATTGTCCTTCGTCTAGAATGTAAGTCGCTTGCCAACATTTTTCTCTTCGAACCTGCTTATTTGCATTCCTACTTTTCTTGGAGTGACTGGGTCATTCGTGGTGTTGTTCTAAGAGGAAATCATTAAGAAAATGCCAGTAATAATGTATTAATGTCTTGATTAAATTCTTGCATTGACCTCCCAGGTTAAAGTGCCCATTGAAGCAAGGTGGTCAGCCTTCATTTGCTAGTTTACTACTGCTTCCTAATAGGACTGCTGCTGTGGCATGGTGGTATTGACTCTCAATCATAACAGGTTCGGTCTAAGCCATAACGATCATAGATATCAGTTAAGGCATCAGAAACAACTTTCTAATGGGCAATGAAAACACCATGCATAGGCTGCCACCAAAGCAGCGTGATAGTTTTTTAAGTTAGAGCAGCACCTACTCTTTGTGTAATGTCGGCTAATTAAGCAAGCAGTATTTTTGCCTTTATTCTAGCTTCATACAAGACTGCGCGTGCACTCCTGGCTCGTGCTGAAGCCACTGATAACATTCAGACATCTGCAGATGAAGGTAGGATTCAAGAATCATATGCAGTATGTTCTTTAAGGACTGCATCAGACATTTTGACATTCACATTAATGTGTGTTTAGACACAGATTTTTAACACTTATGGTAACAAAAACACCAGATGGTGTTGTTATAGTCTTCAGAGAGTCACCTCGACTTTTTTGCTTGATGCATTGAAATGAATTAAGCAACAAATGCATTTTGTGCTTCACGCATTTCACTGCAGAAACCTTACATTAATGAGAGTAAGGCATGAAAATGAATTTAATTGTCAGTTCGTGCCTCTAAGGTACTGTAGAATGTTTGCTTGAAAGAAGCAAAACACTTTATTAGATCGCAATGCTGGAAATATCTTGTCTTATCTTTCTTTTCAGGTGTTATACCAATAATTTCTCAATTGTAGCTGTCATTGCTGTGATGTTTACTCCCATGTCGTGGGTTACATTGAGTTTGTTATTAGGTCTTGATGATGGGTAAATCTTGCAGCATCTCATGAGCATAGTTAATTTAGTATCCAAACCCCTTCTTGTGCACCTCATGGCTGCCTAAGAGAATAGTTCTCACCTTTCAGATAGAGGACGTGGCAAGCGACGGAAACTTATTAGAGTTATATCAAGCAGTGAAGATGAAAGTGAGCTTGAAGGGATGCCATGCAAGCTGCCAAGGTGAATCTCTATAATGATAGCATTGGTTGTAATGCTATTGTCATTTGAAAGGAAATTGCATTTCTGCAATTTGTTTTTCTAACGAACAAATCTGGATTGCTTACTTAATGATTTTGGCATATTGTTGTGGTTTGCAGCCCGAAGAAGCGTTTCCCTGCAAAATGTCTTTCGACACAATTTGTTAAGAAAAGTGCCCAGAGCCCGAAAACATGTGCCCGTTATACTTTGTGCTCTGAAGAACCCATAGTTGAAAGGCCAATCAGCGAAAGTTGTTCTAAAGGTATAGGTACAGCTCACGCTCTCTAATCACGCTTGTCTTACAGTCGTTGCTCACTATAAATTCTTGTGATATGTAGATTCAAACATAGCCAACATTGTGAAGTGTACAGTGAGGCCTTCCTTTTTCAGATGCAACATATGTCCTGCTAAAAGAAATTCAGCACATTAAACAGCAAAATGAAAAGATCCTCAAATTGCTTACAAGCACAAAAGATGACAGTGGTGAAGACATTCGTTTAGAGCTGCCTCTAAAAAATGAAGATGACAAATTATTTGGAGTCCCAGATAGCTGGCGACAAAGCCGTGAGAACAAGTTTGGTAAGTAAATGTGACTCTATGGCTGTCTAAGAGTGAGGGCTTGCGGGATGCACAGAATACATTTAATACTATACTGCATTACTTAGTGTATCAGGTAAGGACAGGACTTATCGCTTGGTAGCGAGAAATGCAGTTTCACTATTCATATTAATCCAGTTATTGCAGTTGGAATTGAACAAATAAAGCTCAGTATCCTTGACATACATGCCGTAGCTGGATAGTGCTCTTGAGAAGGAAAACTTCAAAAAGCAAAGGACAGCAAAGTGTTGAAGTGGTATGAAGTGTTATGCATGTATGGTGGTGGCACCATTAGACCAAGTAATGGAGTAGCGCAAGCACCAATTCCAGTCACCCTCATCAGTGCTCACATTGATGGATGCACTGCTGCAAGAATGGTAGCTGCAGTGACTTTTTTTTTTTTTTTAAGTGTGTAGACTTATAGGTTTCAGTACTATATATCATATTTCAGAAAAGCATGAAGGTTGTGGTCTCAAATTTCTGGAAGAAAAAAATCTTATGGTGTTAGGCCGTAGCCACAAAATGCTGTTTATCATTTGAGTGAATGCTAAGAACTGATGTAGTTGAAAACTGCTTTCATCTAAGACATGCTTTTTCAGTTCTCAAATATAAATTCGTATTTAAGCTGGGTTTAGCCTTCACCACATTGAGGCAAGCTCTACCAAGCTAAAGCAATTCTTCATTCATCTGTACCAGAAGATATGCTCCCAAAATATGTGAAGTTGTTTTGCTTTACTCTGGGAAATATCGTTCAATATATATTTTTTTCAGGCACGCCGACTTTCACTGATAGGTGGAAAAAACATCAGGGCTTTGACTGCAAACATCTTGCGCACAGTGTTCACCGACGAAGTGGGGAAGATGTTCAGCGTTTTCGGGCAGCGGGGCAAGAGAAGCTTGAAAGACCTGCTTGTCTTCGGTGTGATTGAAGGTGTGCATTTGGTAGGCTTTTACAAATCGTGCATGAGCATTAATTCATTCCTATGAGTATGCCAGTAGGGCCTGCACTGTTAGCTTGAATTTGAAAAATTATAAGATGATAGATGGTATAATAGTTTACATGTTATATTCTTAATGCCAAAACAGTTACTATTTAGCCAAACTGGAGTTCATTTCATGGCATGAGCCACTAAGACTTTTCAAATAAGCTGTTGGACAGTGCCTGCAATCCTTCAGTAAGGTGTGCCTCTTTTCAGAATCTATACGAATGGACAGGCGCTATGCCTCTGCCGATTCCCACACGATACAACAAGCAGCGGCAGGATGGCTGAAGAATTGCACATTGAGGGTGATAACAGCCTCTAGAAGGTAATTTGTCCATTCATAGTTCTATTTAAAGAATCACTAACATAACATACTGTTATGATTGTGACATTTGCATTAAGGTAACATGAAATGCATTGCAGTCACATATGTCCATTTGCTATGGGCCATTTGTAGCATGTTTTTAGCTGAATCCCTAATGTTTGTGACCCATGGGAACATCCTTTTGTGTGCGTGTGCCTTTGTATAAAGCAGCAGTGTGAATATGATTCTAAAAATTGTGTGCTGTTTTACATGAACATGGCTTTCTACATCATCGATATGGATATAACTAAAAACACATTTTCAATTGTTGCATTTTTTATTCAGGCAACACTCTGATGCAAATACTGTCCTGTCGGAAGAGCCAGTAACACTGGGTGGTCAATCAGGTGAGTGCTTCCAGCTACATGCTGTAGAGCATTATATACACAGACACATACCATAGACTTCACTGAGTTAGAAGTGTCATTTAGCAAAATAGTAAACAGAACCAGGTGGGGCTCTTCATAGCAAATGCGCCAGCCAAAGCTGTAAACTGCATGTATAATGAATGTGGAACTGTCGGCCACAGGTTTCATATTAGTGCAACTAAAACCTGGCTTGCGTAGTTGAAGCAATGATTTAATGTACCTGATCAGTTCTGCAGCTATGTACATTGAACAATGATTGTGATTGAGCTGGCTAAGTAAAACGAAAAATTCTGGGGGATGGGGGGGGGTGCACTTTGGACCACTAAAGTGTGAAGGGAAAGCTTTAATGGTGCAGTGTTAATTAATTTCAGTTATCACGATATCGCTTTAAGTGAATGTGCAAATGCCTGCACATATATTGACGCTTTAACAATGCAGCTACACTGTGGCGTCGTGGCTGAGCGGTTAGCAATGTTGACTCAACCGGGAGAACCCGAGCTCAAATCCCAGCGCCATTTAAAATTTATGGGAAATTTTCTTTTAGGTGATGTCATTTGATTGACAGGTTGAGTGTGACACCTACTGCGGATGCACGCACGCACACTCATGAGCCTATAAAGGCTTTCGCCTTAATATTTTTTAAAGGCCAGGGGGGGCATGAAATTCACTGTAAACTTCTTTTCGTGACACCAGGGTGCTGTTTCTCGCTGTTGTGGGAGCGCCGCGACAGCATTGCATAGTAACATTTACTGGTGCATGAAGAGTTCATGGTAACACTTCAGTGTGCTTAGATGAATAAGTACCCCGCCGGGGTGGCGCAGTGGTTACGGCGCTCGACTACTGTTCCCAAGGACGCGGGATCGAATCCCGGCCTCGGCGGCAGCTTTTCGATGGAGGCGAAAAGCAAGGCGCCCGTGTGCTGTGCGATGTCAGTGCACGTTAAAGAACCCCAGGTGGTCGAAATTTCCGGAGTCCTCCACTACGGCGTCTCTCATAGCCTGAGTCGCTTTGGGACGTTAAACCCCACAAACCAACCAACTAGATGAATAAGCTGACTTGCTGACTGTATATATTTTGTGCATCCAGCTTCTGTTGAGCGTTATTTTCATCTTCTTCATAGCTTTTTGTCAGTATTTAGTCAAGTTAATGGCGCAAAAAGTTAAGCATTGCATTTCATTTGAGAGGGAAGTAGGTTTCTCATTTTGTTTTCATGCTAAACGCAATGTTTCGTTTTTGTTTTTTTAATATTGCAGAGTAACAGCTTCTGAACCAGCTGCACAGCCGATGAAAATAGCGACACTTTCAAGGATGGTGTGCTCCCCTCGTGTGTCTTACTCATTCAGCGGGCCTCTCAAAAAGTTGCAGTAACAGTTTTATACCTTTGCATTTGCAGTTTAGCCTTGTTTAGTTTCTGCAATAAATTATAAACTATGCAGCCCTTTTTACGTCTTTAGTTGCTGAAAGGTTCTGTTGGTAGTTTCACACATTTTTGTTTTTTCAAGTAGTTGAATTTGAATTCAATTTGTTCTGTATCTTCTAGTGACTGGAAGTTTTTGTGACTATTTTAGACGTGTATTCATTTGGAGTTCTGTAGTTCATAAGCAGTTCTTTACTTTTAAGAACATTATCTTGCAGCCGTTGATAGTTCTGTAGACAATTTTGTACTATTTGTATGTATTTGCGTTTTGTCTTAATAATTTTGAACTGAAATTTCTTACTAGTCATATATTAAGACCTGCTGTATTTATTTGTAATTTTGAAATTTTTAACCAGCTTTCCATTTTTGGATTTTGGAGAACTTAATCATCTTGTAGCTATTGAAAGTTCTGTGATATATTACGTACTGGCCATATATTAAGACCTGCTGTATTTATTTGTAATTTTGAAATTTTTAACCAGTTTTCTATTTTTGAACTTTGGAGAACTTAATCATTATCTTGTAGCTATTGAAAGTTCTGTGGAGAATTTCGCAACAGTTGTATGTATCTGTGTTTGGTCATTTTTAGTAATGTACTTTCTAGTCGTTAAATGTCCTGGTGACAGTAACATTGTCTTTGTAGTTTAGATGCTGTATCATATTCAAGTGGTTCTTTATATATAAAGTTTGAGCTGCTGAACTTTTTTGTATCCGGTTTGTTGAAATTTCTGGCGACATCTTCTAATCACTGAAAGTTCCTATGACAGTGACGCCTCTGTGTTTATTTGCAATTCCGCAATATTGAACTATAGTTCTGTATTTGTTCGTTTTCAACTCTATTTGTTTTGTATCTTATTTGAAAGTATTGGTCACAGATTGATACTTGCTGTATTTATTTGAAATTTTGGAATTTCTAATCAGTTTTTTATTTCAATTTTGAACCACTTGTCCATATATATTGTTTTTCTATGTTCACTGAAAGAGTGAAAACTTCACACTTTTTGTATTTGTGAATTGCAATAAATATATTACCGGTTTTAATGTTGGTTAACATGCTTTCCAGTGTGACATTCACCACACGCTCAACTGATCAGACGATTCTGCAGCATGGTTGAAACCATGCATGGAGTGTACAGATTCCAACCGTAATGCAGAATTCTTAACAATTCAGTATTTCTTCGTGGATGGCCTGCAAAATAATCCAGTAATAGCAGTGAATCGGACTGCCTTTCAATAAGGCCATTTCAGCACAGATCTACAATATCTACTGATGTTCTTGGCCGAAGCTTACTAAGACGTCTTCAAGACGATATTGGAGGGAGCGTTAGCAGAAAAAAAGCTGAGCTTGAAGCCGGCTAATAGCAGCTAATGGCTTGAAGAAGACGGCTTGTAGTCAACCTGCTTGGCTAAACTAGCAGAGAACTAGATGTCTTGAAGATGGCTTTGTGTTTCCTGGGCGTGATCCGCGATCCGCTACTGGGATCCGCCAGTGCGCGTTCCACTGCGCATGCCCAGACCTCCCTTGACGCCGATAGATGGCGCCACATACTGGATGTCGGCACAAAGAGCTGCCGCGTCGGGACCAATCAGCTTGACCGCCCCGCCCACGCGCGGTAGAGAGCCACGGTGGCGGATCGCGGATCACAGTAAGCTAAATCTCTCTATTTCTGGGTAGTAGGCAAGGTGATTTCCATTTCTAATAAAGGTTCGCCATCTTCACGCCATAGCTATCGTCCCTCACAACCATTTGTTCCAAATAAATGGAGCATGTTATGTGTACACGCATCGCAAATATACTTATAACTGTAATTTTTTTTTTCGCCCTAACCAGCATGGTTTTTTTAAAGGAACGTCATGTGACACACTGTTACCTACATTTATTGATGACGTTAGTTCTGACCTAGATGTCAAATTAACAGTTGATAAATTGTTCTTGGATTTCGAGAAAGCTTTTGACAAAGTTCCTTACAGGCGGCTACTAATTTTTTTTTTCGCGTTTGAACATTCTCACTTGGATAGAAAACTTCCTCACTACCCGAGAGCAGTTCGTGCATGCTAATGGATATTTCTCCCCTTTAGGCTCCGCGTCGCCTCTGGTGTTCCACAAGGTAATGCACTCGGCCTTTTGCTTTTCCTAACTTATTTTAATGACCTGCCTATTGGTCTAACTTCCAACATTCTACTATTATCGAATGAGTGCGTAATATATCGACCTATCGCAAAATCAACGATACAGAAAATTTACAAAACGACTTGAATTACACTGAATCCTGCTGCGGCAAACTGCTCATGTCACTAAATAAAAATAAGACATCATTAATTAGATTCCACTGTAGACAGTCCTTTCTTTCACCTACGTACTATATATTTGGCTCTAAAATTTCCGCAGTTGACGCTGGTAGATACCTCGGTGTAACCATTAGCCATTCCCTCAGTTTGTCTACTCACGTCTCTAACGTTACTAAAGACGCGAATCGCACGCTTGGTTTTTTACGCCGTAACTTACGACATGCATCTCATTCTGTAAAACTGCTGACCTATTTAACGCTCGTCCGTCCCAAACTTGAATACGCGTTTGGGACCCTCACCAATCTAACCTTTCCCTCACCCTCGAATCCATCTAAAATTATGCAGCAAGATTCATTCATTCAGACTACTAATATGATTAAAGTGTTACTGACGTGAAGAGAAAATCTAATCTTTCTCTTGAATCACATCACAGAATTGCCCGGCTGTATCTTTTTCATCAGTCTTACCACTCGTGACTTGGAAAATGTGCCATCGTGCCTTGTCACCACATATCCCATCGACTTATCCACAATAAACTAGTATACCCGCCATCCGCAATTACCACTGCGCATGTAAGTGCTTTTTTCGTCCAGACAGCAAAGGGCTAGAATCGCCTTCCTGCCGACGCAGTTCCATCACGCTCATTCCGCACACTTCAAACTATTCATTGAAAGACTCGCCAAAGAATTGTAACAGTCCATCCCTCATGCAATACGTCAACAAGGGCATTTGGGGTATAAATAAATAAACAGTATGCGGACCTGCTGGTGGATGCTGTTAAGGCTTTCATGCTATACCATTACAGAGGCCTAGCTTAGCTTCTCTTCTCCCAATATTGTTAACGTGAAGGCACTCACGTGATCATCAGTCCCGAGCAACGGTCTCACTTTTGCCTCACTCATGAAAAGCCCTCGATATCGTGACGTCACTATCCAAGCGTCTTTACGCGGGGGATTCAAATAATGCATTCACATAGTGTTATCACTCTAACCAGGTTGAACGACGGATACTTTCAATGTCAAAGTACTACTTCATACGGTAATACCCAACCAATAATTTGTATCAGGTAACCCCTAAACCCACAAAACCAAAGTCGCTAAATTATATACTTGCTACCAAACGCTAACATTTCTCATTTTACTCTCTTTATTTAACCTGCGACGAGTACAGCGAATATTTTAAATACATTAGAAAGCACGTTTTCCTGTGTTGACCAGAAAATTCAGACTACGAATACTTTAATTCTCACAATATCGCCTGCTATCTCTATTTTTAAATTATTCTGCTAAAACGCGTGCTTCTTTCCTGACAACAAACTGTTCTTTGCAGGTACTTTCACTCACGAAATGAGGTCGTCCGCTTCCCCTTTGTTCCCCGAGCACTCTGCCACTGATTGTGCTCTCGTCCCTTGGCTTCTAGACAGCCTTCCAGCTCTGCTGACAACGTAACACTCATATCGGCCCGATCGTTTGCATTAAATCCGCGAGTTGTTTGTAGTTTGAGCAGAGTTTGCTTTGCGTTCGGTGTTTTGTTCGAATAGTTGTGATGGCTTTCGTCAGCTCAGTTCTCAGTAGGTTCCCTGTTTTATTGAATAACTTTAGGGGACTTTTAACCGGCGTCCATCCTTGGCGTATGGAGAGAGCGAACAAGCCGAGCTCTAAGGAAGGATTTTTATCGGAAGCATCCCTGCCTTAGTTCACTTCGTCGCCGAATGCAGCTCTGCACCCACAGCTGTTCCAGGTGATGAGAGTGGGCTTCAATTACAGTTGAATGATAGCTATTTTTTTGTCGAATCTTACTTTAATGCAGCCAGCCTTTTCTGATATTCAGCATATGCTCGCGAGTCTCAGTCTGCTAGTCCGCATGTTCGGAATCAGCAGACTCGACAAATGAACTATAAAAAGCCATATACATCAATTCGATGGGGTATTTAAAGTGTTCTTATAGTCACCACCTTGAGAACTTACAAACAATTTACAACGAACTTCACGTATTCTGAAGAAACATTTTGCTGCCACGAAAACCGCCAATAAAACCGCTAAAGAGACCGAAAACCCGCTAAACATCCCGCCTACTGCAATATTAAAATTTGGCTGCCAAACAGAGTAAAACCCCGCTGAATTTAGCGAGAAGAACGCCAGCTTGGCAACATTGCTGATAGAGTGTACCGAGATACCGAAACATTCGCCGTTACACTCGGGTGGGCACTTCTCTTGCACTTGATCACCTTCTGGAGCAACCTTCGGCCCATCTGCTATTGCCAGTTACCACGAAGCAGAGCATCCTGCACGAAGTGTCCACTGCGCGGCGCTTTCGGACTGTAGCGGATCAAGCGAGTTGTAGCGCGGGTTATACGGCGTTCAGGAAGGCTGAAGCCCTGTTCCGTTTTAGTTACACCCGGGGTTTCATACTTTCCCGCCACTTAAGAAAAAGTGGTTCCCTTCTACGCAAAGTTTTGACCTCGTCTGATCGATGCTTTTGCCCTCTAAAGATGATTGCAATCGGAACAATCGGCTATCTGCAAGATTTTAGCGACATGAATTTAACGTACGTTTCGAAGGACTATTAGAATTCATAAACTGAGTTTTGAATAACTACCTCTAGGCATTGACTTATTCTGTGCTCCTTCGCCTGCTCACTGACAGGATCCAAAACACAGGTAAGTGAAAGTGGAGAGGCCGCAGTACCACTGACACAACTGCTTGTCAGCACAATCTGAATTCGCCCCTGTGTACGGAGTGCGCCATTCCTAATCTTGTCGCTCCTTGTCAAAAACCTCCTTATAGCATGCTGCTATCTCCAGTACTAACGATATACGCTGAGCATTTCGAGGTAATTATTAATTTTGTATTACTAGATGAAATTTGCAAACGTTTTTTTTTTTTTTGCATAACAAGATTAGTTTATTTCCAAAATACTGCTCCTTGATAGCAGGATCTAGTACAGCGCTAGTTCCTAAATAAAATATCAACAAGCCTAGAAGAAATCCACGTGCAAAGAAACGTGTCGAATATGTGAGGACTACTGGAGACGAAATGCCTCTTTCTTTTCTTTTTTTTTTATTGAATCAAAGCCTGAATTTCTATTTTAAACTTGTGGATCAAATTAGAGTTTTGCGAAATTTTGGCATCAGTTAAATAAAGCCTAGAAGGGTATTAGAGAAAACAGACCTGTTACGAATAATTACTTCTTGATGGAAAAGCAAAGGTATATTGGCCTCGAGATCGAGCACAGTCGCCGCCTTGCGGCTTAGCGGCGAAACCTACTCAGTGTGGATGAGTTTTCGCGTCGCGTGCCAGCCCGCAGTGATTTACGCGCGCGCATGCGGCGTGTACACGAGTGTTTTTGTTTGTTTCGCAGTTCCTGTGAGATTTTGCTTACCTATATGCCTCTTGCAAAATAAATATGAACAATCTATAACCCCACGCTTCATTAAAAAAAATACTTCTCCGTATCGAGTATGTCATGCTGGATAAGGACATCATCCGTCGCGGTCTTCGGCGCTTGAGATCCTTTGACATGCGATGCCTCAAACGAAGTGGTGCTGTCGTTACCGCCGTGTCAAAGCAAAACAGGTCGCTGCCGTCAATAAATGTTAATGCAAACGCTCAGAAATCGCATATTCCCGTTTCTTTTCGGAATACCGCAGCTACTGAAACATATGCAACCGCAAACTGCTTCATATAGCAGAATGCAGTTTGAACAGGCCACTCTGTGCCTACTATGCCTTCTGTATTCACGATAGAGTTGTGTGAGTACTTTTTTTTCTTTGCTTTTAAATCTCTGTCGCGGTGTCTCAATGGTAAGGGCGCTCGACTGCTGGTTTCGAGAACGGGGGATTCAATCACAACCGTTTCGAAAGGCGCTCCTCTGCTGTGGGATTTGACTGCACAATAAACAACCTCACGTGGTAAATTTGGTGTTAATAATGAAAAAAAAAAAAAATAACGACACCAAAACCAGCCTCTGCAATCATCCGTCATAGCCGTTGCCGCTTTCATGCGTTAAACCCGGGCCAATATGCATTTCTTTTCTTTTGTTGTTGTTGGAGGCTTCTGTGCATCCGTAAAAGTTTTAGTGAGCACATTTTGCTTTATTGAAATGCTCGAATGTTTGAGAAACATATTCCCTGCCGCTAATTGTTACCCTAAATATTACATAATACACCTAGATTAACGTACTTTACTGGTAGCATATTATAATCATTATAATCCCTTTTCGTCCAAGTGCTGTCTTCCGAGCAAACTCGTCGTTTCTGACAAGGGGAGTAGAACAGCTTCATGCGGGCTTAAATATCAATGTTTAGTTCGGGAATAAATACATCTTTATAGTCTCATGATAAAATGACCTTCATTTCTTTCGGAATAGTTTTATATCCGGCATCTGTTTTGAAAGCAACCCTAATATTTTACGTCGCATAAGATTTAGTCACTGCTAAATAATTAGTGATGAAGAAATTTTCAGCCTGTAAAATTGCTTCCCAGAACATGGCAGTGCCCATGCGCAGTGTATAACGATGTCTTCGCAGCGAGTAATTTGTAGCTTGCACTTTAACGTTACTGAAAATGAATCACTGATTACTGCAAATTTTGTCAAGTGTGTAAAATTATCTCACATGGTGAAATTTATTGGCATTGCAAAACAAAATAATTAGACTACTAATTTACCGTTATATATTAACATCACACACATCAGAAATCCCTTATACTTTCCTCGGTTTCAGGAAATCATTTACAGTTAGTGGTGCATGCAGTAATATACTATCACATTCTATGACAGTGGCCGCAAAAAGCATCTCGGCAAATTCAATCCACTCAGCGCTGTACACGTGAACAATCAGCTTTCCTGTGCGGCGAGGTTTCCTGTATAGTATGGGTGTGATCTCATTTTTGGGGAATACTTGAGCGTGGTTGTCTTGCCCAGAGTTGATATGCACTCAGTCTAAAGTAACTCGCCATGCAGTACGCTGCCAGGGCTACATTTAACCTGCTTAATCCTCGAGTCAAGTACGATATAATGAACCAGGCTTTCTCGACTCAATCTAAATTACTGCAGGTATCTGCATGGGCTTGACACTAAATTCGCCGGTCTCACTTGCATGAGACACGCGCAAACTGTTTAAAAGTCGATAAGAAAAACAAAGCTGTCATCAGGCAGGCCCAAGCATTAGGCGCGTGAGCGCGGTACAGCGCAAGAAACGTGCAAAGTAAATCTGGAAGTCTGGTGGTTGCGTGCTTTGTTTTCCTAAAATCCGCTCTTCTACTGCATTGGCGAAATCCTTGGATGTTTTTCTGCAATATTGCAGAAATACTGCAGAAGACACGTCTTCATCGCCAACAGACCCTCCGTAAACTCGGAAGCAGACTACGCAGCGTGCGTTTCTGCGAGCGCCGCCGGCTGCCGATCCACACTACCGGAGTGACGGTGGCGCCACCTCTAGTTCATCACGCGGCGAATAGTTCCATGTTTTTCAGATTTGCAGAAGTACAGATGTACAGGCAAAATCCAAGCCTTTTTCATGTGGTCTAAAAAGGGATAAAACACTGTTTACTGTATCAGCGAAGTTAGTGCTGCCGTGTTTGGTAAAAATAGTCAAAAATTATCCCCGTATCTAAAAACTTTATAACCTTGGTTAGTTGGTACAACCGGCTGAAGCACTTGGTTTATTTTTGAAAACAAAATGTTGCATAAAATCGGAGCGACACAAGCACTAATGCAAATACCGGCATTTTAATTGTGAACTACCTGAAAACAATCCTTTACAGTTCTTATATTTAAACTTTGAGTTCTCCACGAATTAGGTGTGTTAAGCATATGTTCCACGTGAAAAAGAAGGGGGTTTCTACGAACTGACTTGTTGGATTCAAAATTAGTGAAAATGGGTAATGCTTGTCTTTGTCTTGAGTCGGCACTAAGGAAGTCATGTGTTCACAACATGTGTCCTAGATTTGAAAACCAATTGGCCAGGCTAGCTTCAGCCGAGTTCCCTGGTTCGGTAGTGGCACAGGTTACCTAGAGCCTCTTGACCAAAATGAAGAAGAAGGCATTTGGAGCGAGGGAGGACATCCCTCGAGAAGAGGTGGGACCGGTAACCGTGTAATGTGTGCACAAGTTGGCCCACTACGTGAAGAAAGTTGCGAATAGGCATGGGGTGCCACACTTCCTTCCGGCCCTCCAGAAGCTCGCAAGCCTTTGCTTTCGAATAGCGAAAAGAAAGAAAAAATGCAAGGAAAGAGGATGTAGTACAAGCCATGGGCCACCATTCATGAAATGTGCCGAAGGGGTAGTTTATGAAGTTCCCCTTGTTTGCGGTTGTTCCTACATCGGGCAAACCGGGCGATGTGTTAATGAGCGAATCAGGGAACATGAACGCAATGTAGTGAAAAATAAAGAGGGCCCAAATTTACCGCAGCATATCAGATTCTTCCCTTGAGCCACTTGTGAACTGTGTTTTTTTTTTATCCGTACATTTTTTCTAGGAGTGGTCATACGTTGGCCAGAGAACTAATTGAGGCGTTTTATATCGGAAAAAAAAAAGGCAATTTGAGCGTCGGCGACACGTCGATACATCTGTATAATGCAGAGAAACCATTTCTTGAACATTGCTTATCTGTTCTCTTATACTTTGAGATTTTTTGCCCACGGTATTTCTCATTATTTGCAGGAAATAAAAAAAAAGCAGTGGTCTTGTGAAAGACGATCCACCTCGCATTCGGGAGGTATCAGGTTCGATCCCTGGTTCCACCGGGCACCCACCGGTTCCCTATCGGTGCAAGATTTCCCCCGGCCTGGTGATCGACTCTCCTGCGGTGAAATGCTTGGGAAAGTGTTCACGGGCCCCAAATAGTTGCGCCAATGGGACAGTGATGCGTTCCGCCATCGCACATCAATAACTCCGCCTTGCGCGGAGAAACCCCATTATGTGGTCCATCTTTTTTTCTTTGAAATAACATTTTTGGATCACAGCCACTTTCCCAAGCATTTCAGATCCGAGCACCAAGCCGGGGGAAATTTTGTGCCTATTGGAAACCGGCTTGTACCCGGTGGCAGCGGGGATCGAACCTAGTACCTGCCGAATGCGAGGAGTATGCTCATTAACTCGATATTAGGCAACAAAGAATAAATGAATGCTCAAACTTTGTTCCCTCTCATGTTCATCAAAGCTGTATCTAACATAATAATATAAAGTGCAGGCGTTGAAAATGTAAGGTTTTATTACACCATCTCAGCCGATATGACAAAGAGCTATACACCGAACAAGTCATTTGTATCCAAAGAAAAAGAATCGTCCTTTTTTTTTGTACAAGTGCTTTATTTCTCCAGATGACCACACATTAAGCCAGATGATCGACTAGAGAAGTTATTTGCACAGTTACCTTGCTGTAAGAGACAAAAAGACTCCATCACCAGTTCTCTAATTTCTAAAATTCTGGGATATTTAGCAAGCAGTGCGCATAGTGATTTCCGTATACACCAGAGATGGTGCATGCCATCTGCCAACCCCGTGGGGGCTCCTTCAGAGAAACTTGCGCATACCCCCTACACCCGTGTTACTCATGTTAGTCGCCGAGAATGCTCCGAGAAGAAGACTTCCACCATCGACGGGCATCGAGTGGCCCGTAATGAACGATGCATCCTCCGATGCCAGGAAGGCGATGGCACGGGCAACTTCATCCACGGTTCCGATGCGGCCCAAGGCGTGCGCTGCTCCCAACGTGGACCGCAACTGTATGCGCCGGAAGCGAGAGCACAGTGAGAGCAATTACTAGGGGGTACCACTACACGTTTCAATCCATTCCAACTGCTGGGAGAGGTGCGGGTTAGGTAGTTGATCATCTTTGAGGGAACCGCACAAAGAACGATGATGGCACGTGTCCTCTTCTGTATTTGTCCTTTACGCTGTCCCCCCAAACAAGACCGTCGATAGTGTCTCGGTTAAAACGTAAGACAGGGCTCACGATCAAAATTTTTGGAAGACAGTGCTGTCATAATGATGTATGTTGACTTCGACTCACTGAAGCAATTTCTCCTGAGGAATAGATTAATAAAGGTGCTTGATACCAATGGGAGGGCCACCAGAGCTTCGCTTTTGTGGGTCTCTGCTAACAGGCGAAAGGGTAATGACGATAAGCTTCTTTGTCTATTTTTTCCTTTTCATGTGTTTTTTTTTCTTGTTTCTGGTTGATGCACAGCTCGCCTAGAAAACTAGGGGCACTGCACTCGACCTGTCAGTTCTAAGTCAGCGTCACGGGTGTTTGTTCGGGCGCCCTTCTAGTCCGTGTCCGTTGCACTTTATACAGAATTATAAACAACAAATTTTCTTCCTCCAATTTCAATAACCAGCGGCCAACGGCAAGCCCTTTCATTCCACTAATGCATTATGCATTCATTTTTCCAGCAGTATGTTTTCATACGCCGCTTTAAAATCCGCCAATCGCACTTTGAACTGTTAGTGTGGTTTTTTAGGGTCAGAACAACAAACAGTGACTTTGAGGGCCATTTTCTTTTTACTATCGTCAAAATTGCAAACTGGCCACACTGCGTCGTGAGATTTTTTTTTATTATTCATTTTATTACACATGGTGCAGGCCAATTTCGTGGCGCAAGCATGAGCAAAAATTATGAAAACTCCAGAATCCTGACACCTTACAACAAAAGCTACCAGAATGCGAATGACTGATTTAGTGAACCATAGCCCTACATTAAATGAAAACAAATAACCCAATAGAAAAAGCAGGGTGCTCCATTATATCTATAAAATTATGCCCTCAAAATAAACTGGAAGGTATCTTTCCTTTCCAGATTGTTTTTTTCTTCTTTATTCAAAACCGTTAACATGTTATAGTTAGCCGCATGTTATATACTGCAATGGTAAGATTTCATCGAATTTGTTTTTGTGCCAGATGAGGTCAGACCATAAGAAATAAAACAACGCTGAATACCGACACCACTTCGATATGTGTATGTCGAGATCATAGCCTTTAAGCTCGGGGTAATATCCGTACGTACCCTCGTTAGCTTTTTGGCTGTTACCTTTGTCAACATCCAGGCACGCAGATACTGTTGGTACCCAGTTGCTGTGAGCAGCAACAGCAGCGTTTTAAATCGGTTTTGATCAGAAAAGTTATAAATTGTCATTCAGTAAAACACAGCTTAAGCAAAGACGACATGCCTACAAAAAGAAAAACAATATTTCCAACGCGTACCATGTATTGCACCTCCGGTCCCATTTCTTCTCGAAAGACCATTTTGGTATCAATTGCGCCAGGGCTACAAAAAAACAAAACTACTGTTAAGGAGACTCACGCCTTGAACGTGCTAAAATCATCGGTTAAAACATATTTTCTTTTTGCAGCCTCGAATTGTGCTTAGTCAAGTTCATATACACACGTGTATGCGTCAACTGCGATGAAAGGAGGAGGAGGACAAAACGTAGGAAAGGCAGGGAGGTTAATCGATAGAAACCAGTTTGCTACCCTGCACTGGGGAAGGGAGTGAGTAGTTAGTCTACAAGAGAATAGGAGAAATGCATTTAAAATAGAGAAATTCGATCTGCAGCACTAACATTTGCACTAATACTGCACACTTCCGAGGCAGCCTAAAGCTTCCGCCACTGTGCAATGAATGCCTGAGCATTGAAGAAATTCCGCACCACTTGAAATTAGCAATAACAAGCCTGGGTTGACCTTGGAAAGAGAGACGTTTGCCCCTTTTTTCTATAACAGAGGCAAAATACCGCTGAGGTGCTGAGCATCATAAAGCAATATTTAGAATTTAACGCTGAGTCTATTGTCTGTGGCAGGTGCCCTCTGCTGTTATAATTTTAAAACGCGCTCCTAGGCTGTTTTATAATTTTTTATGAAACCGCCTATGTGTTGGATGTCCTCCGGGGCTACGATTTGGCCGCAATAACTATTTGTGTGGGGAATGTATTTGCCTCTCAGTATTTCGCTAAACACAAAATATTTTTTCTTATCTTTCAACGTGCTGCATGCTTTGCAATAGGCATACAACACCAGCATTGAGAAAGTGCTCACACTTCTGCTTATCGTAGCCATCTGCCTCCATGCAGTTTAAATTTCACTCCCCAACTTGTCCAGTGAAACTTCGTGCTACAAATCAATGACTAATTTCCTACAATTAACCAATCATCTTTAATGACTTTAAAATATTTGCGCTGTGCTCTCGTCGCCAGCGTTCACTCCATAATAATATATTCTGAACGCAAAACTGCTGTCAAGAGCATGATTTCTGGCTCTTCGCCACCAGTGTGGTTAGCGTAATATTCGAACTCACACAATGCGGCACGCTTACGCATTTGCATGCTGTTACATTATGCACAATGTTATTCTGAAAAGTGTTAGAAATGTGTACAAGAATCGTTTGAGCTCACTCACTTGACAGAGTTCGCCCGGATACCGTACTGGGCAAATTCTGAAACAGAAATAGACGGCGTCGAATGTTAGACATGGGGGTTCTTTTTCGCAATTTTTTGAAGTTATGAGAGCTTATGACGTTACAAGACCCTGCGTTTCAAAGCCATAGTGAATTTCTCATAGCTCGCAATCACTTCCGGTTGAAAGTGTAGCATGCCTAATATACCTTAGTAAGAAAAGTAGTCAATATAGCTCAATGTGCTCCGCTCACTATTTCTCTACCACAACTCATAAACCATGTTGAAGAAAGGTGTATCTGAGCAAATTCAATGAGTTCTTCAGGCCCTGATGATAATACTACAGCACGGAGAGGATAGCAGGACAGACATTTCGGCTAGTTTGTGTAGGTTCATAGCAAATAACTCCGTAAACATAGCGAGAAAACAAAAAATCTGAAGGGAGGTTAGCCCAACTTCTGATGCCAAAACCCACATTGTAATGACTTCCAATGAATGACCATGTTTTTTGTATCCGAGAACTCCAGTTTTAGGAAACAGTGGAAAAGGCAAAATATTATATCCTGAAAACCTGCCAAGCCATCTATAGTGAACATTTTTCTCGTCTCGTCATAGCTCTAAATAGCTGTATAAATAATAACGGTATATCACAGATAGGCGCAATATTCAAAGGCATGTTTTACGGGTCACCCTTCTCGACTTCTTGTCAGAACTCCGTATGCAGTTTGAGGTTGGTGCTTTCAAACTCAATCTAACAAACCTGAAAATTGCATAATTATCCGCCGCATTTTACATTTTTGAATGTTTTTCCAGATCAACGTATGTTCTCCCCACCAACGCCCTTGTTTTGCTCCGTTTTATTATAAAGCATGCTTTCTTTATTTTAAACAATACATATTAGAATGACTGCAAAAAAAAAAAACCCACAAAACATATGTCAGAAGCACTAATTTTGTATTCAATTAGGACCAAAGCATTTATTCAGTGGAATGGGAAGAGAGTCATATGGGAGGAGAGTTGACACTGCCACTGCTTGACCATTGACACTGCTTTTTTCAATGTCTTGATGCTGTGGTTTTCTGGTACATATTACAGCGGATGATAAAGAAGGATGTCGAAATCACGTAATATAGTATTCGTTTTTGCCTTTAGGAAGAACTCTGATGTGCCTCATATTTTTTTTACGTTGATGGGGCTATTTAGCGTATGCAAATTCTGAATGATTCACCATCATGCTGAACCGCCACTATCATGGCAATCTTTATTCCGAGAGCAGTGCGCTTTGATGCGGAGAGATGCCCTCTAGAAGAGCCGCCTGGTTTGCTAGCGCATCTCGATGTTTGTGTGTGCCCCCCATACTTTTGACATTTGTTATGACGGGAAATCCCTAAGATTTAGAGGACATGCATTATACAGTCCAGTGATTGCAGGAATGAGCTTTTTAATACTGTTCTTCGGACGCTTTTTATATAATATACAGAAAAAAGGCCCAGCGTGGAGCAATAGTTTGCACATCGGCTAGAGTTCGTAGGGACTGTTGTCCGGTTCCTGGTTGAGACAACAGATATTTTTTTCAAACTTGCAGTGCGCTGGACCGTACACGGCACAATAAGCCAAGAAAGGTATTCGCCTTAAAAAACGACGATAGCTATGAGGTTTCGTGCGCGCTTTCCACAACTACGTCATGATGTCCAATTTCCTCCGGTGGTTTTTATTTTGGGAAGGTCAAATGTCATGATTTCCCAGTTATCTTGCACTTTCCCTATTTCCGTCAGGAAGTACTGCATTCCCTTTAAACATTTCTCAGAGTAAGAGCACAACAGCACTGAAAAAAAGGACCGTGAACCATTGAAGAAGTTTCGGGTTTATTTGCATTTGCCTCATTCAAGAAACTCAAGAATCCTGAAAAAAAATGTGATTTTATGTACCTGACGATGTTCAGCACCCCGCAAGATCTGTACTTTGTATGCTTGGTGGCATCGCGCAACGCATGACAATATTTGGGTGAGGCAACGGAAAAAGGGAACATTCTTAAAAGGGATACAGCAGTGTAGTTTTTGCGCACTTTGTGTTACTCTGAGAAAAGCCTTCAGATTGTCACTAGTTTATCCGGCGGATACGTCATGCCTAAATGATGGAGCTAATTGTTAAGCTCAACCTACACTATTTACACTTTCAAAGTCAAAATTATCGCCAATTTCTAAACGTGACATTTTAACTTCCCATTAGAAAAAGAGATAGTTGAGTGGAAATGAAGAAGTGAACAGGGAAAATCTTTACAAATAGTTCCAATATGCACTTACGTTTCATAGCCAGTCATACAGTGAGAGAATTTGCTTTACGCAAGTTCATAGGAGCTTGCTGTGAAGTCATGGGATGCATTAATATTTTCAGAACAATGGGGAAATATTTCCCGGCTCCCTATCCTGGTATTCAAGCAACACAAATCGTCGTAACGTTTAGCAAGAGAGACACACTCAGCTGCGTAAAGAAACTTACCAAGTGCGGCTGCTCGGGTGAGTTGATCCACACCGGCTTTGCTGATGCCTGACAGTGGAACCGACTGGTACTTTGGGAAACATAAAAGTGAATGAAGCGAAATGTGTTAGTGAATTTGGGCTAAAACCAGACGATGCGAAATGGCATAATTCGGAAAAGTTTCAGTTATGGCATCAAGGCTCCGACAGCATCAAATGCCCGCCTAAAGATGAACTCATTGAAAGACAGTTATAGTCAGTCTATGAAGCATCACGGGCTTTTATACTCATGGTTAATACAGCGCCTATAGTTTCACTTTTTCGTCCGTGTCGTCGTTCCGTACACGTGCCCTGTCAGATAGCAAAAGGTTATCCGAAAAAAAAGGTGTACAGCCTATTTGCCTTCGTTGGTTGCAATGTATGGGCACTGGCGTTCGTGCCATCGACTGAGCAGAGGTCTAAATGAGATGGAAGGGGTATCGATGGCCGCCACATGACGCTGACACTGTACGGCCAGAAACTGAAGCCTTCCGATCAATACGCTTCAAAGAACTGCCACGGCTGCTCAATGGAGGCGCACGTTCCACTGAGCAGCCGTAGAGCTACAAAGATTGAATGCCTGGCTGAGTGGCTAACAGACATCGCTTTTTCGGTGGAGTGGGGGCCCTAAATTTAGGGTCCTAAAATATGCATGTGCATAATGTTGTCGGCTCAGGAACTGTCGCAGTATGTCCAGCCTACAGACATCTACCCTGCTACCCACCCTCCACTTAAGGCCATCTTGTGAAACCGGAATCGGAGGGGAGGCAAGTGTAAAGTGTGACACAAACTACGTTTTCTCTAAGTGACATATCAGGCCAGTCATCGATAGCTACCTGCGGCTATTTGCTTTGGGCCAGTAGATTATCTGTGGTACTGTAAGTTGTACATAGTATCCCTAGTGTTCTATTTTGCTAATCATCCAGCAGAAGTAACTCATTGCATACCAATAGTAAGTCCTGTGTTTAACCTTGTCTGAGAGTGGTGCGCTATGGTGCAAAAGAACTCTAATGGTAGCCCATCTCGTATGTAAAACCTTATCAAGGCTTTTACACATTCTTCTGACTCCTGCACATATTTCTTCTGAGTCCCGACACCGGCGGCGAGAGCGATAAATCGTTCCATCATTGCTGATTGCAATAAGTATTTCAACGTCCGTTCGGCGCAGCCTATCAGCGACTATGCTAGTCTTATAGCTCCTCTATTTCGCGCTCAATAGCCCCGCATTAGGCAGTCACTTAGACACTCTGTTACTTATGAATATCTCGCATAATCTGCTTACTTTGTTGCTTGGAAGGTGTCCTTTCGGCCAGATAGATGACTACAATCATCATCATCATCATCAGCCTGACTATAGCCACTGCAGGGCGAAGGCCTCTCCCATATTTCTCTAATTAACCTGGTTCTGTGCTAGCTGCATCCTCTTGACCCCTGCGAACTTCTTAACCACATCCTCCCAACTAACTTTCTGCCGCCCCCTGCTACGCTTTCCTTCCCTTGGAGTCCAGTTTATTAAACTAAGCGACCATCGGTTATCCTCTCTTCGCACTACATGTCCTGCCCATGCCCATTTCTTCTTGATTTCCACTAGAATGTTAGTAATTTGAGTTATTTGTCTGACCCACTCTGCACGCTTCCTATCTCTTATTGTTACCCCTACCACTTTTCGTTCCATAGCCCTCTGCGTTGTCCTCAACTTAAAAACCCTCTTGGTTAGCCTCCACGTTTCAGCCCCATAGGTGAGTACAGGTAAGATGCAACTGTTGTACAATTTCCTCTTGAGCGATACCGGTAAGCTGCTAGTCGTAAACTGCGAGTGCTTGCCAAATGCGCTCCATCCCAATCGTATTCTTCTTGTTATTTCCTTTTCGTGGTCCGGATCTGCGGTTACTACCTGTCCTAAGTAGACATATTCGCCTACTACTTCCAGTACTTCGCTAGCTAATGTAAACTGCTGTTCCTT
This sequence comes from Amblyomma maculatum, assembly GCF_055883805.1. Classification (NCBI taxonomy): domain Eukaryota; kingdom Metazoa; phylum Arthropoda; class Arachnida; order Ixodida; family Ixodidae; genus Amblyomma; species Amblyomma maculatum. The sequence continues at coordinate 39,429,984 of NC_139346.1, forward strand.
CCCGGGGCTGTTGAAGATTACCTTAGTCTTCTGCATATTGATTTTCAAGCCTACTTTTCTACTTATTCTGTCTACGTCATCAATGATTATTTGCAGTTCATCCCCCGAGTTGCTTAGCAAGACAATGTCATCAGCAAATTGCAGCTTACTGAGGTATTCTAGGTAAAATGTTTATTATATGCTTTATTATATACCTATTTACTACAAACACCCTCTATGACTTTAAAAATACGGGTGTAAATTTCATTCATATTCCGCACACATATATCACTCGGGTTTTGAAAAAGAACCTTCCGTATAGAACAGTTTTAAGCAGTTGGCATATTAATTCCGATCTTGAAATAAGTTTAATACCATGAACCCTGCTTGGAAACACAAAATCAGTATGCGTGTCTTCTTTACTTACTGGCTGCTTGGTGGACACGCTGGAGACGTAGACAATGCTTCCTGCAAAAATAATAACGGCGTGAAATACTTTTTTTCTAGATTGGAATGGCGACTGTTATCATGTAACAGGTCAAGCGCATGCTTACTACTGTAAGCACCTACAATAGAATTTTTAAAATAACTATATACCCTGTTCCACTTGACGTGCTTTCGCCATAAGCACGGTCTTTAGGGGAAGCTATTTAAATGCGTAATTGTTTTTCAATAGTTGATGCAGCGTGTAGTGTTATTGTGCGCAAATTTTCAGTAACTCTGTAGGTGAACTACCTAGAGAATTATGTTAAAGCAGCGATAGAAACACGGACAGATAGAAAGCGCTGTTTAAACATAATGCCCAGCCAACTCGCCCAGCAAGCCACTTTACCTAGAGAAGTGAGCCTTTCCAGGCTTGGAGACGCCATCGCCAGGTAAAAGGTACCGCCTTGTCAGAATTCGCGGTAACGTAACGAATATAAACAAACTGCAAGCATTTCAATCGTTAAGATTTCCATTAGACGTCCATCGCCAAATGCGCTACGGCTTTGACACCTCTATATTTATTTCCTTGCTATCACTATCTGAAATTTGACGGCATTAATTAAGCGTAGCTTTTGCTGCTTTTGTAAACCTGCTAATGTAGTGTTGACCTGGTTTGCAAAGGGCACGTGGTACGCTGCAATGATTATTAGCAGCGGGACATGAATTCGACCCCCCCTCCCCTTCCTACTTCTAATTCCCCATTTTTTCTTCTGAGTTTACGCAGGTATACTTTTTAACACGAAGGTACTTTGTCTCACATGGAACAGGTATACATAGAATGATAAAAATTTATGTCCTGACCTTTCGTTTTCTTTAGGTGTGGTAGGACCTCCTGTGTTATGTTGAAGGCAGACCGCAAGTTTGTGTTCATAACATCATCGAATTCTTCAAGCGGAATATTCCCGATAGGTCCGACTGTCGTCATCCCGGCATTGCTGACCTGAAAGAAAATGTTGCTGAAGCCAAGCGCTTAGCACAGCAAGTTCACAGCCCTCAGACACAATTACCATGTACCTTAAACATAGGAAGAGGGATGATCCGCTCATGAATTGACTTGGTTCCCACTCAGCGCAGCCAGGCTCTTGTATGTTATTTATTTATTTTTATTTATTTATTTATTTATTTATTTATTTATTTATTTATTTATTTATTTATTTGCAATACTGCCAGTCTCTAGTTGAGACCATAGCAGGAGGGCATTACATTCATAATATCGACAAAATGATGATGACAAGAATTAAAGCAGCTCTACAAAAATACAGTATTAGGCAATTCTTAAAGCACAAAAAACTGAAAATATGTTATCAAATTCGCACAAACAGCTCACATATAAAGAACACATACAAGTTCAAAAACGAAACAATGGGATAACAGGCTGTCGACTGCGTTAAACAAGCGAACGAAAAAAGAAAGCGAAATTTGTAACCGAATAATGTCAGCTTACACCGTGGCCTGTAGTATGGAACAACAACTTGAAAATGAATCAGCGTTAGTAACAGATGAATGCAGGCAATTCCATTCGCTTGTTGCCAACGGGAAGAAAGAATGTTTAAATGCATCACTGTGACATGAAAATTCGGTTAGCGTGAACGCGTGATGGTTTCTTAACTCTCGCTTATGTGATAATGAAACATACTGTGATAAGTCGATGTTAAAGGCGTTATGTAGTAGCTGATATAAAAATTTTAATCGCGCCAACTTTGCTCTTGCTGATAGCGCTTCGAGCCCGGATATTACGGCTAGTTCGGTTGGTGAATCTGTTCGCTTGTATTTGTTATGAATGAACCTTAGTGCTTTACGCTGTATTCTTTCAAGCCTCGAAATGTTAGTAAGAGACTGGGGAAACCAAACGGTGTTAGCATATTCTAGTACTGGTCTAATAAAAGTCTTATAAGCTAAAAGTTTTGTTTGTGCAGGAGCTAGGCGAATACATCTTCTAAGAAATAATAACTTGCGCATGCTGTAGCAGTGATGTTGCTAATGTGTTCGTTCCATCTAAAGTCTGAAGTCAGTGTGACACCTAAATATTTGTGTTTGTTAGCAAAAGTAAGTGGAATGTCATTCATTTTACACTCGAAATTAGAAGGCTGTTTTTTCCTGGTTACTGCCTTTGCTACGGATTTCTTTGTGTTGATTGACATCTGCCAGTTATTGCACCATTCAGCGATTTTTTCTAATGACCTGTTAAGAATGACATGATCTTCCTGGCTTCTTATTTCTCTGTATATTATGCAGTCGTCAGCAAAGAGTTTGATCTTATGCAGGAATGCAGGAATGCACACTAGGTCGCTAGGGGCTTGCGCGTGGATTGTTGTTTTACTCATGCGAATCCAGGTTTTTAGCTGCTACGAAACATGTACTATATATGAAGTGATATATAAGAACCGTAGATATGTTTGAGCATAACCTCCGTGATGTCGGTAAAATATCTTGGAGTGAGTGATCGGTAAAATAATGATATGAAGCGCTGCCTGGCTCAGCATTTTACTAGCCTTGCCCATATGCCCCCATCGCTAGCAGGTGTCATTATTTCTATCAAATTTGTTTTCCTGCGAATTTCCTTGGTGCTTTATGTTCTTAGTGGGTGTATATCAATACTAGTTATTCATGTTACACTTCTTTTCAGCATGCCAATGATTCTCTTTAAAAGCTGTTTCGATAACTTTCCGAAAGTAACTGCAAATTTTATCATAACTGGGTTTCTGCTGTTACCAAAACGAGCTTAATATGATTGCCCTTGTCCCGCTCGCTCGCCCCCCGTTGCAGCATTTGAACATTTTTTTTTCTCACGACGTATATTATTGTGTAGAAACGAGGCATGAACTGTAAATCGGCCAACTCTTACTGCATGCATTTATACATCTTTATACATCTCCCATACGAACTTAACTGTCATGGCTCCGCTGGACGAACTTTCCGAGCAATTTATTTTGGAACACTGAATAAAACAAGTCATTTATTTTTCTATTCGTTAAGATGTAAAGAGTGCGAGAGCCTTCGTGCTCGATAATGGTAGATATGAATAACTCATCAGTAGCGTTTCAAAATTGCCCACCTTTTATAATATGCGACAGCACTGACGCAGCGGCCAAGAAAAGAAAGTCATGTGCACCTTCTGCGTTTAGACCGAGCGAGGCGATGAGAAAAGTGACTCCAGCCATATTTAGGCGTTGCCACTAACCGCCCGCCGCGGTGGAGAACTCGGACAGACTGTGTTAGCCCTCTAGTACATACGCTGAACGCAGTGGCATGGGGGGGGAGGGGGCTTCGTCACAGTGTCCACTCGTTTGGGAAGCAGCGCACGCATCTAAGCGGCGTGGCTGGTTTTCGCTACTGTTTTGAGCTGTGTTTATCGGTGCTTTGCGCTGCCAGAGTGCATCACAAGGTGTGTGCTTTAGCTTGTGAGTTTCCACATTATGGCAGGTACCATGGACGAAAAATGTCTGTTACAACTAGCTTTTTGCGTCGCGTGCTTAGGACAAGCCATAGTGATTGTTGTGCAAGCTCACGTGGTGGCGTGGGCCGACGCCCGGCCTATGTATTTGGTGGCTGTGCTGTGCTGGCTTTTACTGTCGCACACATTACAAGTTCAGCTAGGTTCAGATACCGAAGAAACCGCAATAATGCGAGGGACCTCGTAGCTTTGGTAGCGTCGTGCCACCCGAGTTGACCGGATCAAGTGGCACTTTTTAAAGCTCCGTCGGTCCCTGCTCGCCTTGGACTGGGGCGCCGGGCTATCCCCAGAGAAGATAGGGTCCACCAGTGACCACATCTGCGCGAAGCAGTTCCCCAAGCATATGATGTCAAAAACAGTCTATGCTAAGTTCAACGGCACAGTACTCATAAATGCGTCCAAGGAGAAAACGGTGCTCTCGGCTAATACTGTGCCCAGTATTTTTCCCGAGTGTCCGAGATATCTGACTAAATAGACAAGTTCAAGAAAGCCTCCTGGAAACGAGAGTCTGCCGACGCATGAGCCAGGCAGGTGCTGTTGAATAAAAAAAATTATAAATTTTGGTGTTAAGCCACACGAGGGAATTAATGAACGCCGCAATGAAGGGATCAAAATTAGGCCACTTGGGATTCATTACTCCACACGGATACCTTTTGCATTGCTTCGCGGGAGCCGCAGCTGGTGCCAAGCGTTTGTTCTCCGGCTCACCTGTCGAGCTTCCTCATCACTAAGGTGTCGTCGGGCTTGAACGTCTTGAGGTTCATATCAGGAAATGAAGCAACAGAGCTGCTAATGGCGTTCTGGGTCCTCTGTTTTTATACAGATGAGACCACTTTTCGAAGAAGCATTTGCATAGACATGCAAGGTGTGGCATGCCATCGCAATTAGTCAGCTAATTTCCGTCGACGATCACGCGATCAATTTCCACCCACTGTAGATTTCAGTGCCGCAAAACGTGGTAGTATGGAAGTCAGAAGAATTGCCGATAACGTTTCTGACAATATGCAGATACATAATTGGCCAGACTCGAGAATTCTGAAGAGAGAATTTCTTGGTCCAAAAATATTGAGGTCAGCAATCGCTTTAACAGGCAACTTAAAATATTCTCAACTGACACCGGCTAATTGCAGGTCAGAGTCGTGCATTTTTCTTCTGTACGTGCACGTAGGAGAAGCTCAGGGGAATTCATGCGGTGATTTTCGCGTCGCGTATACTAATAGTGCACTCCACTAGTCACTAAAACATCGAAAATGCATGCTTGGTTTCCTTTTCGTATCAGCATTCACGTGTATAGCAGCGGTGGCGTACCGCCAAACTGCACAAACGGGCTGGTTCCATTTCGCACTGTGGAGGCAGCTTTTTCTGATACAAGTGAAATGCGGAAACTCTTTTGAAGTTTCACAGCACATTATTTATGATCCCCAAGCAGTCCCCAAGCACTGGGGACTGCTTGGGTCACCATGTAGGTCGGGGTTTCAGGAATTCCAAGAGGTTAAGATTTCCGCGGTAGCAGACTACCCACGGCCGAGAACTACGAAAGACATTCGGAAATTCTTGGAGCCAAAGGAATATTACAATCATTATATGCCTAACTATTCAGCTTTGGCACGCCCCCTAACCGATGCTCTAAGCAGGACAGAGCCGACAAATTTAGTCTGGGATGAACAAAAGAACGGCTACTTCTTAAATCTGAATGCTGTGCTGATTTGTCGTCCGGTATTGCGAGCTCCAGATTACGACCGAGAATTCACGGTCCAGTGTGATGCAAGTGATCGAGGGGTAGGTGTTGCTCTCTCCCAGAGGGACAACGACAGTAATGAGCATCCCGTGCTCTACCTGAGCAGCAAACTCAGTTCTAGAGAGATGGCTTCTTGCACGTCAGAGAAAGAGTGCGTTTGCATTGTATGGGCAATCCAGAAATTACAATGCTATCTTGGAGGGGCTAAAATTCCCCGTACAGACGGACCATTGTTCCCTGGCCTGCCTTCAAACTGCGACATCAAAGAACAGTCGCCTTCTGTGGTGGAGCTTCATTCTGCGGCAGTATAATTTTGACATAAAGTACAAGAACGGCAAGATAAATAGGAATGCGGATGCACTTAGCCGTTGTTTCTGAGCGGTCTGAGGTGCTCCTCACCATATATCAAAATTGCTACCCAGTCTATTTTGTGCGCAGGTGTGTGGGTGTGACTATGTAGAGTATCGCGCTTGATTTTGTAGGCATACGTAGGTCCTAAGCGTCTTGAGTGTGGGGTTTTCTTGGAAAATGATGGCAGTTCCTCTTTTGACCTGGCCTCTTCATACGGGAGCTGAGTGCTTGCTTGGACATGTAGCTGAATTTCAGAGACACCTCAAGCAGTCTGGCCTACGACAATCAGGACAACGCAAAAGGCGACAGCGAGCTTTGATTGTTAATGTGCAGGCCACAAAGTCGTCTTTTTATGCAGCAGCTGCGACTGCTGCCCTCTATGACTCTTCTGGCGAAGGAGGAGGCTATTGTGACCGTACAACTGCCAAGTCGGCGACGTTTCGTCTAACAAGGTGAAAACCCTAGTTCAATTGCGATAACAATGGCGGAAGCTTCTTTTGCCTCCTACATCATCCCCTATCACGCCTTATCAGTGTAAGGTGTTAAATTATTGGGGACACTTCAGCTCAACTTTTAAAGGCCCACTGTCCACCCTCCGGTCGACAATATTTTCTTCCCCGGTGACTGTGAGACTTCGCCCCCAGAACGCAAGGCCGCAAAATGTTTTTGAAAAGAGTAACTAATGCCGCAGTTACAGCCACCGCAATCACCCGATTCTGTCGTGTTTCCCTCCTTCTGTTCCCTCGCAAAGGTTTTTCCCTCTCCTGCTCAGTCGTCTAGCCTCCGCAAGACGAATTCTCCTTCCTCCTCCGCGTTTGCGGGAGGTGGGGCGTGGCACTCTGCGTGCGCAAAAAAAAAAAAAAAAAAAAAGCGGGCGAGGGAGCGCGCGCCGCTGGAGTCAGTCCGGCTGCGGCGAGAGAAAAGCGTGCAGCTAGCGGTAGACACCCATCCTTCAACCTCAAACAGCGAGACAGACCAATGGACGTCGTTCTCGACAAATACGTCATAGCTTCGGCTCGACGGGCCAGCGCTGGGAACGGAGAAGCTGGCTTCCCGAAGGTGAGCATGAGGGAGCTTTGATTTGTATTTTCGTTGCTTTGTGGCGCCCGTGTCACTGTAGCATTTTGTTCAGACTATCTCCGGTACCTGATCAAAGCACTGGGCCCCTTCGCTTAAAAGGTCCTTCCCTGGACAATGGCCCTTTAAGAGCATGACGTTAGAGCGTAAGCTACAAGCCCACATATAAATGAGACGGGTTCAATACTACTGAACTGAATGTGGAGCGAAAGCATTAGCTGCCGGTGACCGAGCGTTGTTGTTCTTCTTCTCGGCTGTTCAAGGTCAAATGTGGCCCTTCTCGGGAGGACGCGACGAGCCAAAACCTGGCGCAGTATTGATATCGCAAAAAAATAGAAAGAACCGGCGTCCCGTGAGAAATGGCCAGAGATGTTTTCCCACGCTTCGTTCGACTGTTGAACCTTCACGTCGAGGGGCGCCCATTTTCGGCTAGGGACGATCGGTGTGACCGGTCCGCAGACGGTCGGGAGAAGAAAAGAGCCTGGGGATTAGGGCAATTAGAGGCCACCACCAGTGGCTGCAGGAAAGAGTTCAAAGCCCGACGATGCTGGGAGCAGTCTTCGTGGCACCACTCGTATACGTGTGCTGCTGAGACAAAAACACACTTTCACCATCATGGCGGATCTTTACAGAAAAAGCTGAATTTGTTACTTCCTCGCCGTTCCCGCGCTCTGCACAGGTCACCACGCCCACTGAAACAATATTTGACCAGTCAGTGCATGAGACCATCAATTCAGTGATGTGTTCCATTGGTTACCGATATCTGAGGGATGTTCCTTGGAATTTATTGGTCGGTGTACTCAAAGAGGGGCTGGACATAAGAGGATTTAAGGGCGATGCAGAGCACGAATTGGCGCTTTGAGCCCTGGGTAAACGGCTCATCCAGACGCTTCTCTCCATGAACTAATAATCCTTGCCGTCTTGCGGTTCTTACCATTTCCCGTCATGTAAATACGTTTTCTTGAAGAACAATTAAACCTAATTATTTTCGTTTTACCCATTTCGAAGCTTCAATCCTTCCTTCAACCGAAGTCTCCGCACGCTGCCAAGTGAAGGAAGGGTCGAGATAGCCCTAGCGTCACGACAGTACCTATAAATACCTGTATTGAATGTTAGTGCCTATAAATAGCCTGTTTATTTCCTTATTCTTAAAAAGGCCCTATTATGACGCCCAGAAATAGAGGATAGTAAAGATGAGGATAATAAAGAGCGCCTCGTACTGGGGCTCCCAATGGGACACCCTCTCCTCTGCTGGTTAGTTAATCTCAGGCACTTGTGCGGCTACCTTGCACGCTGGACCCTGCGGTTGCAAGAGTATGACTTCACAGTTAAATACAAAACTGGTAGTAATGCCGCTAACACAGACTGTCGTTCCCGCCTGCCCCTTCCTACGATGGCGTCAGACGCCGATTATTTCGAGAATTGCATCCTGTCTGCATCACCGGCTTTTCCGGGCATCCCCACATTCAAGGTGCTCCTAATGCGCTGGAGAATCACGAACGCCTGTTTATGACGCCGTCGTAACACCAACGGGGAAAAATGCATGCAGGAAAGAAGCTCTACAGTGTCGCGGCTATCAGACAGATCATAGCCTGGGTCGCTTTGGGACGTTAAACCCCACAAACCAAACCAAACCACGTTCATTGAAGAACAGCAAAACGATCCCACTTTGGAGCCTCTCTTCGCAGCCGCTCAAGTTCGATCAGGTGCACACCAATGTTATGTGCGTGATTGCTTACTCTGGAAGCAAACCTAGGAGCCCCCGCTTCCTGCTGGTTGTTTCGTAGACCGTATACAGTCCTATGTTACAGGCAATGCATGACCAGCCAAGTTCCGTGCAACATGAAACGGCGAAAGCACTCCACCGCGCCCAGGAGCAGTTCTATTGACCAAAAATGCGAGCAACTACTAATCGGTACGTCGCCAACTGCACCCTGTGTCAGCGCTACAAACGTCCCAGAATTGTGGCAGTGGGGCAGCTTCACCCCGCCAAATTATTTCGCAAATCATTGCCTGGAATACGGTGCTCACCCCCTGAGCAAAAAATACCGAAATAACATTTTTCTAGTTTTTTTTTTTAATCTTTATCGATGCAGCGTGTAGAATTTAACTGAATCGACTAAATGGCACCTCGTCCCGGCAAGTCAACACAGGTATCAATCATCCGAGTACTACTTACAACAAAGATGCAGCTTGCTCAGTTTTAATGCTTGTAACTAATTCCTTATTTTTCCAGCCTACTGATCCATCTGAAGTATTTTATACGCTTGTGGCACCAAATAACAGTCCTAGCTCTGACACTGAGGGTCTCACAATTAATCCAATTAGGTTGTTGTCGATCTTCTTGCGCCTCAGGTATCGCACATTTTCAACCTATCAATATCATCCAGTGTATTTCCAAATAGCATAAAGCAGGCGAAAGTTATTGTTCTTCACAAAGGTTTCAAAGCATGAAATGAGCAATTACCGCCCGGTGTTGATTCTTCCTATATTCATAAAGCTACTGGAAAACATTTTGCTTAAGCGTCTAGCACCCTTCTCTAACAGACACTCCCTTATCGATGACGCTCAGTTTGGTTTCCACCCGGGCTTGTCAACCGGGTCTGCTTTACTGAAACAAAAAGAATTTTAAACAATATAGAAGACAAGCTACTAAGTTTAGGTATATTTATTGGTTTTAGTAAAGCTTTTGACTCCATTAATCATAATTTCTAGAAGATAAGCTGTGCAGATACGGAGTCAGAGAAAATGCATTACAGCCTATTGCATCATACCTCAATAAACGGAAACAGTGCGTTAGCATTAAGGCTTATGCTCCTTCTTTGAAGATTTTAATTGTGGTGATCCTCAGGGAAGTATATTAGGCTCTTTTCTGCCTAACATATATATATATATATATATATATATATATATATATATATATATATATATATATATATATATATTTATATATATATATATATATAGATATAGATATATATTAATGGCATTGCAAAAATTACAGACATGGCGAAACTTATAATTTACGCCGATGACGCTAGCCTGTTTCTTTCTAGCAGATCTTCAAATGAAGTACTGGCTACTGGAAATGCAATATTAGAAAAGTTGCTACCTTAGTCCAATCTTTACTCCCTACACGTGAACACCAAAAAATTCAAAGCAATACTTTTTCGTCCTGTAAACCGTATAACAGCCACACCTCTGTCGCTAATCCTCGGAGTCAATAACATTGAAGTCGTCAAGAAGCATAAAATTCTAGGAGTAATTTTTGATGAGCATCTTAAGTGGTCTGACCACATTCAACACATTCCGCATAGTTTATCAAAAACTGTACGTGTGCTGTGTGGATGTCATGATGTGCTGCCAATAGAAATGAAGAAAATCATATACCATAAATTATCTACAGACTACCTAGTACATACACCACTCTTATTTGTTCTACATAATATTCCACCAGTGAACAAAATGCTACAATATTGACACATGCCATTCGTAGAAGACGACGGAGAATTGACCGGCGATTGAGAAAAGGCGGCAAAGTGAGACTGCTCTATCGAGTGCTGACTTGACTGATTGTCGGTGTTTCTCGGTGCCAGAGTGCCTTCTGCCTAACGTTACGTTACAAGTCAGGTGGAGGCAGTGCCTGGTATCGATTCCAGTCCTGCATAACTAATCTGTCACTACGGAGCGTACCCCGGTACATCAGCGTCTCGGCCGCCACCCACGTGGAGAGCCCCCTGATTTCGGACCCCTTCCGGCTGCTACCAGGACGACGCAGCCTCAGACTGCCGTAGAAGCTGCCGCAATGACATCTGAGAGCAGGCTTCCTACGTATATCCTGTGTCATCAACCGCGAACACCTCCGTCTTTTTTTGGCGACGTGTTGGAGGACGCCGAGAACTGGCTTGAGACCTATGAGCGAGTCGCTCGTTACAACGGGTGGACCGATGATCGTAAGCTACACAACGTGTACTTCGCTCTTGAAGAGTGTGCACGGACTTGGTTTGAAACCCATGAGGCTTCTTTTCCATCCTAAGAAGCCTTCTGTCGTGACTTGAATGCCACTTTTCCTAGCGCCGACCGTCAGGAGCGACCAGAAGCTACGCTACACTCGCGCAGTCAGCGCCAGAGCGAGAGCGTGCGTATGTTCTTTGACGACATGACGCGCCTTTTCTAGCATGCAGACCCGCAAATGCCGAAAGACGCTGGGCCACCTGATGCGGGGCGTTAAGCAAGAACTTTTCACGGGATTGGTGCGCAGTCCACCGCGCACTGTGGCGGAGTTTCTCAGCGAGGCTTCCACCATGGAGACAACGCTGCAATACCGAGCCCGTCAATACAACCATGACGTGAACAGCATTGGGTCCGAGGCACTGGCTATGCATGTCGGCAGCGACATGGACCCATTACGCAACCTCATTTGTTCTGTCGTGCGAGAGAAGCTGAAAGCCCTCCGCATGCCATCCAACACCGCATCTTTTCCTCCACTGGCTTAAATCGTCCGGAACGAGGTGCGTCTGGCATCTGAGCAAGTGCCTGACGTTCCCATCCATTTCGACGCGAGACCTACATACGCGTCCGTCCTATGCAAAGCTCCTCCCACGCTCGACCATGGTATCAATGCCGCAGCTCGAGCAATGAAGCCGTAGCGTCCTCGCATGGGGGGCCTCGCATGGAGCCGAATGGAGCCTCAGTGCCCTCTGCCAACCTACCAGCGACCGCGCAAAAATCAAATATGGCGGACTCGGGACCGTCGGCCCCTCTGCTATCATTGCGGTGAAGCAGGTCACCTCTACCGGACGGGCCCGTACCGTCGCGTCGACATGCGGGGTTTTTCGCCGGACGATCCCTGCCCTCGGTATGGCGAACGGCCTGCTGAGATCGCAACCTTGCTCTGCGACAGTATCCCAACACGTCCGATTACCAAGAGCGTCAGTCTACGTCCCCGACAAGTTACAGTTAGCCAAGTCCCAACTATTCCCGACGTCGTTCTCCCAGCCCTCGCCGGGAAAAGTAATACCAGCGGCCTTAGGAGGCAGGGTCGCTCATGTCGGAAAATGTGACGATCTTCCGTCGTCATCAGCCCGATCCGACGAGATTTCGCTTGGAACAGGTCGCGACAACATCCGACATACTACCTCCGATTTGTACGCAACTACTGATGGAGTGGATGTCAACGCGTTACTCGACACCGGTGCCGATTATTCAATAATGAGTCATGGTTTCGCCCGAGAAATGAAGAAAGTTTTGACGCATTGGGTCAGACCCGAAAATTCGCACAGCGGGAAGACACTTGATTGCCCCTGCAGGTAAGTTCACAGCGCTAGTTGGCATCCGTGGTTTTGTGTACGTCGGAGAATTCGTCGTACTTCCTAAGTGTTCGAAAGACTTGATTCTTGGCCTAGACTTTCTGCAGGCCAACGGCGCTGTCATTGACCTGAAAGAAGCGCGTGTGACCTTTTCCACGAAACGGGCCGTGGCGCGCATTGAACACGAGGATCTGGGACTGAACGTTTTGCGTATAGTTGACGATGACGTGAGGGTGCCAGCACGGTATAGTGTGCTGGTTCTTGTGAGGCATGAATAATTTCACGATTACGAGGGCATCGCGTATTGGCACCTCCCGATACTACTCGAGAAGGAATTAGCCGTTGCTCGGGGACTCGTCCAGTTCCAGAACGGTTGTGCTACTGTCCTCCTGACAAATTTTGCTAAGGAGATGCACCACCTCGGCAAGAACACGGTTGTTGCCTTCCTTCACGATGTTACTGCCTAGCCTCATTTATCTACCGCCGGTGCCAACCCTCAAGAAGAGGCCGCACCTTGTCATGCTCTTCAAGCCGTTGCAATTACTCAGACACGACGCCCGATCAGAGGAATCTTCTCTCGGCTCTTCTGACAGGTTTCGCAGACTGCTTCGCTACGGGCTGCAAGGTCGGTCGTACTTCTCTCGCCAAGCATCGCATCGCCACAGATGAGTCCACGTTACCGGTATACCAGTGCCCGTACCGGGTTTGTCCTAAGGAACGTAACGTGAAGCCATTAAAACGCAAGTGGATGAAATGCTTGCGGACGACGTGATCCAGCCTTCAACAAGCCCATGGGCGTCGCCAGTGGTCCTTGTCAAAACGAAAGATTGCGCATTGAGATTCTGTGTCGATTACCCAAAGCTAAATAATTTGACCGAAAAGGGAGTCTATCTGCTCCCAAGGATTGACGATGCCTTCTATCGACTCATCATCATCATCATCATCATCAGCCTGATTATACCCACTGCAGGGCGAAGGCCTCTCCCATATTTCTCCACTTAACCCGGTTCTGTGCTAGCTGCATCCACTTGACCCCTGCGAACTTCTTAATCTCATCCGCCCACCTAACTTTCTGCCGCCCCCTGCTAGGCTTTCCTTCCCTTGGAATCCAGTTTGTTACCCTCAGCGACCATCGGTTATCCTCTCTTCGCACTACATGTCCTGCCCATGTCCATTTCTTCTTCTTAATTTCCACTAGAATGTCGGTAACTTGAGTTATTTCTCTGACCCACACTGCACGCTTTCTATCTCTTAATGCTACCCCTACCATTTTTCGTTCCATAGCCCTCTGGGTTGTCCTCAACTTAAGTAGAACTCTCTTGGTTAGCCTCCACGTTTCAGCCCCATAGGTGAGTACAGGCAAGATGCAACTGTTGTATACTTTCCTCTTGAGCGATACCGGTAAGCTGCTAGTCATAATCTGCGAGTGCTTGCCAAATGCGCTCCATCCCAATCTTATTCTTCTTGTTATTTCCTTTTCATGGTCCGGATCTGCGGTTACTACCTGTCCTAAGTAGACATATTCGCCTACTACTTCCAGTATTTCGCTACCTAATGTAAACTGCTGTTCCTTCCCGAGGCTGTTGAACATTACCTTAGTCTTCTGCATATTGATTTTCAAGCCTACCTTTCTACTTTTTCTGTCTAGGTCATCAATCATTATTTGCAGTTCATCCCCCGAGTTGCTTAGTAAGGCAATGTCATCAGCAAATCGCAGATTACTGAGGTATTCTCCATCTACCCTTATCCCTAACTGCTCCCATTCCAAGTCTCTGAATACTTCCTCTAAACAAGCTGTGAATAGTACTGGGGAGATTGTGTCTCCTTGCCTAACACCTTTCTTAATGGGAATTTTGTTACTTTCTTTATGCAGAACTATGGTTGCTGTGCAGCCACTATATATACCTTCCAGCACTTTCACGTACGGCTCGTCTACCCCCTGATTTCGCAATGCCTGCATCACCGCCGAGGTTTCAACTGAGTCAAATGCTTTTTCGTAATCAATGAATGCTATGTATAAGGGCTGGTTATATTCCGAGCATTTTTCTATCACCTGATTGATGGTATGCATATGATCGATAGTAGAGTAGCGTTTCCGAAACCCTGCTTGATCCTTTGCTTGATTGCAGTCTAAGGTTGTCCTGATTCTATTAGTAACTACCTTAGTAAATACCTTATACGTAACAGACAGTAAGCTGATTGGTCTGTAATTTTTAAGGTCCTTAGAGTCCCCTTTCTTGTGAATGAGGATAATGCTTGCGTTCTTCCATGGTTCCGGTACCGTCGATGACACCAGGCACTGCGTATACAGGGTGGCTAGTTTTTCTAGCACGATATCCCCCCCCCCCCCCCGTCCTTCAGCAAATCTATAGTTATCTGATCCTCTCCAGCTATCTGATCCTCTCGATCGACTACGCGACCCCAGATACTCCTCCTCATTAGACTTCAAACGCGGATACTGGCTAGTCGAGATGGATCAGACACCGATGGCCTAACCTCGCTGCGTCCTCGGCCAACGAGGGAATCTACCTGACGCAAGGCAGACACTGTCCTTCGTCTACCTGGACGACCCTGCTGACTGTGCTCGTGCATGCCTTCGATCGACTACGCGACGCCAAGTACTTCTCCTCATTAGACTTCAAAAAGGATACTGGCACATCGAGATGGATCAGAGAGACGGATGGCCTATAGGAGATAAAGGTGCTTCCGTTTGGTTTTTGCGCTGCTCCGGCCACGTTCCAACGTATGATGGACACGGTTTTATCAGGTCTGAAATGGCAGTCGTGCTTGCTGTACTTTGATGATGTTACTTTCTCGCCTACTTTCGAGCAAGACCTGGACCGGTTGCACATTGTGTTTCCAGCCCTCAAAGGCGCTCAATTAACGATCAAGCCTGAGAAATGCCACTTCGCTTTCAAGCAACTACGCTTTCTCGGCCATGTTGTTAGTGCACAGGGCGTCCTCCCAGATCCCGACAAGACTACCGCAGTGTCAAGTTTTCCACGCCCCACAGTCAAAAAGGCACATCGGCGATTTCTGGATCTTTGTTCTTACTACCGATGCTTCATCCAAGATTTTTCCAAGATAGCTGAACCGCTGACAGCGCTAATAACAACATCTACCACAACCACAACACATCTAGAGTCGCTGTGAACGGGCCTTTTAACTGCAACACAGTGACGTTGTGCAGTAAACACCGCCGTCTTCATTAATTACTATCTGGGCCATTCCCTCGTTTAACCTGAGTAAATGCCCCTACACATAAGCGATCTGGGCGAGTGCGCGTGAGATGTGTTGCAACAGAGGCAGCAACGCTCAGGTTAAGCATTTCCTCCAGTTCAGGTTCTGCAGTACTCTCAAAGGTTTTGTTTTTATACAAAGCCTCCACAACTTTTAAAAGCTCACAAAATGTGACGTTGGACTATTTGACCATGACATATATTGTCTGACGCAACCGCGGGGTGGTTGCCTAAAAAGCCTTTTTAAGCAATGTACAAAGACAGGTATCGCAATTTCTTGAATCAAGCTGTTCTTCAAGCCACACAAGTATCCCATCATGTCCTTCAATGCATGACTTTCGGCCTCTTCGTTTGAAGTAACCAGTCGGTTCCCCCAAAACATTCAGATAGTGTGCTATAGTTATATAGAGCACAAAGCGGTCTACCTTGTAATAAACGAAGCTTTTAGTTCGAGAAGCAGAAAAATACCGACTGAAAAGTTGAAAAGCGACAAAAAACAGGGTCGTCTGCTTGCACTTGATTTCAACTCACCAGGATGTCGATCTGACCGAAGTGTTCGGCCGTTTTCTTCACAATCTGTGCCACATCTTCAGGACGGCGGATGTCACCAGTAACAACCAGAACCTGAAGAACACAAAGAGAACAAAACGATAGGACGGAGATGATGTATGGACGTTTTCTAGCTGGTGATCATCGGGAGATGCAGTGCGCCCCAGGGTTATCTGCAGATTATTAACGAGCCCAGCTTAACGAATTGAGACCCAGGAAGCAAGCGCGAAGACAGAGGAAGGGGCTTTTTGGCAGTGCATTTCGGTAGACTTCAGGTATGTTTTTTATGATAACTGTTGTTTGCATGAAAGATGTCGTTAATATTATGGTGAGACATAAATTACAGCACTGCAGACGCATGATCAAAAAGGGAAAACAATGTTTTAAAATAAAGACGTCATTAGTGAACCGAAAATGTATCAAAACGCAGACGGAGACAACTTCACATTATATGGCCGGTTGAACCACGTCCTCATTATGCCGTCTTCAAATTAAGGGGAAACCTGCGGCTTTGGTTCGCACTTACAGATTGGCCTGAATCGTCATATCATTTCAACAGCTAAGAACGCGGAATGTTGCCTACAAATCAGTGGAAAGAAACCCGCTGCGGGCAATTAGGTCCCGATGAAAGACGTTTTTGCTTGAGATGACTTCATGTGAACCATCTTGGAACTTGTAGATTAAATAACTTCTACAATGGGGAAACTTTTGGTACTAATTGTTCTTTACAACGGATTCATGCCGACTGATTCTGCCAGCAAAGCGTATTCATGCGACGTCAATTCCCCGCCACAGCTTGTTGACAAATTAATCGTACAATGTCAAGCACATTTCGGGCTTCGATCTAGAACGACGAATTAGAAATGAGAAGATCCGTCAGACTCTGCAGCACTATATGAAAAGCGAATTGGCAGACACATGTTCAGCATAAATGACATAGAGGTGGGCTGTTCTTTAATACCGGCGTTTATTTTTTCTTCCTGGACGCAGACAATGCGAGCGGCGTCGCCATTGCCAATCTGTACAAACTATATTGAGAAAAACGAGGAAAACTAATTTTTTTTAGCCAGCCGGTAGACATCGAAATAGGTCTACGATGTCCTAAGCGACAGTGTCGGTGGCATTGTCAACGTGGTCGCTGAGGGGGTTCCGATTTCTGTGGCGCATCAACAGAACGTAAACACCCATGATGTAACAATTCATTTAATTCAAAGGGATAGCACCTACGAGATGCACATATTGTTAGTTCCAAAACACGTTTAGGGTTTCTGGGCCTGTATATATTCGACACAACTATAAGCGTTCCTGGTAGTTACGCAGAAAAAGCTAGCAACATCCAACTGGACAAAACATCTGCAACCCCAGTATGAGTATACGGGAACCAGATGGCAAGATACTCGCGCCAAGTTGAAAATAATCAACTATTGTACTCTTCAATCAGTTGGTTTGCTGAAGACAAAAAACAATTGGCAAGAAAGGCAAATTAACAGCAAATTCACAAACGCGTCATCGATAAAAATTGCACCCTATCCTCACAAGGCAAGGCAAAATGCGAAAGGCTGCGATGTGTAAAACGCAGTGTGGTTGTAAGTGTTATCGCTCCCTAATGAGGCAAAGAAAGCAGGAAAAATGGCAAAATTCATTGGTGGCACGAGAAATCATTGGTGAATCATTTTTATTCCAAATCGGAGGGGATGGAGGGAAACTAAGTATCAAAGCTGATAATTTTGTATTTGAGTTAAAGCAGAATGAATACAGGTTTGGTTTCAATGTATCATCCTATTTCTGTCCTTGAATATTCAAGCTGACACGCACGTGCCATATATGAGGCAGATGGCGAATTACGGAAGCTTTTGTGGAAATATTAAAGAATAAACAACCCTGATGTATGTGCACCCAGTGTAAGCAAACACGTGCATGGTGCGTTCAGTTCGAACGAGCGTCAAAAAACAACATTGTTTGTTTCCTCTGCTCCAGCGAAAACATCCCGAGAACGCCATGCGCTTTATTTTTCTATACGCATCCGTAAAGTATTCGTGCTTTTGTTTATTTGTGTGGGTGTGTTTTAGCTAACAACACTGTCATAACTTACGAGTCAAATGAATTCAAATTAATTTTTAAAAGTACTCCTACAACGTAGGGGCACCGCGCTAAAATAAAGAACTATTAAGCAATCAAAATGAGAGTCACTTTGTCTCGCAAGCCAGTAGTATTACACGCATATCCCATAGTCATACTACATTACCACTGCCTTTGCCATGGCTATACGTCAACAAACTCTGCAAACTGGTTGCCCAAGATGCAACACAGCCAAATTTCTCGCACGTGCGTCGTTCTTCCAATCCATGGTGTAAACCCATTTCAGGCAGCTGGGTTTTAAATCACCACCAAACACCTGCAGCACATATGCGGTTCGTGTCATTCGAAACGCATAACTAAAGCGTATCCGAAAAAGCAAGCAGACTATCGCACATGTTTAACTCGAAATGGTGCATTGCCCATTTTGAACGTCGCAACTAGTTGTAGGATTTTTCCTTATTACTTATATATTTAACGACCCAGCAACCTAACTTAACGGCTTTGCCTATTTACCCCCTCTGCAGAAGAATATATTCTGAAATATAGTATCCAATTCATAATAAGGAAGTGAAGCAACTGATTTCCGCATCTTCTTCGGCTCTATAACACGAAATTCAGCGTTCTTGACGGCATCCCACTTTTCTGGCGGCAAAGTCTGATTTTCACAGGTTTCCGATGTGGCATCGTAAAAAGAGGCCGATGAGAAGTGGATAGTTCAAGAGTATGAACCTAACTTTCTTCTTACCGTATACCATGGAATTAGTGACCAATAGCATCGTTCAATAACCACCACAGCTGACATCGTCCTTATTCTATCCTCTCTACCCAGATCTAATCAGTAGAGAAAGCGGAAAGGGAAGCCCCTTGGAACGTCACCGACAATGGCGACAGCATTTTAAGGGTGCCGCTCTCGGCATGCTCAGTAGAGCGTTTTAGTGGCGGGTTCTCTTGGCTGTGTTTTCGTCTTGCCCGCCTTGTGCACGTGCCATTATGCACATGGCTCGCGGTGATCAATTTCTTGTGCTGCCTCAGCTACTGGTACTCTTCAGTGTGTGACACAGGATAATCTGGACAAATATGTGCTGTTGCTCAAGGTATCCGCAGATATGTACCAAAGAGGGGCATGACAGGAAAAATTGCACAGAAGGCGCAAGTTGATAAATGCACTCAGCGCACCATGCCAGCTCTACTACGCGGATAGGACTGCTGTGAAACTCCATCGCCGCCAGTGTTGTATCCCAGAGCAATAGCTAATATAGATTTATTTAGGAAGAACAGTACGGCGGCCCGTCGCCTGCAGGAGCGGTTCGAGAACTCGGGCATGCGACACACAGACTTCATCGTCATCGCCAGATGCTCAGCCCACCTGGCGGGATATAGCACTGAGTATTATGTTGATTCTTATTCTTGCGTAAGCAATACTACGCCAGGCTTCAGCCCGTCGCGTAAACCAGGCCGGTAGCCACGTTTGACCTTTAGAGCGACCGCTGATGGGGCCCCTCTTCAAGCCGTCGGGTAAACCCGGTCGGTAGCCACGCCGCGCCTCAGAAGCAGTAAGAAGAGAAAAAAGAAGGAAAAGGAAAAGAGAAAGAAAAAAGAAAAAAAAAAGAGAAATAGAATAAAAAGTGATAGAAAAAGAAAAGGAAAGAAGAAGAAGAAGAAGAAGAAGAAAAAAAAAACAAGGAAGAGGACCAGAAACAGAAGCTACGTCGGCTTTGTTAAAGCAACCTACCGGGTTTAACTGAAACTAAATCCCCGCTAATTGTTTTCCACATGGCTAGTTCGTTCCATTAAAAGGAAATGCTCATGTCGACAGCTCCTTGTATTTTGACCATGGAATACGACGTCGATACACCCCGAGACCAGCCGACTTATAACACAACGGAACATACCCAAGGCGCTGGCCCATCGGAACGCTTCAAGCCAGATAAATGATAAAATATAAAGCTCTCGTGTCAATCATTATGCAGATTTATAAGGAAGCGCAAAGCCTTTAAAGTAGCCGCCACTAACAAGTTTCACAAAGCTTAAAGTTGCCACAATGCTTTATGTTTCGCATTTTGTTTATGGCGAAGAAGCAAGTGAAGTTGTCTCTGACCAAAACACGTTTAACACGCCGCTAAAAGCAATTCGCCGCGAGATCGACCTAGACCTAGAGGGGGCGCCACCATAGCTCCAATTGTGCGGATCAGCAGCCGGCGGCGCTCGCAGAAACGCACGCAGAGTATGACTTCTTTAGAGTTTACGGCGGGCTTTTTGGCGATGAAAACATTGCTTATGCAATGCATAAGCAATTTACTGTTTAGAGTGTTTCCATATTGCGGGAACAATTAGTGGGTTTCGTCAGTGCAGCAAAAAAATAACACGCACAGATTATAGGAAACCAAGGCAGGCAACCACCCATCTTTTAGAATTACTGGCATCGCCTTGCATGCTTTTTGCATTGTACGGCGAAAACAGGCCTGATACTTTGGACTGACACATGACATCTCTTATCGCCTTTTCAACGCTATGCGTGTGTCTATTCCGAGTGAAAAACGCAAATGTTGGTGTCAAGCCCACGCAGATACAGGGTTCGTGCTCTCACCTGCAGTACTTTGGAATGAATCGCGACAGCCTGTTTCATTATATTGTACTTCACTCGAGAATTAAGCAGGCGAATTTAGCACTGACAGCTTACTGCCCGGCGAGTTGCCGTAGACTGAGTGCACATCAACTCTGTCTAGACAACCAGGCACAAGTATTCCCCAAAAATAAGATTAGGCTCACACTGTACAGGAAGCCTCGCCGCACAAGAAAACTGACTGCTGACGTGTAGAACGGTGAGTGGATTGAGTTTGCCGAGCTCAAAACAAGACGGATGCATGCTTCTTGCCGCAGAGAGCTTGGGGTTATAGCCTGTTCAAATTTATTTTGCAAGAGGCAGATAAGTAAGCAAAAGCGCGCAGGAACCGCGAAACAAACAAAAAGCCCTTTTGTATGCGCTGCACGCGTGCACGTAAATCGCTGCGGCTGGCACGCGACGCGAACACGCATCCACACTGGGTAGGGTTCGCCGCTATGCCGCTATGTGGCGACTCTGCTCGATCTCGAGGGCAATAGTTGCCATCTCTGTAGTCGTACCTTTTCACTCGGAATACCTTTGGCTGTGCATTTTTTGGCCACGTCTTCAAGAGCGGCCTTCCTCCGAGCAGTGAGTGCCAGCCAGCAACCAAGGGAGGCGAAATGTAGAGCTGTGCCTTCGCCGATACCCGAGGATGCACCTGCGTGCAAAGGGCGAGAATCGAAACTACAATTAGGCCATTATTGAGCTTTGTTTTGTGCAGAAACATAGGCTACGCGTCGTACAGTGGGAAGCGTACAGTGTGTCTTCCTTGCCAAGATGTGCTGGTTTGGATTGGTTTGGTTTAGAGGGTTTAACGTCCCAAAGCTACACAAGTCATGAGGGGTGCCATAGTACAGGGCTCCGGAAATTTCGGAAACCCGGAGTTTTTTGCCGTGCACTGACATCGCACAAACCAAGGGCGCCATGCTTTTTACCTCCATCGAAAAGTGGCCGACGCGGCCGGAATTCGATCCCGCGTCCTTAGGCAACAAGATGCGCTTCGAAAATCTGATAATGAGTGGCACCATTTAACAGCTGATTGTGAAAGCGCTCTTTCTAGAAAGACAAGAACCAATCAATAAAACAGACACATGATGCCCTTCGTGTGTCTGCCTTATTATGGTTTCCTTGTCTATCTGAGCGCTTTCACATTCAACATGATGAACCAACTTGACCAAGCGCTGCCTCTGTGGAATAACTTACACAGACATGCGTAACCGTAGACTCAAAAGGCAGCCTCACTATTTTTTGAAACACAATTGCTTTCCATGTGACAATATTTTTCTGCGTAATATGTGAGGGTGAACGACACAGAACATTGCATGGCCTCCTAGGGTCGCCGTAAGAGTGGACTTCGTAGTAATTGCTACCACCCGGTACCTTATATTTCAACGTGCATCTCACCGCATTTATTCATTTCTTGCATCACAATTATTCATTTATTATAACCTCAAAGGCCCTCAGATGGGACATTATATGAGGGGTGGGCACTTGAACGATGATGATGGATGATGATGGCACGCTGCACTACATGCAGTTTTCACCTTGTGCCGCCAGTATTCACCGACATACTGTTAATGTGAATAACCTCCTTCTCTATTGCTCACTGGCAGCACACATTTAACGAGAGAGCGTGAGCAACTTTCGAATAGCATGATCTTGCTGAATATTTTAACAATTATAGAACCTGAAGGACCAACGTGATACACAGGTCAAGGCCATCGCATGTTTTATTAAGCAGACGCCAGTCCACTGAGTAGAAGGTGGCTAGCTTTCAAAAAAAGAATAGCAGGGTCAGAGGCATCCTGTCCAATTAAAAAAATGTAAGTGCAAAATAAGTTATCCATTTTAAGTTCCGCATTGCTGCCCTGGGCTCTTCGTCATCACTCAAGGGTGACAAAAAGCCACAAAGTTAGCATACAGCATTGTGCTTTCAGGATTTTGTCGAAGCAGATACTTATGACATGCTTTAACTTATCGAGAAGGAGGCAGGCCTTATGTTTTGGGGGGCCTTTCTATAAGTTGATTCGCAGAGGAATGTGCACGCATGTGAGAAAAGCTTCATATCGTCAGCGGCACATGTAGTCTGCAGCTTGGATTAGGACCTTATCTGCATGAGGACATATTCTGAGAAGTAACAGCGGATAGCTTGTGCATGTGGGTGCTCGTTTAATTTGCCATGCAGTCAGATCACATCATTGTCAGTCATTGTGTACCTTTATTACCGAACCAAAAAAACACTTTTGTTGTCAACATCTGGACACAGTGAAGCAGTATGCCATTGTTTCATGTCCTGCAATAGCATGTCACGACAGTACTTGGGAGGGAGGGGGGAGGAGGCTGACTATGACCTCTTGTGCTTTTTTAATGTTTTATACATCAGGAAAACATTACACAACTAGAGCACGTTAACTTATGTCTTTTTAAAACATAGGCGATCACCATTTGTATATACTGCCGCGAAACCTTCAAAACTGTATTTGTTGTTTTTTAACAGCCGCCGGCATGCGTCCTTATCACTCTGATTCTGGATCGCGTATCAGTTGTATATTCTTTGTTTGTTAATGCTCGATATCGCGAGACTTACCTTTATCAGTTTCGCTGTAGCGCAAGATTCCCCGAGATCTGTCTCAAAGATTCCAGTCACTCGTGTGTCTTTCTACAATGTTCCAGCTTGTGCTAGTAGTGTGTAACTACAGCCGAACCGTAAAAGCGCACAAAAGAGAAGACACGACACGAGGCTGCACTAACAACTGATCTTGTGCAAGTAGCTGTTTGCGACGTTATCTGGACTGTTCCGAGCACCCTTTAAATTGATCGCTGACGA
This sequence comes from Amblyomma maculatum, assembly GCF_055883805.1. Taxonomy (NCBI): domain Eukaryota; kingdom Metazoa; phylum Arthropoda; class Arachnida; order Ixodida; family Ixodidae; genus Amblyomma; species Amblyomma maculatum. The sequence continues at coordinate 39,453,677 of NC_139346.1, forward strand.
GTGCAACGGGCATTCTTTGTTCGACCATCGACGAGCACGTTTGTTGCTATCGCCGCCGCCGAGTTGCTTAGTTCTTTTGCGGGCGCAAGTCGGCCCAATAAAGAGTTTCTTCAGTGCAATCACCGACTCTTCGTTTGTGTTATCGACCTTGTCACCACCACGTTACAGTACCTCCCTCTTAGTGATCTGTGCTATAAAAACAATTGTGTGCACTGGTCGAGGCATAGGATGTGGATTATGGGCGGATGTGTAGAAACTTTAGTGCATTTTCTGCCACTCGGCTGCATGCCGTCCTGGAGTGCCAAACACACATCCGCAGAGCAAGGTGACAATAGGTCTGCAGTTCGGTGTCACTATCCAATATGTATCTAAATTTAGTTTTCACGTGACCGCCATATTAGCTAAATCCGTTCATAAATAAACTGATTATGTCTCCACATGTATACCATTGAATGCAAATGGTGCTGCAAACGAAGGCGAAGTGACACCCAAATAATATGAATCAATCTCATGGCATGTCAATTCCATTAACATAACACTTCTACACAAGGCATGTTCTAGAATTCTTCCAGTGGGCCATAAATTATATTGAGACTTCTTTCAACATTCTAACTCCTGTATTAGAAGCCAGCTAGCCATGCAAATGGGAGATTGACTTCCACACCACACATACCATCAGAAGAGCAAATCTTATCACGTATGGAACACTGGAGCAACTATTGTCGTCCTCTCTAATGTGCCTGAAGACACATTTGGCTTGAAACATTGAAGCAGGTCTTTTTAAATCGTCAATGTGCCAGAAGACAATTTTGGATGAGCCAGCTACACAGACATGAGCTTTAAATTTATACCGTAGCATCGGTAAATTTAGCATCACTTTCAACGAGTACCAGGCCTTTGATGCCATTGGGGCTTTATTTCAAGGAAAAGTTTAGAACAACGCCAGTGTTGTGGAGCCCTGTGTGGAGTACCTGTGCGCTTGATATCAAGCTTCCCCAACAGTCGATAATTATATATGTAGATGCCAACATTGACGGATGTGTAACGACAACTGCAATTCATTAACCTTGTAAGCCGGCACCAAATAGGACATCCAGATATCAATTTGCAGAACCTCCTTCTTTCTGTGCTGAGCTGGTTGCAGTCCAAGACACGCTTCGCTCTCTATCCGTCATAACCTTACTACCTACAACCAAAAGTGTCATCCGCACCGACGCCCTTCAAGCAGCACGTCTACTCCGACGCGTCAGTCATAACCCAGAAATCTGCCAGAATATACAAGTTCTGGAGGCTCGTATCTCGCAAACCATTCGAATTGAGTGGGTCCCACGTGACCAACATAGTTTGCAAACCTCTACAAATTCTGCAACCCGCCAGGCGACTCTTCCCTCATCAGTGACATGCTTCCTCAGTATGGATGGCCACCCTGCCTCTCAAAGAAAGGAGCACCTCCGGCGTCGCATATGTGTTCTTGTCCCACCGTGTGCAGTAACCGTTCTGTTCGCACAGAAGAGTTTGCGGTACGGAGGATCCGGGTCGGGGTTGCCCTTACACCTGCTGTAACATGAACATGGCCTCAATACCGGTATTTATATTGTTACGGGGATGTACTTAATGTAACAGCGCTGCGATGGGCTGAACTCGACGCTGAGACTTCAGTAGCCGTGCAGTGTCCACTCTGTCAGCGTGGTCCTCTTTTTCAACGCTTTGTCGTGCCCGTGTTCCTCGGTCGTCGTCTTCGTCAGTGAGCACATCATTTTGGTCCCGCGCTTCCAGGCAACAATATCAATATCCAGGATGTCTTGTCTGCAAAAAGACGACGAAAATTCTGCCCCTAACGGCAGTGGGCCTTTTGCCGAAGAACCCATTTTTGTACATTGCTTGTACGCAAGGGCCTTATCATCGTTCTCTATTGAACTTCATTGGAACCGCCAACCTTTTTCTTTCATTTATTTATGCCCCATTTATATTTGAATTGACTCCTTTATTCCCTGAGGCAATAAGCAACGTTGTTAAAAACAACTTTGTGCTTCCTGTCGGTGCGCAGACTTGTAACAGACCTCAATGTCAGCATGGCACTAAATCCCCTGATTTTCAGACTAACAAAAGCACGTTCATCGAAGGTCTCTGGGCAGGTCGGTGCGGAGACTATGTGTGCGTGCCAGTTCAGAAGACGTTAATACTGTATCCAATATGTCGGCCCAGAGTTCGTCATGTCATTGCCAAAAGACATATGTCACGGACGGACGGGTGCACCAGCCTTTAAGCTATTGCACATCCATCATGCAAAACAACTCGTCCATCAGTTTATCCTTTCATGCATATGGTATTTTCAGAAAATGGCTCATTCTGAATGGCACTTTTCTTCCCTATATAGCGCCACACAATAAATGTGGCGCTTCTTGAAGGGAACTCAACTCATTGAAAATGGCATTAAATTTGACCATTTTACCCCGTAATGATCACAGCAAATGAGGTTCTGAATTAAACACCAAGGCACCTTTTCTCGCGTTCGCTGCTACATCAGAAGGCGATCTCGGCTGAGCGAGCAGCACGGTAAGCGCTGTCGATTTAATCATAGCAAATAGGATCAGAAATAAAACACTCAAACCTCTTTTCTCATACCCACTATTATATCTGAATGGCAGTGAGCACAAACCAGGCATACGACACACACACACACACACACACACACACACACACACACACACACACACACACACACACACACACACACACACACACACACACACACACCAAAGCAGATGAAATCAATGAACACTGAAGCATTTTTAAGTGCCGACTACTCTAACTTAATGCAGTAGGCAGCGAGCAACGCCTACGACACACACACCACTGAGTTCATTGCCGTAAATGGAGTCAGGGATGAAACATGGAAGCAGCTTTTCCCGGGATCACTGCTACATCAGAAGGCGATCTTGAGTCAGTGAGCTACAGGGTATGCAGTGTAGATTTAGGCACAGCAAATTAGAGGAGTTTTTTTTTTCAACAATAACAAAGTCAGCAGTGGGACAATGGAATTCCAATACTTGTAGGACACGAATAGGGGCTAGCTCTACAAGTCTTCGAGGTGCTCTACTCCATACACATCACTTTCGGAGTCCAAGTCATGTTTATCGAGATAGATGATGATGGGCTGGAGATGTGCACTGCCACTTCTATCTTTCGTAAACGTTTTTGCAATATGGATGACATGCCTAACAGCATTTTCCCAGCCTTCTGCTGGTAACTTGGAGGCTTCTCTAAGGAGAAACCTATATCTTTCAGCTTAAATATTGATTTCCTGGCTGCCACACCGCGCTTCATCTGAGCCCATATGAGCTCGATTGGGTTGAACTCACAGTGGTAAGGTGGAAGCCGCAGCACAACACACCCTACCCTTGCGGCTGCGCTCTCAACACGATACTTCATGCATTGGTGCCTTGCAGAGGCCACAAGGTTCAGGAGCTGTTTTTTTTTCAGAATTTTCTGTTGCCAAATAACACCTTTCTATATCAGCCAATCCTGCACTACTTCCTTGCGAGACGCATTCGTAGGCACTGCGTCCTTCCAACCGCAAGTCGGACGAGTCATTGTCCATTATATAACACTACCTTGTGGCAATTTCTCCAGAACAGCATGAAACTACCTCTCAAAGCGTGTGCCGTCCATCTCCTGGTTGTAGTCAACGGTCTTTTTACTGCGAAAGACCTCCAAGCAACAGTCGATGAAGCCGTCCTCGTTGCCGAAATGTATCAAGATCAGGCGCTGCCTCTTTGTTGACGACTGCTTCAGACCCGTCTTCAGACCAATCATTAAGGCGTCGCGGTGGGAAGCAACAGTCGCGTCAATCCACACAGTCGAGAGAGAGTGTCCTGCATTCGCGAACGTTTCGTCTAGAAAAATATTGCAGGTAACTTTATAGGTCATCATCATCAGCCAGACTATACCCACTTCAGGGCTGAGGCCTCTCCCATATTTCTCCAGTTAACCTGGTTCTGTGCTAGCTGCATCCACGTGACCCCTGCGAACTTCTTAACCTCATTCGCCCACCTAACTTTCTGCCGCCCCCTGCTACGTTTTCCTTCCCTTGGAATCCAATTTGTTACCATAAGCGTCCATCGGTTATCCTCTCTTCCTACTACATGTCCTGCCCATGCCCATTTCTTCTTGATTTCCACTGGAATGTCAGTAACGAGCTAGTTCTCTGACCCACTCAGCACGCTTCCTATCTCTTACTGTTAGCCGTACCATTTTTCGTTCCATAGCCCTCTCTGTTGTCTCAACCCTCTTGGTTAGTAGAACCCTCTTGGTTAGCCTCCACATTTCAGGCCCATAGGTGAGTACAGGTAAGATGCAACTGTTGTATATTTGCCTCTTGAGCGATACCAATAAGCTGCTAGTCATAATCTGCGAGTGCTCGCCAAATACGGTCCATCCCAATCTTATTCTTCTTGTTATTTCCTTTTCATGGTCCGGATCTGAGGTTACTACCTGTCCTAAGTAGACATACTCGCCTACTACTTCCAGTACTTCGCTAACTAAAGTAAACTGCTGTTCCTTCCCGAGGCTGTTGAACATTACCTTAGTCTTCTGCATACTTATTTTCAAGCCTACTTTTCTGCTTTTCCGGTCTAGGCCACCAATCATTCGTTGCAGTTCATCTCAAGGCAATGTAATCATCAAATCGCAGGTTACTAAGGTATTCCCCAATTACCCTTATCCCTGACTGCTTCCATTTCAAGTCCCTGAATACTTCCTCCAAGCAAGCTGGGAAAAGTGCTGAGGAGAACGTGTCTCCTTGCCTAACGCCTTTCTTTATGGGAATTTTGTTTGTTTAAGCAGAACTATATATATATATATATATATATATATATATATATATAGCTTCCAGCACTTTCACGTACGGCTTGTCTACCCAGTCATCTCGCTGAACCAGCCGCGAATCCCGGCCAGCCCTCTCGCTACTAAATTCTATATCATAGAGCAGTCGGCGCACAGTCCATAGCTTTAGTGGAATTAAGTTGGAATCACAGTTGGGATCTCATTACGACAAACAATTAGTTGTGGTTATCTCAAGTTAATCCTAGTTGAATTGCGAAAGCAATTGGTGGAAGCTTATTTTGCCTACTACATTATTCCCCTATCACGCCCTATCAGTGTAAGGTGCTACATTATTGGGGACACTTAAGCTCATCCTTTAGGAGTATGATGCGAGAGCGTAAGCAACCAGCCCACATATAAATGAGAAGTGTTCAATGCTGCTGAACCGAATGTGGAGCGGAAGCATTAGATGCGAGTGACCGAGCATTCTCCTTCTTCTTCGTCTCCTTCATCTTCGTCGTCTTAGTTTCCTTCATCTTCTTCGTCTTCGTCGTCGTCTTCTTCGTTTTCTTCTTCGCCTTCTTCAACTTCGTCTCCTTCTTCGTCTTCTTCGCGGCTGTTCAAGGTCCTTCGTGACTGCGGCCACTGACTACGCGACGGGCCGAAACCTGGCGCAGTATCGCTATCGCAATAAAACCGATGTACTCAAGACCTAAATGCGCACATGGTATAGCTCGGTAGCTATTATGTGGAGGGGGTCCTTTGATAGCTCAGTGCCGCTTTTTTCTTAACCTGTATCCTGCTATAGTTATGTGTGGTTTCGCATTTAAAACATGTTATGCCATACTCAAGTACCGGACAGAATAGTCAGCTGTATGCAAGAACCTTCATCTGGGGGGGGGGGGGGGGAAGGCTGTTTTTAATGCACGTTTCAAAAAACAGAGAACACAAAGGGCTTTGTTAGTAGAACCGAGTCTAGTTTCACCAAAATAGGTCATGCGCGATAAATATTCCAAATTAAATTATCCATCTCGGCATTGGAGTATGATCGTATTTGAAAGAAAAAGCTTGTTTTTTTCTAGTTTTTCTAATGACAAGGACTGTTTTGATGCTGTTGAATGTGCTCTGTCTTATCTATTATGCACCAAGGTAATACCTGCGCAAGTACTTTGTTCAGAGCTTGCGGATTCACTGGCAAATCAAACATATGATGCAGGAATCTGCAAACATGCGGGTAGTAGTATCCGCATTATGTGCGAAATGATTATTGAAAAGTAAACAGAGAATTGCATCCAGGACTGCACTTTGAAGGATGGCAGAAAATGCCAAGGTTTAGTCGGAGATGAGATCTGAGCATCTGCAGAAGTATGCTGGTAATGGCACGAGAAGAAGTCACTTCACCAAGCGGCTAAACCATAATTACCATGATGGCTGACCAATGTTTGACAGACTTAGAATGAGAGACACCACATCTACCAATTGTCAAATGTGGAGGAGCACTAATGAATAACATAAACTAGTGGTGGTATCATGGATGCGCATTTCCTGAAGCCATCCGGTGGCTTCAAAATATGTGGTTTCTACAAAAGTTTTGCTGTCCTTAAATATGATGTGGTTCAAAACTTTTCACCACAAATTTGTAACATATTTAAGATATTGGCTCCTGGTTAGACAAAATTTCGATATCGCCGCTTTTATAAATGGAATAACTTTGGCGATTATTCAAGAAAAAGAATTGAGCCGCTCTCTGAAGATTTCGCGCAAATATTATGCGAACACTTCCCATTCATTTCAGCATACCTCTGAAAACTCAGTCTACATAGTCAGGGCCACTATATATATATGTATCTTGATCACGTTCTACGTGACGCTGGCGGTAACACAGGACGTTCCACATCCGCCGCAATAATTGAAGGTGGCGCTGGTGAACACTCCCAAGGTTCGTATACAGACAACATTAATACCCGAGAAAGTAGCAGGGGGGACAGATGTAGCTCAGTTGGAAGAGCACCGGACGCGATATTCGGAGGTCGTGGGTTCGGTCCCCACCATCGGCACGTTGTTTTTTCTTCTACTTTGTGTTTAATCATCTTTCCCCTAAGCAGATTACATTACTCATATCTGTGATTATCCAAGTAAAAATTTAAAAAAAGAAGTCATAAAACATAATCCCCAATGCTTTCCTTGGCCTCGCCGACTGCTGGCTTCTTTCCTTCATATATATATATATATATATATATATATATATATATATATATATATATATATATATATTCGTTTTTTCACAGTCGTCCTCTGTAAGTACAGCACAAATTCCTTCTTGAGAAACGACTGCTCTCATGAGGTAGTGACTGGAGTCCGAGATGGTGCTCCACCTTATGGCAACTCGCAACTTTCGGTCCTGAACACTGAACTATACTTGCAATTAAATTCTTTTTGTTTTTTGCAGAGATTCTGGGCACGGTAAATAATTGTTGTTTAACTTTTTGCCTAATATTTATTGTCAAAACATGCGGTGTAGTTTTAGGTTGTTTGTTAAGGTATGTAAATCTAGACTCTTTCATCAGGAATCTTGCAGATTCGGCAGCTGCACCAACGCCAATTGAGATGCCTGTGCAGGACGCATTTTGCAGCGTTTCATACCGCTTCCATTTCATTTCCCCTTCACGCTAGACCTAAAGACAGCAGCCCAGCGTCACTATAGGATTGGTTTATTTAAGGACGTCTTTTATTTAAAGTCCTGAGACCGCACTTTTGACAAGCATTTGTGAGGACATCTAGCCGCATCAGAGTCATGCCTCACTCGGACATGGCCTCCATCTCTACAAAAATATCCCCGCCCGGGGTCTCTCTGAAGCTCTCAAAATACAGATATTCAGCACTTGTAGGTTTGCCCGGCACTGAATCCAACCAGATTTTGGGAAGTGCCAGTTGCCGGTTTCTCGCCGAGCAACCTGCTGTCTCATATTCCTGGACGGCGGGACCATACCACCCTTTACTCCTGGCCTTTGTGAAAGCGGCCAGCATTTTTTCGTTCATCACTCATTCTATAACAACTCCCTTCATGTCCTCGGGCATTAAACAACGCTCTAAAAATGCACTGCAAGCAAAACAGGTGATCGGAATGTGGAGCCTCCTCTGACCTCTATGCGGCTGTCGTATCTAGTCCGGTCGCGTCACAGGTATCATCATTCGTTAATTCCTCACACAGCTACCACACAGTGTTTTTCTGTGACAAAAGCAAGCGCCCAAAGCGTTTATGAGGAATGTCGAAAGCAGTGTGTAGCCTTCGATCGGCTAAGGCTACATTTAATGAGCTGAGTTTATGCAAGTAGAACTGGCCTCAAGGCCGCGTTTCGGCGACCACCAGCAAAATGTCCATTCCAGAAGGATACGTTATATTGATACGGAAATAATAACTGATGACCCAATTGTGCTGGAAGCTCCTCCATGCGTGCTGCGTGCGACAGCCACCAGGAGTCACAGGTGCTTACTGTTCGTGTAATGTATCCCGAGAGGAACGAATATAAACAAGAGAGTCTTCCTTCCTCACTCGCCGAGAGTAGACCTGTTTCTGGCCGCTAAGTTGGCTCCGCGCAGCACCGGACGCACGGCGTCGAGTCGCCTCGTGGGACCGCAGCCTGAGCGAAACGCCACGCCCATAAGACGACTATGAAAGCAACATGAATAATGCACCCCTTAAGATGCATTATTAAGGTGTTGTCGTTGAATGGTCAGTAATCTACCGCTTAGCAACTCACTTTCAAATCTCCTCTTCATTTGAGGCCATATTACGTGGTTATGTGGTGGGCACACCACATGACTGAGGGCAAGAAATCGTCCGAATTATGCCAAATAGCGTCCACTGTAGGATCAAAAACTCTCCCAAATCCATTTAAATTGTTTCTTCTATGCGCCAGCTTCAGCCACTTTATCGCCTCAAACTTCTTAGTCTCAGCAGCCCATCTCGCTCATTCACCGTCTGACACCGGTGCCACCCCGCCATGATGGCCATGTTTCGCACAAGGTGAAAGGCAACACGCCAGCCTACTGTGGTACCCGTGGCTGTCAAAATTTCCGGAGTCCTCCACGACGACGTCGCTCATAGCCAGAGTCGCTTTGGGATGTTACACCCCATCCCCTATTCCAACAACCCGACTTTGACTTCCCGTCTTATACTGGCCTCTCATGAAATGCGCTTTATTTCTTAAAGGAATACAGACAGCAAATTTGTATCATAGTTTTTTCTTTGAAACTGTGCGCAAGGTTGCACTGTACATGAATTACGGCAAGAAATGGCTGTACACAAGCGACATAATTCAGGATATATTTTCTCGTGAAACCCTGGCTTCGGGTTTTTCTAGCTGCACAACAAAATCCGTGACGTAATCGCACTGATGTCACGTGAGACTTGCACAATCTGCGACATAACCGCTCCTTGTTTATTACGTGGTGTTTTACCTTTCTTTGAAGGCTTCGAGTTTTACATCCGTGTGTCGGAATAGTTACGTTTCTAGCCTCTTCCCACCCACAACCACACTCCCCATCATACTGCTACGAATACGAAGAAGGCGAAGCCGGCAGTGGAGCCACACCTGACCATTAAAACATATGTCATCACCATGCCTTCACCATCACCATTTTTCCAACGTTGGACTTGGTCCTTAAGCCGTCTTGTTTCTGTCACGTCGCCGTGCTGCATAGCTAGCCCCCATGAAACAACATTGTTGACAGCACCTGCCTGCCAGCAGTTCTTGAAATTTCGAAGCTTTAAATATGAACACAAGTGGCATTGGTATTTCCCTTTTTCTGCTGACTCCACCCTTTATTATCATGCTCCCGTGGGACCTTTGAGAAATTAAATGATGAATCTGTTTCTTGGGCTTTCGCGCTTTTAAGATGCACCTGGTATATGCTGTCCTACAAAGGGACACTGCCAACTCCCACTAAGTTAGGTTAAAGTACTTATCAGGTGTCATCATCATCAACCCGACTGCACCCAATGCAGGACAAAGACATTTGCCATATTTTGTCCAGTTACCCCGGTCCTGGGCTAGCTGCATCCACTTGACCCCTGCGAACATCTGGACCTCATCGGCCAACTTAACTTCTGTCGCCTCCTATTAAGCTTTCCTTTCCCTGAAATTTAATTTGTTACTCTAAGCGACCATCGTTTGTCCTCTCTTCGCACTACGTGGAATCTGCTGCCCATGTCCATATCTTTTTCTTGATTTCAGCTAGAATGTAATTAATTCGACTTATTTCTCGGACGCACTCCGCAAGCTTCCTATTCCTTAACGTTACACCTACTATTTTCCGCTATATAGCCCTCTGCGTAGTCCTCAACTTAAGTAAAACCTTTTTTGTTAGCATCCACTTTTTAGCCCCATATGTGGGTACAGCTAAGATGCAAATGATGTACTTTCCTCTTGAGCGATACCAGTTAGCGGCTAGTCAAAATCTGCGAGTGCTTGCAAAGTGCGCTCCGTCCCAATCTTATTTCCTTAGTTATTTTCTTTTCATGATCCGTATCTGCGCTTAAGGCATCTTCGCCTATGACTTACAGTGCTTGTCTACCTATTGCAAACAAGTGTTCCTTCCGGAGGCATTTGAACATTGTCTTAGACTGCTGCTTATTGATTGCAAGCCTACCTTTCAGCTTTTCCTGTCTAGGTCATCAGTCATTCTTTGCAGTTTATCCCCTGAGTGACTTATCAAGGAAATGCCATCAGTGAATCGCCGATTACTAAGGTAATCTCCATCCATTCTTATACTTAACAGCTTCAATTCCAATTTTCTGAACAGCTCCTCTAAGCAGACTGTGAATAGTGGTGAATCGCCGATTACTAAGGTAATCTCCATCCACTCTTATACTTAACAGCTTCAATTCCAATTTTCTGAACAGCTCCTCTAAGCAGACTGTGAATAGTGCTGCGGGGACTGCGTCTCCTTGCCTAGCTTCTTTATGAGAATTTCGATACCTTTATGCAGGACTATGAGGACTATGTGCAATCATATATATATATATATATATATATATATATATATATATATATATATATATATATATATATATATATATATATATATATACATATATATTCTACCTTGAAGGATAGTCCACCGTACAAATCTGTTGGAATAAAATAGATAATCGGAAAAATTGTGTGACATCCTGTTTATATATATATATATATATATATATATATATATATATATATATATATGTGTATATATATATTGTCATGACTCAAGCTACAGGGAGCCGTGAAGGTACGCGTAGACGAATACCCGAGAGTGTTGGCTTCTAGCTCCGATAACAGTGTCCAGCGCAACCGCGCCTCTCGGGCCAACGACCGCTTTGTCGTGGCACGTGGCATTATTCCCCCCGCGAAAGGGAAACATCGTCCCGATGTCAAGGTGAGAGAAAAAAAATTAGGGGTGAAGTGAACTGTACAATAAGTCTAGGTCTGACTCACAGGAAGCGTCAAGGTTACGAAATGTGGCGTTGAGACAGCACTCAGTTACGTGAAAAATACGGCGTTAAGCGCCCCACGTGCACAATTTCAGGTCGCTTACGCCGAACACTGACGGTCACGCTTCCATCTTGAACAACTTCGTAGTTAACACTGTTTAAGCGGTGCAGGACCTTATGGGGTTCGAAATACCGATGTAGCAGTTTTTCACATAAGCCTTTGTGGCGCACGGGGGTCCACACCCACACTTGGTTCCCTGGTTCGAAGTGAACTTCCCTGTGTCGAAGGTTATAGTGTCGAGCGTCGGTGGCATGGTGTTCCTTGATGTGCAAGCGGGCCAGCTGGCGGACTTGCTCAGCCTGTTCCGCAAAATGGGCGGCATCGGGTTCGATCGCTTCATCCCCGCACGGGAGCATCGCATCCAACATCGTGCGGGCCTCCCTGCCATATACGAGACGGAATTGTGGAAACTGTGTGGTTTCCTGCAGCGCCGTATTTTAGGCGAAGGTGACATACGAGAGAAACTCGTCCCACATTTTATGTTAAACGTCGACGTACATTGAAATCATGTCCGCCAATGTTTTGTTGAGTAGTTTCGTTAGGCCATTTCTTTGCGGCTGATAGGCTACTATCGTGCGATTATCGGTATGGCTGATAGTTTAGGCGCCCCGCAGTAGCCGAGCTGTAAATGCCTTGCCTAGACCAGTGATAATGGTCGACTTTGCACCGTGTCTAAGCACAATTTCATTCATAAAGAAGTAAGGAACTTTCCCAACAGTACCCCGGGCAAGGGCCTTTGTTTCAGCGTAGCGTGTCAGGTAGTCTGTGGCAACTACGATCCACTTATTTCCGTTCGAGGATAAAGGAAATGGGCCTAAAATGTCCATGGCCACTTGCTCGAATGATGTGAGGGGTGGTTCAATAGATTTCAACGTGCCGGATGGCTCGAGCGCGGGTTGTTTTTTGTCGCTGGCATTGTCGACAAATCTGGACATAAAGTTTACCGCTCACAGTAAGGTGTGGCCAGTAATAGTTCTGCCGTACTCCGTTTAGGGTGCGTGTAAAGCCACGATGACCGGAAGTTGGTTCGTCATGGCAGGCCAGGAGAATTTCGTGTCATAGATCAGCCGGTATGAGTAGCAAGTATGTTTTTACATTCGATGTAGAATTCTTCTTATAAAGCACCCCGTTGCGGAGGCAGAACGATGACAGCCCCCAAGCAGAGTACATGGGCATTGTAGGGTGCCCACCTTCGAGATGGTCGATGATCAGTCGCAGTTCGGCATCGGCACGCTGTCTGGAAACGAGGTCGGACGTACTGACTGCGCCGAGGAAGTTATCGTCTTCAGTTGCGTTTGATGGAGGAGGGTCGACGTGAGCGCGGGACAGGCTATGAGACTCAGTGTGCTTTCGGCCGGACTTATAAATAACGTCGAAATCGAAGTCCTGCTAGCTCAATGCCCAACGGGCTAAGCGGCCGCAAGGGTCCTTTACGTTTCTCAGCCAACACAACGAGTGATGGCCAGTGATCACTCGAAACGGTCGGCCATAAAGGTACGGGCGGAACTTGGCAGCGGCCCACACTACCTCCAAACATTCTTTTTGGTGGTGGAATAGTTTGGCTCAGCACCGGAAAGTGCAAGGCTGGCATAGGCAATTGCTGTGTCTGCCCCGTCTTGGTGCTGAGCTAGAACGGCACCAAGGCCGACGTTGCTCGCATCCGTGCGTAGCTCCGTGTCGGAGCCGGCCGGAGCCGGCGTCGCAACTCGTCAAACGCCATCTGCTGCTCGGAGCCTCAGGAAAACGATGCTTCATCTCGAGTCAGTAGTGTCAGAGGGCTGACCACCTGTGCAAAGTTTTTAATGAAGCGGCGATAATAGGAGCACCGCCCTAAAACCCGTCGGACTGCTTTTTTATGGTTTGGGAAGGGGAAAAGCAGCAACGGCAGCAAGTTTCTAGGGGTCAGCTCGGATGCCGTCAGCACTCACGATGTGCCCAAGAACCTTCAATTTGATGAACCCGAACTGACGCTTTTGAGGCTTGCCGGAAAGGTTGGCAGACCGGATGGCTTCGAGAACAGTTTTCAGGCAGCGCAGGTGTTTCCTGAACGTCGGTGAAAAGATTATCACGTCGTCGAGATACACAAGTCATGTCTGCCACTTCAGACCTGCGAGCACAGTTACAGTGATCATCATCCGCTGGAAGGTGGCAGGAGCACAGCAGAGCCCGTATGGGAGGATGCGGAATGAATAGAGCCCATCTGGTGTCACGAAAGCAGTTTTTTCACGGTTCCTCATTTCAACTTCAATTTGCCAATAACCTTTCCTGAGGTCAGTCGAGACGTACTTGGCTTGGCGAAGTCGGTTGAGATAGTCGTCGATCTGTGGCAGCGGATAGACATCCTTCTTTGTCATACTGTTAAGCTTCCGGTTGTCAACGCAGAATGGCAGTGTTCCGTCGTTGGTTGACGCTTGAATGACGCCATCGGCAAGCATCTCTTTAACTTGCTGTTGGATAGCTTCTCTTTCCCGAGGAGACACACGATGAGGCTGTTGATGGATAGGTCGAGTGCCTTCATGCGCTATAATCCGATGTTTAATGACAGGCGTTTGCTGCACTTTAAACGAAGATGTGAATCACGTACGAACCTCCAGCAATATATCCTGGAGTTGCCTCTTTTCAGCGGAGGAAGGCTAGAATTGATGTCGACAGAGTGTACGGCATCATCCGGTTCAGTGCTAGGCGTAGCTTCCTCGGGAGCAAAACATTCGGCGACTTCCTGCAGATGGTCGACTTAAGCGATCGCAGTGCCACGGAACCGGTGTCGATGTTCATTAGAAAAATTGGTGACGAGCACCTCCGTCTCTCTGCCACGAAAGAAACAAAGACCTCTTGCCGCAGAAACTTCTATGGTGCGTGAGAGGGACATATTAGGCTCAAAAACCGGGAGGCCGTGATTTGGCTCGTCGTAGGTAACTCTGACGAGGATGATGGCGCGTGGTGGCACAGTGAAGCTATCATCGGCGACTCGCAGCATGGAGTGGGACCCACGGTACTTATGCTTTTCGGTGGCCAGTTTAGAGGAAAACGTCACAGAGTGATTCGGGATACCTATAGTGGCACCGTGCTCACGAAGGAAATCGATGCCAAGAATAACATCGCGAGAGCATTCCCGTAGCAGAAACGTTGCGCCAAATGTGCAGCCTCGCACCATAACCCGGGCTGTACATGTACCCAGTGGTGCAACCACATGTCCGCCTGCCGTACGTATGTCTGGTTCGTTCCATGGCGTCATCACTTTTGTCAGCGTCCCTGTAAGCCGCTCGCTAAGGATAGAATAATCGGCTCCCGTATCGACTAAAGCACTGACCTCCTTCATGTCGACGATAACAAGGACGTCCAGAGAAACCCGGCCCCGACCAGGGCCTGTCGATGTCGGTTTGGAGTGAAGCGAGCGGTGCGGCGGCAGAAGCTGGGCGGCAGTTGTGTGGTCTGTGTCGGGGCAAATCAGTCGACACGACGGTGATAAATGGCCGGCGATGCGGACGACGTCGGGGCGATATGGTCAGTGCGGCGAAAACTGGACGAGAATTCGGCGTTCGACATCGGGGCGAATCGAGCAGTATGGCGGTGGAAGCTTTGCGGCGAATCGGTGTGCGGCGGCCTCGCCCCCAAAGATCGCCGGAGCTAGTTTTCCCAACGAGGGCTCGAGGCACCACGGTGTGCAGCGGTATAACGTGGCACAGAGGGCGAAGAGCGGCATGGCGAAAACGAGCGCGACTCACGAAGAGGAAAATGCGGCGGACTACGCTGGTGGGTGACGTACTCGGAGACGTCCTGAGGCCGCTGACCAGGTCGGGGACGAGGGCTGTCGGGATAAAGTCCTCTCAGGCCCATCTGGCGATAAGGGCACTGCCGGTAGAGATGCCCTGGCTCGCCATATTGGTAGTATAGAGGGCAGTTATCTGCAGCGCGCCAGATATCAGTCTTTCGGAGCGCCGATCTGACCAGAGCGGCAGCGGTTCCGCAGCGCGTACAGCGACCTGAGGCGAGTTGTAAGGCGAAGGAGTAGGAAGCAGGGCTGGGGGGCGGCGTGTGACATCAGCGCAAGTCCTCGGCTGGGTGAGGTCCGCGTGCGGCGATTGAACGACTGCACTTATCGGTGGCGTAAGTGCGTTCTGCACCTCCTCACAGGTGACGCTGGCCAGAGAAGCCGGACCAGGGGCAAGTGTCCGTGAAGTTGCACCAGCTCGTCGCGAACTACGGAGCGAATGAGGTCGCGAAGGGAGCTCAGGTCTTGCCCAAATTTTAGTCGGTGCGACCAGTCGGCGGTAGTGCGGAGAGGGAATTCAGTGGCCGAGCGTACTGACTGCATCGCTGCTGCAGCAATTTATCTATAATCACTGCTTCAGCCAGAAACGTCGCTACGGTGGTGGGTGGGTTCCGCACGAGGCCGGAAAAAAGCTGATCTTTGACGCCGCGAATCAAGTGCAGCACCTTCTTCTCTTCACTCATAGACGGATCGGCGCGATGGCAAAGGCGCATGACGTCTTCAACGTACACTGCGACCCCTTCGTTCGGACGCTGGACTCGAGAGGTCAGGGCACGCTCCGCGTTCTTTCGGCGGTTACTGTTGGCATACGTACCGAGGAGCTGGCTTCAGAAGGCCGGCCACATAGAAAATGTGGCCTCGCGGCTCTCGAACCATGTCCGAGCAGTGTCTTCAAGGCTGAAGTAGACGTTTCGCATTTTTGCACCGTCGTCCCAGCCGTTAAATGTCACGACCCTTTCGTAATGGTTAGGTTGAAAGTTGGGCGAGTTGAAACTGGTTAATTTTGAAGGTAGCGCGATAAACGAGGACCAAGAGTAGAACGACACAAAACGAGCTCTTTGTTGTGCGCTCGTGCTTTGTCCTACTACTCTTGGTCCTCGTTTTTCGCTCTACCTTTAAAATGAATCTTTCGTTGTGAATTAGCCAGTCCTCGGCATCTTCGAACTGCTCACTGTGAAATGACTTAGGGGTACGTGGGGTCTGAAAGAATAGACAGGACTAAGGGGTGGGAGGGACAGTCGTGGTATGGCCGGGTGGTGTATTTGTCACAGCTACGGTGGAAGCTAGCGGCTCTTCGTCAAGAGGGAAGGTCTCGGGTGGCAAGCCTCGGAGCCGCTGGCTTGCACGATGAACAGGAGAAAGGATCATCGATGGCACCTCCACCAGTGTCATGATTCAAGCCACCGGGAGCTGTGAAGGCACACGTAGACGAAGACCCGAGTGTAAGGTCGACTTCTAGCTCCGATAACAGTGTCCAGCGCGCGCCTCACGAGCCGGCAACCGCTTCGTCATCGTCGGCCCCAAGCATGGTGGCCGCGCAACGCTAGGCACGTGGCAATATATATATCGTTTATACCCTCATTTCGCAATGCCTGCATGACTACCGATGTTTCTATTAGGTCAAATTCATTTTCCTAACATATCAATTCCACGGACAAGGGCTGGTTATTTTCCGAGCATTTTTCTTTCGCTGGGTTGATGTTATGAATAATATCGATAGCAGGGTACCCTTTCCTAAAACATGCTCGATCATTTACTTGACTGAAGTAAGGTTGTCGTGATTATGTAAAGAACTGCCTCAGTAAATATCTTGTACGTAATGAATAAGGTGATCGGTCTGTAATTTTTCAAGTCCTTGGCTTCCCCTTTCTTATGAATCAATATTCTTAGCGTTCATCTATGATTAAGATACCATCGATTTCACCAGGCATTGCGCATACAAGGTGGTGAGTTCGCCTAGCACAATATCCCTCGTCCTTTAACAAATCTGTAGTTACCTGATCCTCCCCAGCTTCTTTCTTCCTTTCATAGTTTTAAAAGCTTTCTGAACCTCGTCCTTCGCCACTGGTAAACGTCTCACCGCTCTTCATTACTGCCAATCTCATTGTCTTGACTACTACGTTACAGATCAGTATAGAACTCCTCAGCTAATATGACTATCATGTCCATATTCATAATGGCATAGCCTGCCTTGTTCCTTAGAGCATATATTCGATTTTTGCCCATGCCTAGACAACTCTTCACAGCTTAATGCTGCCCCCGCTCTTTAAAGTATGCTCAATTGTCTTCATATTATACCTCCTTATGTCGGACACTTTTCACGCAATTGATTATCTTTCATAACTCTACCAGATTTATCCTGTCTGTTGGGTTGGAGGCTTTCATGCTATGGCGTTTCTTATAGCAATCCTTTCGTCTGCTTAGATAATTTGCCAGCATCCTCTCTACTATCCTACCGCCTAGTTCTATCGCGTATTTAGTAATGATATACCTGAAGGTATCGCTCATCGCTTCTACACTATGGTCCTCATCCTCGGTTAGAGCAGAATGCGTGTTGTTTTGCAAGCTCCAGAATTATTCTGCCTTCCCATCATCGCCAGTTCATTGACGGACTTCTTCATTGCTAATCTCTTTCATTCCTTCTTCAAATTTAGACTGATTCGAGATCTTACAATCCTGTGGTCGCTGCACCGCACCTTTCCGGTTACCTCTACATCCTGGTTAATACCAAGGTTAGAACGCAGTATGAATTCAATTTCATTTTTAGTCTGCCCGATAGAGATTTTCATTGTCCACTTACGCTTCTTCCGTTTGCTGAAGGAACTATTGATAATTCTTAAATTATTGTGTTCTGCAAACTAAACGAAGTTTCTACGTCTATTTCAAAAACCTCTTATTTCTAAAACCAATGTCATAGTCACCCATTACCTTTTCTCCAGCCTGTTTTTTTTTTCCTACCTTGGCCTTGAAGTCGCCCATTAGTACAGCATACTGCCTCTATTTTGCCCATTGTCAAATCTACATCTTCGTAGACGCTTTCGACTGCCTGGTCATCCTAACTTGTTTTAGGGGCGTAGGCCTCTACAACCTTCAATTTATAACGCATATTAAGCTTAATTACGACGGATGAAATCCCATCATTAATGGTAATGAATTCACGTGTGTCACCAGCTATGTGCTTATTGACAAGGTATTTTACTCCTAATGTTCGTCTCCCCGGTAGACCTCGATAAAGCAATACATGCCTGCCCTTTATTACAGTATATGCCTCGTTCGGCCTCCGAATCTCACTATGCTCTATGATTTTCCATTTCATGCTCGCACTTTCCTCGAACGGCGCTGCTAAACTAGCCTTACTAGCTAGGCTTCTAGCACTAAAAGTTGCCAGGGCCTGTTTATAATGGCTGCCTAGCCGGAAGCATCGATTCATAGCACCCTTAGCTTCGGTACAGGTCTGTCTGTCGCCGTATATAGTTTTTCCACAGCCGCTGGGGATTGAGGGCCGGGGCTCATTAGATTATTCATGAGCGGTTGTGGCTAATTACGACACTGGGGTGTCCAAATTTGTTTTAATGAGGGAGAGCCTTTCAGAGGAAATTCATTGGTATCGGGCTCACACCAAACCTATTTAGACAGTTCCATGGGCACGCGATTTACCTTTCAGTCCGACAATAAATTGCAAAGCACAGAGATCCGAACTCTTGCACGCCAGACGAATGTTCTATCTCTACGCTACGTTTGTACCTGTATCTATCTATGGAAGGAGTCAAATCGTTCACTCCAAAGCACGTGCATTGTATTTTCTTCGCATTGGATGTCCTGCTCGGGCCGAGTGTTTTGTTCTCGATTCCAGTTGAAATGCATGTCTTCAAGTACAGCATTTGGACAGCGTCAATTCTGTGTGTCGGCGCTGCCAAGAAGCCTCTCAGGAACTGCTCCGTTTCTTGAGGGTTGCATGTATTGCGCAGTCGGCTGATATTTCTTCGTGTAAACTACTGCTTAGGTCCCTTTTGCCTTTTCTCTATACATCCCCACTTTCTCTATTTATGCAGGCAAGCAACCTGATGCCTTATCCTCCTTGAATTCTACAACTTTCATTCACTTACTTCTCTTTCAGCAAATCTGTGTCGACAAGTGTTTCCTTATTGTTCGCCTTAAAAGAAGTCCAAAATTTCACTCCGAAAAATCTATTGCGCAAAAACATGAACAATGTTTTGGAATATGTCGACGCTATATAATGCGCTCAGCAGGAAAAATGTCCATGGGACAACGCAGCTTGCGGTTTCAATAGGTGAAGCGAGTATAACCTGGCAGTTTACGCAAGGTAGATCTTACCAGTGATGAGTGCCACTTTTCCCTTGAGTTCAGGCATTGCTACAGGCCGCAGAGCACTTTCAAATGTGAACGCACGAATGCCAATTAAGCAGGCCTACTTTCAAGCGCGAACCGCCAATTTAGCCCACTCGCGTGCAGCTGGGTTGTTGGGAGCCGGAAATGCGCGCCAGCCCATATTCGTAGCATGAAACAGGTTTTTATTCGTCCGTTTTCATTCAGTGTGCTTTTTAACAGGCTCTAAACTGCGACAGAAACTTTCCCGCTAAACAACGCACAGCTGCACATATGTGGCATGTGTCTGCTGCTTTTCTGTCGTTTTGTAAAAATCTAGAAAATGCGTCCTGCTGCAGATTTAAACGGACGTTTGGGGCACTAAATGTTTCGCTGCACATTTTCCTTTTTTTGTTCATTGACTGCATTGAAATTAAAAACGAGAGACAGGGCCCAGTGAAGCCATGTAATTGTCGTTGCTGCTTTATTCCTTTTGTATTAAGAAGGCAGGGACATCTCCTGTTTTCGTCCCTGCCGCCTCTTCTTAATGCCAGCCTTTCATCTCACGAAAGCGATGGTGAAGAACTCAAAACGCGTGTTAGCAGCCATAGCGAACCTGCAGTGGCTAGGCGGCGCTGCATTTGTTCCGCAGCGCGCCTAAAACATGTTGCTGTTAGCCGCTTGATTCGCGATAAACGACCGAGCATATTCATCAATGATTATAGCTACGCATGTGACAGATAGCGTCCTTTCCTAGCCGCTCTCGATGTATCCCAGGTATCTGACGCACCATGCAAAGCTTCGACAGAGCTTGCAATCTGATCCCTGTAAGATCATGCAGGTGGCGTGAAAATGCCCTAAAAAGCCGCCTCAGAAGTAATTATATTGTCCACACACATTACGCGTATAATTAACCATGCTAATAGAACTCTCGGCTATCTTCGTCGTAATTTACGCCTGACTTCACCAGCGGTTACATTACAAGCTTCAGTTCAGGCGTTCAGTCGTGTCCGACTCTTCGTGACCCTATGGACCATGTCACGCCACGCTTTCCGGTCTCTCACTATCTTCTTAACATCACATAGCTTCATCTGCAATGCCTCGAGAATGCCATCTAACCATCGCGTTCGCTGCCTACCCCTTCTCCGGCGACCCTCAACCTTTCCCAACATCAAATCTTTCTCCAGCGACTCCTCTCTTCTCATCAGATGACCAAAGTAGCTGAGCTTTAACTTTAAAATTTGACCCTCCAATGAGCAGTCAGGGTTTATGGTCGACAATATCGACTGATTTGATCTTCTGGCAGTCCAAGGAACTCTTAAGAGTCTTCGCCAGCACCACAATTCAAACGCGTCAATTCTTCGGCGGTCAGCCTTTTTCACAGTCCAACTCTCGCATCCATACATCACAACTGGAGAGACCATAGCACGGGTTATACGGATCTTGGTTGGCAGACTAATGTCTCTGCTCTTTACTAGGCGGTCAAGGCTAACCATTGCTCTCTTTCCCAGAAGCAGGCGTCTCCTAATTTCATGGCTGTAGTGTCCTTCCGAGGTAATCTTGGCGCCCAAGAACAGAAAATCTGTCACAGCTTCCACTTCTTGTCCATTGATGCTCCAGGACTTGATAGGGCAAGACGCCATGATCTTCGTCTTTTTAATGTTCAGTTTAAGCCCAAACTTCTCACTCTCTTCTTGTACGCGCATCAGAAGTCTCTTGAGATCCAATTCACTTTCTGCCATTAAAGTGGTATCATCCGCATATCTAAGGTTGTTGATGCGTTTTCCAGCGATCTTCACTCCAGCTGAAGACTCGTCCAGACCGGCCTTCCTCATGATGCACTCTGCATATAGGTTAAATAGGCAGGGCGACAGTATGCAGCCTTGCCTCACCCCTTTCTCAATCGGAAACCAATCAGTAAGACCATGCCCAGTTCTGACTGTGGCCTCTTGCCCTTCATAAAGGTTCCTGAGGAGACAGATGAGATGAATTGGAACTCCCATCTCTTGGAGAGCTTGCCACAATCTGCTATGATCTACGCAGTCAAACGCTTTCGCATAATCAATAAAGCAGAAGTAAATGGGTTTCTGGAACTCTCTTGCTTTTTCCATGATCCAGCGAAGGTTGGCAAAAGGTCTCTAGTTCCTCTGCCCTTGCGAAACCCAGCTTGCACGTCCGGAAGCTCCCGATCCACATAATGCTGCAGCCTACCTTGCAGGATTTTTAACATCACCTTGCTAGCATGCGAAATAAGCGCGATCGTGCGGTAGTTGGAACAATCTTTGGCACTGCCTTTCTTTGGAATGGGGATGTAAACTGACCTCCTCCAATCCTGTGGCCACTGCAGGGTTGTCCAAATCTTTTGACATAATGTATGCAGTGTGTTAACAGCGTCGTGGTTGAGGTTTTGAAGCAACTCAGCTGGAATACCATCAATTCCGCTAGCTTTGTTCTTAGCAAGGCTGGCTAAGGCCCATTCAACTTCACTCTTCAGGATGCCCGGCTCGAGATCAGTAATCACAACCGTCCTATGTTGGGTTTGCACATCCGGGTCCTTCTTGTACAGTTATTCTGTGTATTCCTGCCACCTCTTCTTTATCTCTGAGGCTTCAGTGAGGTCCTTGCCTCGTTTGTCCTTTATCACGCCCAGCTTAGCACAGAAGCTTCCTTTGATATCTTTGATTGTCTTATACAGAGCTCTTGTGTTCCTTAATTGGCTGTTGTCCTCAACTGCTTGACACTGTATGTTCAAGAAGGCATTCTTATCTCTCCTTGCTATTTTCTGAAAATCCGCATTGAGAACCTTGTATCTTTCTCTTTCCCCCATACCTTTTGCCATCCTCCTTTCCTCAGCTATTTGCAAAGCCTCTTCAGATAACCAGTTTGCTTTTTTGCATTTCTTTTGCTTTGGAACTACCTTAGTAGCAACTTCTTGTATTATATCACGAACATCAGTCCACATCTCTTCGGGCTCTTTGTCTTCTAGATCTAAATCTTGAAATCGATTTCTCACTTCCACCGCATATTCTAATGGAATCTGATCCAGATCATACCTGAAAGGCCTTCTAGTTTTCTGCGTTTTCCTAATTGAAGCTTAATTTTGGCAACAAGAAGCTGATGATCGGTGCCACAATCGGCCCCAGGCCTTGTTTTTACTGCTTGTATAGCGCTTCTCCATCTCTGCCGGCAAATAATGTAATCGATCTGATTCCTGTACAGACCGTCCGGTGAAATCCATGTGTACAGGCGCCTCTTGTGCTGTTGAAAATGAGTATTCGCTATGGTCAGGTTGTTTTCTTGACAGAACTCTACTAGCCTCTGCCCAGCTTCATTTGGCTCACCAAGACCGAACTTGCCTGTAATTCCGGATATTTCTTCACTCCCGACCTTAGCATTCCAGTCTCCTATGAGAAGAATGAAGTCTGATGATGGGGTGCGGTCTAAAAGGCATTGTAGATCCGCATAAAATCTCTCAACGTCAGCTTCTTCAGCAGCAGTGGTCGGTGCATAGACTTGGATAACTGTTATGTTGAAAGGGTGACCTTGGATCCGAAGTGAAATCATTCGGTCGTTTTTGGGGTTGTACCCTAGCACTGCTTTGCCCATTCTTCTGTTTACTATAAGAGCGACCCCATTACTTCTCTTGGATTCGTGCCCACAATAAAAGACATAATGGTCGCCGGAGTTAAATTCTCCCATTCCGGTCCACTTGAGCTCGCTGATACCCAAGATATCAATGTTCAATCTGCCATTTCTCGCTTGACGATATCCAGTTTACCTTGCGTCATAGATCTTACATTCCATGTTGCTATGTGATATATCTCCTTGCAACATCGGACTTTCCGGTCGCTTCCCGACACATCCACAACTGAGCGTCCTTTTGGCTTTAGCCCAGCCGCTTCATTCGTCCTGGAGCTACTAGGAATCGCCCTTTGTTCATCCCCAGTAACATGTGGGACGCCTTCCAACCTGGGGGGCTCATTTTCCGGTGCCATATCGATAATGGTATTGTGACTGGCCATAGGGTTTTCTTGGCAGGAAATACTGGAGTGGGTTGCCATTACCTTCTCCAGTGAATCACATTTTGTCAGAACTCTCTGCCGTGACCTGTCTATCTTGGGTGGCCCTACACAGCAGAGCTCACGACTTCATCGAGTTTCGCAAGCCCCTCCGCCACGACAAGGCAGTGATTCATGAAGGGGATTACAAGCTTATAAAACATTAATTAGGTCAAAATTAGAGTATGCATCTGCCATCTGCGACCCCGCTCAACCTAACCCACCTAAATCCATTGAACTTGCTCAAAACCACGCCGTTAGATTCATCTACTCAAATTACTTGTACTCCACCAGTGTTACTTGTCTAAAAAATAATGCATGCCTACCTAACCTCCAGCAACACCGTATTGTTGCAAGACTATATTTGTACCATAAAATGTTTCACAATTTTTCTTATAACTGTCCTATTCAGCCTGCTCATCGTTCTCCGTTCGCACAAGCACCATAACGGCTGTTTACCCCCCACCTGCTTGCACCGTCACCCATCTTCTCTCCTTCTTTGTTCAAACAGCTCGTGACTGAAACAATCTTCCCACAAGTGCCATCCTTCATACAAGCCCGGACCATTTCAAGAAAGCCATAGAGACATTGTTTTATTAACACAAGGTCGTTTGTCCACTCCTCATGTAAAGCCCTCACCCAAAGGCCCTTGAGGTATCTGAAATAAATAAATTTGCTTTTCTCGCTAGGATATGTGTTATGGCGCGGCGATCGACACAGAAAGCTTCACTGCAGGCCGCCTGTAGTAGCATAGGATCCCTATGCAAAGTAGCAGGAGCTTTTTACCCTGCCATTGTCTTTAAATGTCCAAGATTTGTTAGATTAGTTAACTTTCGAATAATTGCTCACGAGGATAAAATATGCACATCATATGTAGAAAAATATTTTTTTTTTCAAAATAATAGTCGTTTTTTGGTATAATACATACAATGTTATTAGCATTAGTATTGAAGCTGACTACCTCATAACCATATATTACTGTATTCCACAAGCCTAATTTCCATACTAAGGGGTTTCCGGGCGCAGGATGTATCCGCTAAATTACGAAATTATTCCTATGCCAGCATTTATTTGCCACAGTACATCTGTTACATATTCAGGTTTTAAAGTTGTACATTTCGTTGGTCGTATTTAATTCGTCAGTCAATTCAGAATTACTATTTCATATGCTATACGTTCGGTCGTTTTTGGGGTTGTCCCTAGCACTGCTTTGCCCATTCTTCTGTTTACTATGAGAGCGACCCCATTCCTTCCCTTGGATTCGTGCCCACAAAAAAAGACATAATGGTCGCCGGAGTTAAATTCTCCCATTCCGGTCCACTTGAGCTCGCTGATACCCAAGATATCAATGTTCAATCTGTCCATTTCTCGCTTGACGACATCCAGTTTACCTTGCGTCATAGATCTTACATTCCATGTTGCTATGTGATATATCTCCTTGCAACATCGGACTTTCCAGTCGCTTCCCGACACATCCACAGCTGAGCGTCCTTTTGGCTTTAGCCCAGCCGCTTCATTCGTCCTGGAGCTACTAGGAATCGCCCTTTGTTCATCCCCGAAAACATGTAGGACGCCTTCCAACCTGGGGGGCTCATCTTCCGGCGCCATATCATTAATGGTATTGTGACTGGCCATAGGGTTTTCTTGACAGGAAAACCTGGAGTGGGTTGCCATTACCTTCTCCAGTGAATCACATTTTGTCAGAACTCTCTGCCGTGACCAGTCTATCTTGGGTGGCCCTACACAGCAGAGCTCACGACTTCATCGAGTTTCGCAAGCCCCTCCGCCACGACAAGGCAGTGATCCATAACAGTTATCCAAGTCTATGCACCGACCACTGCTGCTGAAGAAGCTGACGTTGAGAGATTTTATGAGGACCTACAATGCCTTTTAGACCGCACCCCATCATCAGACGCCGTTTTTCTCATAGGAGACTGGAATGCTAAGGTCGGGAGTGAAGAAATATCCGGAATTATGGCCAAGTTCGGTGTTGGCGAGCCAAATGAAGCTGGGCAGAGGCTAGTAGAGTTTTGTCAAGAAAACAACCTGACCATAGCGAATACTCATTTTCAACAGCCCAAGAGGCGCCTGTACACATGGACTTCACCGGACGGTCTGTACAGGAATCAGATCGATTATATTCTTTGCCGGCAGAGATGGAGAAGCGCTATACAAGCAGTAAAAACAAGGCCTGGGGCCGATTGGGCACCGATCATCAGCTTCTTGTTGCCAAAATTAAGCTTCGATTGAGGAAAACGCAGAAAACTAGAAGGACTTTCAGGTATGATCTGGATCAAATTTCATTAGAATATGCTGTGGAAGTGAGGAATCGATTTCAAGAATTAGATCTGGAAGACAGAGAGCCCGAAGAGATGTGGACTGATGTTCGTGATATAATACAAGAAGTTGCTACTAAGGTAGTTCCAAAGCAAAAGAAATGCAAGAAAGCAAACCGGTTATCTGAAGAGGCTTTGCAAATAGCTGAGGAAAGGAGGATGGCAAAAGTTATGGGGGAAAGAGAAAGATACAAGGTTCTCAATGCGGATTTTCAGAAAATAGCAAGGAGAGATAAGAATGCCTTCCTGAACATACAGTGCCAAACAGTTGAGGACAACAGCCAATTAAGGAACACTGGAGCTCTGTATAAGACAATCAAAGATATCAAAGAAAGCTTCTGTGCTAAGCTGGGCGTGATAAAGGACAAACAAGGCAAGGACCTCACTGAAGCCTCAGAGATAAAGAAGAGGTTGCAGGAATACACAGAAGAACTGTACAAGAAGGACCCGAATGTGCAAACCCAACATAAGACGGTTGTGATTACTGATCTCGAGCCGGGCATCCTGAAGAGTGAAGTTGAATGGGCCTTAGCCAGCCTTGCTAAAAACAAAGCTAGCGGAATTGATGGCATTCCAGCTGAGTTGCTTCAAAACCTCAGCCATGACGCTGTTAACATTCTACATACATTATGTCAGAAGATTTGGACAACCCTGCAGTGGCCACAGGATTGGAGGAGGTCAGTTTATATCCCCATTCCAAAGAAAGCCAGTGCCAAAGATTGTTCCAACTACCGCACGATCGCGCTTATTTCGCATGCTAGCAAGGTGATGTTGAAAATCCTCCAAGGTAGGCTGCAGCAGTATGTGGATCGGGAGCTTCCGGACGTGCAAGCTGGGTTTCGCAAGGGCAGAGGAACTAGAGACCAAATTGCTAACCTTCGCTGGATCATGGAAAAAGCAAGAAAGTTCCAGAAACCCATCTACTTCTGCTTTATTGATTATGCGAAAGCGTTTGACTCCGTAGATCACAGCAGATTGTGGCAAGCTCTCCAAGAGATGGGAGTTCCAATTCACCTCATCTGTCTCCTCAGGAACCTGTATGAAGGGCAAGAGGCCACAGTCAGAACTGGGCATGGTCTTACTGATTGGTTTCCGATCGAGAAAGGAGTGAGGCAAGGCTGCATACTGTCGCCCTGCCTATTTAACCTATATGCAGAGTGCATCATGAGGAAGGCCGGTCTGGACGAGTCTTCAGCTGGAGTGAAGATTGCTGGAAAACGTATCAACAACCTTAGATATGCGGATGATACCACTTTAATGGCAGAAAGTGAAGTGGAACTCAAGAGACTTCTGATCCGCGTACAAGAAGAGAGTGAGAAGTTTGGGCTTAAACTGAACATTAAAAAGACAAAGATCATGGCGTCTTGCCCTATCAAGTCCTGGAGCATCAATGGACATGAAGTGGAAGCTGTGACAGATTTTCTGCTCTTGGGCTCCAAGATTACCTCGGAAGGAGACTGCAGCCATGAAATTAGGAGACGCCTGCTTCTGGGAAAAAGAGCGATGGTTAGCCTCGACCGCCTAGTAAAGAGCAGAGACATTAGTCTGCCAACCAAGATCCGTATAACTCGTGCTATGGTCTTTCCAGTTGTGATGTATGGATGCGAGAGTTGGACTGTGAAAATGGCTGACCGCCGAAGAATTGACGCGTTTGAATTGTGGTGCTGGCGGAGACTCTTGAGAGTTCCTTGGACTGCCAGAAGATCAAATCAGGCGATATTGTCGTCCATAAACCCTGACTGCTCATTGGAGGGTCAAATTTTAAAGTTAAAGCTCAGCTACTTTGGTCATCTGATGAGAAGAGAGGAGTCGCTGGAGAAAGATTTGATGTTGGGAAAGGTTGAGGGTCGCCGGAGAAGGGGTAGGCAGCGAACGCGTTGGTTAGATGGCATCCTCGAGGCACTGCAGATGAAGCTATGTGATGTTAGGAAGATAGTGAGAGACCGGAAAGCGTGGCGTGACATGGTCCATAGGGTCACGAAGAGTCGGACACGACTGAACGACTAAACTGAACTGAATGCTATACGTTAGCTCGCGCCGAAAATTATCTCGCTTGAAAAACTTTGAATAATACTGTCAGTGACCGGACAAAAATGGTTTGGTTTGTTTTATGGGCTTTAATACATAACTAAGAACATCTAAATATGAATCAAACTATGACAGTCGCCGTAATGGAGGGCTCAGGAAATTTCGACCACCTGGGGTTCTTTAACGTACACTGACATCGCACAGCACATGGACGGCTTGCTTTTTGCCTCCATGAAAACGTAGCCACAGCGACAGTGATTTGATACCGCATGCTTGTGCACAACAGGCGACTACCCTAACCATTGCACCACCGCGATGGGTCCAGACAAAACTGGAAACGAGCTAGTACATTATATAAATAAAATTAAGGAATACAAGAGGTAAGCATAGTAAGCAATTGTGCCACAGACTGAAACGAACCCTTAGCGCTTGTCGTCCTCTTCTTGAACTAGAGCAGAGTGGAATGCGCTACCGCAAGAAAACACTTACACGTCCTTGGCCGAATCCTTAGTATCTGCCATGAAATACTTCTATTGATGCGCGTTATTCCTCGCGTAACTAGTTCCTTTGCTTGGTATGCATGAATATATGTTGCATTGGTGTGATTCTGTTGTTCATTCCACAGTTCACCTTATTGTGGTGTGGTTTCTTGTCACTCCCACTTATTTGTTTTTAGATGCCTGCAGTGCATTTGCCTTTTATTTATGTACACACACCTGCCAGGACTGTCAAGAGGCAATTCGCTCTATCACGATAATGGATAAATTCTAAATGCAAAGAACATGACGTCGCCAGTTATTTACCTGAAGCAGTCAAAGCTTGAACTTTGGTTAAAACCCTAAAAAAGCCTCTCCAGGCTAAACGTAAATTTAGGCAATTCATACATACTTCCACCTCTTCCCTTCCTGTTGTCTCGTTTATGCGATAAATGCAAAAAATATTTATCAATTCCTGTTCGAAAGATTTGGTTGGTTGGTTTCTCGGGTTTAACGTCCCAAAGCAATTCAGGCTATGAGAGACGCCGTAGTGGAGGACTCCGGAAATTTCGACCACCTGGGGTTCTTTAATGTGCACGGACATCGCACAGCACACGGGCGCCTCCATGGGATTCCATCCCGCGTCCTTGAGAACAGTAGTCGAGCGCGTAACCACTGCGCCACCCCGTTGGGTCTCCGAAAGATTTAAAGAACTATGGCACGCAGGAAATGCAGCGGATCTTTGTACTTCTTTTCACCACCCTTCGTAAGGTGATAAGTACGGTATACTTGAAAATTTTAGCACTATTAAGCATCGATTCCTAGAAGCCAGGGTAAAAGACATTGTGTATTGTACACTGGTACATATTGATGTATATTAAAGGCTGCAAGCAACAGTTGATTATTTGTCCTAACTGCATTTTTGTATGCACATAATTTAAACGGGTGCAATATATCAACAGACAAAATACCGTATTGCTTAAAGTAAGGGACCGCATGAGAATGCCATGGTACATTTGCAATGAATCTGACAGCACGTTTCTATACAACTAATAGCATGTGTTTGTTAAGTTTTGTTGTGGTACACAGGTTCAATTTCTTGCCGATAGTGTTTACATGTTTGTCCCAACTGAAGGTTTCTGTGAGCACATTTAATACTCTCTACAACTTCATTCTAATGGTACCTAGCATGAGATTAAAGTTAATGGAGATAGAACCTACAAAACTGTATTTGTTTTTTTTTGGCAGCCGCCGGCATGCGGCCTTATCACTCAGATTCTGGATCGCGTATCAGTTCTGTATTCTTTGTTTGTAATTGCTCGATGTCGAGAGAAGCACCTTTATCAGTTTCGTTGTAGCGCAAGATGCGCCGAGATCTGTCTCAAAGATTCAGATCACTCGTGTATGTTTCTACACTGTTCCAGGTTGTGCTAGTAGCAGTTTGTGACGTTATCTAGATTGTTCTGAGAAGCATTTAAATTGAGCGCTCGACGAGTGCGACGGGCATTCTTTGCTCGAAGATCGACGAGCCCGTTTGTTGCTATCGCCGCCACCGAGTTGCTTAGTTCTTTTGTGGGCGCAAGTCAGCCCAATAAAGAGTTTCTTTAGTGCAATCACCGATTCTTCATTAGTGTCATCGAACTTGTCACCACCATGTGACAACTGGTAGAAGTGCTGCCTTTCATCCTTCAAGCGAAGACCCCAGCCTTGTTCCTGTCGCCGTGGGGGACAAGCCTACAGGTCACCGAGCCAGCCGCCGACCTCAAGGGCTCCAACCTGAACACGGTTTGCTGCCTAATCCCGTTTGACACCGAAAGACATCAACTTTAGAAATGGTCCAGTCAACAGCACCGGTTCTCTTCGTGCAGCCCCGGGAGCCCCCATCTTCCCAGGACTGCCCACTGAAGATGTGGAAGACTGGATGGATCTTTTCGACCGTGTCGCAAAATTGAACAGCTGGAACGACAAAGCGAAGGTAAGGCAAGTCTATTTTGCTATTCAATGATCTGCACGTACATGGTTCGAAAATTACGAGGCAGCTTTGAGAGACTGCTATATTTTCCAGAAAGTGATTTTGACTGCATTTGCAAGTGTCGTTCGAAAGGGAAAAGCCAAGGCCATCTTTCAATCAAGGCTTCAACTTCCAAATGAGCCAGTCCTGGTTTACGTCGAGGAGATGAAGCGCCTGTTTCGCCGCGCCGACCCTAACATGAATGAAGGTGAGAGAGTGAAATTTTTAATGCGAGGCATTAAAGTGTCGCTTTTTGCAGGACTTGTCCGGAATCCGACAAAAACTGTGGTTGAATTTGAAAGTGAAGTGTCGACCTTATAGAAGACGATGCACACACGGATCCGCCAATATGATCGCCCACTGCAACCGGTCGGCGCAAGGCCTTACAGCAGCGCAAATAGTAGCGGAGAAAACTTTCGGGACATCATCCGTGTGATCGTCCGAGAGGAACTTCGTCGATTACTGCCATCATCCCAACGACCCCAGGTGGCGACGCTCGCGGACATTGTCCGAGAAGAAGTGCGACAGTTCCGACAGCTCCTGCGCAAGAAACGACAGCGATGAATTCCGCTGCAGCATTACGGCGACCTGCGACCCGACGTAACTTTCGAAGCCCGCGCCTCTACTGTCCTATTCCTGAAAGCCGCCGCTTGACCCTGTCGTGACGCTGGGGCTAAGTCGACCCGGCCTTCACTTGGTAGCGTGCAGAGACTCGGGGTTGAAGAAGGATTGAATCTTCGAAGTTGGTAAAATATATACAAGCAGGTTTAATGGCACTTTGAGAAAACTTATTTACATGATTATTTACAAGAAAAAGAAGGGTATATTAACAAAATGGCAAGCGTAAAGAGTTCATAGCGAGAAGCGTCTGGATGAGCCATTGACCCAGGGCTCAGAGCGACATTTCGTGCTCTGCAGCGTCCTTAAAACCCCCTATGTCCAGCCCCTCTCTGAAGATGCTGACCAACCAAATCCAGGGCACGCCCCTCAGATATCGGCATCCAATCGAACACATCACTGCACTGATGGTCTGAAGCTCTGACTGGTCCGGCATTGATTCGTTGGGCGTGATCACTAGTTGGCGGGAAAAGCTTAGGAACGGCGAGGAGGTACATTTCTATTCTTCAGCCAAGAATCGATAGGCTGGTTCCGGCAAGTGGATTTACTTCTCAGAAACCCAAGTGCACGTGCGCGCCCCATACGCTCCCAGCATTGTCCGTTTTCGACAATTGCAAATCTTTCCTGCATTCCCGGGAAATCATTTAATGGCCGTATGCGTCATGCTCCTTTCTTGTCCTGCACGTCAGCGGACGTGTCACTCTGTGGTCTCCTTTGGACAGTAGGCATTCCTCACTGGACGATAAGGCTTCTCGACGGGAAGGGTGAACAATTGAACCAAAGCACTTCCGGCTATTTCCCGCAGGGGGACATTTCTTTGTGTTTTTCTAGACGTTCTCTTGACAGGGTCAATTTGGCATTTGCAGGGTGTCCACAAAGCAAAACAGGCGCACAAAACAGGATTCCTGGAAACAGGCTCACTTAGAGCCATTGTACCAACACAACATATCCACAGCACTTATCCATGCCCACAGGCGAACAATAGAGCGCGCAAGTGCGGATGATGCACGGTCGTAACAGCCTCCTCCCCCGCCAGAAGAGTCTCGGAGGGCAGCAGTCGCAGCTGCTGCATGAAGAGACGACTTAATGGCCTGCACGTGAACGCTTGAAGCTCGCTGTTGCTTGTCGCGTTGTCTTGATTGTTGTAGGCCAAATTGCTCGAGCTGTCTGAAACTCAACCACATGTCGAAGCAAATACTCGGCTCCCGTCTGAAGAGACCAGGTTAAAAGAAAACTGCCATTGTTGTTCGAGAAAAGCCCACTCTCAAGACGTTCAGGACCCACGTATTCCTAGAAAACCAAACGTGCTGCTTTACATAGTCACACATATACAAGCGCACGAAAAAAACAAACCTGATTATCAATTTGGATACATGGTGAGGAACACCTCGGACTGCTTAGAAACAGCGGCTAAGCGCGTCCGCATTCCCATTTAACTTCCCCTTTTTGTATCTTATTTCAAAATTGTACTGCTGTAAAATCAAGCTCCACCTAAGAAGGCGACTGTTCTTCGATGTCGCAGTTTGCAGCCAAGCCAGGGGACAATGGTCCGTCTCTACGGTGAATTTGGCCCCTCCAAGATAGCACTGCAATTTTTGAATGGCCCATACAATGCAAGCGCACTCTTTCTCTGACGCGCAATAAGCCCTCTCTCTAGAACTCAGTTTTCTGCTCAGGTAGAGCACGGGGTGCTCATTACCGTCGTCATCTCTGGCAGAGAACAGCACCTAGCCCTCGATCACTGGCATCACACTGGACCGTGAATTCTCGGTCATAGTCTGGAGCTCGCAATACCGGACGGCTAATCAGCACAGCCTTCAGGTTTACGAAGGAGGCTTCCTTTTGTTCGTCCCAGACTACATTTGTCGGTTCTGTCTTGCGGAGAGCGTCGGTCAGAGGGCTGGCCAAAGCTGAATAGTTAGGGATGTAGTGATTGTAGTATCCAGTCAGACCCAGGAATGCTCGAATTTCCGTCTTCGTGCTCGGCCGCGGGTAGTCTGCTACCGCAGAAATCTTAATCTCGCTGGGTTTCCTGAAACTTTGACCTACATTGTGATCCAAGTAGTCCACGGTCGCCCTTGCCAGGCAACATTTCTCGGCCTTTACGGTTAGTCCAGCTTGACGCAAAAGGCTCAGTACAGCTCTTAGATGTACCATATGGTCCTCCCATGAGTCGGAAAAAACCGCAATGTCGTCTAAATAAGGCACCGCGAATGTTTCACACCCCTTTAAAACCCTATCCATGAGTCGGGAAAAACAAAATGGAGCATTTTTGAGCCTGAAACTCATCATTGTTGGCTGGTAGCTGCCCGTCGGAGTGACGAAAGCCGCATATCTGCTGGCGCGTTCAGTGAGCGGTACTTGCCAGTATCCTCGAGTAAGGTCCAGCGTAGTCACATATGCCGCTCTACTGACCTGTTCTACTCTCTCCTCAATATTCGGAATAGGATACACTTGATCCCTGGTGAGAGAATTTAGCTTTCGGTAGTCCACCACAGGCCTAGGGTCTTTACCTGGAGCTTCTACTAAGATCATAGGCGAAGCATAATCGCTTTCCGAGGGTTTTATTACTCCCAATTCCAGCATGCGAGTTACTTCCCTATCCAGAATTTCTCTTTGCCTTGGAGAAAATCGGTAGCACCTTGATTGCACTGGCACGTCTGAAGTCAGCTCAATATCGTGCTCAGTTAAATCAGTCCTGCCTGGCCTGTCCACGAAGCAGGCCTCAAACTCTGTTATTATTTCGCCCAGATCGGACAGCTGGGATTTCTTTAATTCTCCTCTCTGCTCCGTCTTTTTGAGAAGCTCCTGAGCGTTGCTTCCTTTTCCGCTGAGGCAAATCAAGTTGTCCCCCATCTCCTCGGGAAGGTTTAACGTTAGATTTACCACGGCTTCCTCCATAGCTAAGTCCTCTCGGGTTCCACTTAAAAGTCTCGTGTGATTACTAGACACTGGCGGCAAGAGGTTACTCTCAAGAACGTCCTCATTCCGCGTCTCATCAAGCTCACTTTCAAGCTGACTTATCTGAGATGCCTTGCTCTCAAAGTTTTCTGACCTGCTATCTTCCGCATCTACCACTGTTTTAACTGCCGTTTCCTCCGCTGTGGATTCTTCTGGAATGAGCAGTGTAGCTAGTTCTCGCGCCTTTGAACGTGTTAGGGCTTGCACAACTCTGTCTCCGAAAAGGATGCCCCTCTTTCGCAGTAGCATGTCCGATTTGTTGGAGAACAAATACGGATAGCACTTAGGAAGCTTTCCTGAAACGGCAGCCTCGGTTGTCAACTTGCCGAAAGGGCCCTCGATGACCACGTTCGCGATTGGCAAGCACACACTCTGTTCCTCCACTACCTGGCGGATCCACGCACACTGTCCTGTATAGTCGGAAGGCGACACATACGCCGGATGGACAACATCCATCGTTGCGGCCGAATCGCGCAGTACCTTGCAAGGCTTCCCGTTGACTACTAGGTCATGCAGGTAGGGTTCTAAAAGCTGCATATTTTCATCGCAGTCTCCGACATACGAGAAAGCAATCTTTTCTTTCCGGCAGTTGACGGCAATGTGACCCTGCTCATTACACCTGAAGCATGTGAGCGGCTTCCTAGCCCCAAGCTTGTTCTTTGTGTTCTGCGCGTTGGTCGCTACCCCACTTTTCTCACTGCCGTCCTTTCTAGGGCGTTTGCCTGAAGAAGCCTTCCTTTCTTCGTTTGCAAATCTAGCAAAGTGCCTTTTCTGACGGTTATTCAGACTCAACTTGGGATTGCGGGGCCTGTCCACTGCTGGGTTGCTGAATTGTCGGCGCGAAGCATACTCCTCAATAAGTTCGGCAGCTTCAGTTGCCGACTTAATTTCGCCTCGGTCCTGTAACCAATTTCTTTCTTTTTCTGGGGGGCAGTTATAAAACTGCTCCAAAAGAATTCGCTCGACTACAGCGTCCCTATCACTGTAGGAATCTGTGCTCTTTAGCCACTCGCCCAAATTGACTCTTAAATTGTACAGGAATTCACGGTAACTCTCGTCCCTGGACTTAGTAGCGTTCCGAAAACGTTGTCTGAACGCCTCGGCGCTAAGCCTATACTTTCTCAGAAGGCAAGCTTTGACCTTCTCGTAGTTGTCCGCGTCCTCCTTGCTTAGCCGCGCGACAACCTCCGCTGCCTCGCAGGGCAGGACCGTCAATAATCTCTGAGACCAAGTGTCTCGCTGGAAGGACAGTTTTTCGCAGGTTCGCTCAAAGTTAGACAGATACAGCCAGATATCCCCTGATATCACATATGGCTGCATGTACTTTGACATCTTGAAATCTGCCTCCTTGTTCAGACGAGGTACCGCTAGCTGGGGACAATCGCCCGACCTCTTGCTCAACTCTAGTTCTAATTTCCGGAGCTCAATGTCTAGCTTCTTTTCCTCTTTTTCCCTCTCACGTTCGCGCTCCTTTTCCTCTTTTTCCCGCTCTTTCTGCTGTCTGAGCTGCTCCTTTTTTTGACCGATGAGGTTCCATGCTTCACTGAGCTCCTCATCATCGGTTCCCAGATCAGTGATTGCCTTTATAATAAAGGGTTTTCGTGCCACACCACTTGTATCAATTCCCAATTCCTCACACAATTGCAACAGTTCCGGTTTCTGCAGCTTTTGTAGGTCCATGATCGCTCCGAGTGTCGGCTACTTCCAAAACAACTGTGCAAACTACCAAACCTAAAGGCGTTTCAACACTTTTTACCAGTTCTAAAATCTAACCCTGTTCTAGAACCTGGTCCACATCAGAAGAAAAGCCAAGCACTCACCCACACATGCGATCGATGTTCCGAGCTGCCCTCTTGTTGGCCGATTGTTGCTCCTGCTTGTTGCTTGAGATGCCACCTCCGATCACCAGATGTTGTGGCTTGTAGATTCTGATCCACCTCGAATCACCAGATGTTGTAGCTTGTAGATCCAGATCCCAACGCTGGTAACCAGTTGTCGTGACGCTGGGGCTAAGTCGACCCGGCCTTCACTGGGTAGCGTGCAGAGACTCGGGGTTGAAGAAGGATTGAATCTTCGAAGTTGGTAAAATATATACAAGCAGGTTTAATGGCACTTTGAGAAAACTTATTTACATGATTATTTACAAGAAAAAGAATGGTATATTAACAAAATGGCAAGCGTAAAGAGTTCATAGCGAGAAGCGTCTGGATGAGCCGTTGACCCAGGGCTCAGAGCGACATTTGGTGCTCTGCAGCGTCCTTAAAACCCCCTATGTCCAGCCCCTCTCTGAAGATGCTGACCAACCAAATCCAGGGCACGTCCCTCAGATATCGGCATCCAATCGAACACATCACTGCACTGATGGTCTGAAGCTCTGACTGGTCCGGCATTGATTCGTTGGGCGTGATCAGTAGTTGGCGGGAAAAGCTTGGGAACGGCGAGGAGGTACATTTCTATTCTTCAGCCAAGAATCGATAGGCTGGTTCCGGCAAGTGGATTTACTTCTCAGAAACCCAAGTGCACGTGCGCGCCCCATACCCTCCCAGCATTGTCCGTTTTCGACAATTGCAAATCTTTCCTGCATTCCCGGGAAATCATTTAATGGCCGTATGCGTCATGCTCCTTTCTTGTCCTGCACGTCAGCGGACGTGTCACTCTGTCGTCTCCTTTGGACAGTAGGCATTCCTCACTGGACGATAAGGCTTCTCGACGGGAAGGGTGAACAATTGAACCAAAGCACTTCCGGCTATTTCCCGCGGGGGGACATTTCTTTGTGTTTTTCTAGACGTTCTCTTGACAGGGTCAATTTGGCATTTGCAGGGTGTCCACAAAGCAAAACAGGCTTACAAAACAGGATTCCTGGAAACAGGCTCACTTAGAGCCATTGTACCAACACCACATATCCACAGCACTTATCCATGCCCACAGGCGAACAATAGAGCGCGCAAGTGCGGATGATGCACGGTCGTAACAACCCCCGTCCGCCAAGCCTACCTAAGACCCCCAAGCCCCAGGAAGTGCGACGCCTGGAGGACTGCGAACAACCGGCCATTGTGCTTCCACTGCAGTGAGGCCGGTCACATTCTACGTCACTGCCCGTACCGACGAACCGGCCTCCGCGGATTTGCAGTCGACGCGCCACGACCCCGCCCAGGTGAACGACCTCAAGAAATCGAGAACTACCTGCGTAGCGGTGAGTTTGCATAACCAATCCTTTGGTTTAGGTCCCCATCGCCGTACAGGGCCCAATTTTCGTCGCCAGGCCGCAGCTACAATGACAATCTGCGAGGAAGGGCCCCAAGCCCCCGTAAGAGAAATTAAAGGAAGCAACCTCTGGAGGTGAGGTTGCTATACGGCGAACTAAAGAAGACTCTCCGCTACCGACGACGAGTAACGATGACGCCGCTATCGCACAGACATTACGTATGAAGACGCCCTCGACGCGCCCAGGCTTCGAATTGAAACCGCCGCTCCTCACGATGTCAACATCTAAGACGACGCGACCGCCGCCCAATGAAGTGACAACAATGTGCCCCCTCCCCCCCCCCCCCGCGACCTCAGCACAAGATGAAGTAGAGACCGAACACCGAAGCCAACATGCAATACGAGGACGCGAACCAGTGATATCGAGGTTGCTGTCGACGGTCCGACGGTTGCCGCTGTAGTGGACATCGAAGCTGACTATTCTGTCAACAGTGGAGCGTTCGCGGTCAGCTCAAGAAAGTGACGACCGCTTGAGATGGCCCGCTAATCCGCACAGCTGGTGGTAACCTTATTATGCCGTCGGGGCGTGCACCGCAATGGTTACAGTAAATGGACGTACAGGGGTGGTCAAAAGTTCCCAGGCCACAGGGTCTGCTTCTGAGCAATATAGTCAGGCCGCTACGACGGCCGCAAATCTCAAAATACGTGTGGAGGTTAGATGAAGCATTATTCTAACCTCTGAGATAACTTTTACCCTTAATGGGATTGCACGTGTCAGAATATGCTGACCAGAAGCAAACCCTGCGGCCTGGGAATTTTTAACCCCCCCCCCCCCGTACCTACCATACCAGCTTTGTCGTCCTACAGCAATGTTCCCGCGACGTGATTCTGGGCATGGATTTTCTGAACGAACATCGGGCGATCATCGACCTCCGCTCAAACCTCATCAAGGTATCCACGGGCAACGCAATGCCTTCCACGACGACTTCGACGCAATACTTCGCTCTAAACGCCCTCGAAGAAATATTGCGTATATCGCCCTGATCAAGCATAGTCATTTACGTGGTTACCAGCGACATCCAGACTGCTGAAGGTATCGTCGAAGGAAACACAGTTGCTTTTGGAGCGCGAACTAGGAGTCGCAAGAGGCGTCGCCCGTTTCTGTCATGGACAAACTGAAGTGCTCGCCACGAACTTCATCGAAGAATACCGACACCTGAACAAGGGTATGACGATATCTTTCTTTGACGCGCTAGTGGACACCCGAGAAGTCTTCGTCCTCCCCAGCCAACTTGAAGACGATGCACCCAACCGAGCAAAGCAGCCCAATTTCGACGTCAATCCAGCGCTCCCCCTAGACAGACAAGACCAGATTCGCACTCTTCTTGAAAGCTACAGCAAGCTTTTTTTTTTCAGCGTCGAAGGTGCAGCACACTCCATTGGCAAAGCATCGCATTATCACGGACGAATACTCTCCACTGCTACGTCAAAGCCCCTACCGTGTATCGCCCCGAGAACGCCAGGCCATACGCGATGAAGTTGAGGAAATGCTTCGTGATGACGCGATCAAGCCATCGAAGAGCCCCTGGGCACCACCAGTCGTTTTGGTGAAGAAGACGGGACACTTCGTTTCAGCGTCGATTACCACCGCCTAAGCAGCATAACGAAGAAGGATTTATACCCTCTCCCTCGCATCGATGACACACTGGACCGGCTCTGCAATGCAAGGTACTTTTTTGATGTACCTGAAGAGCGGCTACTAGAGAGATCGCGAGAAGACCGCATTCATCACACCGGACGGCCTATTCTAGTTTATGGTGATGCCATTTGGCCTCTGCTCGGCACCAGCCACACTTCAACGAGTAATGGAAACAGTTCTGGCTGGCTTAAAGTGGCAGATTTGTTTGGCATACTTGGACCACGTCGTTGTCTTCTCGTCGCACTTTTAAAACCACCTGAAAGAGCTGCAGACCGCACTGGAAGTCGTCAAATCACCGGGACTAACGTTCAAACCAGAGAAGTGCCACTTCCTCTACAAGCAACTGCGGTTCCTAGATCACACCATTAGCGTGGACGGTGTTCGGCCAGATCCGGTGAAAACAGCTGCAATCACACAATTTCCACCGCCTGCCGACAAGAAAGAAAAAGCACAGCCCAAGGTTCCTTGGGCTGTGCGCTTATTATCGACAATTTCTCAGAAATTTTTCGCGCATCGCCGAACCGCTGACTCAGCTTACAAAAGCTGACGTACCTTTTAAATGGGAAGCGCCGCAAAGAGCAGCCTTCGACGAACTTAAGCTGCGCCTGCAATCCCCTTCTGCCCTTGGCCACTTTGATGAAAACGCCGATACCAAAATTCATACCGACGCGAGCAGTATGAGCCTAGGAACCGTTCTCGTCCAGAAGAGTGCCGGACTCGATAAGGTAATCGCCTGTGCTAGCAGGTCTCTCACTAAAGGCAAAGTCAATTAATCGACGACCAAAAAGGAGTGCCTTGTGATTATCTGGGCCATTTTTAAGTTCCGCCCATACCTAAACGGTAGACTCTTCACGGTGGTAAGCAATCACCACGTGCTCTACTGACTGGCTAATTTGAAAGACACCCCCGGCCGCCTTGCCCGGTGGAGCCTGAGTCTTCAAGAATTCGGCATTACAGTCGTCTGCTGGTCAGGCCGCAAACGCTCCGATACAGGCTGCTTTTCACAAGCCCCCTTGATGCGCCGGTGAAAGATGATGACTAAGACTCCTTTTTGGGACCGGTAAGCGCTAGCAGTTTCATAGAACTACAGCGATCAGACCCTGAGCTGAAAGCGCTAGATTACTGAAAAGGAGAGACCGCTGCCCCTCCTGGCGTGTTCAGGCGACATTTGTCATCGTTCGCCTTAAGCAATGGATTCCTCGTGAAAACCTTCGCATCCAACAGCACCGCGCAGGTTTTTGTTGTGCCTAAAAACGTCCGACAGGAAATTCTGCAGGCGTAGCTCAATAAGCCAATTTGCGCGCACGTTGCATCGAATCCAGGTTATGTACTACTGGCCGCGACTGCCTGCCGAAGTTGCCCACTACGTGAAGACGTGTCGTGAGTACCAACGACGCAAGACGCTGCCGATCAGACCAGCAGGACTAATATACCCGATTCCGCCCCCCAACCCTGCCCTTTCAACAAATTGGGATAGATCTCCTCGGCACTTTCCACCTTCGTCTATGGGTAACAGGTGAATCATCGTGGCCACTGACTACCTTACTCGTTATGCCGAAGCAAAAGCGCTACCCCGTGGTACCGCAGCAGACGTCGCCAAAGTTTTTTCGAACAAATTATCTTGCGAGACTGTCGACCCAGCCTTCACTTGGTAGCGTGCAGACTCCGGGTTGATGAAGGATTGAATCTTCGAAGTTGGTAAAATATATACAGGCAGGTTTAATGGCACTTTGAGAAAACTTATTTAAATGAAAAAGGGGTATATCAGCAAAATGGCAAGCGTTAAGAGTTTACAGCGAGAAGCCTCTGGATGAGCCGTTTACCCAGAGCTCAGAGCGTCATTTCGTGTTCTGCAACGTCCTTAAATCCCCTATGTCCAGCCCCTCTCTGAAGATGCTGATCAATCAGTTCCAGGGCACACCCCTCAGATATCGGCAACCAATGGAACACATCACTGCACTGACGGTCTCATGCACTGACTGGTCCAGTATTGTTTTGTCGGGCTTGGTCACTTGTTGCCGGGTAGAGCTTGGGAACGGCGAGGAGATAAATTTCGATTCTTCTGCAAAGAGCCGCTATATTGGTTCCGACAAGTGGATTTCCTTCTCAGAAACCCAAGTGTACGTGCGTGCCACGAATACTGCTCTCAGCATTGTCCCTTTCCGGCAATTGCAACTCTTTCCTGCATTCACGGGAAATCCTCTAATGGCCGTAATCCTCAAGCTCATTTCTTCTCCTGTACGTCAGCGGACGTGTCACTCCGATCATCTCATTTGGACAATAGGCATTCCTCACTTGACAATAGCGCCTCTCGTTGGGAAGGGTGAACAGTTGAACAAAAGCACTTCCGGCTATTTCTCACAGGGCGACGTTTCTTTGTATTTTTTTTTGACGTTTTCTTGACAGGGCCAACTTGGCAGTTGTAGGGTCACGACAAAGCAAAGCATGCTCACACAAAAAGATTCATGTGAACATGCTCACTTAGAGCCCTTGCACAAACAGCACATATCAATACCATGCCCACAGGCGCACAATATAGTGCGCGCAAGTGCGGACCATGCACGGTCGCAACAGCCACCTACGAACAAGTGCGTACCATTCCCAGACCAATAGCCTTACGGAGCGCCAGAACAAAACTATCGCGGACATGATCGCCATGTACAGTGGTTTTCAAAAATACACGGCCCACGGCTTCAGTCCGCGGAGCGGCTGCCGGGCCGCACCGCGGCGCTGCTATCTCTGCCCGGCGCTCGGTACGAGGGTGCCCTATGTGACAGACAGCTTTCTCCCTCCCTCTCGCGCTGTAAAGTAACACGCCTTCCGAACTGTATGTGCGGCGTTCGTCCGTTTCGCCTTTCTTCCTCTATAGTTTCGCCGCTGCCGCTCGCTACGAAAGAGAGTGCCTGGACTCTGGATATTTGCATCACCGGTCTTGGCGCGCGTTTGCAAATACTGGCGCATTGCTACCTTCCTCCAACATACTTTCATCGCCGTACGTGCATCGAGACGCGAAAAACGAGTGTCTTGCCTCTCTCTCGCCGCACTGTTATCGAACCTATGACCACGGAGCGTTCAGATGCCGCGCTCTGCAGTGGCGAGACCTTGCTACTGAGTCCGCTTCTCTTGTGCAGTTGTGGCGAAACTCAGCGTGACTTATTTAAAAAAGTCGGCTCTCCTCAATGCAAACTCTTCGAAAGAAGGAATACCAAGTTTAATGCGAACAAATGTTCTACCATTGACCATTTTGTCTAGTACAGTTGCACTTGACAAATCGGAGCCCATAAACGGCTACTGTGAATTATGTCAGTGAGAATAAATTTGAACATTATGCTACATTTAATGATATATCATTGGATAGCTTGTCAAGTATGATAACACTGTACTAATTGTGGGTAATAATGAGTTATCACTAATTTGTAATTTGCGATTAAATATTTCGCTATACTTTCAAGTCATAAATTGTTGTATAGCTAGCAGCGTATAATTGCGCTGGACTAGCTAATTGTACTTTTCAATTAATCATGGCTCTTTTCTTAATTGCAACTAAGTATGAAATATGCTACACCATGAAGTCATGCATGGTTGGAAAACTTGTATGAAGTATTATAGCAAATAATGATTGGTAGGTGCTAAACTATTATCGCTAATTTGTTAATTGCGATTAAATATATATGTTGCACTACTACCTCACGTTAGGTATCATTAAATAGCTTATATCGAGTATTATTGCACAGAACTAATAATAGGCGTTAATTATTTAGTGCTAATTTGGTAATTGCGAATAAATATATATGTTACATTAAAACCTCAAAATACGTATCATTGGGTAGCTTATGTCGAGTATTATTGCACAGAACTAATAATATGGGTAATTATTTATCCCTAGTTGTAATTGCGATTAAATATATAATACACTACAACTCAAGCTTATATATCACTTGATAGCATATGTTGAGTATCATTGCACAGATCTACTAGTAGGTGTTAATTATTTATTGCTTATTTGTTAATTGCGATTAAATATATATGTTACGCTACAACCTGAATTTATATATCATTGGATAGCTTGTGCCGAGTATTATTGCACGGAACTAATAATGGGTGTTACTTAATTATCGCTAAATTGTTAATTGCAATTAAACATTGAGAGCAATGCTAAATGTTCGAGTTATATATCTTTGAATAGCTTATGTTGTGTATAATTGTACCCCACTATCAAGAAAGATCAGTAAGGATTACAGTATCTTGCTCTTAATTAGACTAAATCTGGTGTATTGTGGCGAACTGTGTCTATGACGATAACAGATTAGCGATAAATAATTAACCCATATTATTAGTTTTGTGCAATAATACTCGACATAAGCTATTCAATGATATGTAACTTGAGGTTGTAGTGTAATATATATATATATATATTTATATATATACGCAATTAACAAATTAGTGATAGTTAATTAACGCCTCCCATTATTTACCTGATATAATACTTTATAAAAGTTTTCCAACCATGCATATTGCATATTTAGTTACAATTAAAAAGAGGGCGATAATTATTTAAGAAGTACTATTAGCTAGCCCAGCGCAATTTCTATCCAACAATTTATGACTTGAAGGTGTAGCAAAATATTTATTCGCAATTTACAAATTAGTGACAACTCATTAGTACCCACAGTTATTACAGTGTATTGCTACTTGACGCTAGCTATCCAGTGATTTATCATTAAATGTAGCATAATCAAATTTATTCACACTGAGATGATTCACAGTCAATGTTTAAGATCTCCGATTTGTCCAGTGCAAGTATACTAATGGTAGAACACTTGTTCCCATTAAACTTGGTATTCCTTCTTTCGAAGAGTTTGCATTGAGGAGAGAAATCTTTTCTAGAAAAGTCATACCGAGTTTCGCCACAACTGCACAAGAGAAGCGGACTGAGAAGCAAAACTGCAGAGCGCGGCATCTCAACGCTTCGTGGACATAGGTCCGCATAACGGCGCGGCGAGAGAGCCACGGAACTCGTTTTTCGCGTCTCGATGCACGCCCGCCTATGAATGTATGTTGGAGCAAGGTAGCAGAGCACCAGTATTTGCAAACGCACGCCAATCGCCCACGTGGTGAGCGCTGAGACCGGCGATACGAACACCCTCAGTGAGTGAGCGAGTGAAAAACTTTTGAGTAGCGATAAGGGAGGGGGATGCGTAGGTGGGGGTCCCTAGTCCAGGACTCCAGCAGCTGCCGCTGTTATCCGCGCCCGTGTCACGAGGGATCGTTTGGCCTCTAGTCCAGAGCTGGATAGGGCAGCCTCCCACCCCTCAATTGTTGGCACTGTATTTGTGTCATCTGGAGGCCCCAAATGCATATATTGCGGGGAGAAGGCAGACCTGCACCATATGGTGTGGACCTGCCCACACAATCCTCCAGATGACCCGAATATCCTGCGAACATCCAGCGTCCAGACGCCCTCTTTCGTAGCGAGCGGCAGCAGCGAAACAAACGGACGAACGCCGCACATAGTGTTCAAAAGGCGTGTTACTTCACAGCGCGAGAGGGAGGGAGAAAGCTGTCGTAACATATGGCACCCTCGCGCCGAGCGCCGAGCAAAGATAGCAGCGCCGCGGCGCGGCCCGGCTGCCGCTCCGCGTACCGAAGCCGTGGGCCGTGTATTTTTGAAAACCACTGTACGTCGACGCTGAACAGAAGACCTGTGACGCCATATTGCCGTACGTGGTCTTCGCCTATAACACGGCAGTCCAGGAGACAACCAGAGCGACCGCGTTCAAGC
The DNA here is from genome assembly GCF_055883805.1 of Amblyomma maculatum. Lineage (NCBI taxonomy): Eukaryota > Metazoa > Arthropoda > Arachnida > Ixodida > Ixodidae > Amblyomma > Amblyomma maculatum. Next base: position 39,498,308 of record NC_139346.1, read on the forward strand.
TTGCGTACGGCAGGGAGCCTACGACGACGCTCGACGCAATGCTGCCGCACGTAACCAACGAGGACAACTTTGACGTCGCCACCCACCTGCAGCATGCAGAGGAAGCCCGACGACTCTCACGGCTGCGTATTAAAGACAAACAGCGCACCGACACCCGACGATACAACCTACGACGACGCCACGCAGAATACAACCCAGGAGACCAAGTGTGCGTTTGGACTCCAATTCGCCGCCGTAGACTAAGTGAAAAAATAATGCAGCGAAACGTACAAAATTGTATTTGTTGTTTTTTGGCAGTCAGCGGCATGCGTTATCACCCTGATTCTGGACTGCGTATCAGTTCTGTATTCTTTGTTTGTTAATGCTCAATGTCACGAGAAGCACCTCTATCAGTTTCGTTGTCGCACAAGATGCGCCGAGATCTGTCTCGAAGATTCAGATCACTCCCTTATGTTTCTACAATGTACCAAATTGTGCTAGTAGCAGTTTTTGACGTTACCTAGATTGTTCTGAGCAGCCTTTAAATTGAGCGCTGACGAGTGCGACGAGAATTCTTTTTTCGACAATCGCGGAGCACGTTTGTTGCTATCGTCACAGCCGAGTTGCTTAGTTCTTTTGCGGGCGCAAGTCAGCCCAATAAAGAGTTTCTTCAGTGCAATCACCGATTCTTCATTTGTGTCGTTGACCTTGTCACCACCACGTGACAATATTAGTAGAGCGCCGGCGAAAGTAGTAACGGAGTAACAGTAGATTACTGGCAGGAAGGAGGCATGATAATCATGCCAAACGTGCGCGAAGAACAAACACGGAAGAAACGACAGCATGACAAAAACGCTCACTCGCAACTGAATGGTTTATTTGGGGAAAACAGCTTAAGAACACAGGACAGGGAAATGTTCTCCTTAGCTGTTTTTCCCTAATAAACCATTCAGTTGCGAGTGAGCGCTTGTGTCGTGCTGTCTTTTCTTCCGTGTTTGTTCTTCGCGTTCGTTTAGCATGAATACGTACCAACTCGCCCACCTTCTCACGTTAAGGTATAATAATGATGCCTAAATCTCGTGATTACTCGGGAAATTGTGACTACGGATGACTGAGAAAAATATGCCTTAGATAGGCCTGATATTGATGTCTAAATTCAGAAATACTCAAATATATCTACTGAGCATGACCCGGCCAAATGAATATATCAAGCGTAGCATAGCCAAATTTACTGCAGCTAAGAACGACCTAGCAAAATAAATATTATTGTTAAGAATGAGATTTGTTTATACCGAGATGGTGGGGGATTCACTCGATGCGGAACAGGAGGAGGAGGACAAAATATCTGTGTTATTCTGTCAGCGAGGAAAGGGGGGGGGGGTATATTTAGGTTCCGTTGGCCGAGGCTGCAGTAATAGCGCGGCGAGCCAGCCACTGCTGTCGCTCCGGGAAGGGGCCCTGCAGGCCGGCCTCCCAATCTTCTATGCAAGGGTGACAGATGGTCCTCAGACAGAACAGGCAGCCAGGCCAACGTCCTTCGTTAGCCTCCTCTTCTAACCACCCAGTAACTACATTTTCTTTCACATGACTCGCTTCGTAGCGCGTGACAGTTTCCCTCGGTGCAGACGAAGCTCGTCCTCGAGCAAGTACGACGCACGCGCGCTTACGACGAGCCACATGGTCTACTTAGGCGGTGCCGGAGCGGCGATTGTGGATGGTAACTTTGGCGATGATATAATCTACTTCGCTTAACCGACAAACCACTACGAAGGGGTCATTGTACTCGAACAAAAATTTATGGCAAAAGCTGCGCTTGCGTAAAGGTGTACAAAGCCACACTAAATATCCAGGAGTATATGGGGCCTCAATGTCGCGCTTGTCATAGTGTTCTTTGGAGTGGAGCTGTGAGGACAAAGTGCTCAAGCGGGCCAAGTGACGAGCTTCCTCGGCATGACATACCACCTGGTAGACAGAAGGATAGTCGTGCGGTGAGATGGAAAACATGGCGTCTAAAAACGGTCGGGGTATCCTGAAGTAGAGCAAACAGAACGGGAAACATAAGTGACCTCATGGTGCGCGGTGTTGTACGTGTTTGTCACGAGTGGCAACACGATTTCCCTGTTAAAGGTGTCCAATGCGACATACATGGAAAGCATGTTGGTGAGGATGTGGTTTGTGCGCTCAGTATGACCGCTGGTCTGTAGGTGGCAAGGTGTGGAGAGGCCGCACATAGAGCCGCACAGCCGAAGTATTTCTATGTCAGCAGTGAACTGCCATCCACGGACTGATGATAACGCGGGCAGCTCTATGATAGAGAACCATCACGTGCAGCATAAACGATGATACATCACTTCCCTTTGCGCGTACTAGCGCTGCAGTCTCCACATATCTTGTCAAATGAGCCACACAGACTATAACCCAGCGGCGTCCATCTGAAGTCTTAGGAAATGGGCCGAGCAAGTCAGTGTCAAATGTTTCAAAAGACACTGATGATGGCTTAACCGGTTGCAGAAGACCTGCAGGAGGCGGGCTACAAGACTTTAGGTGCCGACGTTGGTCACAATTGGAAACGTATTGTTTTGTGGTCTTATACATTTTCAGCGAGTAAAAGCACTGGCGAAATCTGTACAATGTACGGGAAAACCCAATTAACCCGACGCGATGTCTTCGTGCATGGCGTACCGCACAGAATTGCGGAGATTTTCCGGGGCAGCGAAAAGCACAGATGCACCATCAGCCGAGTAATTCTTATAACGGGGTCCATTTCCTGTGTTGGCAGCAGCAACAGAAGGTTGCAACGTGATGTTTTTTTGTTGCTCTCGGCGGAAGGTCTCTGTGTTTCGAAATGGCACAGATAGGCCAAACATCACGCGAAGTCTGCCTCTAAGGTAGTTGTTGGCAACGGATGGCGCGACAAGCGATTCGCGTCACAGTGGCGACGACCACTTTTTTAAGTGACTGAAGTCATATTCCCGCTGGCGTAAGGCGCAACGCGTTAGACTACCAGATGGATCGCGTAGGCCGATGGCCTATGAGCGAGCATAAGTAATGATGATCGGTCACGATGGTAAAAGAAAGCCCATATAGGTATGGTGTGAACTTGTGGATGGCAAAGACAACAGATAGGCATTTCAGTTCAGTTAATCTGTAATTGCTCTGTGGCTTCGGTATGGTGCTACTGGCATATGTAATTACATTCTTGGCACTGCTATGAATCTTTATTAGTACTATACCAAGGCCTACGCCACTGGTTTCAGTGTGAACCTCTGTGGCTAAGGCAGGATCTAAGTGGCGTAAAAAGATGCCAAGGTCTGAGAAAATTTCAGCTGGTTCAAAGCCGATTGTCAGACTGGTGTCGGAACAAATTGCTAGTTCTTGTGCAGAATGGCAGTTAGAAGATGTGAAAGTGCGTAAAACCAGGGGTAAAGCAGCGGAAATATGAAGACGGTCCAAGAAAACTCCGAAAGCGTTTGACCGTACGCGGCTTTTCAAAGTCTAACTGCAGCAAGCTTCTGCGGATCAGGTCAAATGCTGTCTTTATCCACGAAGAAGCCAAGGACAAGAGGTTGTCGTTCTGCGAAGTGGTACTTCTTACCTTGCTGATACAATCAAGGGCAATTCCAAGGCGTTCACTAGGCTATTCAAATGTCTTGCCAAATATAATAACTTCATCCATATAGCACATTACAAATATCCAATTTGAGGCCTCGAGGAACCGTATTGCTGAAGAGCGTACATCGCCGACGCACTAGGCAAGCCGAACGGCATTACACTAAATATGAACAAGTCATGAGGAGCCATGAAGGCAGCGGTATCCCTGTCAAAGGGGCGCATCGATACTTGCCTACCCCGGTGCGGAGACCAACGGTCGAGAAGAAGACGCCGAGCGCAGACAGGTAACAGTGTCATCAATGTGCGGCAGTGGGTACGCGTCCTTCTGTGACCGCAATCAAACGACAATAATCCACGCAAAATCGACGTGGATTGTCCTTCTTTTTTACTGGTACTACGTGCGCGGCCTACAGAGTAGAACACTCCCGAATCACTCCTTTCTGCAGCATATTTTGGACTTGAGCGTGAATAATTTTGCGCTCGGCTTGAAAGACTCAATAGTTTCTGCCGGCTGGGATTGACATTCCCCTTGCTATTGCCGCGTGGTGGCGGCAAGGCTGAAACAAGCAACTAGAGAATTATGCTGCACTTAACTCTTTATTGGGCTAGCTAGCGCCCTCAAAAGAATTAAGCAACTCGGCAGTGGCGATAATGGTAAGCGTGCTCGTCAGTAGTCGTTCCACGAATACCCGCAGAATTCCGCAGCGTTCAATTTGCAGTCGCCGAAGAACTGTCTATATAACCAGCCCAAGAAAGCAGGAAACGTCTGGGAGATACGGAAACATTTTTGCTTCGCCGCGATCACTCAGGAAAAATCTAGGAGCATCTCGTGCTACAAAGAAAGTGATAAAGTCGCGTCTCGCGACAACAAGCATGAACAAGGCCGTTCCCTGCGCTAGTCACAGTGATAACGCCGCATGCCGGTGGCAGTTGAATCAATATTAAATAAAGCTTTCATTGGTTCGCAGCAACATCTATAAATGAGTAGGAAAAATTAATATCACTAAGACTCACCCAGCAAGCTGCGTAGGAATGACTAAGAATGACTCAGCACGGTAGATTAAAGTACCGTTGCAGATGGCGCCACGTGAAAATGATAGGAGTAGGAACAAGTAAAGTTGGTAAATATGTCTTTCTTGTACGCAATATGCAACGCTACTCAAGATCAACCGGAAAGACATACGCTTCCATGTTTTCTGCTGCTATGTTCAATTCATCATTGCTATTTTTTTTTTAACGCGAGAGGGGAGAAGCGCAACTCTCTCAGTCTCCAACATTTTCGAGCTAATGGCTGTTATATATTTCCAAGAACATCCGTTAATGTGAACAATGCAAAATATCGATACACAACTAAATACTAATTGCAAACCAGTGTAACTCCTTAAATCTGAACCCACAGTAAAATCTAAACCACAGCTCTTTAGTGCGTTGTCGGCATGGTTGGCTGGTTCCTCAAGATACGCGATTCGCTGTGGTGTCGGAACCATCAAGAGCAACCCTGTGAAGTTCTGTGAACATGTCTTCAAAACTAAAAATTTCGTTTTGACACACTGTAACCCTTCAAAAAGCGATGCATTCTATGGATTTCTTTTAGACTAGCCACCCTTCATGTGTTACCCAACAATGATAGTGCCAGTCAAGTCACAGGACGGACTGCCTTAGAAAAAAACAATTAAAGAACGAGCCCTCGAGGTTTCAAGGCCGAGCAAGTAAGGGTCTAACCACTTGCCAGGCGTTGTAACAATGTCCACTTCACTTCAAAGGTAGACAGCATATCATGAATCCACCTAGTTGCATCCAAGCGCTCATTTCCATACAGACATTGATACTGGGCTGGCCATGTATCGCTGGTTACGCCGCCTCACCGCGCTTTTCAACGCGTCACCCAGTTTCCGGTAAATTGCTTCCTTTTGTGTGCCAATTTATGTTTGGTGTGTCTTGAGCTAAGAAGATCGTTACCAAGTCGTTTGTCACTATGATCATTATGAATGAATGTATTTTCCACGTGTAACATAGAATTTGAGCAGTGACGCACATTTACCGTGCTAACGCCCGTTTGTTTTTGCACAGTCTTTTCCGAGAGAGCATGTGCATTATTACATACGATGCGCAATTTTCAAAAGTAATTCGCAACACCTTCGGTTCAAACCACATATTTTGTTAGCTGTGGTTCACGCGCATCTTAAAACAAACCTTTTATTTGGAGCTGCTCGAACAGTGTATCATTTATGATCGCTGTGTGAACGCTGTTTCCTCGCGGTATACGCACAAATGCATATACCTTGGCCGGTTCTTAAGCCCCAGTTTTACATGACGTGCTGTTTTTCGTGGCTAAAACGTTCTCGTTGTGCTCTGAAAAGCGCTGCTGTCTGTTCGTGGTCTGCATGTTTGAGGACATCTGCATTTCGTCGCGTACAGTTGGCTTTCACTTTGTCACACGGGCAGCGGGCAGTTTGATCATGATCAATGGCGCAAGCTTGCCATTGAAATACTATTATATATTCAGTATGCTGTGTTCAGATTGCGGAACAGCCTATTTCACAAAGCTGATGCTGTATAGTAACTGCGCGCTGGCTGTACATGCCTTTTTCCTCTTGTGTCTAGCCGTTAACAAGTGCTTTTGTATTGTCCTCACGGGTAATATTTTAGAGGAACAACATGAGCACGTTTTCGCATTTTTTATTTATCTTTTGTTGTTCGTGACGCGGTGCCACGCGCTTTACCACGCCTTCTTTTTTGTTACTCTTCGTAATATGATGCAATTTTAAAGTGTGCAATCCAGTAATCTCTAAGTACAATTCAGAATGTAAACAAGAAAACATGAACTTATTTGCTCGGAACCACTGTTCTCCTCGTGCACAACTGAAAAAAAAACGTCTAAATACCAGCAAAAAACAAATACGATGTCACCCGTTGATAATTAGGGGGTATTATTAACGATGCGCCCTTAAAGGTGCGCACACTCCCAGACACTCTTTGAGTGAGTGGGGGTAGCTGTTCCGGTCGCAAAGGAGATGCCCTCGACCTGCGTGGCAAGCTCAGCCGGAATCCAACTACCTTGTAGTGACAGAAGGGGGTGGTCGTTTGGTGCCCAGCTGTCGCCGGTTCAAACCAGAGTAAGGATCGGAGTCAGAAGTAAGAAACAAAACACAATTTATGCACAGCAAGAGACGATGCAAAGGAATACACAAGATCGCTTGAAATACACAGACGAGAGGTTCACAGAATACGAACGCTAAGCATGCAACTACAGTATGATTCAATAACAGAGAGGCTTTACAACAGATCAAACACGAGAGAGTTACATAAACAAACACCAAATTGTTCACCGGGCACTGTTGCAATCCGACGCCTCAAGAGTCACGATGTGGCCGCCATACGAGACGATCGCCGCTCCCTTGAAAGTCCGTGGGCTTGCCAGCAGCGGGTGATCCCCGGGAGTCCAGCCGAAACACAGGCGAGCACGTCGCAAAACACTTGACGAACTGACTGACTGACTGTTCAACAAGCGGCGCGGTCGCTTTAAATAGGGCGCGCCGCGTCTGTTTGTTAACACGCGCCAAAGCTAGCGCGCACACACACATAGCTTCGCTGGTTATAGCTCCCTCTTCTCCTCCCGTCGAGCCGCGCGTCGTCATTGGCTAGGTCCCATAGAAGATGCTCGATTTTTCTGGCGCATTCCAGGCCGATGAACCACCGTCTTCCCCGGGCAAGGGGAAAGAGGGTGACAACAACGCGTACAAAGCTACGCGCTCTCCCGCGCGGGTAAGGGGGCTTTGCTCTCCATGCCTTCCACGCGACGCCGTGCGGGCCTCGCGCCGTACCGGCTTGAAGAAAATGGGCGCCGATTTCGTGACATACGATAAGAAGACTTCTGTTTGCGGTTTTTCAATATTCATGAACTAATTCTACCTTGCTTAGGTTCTTCGAGAAGCTTAGCTTATTTCCAGAAAAAGGTTGCTATCCGCGAGTTTATTACGACTCTATGAGTAGCATGCTTAGAAATGAAAGACTAATGCCCTTCCGCTTTAATGTAGGCGATGTAGTGGAATATTTTAGTAGCCAAATGTATATTAGAATCGAAAGCATTGCTATTGAAACTTAAATCGAGTGAAATCACGGGCCTAAAATCTTGAAAAACGATGTTAGCTGTTAGCTCACAAAGTGCAGTAGCTCGGTAGCTGAGCCCTACGGAGGTGCCCGCTCTTCAAGTACCTTTCTCTACGGGGCCACTTTATCCACAATATACTGGTGACCTGTTCAACATGAGAATGCAAACTCTGGGGGCATTTCGTGTGAATGTGTTTCTTATACCATCCTCTGAAATAAGTATGAGTTGTGCTCGCGTTTACAACTCATACTTATTTTACAAATGGCTTGAAGGGCGTTTACAACGCCCTTCAAGCCATTCATCGCTCACCTAAGCTTATTTCGGAGCTTATTTGATCGCCTGTTTTGTAGACAAACGGTACTAAGACAGCACTACTAATTTATCAATGAAAAATCTTAATTGTGCGTATATTTATGAACACGACAGAGATAAACTAAATGAACTTGGGTTTTAATTAATTCCAGGGCCTCGAAGCGAGCTTAAAGTATTTGCATCTGGCTGCTTTTCTGATACTACCACTAATGTTTGCTTCCTCTATGCAACATGCAAACCCAAGGAAGAAATATAATGCCCGCGCAGGAATATTAATACACTGATTCATATATGGTCACTGAAATCATACTTTATACTTAGCGAACACCTCGTGCTGGTACCACTGCAAGATGGGCAGTCGAAGTCACCCAGTGTAGAGCGCTCGGGCAGTGCTCATCCCGCAATAAAAACTGAATTTAAAAATCACCCTACAATTTGCGCACAAAGTGCTCATGCTCATCTTCTTCACAGGTCTGTGTGGATCTACTTCCGTACAAGCATTGCTTGGAAAAATAGAACCTGCGACGAGGCATCGATTTTTATGCAGGGAAGTGCGCCGACCGAGCGCTCTACACAAGGATGACGTCTGCTGTACGCTACGGTTATTGCATTAAGCCAGTTAACCGTAAATGTCGGCGTCCTCGACGTCCTACGCCTCTCGTCGAACAGTCAGATAGAATCCTAGGAATATGAATATGGTATAAAAAGATAGAGGACGGTCTAAAGAAAGAAACATTGAAAACAATATTTCTTTAAGGTATAAAATGAGGAATATCAAATATTACATTAAAACAAATTTGTGTTCACAAGCCGGGTTGTAGGCCTTGTCTCCTGCATTCGGAACAAAACGTTACGCCTAAACCATGAAGGATTTTTGGTTGAAGTTTGTTGTTAGGGGCCTGGTGAATGCGTTGTAATAATATTTCCTGTGGTCTTTCACGTAAAGTGGTGACTTGGGAGTGGACGCTAATGGGTGCGTGTCTATTTATAGTAGTTCTGATTACAGAAGTACTAATCAAGCGGTAGCAAAGACCATGCTGCCGTTTCTTTGTTTCATGTGGGCAGCGGCAATTACATGCAGTGGCCACTGAAGCTCTCTTGAGACCTGATATGGCTGTGCCAAGGCAGATGGCGCCTGAGCTGAAGGCGCCTAATCCTTGTTACTTCAGTGTTTACAATTTCAAAACGGCTTTCAAAGTGTAAACTGCGCGTCTAGTCAATTTATCAGCGAGGAAGCACCCCATAGAGTCACAGGCTACGATCGCGCCATACCCTTAAGGCGAAGGTGAATGTTGCCCTTAATGTTTTATTTTAGTATTTTCATGCTAGCAGGCGTCACTATATTCATAGCGCATATAATGCAATTGCTGTACAAAATCACCCGCAGTGCTTTTATACCTTCTGACCACTGCTCACTGAATTATTTCTCAGCCGTCTTTCTCTCAATGCCCGCGATTTGTTCATCTGGAGGCTTCAGTAAGTGGTTGCACAAAAGTAAGAACGATTATTTCACCAGGTAATTTTGTTTTTCCAGTAAACTTGTTCTCCCCAGGCAGTACATAGATTTGTGTTGGTGTGAACTTTTTTGTCTTCAGCTGTGAAATAATTTCAGCAAGGGAAAGTTCTGATAAACTCCCAAATAGCACAACTTGGATTAAGTTTGGTGAAACAGGTGTTCCATTGAACGCTGAGCCCACAACTTATTGCCTGGTGTCGCGCATCTTATAATAACAAAATCTATCTCATTAACGGGATGATCTGCTGTATGCGAATGCCATCTGTAGCACGTCTGGCGGTACATCCTATGATATCACAGGGTGAAAAAGACGAGACTGGACGACATGCCACTTTGTTTCTGTCTTTTCGCTGCTTATCTTTCCGTCCTGTTAAATCATCCTTGCCTCAGTTGTACAGGTTTAATTAAGGTGCCTTCGCTCGCAGCCTTCCTCATTAGAGTTATATCAACTGCCCTTAGCTTCAAGCGGCCATTTCTTCTTTCATTATCCTCTCTAGCGATACACTAGCCAGCTGGAAACTCCCTTACTTTTGTTACCTGTCTGTTTTTAAAAACGCGATATTGTTAAAGGGCCCGTTCACCAAAATATCCGGCGTCAGCGTTGTGAGCGAAAACTCACGAGCTGGAATGTGAACGCTGACACAGCTGCTAATTGATTGGACACAGGGAGGCCCGACATTTCGTTTGGCAGAAGCTGCCAACTCGTGTCACTCCTTTCATTTGGGAGGGTGATGTCGGAATGAGCCTGCCAAGACCCTTGCATTTACGTTACCCCTACGACACGAAGGCACGTCCATACGGCTTGGTTAAAGTGGGCCATAGACGGCGCTATCACGTCATACTCTCAAAGACGAGGCTCAAGTGTTATTCATAATTTACTTCTTTGTCTCTATATGTCTTAGCGGTTCGAGAAAAAAAAATATCTGTGCATTTCACATCGAACTTCGAGGGTCAATATTTACTTCTGCTTGGAGGCAGCGAGCTTTAATTTTTTTCTGAGGGTTTCATTCATTTGGGATTGACAGACGCCTCTCTTCATCACCTAGAACGCTTTGTACAGAGCTTCCTGCTGGGCACGAACATTCAAATACCTGTCTGGACCTCATATTATTACTCTAATAACGTTTTATTTTTCATAACACGCTTTTTAAAAGGGTCTGTCATGTGAAAAGCGGCTAGCCACTTTTATTCATGATCTGTATGCTAATCTCAACGTTCACTTGCCACGGACGCACTGTTTTTATAGATTTTGCAAAAGCAGTCGACAAGCAACCGTATAAATGCCGGGTTCTAGAAGATTCGAAACTGAATTATCCCTAAAATGTGTTAAAACTAAGATCATTGTTAGCTAATATATACAATTAGTTTTTGTTAATGCAAATTCCAACCATCCGCAAGTAACGTCGGACGACTCTTAATAATAATAATTGGTTCACGGGAAGGGAGTATATGTCACACTTGTTTCTGTGGACACCTGAACCGTGCCGTAAGGGAAGGGAGAAATATAGGAGTGAAAGTGGATAGAGGGAAAGAGGAGCCGTAGTGGAGGGCTAGGGAGTAATTTCGATCACCTGGGGATCTTTAACGTGCGATGACATCGCACAGCACACGGACGCCTCTTCGTTTCGCCTCCATCGAAACGCAGCCGCCGAGGTCTGGTTCGAACCCGGGTACTCCGGCACAGTAGTCGGGCGTCTTACCACTGCACCACCTAGGCGGGGCGAGGACGACTCTTAAAGTTCTGTTTCTCGAGCCGCTTCTATCCCTAATTTGCAATAACGATTACTTGCTGATCAATGATTATTGTAATATTCACATATTCACCGACGAATGCGGTGCTCTCAGCACAGTAACTATCATCTACGGTCAAACTCGCCTTGAAGGTGACTTAAACCAATATTGCAATGACAGGATTACTCGCTAATACAATTTGAAACTTGAAATGTATGAACGATTGCCTGCACCGTACCCTGCTCTATTTTACATAAGTAATCACAAATGTCCTTGTACGGGCTGCTTTATAACTCAGTTACTTAGACATCTTATAATGGCTCGTACCATGCTAAGCATGTTACTAAAATCATTCTTTTTGCAAATAAACTCTCTACATGATCTACAGCATGTCCACAAACATCTCAAATATTGTGTATACAAAGATATTGCCGGGTTAAGATTAAATCGCTGATTTTCGAATTCCCAGCTACTGAAACCTAACAATGCGCTAAAATGACATCAGAACACTGTGGCGAGATTCGTTATAATTTTCGACATATACTTAATCTTCGTATTTTCATTTTTTAAGGCAATATCCTGTTTACTGCACCCCTCGCTTCAATTCCCCATGCCTTGCGCCGTTGCCTATGTTATGCATTTCTGCATATTTCACTTGGCTTTATATGTCACGTTGGCCATCATATCTGGTTACCTGACAACCTGCACGTACTGTCGTCTTTGTCGTTTCAGTTTCATATCGCATTGATGTACACCAGAACGCCGTATAACACAACGACGATATCATCTCGCGTGAGCACTGAACTTTTGCTTTATAAAAGGTATAAATAGAATGTTCTCAGAAAGCTACTGTGTTGCACTCCCGGGTCCTGCCACCCCAAATTCAATCTTTGCGGAAAAGGGCAGGTCTGCTCCAAGCGCGATATGGACCTGTCCAAAAATCTACCTGATGAACTTTCGGCCGGGGGTGTTTTAACGCTGGCACGGCCACTTCGGATAAATGTATACTTCCCTAGTTCTTCCCTCTCGAGTTTAGCGACCATAATGTAGTAGCTGTACAGAGCGCTGTTTTTCTGCACCAATTTATAAGAGGTGGCACTTTATGAACGTGTTTTCATATTTTCCGTCAGGATATGAGCATTGACAGCCGCTTATATCCAAACGGCACCGTGCAAACTATGGTTGACAGCCAGAGAGCTTCATGAGTGCTAATTAATTATACAAAAGCGAATATTTTATTTAAGGGAGCCGCAGATCATGTATTCTCAGTTAAGATATTTGCAAAAATCGCTGTAGCCGTTTCGCCCTGCCATATTTTGTTTGTGTGGCTTACGCTGAGCAAAACCGAATATTGAATGGCGCGTCGCTGACGTTTGCCTGTGTGCCAAATTAAGAGACGCCACATGCTTGCCTGCTGCGTGGTACGAATTCTATGACAACTTGCAGCGCTCTACATTTTGACCCATAATACCTTTCTTTATTTGCTGCTGCCTAAAAACCAAAACATCTGTGTGCCTATGCAGCCGCAAGAAAAAGAATGGAATAGAGCCGCTTCATATGGTCGCCCCGGGTCACAGCACGCAAAAAAGATGGCCGCGATTAATCCCCTCCAGTAGAGAGCTAGCGCTGCGTTCGCTCCGCGCTCGGAAAACAGAGGCTGGAGAGATCGAACTCTCCGGTAAGTCGATTCATATTCAAATCGGTCTTGGGCCACACGCAGTGCCCAACTACTACAAGGTGTACCACCAAAAAAAACTTTTTTTACAGATGATACTGTTGCGAATTTGCAGGATCGCAGCGGAGCACCAGAGCAAGATGATCGCCCTTCAGGAAACAGGGAAGGGAGCCAAACTAATGGGAAACAAGGTGTTCAGCAGCAATAGAGGCGTGAAATCGACGGTGGCGACATTTTTCAAGCACAACGTAGCGGTGATAGAACACGATTTGAATTCAAGAGATATCGAGAACGTATTTCTCGAGATATTAACGGGACGAAAGAAGGATCCCAGTCTATTCCTTCTTAACATTTATAGCTCACCCAAGCAAAAGAAAATTAGATTTAGGGCCCTTATGCGCAAAGCCATCAAGGCGGCCGGGAATAATCCCTTGCTGATCGTTGGTGACTTTAACGCCAGACATCAAAAATGGGGCTATGCTATACAGGACACCAAAGGTAGGCAGCTATGGGAGGACACGCACGAGCTAGGTCTCACCCTCCATACGGATCCCGATCATCCAACGAGGACGGGTAACAGCGTATGCGCGGACACATCCCCAGACCTGACATTTTCAAAAAACTTACAAGGTTTAGACTGGCAAAATTCTCAGCAAAATTTGGCAGTGACCATTTCATTGTCGTTTCGGTCCTCAAAGAAGGCGTCAAGACGCACAGGGCGTGCCAACCGGCCGTTACAGAATGGGATCAATTTAGAGAAATCAGGGCAACCGCGCAATTAGAACGGATTGAGAACACTGAGGAATGGGCGGAGGCACTCAAACGCCACGTTGGTGAGGCGACAAAGACGCTGGTAGGAGACGACGCTCCTGATGCAGCAGATAGCCGACTGCTCCACACGGGGGCGCTAAACAAAGCCTGGAACGCAGGTTGAAGAAACAAAAGTGGAACAAGAATCTTAGAAGACGAATCGCGAGGCATAACAAGGAAATTGAAAGCTACGCGATCAAATTGTGCGAACAAAACTGGCTCAGCAGATGCGACGAAATGGAGGGAGGCATGAATCTCTCCAAAACGTGGGGCATGCTCCGGCATCTGCTGGACCCAACAAACTCAATCGGGAATAAGATTGGCAAAAGTCAGACACGCCTTTGAAGGAGACAATGCGGCGTTTATGAATAAGTTAGTAAAAACGTATGTTGCAGACAACCAGCGTTCCCCACTCCCGAGCTACAGTGGCACGCCCAATGAGGCGCTTGACGCCCCCATCACGGAAGCAGAGGTAAGGGCGGAAATTGTAAACTAAAAACTAAATCACCCCCGGGCCCCGACGGGATCACCAATAAAATGCTAAGGAATCTGGACGATGACTCTATTAGTCTACTAACGGAATTCATTGGAAAAGTTTGGGAAACGACCCAGTCGCCAGATCAGTGGGAAACGGCAAACATAATAGTGTTACCTGGAAACGCGGGACCAAAGTGATGTGCTCACTGACGAAGACGACGACCGAGGAACACGGGCACGACAAAGCGTTGAGAGAGAGGACGACGCTGACAGAGTGGACACTGCACGGCTGCTGAAGTCTCAGCGTCGAGTTCAGCCCATCGCAGTGCTGTTACATTAAGTACGTCCCCGTAACATCTTGGTGGAGGTGCGGGGTATATCGGTGGTGACCATGGGAGGAACAATATTAATACCCAAACCGGGAAAAACCCCGCAAATGGAAAATTTGAGACCGATTTCCCTAACCTCATGCGTAGGGAAGTTGCTGGAGCACGTAATACAGACGAGACTAACGTGCTTCATGGGGCAAAACAACCTGTGACCGCACAAAATGGTCGGTTTCCGACCACACTTGTGCACGCAGGACGTAATGCTCCGACTAAAGACATATCATAGACTCGCGATCGAGAGACGCCAAAGTGATCCTGGACTAGACCTCACCAAGGCCTTCGACAATGTCAGGCAAGAGACTATTCTCGAAGGGCTCGAAGTGCTCGCAGTAGGGGAGAGAACGTACAACTACATAAAAGACTTCTTATCGGGCAGAAAAGCCTTCATGATATTTCAAAATTTAGAATCTCCTACGATAGAGTTAGAAAGCAAAGGCACACTGCAGGGTTCACTGCTATCGCCTTTCCTATTCAACGTGGCAATGAGAGGCCTCCCGGGTAAACTTAACCAAATCAAGGGGCTAAATTTTAGCATGTATGCGGACGATATTAACCTCTGGATTAACCATGGGAGCGACGCGAGTACGAAGGAACGCCTGCAGGCAGCGACCGACAGCATTGTCGATTACGCGGCTAAAAGGGGACTTTCGTGCTCCCCGCATAAACCTGAGTTGTTCGTTTATAACCCAAAGTACCTCCGCTGCAAGAATAGCGGGAAGTTTCATATTCAGGTGGAGGACAAACCGGTGCCAAAAGTAGATCACATCAGGATTTTCGGGATGGTCATTCAATCCCACGGCCATAACGGAGAGGTCCTGAAAAAATTTGAAAGTTCCGCGGTGCAAACCCTCGGTCTCTTGAGGAGAGTCGCCACTAAAGGAAGAGGCGTCATGGAGAGAAATTTACTAAAACTAATCCAGGCATACGTAATAAGCAGAATCGGTTACGCCACGCCCTACCTGAACATCAAGGCCGGCGAAAAAAGAGAAGTTAGACTGCCTGATTCGAAGATGCGTTAAGAAGGCACTAGGACTGCCCATGGGTACCTCGAGCGAACGACTGCTCGAACTCGGGGTGCATAACACGTGGGCAGAATTGGCGGAGGCAGTGCGAGTCTCCCAATTAAAGAGACTAAGCATGACCGAGACGGGCAGGGTAATACTTGCAAAAGTAGGCCTCAACCCAGACAGGGGAGTTCAAAAAAAAGTCACAATTAATACTGAAATCAGGAATGCCTTGGTAGTCCCCTCCCCCTTCCCTAGGAATATGCATCCAGAATTTAATGTCGAAAGAAGGGCCAAACGAGCCGAAGGTCTAGAGCGACGGTTCAAGAACATGGGAGCAAAGGAAGTAGTCTATGTTGATGCGGCAAGTGGCAGAACACGTGCGGCGGTAGCTTCGGTTGTCGATGGCCGAGGGGCACCGGTATCCGCGGCAGCAGTCAGAGGCCGCAACATAGAGACTGCGGAGGAAGTTGCGATAGCGCTAGCTTGCGTAGGAACAGAAGCCAAGTTCATAATTAGCGACAGCAAAACTGCCATTCAAAATTTTGGGAAGGGGAAGGGCCGCCGGAGGCGGCCAAAATCTTCACCCAAAGAAAGATGAATAGGAAAATTCAGTTAATTTGGACACCCGCTCACGCTGCAGTCCCTGGTAGCGAGACGGCTCACGAGCTAGCCCGAGCTCTCTACTTCCGGGTAGCCGTCGAGCCCCCCGAACACTGGGCATACGATGAGCGTCTGCAAAATTACGGGGAAATCATCGACCATTATAAATTGGGACGTAGACTGGTACCCCCGCCAGATGTTAGACTAAATAATGGAGAAGCTGTCGCGTGAAGGCGGCTACAAACTAATACGTTCATGAACCCGGTCTGGGCGTTTCACGCGCTACCAGACCTTAGGGACAATGATCTCTGCAAACACTGTGGGTCGAGAGGGACCCTCGACCACATAATTTGGGAGTGCCCACAATCTCCAGGGATAGGGCAAAATATTCCAAATATTCCAAATACCCTGCTGCGAAGCGCGGACCCTGCTAACCAGCACCGCACCGTCCATCTGGCAGAAGAGGCCGCAACAAGCCAAGGGCTACCTGCCAGCCTCTAATCCGCGAGCGCACGGCTCCCCGTTTCCGATGGAATTAAAAGTTGTACAACCAACCAACCAGCGTGGCAGGCTTCTCATTCTGAACAGCCCGTGCCAAGCTTGCGCTCCGAGCACGTACTGTACATCTTTATTTTCCTAAAACACGGCTGGTAACACTGACCTCAGCGCCTCCGTCTTATAGCATCGGCGGGCACTAGAGGGCCCTCCGCCTAGATGGAATGGCGAAATGTACGCGCCGACGGGGCAGAGATGGGGTGCCACGGCGGCAAGCAGGGCTGCAGATAAGCCGGAAACATCTGAGGGAGCTCTTGGGGAGGTGTCTCGAGGTACGCGGGTTTTTTGCGATCTAGAGAGACGACCTCTTCACGAACATCCAGCAGGATTGTCGTTACCTTTGTCGTCCTGTTGAGGACGCGGTACGGGCAGTCGTATGAGGGGGTAAGAGGCGCCTTTACAGCGTCTCGCCTGAGAAACATGCGTTGAGGAAGCAAGGTCTGTGTGCACGAAGACTTGATGGGCAGATGAGCGAGGCGGCACTGGGCGCAGATGCTGAAGACAGTCTTGTAGGCGATGAAGATACTGTAGGGGCTGGGACGAGGGAGCCGAAGGTACGAACAAGTCTCCGGAAAGCCGGAGGGATGTACCGAAGACGAGCTCGGCCGCCGAATAGCCAAGGTCACGACACATGACGGCACGTAGACCTAGGAGCACCATAGGGAAGTGGTCGACCCAGTGCTCGCGATCCAGGCGCGCAGTGAGGGCAGCCTTGAGCTGGCGATGGAGCTGCTCGACCATGCCTTTGGCACAGGGATGGTATGATGTGGTGTGGCAGTGTTTAGTGCAGAGTGGCCGTGTGAGCGAAGTGAAGAGGGCACATTCGAACTGGCGGCCGCGATCCGTGGTAACAATGCCGGGGCAGCCGAAGCGGGAAACCCACGCTGAAACGAAAGCTCTGGCAACTGTTTGCGCAGTAATGTCCGGAATTGGCAAGCTTCGGGCCAACGGGTGTAGCGGTCAACCATCGTCAGAATATACTTGTAGCCCTAAGAGGGTGGAAGTGGTCCAACGAGGTCAAGATGAATATGCTCAAAGCGCGATCCAGGCGGCAGGAAAGACTGGGGGGGAGTTTTGGTATGGCATGTCACTTTGGCGGACTGGCAAGCAAGGCACGAGCGGGCCCACTGGCGAACGTCGGTGGTAATGCTCGGCCAGACGTACCGCTGGGTAACGAGGCGCTGCGTGGCTCGAATGCTCTCTTGGAGGGAATGGAAAATGGCACGACGAAAGGCCTCCGGGATAACAGTCGTGGTAGGGCTAATATGTCGCACCAGAGCTATCCGGGTACAAACGGATGAGGCACGAGCTGCAGACGGAGGGCTCGGAGGTGGGCAGGCAGGGCTTGCAGCTCAGCGTCTTCAAGCTGCACCCAGGCCAGAGATTGCCAGTCCACAGCAGGTGAAGACACGCCGATGGTGGTAATGCATGAAAGTACGTCAGCTGCCTCGTTGTCAGTGCCTTTGATATGTCGAATATCGGTTGTGAACTCGGATATGTAGGCAAGCTGACGAAGTCCACGGGCGACGTACTTCGAAGAGTTCGTACGGAATACATACACCAGAGGCTTATGGTCCGTGAGAACCATGCGATGTCAGCGCACGTTAAAGATCCCCAGGTGGTCGAAATTACTCCATAGCCTCCACTACGGCTCCCCTTTCTCTCTTTCCATTTTCAATCCCACCTTCCTCCTTTCCCTTACGGCACGGTTCAGGTGTCCACAGAGTGTGTGACAGATACTGAGCCTTTCCCTTCCTGTGAACCAATTACAATTACCCCTTCAATTTATCCCTGGTCATTCTTCTTTACATTACCTGTGTGGCCTATCCAGAAGGCAGATGACCGGCGTTCTTAATGAGTCTTTGTTCCCCATACCTTTATATCGGCAGTCTTATAAGGAGTTTCTCGACACGCGTTTTAAAGCGTGTTGAGAACATGTGCATTCATACTGCTTTTAAAATGTTATTTTTTAAGCTGAGCAAATCAACGCTGCCTAAAAAGGCATAGTTTCACACCAAGGAGACATTTGTACCATGATCTGTGAATTGCCGTCTGTGTATCAGATACTGACCACTACTTCATTAAGTGTCGTGATATGCTGTGTTTTCCTTAGACATATTGCAGCGGATGCTAAAAAAGGGTATTCGCTTTTTGCCTGCTCGGAAAAAACTGTTATGTACAAGTCTGGACATAAAAAAAACGGAGCACGCTTTTCCGTTCAAATTAAAATAATCCCTTCTGAACTGGACGTAACAAAACAATATTTGTCCAAGTGAAAGGTCACTGATGTCACTATCGGTTTGCACATACCACAACTACCAGCTGCAATCATGTAATGCGAGAAAATGTTGAGAAGAAAATAGCGTGCTCCGTTTACTTTTGTCCACATCGGTACCTTATGATTAGTTTATGTTGAAGGATCTAGTTTGTTTGTGGAAAAGCCGAAAGTTGAACCGTCATACTGAATCGCCACGATCATTTAAGTCTTCGTTCCGAGAGCAGTGCGCTTTGGTGTGGGAAGTATGCTGCCCTGGAAGACCCGCCTTGTTGGCTACTCCGTCTCAATGCTTGTGTGTGCATCCCGAAATTTTGACATTTGTTATGGAGCGGGTTACTGGGTTATAGCGAGGTTCCATTGTGCATTACAATGATTTGAGTCATGAAGTGTTTTATTTTCGGTTCATTGGAAGTTTTCCCACGCACTAAATAAAGCACCCCGGCTTGGAGCAGTAGCTAGAGCGCTCGGCTGGGGATCGGAAAGATAATGCTTCGATTCCTTGCAGATGATGTTTTTGTTCCTGCGGACATTTCCTTCGAACACCTCCTGTGTACAATTCCTCTAGACATTTTCGCAGCATATGAGCCAAGAAAGAATTTCACCTTAAAGCCGATGATCCATTGAGCTTTTAGAGAAGCACACCTGCGTAGTCAGCCGCTTAAATCTAGCTTTAACACTCTACAAAATAGTGAGGTTTTAGAGCACACTTAAGTCGAGTAGGACGTACAAAAATCTTTGCGCGCAGATGACAGCCGATGGAGACAAAATAACAACTAGAAGGGCAAGTTATTGAGAGGGGTAGGAGAGAAATTGCTACTATCTCCTTGGCAAAGAAGAGGTGTGTGAAGATGTACTTGGGTGTAGAAGAGGATGAATGGTGAAGAAGCGTGTGTTCAAATCCATATTATAGTTGGTAGTGTGAGCCTGTGCTGTGTTTCTTCTCATGTGATTGTGTTTGTTGCGCCACATTTCTGGGTACGATGGAGACACCCACGCGCAATCCACCGTTTGAGCATGTGTTGCAGACAGCGCGCGATGTTCCTTGCTCGCTTCCCACCAGCGATTACCGTGTTCTAATCCGCTCCTCTCCAAAGGATTCTTTCTCCCGAGCTTGACGTATGCAAGTTACTACATTATTCTACATTCTGCTACATTCCTCTACATTCGTGGTTGGTTTTCACAGTGCGAAGTAGTGTTTCGCTTCAAACCTATCCATGGTTTGACTTGTTAGAGCGTTGATACCACGCGAAAGTACTGGTTTGGTTCCCCGGGTCGATTACGTGGCTTGTGTGTGTGTATGTGGGGGGGGGGGGGAATCAGCCGTAAGGCATAAGCTAAATCGTGCTCGGCTCTTCGCAATAAAATACCTGCACTTGCTTCTACGAATTTCACTGCTCCTCTCTGTGCTTCCTTTTGGGTGGTTGTGGGTCGCACGTGAAGGGCGACTCGTCCAATCTTAAGCCGTTGGTTCAGTCACTTTCTGGAGACTCACTAGTCTTTGGAAAGCTCCTTTCCGTTTGTTTTTTTTAATCACATATATTCTTAAAACAAAACAGTGGTTTAACGCGGTTACGCCGGTAAACCGTACTAAATGATGGTCCATTCAGTGAATTTATATTGGTTGTACTGTGATAGTCATCGCCATCGACATGCACCTGTGCGTTGTGCGACGAAGACGAAGTACGCTGGGCTCGCCGTTGCAAGGTCCTGTCCTCACAGCTCTCCATCTGAGCTTCAATAAACGCCCTATTACAATTGGCGGAGGTGCCGGAAATGATCCCACCCAAACTGGAACTGCGAAGCCGTACACTACCCTCTACGACCGCCATGCAAGACACTTCGACGCTGCCGGCCGTTCCACCCACGATCATGTGTGCTGGCGTCGTGCGCCAGCGTGACCCTTGCCTGTTCAGCGGCACGGCCGATCAAGATGTCGACGACTGGCTGTCATCCTATGAAAGAGTAAGCACCTACAACAAGTGGGATGACTCATACAAGCTCAGTAACGTCATATTCTATCTGACGGACGTGGCGAACCTCTGGTTTCGCAACCATGAGGCTGACCTGTCATCTTGGTCGACATTTAAAAAGAATTTCGCGGAAGTGTTCGGCCGCCCGGCAGTGCGTAAGCTTCGTGCCGAACAACGTTTACACGATCGTGTTCAGCGCGCTGATGAGACCTTTACCAGCTACATAGAAGACGTCGTTGATCTCTGCAAACGAGTCGACCCGGCCATGCCGGAAGCAAACAAAATCCGCTACATCCTCGAGGGCATTTCTGAGGACGCCTTCCAGATGCTGGTAGCGAAAGATCCCACCACCGTTAGTGAACTCGTGAAGCTTTGCCAGAGCTACGACGAGCTCCGCAAGCGGCGCGCTTCTAGGCGCCGCTCCAGTGTGTGCGACGAAGGCGTATCCGCATTAGCCCTGGGTGGTTCGCCAACTTCTGAAGGGAGCCCGCTGAATCAAAAGATCAAAGATTTTATTCGTGAAGAGGTCGCACGTCAAATCTCACTCCTTCCCCATTTTCAAGACTCGGGCCGCCTCGTTCCTGAACTGGCTCCATCTTTGGCCCCTGCTATACGCCGTGTCGTGCAAGAACACGTCGCTGATGCCTTGCCGTCCAACCCCGTGGTGCCGCCTGTGACGGCACCTCTCACGTATGCCCAAGTAACGGCTAGGCCACCACCTTCGCCCACGTCTGGCTCCTATGTGCAGGTCCCTGCCTACCGTTCACCGCCGCATGCTGAGCCTTCGTTTCAAGCCCCACCCTCAAGGTTCCGCCCACATCCTATGAAACCTTGGCGTACTACGGACAACCTTCCGATTTGCTATGCCTGCGGTCGGCCGGGCCATGTTGCGCGCCTTTGTCGCCAGCGCCTCCAACCTTCACAGCCTGACATTCGATTTTACCCGTACGATACCGACTCACGCTCGCAAATGATTCCGCCCGGTTCTCAATTTGTCCCACAAGATCGCCAAACCTATACCACTCGTCGATCACATTCTCCTCGGCGCCGATCGCTTTCTCCAATGCTGCGACGTTCTACCAGCACCGTTGAGGGAAACTAACAGTCGCAGTTCCGGGGGCAAGAACTGCGCTTGTTTTGAATTCCTCAAGTCCTCCATGCCGTCCCGCTAATGTTATCAAAGTTTCTGTAGAAGGCGCCACAGTTCTCGCTCTCGTCGATACCGGTGCAGCCGTCTCCGTGATCAGTGAAGCGCTCTGCCGTCGAATTCGCAAAGTGACCACTCCGATTTCCGACTTTTCGCTCCGTACCGCCTCATCACAGCACATTCACCCCTCCGCATCTTGCACAGCCCGTGTGCTCATTCAAGACGTCTTGTACCC
Source organism: Amblyomma maculatum (assembly GCF_055883805.1). NCBI lineage: Eukaryota > Metazoa > Arthropoda > Arachnida > Ixodida > Ixodidae > Amblyomma > Amblyomma maculatum. The sequence continues at coordinate 39,520,712 of NC_139346.1, forward strand.
CATCGAGTTTATTGTTCTGCCGAACTGCTCGCATGATATCATCCTCGGATACGATTTTCTATCGACTCATCAAGCCGTTATTGACTGTGCTCGTGCACAAATTGCCTTCGCCCCCCTCTGTGATGCCCCCTTCTGTGATACCCCTCCCCGCACTGCAAAACTTCTCGTCGCCCATGACACCGACATTCCTCCGTTCTCTGCTGCCCTCGTACCACTGTCTTGTGAGTGGGTAACTCCTTTGACTGCGATTTTTACACCTTCCGAAGCCACCTCCCGTCATCCCTGCCTCCTTTTTCCGTTCGCTGTTCTCGAAATTCAAGACGGCAAGAGTGCACTTTACGCCTCGAACCCATTTTCTTGCCCAGCAGTCCTGCTCCGTGGCGAATGCATTGGACGTCTTGAAGAGCTTGATCCCAGTCATATCACCACTCTTGCTGACTCAACCCCCTCCTTCGACGTTAGTCTGTGCTCTTGCGATGTTGCGACCGCTTCGACGCCCTCCGACGTTTTCCAACATGCTATTGATGCTGATCTTCCACTTGCGCAACGTGATCAACTTGTCGCTCTCTTGCAGAACTTCGCTTCTTCATTCGACTTTCCTCAAACTGACTTGGGCCGCACGTCTGTCGTAGAGCACACCATCGACACCGGTAAAACTGCACCTTTGCGCCAGCGCCCCTATCGCGTGTCGGCTTCGGAGCGCCAAGTAATTGCTGATCATGTGGACGACATGCTCCGTCGGGGTGTCATTCGGCCATCCCACAGTCCCTGGGCGTCTCCAGTTGTGTTGGTACCTAAGAAAGATGGCTCCTTCCGGTTTTGTGTCGACTACCGCCGGCTCAACAAGATCACGCGCAAGGACGTCTATCCTCTGCCACGCATCGATGACGCACTAGACTGCTTGCAGGGCGCCGAGTTTTTCTCCTCGTTGGATTTACGATCTGGCTACTGGCAGGTGCCAATGGCTGACGCTGACCGCTCTAAAACTGCCTTCATCACACCAGATGGATTATATGAATTCAACGTCATGCCCTTTGGGCTTTGCAACGCCCCGGCCACATTTGAACGCCTCATGGACACTGTGCTTCGTGGATTCAAGTGGCGAACCTGTCTTTGCTATCTCGATGATATCGTAGTCTTTTCTACCGATTTTCAATCCCACCTGCTCCGACTGAAGGACGTTCTCACTTGTCTCGCTACCGCCGGCCTCCAACTGAATCTGAAGAAGTGCCGCTTTGCTGCTCGCCGACTAACAATTCTAGGTCATGTCGTTTCTAAGGATGGCATTCTTCCCGATCCCACCAAACTTCGTGCAGTTGCCGAATTCCCACGCCCAAAATCACTGAAGCAGCTACGAAGTTTCATTGGCCTATGCTCCTACTTTCGCCGCTTCATCTTAAATTTCGCCTCTATTATTGCTCCTCTCATCCAGCTCCTCTCCGGTAGCTCCGACCTCTCCGCATGGACACCTGCTTGTGATGACGCCTTCAACACTTTACGCCGTCTTTTGGTTTCACCTCCCATCCTCCGCCACTTCGACCCGAATGCGCCAACTGAGGTTCACACTGACGCTAGCGGTATTGGGATAGGCGCCGTTCTCACCCAACGCAAACCTGGTATCCGAGACTATGTGGTGGCGTACGCAAGCCGCACCTTGACCAAGGCAGAGTCCAATTATTCTGCTACGGAAAGAGAATGCTTGGCCATTATTTGGGCCATCGGCAAATTCCGTCCGTATGTCTATGGCCGACCATTTTATGTGGTCACTGATCATCACGCTCTGTGCTGGCTGGCGTCCCTCAAGGACCCGTCCGGCCGCCTTGCTCGCTGGGCTCTTCGCCTCCAAGAGTATGACATTCGTGTCATATATCGCTCAGGCCTCAAGCATACTGACGCGGACGCTCTTTCGCGCTCACCGCTGCCTCCCTCTTCGTTGCCTGATGAGATCTGCGCCTACGATTTGTCTTCGCTTGCCACTATTGACATGGCCACGGAACAGCGGCGCGACCCGTGGATATCTACACTTCTGGACTTTCTTTCAAGTCACTCTCCAGGTCGTCTGTCTCGGGCGCTTGCCCGCCAAGCTCACCATTTTTCAATTCGTGACGGGCTGCTCTATCGCCGCAATTATCTTCACGACGGAAGGAAGTGGCTTTTAGTCATCCCCCGTCATCTCCGCGCCGAAATTTGTGCTGCTTTCCATACTGATCCCCAGTGCGCCCACGGCGGAGTGTTGAAAACCTACACGCGCTTGCGTCTACGCTTCTTCTGGCGTGGAATGTACCGCTTTGTCCGCCATTTTGTCCGCTCCTGCCAGTCTTGCCAACGCCGAAAAACTCCTCTCAAGTCCTCTGCTTCGTTGCAGCCGTTGCCCTGTCCTGCCCGTCCGTTTGATCGTGTCGGCATAGATCTATACGGTCCCCTTCCTACAACTTCAGCTGGCAACCGCTGGATTATCGTGGCAGTGGATCATCTAACCCGCTACACTGAGACATCATCATTGCCCTCTGCTTCCGCACGCGACGTGGCTGCCTTTATTCTGAAAAACCTGGTTCTTCGCCATGGTGCCCCTCGCGAACTGCTCAGTGACCGCGGACGCGTTTTCTTATCAGACGCTCTTGAGGCTCTCCTGAAAGAATGCCGCATCATACACCGCACCGCTACCTCGTACCACCCTCAGACGAATGGACTGACAGAACGTTTTAACCGCACTCTCGGTGACATGCTGGCTATGTACGTGAACACCGACCATTCCAATTGGGACCAAGTTCTACCGTTTGTTACTTACGCATATAACACCGCGACACAGGCCACTACTGGATTCTCTCCATTCTTTCTCCTTTACGGGCGCGAGCCACCCTTTACTATGGACACACTTTTTCCCTACCGCCCTGACGTTTCCGAATCTTCCCCGCTATCCGATGCCGTCACGTACGCAGAAGAATGCCGTCAGCTCGCCCGCTCTCTCACAACAGAAAATCAGTGGCAACAAAAATACCTCCGTGATACCGGCGAATCTTCGCCATATCTCCCGGACACACTGGTGTGGCTCTGGGTGCCCTCCACAACCCCTGGCCTTTCAAAGAAGTTTCTTGCTCGCTACCACGGGCCATATAGGGTCCTCCAGCAAACATCTGCAGTCAACTACGTAGTTGAGCCCGTCACGCCCTCTGCGGACTTGCGTCGCCGTGGTCGTGAAACAGTTCACGTGAACCGATTGAAGCCATTCTATGACCCCGCTGTGCTTTCCGCGCCATAAGTCGCCAGGATGGCTCCTTTTTTTACCCGGGGGGAAAATGTACTGTGATAGTCATCGCCATCGACATGCACCTGTGCGTTGTGCGACGAAGACGAAGTACGCTGGGCTCGCCGTTGCAAGGTCCTGTCCTCACAGCTCTCCATCTGAGCTTCAATAAACGCCCTATTACATGGTAAATTTTTGGGTGACTCAGGCAAATAGCAGCTTGGCGAATCACCTCATGACGTCACAGTGCCTTTTGTGCCGAAGAACCTACGCGGTTTTGCTTTCTGATTTGTATCTTTTGACGCTTTAAAGTTATTTCCCTTTTCTGAAAATTTCGAATTCAACGTTTGAAAAGAGGTTCTATCATAAAAAATAGCCTTTAACTCGAAATTCTTCACAAATGGTCCAGATTTCTCTGTATGTAGAGTGAAAATGGGAGTCTAAACAACGTTTGAAAAGAGGTTCTATCATAAAAAACAGCCGTTAACTCGAAATTCTTCACAAATCGTCCCGATTTCTCTGTGTGTAGAGTAAAAATGGGAGTCTAAACAGCGGCACACCCAAAAGAAGTTAGCATATACATTGCCCCACAGCGGGAGCTGTGCTGAGCCCTCCTATGTGATATTAACCGTGTTCATGAATACTCTCTTATTCGGTAAGTGGCATGTCTGACCTCCTGCTAGACGCTCTTGGCCGTAGGGGAGTGGGCTTCACGCGTAACTGCCGCTTGCGCTGCGGCGCGTAAGGATACAGCGCGCAGATAAAAACAGTTCCCAGATAAAATCTTTTATAAAGCCTTGTGCACGTTTTTTTACGAAACTAAAGTCGTATCTTGGAATGAATCCCGTAATGGCAAAACAGCTCAACTTCACTGCTGTTCTATATTTGCAGTAACAATGAAATTAACATGCTGGGAAGAAAGAAAAGAAGCTTCCACCGTTAAATAAGCGCGGCTTTAGGCGATAGCATGGCGCAGCTATACTCAGGGACAGCTTCCTCTTGCTATGGAGCAAACGTCGAAGCGCACCGGCTAACACCGACTTAGAATATAGTGCCTCCAAGCATTTTCCGGTTCTTGTGCAGTCCTTATTGAACGAGTTTGCGGTCCCCAACCCTTCGTGCTGTGCCAATACCACGGCTACACTGCCTGCCTGCAATCCTATGAAATGTACGGCTGCAGCGTCTGCTGCCTCTGCGCACCGGTTGCTCACCGCTTTAGCTTCACCGGTTCCAAAACGCGCGTCGCGTGGGTTACTGATAACTTGGGAATATAAGTTTCTCTATGGGTCTTTACTGGTGTCAAGGAACACATCCCTTTGTACTTGGCGCCTCAATCTAACCTCAAGCCAGATCTTGTGCCGAAACCTCCATTGAGGCTAAATGTGCCTGGACGTACTTGGTATAGTAACACTATTAACAAATCTCCAACCCCGTAGCCTTGCTGTATATAACCACAGAAAGCTGGCCCCAATTTTAGGAATGAGTGGGCTGCACGTGCTATAATACGCCGCACCTCAGCCTGAAGGAATATAAATATATGTCTCAGCTCTTCTAAATTGCATGGGGTTGATTTTCTTTACTATTACTTTTTTTTCTATTCCGAATAATTCCCCGTGCATGCAGTACCAAGAACACGGTTTCACACGCACCAGCTAAAATCATAGCTTTTTCGGTGCACAGCTTTGCGTTTCTTTCGCTCATAATTTTCAGCTCACATAGGTGTCTGCATAATGGAAGAATGTAGGCGACTATAAATAGTTTTCGCAACCAGAACTTTCGCAGCCGTATTGTTCCCGACGTCAAACCTTTCAGGGAGTTATGGGGCAATAATAATTCCTGAAAAAAACCTACGCGGCTGTCAACGTCGCTCGTCTAAGGCTATTATTGAGCTCAAAAATGACAGCTGTCGATAAAGGCGTGAATGTTAGGCCGCGGCGCCGACTTGCATAAAATGTCAGTGAAGCCAAACGCCTAAAGCAAGAAGCTATCGGGGCTGGACCACACCTTACTGATGCAAGATTGTCTGTAGTGATAGAAACTTCAGCGGTATGCTGCAAAGGTTTCACAGCACATTTAACGAGCAACTTATTCGTACCGCTGCAGAAGACGCTATTAGCCTTTGTTCGCAGCAAACCGATACTACAGCAACACGAAATCTCGCTTATGTCATAATTAGGATAGTTCACATGCCACCGCAGTAAAATGAAGCTCAAGAAACACATCTTGGTTGCTTTGCTGGCAAGCTATACCACCAGATTTACCCGAGGCAACTTGAGATGAATTCCAACTTTGGCAGGAGCTTCACCCTCCACCACTGGGAGCGAACTTGCGATTCATGGGCTCCGTCGACAATCTTCGATTGCGGCGGATTACAATATTGGATCACCATATATTTAGCATCCACGGGTTGCCTTCAACACCTGACATCGCCTGATACCACCAGTGAGCCTGTGAGTGCCACATTTTCGGCTGTCTGACTTCTCGCTACCCCGAGAAGAGCGCTAACCCTAACGGCCAAGGGGTTGGGGTGCCTTACCGCCGCGGAGACGCCGGTGCGCCCGCGGATGCGCGGCATAGCGTTCGCGCAACGCGGGTCTAACGACGCTCGCCAGTGAGTGCTCCCGCTTCATTGATGACTACCACGACCACGATGAATTCTCTAAGAGGCTACGGCCCGACGGAGATGGACTTCAGTCATGTACCAACATCCCAGCAGCAGCTGACGCCCCCGTAGGATCTCCCGAAGGAAGACAACAGCCATGGCTGGAACATATGGTCCCGGCGCAAGCTAAATCCACGCCTCCCAAGGAAGAGCAGGAGAACAAAGAATACCGAGATCCTCCTGCACCGAGACCTCCGCGTCTACCGAGTCTCAGGAATTTTCCATACAAAGTCATCATCCGGCCTAAAACCACGGTGGATCTGCAACCTGTGGCTCCACGCTCCTACGATCTCGAATTAGGGATCCAAGCAGCCCTCAACACCCCTCTACAAGAAAAGCCAACGCTGCGCGTTGTTAGCCAGCAGAACATTATAATGGTGTGTACTCACTGTGAGGAAGGCGCGTTCCGCCTCGCCAAGCTTAATTGTCTGCACCTCGACGGCAAGGGTATAACGGTCACCGCCTATGTTGCCTTGCCAGAGGATGTCTGCAGGGGTGTCATACATAATATCAAGCCTGAAGTGAGTGATGACTCTATCTTCCAAGACGTGTCCTCACCCAGCCATACCATCCTGGGAGCGCACCGACTGGGCAAGACTACGTCGGCAGTCATCGTCTTCGCCGGGCAGAAGGTTCCCTTCACGGTCAACTACGGGTGGTCAGAGCGCCGCTGCTACATCTACCGGAAAACAAGGGCGGCTTGTATCAACTGTGGAACGCCAGGTCACCGAGCAGATGTCTGCCCGAAACCCAAGGGGGCTGCTTGCCAAACCTGTGGAACGCCGAGTCCAGATGAGACGCACGAGTGCACACCCGTTTGCGCGCTGTGCAAGGGCCCGCACAAGACTTATGCAAGAGACTGCAAGGAGAAATTCCAGAGACCGCTGAACAAGAACGCTAGTGCCGCGTCATCCAACGCGGCATCAACAACGAAACTTGAAGAAGATAGGAGCAGGCCAAGGCAGAAGAAGCAGCCTGCACAGCGACACAGAGGAGCGTCGTCATCAGTCTCCCGCTCTCGTTCCGCCTCCCGCGGCCGTTCCAGCTCAAGACGCCGGGCAACAGGCTCCACCCAGAACGCCAGTCACGTGGAGGCGGGTAAAGAACAAGGGAAGGAGAACCTCATCAAGACCACCGGGGCGCCGAAGAAGACGTCCTCGGGTCAGCTTTCAGATTCGAAGGTGAGCTTTGCAGAGTGGCCTCCCCTCCCCTCGTCCTCCCCTCAGAATAACACGGAGTTGGCAGCACTCAAAAAAGAGATAGAAAGTCTGAAAAAACAAGTCAGTGCTTTAACAATCCAAAATCAAGAGCTTAAGCGAGCTACTACTAACGCAATAACCCCGTTAACTCAGCCGACTCCTCAAAACCAAAAAACAGCAGGTAGTACCTAGCTCCCAGCCCGCATTAGGCGAGGTCTATCAACAAATTATCCAAGAACTGAGGTCCTTCAAGGAGGAGTTTCAAGCTATTCCAATTTACGTGAACGCCCAATTCCAAGAAATTCGAGAGCAGATTGCAAACTACCGACGATACACGGAGACGGCAATTTCTGCACTTAGGAAGGAACATGCGTATAAAAGACATAAGTCGAAATTCGCTCGTACAATGCAAGTGGACGAGCCATCCGGTACGGATTCAACATGCCAGCCAAACCTAGAGTAAAGATCTGGCAGTGGAACTGCCGGGGATACAGGAGAAAGCAGGCTGCTCTAAATCTACTTATATCTCAGGAGTCTGACCCACCGGCAGCTATCCTAATTCAAGAACCCCACCTCAGCTCAGTTCAGGCGTTCAGTCGTGTCCGACTCTTCGTGACCCTATGGACCATGTCACGCCACGCTTTCCTGTCTCTCACTATCTTCTTAACATCACATAGCTTCATCTGCAATGCCTCGAGAATGCAATCTAACCATCGCGTTCGCTGCCTACCCCTTCTCCGGCGACCCTCAACCTTTCCCAACATCAAATCTTTCTCCAGCGACTCCTCTCTTCTCATCAGATGACCAAAGTAGCTGAGCATTAACTTTAGAATTTGACCCTCCAATGAGCAGTCAAAGTTTATGGTTGACAATATCGACTGATTTGATCTTCTGGCAGTCCAAGGAGCTCTTAAGAGTCTTCGCCAGCACCACAATTCAAACGCGTCAATTCTTCGGCGGTCAGCCTTTTTCACAGTCCAACTCTCGCATTCATACTTCACAACTGGAAAGACCATAGCACGGGTTATACGGATCTTGGTTGGCAGACTAATGTCTCTGCTCTTTACTAGGCGGTCAAGGTTAACCATTGCTCTCTTTCCAGAAGCAGGCGTCTCCTAATTTCATGGCTGCAGTCTCCTTAGGAGGTAATCTTGGCGCCCAAGAACAGAAAATCTGTCACAGCTTCCACTTCTTGTCCATTGATGCTCCAGGACTTGATAGGGCAAGACGCCATGATCTTCGTCTTTTTAATGTTCAGTTTAAGCCCAAACTTCTCACTCTCTTCTTGTACGCGCATCAGAAGTCTCTTGAGTTCCACTTCACTTTCTGCCATTAAAGTGGTATTATCCGCATATCTAAGGTTGTTGATACGTTTTCCAGCAATCTTCACTCCAGCTGAAGACTCGTCCAGACCGGCCTTCCTCATGATGCACTCTGCATATAGGTTAAATAGGCAGGGCGACAGTATGCAGCCTTGCCTCACCCCTTTCTCAATCGGAAACCAATCAGTAAGACCATGCCCAGTTCTGACTGTGGCCTCTTGCCCTTCATAAAGGTTCCTGAGGAGACAGATGAGGTATTGGAACTCCCATCTCTTGGAGAGCTTGCCACAATCTTCTGTATCTACGCAGTCAAACGCTTTCGCATAATCAATAAAGCAGAAGTAAATGGGTTTCTGGAACTCTTGCTTTTTCCATGATCCAGCGAAGGTTGGCAATTTGGTCTCTAGTTCCTCTGCCCTTGCGAAACCCAGCTTGCACGTCCGGAAGCTCCCGATCCACATACTGCTGCAGCCTACCTTGCAGGATTTTTAACATCACCTTGCTAGCATGCGAAATAAGCGCGATCGTGCGGTAGTTGGAACAATTTTTGGCACTGCCTTTCTTTGGAATGGGGATGTAAACTGACCTCCTCCAATCCTGTGGCCACTGCAGGGTTGTCCAAATCTTTTGACATAATGTATGCAGTGTGTTAACAGCGTCGTGGTTGAGGTTTTGAAGCACCTCAGCTAGAATACCATCAATTCCGCTAGCTTTGTTCTTAGCAAGGCTGGCTAAGGCCCATTCAACTTCACTCTTCAGGATGCCCGGCTCGAGATCAGCAATCACAACCGTCCTATGTTGGGTTTGCACATCCGGGTCCTTCTTGTACAGTTCTTCTGTGTATTCCTGCCACCTCTCCTTTATCTCTGAGGCTTCAGTGAGGTCCTTGCCTCGTTTGTCCTTAATCACGCCCAGCTTAGCACAGAAGCTTCCTTTGATATCTTTGATTGTCTTATACAGAGCTCTTGTGTTCCTTAATTGGCTGTTGTCCTCAACTGCTTGACACTGTATGTTCAGGAAGGCATTCTTATCTCTCCTTGCTATTTTCTGAAAATCCGCATTGAGAACCTTGTATCTTTCTCTTTCCCCCATACCTTTTGCCATCCTCCTTTCCTCAGCTATTTGCAAAGCCTCTTCAGATAACCAGTTTACTTTTTTGCATTTCTTTTGCTTTGGAACTACCTTAGTAGCAACTTCTTGTATTATATCACGAACATCAGTCCACATCTCTTCGGGCTCTTTGTCTTCTAGATCTAATTCTTGAAATCGATTCCTCACTTCCACAGCATATTCTAATGGAATCTGATCCAGATCATACCTGAAAGGCCTTCTAGTTTTCTGCGTTTTCCTCAATCGAAGCTTAATTTTGGCAACAAGAAGCTGATGATCGGTGCCACAATCGGCCCCAGGCCTTGTTTTTACTGCTTGTATAGCGCTTCTTCATCTCCGCCGGCTAATAATATAATCGATCAGATTCCTGTACAGACCGTCCGGTGAAATCCATGTGTACAGGCACCTCTTGTGCTGTTGAAAATGAGTATGCGCTATGGTCAGGTTGTTTTCTTGACAGAACTCTACTAGCCTCTGCCCAGCTTCATTTGGCTCACCAAGACCGAACTTGCCTGTAATTCCGGATATTTCTTCACTCCCGACCTTAGCATTCCAGTCTCCTATGAGAAAAACGACGTCTGATGATGGGGTGCGGTCTAAAAGGCATTGTAGGTCCGCATAAAATCTCTCAACGTCAGCTTATCAGCAGCAGTGGTCGGTGCATAGACTTGGATAACTGTTATGTTGAAAGGGTGACCTTGGATCCGAAGTGAAATCATTCGGTCGTTTTTGGGGTTGTACCCTAGCACTGCGTTGCCCATTCATCTGTTTACTATGAGAGCGACCCCATTCCTTCTCTTGGATTCGTGCCCACAATAAAAGACATAATGGTCGCCGGAGTTAAATTCTCCCATTCCGGTCCACTTGAGCTCGCTGATACCCAAGATATCAATGTTCAATCTGTCCATTTCTCGCTTCACGATATCCAGTTTACCTTGCGTCATAGATCTTACATTCCATGTTGCTATGTGATATATCTCCTTGCAACATCGGACTTTCCGGTCGCTTCCCAACACATCCGCAACTGAGCGTCCTTTTGGCTTTAGCCCAGCCGCTTCATTCGTCCCGGAGCTACTAGGAATCGCCCTTTGTTCATCCCCAGTAACATGAGGGACGCCTTCCAACCTGGGGGGCTCATCTTCTGGCGCCATATCGATAATGGTATTGTGACTGGCCATAGGGTTTTCTTGGCAGGAAATACTGGAGTGGGTTGCCATTACCTTCTCCAGTGAATCACATTTTGTCAGAACTCTCTGACGTGACCTGTCTATCTTGGGTGGCCCTACACAGCAGAGCTCACGACTTCATCGAGTTTCGCAAGCCCCTCCGCCACGACAAGGCAGTGATCCATGAAGGGGAAGAACCCCACCTAATACCTATTAAACTCCAAGACTATGTCACTTACCAGCACGACCAGTTAACTGCCACGTTAGTGCACAAATTATACACTGCCATATTGCACGACCCTTTCGAGCCGGATATTGCGCACTGCTATATAACTATTCTTCCTTTCCAAAGAGGAGCGGCAAGCACGCACGTATTGAATGTATACAGCCCTCCTAAAGACAGGCACGCAAAATTGGGTTCCCTCATAAAGAAATTTCTGACCTTTGTGGGCCATTCCCCCTGCGCGATTGGGGGCGACTTCAACGCACCACACCCTTCATGGGTCTGCCCGGCAGCGACACCAAAAGGCAGAAAACTAGAAGAAGTAGTGACGCAAGAAGGGTTATCGACCCTCACCGATCCCACTTACCCTACGAGGCTGGGAAACAGTGTCAGTAGAGATACGTGTCCTGACCTGACGTTCACCAAGAACATACAAAGCGCCATTTGGAAGAATACCGAACAGCACCTGGGAAGCGATCACTTCATACTCTCTCTGGAGATAAGCACAAATGCGTGCAAGCGCAAAATAGGCATCGCAAGAGTTACGAACTGGGACAGGTGGAGAAAGGCCCAGACATCTCCTGCAAATCCTATCACCGACCTAGAGGAATGGGTTAAAGATGAGGTGCACACTTTGAAAGCCTTTACAAAAGAGGTCTGCACGACAGAGGACTGCCCAGCGGTCGATCCGCACCTTCTACATTTATGGGAAGCGAGGAACTTATTGACAAAGAGATGGCGCAGACAGCGGCTTAACCGCAAACTCAAGAAAAAAATAGAGGAGATAAACAAAAAGGCAAAATCCTATGCCATATCCTTAGCCAGACAGAACTGGAATTCGCTCTGTTATGGTATTCAGGGGAAGCTAGGGGTGTCAAAGGCTTGGAAGCTCCTACGTGTCCTAATCGACCCCAGCAGCAGCAAGTCGGCCACTAAAGACAGGCTCACGAAGATCGTACACGCCACCCCGGGTACGGACACAGAGTTGATGGAAAGCTTAAGACCAGGTATCTGTGCACGGACCAAGTCGTGGAACAGCCGGAGTATTCTGGGCTGCCGAATCCCGAGCTGGACATCCCACTCACGAAAGAAGAAATCAAAGCAGACATCGCGGCCATGAGAAAAAATGCAGCTCCAGGTCCAGATTAGATAACAGCGAAGCTCTTATTTAACCTCAGCGATGACACCATCACCTCGCTAGTGGAATGCTTCAACGAGCAGCATTGGGCTACAGGAACGTTACCAATATCCTGGAAGACAGCCGAGGTTCGGTTCATTCCGAAGCCGAACAAACCCCTTAAACTGGATATTCTAAGACCGATATCGCTGACCTCGTGTTTGGGGAAACTCATAGAGATGGTCATGAACACGAGACTGAGTAGATACTTAGAAGATAACAACCTCCTACCTAACACTCTATTCGGCTTTCGCCCGCACCTATCAACACAGGACGCCCTGTTGTACTTGTACAAAGACCTCCTTGAGACACCTCCCAAGTCACAGACAAGGGCCATCCTAGCACTTGATTTGAAAGGAGCGTTCGATAACGTTCTACATAAAAATATTCTGCAAAGCCTCGCCGATACCAACTGTGGCGCAAGAACCTACAACTATATCAAAAACTTCTTATCAGCCAGGCGAGCCACTAAAAACTTCGGTGGAATAAAATCAGATCTCATCACTCTAGGCCCGAGGGGAACTCCGCAAGGGGCGGTACTGTCACCCCTCTTGTTCAACTTAGCTATGAAAGATCTACCAGGCCTTCTTTCCGAAATTCCCGGCATCAAACACACATTGTATGCGGATGATATCACTGTCTGGTTCAACTCGGGGAGTGACGCCGAGATCGAGGAGCGTCTTCAAGCAGCAGCGGACACGGTGGCCCGGTACGCCAGGGAGAGAGGCCTCCAGTGTGCGCCGGAAAAGTCCGAGTTGCTAATTCTGAAGAACCCGAGGACACCCCTAGAACAGAACATCTCGGTGTATATAGAGAGCCACCCAGTACAGAAACCCACGGAGATCAAGATCCTAGGGCAGTATATCCCGCAGGGGCGACAGAACACCACCACAATGAAGAAGCTTACAACATCCACCGAGCAAATCCTCCGGATGATACATCGTATCCGAAATAAACACCATGGCATGAAGGAAAGGGACACCATCCGCTTAGTGCAAGCTTTCGTGATCTCGCGGATAATGTACGGGACGGCATTCCTTAACCTCTCCAGGTCGGAAATTGAAAAGTTGGAGACACCCATCAGGAAAGCCTACAAGACGGCCCTGGGGCTACCGAACTCCACGCCAACGGCCAAGCTCATGGCTCTAGGAGTACATAATACCCTCGAAGAGATGTGGGAAGCACAATGGCTCTCACAACTCAATAGGCTCGCACTTACAACACCCGGCAGAGAACTGCTCGAGAAGATCCATGTTAATCAGCCCTATACAATTGACCAAAGGGAAGAGGTCCCACGCGATGTGAGAAGACGCATCAACGTGTACCCCATTCCGCGGAATATGCATCCGGCATATAACATCGAGAGGAGGATAGCAAGAGGAGAAGCCCTGCAGAAGAAATGGGACAAGCAGACTAACACCCTTTACGTGGACGCAGCAGGACCACAGAATGGAGTCATGACTATTGTAGTCTCAACGCCTGCGGGGCCGATGGTGAACTGCGCCTCGGTGAAAACATCTAACCCCACTCACGCAGAGGAGGCAGCTATTGCATTAGCTGTAGCATCTAACCCCAACGCCGTTGTGCTCGCTGATTCCCAGAACGCCTGTCGCAACTTCAATTACGGGTTAATTCATAAGTCAGGGTTGTCATTGCTAACTAAGCACCCACCCAACCAAGCATCAATCATCTGGTTTCCCGGTCACCTGAAACTACCAGGAGGAAACGAAGCCGCTCACAGGCATGCCCGAGCTCTTCTATACCGGGCGTCTCCCCCTGATGTCCATGAAGGGTGCCGTGACCTGATAGGTTTAGCAGTGTATGCTGACAATCTCGCGCCATACAGAACAGCCAGAAAGGAGTACCCAACACCACACAAATCCCTCAATACGTTAGAAGAGAACATCCTTAGCAGACTACAAACCAACACATACCCAACACCAGCTAAATTACACCTGTGGTACCCTACACTATACTCTCCGCAGTGCCCACACTGCGGAGAGGTAGCTAACCTCTACCATATGGTGTGGGCATGCCAATTTAATCCCTTAGTTGACCCCATTCCCAACCCCTCGGAGGAGCAGTGAGAGGCTATTCTGCTCAGCGATGATCCTGACCTTCAGCACTGGCTGGTGGAGAGGGCCAGCGCAGCAGCAGCAGCCAATGGACTACCGGTCTAGGCGGCCTACCCACATGTTCTGAGAATACTGAATAAATAAAGATGTTTTCAATCAATCAATCAATCCAACTTTGGCATCGTTGTGCACAGAGTACTTTGGAAAGCCACGTATTCACATTCCAAGATGCGCCCTTTGTTATTCGCTACCGTGAAAGGACGCAGGAAACAAACCAAAAGCGTCTGCCGAAGCTCTGCACGACCTAGGCTCAAATACAAAGCATCAGTGAAGTCATACCACCAGATGCAAGCATTTTAAGGCGTAGTCTTAGATGGCTCATTTTTGTCAATAAGAATGTGTCGACAAAATGTCCCGTTTTGCCCGCTTATCAGTTGGTCAATAGAGGTGTGACATCACCGGCTGCGAATTTCAAACGCCAATTGTACTAAGCCGAGTATCGCTTAAAAAATAAGGGCTAGTGTGGCCGTACGCAAAGTGAATCTGGGTTGACTTATTTAATTAGTAAATTACCCAATGAGACTTATTCACTAACTATTGCTAATTGCTAATTAGTGACTAGCCAGTACAAGTGATTAACTAGTCATTAGCTGCTTATAATTAGTCATTAGTTATGACTGACTCCATCACATGGTGACGCCGTCGACCGTGACGTCATGACCGGATGTGACGTCATCGTGACATCCAACCATGTCTAATAACCGGAAATTATAATGACGTCACGTTCGGTCATGTCTGGGGATGACGTCACCAGCAGATTCACACATATACGAGGAGATATACGAGGGCTCCGCTCGTGGCGAATGGACGTGCGTTCGATGGGTTCCGTCGAGTACGGCCGCTCGAGTGCAAGTTAGACACAGTGGTACCATTCTTTCCATTGGAATCAGCAGCAATTGATGAGCGATCGACGAGGACGCCGAGCTTTCAAGGTGGGCCCGCGATTTTTCGTTTCCCGAGACTTTGAGTGCACGCCAATCCACGAGGGAAGCTAAGCCTAAAGTCGCGAAGAGGACGCATACCGCCCCGGCGGAGGCGAGAGCCCCGTTCGGAGATAACTGGGACCACCATGGAGAGGTGACTGTGGACGGTATGGACACCCTATTGCAAAAACCAGCGTCTCCAGTGCGAAACCAGTAAGATTTTCGCGCTGGTTTTGCACTGGATCTGCTGGGCACGCTGGAGGTCTGCGATATTCACTGGAGCAGTAACGGGAACACTCTGGCTTCACTGGTGCGATGGGAGAAAAACGCTGGGATTAGACTTTTGCCGCTGGGTGTGTCGCTGGCATCCGCGATGCACTGGGAGAAGCGCTGTATGTGCGCTGGGGCCGCACTGGTCCCAGTGCCCCAGTATAGCCGGTGCGGCCTGCGGCGTCAGCCGGAGTAGCATCCCTCAGGGGCCAACAGGGCAACAGCGTACTTTCAATCGACCATCGGGGGGCATATGAAAAATATGGTTCAAGCAAGCGCTTTTTGCTGCGAAGTCGTTGCGCATTTGTAAGAAAACAAAGGCAGTATCTTTTTTCTAGAGTTTCCATGTTTCGATAGGTCGTTTCGAGCGTTTCGAGAGCGACAACGATCGCCGCGCCTCGATCTCATGACAGACTGACTACTAACGCACTACTAAAGCTGGAATTGAATAATGTGGGCTACCATGCATAACCAACTTCACAGCGGATCTTAGGGCACTCTAACACAATGATTACTGCCAAAATGTTCAATGCGGGCTCAATCGCAGGCGAGCGTAGTCTGCCCCACGGCAGTATCAACAGCAGAAAGAAAAACTAAAACGAGGAAGAGAGTAGTTTACCGAGTGATGGGTCCATGAGAGAAAAAGCAACAACATACAGCGCTTGTAATACATAATATTTGGCGTGTTTCTCAAGCTTTTGCGCTCCTTCTTACTCTGCGTATCAAGCAGCCGAGCCCTCGGTCATCGCAATGCTTCCCGCAATGTTTACATACAAATAAGGTTTAGTTACACGCAATTAGGGTCATCGCTGCGGCGCTTGCCGGTATTGAAGCTTGGTCGCACGTTTTTCCTTCAAGGCTTCTACTAAAGCTCCGTGTTCAGCGAAAATTACGCCCACGGTAGCAGAGCACCACCCAAGAGCCGGCGTTGGCAAATTTGCCAGCGATGTCAAACTCCACATGTTAAAATGATTCCAGTGCACAAAATAGCGCGCATAGGCACCCAGAACATTAGTTGCAAGTCGTGAGAGCAGACAGCAAGCTAAAATGATCAAGAAGTTGCAATTGTTAGAGCGGTAGCAATGGCCTGTAGACTGCGAAACATGAACACAGTGGCTAGAATTCTAGCCACTGTAACATGAAATCCCAATCTTATAAATGCTGGACATGACATAAATTGCAAAAATGTTTCCAAGAAAAGCAGTTCTCGGCGTGGCCGAGTGGTTAGCGTGCTGTGCTAGTGATTGGTATATACATACCTAGGCACATGGTTCGAGGTACGCTTGGAGCACTAATTTTTTTTTCTTTTTAACTTTTTTTAGGTTTTTTTATGTACCTAACTTGTTTCGTTACTTTTTACTTTTTAATTTTTATTCCACGCCTTTTTTTCCCGGGCGAACAGTGCTGCCAGCGCGGAGCGTCCCAGTATGCCGCGTTCCAGTGCGCCCAGTGTCTAGCGTCACACTGGGACCATAATCAGGTATGGCGCTGGGGCGCTGGCTCCCAGTGGCACTGGTTTTTGCAATAGGGCATCGATCCGAAGGACCTAATGATCTCAGGCCAGTGGTTTCGCAGTCCCGTTAGTAGGCAAGAGTGAAGACAGCCACCTTGATCGGCGCCATTTTAAAAGGCAAAGAGCGCCAGAGAAGCGCGCCGGGAGGAAAATGGCAGCGAGGTCAGTGGAGTGGCAATATACCCGGATTCCACGCGGCATCGTAAAGATTATTGTGAGACCGAAGGGTGGTCTCGGACGCCTGCTGAAGTACGGAGAGGCGTCTTTAGCGGACGTCATTATGACAGCGCCTGGAGTCAGCAACGATGCAGTCAAAGATATCACTTCGCTAAACATGAAGCAACACTCCATCCTCGTCGCGACCACCAGCGAGAAACGGAGAGAAAAGTACGCAGCAGTGAAGCTTCTCAAGTTTAAGGAGAACATATAGAAGTGAAGACTTACGTCGCCCCACCAGAAGGCTGTGGAAAAGGCGCAGTGCACAAGGTCCCCCTATTCTGGTCTGAGATGTAGATCATGAGGAGACTGAAATATTACGGCAATCCTTCGGTCCTGGGAGTGAGAAGACTAGGACGGGAGTCAACATCAATACTAATATGTTTTGATGATAATGATGTGCCACTGGAGGTGCGTCTCTCAACCGCGGCAATGAGATACGTGCTCTACCGCAAGAACTACGAAGTCTGCTACGCATGCGGCCGATTCGGGCACAGAGCAGACGTATGCCCGGATCCTGCCAACAATAAATGTCGAGGCTGCGGTATGAAATGCCAGCCAAAAGATCACAAATGCGAGAACAAATGTCAACTATGAGGGAAGGAACATCCGTTAAGAAATAAAAAAAATTAAGAGAGATCTACAGAGTCCCGTACGAAGTGAAGAAGAGGCTCTGAAAACGAAAATTCGAGAGACAAGAGCAGCTATAACTTATTTCGCATCACACAGAGGGAGCAAGCACCGGAGGGATCCGCGAGGCCGCCCTGAGGAAAGGCGCGGGAACGAGTTACGCGCCAGTAATGACTCATTCACAAGGTTGGGAGAGGAGGCGGCTGCCGAGAAACGGGAGCGGCGCAGACGCCCGAGCTCTCGTACCAGGCGGCGTTCAGGCTCCTGACCGGGGGACGCTCCGGCTCCAGGACCAGGGGGCGATCCGACTCCAGAACCAGTGAGAGATCCTCATCCCGGCAACCGAAAAATCCGTGGACGAAGAAGCGGAACCCGAGCAACGACCGTAAAGAAGTAAGCTTCGACAGGAGGGTTTCCCAGGCAAAAGACGAGAAGGATAGAAAGATAGATAGATTATAGAAAGAAGTAAGGGAGCCTAAATAATTTATTACAAAGCTTATCCACGAAAAACAGAAGCAAAAAATGCAAACGCTGGCGGAGACTCACTCTCCCCACAGTGCACCACCAAATGTTATAGCCAAAACAAACCCTCCGGCTCCGATGATGGCAAACCTCAAGCTGCCAGCGACCCCGGAGAACAAGAAAATGATAGTGGAAAGACCACCCCTGACAAAACGTAAGGGAGAGGGAGACGTTGACCTGGTAGCGGCACTTATAAAGGAGCGTAGACGCCAATCACGCTGAGGTCAGTACGTTCATGGCACAAATCATTAGAGCAACTAATGTGATAAGAGAAGAGATGACTAAAAATATTGACCAATTGCATCAGAGACAGGAAGGAACAGATGCACCAAAGGCTGGAGCAGGTGCAGCAGTGGCAGGAACAAATGGCAGCTGAACTGTAACTGCAAAGGACAGAACTTATTAACCATGCAGAGTGGCAACGAAACACTGCGGAAACAATTATACAGCTTAAAAATGGCCAAAAAGGCAACTAACGATTCCATCATCTGGCAGTGGAACTGCCGTGGGTTCCAAAGTAAGCGAGCGCTGCTGCAACAATACCTAGCGCTAATAAGTGAACAACTACTAGCCATAGCCTTATATGAGATGGGTTAAGCAGCCACGCTGTCGGGCATTCTGGCCTTTCGTAGTGGTAAAGGAAGAAATCACGAGTCGCCACGCTCGTTAAAAGGAACACCGCAGCGATCGAACACGAAGTCAATTCGAAAGACACAGAAGCAGTGCTGCTAGAAATTTTAACGGGACGTAAGGAGGAACCAAACTTATTCCTTCTAAACCTGTACACTATCCCGAAGCAAAAGAAGGTACATTTCAGGGCCCTCTTTTGCAAGGCAGTTAAAGCGGCAGGAACCACTTCCTTGATAATAGTGGGAGAGTTTAACGTTAGGCACCAAGAATGAGGCTACGCGATACACGACCCTAAAGGCAGGCAACTGTGGGAGGACGCGCACGAACTAGGACTCACCCTGCACATGGACCCCGGGTGTCCGACTAGAGTGGGAAATAGCGTATGTGCAGATACCTCCCCAGACCTAACCTTCACAGAAAACGTGACAAACCTAAATTGGTATAACTCGAAGCAAAATTTTGGCAGCGACCACTTCATCCTAGCCTTGGTCCTCAAAAAGAGTGTCAGGACACGTCGGGGGCGTCAACTGAAAGTAACGAAATGGGAGAAGTTGAGAGAGATACGAGAAAGGGACTCCATAGAAAGAATCACGAACATAGACGAATAGACAAAAACCCTCAAGCGACATGTTGAAGAGACAGCGAAAACGCTCAAAGGAGAAGACGCTCCAGAAACAGCCGATAGCAAACTACTACACATGTGGGACGATAAACATAGCATGGAACGCAGGCAAAAAAGGCAAAGGTGGAATCGCGACCTCAGAAGGAGGCTTGCCAGACAAAATAGGGAGATTGAGTATTACGCAATCAAACATTGTGAACAAAATTCGTGTAGCAGATACGACGTTATGGGAAAAGGCATGAGCCTCTCTAAGACGTGGAGTGTATTGAGGCAACTGCTAAACCCAACTAATTCAATAGCCCAGTCAGGAATCAGACTATCGAAAACCTGACATGCTTTCGAGGGACGGACGAGGAGTTCCTGGACAAGGTAGCAAACACGTACATGGGGCACACCAATAGGATCGTCCTCCCAGAGTACAGTGGAGCCGCTAATGAGGAACTTGACGCGCCTGTCACAGAAGCAGAGGTCAGAGCGGAAATTGTAGAACAATCTGCCCCAGGACCCGACAAGGTCACCAACAAAAGCCTGAGGAACCTAGATAATGGCTCCATAAATGCCCTAACGAAGTACATGCAGGAAATCTGGACCAAAGGAGAGCTATACCCCAGCAATGGAAAGCGGCAAACGTAATCCTAATACCAAAACCGGGCAAACCCCAAAAACTGGAAAACCGAAGACCAATTTCCTTAACCTCGTGCCTATGTAAATAAAGGAGACGTGGTAGAAACGAGACTACCTCGTTTCATTGAGCAAAACATCCTGTGGCCGCACGAGATGGTTGGCTTCCGACCAGGCTTGAGCACGCAGTATGTGATGCTCCGACTAAAACACGACATAATAGACTCACGATCCAGGGACGCCAAAGTAATCTTGGCACTTGACTTAACTAAAGCATTCGACAACATCAGGCATGAGGTGATCCTCAGCGGTCTCTAGAAAATCGGAGTGGGATCCAGAACACATAACTACATAAGAGACTTCTTAACATACAGAACAGCCTGCATTAAATTCCAAGACATTGAGTCTCTCACATTGCACCTAGGAAGCAGGGGCACATCGCAGGGATCGGTTCTCTCCCCATTCCTCTTCAACGTGGCGATGAGGGGCCTCCCAAATGCGCTGAGCAAAATCGAGGGGCTCCAATTTAGCATGTACGCGGACGACATCAATATCTGGATAAGCCAGGGGAGTGATGCGAGTTTAGTGAGACGACTGCAGGCAGCGGCAGACACAGTAGTAGACTACGCGGCTAGTAGGGGGCATTCGTGCTCACCGCAAAAATCAGAACTACTAGTCTACAACCCAAAATCGTTGAGTTGCAAAGCAAATCGGAGACTTCGATATCAAAGTGGAAGGAATGTCCGTACCAAAGGTTGATCAAATACGAATCCTAGGGTTATGCATTCAAGAGAATGGATACAACGACGGAATACTAAAGAAACTGGAAGGCTATGCCCCACAAGTCTTATGCATATTCACGAGAATAACAATGAAGAGCCAAGGCTTAAAAGAAAGGAGCTTGATCAGGCTTATGCAGGCATAAGTCATAAGCCGCATAAGCTTCAGTTCAGTCGTTCAGTCGTGTCCGACTCTTCGTGACCCTATGGACCATGTCACGCCACGCTTTCCGGTCTCTCACTATCTTCCTAACATCACATAACTTCATCTGCAGTGCCTCGAGGATGCCATCTAACCATTGCGTTCGCTGCCTACCCCTTCTCCGGCGACCCTCAACCTTTCCCAACATCAAATCTTTCTCCAAAGACTCCTCTCTTCTCATCAGATGACCAAAGTAGCTGAGCTTTAACTTTAGAATTTGATCCTCCAATGAGCAGTCAGGGTTTATGGTCGACAATATCGACTGATTTGATCTTCTGGCAGTCCAAGGAACTCTCAAGATTCTTCGCCAGGACCACAATTCAAACCCGTCAATTCTTCGGCGGTCAGCCTTTTTCACAGTCCAACTCTCGCATCCATACATCACAACTGGAAAGACCATAGCACGAGTTATACGGATCTTGGTTGGCAGACTAATGTCTCTGCTCTTTACTAGGCGGTCAAGGCTGACCATTGCTCTCTTTCCCAGAAGCAGGCGCCTCCTAATTTCATGGCTGCAGTCTTCTTCCGAGGTAATCTTGATCAGGCTTATGCAGGCATAAGTCATAAGCCGCATAAGCTACTCTACGCCATATTTCGACCTTAGAGCAGAGGAAAAAAGAAAATTAGAAGCACTCATTAGACGATGCATAAAGAAGGCCCTGGGCCTATCAATGAGTACATCCACGGAGGTGCTGCTCGCTATGGGGGTACACACTGCGTGGGAAGAAATAGCAGAGGCAGTCAGAGTGTCGCAACTCGAAAGGCTAAGCCAGACAACCACAGGGAGAGCCATTTTAAATATGGTAGGCCTGCAGACAGACAGAGGGATGCAACTAAAGTCGAGCATCCCGCAGATATACCGAGATAAGCTAACCATCTCCGCTCTACCTCGAGACATGCACCCCATATACAACGCGCGAAGGAGGCAAAAGAAAGCAGAAGTACTCAAAAAGCGCTTCGAACCACTGGACAGCAAGGCGGTTGCATACGTTGATGCGGCGGCTGGGAAGTCGGGTACAGTGGTAGCCTCGGTAGTCGACGGCCGAGGCGCCCCAGTATCGGCAGCCACTATCAGAAGCCGCAACTCCGAAACAGCTGGAGAAGTTGCGATAGCGCTCGCATGCGTAGGAACAGAAGTACAATTTATAATTACTGAAAACAAAACAGCCATCTACAATTACGGAAAGGACAGGATCACACCAGAAGCGGTGAGAATCCTAACCGAAAAACAGCTGAATAGAAAAGTCAGCTTAATATGGACTCCAGAGCACGCGTCTGTTCCTTGTAACGAGGCGACACACGAGTTAGCCCGAGATCTCTACTTCCGCGTAATCGTGGAGTCGCCTGATTGCCAGAACATGGGCGACTTTTTAATAAATTCCACAGAAATAGTCATAAATCATAGACAAAGCAGAAAGCTGGTGCCAACACCAGATAAGCGGCTGAGCAACATAGAGGCGACCGCAAGGCGACGTTACAGGCATGGACGTTACAGGCAGGCCCGGTCTGAGCCTGTCACTTTCAGAAAGATCAGCTACAGAACGATTAATGTAAGCAATGTGGGGAGAGAGGTAACCTCAACACATAATTTGTGAACGCGCTAGCTTTCCAGTGGCTCAGACAAAACTACTTGGTAGAAAAGCCTGGCAAACCCTTCAGAGGAGCAAGGACCCAACGCTGCAGAAACAAGCCATCCGCCTGGCGGAAGAGGCTGCAAGGAACCAAGCCCTCTTTGCTTGCCTCTAATCGCGGAGGTCCCGGCCCCCGTCCCCTAGGCCTGCATGCCGGGGGCGAAGAGTAGGGGGCCTCCACTCTGGTAGAAATAAAAGTTGTTCACACGCACACACAAACTGTTACGTTCCGCCACCGACACGTGTGACAGCTGACTCGGCCACCACATAGCAACAGACAGGACAGCGAGCGGTTCGGCCATTTCAGCGCCGTCTAGTCAGCCGCCCAACGCTTCCTCCCGCGGGCAAGTTTCGGTGTGTTCTTGTCACGCGCCAAATGTGTGTGCGTGCGTGTGTGTGCAAACGCTGGCCAAGCCCGGCGCTCGAGGAAAAGTGCATCGCCCTCGCCCGTCTGCACGAGGCGGAGGAGATGCGGTCGAGCCACCTGCGATTGAGTCATCTCGTCTCGTCTGAACATGCAGGGCTCTCTCCCTTTCCCTCTGAACTGCAAACCTATAAAAAGCAGCGGCAGACTCCGCTGAAAACTGGGAGAGAGCCCTGCATGTTCAGACAAGACGAGATGACTCAGCAGCGGCAGATTCCGCTGAGAACTAAGAGTTGTCTCCCCTGATGGGGCTGGTACAGGTGGGTCACCGCCGCTTGCGGCGGGGGCTAGCCTGGCACCGAATTTTTATCTGTTCTAGGCCGTCATTGCACACGCCATCGCTGGTGATGGACGACGGCTGTTGTTGCGGCGCGCGTCTTTCCCTCTTCCTTTTCTTTCTTATCTATATTCTCTTCTATCTGCACGAGGCAGCGGAGGTGGCTCAGCTACAGAGCCAGTAGCAGGCCCGTGCATTTTCTTTTCTTTCTTCCTACAGCCACAACAACAACAACAACTGAAAACTGATCTTGTATTCCCCTGATGGGGCTGGGACAGGTGGGTCACCGCCGCTAGCGGGGGGGGGGGGGGGGCTAGCCTGCCACAGAATTTTTATCTGTTGCAAGCCGTCATTGCACCCGCCACTTTTTCGGTGGTGGACGACGGCTGTTGTTGCGGCGCGCGTCTTTCTCTCCCTCTTCCTTTTCTTTCTTCTCTATTTTCTCTTCTGTCTGCACGAGGCAGCGGAGGTGGCTCAACTATAGAGCCAGTAGCAGGCCCGTGCATTTTCGTTTCCTTCTTCCTACAGCCACAGCAACACCAGCTGAGAATTCCCTTGATGTGGCTGGGGCAGTTAGGTCACCGCGCTTGCGGCGGGGGCTAGCCTGCCACCGAATTTTTATCTGTTGTAGGCCGTCATTTCACCCGCCACCGCTTCGGTGGTGGACGACGGCTGTTGTTGCGGCGCGCGTCTTTCTTTCCCTCTTCCTTTTCTTTCTTCTCTATTTTCTCTTCTGTCTGCACGAGGCAGTGCGGAAGTGGTTCAGCTACAGAGCCAGTAGCAGGCCCGTGAATTTTCTTTTCCTTCTTTCTACAGCCACAACAACAACAACAACGCTGAGACAGACTACCTTGACGTGCCGTTGAGACGACGCTAGACACCAGCTGTGTGAGAGTGTCTATATTCTATCCGGATCAGCTTCTCTGCCCGTTAATTCATGATGTTGTAGTAAAGGTTGTTTCGTTACAGGACGCCTCGTCTTTGCTGGGACCGTTGATACCGTCCGCCGAGCCACGGAGCCGCCAGGCCAACGCTACCGAGGGGCCGCGAGCCGCATGTAATAACTGGTGGCAGCGGTGCGATACCTAGGTGTGCGACCCAAACCTAATAACTGGTGGCAGCGGTGAAATGACCAAGCCGTAACCGTGGTCGGTGGGACGAGTCAGATGAGCCAGGCAATACCGTCATCCAACAACTGTTGACCAGCGGAGGGACGACGACGACCAAGCCGTGACCGTGGTCGGTGAGATGAGCAAGGCCTGACCGAGGTGCAACATCTGATGGGAAGAGCGGAGATGTCCCAGGCGTGACCAGTGCAACAGGCAGCTCAGCGGAAAGCAGGGAGCAGTGCAACGGTTGCCTGCAGCGGAACGACTGCGTTGGATTCTTGGCTGCGAGGTTTGGTGAGTGCGGGACTTTCTTCTACAGAGTTTTGCCAGGCTTTTGTTAAGTAGAGAATACAGCTGGTAATTGTGTTGTCATTGTTGCTGGGTTATTTGTAGCAAGGCAATAGAGGGCAGTAGAGAAGGCAGCACTCGGAACAGGCAAGGATTTGGATTTGAAGTTATTGCGGAAACCGAAATTGCTGGAGCTTACGAAGGTGTTGGGTCTGAATTTGTCAAAATCAGAAAACCAGAAGTGTTAAAGGCTATTCTTGCATTGACAGCTGAAGATGACGAGCTTTCAGAATGCCTTGAGATCATTGACGAACGTCACGAGAAAGAGGAACGTGTATGTAAGGAACGGCTAGAGAAAATGGAAAGTGAACGTAAGGAAAGGCTAGGGAAAGAGGAACGTGAACGTCAGGAAAGGCTAGAGAAAGAGGAACGTGACCGTAAGGAACGGCAAGAGAAAGACGAGCGAGGCTGTCAACTCGCTATGGAAATGGAACGTCTCGAAGTAGACACGGTACGCGCTGGTAGTGCAAGTCGGGCTCACGGTGCATGAGAACGGGAATCGTTCAAAATGAGTGACTTGATGCGGCCGTTTAAGCTTGGAGAGGACGTTGGTTTCTTCCTGGTTAACTTCGAACGAACGTGCGGGAAGCAAGGGTTTTCTCGGGAAACGTGGCCACAGCGCTTGCTCACTTTGTTACCCGGGGAGGCGGCAGACAATCGCTCTCTTGACAAAAGAGTAAGCAGAGGATTACGACAAAGTGAAATCGAGTCTGCTAAAAAAGTACAGGCTGTCAGCAGAAGCATTCCGTCGAATATTTCAGGAGTATGAGAAAAGCAAAAGTGAGTCGTATACAGAGTTTGCCTACAAGCTCATGTCAAACATTTATTAGTGGCTCAAGGAAGAAAAAGCGTATGGTAACCGCGATAAAGTTCTGCAGTGTTTCGGGCTGGAACAGTTTTACAGTCGATTACCAGAGAACGTGCGGTACTGGGTCATGGATACGCCAGACATTAGTACAGTGGATAGAGCCGCCGAGCTAGCTGAAGAGCTTGTGACGCGTCGGCTCGTGGAGCTAAGGACAGTCAACAGGGGCAATTCGGCTCTAAGTTTGAGAGGCCGAAGTTCATACCCTTGAAAGCCAAGGAGAATAAACGTGGCGCGGATGCGAGTGAAGGCAGTCCGGCCGACTATAAAGCAATGGTGGCAGCCGAAGCCGAACGCAAAGAGGTTCGAGGCGAGGCAATCGCGCGTCTGCTATACGTGCCAGAAGTCTGGTCATTTTTCGGCGCAGTGTCCAGAGACAAAACCAAAGATCGTGTTTTTGTCATTATGCAGAAGTGACGAGAACATGAAGATTCTCGAACCGTACACTCGAGACCTCCTCGTGAACGGGAAAAAGCGTGGAGTGCTTCGCGATTCTGCGGCCACCATGGATGTGGTTCACCCCTCGCACGTAGAACCAAAGATGTTCACGGGTGAGTGCGCGTGGATCAATCAGGCCGTGGAAGCTCGCAGCATCCGTTTGCCAATAGCCAAAGTGCTTACTGAGGGACCTTTCGGGGCACTTGAGACAGAAGCGGCGGTGTAATCTGTGCTTCCTCCTCAGTACCCGTACCTAATTTCAAACAAGTCCGATCATCTCTTGCGCGAAAAGGGGCTTGTGTTTCGAGAGGGTAGCGTACAGGCCTTGACCAGATTTAGAGCTCGGGAGCTTGCTGCAAAGGCGGTAGTACCGGAGAGGTGGTCAAGCAATGAGAAAGGGTCGGAGGCAACGCATGCTGAGATTAAGACCACGTACAACGCTGTAGACACAAGTGAATCTGAAAAGTCAAAGATACCAGAGAGTGAACTACAGCTTGGGGAAGCGGCCGAGCAACGTGACCGCGGTAGCGAGCCGACCGAGCCTCAAACAGAAGAGTGTCCTGTTACCTGGGTCGAGCCACTAGCTGATAAGGTTAGCGCCGGCTCCAGCGCCGAGAAGTCCGAAGTGATGCCGTTAAGCGAGGTGAACTGCACGCCGACCCAAGTAGGTGTAGGAGATACAGTTCCATCAAATGAGTGTGGGGAACTATCAGTAACGGAACCGCCTCTCGAGTCGAAAGCAGAAGCTTGTGTAGTGCGCAACGGAGATGGAATAAGCTAGAAAATAAGAACATTTTGGTTTCCGAAATCACTTGTGTCGTAGAGCAGGGCACGCAGAAAAACGAAATGCCGATCAGGGAAACTGCGCAGCCCGCGAGTTGTGATCAGCCAGGGCAGACCAACAAGGAGTGCGCGTCCGCTGTAGAGAGCGAGACTTGCGAAGGCGACAGCAAACGACTAGAGCAGAGTCAGAATCGTTCGTGCCCCGATACCACGCTAGGTTGTATTCACGAGAAAAGCAACCCCAGTGCGAACGCGGACCTGGCACATATGGCCCTCACGCAATCCGAAGCGCCCCAGCTGTTGATCGTGCGCCGGTTAGCTCTGAGCGAGGCGACGCACTGAGTGGCGAGCCGCCAGAGCAAATGCCTAGAAGCGGGACTGACGCAACTTGTTGTTGTTCGGATTTGAATGAAAGTGGGTCATGCATGCGCTGCTGGCCGCGGTGCAGATGGTTGTGGTACAAACTTTATTTAGTAAAGGAAAAAAAATAAAATTATGTTGCCGCCGTTCCGTGGGTGGCCTTCCGGCTGCTGGTCGTGGCCTCCAGGTCACGCCTGGCGGCGACTTGCGCTGCCCAGGTCGTAAGCCGCTGTTGAATATGCGGCTCCGAGCTGGCCAAAGCAGCCTTCCACAGCTGCGGGCTGTTTATTTGTCAGGAGACGGGAAGAAAATGCGCCGGACATGAGTAAAGAATCTGAGCATAGTCTGCTCGGGGAGAGCTGCAAAGCGTGCATTGGGGCGAGAAGGCACCGGGGTGAATAAGGGCAAGGCGTGCAGGAGAGAGGAAAGTGTGGGCCTGTAAATGGCGCCGCGTATTCTGTTCGATTTTAGATAGGGACTTGTGAGGGGGAGGGAGGGATAATCGGGAGTTGTGGTAGTGGAGGGTGATGTCATGGAAGGTGAGGAGGGAGTCACGCGTGTCCATCCCGGGGTGGAGGGGGCCAGCTCTGTCGGTCATCTCGTGAGCGATAGAATTTGCCGCCTCATTTCCAGGGTGCCCCGTGTGAGCCGGAACCCAAAAGAGTTGGATAGATCGGGAAGAGGGGGAGGAGTACTTAAGGATATTGAGCGCAGAGGAAGAGCTTCTACCCTTTGCAAAGTTGCGGACTGCGGTCTTAGAGTCGCTAAATATGAAAAAGGCTGGCGTGCTGGCAATGGCGAGGGCGATGGCTGCTTCCTCTGCGGCAGTGGAAGTGAGAGCATAGATAGTGGCGACGGAGAGGGGGCTCGTGTATTAGAGACAGTGGCCAGGGCATAGGCGGGATGCGAGAGGTAGGGTGCCGCATCAACATATACGGCGTCAGACCGTGTACCATACTGGCACCAGAGGGTGGAGGCGCGAGCAGATCGGCGAGCGGCATGATGCTCCGGGTGCATGTTCTTGGGAAGGGACTTGACAGTGAGCATGGAGAAGACGGAGCTGGACAAGGGATGGGTTACACAGATAGGGGAGACAGGGGTCAAGCGAAGGGAAGAAGTGCTCTGCCAGGGTTGGTGCGAGATAAACGATTGAATTGTGCCACGCGATGGGCCTCCACAAGTTCTGAAAGAGTATTGTGGACACCCATCGCCAGTAGACGAGAAGTGTGGGTGGAAGTGGGAAGCCCTAGAGCCGACTTATAGGCTTGGCGGATGAAACAGTTGACCTTGTCCTCCTCGGCACGAGACAGAAAGAGGTAGGGGAGGCAGTAGACAATGCGGCTTAGCACAAAGGCCTGAACAAGACGACGGAGGTCGTGCTCGCGCATGCCGTAGTGTCGGTTAGCGACTAGTCGAATCAGCCGTACCGTCTGCTGGGCGGTGGTAGTAAGGCGGGAAAGGACAGTAGTGTGTTTGCCATTGGACTGGAGAAAGAGACCGAGAATACCGATGCAAGAGACAGAAGGGATGAGATGTCCGTCGATAGGGACGTTAAGGTTAGGAGATGAGGTTGGAACTATGTCTCGAGCCAGGAGGAGCAGGAGCTCCGACTTGGACGGAGAACAATCTAGACCGACCGTGTGAATATAATCGGCGACCGTTTTAGCGCCCGCCTGTAGAGCGGCTTCCATATCTCCAAGATTACCGGTAGTCACCCAGAGGGTGATATCATCAGTGTAGAAAGCATGGGACAGGTTAGGAATGCTAGCTAGAGCACGTGCCATAGGGAAAAGGGTGAGGTTGAAGAGAAGGGGAGAGAGAACAGAACACTGGGGGGTACCTCGATTTCCAAGAGGGAAAGCGGGAGAGGAGTGGGTGCCGAATGAGATCTTAGCCGTGCGATGGGCAAGAAAAGCCTTGATGTAACCATGGATTCGGGAACCCACGTTAGGGGAGAAAGAGCGTCTAGGATGGCGGTATGGAAGACATTGTCAAATGCTTTCGTCATGTCCAGTGCCATGATCGCGCGAGTGCGCTTGGCGTGAAGAGGGTGAAGGACCTCTTCGGAGAGCTGGAGCATGACATCCTGTGTAAAGAGGGATGGGCGAAAGCCTAACATTGAATCGGGGAAAAAATGGTTGTCCTCCAGGAAGCTCTGCAAGGGCTCTAGAACGACGTGCTCGAAGACCTTACCAAGACAAGAGGTGAGGGAAATAGGACGGAGATTTTGAATGTCTATGGGTTTGCCTGGCTTGGGGATGAAGGTTACCTTAGCGTGGGTACACTCAGAAGGCAGAGTGCCTTCGTGCCAATGCTTGTTAAAGAGGTCCGTAATTGCCTCTAGGGATGATGTGTCCAGGTTACAGAGGGCCTTAGAAATTTGGTCCGCTCCTGGTGCGGAAGTGGTGCGGAGCTTATGTAGCGCCGCACAAACCTCCCCCAAATTGCTATCTGCGTCAAGAGCAGGATTAATGTTGCCAATGTAGGAAGGGAGGGGGGACGGAGGGGAAGTGCAGAGATAGCGATCTCGGAGTGCAAGAAGGAAATCGGAATCGGATAGCGGTGAGGATTGTAGGAGGCGCGTCACATCCCTGCGTTGCGTTGCCTTGGCATGCGACGGGTCAAGGAGGACACGTAGGAGCTCTCACTTATCCCTCAGCCCGATGTTACCGGCCATGCGGTTGTAGGTCTGGCCCCACTGCTGCCTGGTGAGGTATGAGCAGTGCTTCTCAATTCACATACCCAGGCGGGCAAGGCGGAGGCATAGTGAGCGGTTGTGTTTTTGTGAAAGCCAGTGGCGGTGCAGGGAATGATGCGCCTCCCATAGGTGAAGGAGGCGGCTGTCAGCCGTGGAGGAGTGAGGAGGGGTAGGAACGGTAGAGATGGCGGATGAAATATCTTTGAGCAAGGTGGTAGTCCATTGAGAAAGGTCTGAGATGGAGGTGGGGGCATGTTGCCGTGAGTGGCGGAACCGACCCCAGTCGACTACCTGGCTCAGACGCTGGCGGGAGGATAATGCTAGGAAGAGAGAAAGATGGACAGGATATAGTGGTCGCTGCCGAGAAAGCCCAGGTGTTCGTCCACGCTGCGTCCACGACGTTTTTGCAGATGGAAAGGTCCAGATTAGTGTTGCGTTGGACGCTGGAGCCGATGCGGGTTGGGTCAGAAAAATCATTAAAGACGGATAACTGTTCGTTCTGGACGAATGTCCACAGCGCGATACCTTTCCTACCGTTCCCGGGATAACCCCAGCTGACGTGATGTGCATTGAAATCCCCAAGAATGAGGAGCGCGTTGCGATGTGCGCGAGCAAGGGCTTTTCGTAGGAGGAAGAGAGGAGCTGAAGGTGTGCGAGGAGGGCTGTAGACATTAAGAACAAAGACACTGACATCCTGTCGCCGCCGGGGGAGGAGTTCTAGGAAAAGGTGTGTGCACTCTGGAACGTCGAGAGGATGCTCTATCGCCATGTAGTAGCGGTGAACCAGAGTGGCAATGTTCGGGGGGATGCGGAAGGAGGATGGAAAGCAGTGAAGTCGCGCAGCTTAACTGGGGAGAAAGTTTCTTGGAGGGCGATTAAAGCGGGGAGCTCGGAGGGAGGGATGTTCTGGAGGTGGAGCTGCAGCGCGTTCCGCTTTCCGCGGAAACCACGGCAGTTACACTGCCAGCAATTAAGGCGTAAGGGGTGTCTGGCCATCACGAGACCTGGGTGCCCCTGCTGGTGCAGGGGGATTGGGAGATGAGATGAGGAGCAGGGGAGGAGGGATGACACCATTAGGGTTGTCTGGGCAAGTTTGGCTTCTTGGGCACTCTGGCGGGCCTCAATTCTGGCTACGCGTTCGTTAATTTGTTTCATCCATTTCTGCGTGTCGGTACGCAGGGCAGACATTGCGGCCATGAGGTGTTGCTCATGAGCATCAAGAAACGAGGCTTTGTGGCGGATGACGGCCTCCACCTCCGGGGTGGATGTGGGCTGGTTGGTAGATCGCCTCTTTTGTGGAGGGGTGCGGGAGGAAGCATTGGAGGAGATGGATATGGGGGCGGGTAGGGGCGGCGGGGGCTTTTGAGTGACAGGTGGTGGGGGCATTGTGGAGAAGGAGTGGGGAGTTGAGGGTGCCCTAACGACGCTTGCAGCTGTTGTTTTAGCAGGGTAATCTCCCTGTTTTGGGTAGTGACTTGAGCTTTGAGCTCTTCTTTTTTGGGGTCGGGGGTGGGAGACTGTAAAGGCCGACTAACCTGGGAAGAAGTCAATGGAGTGTCTTGACTCGTCAGTGGCGGAAAAGAGACGGAGCGACGGCGGGGGCTTCGTTCTTGGCGGGTCCGGGAGTTGGACCGCTGGCGGGGTCCAGATGGGCGGGAGTCTTCGGTGGTGGGTTTTGATTGTGGTGGGGTGGATGACATTGACTTAAGGCTGAAGTTGGTTGGAGAGGGACCGGTCCGCGCGTAGCGAAGTCCACACGGGCGGGATCCCGTGACATGTGTGCCTTGGCTCAAGATGCATTTAGGTGTGTAGTCGGGGGCCTCCCGAATCTTGTGCACGGCTCCGCAGCGAGTGCAGCGTCCGTACCTGGGCTGGATGCATACGTCGGAGCGATGGCCGTAGCTCCAACAATTGGTGCAGGTTTCGGCCTTGCGGTGGAAAGGGTGGCAGATAAAAAGGCCGCAGTTGAATACCACGGTGCGGGTAGTTCTTTTGTGCCGACGAAGGTGATCAGGATGGACCGCGTACGTCCTATCTGTCTTGCATCGGCAATGGCGTAGGTGTTGCTGGGGCTCATAGCTTGAAGGTCTGCTATGATCTCCTCTTGGCTCTGTTTGTCCACAGCGTTGTAGATTGTACCGCGGAGAGCATTGTCAGGAGCTGCAACATAAGCGCGCAGGTGGTACGAATTGGTTGCGAGACGCAACTCAGAGGTTCGGACATATAACCGGGTGCGTTGGTCTGAGGGTGAACTAACAGTGAATGAGTTGTTGTATGGGTTGACACGTACGCGATCCTTGGCACGGGGCGGTGGCATAGTCAACTTTGGCGATGGCACTAAGTGAGGTCAGGAGGGCCCCATTGGTAGTGGTGCGGAGGTCGAGGCAGCCGCCGGGGCGGAACACGATCTTGTAGTCTTCTTGTGGAAGTCGAGGTAAGGGACATGGTGATGTAATTTGGGAGTCTTCAGTGATGGCGGAGGAGCTATGGCGGACTTGAGCGGGTCGCTTTGAGGAATAGCGTCTCCTCTAGGGTAGGCCGAACGCTGGGCCTTAACAAACCGGGTCCAGCGGAGGTCGTCGTCAAATTCTTTTGGAGTAATGGACGTACCGTCGACTTGGTTCTCCATGTCGACGTCTTCGAGGCTACAGCAGCTGCGGCGATGGCTCAGCGGCCGCAGGGGCGGCGTGAGACGCAGCTCTGCGCTGCAGACGAAGCGGTGCCACCCCGAGCGTTAGGCTTATCTCGGTTGCTTCGTGGCGGGTCAAAGATGAGGTCCTAGTCAACTGGCGGTCGGTCGGATGAAGACAAATAAGGTGTCAGCTGAATCCTTACACCTTCACGGGCTTGCTCACAAACGTGGGCGAGTATCCGAGGTGAATTACGGTAAACAGAAGCTTAATTACCAGATTCTAACTATTCTCAAAAACCCATCCCTATGTTGAATGTTCCGTCTCTCTAAACGCATATTTCAACGAGACATAAAAAAACTGTTGATACTCTCCGAAGTGAAATAATTGTTTAGTCTGATTTTGTATTTGGCAAATGCAAATTTTTATCATGTTATGTTACTGTACAAATTTTTTTCCGTGTTTTGTGTGCCATATGCTGTTGTTTCTTTTTGAGTGTACAGTGTACACTGTTTCTTTTTTTAGGTTTTACTCCAGTATGTTTAGTTACCACGTTTGCTGTAATGTTCTGTTATCGTTTGTTTTCCGTGTTTTGCGCCGCTGTGAACTGTATGGGGAACTGTGAACCCGTCAGGCCTAACCGCCTTTTGTCGCAGTTCTTTCATTTTTTGAAAGAGAAATAAAGAATATCATCAAATATGAAATCCAGGCGCTGAAAAATACGGATCCCATGCGAGATACGTTCGCACGCGTTCCGAGCTGTCACGTCGCGGTGCAGACGCGGCGCCGCACTTAGACGAAACCGGTGTCCTACTAGCTCGGGTTACTCTAGCTTGCCAGAGCTCGCGCCGAAAGAAAGTAGAACTAGAGTATTCAGTGCTGCCACCGAAAAACGCGGAAAGGCAGGCGCGAGAAAGAATGCCATCATCGTAAGGAGAGAAAACACAAAAGATTGCGAAAGGAAAACCCGCGACTATCCTAGCGGCACAAATGCGCCCGTGCCGAGAAAATGCGTGACTGGTGCGCAAAGTGTAAGGAGAGGGATATGTTATTTAGAAAAGCGAGTGACTGGTGGTCGTATGTTTCTTTACATAGAAACAGGAAAGTAAGGTTGTTCCGGGAAACGGACAGCCGGAGCTTCAGTGAAAAGGGTGATCTCAACGGTAACGCCAATGGCTTAAGTCGGAGCCCATGACGTGAGAAGTAGCCTCAGTTCTCACTTGGTGTTTTTCTTCCTGATATAAGATTTTGAACATTTGTATTGATTATCTTTGTTTGAAGTGACCTTTTTGAAAGCGCAATTTTCACATTTGTGGACGCGTTCCAATTGCTGCTGAGATGAACTTTAATATAGATGGGGGCATAAGAGGGGAATAGTCTGGCACAACTTAGTGAAGATTGTGCCGTGCTTGCTGGCTGATCGGTTTAGTTTTTAGCGTGGTTGCGACGTTGCAGGCCCCTACCCTTCGGGATCTCCCTTCCCCGGCGGGGCAGTCTGTTACGTTTCACCACAGACAAGTGTGACAGCTGACGCGGCCAGCGCATTCCAACAGACAGAACAGCGAGCGGTTCGGCCATTTCGGCGCCGTCCAGTCGGCCGCCCAACGCTTCCTCCCGCGGGCAAGTTTCGGCGTATTCTTGCCACGCGCCAAATGTGTGTGCGTGCATGTGTGTGCAAACACTGGGCAAGCCCGGCGCTCGAGGGAAAGTGCATCGCCCTCGCGCGTCTGCAGGAGGCGGAGGAGGTGCGGTCGCGGCACCTGCGATTGAGTCATCTCGCCTTATCTGAACATACAGGGCTCTCAACCTTTCCCTCTGAACTGGAAAGCCTATAAAAAGCAGCGGCAGACTCCTGGGACAGGTCGGTCACCGCGATTGCGTAGGGGGCTAACCTGCCATCGAATTTTTTTCTGTTGTAGGCCGTCATTGCACCCGCCACCGTTTAGGTGGTGGACGATGGCCGTTGTTGTGGCGTGCGTCTTTCTCCCCCTCTTCCTCTTCTTTATTTTCTTTTCTATCTGCACGAGGCAGCGGAGGTGGCTCAGCTTCAGAGAGAGAGAGAGAGTAAACTTTAATTGTTTAACGGAGAAGCGTGGGTGGTTTCCTCAGTCCAGGATACCATTGGCCTGGGCTCTCTCCCGGGCCCTGGTGAGCAGGCTGCGCTACTCAGAGAGACCTGTGTGGGCCAGCTCTGCCTCCCACTCCGCTTGGCTGAGCGTTCGAGCTTCATATTTCTCTAATTGCTGTTTGCAGTTCCATATCATGTGAAGGATGTCCGAGACTTCACCGCATGCAGTGCATGTAATTTTTAAATTTTTCGGGCCAGATTTTGTGGTACTTTGCTAGGTTTGGGAATGTCCTAGCCTGTATGTTCCTCCAGGTTACTGCCTCCTGTCTGCTGAGATCTTTGTGCGGTTCTGCGTATCGTTTTCTTTCTAATTTGAAGTACTGTATTAGTTCCGCGTATGTGAGAGGGGTTGAAGGCTCTGGGGCAGCTGACGCAGGTGCCCAGAAAGTATGCCCTCGGGCTATCTTCTCGGCAGCCTCGTTGCCGTCAATTCACTCGAGTGCCGGTATCCACATGATTGTGTGCTTCATGTTTCCAGTCTTTTTTTCCTGCTCCATTATTCGGTGTGCCTATTTGCACACACGCCTCGGGAGGAAGGCACAACAGACCTTTTGGGAATCGCTCAGTAATATGTATTTTCTACCTTGGCTGCTGGCGTGTTTAACTGCAAGGTCGATTGCAGCTTCCTCTGCATATTCTATGCAGTTATTGGTCTTGATCAATGAGCTGGTCACCTCTCTTCCGGTGTGGTCAACTGTGGTGGCTACCGCCGCTTTTCTCCCCAGATATGGACTGGCGTCTACATAGAGTATGTCGCTATTGTTTCTCACGACGTTGTTTTGTATGTGGCGACTTTTCGCTTTTCGTCTTTCGCTGTTCTGTAGGGGGTCCATGTTTCTGGGAATTGAGCCAGTAGCAAGCCCGTGCATTTTTGTTTCCTTCTTTCTACAGCAACAACAACAACAGACAGAGACTACTTTGACGCGCCGTTGAGACGACGGCCACCAGCTTTGTGAGAGTGTCTGTATTCTTTCCGGGTCAGCTTCTCTGTCCGTTCCATCATGATGTTGTAGTAAAGGTTATTTTGTGAAAAGACGCCTCGTCTTTGCTGAGACCGCTGATGACGTCCGCAGAGCCACGGAGCCACCAGGCCAACGCTACCGAGGGGCCGCGAGCCGCATGTAATAACTGGTGGCAGCGGTGCGATACCCAGGCGCGCGACCCCAAACCTAATAACACACACACACTTTATATATATATATATTGTAGGGGGTGTGCTTGTTCACTCCACACAGAGGGCATCAGCTGCTCAGGATGAATTCGCAGCGGAGCGTCAGGCATACCAAATCAAGAAGACAACGACCAACTTCTTCGTCCTCGAGAGCGCCAGCACGCGATGCATGTCAGTGGCAATAACGATGAATGTTACCACACTACAGTTTCCCCCCGCGTAGAGAAGGAGCCATCCTGGCGACTCATGAAGCCGAAAGGACAGACGGATCGTAGTATGGCTTGATTCGGTCCATATGAACTATTTCGCGTCCACGGCGACGCAAGTCCGCAGAGGTCGTAACGGGCTCAACTACGTAGTTGACAGGAGATGTTTTTTGAAGGACTCGGTATGGACCGTGATACCGAGCAATACGCTTATTTGAAAGGCCGGCGATTGTGGCAGGAACCCAGCGCCACACTAAGGAGTTGGGTGCATGCGAAGGAGCCTCGCCAGTGTCACGATGGTGTTTTTGTTGCCACTGGTTTTCCTTTGTAAGCGAGCGAGCTAGCTGGCGGCATTCTTCTGCGTACTGGGCGGCGTCCGAGAGTGGCGTTGATTCAGAAACATCAGGGCGGTAGGGCAAAAGCGCGTCGATTGTGCAGGTTGGCTCGCGCGCGTAAAGGTGATCTGCATCGCAGTGTTACACGCGTGGGTTACGAAGGGGAGAACCTGGTCCCAGTTGGAATGAGCGTCGTTAACGTATATCGCCACCATGTCACTCAGAGTACGGTTGAAACGTTCTGTCAGGCCATTCGTCTGAGGATGGTAAGAAGTAGCGGTGCGATGAATGGTGCGACATTCTTTCAGTAGAGCCTCAAGAGCGTCGGACAAGAAAACGCGTCCGCGGTCACTGAGCAGTTCCTTCGGTGTCCCGTGTCGAAGAATCAAGTTGTGCAGAATGAACAAAGCAACGTCTCTTACTGAGGCAGAGGGTAACGGTGATGTTTCAGTGTAGCGAGCAAGATGGTCTACTGCCACGATAATCCACCGGTTTCCAGCGGCAGTAGTAGGAAGAGTGCCATAGAGATCAATGCCAACGCGGTCAAACGGATGAGCAAGACAGGGTAACGGCTGCAACGAAACAGGGGACTTCTGAGGCGTTTTTCGGCGTTGACAAGATTAGCAAGCGCGCACGAAATGTCGTACAAAGCGGTGCATTCTACGCCAGTAAAATCGCAGACGTAGGCGCGTGTATGTTTTCAATACGCCACCGTGAGCACACTGTGGGCCTTCATGGTACGCAGCACAGATTTCGGTGCGGAGATGACGCGGGATGACTACAAGCCACTTCCGTCCATCAAGCAAATAATTGCAGCGATAGAGAAGACCGTCACGAATGGAGAAGTGGTGGGCTTGCCGGACGAGCGCTTTGGATGAATGACCGGGAGTAGGAATTGAGAGAAAATCCAAAAGTGCCCTGATCCAGGGGTCATTCCGCTGTTCGGTAGCCATGTCGATAGTGGCAAGAGTAGACAAATCGTAAGCACAGATGTGGTCAGACGAGGTATCACTTGGCATCCGCGTCCGTATGCTACAGACCTGATCGATAAATGACATGAATGTCATACTCCTGGAGACGGAGAGCCCAGCGAGCAAGGTGACCACATGGATCTTTCAGAGAGGCGAGCCAGCACAAAGCGTGGTGATCGGTCACAACATAAAACGATCGACCATACACATAGGGACGAAATTTCCCGATGGCCCAAATAATGGCCAAGCATTCCATTTCTGTGACTGAATAAATAGACTCTGCTTTCGTCAATGTTCGGCTGGCGTATGCCACAACATACTCGCTGAAACCAGGCTTACGTTGGTTAAGGACGGCACCAAGCCCATACCGCTGGCGTCAGTGTGGATCTCCGTAGGCGCAGTCGGATCAAAATGGCGTAGAATGGGAAGCGAAACCAAAAGGCGGCGTAAAGTGGTAAAGGCTTTGTCGCAGGCTGGAGTCCAGGAGGAAAGGTCGGAGCTGTCGGCAAGGAGCTGGGTAAGAGGAGCGATGATAGAGGCAAAGTTCAAGCTGAAGCGTCGAAAGTAGGAGCAGAGGCCGATAAAGCTCCGGAGCTGCTTCAGGGAGGTTGGCTTCGGAAACTCTCCAACTGCGCGAAGTTTGGTGGGATCAGGAAGAATGCCGCCCTTAGAGACTACGTGGCCTCAAATTGTGAGTTTTCGAGCGGCAAAGTGGCACTTCTTCAAATTCAACTGAAGTTCAGCGCCGGCGAGACACGTGAGGACATCCTTTAAGCGGAGAAGGTGAGAAGAAAAGTCGGTAGAAAAAACTACTATGTTGTCCAGATAACAAATACAGGTCTGCCACTTGAGTCCACGACGAACAGTGTCCATCAGGCGCTCGAAAGTAGCCGGGGCATTGCAAAGGCCAAAGGGCATAACGTAGAACTCGTATAAGCCGTCCGGTGTTATAAAGGCAGTTTTCGAGCGGCCATCATTAGCCATCGGTACCTGTCAGTAGCCAGAGTGCAAATTCAATGAGGAGAAATACTCGGCTCCTGTAAACAGTCAAAAGCATCGTCGATTCGCGGCAGAGGATAGACATCATTGCACGTGATCTTGTTTAGACTACGGTAATCGACGCAAAACCGGATGGAACCATCTTTCTTGAAGACCAAAACAACCGGAGAAGCCCATGGATTGTTAGATGGCTGTATGACGCCCCGGCGAAGCATGTCGTCCACGTTACAAGCAATGCCTTGGCGCTCAGAGGCTGACACGAGATAAAGATGCTGTCGTACAGGTGCGTTTGTACCAGTGTCGATTGTGTGCGTAACAACAGACGTGCAACCGAGAGCAGTGTGAGGAAGGTCGAAGGTAGAAGTGAAGTTGTGTAGAAGAGCAGCGAGCTGATTGCGCTGTGCGGATGGACGATCTGCGTCAATAGCTTGTTGAAGACCATCGGGTGGTGTCGAAGCGGTCGCTATATCGCAAGAGCTGAGAACATTAACGTCTAATAAAGTAGGCGTGGCAGGAAGAGTATTTACAAGCGCGGGATCATGTTCCTCAATACGACCGAGATACTCGCCGCGTACCAGGACGGACAGGCACGAAAATGGATTTGAGACGTACAATGCACTAAGGCCATCTTCGAACATGACGACAGGAAATGGAAGCAGGAAGCAGGGATGGCGTGAGGCGGCGTCGGAAGGTGTGAAGAAGACAGTCGAACTAATAACGCTTTCACAGAAGAGTGGAACGAGGGCAGCAGAAAATGAGGAATGTCTGTGTCATTGGCGACGAGGAGTTTTGCAGGCCGGGTAGGGACGTCATACGAGATGGTATCACAAAGAGGTAAAAAGGAAACTTCCGCGCGGGCGCAGTCAATAACGGCATGATGAGTGCAAAGTAAATCGTAGCCCAGGATGATTTCATGTGAGCAGCGAGACAGTACAATAAACTCGATGGTGTATAAGACGTCTTCGATGAGAACACGGGCCGTGCACGCCGCTGAGGGATGAATTCGCTGTGATGAGGCGGTGCGAAACGATAAGTCGGAAAGCGCGGTGGTCACCTTACGAAAACGACGGCAAAGAGCTTCACTGATAACGGATACGGCAGCGGCCGTGTCGAAAAGAGCGAGTATTGCGACGCCGCCGACCAACACTTGTATTACGTTTGTGGGGAACACTGGGGACTTGAAGACTTCGAACCAAGCGCAGTTCTTGCCCCGGGAACTGCGACTGTTAGTTTCCCTCAACAGTGCCGGTAGAACGTCGAAATGGGGACGGGGAACGGCGACGAGGGGAAGGTGATCGGCGAGTGGTATACGTTTTATTCCCGCGAGACACAAAGTCGGAACCGTGCGGAGTTCTCGGCGAGGGCTGGTCCGTATCGTAGGAGTAGTTCCAGAGGTCAGCTCGAGAAGGTGGAAGGCGTTGGCGGCAAAGGCGTGCGACATGGCCCGGCAGCCCGCCAGAGTAGCAAATTGGCCGGTTGTCGGCGGTTCACCAAGGGTTCGTAGGGCGTTGGCGTACCCTTGGAATAGGGACATGGTATGCAGACCCAGGCAAAGGCGAAGGAAGGTTGGAAGGAGAGGCCTGGTAGGAAAGAGATGCTGAAGGCATTAGCGGCTTGGCCGCAACTTGGGCATAAGTCAGTGGTGCCGTTACTTGCGCCGGAACGGGGCTGGGCGGGAGCACAGGGCTGGGAGGGAGCATGAAGCTGGGCGGAAGAACATCAGCGATGTGATCTTGCACGGCACGCCGTATAGTAGGGGCCAAAGACGGAGCCCTGTCAGGAACAAGGCGACCAGTATCCTGCACTGAGCGATCAGTGATAGCTGGCGGGCGACCTCTTCTCGAACGAACGCTTTGATTTGTTGAAGCAAAGGGCTGTCTTCTAATGTAGTAGAACTGCCCAGCGCTAGTGCAGAGATGGCATCGTCTCTACCACTGGACCGCCGGGTAGAAGCGGGCTTTTTACGAAGCTCGTCATAGCTCTGGCCAAGTTTGATCACGTCACTGACCGTGGCAGGACTTTTCACCCACAGCATCTGGCACGCGTCCTGAGAGATGCCCTTAAGGATTTTTTCGGTCTTATCCGCTTCGGACATTAGGGGGTCGACACGCTTGCAGAGGTCAACGATGTCGTCTATATAACTGGTGAACGGCTCTTCAGCCTGCTGAGTGCGCTCGCGAAAGCGTTGTTCTGCTCTGAGCTTGCGAACTGCAGGTCGGCCGACCACTTCCGAAAAATTCTTCTTAAATGCAGACCATGATGGCAGGTCTGCCTCATGGTTGCGAAACCAGAGGTTCGCCACGTCAGTCAGATAAAAGATACCGTTACTTAGTTTGGTAGTGTCGTCCCATCTGTTGTAGCCACTGACACGCTCGTACGTCTCGACAACCAATCGTCGACGTCTTGATCGGCCGTGCTACTGAAGAAGTATGGGTCATGCTGCCGTAGAGCTCCAGAACAGAGGACCGTGGTTGGGAGAGTTGGCGATGTCGAGGCGGTATCATCCGTCATGGTGAACGCAGATGGCAATGTGCGGCTTCTTAGTTCCAGGGTGGACGGGAACGTACCCAGGAGCACCTGACCAATTGTAGGGGGTGTTCATTCACTCCACACAGAGGTATTCAGCTGCTCAGGATGAATTCGCAGCGGAGCGTCAGGCGTACTGAATCACGAAGACAACGACCATCTTCTTCGTCCTCGAGAGCGCCAGCACGCGATGCATGTCAGTGGCAATAACGATGTAATTTTCATTACCACACTACAATATATATATATATATATATATATATATATATATATATATATATATATATATATATATATATATTGTAGTGTGGTAATTTTCATCGTTATTGCCACTGACATGCATCGCGTGCTGGCGCTCTATATATATATATATATATATATACTTCTTCGAGTCCACTTCGAGTCCGCGCACGAGACTCTCCATGAGCAGCCGCCTAGCGGCTGCTGTTGTACACGCTACAATATATTTATATGGAGAGTCTCGTGCGTGGACTCCAAGAAGTGGCCCCGTGGCGTTCGAGAGGAAGAAGCTGAAGTTATCTGCCGTCTCTCGGTGCTCCGTACCTGCTCTTCTGCGCCTACTAGGTCAACTCCCAATTGAAACCCAACCTTCTGAATACGGGCCTAAACGGCTACGTGACAATATATATATATATATATATATTGTAGTGTGGTAATTTTCGTCTTCATAGCCACTGCCATGCATCGCGTGCTGGCGCGCTGGAGGACGAAGAAGTTGGTCGCTGCCTTGCTGGTTCGTCACGCCTAACGCTCCGCTGCGAGTTCCTCCTGAGCGGCTATACCATCTGAATAAACACACCCCTACAATTGGTGCAGGTGCTGCTGGGTACGTTCCCATCCACCCTGGAACTTAGAAGCCGCACATTGACCTCGGCTTCCACCATGCCGGGCGAGACCACATCGACATCGGCGCCCATACCAACCACGGTACTGTGTTCTGGCGTTCTACGGCAGCGTGATCCATGCCTCTTCAGTGGCACGGCTGACCAAGACGTCGACGACTGGTTGTCGGCGTATGAACGTGTCAGCAATTATAACAGATGGGACGGCACTATCAAGCTAAGTAACGTAATTTTTTTACCTGACCGAAGTGGCGAACCTCTGGTTTCTCAACCATGAGGCAGACCTGCCATCTTGGTCTGCATTTAAGAAGAATTTTACGGAAGTGTTTGGCCGTCCTGCAGTTCGCAACCTCCGAGCAGAACAACGCTTGCGTGAGCGTACTCAGCATGCCGAAGAGTCTTTCACAAGTTATATAGAGGACATCGTTGACCTGTGCAAAAGTGTCGACCCACTAATGTCCGAAGCGGCTAAGATCAAACACATCTTGAAAGGTATCTCCGAGGACGCGTGTCAGATGCTCTGGGTGAAATATCCTGCCTCCGTCAGTGACGTGATTAAACTTTGCCAGAGCTACGACGAGCTTCGAAAGCAACGCATTTCTACCCGGCGGTCCGGTGTTAGAGACGACATCATTTCTACACTAGCATTGGGTGGTTATACTTCATCAGAGGATAGCCCTTTGATTCAACAGATACAAGCCTTCGTTCGCGAAGAGGTCGCCCGCCAGCTATCCCTGGTCGCTCAATTACAAGACACTGGTCGCATTGTTCTTGACATGGCTCCATCCTTGGCCCTTACCATACGGCGTGTCGTGCAAGACCATATCGCTGATGTCGTTCCGCCTAGCCCCATGCTGCTTCCAGCCCTGTGCAGGCGCAAGTAATGGCACCATTGACGTACGCCCAAGTTACAGCCAGCCGCTAATGCCAACCGCAACTGTTTCCTACCAGGCCGCCCCTTCCAACCATCCTTCGCCTTTGCCTGGGTCGGCGTTCCATGTCCCTATTCCAAGAGTACGCCAACGCCCTACTAACCTTTGGCGCACCGCAGACAACCGGCCAATCTGCTACTCTTGCGGGCTGCCGGGCCATGTAGCCCGTCTTTGCCGCCAACGCCTTCCACCTTCTCGCCCTGACCCCTGGAATACTCGTACGACGCCGACCAGCCCTCGCCGAGAACTCAACCCGGTTCCGACTTCGCTCCTCGGGACAATCAAACGTATACCTCTCGCCGATCATCTTCCCCTCGTCGCCGTTCACCATCACCACTTCCCCAGCGTTCTACCGGCGCTGTTGAGGGAAACTAACAGTCGCAGTTCCCGGGGAAAGAGCTGCGCTTGGTTCGAACTCTTCAAGTCATCCGCCTTCTCCCGCTAACGTAATACAAGTGTTCGTCGACGGTGTCGCAATACTCGCTCTTGTTGACACGGGCGCTGACGTATCCGTCATCAGTGAATCTCTTTGCCGTCGTCTTCGCAAGGTGACCACCGCACTACCCGACTTCTTGCTTCGCACCGCTTCATCCCAGCGCATTCATCCCTCAGCAGCGTGCACGGCCCGTGTTCTCATCGAAGACGTCTTATACACCATCGAGTTTATTGTACTGGCTCACTGCTCACACGATATCATCCTGGGCTACGATTTCCTTTCCACTCATCGTGCCGTTATTGACTGCGCCCGCGCGGAAGTTGCCTTTTTTCCTGTGTGTGATACTGTCTTGTGTGACGTCCCTACCCGGTCTGGAAAACTCCTTGTCGGCAATGACACAGACATTTCTCCATTTTCTGCTGCCCTCGTTGCACTCTCAT
Organism: Amblyomma maculatum; assembly: GCF_055883805.1. Classification (NCBI taxonomy): domain Eukaryota; kingdom Metazoa; phylum Arthropoda; class Arachnida; order Ixodida; family Ixodidae; genus Amblyomma; species Amblyomma maculatum. Next base: position 39,564,448 of record NC_139346.1, read on the forward strand.
GTGAAAGTGTTGCTACTTCGACTGTCTTCTTCACATCGTCCGATGCCGCTTCACGCCATCCGTGCCTCCTGCTTCCATTTGCTGTTCTCAAGTTCGAAGAAGGTCTTAGTGCAATGTATGTATCGAATCCATTTTCGTACCCATTCGTCCGGCTACGCGGCGAGTGTCTCGGTCGTATTGAAGAACTTGATCCTGCGCGTGTAATTACTCTTCCTGCCACGCCTACTTCATTAGACGTTAATGTTCTCAGCTCTTGCGATATAGCGACCGCTTCGACACTGCCCGATGTTCTTCAACAAACTATTGACGCAGATCTTCCACCCGCGCAACGCGACCAACTCTCTGCCCTTCCACAGAGCTTCACTTCTGCCTTCGACCTTCCTCACACTGCTCTGGGTCGCACGTCTGTCGTTACGCACACAATCGACACTGGTACAAACGCACCTTAACGACAGCGTCCTCACCACGTGTCGGCCTCTGAGCGCCAAGTCATTGCTGATAACGTGGACGATATGCTTCGCTGGGGCGTCATACAGCCATCAAACAGTCCTTGGGCTTCTCCGGTTGTTTTGGTCACCAAGAAAGATGGTTCCATCCGGTTTTGCGTCGTTTAGCGTAGGCTAAACAAGATCACGCGCAAAGACGTCTATCCTCTGCCACGAATCGACGATGTCTTGGACTGTTTACAGGGAGCCTACTATTTCTCCTCTTTGGATTTGCGCTCTGGCTACTGGCAGGTACCGATGGCTGGTGATGACCACTCGAAAACTGCCTTTATAACACCTGATGGCTTATACGAGTTCTACGTTATGCCCTTTGGCCTTTACAATGCCCCGGCTACATTCGAGCGCCTGATGGACACTGTTCGTCGTGGACTCAAGTGGCAGACCTGTCTTTGTTATCTGGACACCATCGTAGTTTTTTCTACCGACTTTTCGTCTCACCTTCTCCGCCTAAAGGATGTCCTCACGTGTCTCGCCGGCGCTGGACTTCAGTTGAATTTGAAGAAGTGCCACTTTGCCGCTCGAAAACTCACAATTTGAGGCCACGTAGTTTCTAAGGACGGCATTTTTCCCGACCCCACCAAACTTCGCGCAGCTGCAGAGTTTCCGAAGCCACCCTCCCTGAAGCAGCTCCGGAGCTTTATCGGCCTCTGCTCTTTTTTTCGACGTTTCATCTTGAACTTCGCCTCTATCATCGCTCCTCTGACCCAGCTCCTTGCCGGCAGCTCCGACCTTTCAGCCTGGACTCCGGCCTGCGATAAAGCCTTTAACAGTTTACGCCGCCTTTTGGTTTCGCCTCCCATTCTACGCCACTTTGATCCGACTGCGCCTACGGAGATTCAAACTGACGCCAGCGGTATTGGGCTTGGTGCCGTCCTTACCTAACGTAAGCCTGGTTTCAGCGAGTACGTTGTGGCATACGCCAGCCGAACATTGACGAAAGCAGAGTCCAATTATTCAGTCACAGAAAGGGAATGTTTGGCCCTTATTTGGGCCATCTGAAAATTTCGTCCCTATGTGTATGGCCGACCGTTTTATGTAGTGACCGATCACCACGCTTTGTGCTGGCTGGCCTCTCTGAAAGACCCATCCGGTCGCCTTGCTCGCTGGGCTCTCCGTCTCCAGGAATATGACATCCATGTCATTTACCGATCAGGCCTGAAGTGTACGGACGCCCCCGCAGGGGGCATCTGTTAAAGCAGATGTTTGCGTGTACTGTGCGACACCACGGACCCCGAGCACCCACGCTTAGCCGTGCGTGGCATCGCCGTGTCTGGGGAAAAGGGGATCCTGGTGGTTGAGCCGATGCCGAGTGTTTGGACCTTTAAGGCCCCTCGGCGGAGGCAACACACCACTTTGGCCCACGCTTCCCACAGACGGCACCTCCGGGCTGACCCACCCGGGGGAAATCGGCAGTCGCCTTTTCCTGTCCTCCCCTCCACATTTCACTTTCCTATCCCCTCTCTTACAACTGTCCTGTCTTCTCTTACCTTCTTCGTTTCTTCCTACTTCCAGGCGACGAGGGTTAACCTTGTGTGGCTAACCACCCTGCGTTATGCCATATTTGGTTATAGTCGGGGTGTACGGCTGGCGTGGGCAGGACTGCTTTGCGAGTTCCTGTCCCGTCCCCTCGTTGGGCTCCATGGTGGGTGTCCGCCACCCCGGCTGAACAAAAACTTACTGTATGGCTTCTGCTTTGCTCTCCAATGATCATTCCCGAAAAAGGGGACGGACCGATGAAACTGCAAACTTCTTTCTAAAGAATGCAAACAGATTCCCACGCTTCCACGTGGTGCACAGTGAATACCCTCAAAAACAGCTAGGCAAATATCTCCTTTTGTCGTGACCAAGACATTGACTGAAGCAATAGGCCAAGGATACAATGTCAAAAAACTTCCAAATGGCAACCTTCTCTTGGAAATTATGTACCATCATCAGAATGAAAAACTCCCAACAGTAACCAGCTTTGGGGAATGCCCAGTTAATGTCACCAAACACCGGTCTCTAAACATGGTGAGGGGAGTCATTTCAGATGACGACCTAAAGTACCTAAGTGAAGAAGAACACCTTGAAGGACTAAGAGAACAAAATGTCATCAATGTGTTCAGAATTAAAATTAGACAGGATAACAAAGAGATACCGACCAGGCACTTAGTCCTTACCTTCGAATCGAGCACACTGCCCGAGGCTGTGGAGGTAGGGTACACGAAGATTAAACTGAAACCATACATACCTAACCCGCGCCGCTGTTTCAAATGCCAAAGGTATGGCCACGGCTCAGACTTGCCGAGGCCAACTTACATGTGCGAAGTGTGCCTCCCACGAGCATCCCGCTGAGAACTGTGAATCCGAAACGCATCTTTGCATCAACTGTGAGGGCAGCCACGCTGCTTACTCACGAACCTGTCCAACATGGAAACAAGAGAAAGATATCATCACACTAAAAGTCAAAGAAAACCTCACTTACAGGGAAGCACGTAAGAAACACACGTCCACTCACACCCCAACTTATTCTGTTGTGACGCAAAAGGGGGCGGCGTCACAGCAGTCCTTGGAACCTGCCTAGGTGACACACGGTGCACCTAAGGCAGGGAGCTCTACGTCCCCGGTGGAAGTATCTGGGGCTGCTCCACCACCCTCAAAGCAGGCTGCGCGGGCCTCTAGGTCAGCTGGCCCCAAAGTCTCTCCAGTAACGGCGAGATCTACCACAAATGTGTCTGTGCAGTCTGCACAATCGTCCAGCACGTCCGAGGACGCAATGGACACAACAAACGACGACCGTCCGGGGCCGTCAACATCTGACAGGCGACGGAGCTCCTTGGAGCGAACTAGAAAAGAAAAGGCCCGAATCACCGGGCCAGAAAAAACTTAGTCTCTCTACCTTCCTCATATAAAATGGCGTTCTTAGTCCATTGGAACTGTAGAGGACTTTTAAGAAACTACAATGACGTAACAGACCTTTTAAATTCACTGTCCCCTGTGGTCCTATGCCTAAAGAGACCAATCTGGGACCTCAACAAAAAAAAATTTTAAAAAATCACAAAGTGTTTCGATGTGACAGAGAACAAGCAGGTCGCCTCTCCGGAGGCGTTGCTATTGTTGTGCAGAGCAGTATTGCAACGCGAGAAGTCCATCTCAAAACTAATTTCGAAGCTGTTGCAGTTACTGTTGTTCATTATAAAACAATCACAATATGTTCTGTCTACCTTCAACCTCATGTCATTGTTACCCTTCACGACTTAGAGGAACTTTTACAACAGTTACCTGAACCATATATTTTAGTTGGAGATTTTAATGCACACTCCTCCTTTTGGGGGAGTGAGCAAACAGACAGTAGAGGACGTATTTTAGAAGATTTTTTGCTGTGCAACAATGTCTGCCTCCTGAATACAGGTAAACAAACATATTGCTCCCCAAGCTCAGAAAAAATGAGCTGCTTAGATCTATCATTTTGTTCACCATCAATTTTCACCGATTTTAAATGGGACGTTCTCGACAACCCATATAGAAGTGATCATTTACCTGTCATAATAAGTCTAACATCCTCACCATCCATCACTCTAACCAAACCACGGCGATGGAAACTTCACTTGGCAGATTGGACACTTTTCCAGTCCAAAGCTGACCTCATAAAAGTATTTTCAGAAAATCTCAGCATAGATGAGCTGAATGAAGAGATTACAGCTTGTATTATTGCTGCAGCACGCCTAGCTATTCCACAGTCCTCGGGAACTGTACAGCAAAACCATAAAGTGTGGTATACACAAGAGTGCAAAGAGGCAAAAAGAAAACAAAATAAAGCTTGGGGAATATTCCGGAGATATCCCACACATGAGCACCTTATAACTTTTAAAAAGGCCAGGGCTAAAGCACGGTGCATTCGCCGCGAAGCTGAAAAAGCCTCATGGCAAAATTATGTGTCATCAATAAATAGCTCAACCACATCAAAAAAAATGTGGGAGCAGGTTAATAAACTAGACGGCAAATACTATCCTTTCACGATTCCACTTTTAACAACTCCTGGTACACAAACGAGTGTAGAAGATCAAGCAAACATATTGGGGGAACATTTCGCTACAATCTCTAGTTCGGCACACTATACACATTCCTTTATAAAGTATAAAACAGCAGCTGAAAAACAAAGACTCCCAATAGCTGGAGGCACAAATGAACCGTTTAACTGTTTAATTACACTTGAAGAAATAACTAGAGTATTAAATGCCGGCAAACAAACTGCCCCCGGACCAGATGAAATACATTATGAAATGCTTGCTCATTTGACTCCATTGTCAGTAGATGCATTATTGAAATTTTTTAATAAAATATGGATATCTGGAACAATACCAGAAGCCTGGAAGACAGCCGTTATAGTACCGCTCTTAAAGCCTGGGAAGCCCCCGGACTCCCCAGGCAGTTACAGGCCAATAGCCCTGACGAGCTGCCTTGCAAAAGCTTTTGAAAGCATTGTAAATACAAGGCTCATGTTTGTTCTTGAATCCCGGAAACTTCTTAATACCCATCAGTGCGGCTACACAAAAACATGTTCAACTATTGATCACCTTGTCCGACTGGAAAATACTATCCGAGAAGCCTTTATTCATAAACAGCATTGCTTTGCCGTATTTTTTGACCTCGAAAAAGCCTATGACACCACGTGGAGGTTTGGGATCCTGCGTGATTTGGGAGAGCTTGGCATTCGCGGCAGGATGCTAAAATGTATAAGCGACTTTCTCTCTCAACGCTCATTTAAAGTACGTCTCGGTTCTACCCTTTCTAAAACCTTCATACAAGAAAATGGTGTGCCTCAAGGATGTATTTTAAGTACTACTCTGTTCATAGTAAAAATTAACAGTATAGCAAAAATAATCCCAAAATCCGTTGTGTACTCTGTCTACGTAGACGACCTTCAGATTGCATGTACATCCTCCAATGTGTCAACATGTGAGAGGCAAATACAGCTCACAGTAAATAGACTGGCAACGTGGGCAGATAGGAATGGCTTCAGGTTTTCTACTCAAAAGTCGGTAGTAGTTTTGTTCTCCCTCAGAAGAGGACTGCACATTGATCCCACCTTAATGATGTTAAGCTACCTGTAAAGCACGAACATAAATTTTTAGGGCTAACTTTTGACAGAAAGCTTTCATTCCTTCCCCACATAAACAACCTAAAAAAGAAAGCTTCGAAATCTCTCAATATATTGAAAGTCCTTTCACATAAACACTGGGGATCTGACAGAACATGTCTTTTAAAAATTTACCGCTCTGTGGTTCGCTCATGTTTAGATTATGGCTGCATAATATATGGATCTGCAAGGCCGTCATATTTAAAACGACTGGACTCCGTACACAATTCAGGCTTGCGTATTTCAACCGGTGCATACAGGACATCCCCCATAAACCGCTTATATGTAGAAACCAATGAACCATCTCTTACAAGCCGAAGAAACATGCTCACATGCTCATACATTTTAAAGATCCGTTCACTGCCAAACCATATCTGTTACCCAACAGTTACAAAGTGCCAGTCTCGAACACTGTTCATAAACAAACCTCAAAAAATAAAACCACTTCTGCTCCGCTTTGAAGAGAAATGTCAAGTTTTAGACTTAATAGACTCATTACCTAATATTACCCGAAAACCTGATCCACTTCCACCATGGTACTGCCTGCCGTCTGTATGTGACTTCACATTAAACCAATTCCAGAAAAACCAAACACCACATGAACACATATTGCAGGAATTTTTAGCCCTAAGTGAAAAGTACAGAGAATATGTGGCATTCTATACAGATGGTTCATAATCTGCACATTACGTCGGAAGCGCAGTGGTCCAAAACAATTGGAATAGAACAGTACGGCTACCACAGTGTGCATCCATTTTCACTGCCGAGTGTTATGCAGTCCTCATGGCCCTAGAAAAAATTAAAATTGAAAACATAGAGAATAGTGTCATTTACACTGATTCTTTGAGCATACTAACAGCATACAATCATAAAATGCAGGCAAATCGCTTATTGGTGACATCATACACAGCATAAAAACAGCCACAACCCAGGGAATACTGTAAAGCTTTGTTGGATTCCGAGTCACATAGGAATTGATGGAAATGAAAGCGCTGATATATGCGCTGCACAAGCTCGACATATAGAAATGAAGAAAGTGCACATTCCCTACAAAGAAGCAGTCAAGTTAATGCAGTCTAAGCTAAGAGATAGATGGCAGTCTAAATGGAATAATGAAGAAAATAATAAGCTACACCTAGTAAAACCTGTCATATCTGAATGGAAGTCATGCACACACCAAGAACGATTCACTGAAGTCATTTTATGTCGCCTCCGTATTGGACATACACACCTTACACATGATTATATTCTTAGAAAAGAGGAAATACCAACATGCGACCTTTGCGGAGAAACTATCACAATTAATCACATTTTATATTCCTGTACAAAGCTGGAAGAACTAAGAAAGAAGCATTTTCTAATATTTTATTCAGAATATATTCCTCTTCACCCCAGCTTACTCATAGGAGAAAATGCTCTTGTTAATATATCATGCGTTTTTATGTTCTTAAAAGATGCCAACCTTCTTAACAAATTATGAGTTTTAATTACCATATTACCATCTGCTGCATGGACAGCAGATCTCATCATGTGTTTGGCGCATGATAGCCTTAGATGCTTATGCGCCATAAAACACAACACACACACACAGCATACGGACGCGGATGCTCTTTCCCGCTCGCCATTGCCTAGTGATACCTCGTCTGAGCACGTCTGTGCTTACGATTTGTCGACTCTTTCCACTGTCGAAATGGTTACCGAGCAGCGAAATGACCCGTGGATCAGTGCATTTTTGCATTTTCTTTCAAGTCCTACTCCCGGTCATTCATCCAAGGCGCTCATCCAAGGCGCTCGTCCGGCAAGCCCACCACTTCTCCATTCGTGACGGTCTTCTCTATCGCCGCAATTATTTGCTTGATGGACGGAAGTGGCTTCTAGTCATCCCGCGTCATCTCCGCGCCGACATTTGTGCTGCGTACCATGGTGACCCACAGTGTGCCCACGATGGCGTATTGAAAACCTACACGCGCCTACGTCTGCGATTTTATTGGCCTGGAATGTACCGCTTTGTACGACATTTTGTGCGCGCTTGCGAATCTTGCCAACGCCGAAAAATTCCACAGAAGTCCCCTGTTTAGTTGCAGCCGTTACCCTGCCCTGCTCGTCCGTTTGACCGCGTTGGCATAGATCTCTATGGCCCTCTTCCTACTACTTCCACTGGAAACCGGTGGATTATCGTGGCAGTAGACCATCTTACTCACTACACTGAAACATCACCGTTACCCTCTGCCTCCGCAAGAGACGTTGCTTTGTTCCTTCTCAACAACTTGATTCTTCGCCACGGGACTCCGAAGGAACTGCTCAGTGACCGCGGACGCGTTTTCTTGTCCGAAGCTCTTGAGGCACTGCTGAAAGAATGCCGCATCATTCACCGCACCGCAACTTCTTACCACCCTCAGACGAATGGCCTGACCGAGCGCTTCAATCGTACTCTGAGTGACATGCTGGCCATGTACGTCAACGACACTCATTCCAACTGGGACCAAGTTCTTCCCTTCGTAACCTACGCGTACAATACTGCGATACAGACCACCACTGGATTCTCTCTCTTCTTTCTTCTTTACGGACGCGAGCCAACCTGTACAATGGACACGCTCTTTCCCTACCGCCCTGATGTCTCTGAATCGACGCCACTCTCGGACGCCGCCCAGTACGCAGAAGAATGCCGTCAGCTCGCCCGTTCGCTTACAACAGAAAACCAGTGGCAACAAAAACACCACCGCGACACCGCCGAGCCTTCTACATATGCACCTAACTGCCTGGTATGGCTCTGGGTACTGAACTCGGGGTTACTGAGATGTCATTGGTCGCCAGCTTGATTAACCACCGACCTTTCAAAGAAGCTTCTTGCTCGATATCACGGTCCATACCGAGTCCTCCAACAAACATCTCCTGTCAACTACGTAGTTGAGCCTGTTACGCCCTGTGCGGACGTGCGTCGCTGTGGACGCGAAACAGTTCATGTCAACCGAATCAAGCCATACTACGATCCGTCTGTTCTGTCGGCTCCATAAGTCGTCAGGATGGCTCCTTCTCTACCCGGGGGGGGGGGGGGGGGGGGGGGGAATGTAGTGTGGTAATTTTCGTCTTCATAGCCACTGCCATGCATCGCGTGCTTGCGCGCTCGAGGAAGGAGTTGGTCGCTGCCTTGCTAGTTCGCCACGCGTGACGCTCTGCTGCGAGTTCCTCCTGAGCGGCTACATCCATCTGAATAAACACACCCCTATAATATATATATATATATATATATATATATATATATATATATATATATATATATATATATATATATATATATATATGCAGCTTACCCCGCCGGGAGTTCGATCCAGGCGTCCGTGCGGCGCCTTTCATTTGGCGCTTTCTCGAACGCCGCACCACAGAGCATATATAAATAGACGCAGTACAGCACGCATCAGCGTTGTTTAAAATTGGTTCACAGCAAAGAAAAGGCGCAGTATCTGTTGCAATTCTAGTCAATGCCTTAGCAACGCGGAGAGGAAGACTTCCGCCATGAAGCACTTTAGTTAGCCAAAGTACCCCCGAATGTTTTACAAATGTCTTGGCTATATATTTATAAAAGTGTAAATTTGTAAAATTATTTGGCTACATGGAGAAAGACGAAGAAATTGTTCTGTATCGGAGCACTGCAATCACGTCTCGTGTTTTTATATGTGTCGCATGAGGCAGCCGCCGCTGCTATAGATAGATGTATTTATTGAAAGGAAAAGGCAGAGAGGTTGGCCGGAATAATTCAAATCTGGCCTGCTACTCTGCACAGGGGAAGGGGAAGGAGAGAAGAAAGAAGGTCATGATGGGTGACGATGTGGGAGAAGGCATATGAAATACATATACAGACACAGTAGCTTGTTTTACAAGCGCGAATCAAGTCCGCTGGCACACAAAAAACGGCAAAGAGCACACACTGCCTGGACACCCTTCCCCTTGTCCTGCCAAGCGCCCAGCAGCAGTTCTTCCGACAGCGGCCTCTTGTCTAAACACTTCAAGGAAGCCGCTAGCACACTTCTTTCGCGCGAATACGCCGGACACACCAATAATATACGGTCCACAGTCTCTGGGATGCCACAAGTTGAACATTCCGGCGAGTCCATCTGTCCAATTAAATGTAAGTACTTGTGCGTGAAAGCCACGCTTAAACGAAGTCTATATAGTAAGCATGCCTGATGACGTGGAATATCACGCGGAACGTAAAATTTTAATGTTTGATCGAGCCTTCTTAGACGAATGTGTCGGGCGTCTGGCTGGGCCCAGTAAGCTGCTGTAGCATTATTCATGCAACTCGTAAGAAGACACGTCGTGTCACCTTTCGAAAAAGTCACAGCTGTTTGGAGGCCATCCTTTTTGTTATGGCGATAAAGGTTGTGCCTGCTGGACCTCCTTCGGAAGCTGGTAGGTCGGCAGCAGCCATCCAGAGAAGGCGCCTCTACCACCGTACGACTCACGCAGTCAGGACACTGATGTGTATTCGGCACACAGTGGTGACTCCTCGAACGATTACGGGTTCGTACCGGTTGTCATTAAAGACAGCGCCGGATGCACAGACAAGGAGAGTCGTCCTCGCCAAGCACGCCAGCGATCACCACGGTGCAAAGTGGCCCGGTCATACAGCTTTGCTTGTGCCACAGCAACCGAGAGACATTGTGAACCTCCTGAACAGGCAAATCATCTCCATATATTTGAAGCCTAGCACCGGGAGAGACAAAACACGAGAGGGTAAACCGCTATCAGAGCTTTTGGATAATACCGGTTGTGAAACTCCGCTTCAAAAAAAGATGGATTTTGTACGCGTTTTTTTTTTGTGCTTATGAATTGCCGCGCCATCAGGAAGCGGTAAAAAAACTTTTTGCGAATTCCGTCATTCTCTTTTAGAAATTGCATATTTCTCTTTTTTTTTCAGCTTAATTGAATGTATGGCTGTTATCTTAAGAAGTTTTGCTACTGGAAGTCTTCAACTATTTTTTTTTTCAATGGTGGTTGTGAATTTATCAACAATCTGAAAGTTTGCAATTTAGGCGCAGTTTCCTTAGTAGCTGCTGGCGGCGCCATCATTCGTATACACCCGAATTTTGGCCAATCAAAGCCGCTGTTCTTTGATGCATGGGTCATATATGGGATGTTTCGCAACTGGTAGTATTGAAGAGCTCTGGCCCCTATAAAACATCATTGTCATCGATATTAAGGAGGAAAGTGCTCTAGACAGCTTGTCCGGCATCAATAAACTCGGCAATATAAGCGTACGCCATCCTACTCTTCAAAAAATCGGAACTGCGGCTGGCGTAATTTACAGCGTTCACATCGTCATCTATGACGCTGGTTTACCTATGTTAAGCTGGCGACCAATGGCATCTCAGTAACCCCGAGTTCAGTACCTAGGAAGATCTACATGCATCAAACTGACTTTGAAGGGTGACTGCATACCATCTTACGTGGAGGTTGGGCACTTCGGCACTCAGTTCGACCTTTCGTGCCTGAGCGTCTGCAGTGCAGGAAGTGCATGAGGATCGGCTCCGTGACTGCTGTGAGTAACAACTCCATCCTGTGCCCGAGATGCTCCGAGCCACATAGTTGGGACATCTGCCGCGCCACTACCTTAAAATTCGCCAACTGCTGTGGCCCTGACGATTATTCATCTAGAGATTGCCCCGTCTGAAGACAAAGACAAGGTCATCCAGTACTGGAGTAAATGGTGCGGGACCATTCTGAGCACAAAGAATCCACTGCTAACGTACGGTGATGTCGTTCGCACCGCCAAAGATCGTCGAAGAAACAGATAACATTTGAAGCAAAACTCTCAAGCGCCACTGCAACAGCTCCGACTGCACCAACAACCGCACTAAACCAAGGGCATCCGATGTCTCACGACGATGGACCTGCAGTATCCGAAAAAAGTTCGCCACCACTACCGAAGCCTTGTACAACCACCGGGGCAGGAACGTTGCCCCACTCCAAATGTACAACGCTTACGACTGATGCTGTCAATCCGCATGCTTCGTACAGTGAACAATACCTGCAAGTGATCGCAATGCTCACGTCATTGATGAATGTCACGCGTTCTCTGCTTTCCGACCTGCACACGCCAGCAGCACACAACGCGCTGCAAGTACTGGACGATCTGCATCCAGGTCTTGCGACTCTACGGAGAAGGCATTATGGCTCCTCCCGATATATCTTTTCATAAGAAGATCAAGCAATCTTTTATTTTTAGAAAAAATTCCCGTGGACTCCAGTCCCGAATTTCAGATGTTCGAAAATATTGTTACGGGGAACATCCACACGCGATAGCAGTCTGTGCCACTAACGCTATGGCTGCTCAGATCTGTCCATCCTCAGCGTCGTCGTCTTTTGACAGTCTGTCGCACTTCTCGTCCTCGTGACCACCACCAGCGAATACCACTAGTAACACTACCGCCCCCCCCCCTCGGGAAAAGCACAGTCCTGGTGCTTTCTACATTAGTGAAATAGAACGTGAATTATAGGGCTTCATACGGGACACATGCACAATTTCGGAGGATGGCAGTGCCGACGAGGACTTCAGATGCACAGGTTCAACTTCGTATGTGGCGTCAGTCACGGGGCGCAAGACACGGTAAGAGCCTATGTATCGAGGCAAAAATTTCTCGTACAACCCTACTCGACGGCAGGGAAGCCACATCATGACGAGATCCAAAACTGTAGTGCGCATCATGGTGGCGACTACCGTATCGGCATTTTTTAGAGTCTTGGGATACAGACAGCCTAGCACGAGGAATCCGGCTGAGATCATGAGCGCGGGCGACAGCATCACTGGCGCAAGTACTGGTGGCGTCTGCCCCGGGCAGTGAAGTGTCGAAGGGCAGCAACGGGTGTAAGCTAAATAACAGATAAAATTGAGAGTATCCAGCAGTAGAATGCACAGGTGAGTTGTAGGCGAATGCCATAAAGGGTAGACGAACGTCCCAATACCTGTGGTCGTCAGAGACATGCATGGCCAGCATGTCTGTGAGTGTATGGTTTGGACGTTCCGTGAGCCCGTTGGTCTGGGGATGATAGGCGGTGGTGAATTTGTGGAGGACGAGGCCTAAACGGAATCTCTTCAACTACTCGTGAGAGGAGGCAGCGGCCATGGTCTGTTACTAATTCACGAGAGGCGCCATTATGAAGAATCACCTTTTTTAGAAGGAAGTCAGCGACATCTGTGGCGCCGCTTGTCGGGATGGCTCGGGTAATAGCGTACCGCGTAGCGTAATTGGTGGCGACGGCGATCTACTTGTTCCCCAAGGCGGAAACTGAAGGGCCCAAGAAGGTCAACAACAACATGGGAAAACGGGTCAGTTGGTATGGGGATCGGTTACAAGTGACCTGAAGGCGAAATTGTGGGTTTCTTTCGACGCTGATACAGTTCAAATGCGGCAACGTAGAGCTGGACGGAGCGTTAGAGCCCGGTAGAACGTCTGCACAGGCTGTCGTATGTACGGGAGACATCCAGGTGTCCAGCCGTAGGAGTATCATAGAACTGTTCAAGAATGGTAGAACTGAGGTGTGGAATCGAGCAAAAGGTCTGCGTCATCTGGTCGCATATTAAATCGGTATATAGTGTTCCCATAGAGTACGAATAAGGCGAGGGATGAATCAGGGCGGTTGGAGGTAAGATGGAGGATAAGGAAATTTGGCTAAGGATCCAAGCGCTGTTCGTCGGCAGTATTAGAAAAGGCCTAGACAGAACTCACACAGGCGTAATCGTCGGAATTGGAAGGGCTAGGGGAGTCAATGGGATGACGGGACAAGCAATCTGCATATTGTGGTAGCCGGCCGGGCTTGTAGATGATTTGAAAATTATATTCTTGCAATCGTAGCGCCAAGCGTCCCAAGCAGCCGGTAGGATCTCTTAGGAAGGAAACCCAACACAAGAAATGATGGTCTGTTATAACAGTAAAGAGGTGGCCAAACAAATAGAGGCGGAATTTTTAATATCCCAAACAAGCGCCAGACACTCTCGCTCTGTGATAGAATACTTTTGTCCATGTGTAGACAGGAGGCGCTGGTATACGCAATCACCCTTGTACGGCCGTGTTGTCGCTGAGCGAGTAGAGCTCCTATGTCATGGCCACTTGCGTCTGTGCGGAATTCAGTATTGGCGGATGGGTTGAAATGAGCCAAGGGCGATGGAGTAATGAGAGTAGCAATTAGCTCCGAGAAAGCTGCAACTTGTTCAGGCCCCCAAGAGAATGAACGTCTTTCTTCAGGAGTTGAGTGAAAGGACGAGCAAGGGTTGCGAAGTTCGAGACGAATCGTCTGAAATAGGAACATAAGCCAATAAAGCCTCGAACATCGCTGGATTAACGCACAACCGCGCGAGTCTTGTCAGAGTTAGGCTGAACGCTGGCAGCATTAACCAAGTTACCAAGGACTGATTTCTCCGTGACCGAAGCTGCACTTCTTGGAGTTTAGTTGAAGTCCGGCTCGAAGAAAAAGCGCAAGAACTGTAGAAAGACGATGGAGGTGGCTCTCAAATGCAGGGGTAAGAACAATTACATCGTCAAGATAACACAAAGTGCTCCACTTGAAGCCTCGAAGCAATGAGTCCATCATGCGTTCGTAGGTTGCTGGGGCATTTTAAAGGCCAAAAGACATGACTTTAAACTGGTAGAGGCCGTCAGGGGTGATGAACGCTGTATTTTTTACCGCCTCTTTCGTCGACAGAGAGCTGCAAGTAGCCGGAATGAAGGTCGATGGATGAAAGGAGCTGGCTCCGTGCAAACGATCAAGCTCGTCGTTGACACGCGGAAGAGACTTTTTTTTTTGTTACCTTATAAAAAATGGCGGTAGTCAACGCACAACCTTCAACTGTTAAATTTCTTCTTGACCAAAACAACAGGGGATGTTCAGAGGCTACTGGAAGGCTCGATTATGTCATTCGCCTGCATCTTCTTTAGCTCCGTTTGAATGACACGTCGCTCGGCAAATGAATACGATAGGGCCGCCTGTGAATAGGACTGGCTTCACCGTTGTCAATGCGATGTCTGACAACTGTAGTTTGACCCAATGGGCAGTTACCGAAGATAAAAAGGTCACTATAGGTGAACAAAATCTTCTGTAACTCCGCAGCGAATTGTTGTTGGAGATCCCCCGCAATCATGCTGTTAAGAGGATCAGGACACAATGTGGAGGGCGAGGAACGGGCTGCAGGGATGGCACTTGGATGATCTGTAGTCAGAGCTGAAATGGAACAATCGGTCAGCAGGGACTGTGAAATTCCTTCATGCAGAACTTGCGTTGACAAGCTGAAGTTAAGGACAGTAAGAGTGGTACGGTTCTGGGAAATATGCACAATTAGATTAGGAAGGGTGACGTGCCGCTGCAGGTTGGCATAAGCAACGGGACGCGCGAGATAGTCGCCGTCTGGAACAGGTGGAAATGGCGACCTAGGGATATAAACGGCAGCTTCAGGAGGAAGGCGGCAGAACTGTACAGGCGTGATCTTCAGGGCAAAGCGGACGATCCAAGCGAAGTAGGCCGGTAAAGCAACATAACTCGTGCAGTGTACATGCCAACCGCAGAAGCAGGGCAGCCATTGGCGACGCGAACTTTGGATGAGAAAGTGGCGTAAGGACTTTCTTGAGGCGACGGCGAAATGAGGAGCTGAGAACGGAGTTGGGCGCCGGTATCAATAAAAGCTGAAACTGAAACTCCATCCACAAGGACAACGATGCGGTTATTGTGTAGTGCAGGGGCAGCGGATATTTTTCAGTCCGGGTCAGAAATTCAGCGTCACCTCCGGGAGCTGCATTAACTAGTTTTCCTATAAGTAAGCGGGAAAAGACGGTGAAGAACTGCGGCGAGGAAGAGGAGAGCGCGGGCGTCGGGCTTGCGGGGATGGCGAACGGTTGGCAACACGAACAGTTGCACCGGGGTCAACACAGCACTTGTCGGGGCGACGTGAGGAATAACGAGGGGCATAGTCTCCTCAGCGGTTGAAGAAGGTGAACTGACGAGATGGCGTGTACCAACAGTTGCGGCAGTGACGGGAGGTGTGGCCAACGCGTGAACTAAAACAGATGGGGCGATTGTCAGGGGTATGCCATTAATTCGGATTTCGGTACCGACATCAGGGTGAGAAACCGGTGTTGGAGGAAGCAGCAATCACTTGAGGGGAAGGTCTGGTATGTACGGTGTCGGGGACGCGGCTGGTAGGTATGCTCATATTCGCAACCTCCTGGCGAACAGCCTGAATGAGTGATATAGTAGCCACGGTGCTGTCCGGCGTCTGCGATAGCAAGGTTGCGGAAGTCATTGCCTCATTTTCTTGGCGGACGTTTCGGGTCAAAGTACTGTCGTTGATAGGCGGTCGGGGAGTCGGGAGATCCACACAGGAGGAGCTAGCAGCCGTGTTCGGCAGCCGGTCGAAACTGTGAGAAATACGCCTCTGTTTCGCTTGCTCGAAATGTGGGTACACCTGCAGCACGGAGTCCACGGTAAAACAATCCTTGTACAACAGCAGGTTGAAGGCATCGTCGGCAATGCATTTTAGTATGTGGCCGACTTTATCCTCCTCGGACATGGTATGGTCGACTTTGAGGCACAGGGACAGGATGTCCTGGATGCAAGTAAGATATAACTCTGTGGGCGTCAACGTCGTATACATGTCTACACAGATAGCTCAGCTAATCCAACCAGTTCCGCGATGTCTGTGGTAATACCTGCCAAGTGAATTCAGATAAAGGTTTAAACATCATATCTGACTGCTTCTACTGGTGCTGCACTAGCTGCCCTACGTGACGCAATTGAATTCGTTACCTCAGACCATCTACATGACTGGACAATGTTCACAGATTCTAAAGCCTTGCAATACGATGCGGCCGGTCACATGACCAGCTCGTTGGAGAGATCCGCCAGCTGTACCATGGCGCAATATCGAAAGGTCAGGATATTTTTCAGTGCCTGCAAGGACTTCGGTATATATGGAAACCTACAGCGGACGAGGCTGCCCGTTCTACACTCAACGACGAAGTTCAAGTCAAATCCCCCGTATCGAGGATTGACGCAGCGTGTGCGCTTGGCTCTTTGGCTCTGGTGATCATACGTTCAGCGTGAAACACGGGGGGTTTTGCAACCGCCGCCTCAGGGCATTGGAGCCTGGACTACGCCTCCGCCTTCCCCATCAGATAGCTCATCGAGAAGCAATGTTGTTGTGCCGTTTATGGCTCGATGTTGCGTTCACCAACAAGTATGCTTTCAGGATTGGAACGACCGACAGTCCTGCCTGTGAAAAGTGTGCCTCTGAAGAGACAACCGAACACCTCCTGTGTGAGTGGCCTGTACTTGTGAATGAAAGATATGAATTGCATTGTGCGCTGTACCGCCTCGATCCTCGCTCTTTAACGGCGGATAAGAAATGTAAAATTGAACGTATTTTCCTACAGTTAATAAGAAGTGCGATTTTACCTAGATTCCACAGAAGGGAAATAGTAGAATGTCACCTGCTTCCCCATTTTCAGTGCTCGAAACAAACTCGATCACTTTGGAATGTGTGTAGGCACTGGGTGGAAATCTAATAAATAAATCAAATTAGGTACTCTGCAAGAGTGTTTTTATTTCGTCCCTTTTATTGACTACTCAACTGCCTGCGTAGCACTAGTCACGTTCAGGTCCGTTTCGTTAGACACTACATCGAGCGTAGGAGTGGACGCAATGGTTTCGTACGTTGCAGTAAACGATGGTCTCAGATGAAGCCCAGTCGTTGCTGTTGTCTCCACAACGGTCTGTTCATTTAGTTGTGTAATGCCAAAGGCAGAGCGGGGGCTCACGTCGCTGTCGGTGACGCGGTCCTGATTGTCTTCCCGGCTGATTGCAGCTTGGCGGAAGAGCAGCGGCTGGGCTATGTCTCTTCTTCCGGCAGTTAGGAGCACTACCAAGAGGGCGACCAACACCACCACAACTACGCACAGCACAATCAGCGGTTGTCGGTCATGGCCGTTGCTACGAACACCACCTGCGGGGTTCTCCGCAGCATCCAGCTTGATGGGGGCAATGCCTGAGTAGTCCAATGCCCGCTGGCCTTCTCTGGCGGTGAGGTATCCGATAGTGTCGGACATCGGGGCGCCTGAGAGCGTCGCTCTGCGGTCCCAAGCCTCATGCGACTGCTTGATTCGTGGCATCACGCCCTAAGTGTTGTCGGCTCCTCCTTCTTCTTTTTCCTTGCTTCCAGGAAAATGCAAGCATCTTGAAACGTGGCACGTACTCACCATGGGAGATTCTCCAATGTGTAGGGTCATGCATAAAGTCGATTACAGGCAAAGGTTCGGCGAAAGGCGAGATTATAAAGAATGATAAAAATAATTGACTAAATTAAATAAATTAAGAATTAAAGAATTACGTCAAGAAAATGGTACGCTTCCAACCTCTCACTCCGTCTTCCTCTTTACTCAGCGCGGTGAAATCATGAGCACGCAATCTCTTTCCTTTAAGCAGTGCAGTACCGCAAATATCTAATCCATCTCGCATGCAGTTAGAGTGATAGCTTTTAAAAATGGCTTAGCTCGGCTAAGTCCGGTTAAGCAATTAAAAGCTTTGTTATACTTGGCTTTGTTGGGTTGCTATAAGGATTAGAGTCATGTAGATTATACCTACTCGGCAGAAGCTCGATTAACTATGGTCAGACACGATTTGTTGCTCTTTAACGTCGAGAAAACGCCGCCGAAGCCCTTGTTCCAGCGCGCGGCTCCTCCATTGCTGTCTGCGAACCTCAATTGATTGATTGATTGATTAATAATTCATTATTGATTGATTGATTGATTGATTGGTTGATTTATTTATTTATTTATTTATTTATTTATTTATTTATTTATTTATTTATTTATTTATTGGCTGACTGATTAATTGGTTGAATGAATCATTCATTCATTCATTGAGAACCTTATCACCACCGATATGGGAAGTTCCCTATTCTTCCACTCAAGTACGCAGACCTCAATAAGGGTCTAGTATTCCTCAACTAGAAGCGCAAAGAATGCACTGATTATTCGCGACTCTGCCCCTAAGTGGACAGTTTCATTGAACCTCAAGGACATCACAGCCGGGTCTAGACGACACAAAGGTATCGAAGGCATTTTTAAAGGCAAAGTCAAATGGACAGTTGTGTCGGTCGGGAGGGAAAGGGTAGGAATGGGACTGGAAACTTGCGTGGCATCGTGTCCGGCAATGTTGTACATTTGTGAAGATATGTACTGTTACGAAATAAGTTTGCCAGGTGCGTGAAGAAGGAGAAGAAGCAGCAGGTCCCCCAGTAGACGAAAAAGCGAAGCAGCAGCAGAAGAAGCGAGCGCCGCAGGCTCTGCGGCCTGCACGTGCGAAGACGAGCGTGGCGCTGGCTCCTCGCGCCGCACTTGAGGTCAAATCTGGCCTGCCGATGACCTTGGTCGAATCCCAATCTAATCGTGGGCGACTCAGCATATACAGTGGGGACCTGCGACAACATCCACGAAAGGCACGGCTTTATAAATCTTACCAAGCAAATAGGGCTAACTCACGCTACTACCTCCCAGTATTGGCAGTAGCGTGAGTAGACACATGCCCAGACCTCACACTAGGCAAACATATCACAGATTTAAGCCGGACCAACTCCAGGTAATGAGGGAAGTGACCATTATAGACTAACATCTAAAATCATTGGTAATCTCGCATCCAAATTTCAAAAAACAAAATTGGCGTAAATACAATTGAGAGCCAACTCACACACATATGGAAGACAAGGAATAGTCCAGAAAACGTATGGCTGAATCAAAAATACGATAAAAACCTTAGAAAAACGAGATTCAAACTCGCATAATAATTTGAACAGCATTCCGCGGAATTCGTGAGAAATCAATGGAACCACATTTGTGAAAATGTAAATGGCAATCTATGTCCAATAGATAAGTGGAATCTTCTGTGGAATCTCCTCTACCCGGAATCTAAGCAAGATACGATTACAAAAAAATCACCAAAATCTTAAACATAGACCCAGATACGGATTATAAAGTCGTATTAGATTATAAACGCACAATAGCAGAGATACTTTTACCCAACCCGAGACGCAGTTCTCACAAGAATATGACGGAAAATCTAATCCCGGACGTGGATATAAAAATGGAGGAAATAAAAGCAGCCCACCATAAGATTCGCGCGACATCTGCCCCGGGAGAGGACGGCGTTAAGAGAGAACTGCTTAGAAATCTAGATTATGATTTTATCGCAGTTCTAGAAGAATTTGCAAACTAGTGTTGCAGAAGTGAATAACTTCCAGCCTCTTGAAAACATGTCATTGCTGAATTGATACCGAAACCAGGCAAGAGGCTCTCGCTTGATTTGAAAACCAGAAACATATTTCATTTGCTTCGTGCATAGGAAAATTGATGGGGCAGACTCCACTCTAACATGCAGAAAGACAATTTATATCCAAACGCTATAGTTCACTTTAGACCCCATTTATCAACACAGCATAAAATGCTTAGAATAGTAAACAAAGTTTTGTCTCCGGAGGAGAAAAATGAGGACGAGAGTAATTCTAGCTGCATATTTAACCAGATACTTTTATAACATCAAATACAAAGCTGTCCTAGAATCACTTTCACCATTACACGCAGGCAAGAGAATCTGCAACTACATTAAAAGGCTTCTTGTCGTATAGAATGGCTTAAATCCAATTTGGTAAGATCAAATCCGGCACCATTGCTTTAGGAGACAGAGGAACGTCGCAAGGATCACTCGTATCCCCCTTTCTGCTGATATAACCTTAATCAAAATGGCCCACAAGTTTGCGAAAATTCCAGGCCTAGAACGCTCCTTTTACGCAGTCGATATTACGTTGTGGACCACCAGGGGAAATGTTGCAACCATAGAAGACATGCTAAAAAACGTAGAAGATATGGTTGTAGAGGAAGCGCAAATAGCAGGGCTTGTGTGTTCCATTCAAAAGTCGGAAATCTTGTACTACATCCAATGAGTCAATGAAAGAGTACAGCCCACAAAATCCGAATCTACGCAGAAGAAAAAACGATTCCGGAAATGGAAACACTGAGAATCCTAAGAATGCTCATGAAATGACCCACTAAATAATAAATTGATCAACAGAGGAAATCAAATCTTCGTTTTTATCAAGCGTATCGCAAATAGGTGAGGAGGAGCTGAAGAAGCCGAGGCCAAGAGACTAATACAGGCCTTCATTTTTAGCAGAGCCATCTACTCTACAACTTGCCTCACCCTCGCAGTCAAAGAAATGGATGAACTGGGTGCGTTAATTAGACAGTCCTACAAAGCTGCAGCCTGTCCCGTCATAAGAAGTAATAAACTATTACAATTAGGAATTCATGACCTCCTAGCGGAAATGGTGGATGCACATCTGTACAAAATGAAAGCCTATCAGTCACTGAAACAGGAAGTTTGATCCGAAAAAAAGTGGGCATAGAAGACGAAGGAGTCTGTACACCTATCTTGCCAATTTAAAGACGAATGCACGAAAGCTTAATCCTCCCCAGCCGAGAAACATGTGTCCAGACTATAATAAGAGCAGAAGAATGGCTTTGTACAAAAGTTCCATGACATGTTTTTAATTCACAAAAACATGGTGTACTTGGGCATTGCATAATATGCTGACAGAGACGCATTTTTCTTAGGAGTTGTCGACAATCACGGCCGTCCTTTCGCATCGGCAACGATTAATGAAACGAAATTTCCGCAGGAGGTCCTATAATCTGCCATAGATTTTGTCGTTAATTTACCATTACCAAATACACAATACGCAACACTAAAACCTAAATTCAAAATTTCGCGAAAGAAAGGGCCCACACTGCCGTAATCAGTCTTACAGAACTATACATATACCAGCCAGACCACATTGTTCTGGGTCCCCGCCGGCCCAGACCATCCTAGAAACGAGGCGGCGTACCAATTTGCCCGAGGCTTCGTCGTTAACCGGGAAGTGCACTAATCCAAGCTCAGGTCGGCCAAAGAACGAATGACACCTAAAAAGAAATCGCAATCGAATTCATGAAATACAGATATCTCTTTCCAGAGTCACACAGATCTCTGAGTAAAAACACAAATCAGCTGGCGGCAGCTTCATACGCAGACATACATTTACTCCAGATGGTTCCCAGAGGAGTGCAGCCTCGTCTGTTGTCTCTGCGGGCACCAAAGGGTAGACATACCAGACATTTTATACTCATGCAATCAAGACAAGCCATCGCATAGTCTGCAGCTGTTTACCCAGTCGCATTGGGAGGCCACGCAGCTCGGCTGAGACCTACAGGTTCAACTCAGAGTCACAGAGCGGGCCGATGAGGTCCCCAAACGACGTCGTCAGTCGACCACCTGACGTCCGGCTTAGAGGAAACCACACCAGGAGGGTAACACCTCCTTAACGCACGCCAAATACCTCTCCCTCAGTAAAGTTTTCCTCCTCCTCCTAGCCGATGTGGGCCGAGGCACCGCCGCCGCCGTTTTCTTTCGGCGTGGTTGGCGCCACCGAGTTAATACACAAACTACTGACAGCGCGCAGTTTAAACAGATGTAGCCGTTCTAGGCTGATGGAGCGAAAATCTGTGCGCGTGATCTGCGTGGGGATCTGTGAGCTAATTCGCAAATAGCGGACGTGTGATGAGGAAAATTAAGAATGAAACGATTGATGGCGATAGGTAACGAATAAACTTTGTAGACATCGATAGGGTTAATGACTGTTGTGGGCGCCACTGACAACAACGCCCCAAGCAGCAAGCTAACCAGGCGGACCGCCGTTAGACCCCGGCATGGGCGACCGCGCCAAGCAGAGCGAAAACGGGCGCCATTACCTGATGTATAAATAAACAGTTTTGGTCGTTATACCGGCTACGTCTACCACAAGGTGACAGCGGCGGGATAACCAACGCAGCATGACACCCACAAGGACAGCGAGCCCAACGTAAGCGGCCGCAGCGTCATGCCAGACACTCGCGGCGCGAACGAAGAGCGCGCGAGCGGCACTCCGAGAATGACGATCAATCCGCTCGCCGTGGAACTGCCGACAAAGCTCGATTTCCGCAAGCCCGAAGATTGGACACGATGCACCGCAAGTGGGAACGCTACCTACTCACCTCCGGTCTGACAGGACAGGACGAGACGACGCAAATCAACACATTACTCTACGCCATGGGCGAAGAAGCGGAGGAAGTGCTCGCTGCTTTGAAACTGACAGACCAACAGATAGCATCATACTCGGCCGTGGTGAGTGCTTTTGGAAAGTATTTCCTAGGTCGAAAGAATGTCATCTATGAGAGAGCGCGATTTAACTTTCGGCAACAGGAGCAGCATGAATACGTCGACGCATTTGCGACTGAACTGTTCAAGATGGCCGAAAAATGCGATTACGGAACTCTCAGACGAACTGATTCGGGACAGGCTCGTGGTCGGCTTGCGAGACGTAAAACTCGGCGAGAGCTTGCAGCTTGACGCAGAACTCACTCTCGAAAAAGCAATCCCAGCTGTCCGCAATTCAGAGAGCGTGCAACTTCAACACAAGAAAATTCGCCCCATCGAACAGCCAGCTCTCGACATGGGAGAAGTTCGCGGCCAGACAAATGTCAAACCTCGCCGGAACGAAGCGAAGGTGCATTTCAAGTCGCGCCCTCAACGTACACACAAGACGGGAGACGAACGCTGCAAGTGGTGTGGTGGTGTGCGTGACCACACGAAGACACAGTGTCCCGCGATAGACAAGACGTGCAACCAGTGTGGGAAAAAAGGACACTACGCCCGCGTCTGCATGTCTAAGCCGAAGGACGAGACCTCGAGTATTCGACAACGACCAAAAGATCTCGGAGAGCTATATCTAGGCGAAATCAAAGTGGGAGTGAACACGTCGTGGATGATTACTGCTACCATGAACAACTATTTCATTTTACCTTCAAGGTCGACACCGGCGCGGATGTGACAGCAATCGCACACGACCAGTACGACAGAACAGTCACGGGACCCATCAAGTCAACGCAACAGCTGTTGACAGGCTCAGGCCAGACAGCGATAGCCACTGTTGGCCACATCGATGCAACAGTCACCTGGCGCAACATTCAAGTCCAAGAAGCAGTCTTCATCATCAAAGGATTAAAAGAACCGCTGCTCAGTCGACCAGCTATAGAATCACTTGGGATTCTACAGTGCCCTCTTGAGCTAGACGAAACCCTCGCACAATCAACTGATGTCCCCAACTTCTTGGCGTCATACCCAAAGCTAACGTCTGTGTTTGGAGTCATGAAGACTGAGTACCGCATCAAAGTAAAAAAGATGCTGAGCCATACGCAGTCAGTTATCCTAGGCGCGTGTCTCTTCCACTGCTTCCACTTGTGAAGAAAGAACTAGAAAGAATGAAAGACTTGGGAGTCATCCAGAAGATCGAGCGAGCAACCGAGTGGTATTTTCCAATGGTTGTCGCACGAAAAAAACAATGAGCTGCGCACTTGCGTGGACTATGGTCAACTCAACTAACAAATAATACGCGAACGTGTGCTCATGTCTACGGTGGACAAGTGTCTTGCAAAATTAGCAGGTGCAACAGTTTTCAGCCGCCTAAATGCACGAGCAGGGTACTGGCCGGTGCCACTGTCCAAGGACTCTCGCGAATACACAACCTTCATCACACCAGTTGGCAGGTTCCAGTTACTGAGGCTTCCCTTCGGAATCTCCACAGCGCCAGAGTTCTACCAACGAGAAATACTCCGTGTGCTCGAAGGACTAGATGGTACGAGTTGTCTACAAGATGGCATCATTGTCTCAGAGAAGACAACTGAGGAACACGACACCAACCTACTGATGGCGCTGAGGAAGCTGGAAGATGCAGGTGTTACCCTCAACATCGACAAGTCCTCCTTTTGACAAACAGAAGTAACATTCTTAGGACACGTCGTAAACTCAACAGGAGTCAGCGCCGACCCGGAGAAGGTCAGGGCCATAGTCCAGCTCGACCCACCATGTGATGTGTCAAAAGTCAGGTTTTGTTGGGCTCTGCAAACCACCTAGCGAAATATCTTCCAGAGCTAGCAGACTTTACGAAGCCTCTCAGAGACTTGCTCCACCAAGACGCCGACTGGCACAGGGGCACCGCTCAGCAGCAGAGTTTTGACAAACCCAAGCAAGCTTTAAGCAGGACGCCGATTCT
The DNA here is from genome assembly GCF_055883805.1 of Amblyomma maculatum. Lineage (NCBI taxonomy): Eukaryota > Metazoa > Arthropoda > Arachnida > Ixodida > Ixodidae > Amblyomma > Amblyomma maculatum. Next base: position 39,589,235 of record NC_139346.1, read on the forward strand.
CCCTCACTACGATGCTCAGTCGCATCACACAGTGTCTGTGGATGCTTCCTCATACGGTCTTGGGGCTGTACTTTTACAGCAGTCGCACGAAAAGCTCCTACCTGTGGCATATGCATCACGCTCCCTTACGGATACAGAACAAAGATATGCCCAAATCGAAAAGGAGGCACTAGCAATCACATGGGCTTGCGAACATTTCCGCAAATACCTGCTGTAATCAACCTTTCACGTGGAAACGGACCACAAGCCGTTAATACCGCTGCTGACGACTAAACTACTTAACGAGCTAAGTCCTCGCCTTCAAAGTTTCAGGATGCGCCTTTTGGAGTACGACTACATCATGCCCCACACTCCCGGCAAAAAGCTGTACACAGCTGACCTTCTCTCCCGGAAGCCATCTGGGAAACCAGCGGACAATGAAAGAACTCTCGAGAGTGCAGTGCGCGAGTTTTAAGAATTAGCATTTGAACAGCTCCCTGCTTCAAACCAAATGCTGGACAGAATCAGGGCAGCATCCAGTCAGATGCAACACTTTCCAGGGCGACTACCTTCTTGCACTACATCATGGCCAACTGTGCATGGGCTGTCACCTGACCTGAAAAGGTACGTAGAGATGGCTAGTGAGATTTCGCTCGTTGATGGTCTGCTATTCAAAGGCGACAGAACAATCATCACGCCAGACATCAAAGTACAGGTTCTGGAAAAACTCCATACAGGCCACTTGGGCACAACGAGGTGCCGAGCGAGGGCAAGGGAATGCATATGGTGGACAAGCATAGGCAAGCACATTGAATACTACGTGAAAAAGTGTCCAACTTGCAGAGAGCACAGAAAGCCAGAAACAAAACCCCTGCTTCTAACCCCATTGCCAGCACACCCTTGGGACACAGTCGGCATGGATCTCTTCACGCTGGAGGGGAAAGAGTATGTTGTAGTAGTAGACTACTACTCCCGATTTTTCGAGCTAGAACAGCTGCCGAAGACAGCTACAAAAACATAGCCCTAGTCTTAGAGCCAATGTTTGCATGGTACGGTGTTCCATGGACAATACGCACTGACAACGGGCCGCAGTTGATTTCCACAGTTCAAAGAACTAGTGCATCACTGGGGAGCCTCACACACAACCTCGAGCCCTTACTACACGCAGAGCAACGGTATTGCTGAGAGGGCTGTGCAGACAGCAAAGCAGCTTTTGAAGAAGTCTTCCAACACACACGAAGCGCTGCTTGCCTACAGGACCACACCCAGCGTGGAAGGGTTTTCACGAGGAGAACTCTTAATGGGTCGTCTTCTGAACACCACAATACAAGCCACTTCGAAGCTGCTAGCCCCGAAGTGGGACGACAACGAATTCAGACAAAATAATTAAGCCTACAGAACTCGTGCAAAACGATCATACGAGACTCAGCACAAGGTACGGAGCCGAGAGCGCTTACCACCAGGCACAGCGGTGCGCATCCTCGCTGGAGCTGCATCACACGGCGTGGTAACACAGCCAACATCAGAACCAAGGTCCTACGTTGTACAAACCGACAGAGGACAAGCAAGACGTACAGCAAGACACCTGCAACCGTTGCAGGACACGAGCACCACAAGCAGTGGAAAATGCCTGATAATGAGTGGTTACAATGATTAGGCATGACTCATCATGACTACGAAACAATCAATGTCATACGACTACTTGAAATGACCGAAACTGGCTGGAAACGATAAGAGGTGAACGGTGAGAGGCAAATGACAGGATATGAAGAGTAGGCTTTCGACATTCTCCTATTAAGAGATATCTAAGAGGCCCTCTAATTCTTTTTATTTTCAGTACATCCAGCTGGGCTTAATATTTTGTGTTGCCTTTCACTCTCAGGCTTATAATCATGTAATTTTGAAAAACAGAAAAAAAAAACAAAATAAAAGTAACAAAAATCAACGACGTGGTAGGAACTCCGATGAAACGTTTTTAAAGGGGACGAGCCAGTCAAGCTTGGCCGTTCTTTATTTCACTTCCATATTTTTAATTATATTTGATGTCTACCTAATTTTGTACTTTGTGACTTGCTGTCTAGCAGAAGGTGGTGGTGGTGGTGGTAGTGGTTTATTATTAATCAGAAAGAAAGAAAATAGTGTTGCCGGCTGCGGCAACTCCTATCTAAAATCTGAAGCACCTGAGCGGCGGCCGGCGGGAAAGAAAAGGGGATAGCGCCGTCCTTGTCGTCTCGTCTTGTCCTTGTCTCTTTGCACTATACCATATATTTGTTCAAGACACGTGCTAACACGCCCAATTTACCACGTTAAAAAAGGGGATAGGGAGAAGATAGCGAGGGAAAATGCAGAGGGCAGTGATAGGAAGAAAGAACAGGGGCAAAGAAGCTCCTCCACGGCTCTCATTCGAGTGAGACACTTTGAAATTCGAAATAAATCCAAGAGTTGGCTTTTAAAGACCAACACAGAGGCGCTGAAGGTCGTTTTAGTCCTGCCGTAAGTGTACCATACCTTAATTTGGCGCTCAGTACTTACAGCATGTCTTTTCTCCCTTCTGGAAGAAGGATCTCTTTCTTCCAGTAATGCATCCATTACTCGGGCATCACCTTTTTTGTGATATTGTAATCTGCGTGGACTATCTCACACGTTACTGTGAAACCGCCGCTCTTCCATCTGCTACGGCGCATCAGGTGTCGCTTTTCTTGCTGCACTCAGTCATCTTACGACACGGGCCGCCACGAATTGTCATCACTGACCGGGGCCGACAATTCACTGCTGATGTTGTTGAAGAGCTCATGCGTTTATGCGCCGTAACTTTCCGACACTCGACGCCATACCATCCCCAGACAAATGGCTTGACTGAGCGCGTCAACAGAACGCTTATCAACATGCTAGCCATGTATGTGGACGCAGGGCATAAGAACTGGGACACCATACTGCCCTTCATCACGTATGCGTTTAATACCGCCACGCATGAGACGACTGGATACAGTCCATTTTTTCTGCTTTACGCCAGACCGCCACGCTACTCTCTGGATACTATCCTGCCCTTCACAAGCCGTGAAGACCCCTGCCTGGCTGAGACCCTCTGTCTCGCCGAAGAAGCTCGGAGAATCGCCCGATTACGGTCTGGTGCTTCACAAGAACGTTCCAAAGTGCGATACGATTCCAGTCACCGGCGGGTCACGTACTCTGTAGGTGATTTAGTCTGGCTATGGCGTCCAATTCGGCGCCGTGGCCTACATCAAAAACTCTTGGCCCATTATGACGGCCCATATGTGGTTATCAAACGCCTTAGTGATTTAACTTATGGGATAGCCCGCCTGACAGCATCGGGTCGCCGGTCTGCCAAAACCGAACTGTGTCATGTTGCCCGCTTGAAGCCGTGTCAGCCTCGCACGACTCACGAACACGCCCAGAGGGCTTCGTCTGAGTAGGGGGGAAATGTCACGCTAATGACGACGATGAGGGATGGTGATGGTGAGGCAGAAGAAGAAGACGAAGCGTTGGTGCCTGGGGCTAGTAGGCTTCACCTTATCCCACTGCCATATCACTGTAAATAAACACCCCTTTGCTATTTCATCGTAACAATATGATCGGGAAAGGGGCCCAGGGCTTCGCCGCATGACGATGAGGTATGCAGATTAAGAAGTGTAGGTTTTAGGAGAAGCAACAAGCTTGAAGGATTATGTTGCACATTTACAAGGGGTTTGGGAATACGCCAGAGTTCGTAAGAGAACAAGACTAAAATTTAAAACATTACAAAAGTTCAACGCTGCTGAACTAAATATTGAGCGAAAGCATTAGCTGCGGGTGACCGAGCGTTCTTCTTCTTTTTCTTCTTCCTCAGTCCACATATAAAGCCTCGCTTTAGCCAACCCGTATGAACGTGCCTTAGTGGCCTATAGGAGTAACGTGAATGTCAGGGTCCTAGCAGGCTGATTCTGACATAACCATCCCATGTGAAACGAGAGACCCAAGTTGGCAGCTCCTGCCAGCCCACATGTAAAGCCCCGTAACACGTGAGCACCAGCTGCGCCTCTAGCGTGCCACGCCGACCGCTTTTGTGTCACGTGGGTGTGACGTCACACGCTGCGCCGTGGCTGCGACCGCGGCCGACCACTTGAGGTGGTAGCCCAACTCTCATCCTAGTGTCACGTGGGGTGCGAAGTCACAGCGTTACGTGTGTGTGGCCGCGCTAGGCCGACCGCTTGAGTTGGTAGCCCGCTCTTCCCCTAGTGTCACTTGGGGTGTGACGTCACAGCGTCACGTTGGTGCGACCGCGCCACGCTCAAGGCGTAGTATTGCTCCCTAGAGTAGTATTGCTTTCGAAATAAAAAATACGAAGCGCGCTCAAACCTGCCAGTTTGCGGTTAGCAGTTGATGGTTCCCGGTGCTGACAGCTAGGGAGCTAAACTGCTTTACTATATATACAGTTAGTCACAAGCCTTTTCATTGGCTCCATCCACCACAAGTGACCCAAATAGCACACATGAAAACACACAAGAAAAAGTATTGGCGCCTTACATTCGCGACAAACCCCATTTTTGTTTTAGTACTGGTGCTATATGAGCCGAAAGGGCTCTCGTTGCTGCGAATTCCATGCGGCGAACGTCCCACCAGTGAATTCTTCAGCTCGGAGAGAGGATATATGTTTTCGCCTACCCCCGCCTCGTCCAGCCGATCAAAGCAGCGGCCGATGTCTTCTCCGTTGCCGCCGCCACTCGGGTGATCTACCGCGCTCACTGTCTGGAGAGCATAGTATTAGATGAATAGGGGCCAGATGGTTGAGAAAGCTCGTCTTCTGCTGTCCATCTTGTGTCAGAACGGCTTGGAGCCGAGTGAACGTGTGGACTGCCTTGGTCCTGCGTCGATCGGGTTGAACGGATTGAGCACAGTCCCGTGTTACTGATGCGCGCGTGTGCGTTCGTGCAGTAATTCATTTGTGCCATTTCCACGGCTTTTTGTTGCTCAGGGAAAGTTTAATAAGTGCAGGTGTCGCATCCTCGCTTCGCGTGCAGTGACCGTCACGTTGACGTTATGCTGTCTTAGCAAAAAAAAAAAGAAGAAAATTACAGCGCATTTCTATAAGGTATGCTGTTTACCCATTGAATTATGAGAAGGCGTATCTTTAAATGTGGTTAACAAAGATGTATTAAGCACAAATGATTAAAAACGCGGCTACCATTTTTTCTTGTTCTTGGTTGGGACTGTCAATTTCACTCTTTCAGTATTGTACACCTTCAACCAACTGGGAAATATATAAAGCCAGGCTGATTAGTACAAAACTTATATGGGAGACGCCGCTGTTTCTGCCCTATAGGTAAAAACACGCACAGCAAAATTAGCTACACTAATGACCAGCGAATTACACGTAGAGCCAGGAAATGAGGCGCCTAAAAGGCATCATAATGAATAACAATAACAAAGCGTGCGCTTAAAAAAACCGCACACGCGAGCAATTCATGAACTGGGGATTTGGAGGACAGTATTTAGTTGACGCAACCAGTGGTGTACCAGAAATATTTTTTGCTGTGTGTGTGGGGGGGGAGGGGGGGGGGGAGGGGGAGAGGTCATAAGCCGCGGGTTGAAAAAAAAAAAGGCCCCCCAAAAAGCAACTGATGGAGCAATGAGAAGATTTCAGAATAACGACCCCTCCCTGGCTACTCTATGGACGCACCAAAATAGCTTTCCTAGCAAACACAATTGAAGTGCAGCATATTTACAGTGACCTAGAAATAAGGCACTTGTAAAAATCACATAAGCGGTTGGAAAGTGTACTGAAGAGGAACTGTACCCCCTCCACAGCAAATAGTTGCCTATCGACCAACTCCCGCGCCTATCACCGCAGTGCCTATCAACTCTCGTGCGACCGGTGCGAACTTGTTTACCTTCTTGTGGCCGCTCGCGCGCAGTCATTTGTAGACATGTGCTCGGAGACCTGCCTGCGAGCGACGCGAAATCGTTGTCTTTTTTTTGTTGTTGTTGTTGTTGTTGTTGGAAATAATGTACAAAGCTCTCCCTGTCCTTTCTTGATATCGCTCCCCTCTGTACTTCCCCTCGCTATCCTCTCCCTATCCCCTTTTCTAAATTTCTCGCCGGGCGCAGCGCAGCTCGAGTGCTTCAGATTTTAGATAACGGTTGCCGCGGCCGGCAGCACTCTTTTCCTTCCTTTGTTTGATTGTTCAAATAAATAATCACTACCACCACCACCGGGTCTCAAGCAAACATACAGGCAGCACTGTAGTCACTGCGTTCCGAACCTCTGCCTTCTCTAAGTTTATTCTTCCACACACGTGCATACGGGACAAACCTATGCCGCGAAAACAATCGCTGTAGGTTCTTTTATTATAAAAAAAATGAAAAGAAAACTGTCGTTGAGGGGTCAAGCGCTCAGTGGCAACTCCAGCTTAACCAGGCGCCTCTTCTGAGCCCCCGGAGCTCAAACAATCCCTTTAGTGACGCATCGCGTACCGGTCAGCCTACGCGTATCTTTTTTTTTTCTTTATTACCGTCTTGGCAGCGCAAGCACAATACCTGCTTCCTCGCGATAAGCTGCGCACATGCATGAGCATAGCGAATGAGGCGCACGTAGGGAAACGAGAGAGCACTGAACGCGCCTACTATCAAAAGAAATAATGCATACATTAATAATAAGTTCACAGGAAAGGGAAGGTACCGTATCCGCCACGCTTCTCTCTGTGGACGCCTAAACCGCGCCGTAAGGGAAGGGAGGAAGATGGGAGTGAAAGCGGAAAGAGAGAAGGAGGAGCCGTAGTGGAGGGCTGCGTAGTATATTCGACCACCTGGTATCTTTAACGTGCGCTGACATCGGAGAGGTGGTGAAGGGTGGCAGTTCCTGGTCCTACGTAAAGCCCCTCTATCTGAAAAGTAGCGAAACTCTCCTCCCTTCGGCTGCTTTCCTCCTCGATTCTCCTCTGATTTCACTCTTCCACCGGCTGGAGCGCTGCGCACGGCACGCTGAACCTGCCTGCACTCGAGGGGCGCCGCGGAAGGGTCAATGGTAGTGAATGGCGGAGCTTGTTGTGCTGCCTTTTAAAGAGTTCTTTTAAATGTGCTTTGCACAGATAAATATATAATCAATTTGAAAATGTTATGTTTGTTTTAAGCGGCACATATTGCTCGCGACAACAAAGAAAGAAGGAGAAGACACGCTCAGAATGGCAAGAAATGTTTGCACTCAGCATCGCTCTCGGGTACTCTGAAGCATCAAGAACGGGAAATAAACTGAGCAGGCAATTAGGGTGTCATCTGTGTTGGGTGACAGATAGATGACCCTGAATGAGGGCCAATGCCCCCTTCAGAAATCTTCTGCATCTTTGCGCGTGAGCGGCAAACCGACGAATTCTGACATCGATCGCTTCTGGCTAACCTATATGCAAAAGCGTCAATTGTTTTATGCTTTCATTTTCAAATCGCATCTGTAAGAAAACGATGAAGCAATGTTCCTACGGCTGCTAATCAGAGGCAGTGTAGCTGCAAAAAGTGGCTTTTATTTCTTCGCAAAATCAATTGATCAGCAAAGTGACTCAGGCAAAATAGCGTCTTATTTTATTGGCACAACACTGGTTTGATTTAAAGGTCGTAAGATGTGGCGCATACAAAATACACAGTTCCAAATACAAAAGAAATGTAGCGATAAACACTGTTGCACATTGGAACCAAGTAGCATCTTTGATTTTACTGACACAGCACTGGTCGCTTTGAAAAGGGTCGTAAGACATGGCGCAGGCACATTAATTCAAAGCACACATTTCCAAATAAAAACAAACGAACAGAAAAACACTGTTAGACAATTGGAAGATGCTGAGAACCCTTAACGAAATGAAAATACTATATGAAAACGAAGCGCAAGCAAAAAATTTTCGTACAAACATTTTTCACACACGCTGCAATCCAATTTTAATTTCGATGATAATAAGCTTCTGATATGCACGAGAATATCTTCAAAAGGTGCAAGCAGTTACCAGAAATTTTGAAGTATTTACAGATTCATTCAGGCAACAGGCAAAATAATGATTGTATACAGATTTCCAAACCACAACTTTCACAAATGTTTCGAATTAATAAAACATGAAATTACGAATGCATACTGTCACCGAATCTGAGCTGCAGCGACCCGCATGCCTACGCTTTTGCTACCGCATTTACTGCTAGTCACTGGAGATAAATTGGAGGCTTCATCTGGGACAAGAATCTGGATCCGTACTTTCGCGAAAACACTCACAATCTCTTTTGCAACATCGTGGCAGGCTGGGAAGCAAGATACCAATGAAATGCTATCTTTTATCCGGGCCTGCAGTTGTGCAGTGCTGATTGAATTTTTGAGGAGAGCCTCTCTCTTACTGGGAAAAAAGTTCTCAGCAATTTTTACAGTTTCGATGAAGGCTGGTGATGGGTTCGTCAGTGACATGTGAGACTGTGAAACGTTCTTCAACTCAATTAACCTTGCCGGTGCCGTGTTGGTACAGTACACTATAGTGTTGATAATCAGCGAAGCGCGGCAGTCGTTCTGTTCTACGTTCTGTTTCTGTTCTACTTGAACACTGAAACGCGCAGCAGCACGGCATCGCGCGCACGAAACTGCACGCGCGCAAGCCACAGGAACGCACGACGAGGCAGTTTAAGGGCGGCAGTGAGAAAATAAAAAACAAGCAAGATTTTGCGTGCGCTGATGACGTTTGGTGACTTGTTGGTAACGTGAGGGGGCCCGGCAGCCAACGACAAACCAGAAAAACCGCCCTCACTCTCTCTTTGGAGAGGGGAGCGTAGAGGAGCAAGGAGGAAAGCGCCGAGAGAGGGAAACGGCCGAAGCAACAGCCGCAGCAGCAGCAGCAACAGCAGAAACCGCCGCAGACACCATCAAAAGGAGTGAGTAGTGACTCTCAGGACTCAGCTGAGGTTCAGGCTCTAAAAAAACAGAATCAGTTGTTACAGGCGCAAGTTAAGGCACTGCAGGAACAAATCATTGCGATAGGCAAAATTTCACAACCAATGGAGACCGAAATGCCGGTAGCGGAGGCACCGCAGAAGGAACGGGAAAAGACCCCTAAGGACAGTCCTCCTGCAGCAAAAAAGAAAAGAGGTCCCGAGCCGGATCTCGAAACCCGCGTCCAAGGATTGGAAAAACGATTCGCTAAAAAAGAAGACGACGACAAAATTTTCCAACAACAAGTTATGACCGCGTTAGAACGCCTGAACAGTGCTATGGCAGAGATGCGGGTCGAAATGGCTAGGAGAGACGAGAGAATTCAGTTGGTTTACCAAGAGATTCATAACATTAAAAATGGCTCTGCATCACCGTAGAAATACCATTTGGCAGGGGAACTGTAGGGGCTTCAGTCGCAAACGCGCGGTACTGGAAACTTTTTTGACGAACATTGACTAACCCGAAGTAATCGCATTGCAGGAGTGCAGTAAGCACGCTAAGCTAGCGAGTTACAAATCATACGCGGGACGAGATGACAACACGCGAGTGGTCACCCTTGTCAAAAGGAATATAACGGTGCTGCAGCATAATACCGGGACAACAAATGTTGACCATATACTAATCGAAATAATCCCACAAAAAAGAAAATTCAAAAGTTTATTCATCCTCAATGTATATAGCCCGCCTCGACAAAAACGTCAATGCAACTTCAATGAGCTATTCGCCAAAGCGCGAGTGATCGCGAAAGGAGGACCCCTGTTGATAGTAGGGGACTTTAACGCGCATCACACGGCATGGGGGTATAGATACACGCAGGTAAAAGGACGTGAACTATGGAACAGCATTCAGCAGAATGGCTTATTGCTTCTGACGGATCCCCTGAAACCAACCCGCCAGGGTAACAGCGTTTCGATAGACACATCTCCGGACTTAACTCTAACTGGAGGCTGCATTTACGCCAGGTGGTGCAACACAGGCGAAAACTTAGGCAGCGACCATAAAATTATAGAAATCGTAGTAGATAACGGCCCACCGGTCGTCCGCACCAAAAAGGCAACGTTGGTGAACTGGGAGGCTTTCCGAAATGGCCGCACAGGTGACGAGGAAGGCATAAGTAACATTGACGATTGGAATAAAAAGGTCATTCAGTCGGTCAACGAAGCAACGGAGGAGGTGGAGGTTGACGAGGACATTGAAGGAGTAGACCGTCACATGGTCAGGCTCTGGCGTAAAAAGAAGGATCTAGAAACGAGACTCGCACAGAAAAGAGGGAATAGGAACTTGCGCAGAGAACTGGCAGTGCTTAATAAAGAAATTGAAGAATATGCGCTTGTTTTAACGAGGCAAAACTGGGGCAGCATTTGTGAAAAACTGGACAGGAATATCGGGAACGCAAGTACGTGGCACTTACTTCGGCATCTTCTAGATCCCGACAAATCTAAACTGGAGGCCAGGCAGCAAATTCACAGGCTAATACATACCTTCGATGGGACCGCGGCTACTCTCATAGCCCAAGTCCGAGACAGGTATTTGAACTGTGCAGAGGGTATAGGCCAACAAATGCCTGATTACAAGGGCCAGGAAAACCCGGAGCTAGATAGCCCGATAACGGTTGCCGAAGTCCGGGCAGAAATAAATAGACTGAGAACAAAGACTGATGCAGGTCCGGACAGAGTCAGCAATCGAATGCTAAGAAACTTGGACGACGCGTCGATCCGACACCTCGCAGCATTCATGCAGGAGTGTTGGGAGGCCGGTCGGCTGCCGGCGACATGGAAGGCCGCAAACCTCGTATTCCTCCCGAAACTGGGGAAGCGGCCGGGTTTCGAACACTTGCGTCCGATCTCGCTCACGTCATGCGTGGGGAAACTAATGGAGCATGTTGTTCAGGCCCGGCTGAACCGGTTTTTGGAGGACAACAATATCTATCCGAACACCATGATAGGATTTAGACCGCAATTGGCCGCATGCGATGTCATGCTGCAGCTAAAAGAACAGATCATACACAATTCAACAGTAGACACCAGGGTGATCGTTGGTCTAGACGTGTCAAAAGCTTTTGACAACGTGAAGCACTCGGCTATTCTGCAGAATCTCAGTGCATTAGATGTTGGAGTTCGCACGTACAACTACATACGCGACTTCCTCAGCGATAGAACGGCAACTATCAGTATGGGGGGACACACAGTAGAAGGTATTCGACTGGGAAACAAAGCCACACCACAGGGATCGGTGTTGTCCCCGACGCTGTTTAATATCGCCATGATTGGTCTCCCCCCAAAACTAGACGAAATCCAATGGCTACGCCATACATTATATGCAGATGACCTGACTCTGTGGATGTGCAGGGGCAGTGACGGTGAAATTGAACAGACACTCCAGCGGGCAATCGAAGTTATAGAAAGATACTTAGAACCGATCGGGCTCAGATGTTCGGCCGAGAAATCGGAAGCGCTCGTTCTCACGTCAATGCGATCGCCCCATCGTCGACGTATAAAGCAGGATAACCCGAAAATAACACTCAGGGTCAACGGTAACGTTATACCATCGGTGGAAACCATTAGAGTTCTGGGATTACGAATTCAGGCCAACGGCAGGAACTCGGAAACGATACAGAGGCTAGACGCTAGCACGAGTCAAACCTGTAGACTCCTGAAGCGGATCGCAAACAAACATGCGGGAATGAAAGAAGCTAACCTCCTTAGGCTAGTCCAGTCTTTTATAATCAGTAGGATAGTCTACGTGGCGCCGTATTTACGGCTTCACAAGGCAGAAAAGGAGAAACTTGACGTTCTCATTCATAAAGGGATAAAAACGGCACTAGGTTTACCACCCAATACATCAACAAACAAGATTATGAGACTAGGGGGTCTCCAATACCCTCGAAGAGCTCATTGAAGCTGCAAGGACTTCACAATACCAGAGACTGCTGCGCAGTCGTACTGGTCGGAGCATTTTGGAAAAACTGGGGTATGAGCCGCAGGCATGCTCCAGACGTACAGAAAAAGTACCTAGACAGGTTAGAGACAAATTAAAAATACCTCCGCTCCCCAAAAACATGCACCCCGTTTGCCATGAGAGCCGGAGGAGTGATAGAGCAACAGCGCTGCAAGCCCGTTTTGAGGGAAGACAGGACGTCTTATATACAGATGCCGCACAATGCGCGAACGGTAGGGGACGTGTTTCAGTAGTAACTAGAGAAGACGGGGGCTCGGTAGTATGCTGCAGCACCAGAAATTCGACCACGACGGAGGCGGAAGAGGTGGCCATCGCGCTAGCTCTAACACAATAACAGGTCAAAATTATAGTTACAGACTCGAAATCAGCGATTAGAAACTTTGACACGGGCCGCATTTCGGCCATAGCAGCAAGAGTGTTGGCCAGTGGTTCACCACCGGCAGAGCAGGTCGCGCTCATTTGGACACCGGCGCACCAGGGGTTGAGGGGGAACGAGAAAGCGCACGTACTGGCCCGAGGATTAGCTACATTCCGGGATCCCAGTGGCGACTTATGCGCAACCCCGTACCCCTTGCGCGATGAGGAGCCCTTGCAGTTCGACGATGACCTTAACACCTACCAAGATATCCTAAATCATTACAAATTAGGCAGATCAGTACTACCAAAAGCGTGTAAGCAACTCAACAAAAGCGAGGAGGTTATGTGGCGTAAGCTACAGACTGGAGTATTCCCGAACCCCCGGCTTTACAGCAAGTGGCACCCGGAAATTTTTAGCCCCAGGTGCAAACGTTGCGATGGCATAGCGGACATGATCCATATGATATGGACGTGTCCTAGATTTGGAGAACCTGACCGAACAGATGAGTCCTGGGAGGCACTACTTCTCAAGCAGGACGAAAAAGGGCAACGAGAAGTCATCCGTCTTGCCCTGGCCGCTGCTAAGATCCAAGGGATCCAGGTCGACGGCTGAGGGGGAGGACATGGTTGGGACAGAGCTTCGCCTCGGATCCTCACCAACCTTTTGACGGGTGCAATAAATGTTATTTCTCTCTCTCTCTCTCACGAAGTGCACTTACATAGGAGCAGACGACGCGGCCGCACTGCGCGTAGGTTTTGACGGGATCTCCATGGAGGGCGCTGACGCACAGAGCGGCGCAGCGCCCCCTAGCCCAGGTTTTCTCCCCTATCGGTGCTCACTGTCACACGGCAAAATCAAGTGTCATTTTGAAATGACGGCAGTGCCGATGCGGATGCTGCAGCCTTATGTGGAAAATAATTAGTTTTCACGAAAATACCTTAAAATTCAATTTTATTGCAAGCACAATTACCCCAAGGTAATATTCAGTTTATTTGTGCATTTGAGTACATGGTTGAGAACATGCACGGTTACTGCTGTTTACATGCAAAATCGGCCTCGTTTATGATATATAGTTACGCTGCTAACTGCGGTTATCGTGAACGTAGCAATTGCGACTTTGATTTGCATCGTTAACCGAGAAAATGCCGGTAGCGCCTATGTATGGAAATGAGTCACTGGTGTTTGAGCACGAAAAGTGCACGAGTTGTATGATTCAGAGCAGCGTGCATTTTTTCACACAAAATCATGTCCGACGGCGCTTCTAAGCAGCCACGCACGGCAGCATCGTCACGTCTTCACAGCGTTTGCTCGGCGTGTAGACACAACGTCGAAAAAGGTCCAATTTCCGCAGCATCACGAAATTAGGCGAGAAGTTCGCAGCGTTCACAGTACCGGATGCTACTAGCTTTCCGCTGTAATGCCGCCCGTGAGCGCCGCGAACGGCAGAGTGCGCGGGGCAAGTGCGCTCCTCCGTGGTCGTCGCTAGGCCTATAGTTTGCTTCGCATTGAAGTAGTGGGTGCCGCTTTCGTATGGCCAGCTTAATAGGATATATGGCTCACTTGTGGCACTGCCTTGAGAGAAATGATAATAATGAGAAAAATGTGCAATTCAAATCGACGTTGCCTTAGGAGCGTAGCTAGCGTATGCGTGTACTACAAGGGTGAGCTGTGCCGCACCGCCGGCGACAATGGCTATGAAGTTGCGTGTAGAAATTTGCTTGTATCGCAGCAATTACTCCTCCTAGCGACTCGGTACGTGTCAACAATCCATCAAAAGTATTAATTTCTGACATTGCTTTACTCCAGGGATTATTATTTATGGGAAAAAACAAATTCTCGCACACTTTTCTGACGCCGGTGACAGCGGGGCCGGGTGCACCGTAAAGGTGCTGGCTTGACGCTGGCGGCTTGCGGGAGCAAAAGCGGTGCTGTCTTCGACCGGCGCTTGAGCGAAATGCTGCCGTGTCAAGTGACGACTTTCTAAAGACTGGGTATACAAATAACTCCAACTACAGTACTCCAACTTCGTTGATGCAGCTTGAGATACCGCATACCATCGAAGTGCAGCAGCAGACGAACGACTTCGCCTTAGCGCAAGCACTGAGAGCGAGGGTAGCTATTCAAGTGTACGCATCGTTTTTAGTTAGTGACAGCTTAAATCTCTTGATTATTAATAGAAACGCTAATAAAATTACAATAAACATTTAAAACATTGTAATTGTCAAAAAATGTATGAGTAATATGAAGCGTCTTGCTATCGAGACTACACACTCGCCTGCCGGTAGTACTATAGTAGTACTATAGTGCCTAGAATATACTGGCTAGTGTGCCGTCCGGCAGCGCTTCCCTATGGGCGAGGGTGGCGCCATTTGCAATGAAACCCATTTCATAGCGGCAGAGGGCGCTGCTTGTCGGGAGGGTACCACAGGAGCAGACGACGCGGTTTTTTCGTTTCAGAAGCCAGTCTGTTGGTGTTGTGCGTGCATATGGGTTTTCAACTCGGTTCAAGCTGAATCTGGTGCTCTTTTTTTCACGGAAGTGCAGCGTTTGTTTTTGTGAGTGGGGAACTGCATATGGGAGTCGTTCCGTGTGCTCCTGTAGCAATTTCGGTGTGACTGAATCCGTTGTGTGCGTGCGCTGTGTGCGTACGCTGTGTGCGCCTTTGGGCGCTGTTTTTTTTTTTTTTTTTTTCATCATATCTACGAAGAACAAAATGAGTTCTTGATTGTAGTTTTGTCTGCCCGGAAATATGTCGAAACCAAAGCGGCAGTTCAAAGAGAAGGCTTGCTTTGTGCCTTTCTGCAAAAGCGGTCTCCGGTCGAACAAGGAGAGAGTTTCAATGTTTACTGCACCATCTGATGCTACGCGGCTCGCAGAATGGGAACGCCGCATCAAAAGAAAAGACAGAAAGTTATCGTCAATGGCTGTGGTGTGCGAGAAACATTTTGAGAGCGACTATATACTATACGGATCTGCCAACCAAGATCCGTATAACCCGTGCTATGGTCTTTCCAGTTGTGATGTATGGATGCGAGAGTTGGACTGTGAAAAAGGCTGACCGCCGAAGAATTGACGCGTTTGAATTGTGGTGCTGGCGAAGACTCTTAAGAGTTCCTTGGACTGCCAGAAGATCAAATCAGTCGATATTGTTGACCATAAACCCTGACTGCTCATTGGAGGGTCAAATTCTAAAGTTAAAGCTCAGCTACTTTGGTCATCTGATGAGACGAGAGGAGTCGCTGGAGAAAGATTTGATGTTGGGAAAGGTTGAGGGTCGCCGGAGAAGGGGTAGGCAGCGAACGCGATGGTTAGATGGCATTCTCGAGGCATTGCAGATGAAGCTATGTGATGTTAAGAAGATAGTGAGAGACCGGAAAGCGTGGCGTGACATGGTCCATAGGGTCACGAAGAGTCGGACACGACTGAACGCCTGAACTGAACTGAACTGATATTGAGCGCGTGTTCCGTGTCACCGTGAACGGCGTTACAAATGAGCTTCCCCGCGATAAACCACGTCTGAAGCCCATACCTACTATATTCCCGGATTACCCTAAACATCTTGCGCGCAAATCGCCAGCAAAAAGGAAAAGTAGAAATCTGTGCGAGAAAGAGCCTCCAGCAAAGCGTTGCAGGCGTGGTGAGCCAGAAACCTCCGAGTTGAGTTCAGCCATTGGGAGTGCCGAACCAATGATCCTTGAAGAGTCTCGGCCCGCCAATGGAGGTGAAATGAATGAAAATTGCTCCAAACTTTGTAGTCCTGAAGTAGCAAGCGCTGCTGCTGCTGAACAACCCCCTCCAATTACCAGCGAGAGCATGCACCCATTTCTCAACATATCTATTCCAATAACTTGGATGAGAGTACCAACGTTTCCCGCGGAATCATTGGCTTACGCCTACTGTGAAGCCGAAGAAAATAATTTCGCCATCATTTTCACGGAAAAAATGGTAGTGTTTGAAAGCCCTTCACCTGATGGACAATCAGTGGCAACGGTTTACCTGAGGGGAAGAAAGAAGTCAGAACAAATTGTCATGACATGCGAAGAGGCCGAATCCTTGATCGAGGAAGTGACAGCTCTTTGTGGTGGATGCGGCATAAAGCCTGCTTCTGGAAAGTACACTTCCTACAGGGGCATGATTTTTTCTGGGAAGTGTTTGCTATCAGTAAAATCCGATGGAGAGTCCTGTGCTTTCTGCAAGTACCTGAGAATTCTGGCTCAAAACCAAGCATGCAGACAAAAGAGAAGGGAAAGTGAAATGGCAAGGAAGTCTGATGAAAAGAAAGAATCAAAGAACATATCTCGAATTCTATCAAGGACTAAGAAAAAGTTGGCAGGCGCAATGATGCAAATGGCTCACATGAAAGAACAAAATGAGGCTCTTTGTGAAAAAACATTTGACAGCAAAATTAAGTCCCTTCCCACAAAGCAACAGCTGGCTGTAAAAAATTGTCTCCTGGCTGCACGACGAAAGTCGCATAAAGGCATGCGATACGACGACGAATGGATTCTAGAATGTATGTTGATGAGGATGCGAAGTCCGAAGTTATATGAGCACCTCCGAAGAGAAGCCATTATGGTCCTACCAGGGCGGACTTGCCTTCAAAAGTACCTGAAGCGTTTCAAAGGTGGTTTTGGCCTCAGCGCTAAAGTCTTCAATGCCTTAAACGAAAAGACGAAGACCATGGATGTTTACAGTCGTCATGGTGGCCTCATCATTGACGAATTAAAGCTATCGGAGAACCTAAGTGTGAAGTCAGTTGGTGAATAAAGTTTTTATTAGATTCTTGGAATGCTCTGTGCCATATACGGAAAATGAGTTTTGCTAAGCATGTCTACACAGATTACAGGTATGCGCCCACAAACAGCCGGAAAGGAGGCTTTTATGTCTGTCTACATTTCAGGGGCGGTCAGCGTGCGTGAGCGATACAAACGTCAGTTCACTGAACAAAAACTAGGCTGAATTTCTGCTAACAAAAGTAGGAACGATTTGCCACTCCCCAACATAGATCTAGAGAAGTGATAAAAGAATACACTGGAATATTCCTGGAGCTCGTTCTGGCGCGAAAAAGGTGATAAAAGAAAGTGTATATATATATATATATATATATATATATATATATATATATATATATATATATATATATATATATATATATATATATATATATATATTCTGATCTGTGTTGAACACACTGCTTAATGTCCAAACATATTTCAACACAGATCAGAATATATATATATATATATATATATATATATATATATATATATATATATATATATTCTGATCTGTGTTGAAATATGTTTGGACATTAAGCAGTGTGTTCCTTCTGGGTTTCTTTTTCAATTAAGGCGACATCGAAGGCTTTGTTGACCTCGGCGATCATACACCTGCTGACGAGAAGAATGTGCTGGCAGACCATGGCATGGTTTTGCTGTTTCAGCCATTTACTGGTAAGGTGTGTTTAATGCTTTGAAATATTGTCACCAACCAAAATTAAGAGCCCATGTTTTCGCGTCCGAGTTGTTTTGTTTCTTCAGATGCGGCGCCAACAGGAAATGTTCTTCTTTTCCCCACTGATGTCATCTGCAGCGTTTCCAGGTTATCGTATAGGCCTTTTTATCGGGCGAGGGAGATTCGAAAAGCCTCCTCTCTGGACTTTTGAAAAACCGGTTTCCAACGACCCAGTAAAGAGGCCGATGCAAAGGTCTATAGTGTACTACAATTTATAGTTTCAAGAAGGCTCCCCTCTGCATATATGTGAATGGCCTGTCACTTTGCAACAACGGCGAACCAAGGCCGCTGGCTCCTCCAAGCAACTTCTCGTAAAAAAAAAAAAAAAAAAAAAAGTCTCAAAGCCTGTTTGTCCGCGCCATTCGGTTATATGACTTCGGGTGATTTGCAGCGAGTATATTTAACCGCCGGGCCACTGAACGCAAAGCGTGGGTGTGTGAAGTAAAAATCGCGAGTGGTTCCACAGGGCGATTATCATTCCCCGTGTCTCGAATGTGTCATATGACACAATTGAAGCTCCTGCGAGGATTCGATAGTCTACACCGCAACAACTACCTCCATTAAAGTCAATTTTGTGCTTCTATTGCTTAGCACCGTGCTTCGGTTGCGGTACGTTATCCTAACAGGGTTGGGCTTTTTCATTATTTTCTTAAAATTCTTCATTTAATTCAGCAAATTGGTACGACGCCGAGCCTTGGGTGTGTTTTCTTTAGGTTGACGATTTTTCAGCCTAAGATATACTTGGTTCGCATTTTTACTTGATTTAAACTCTTGCTTTCTCAACCAAACTTCTATCGAATATGTTCACTTCCTAGAGACGAAGGTGGCCTCGAAACGCGTCAGCTCCTAATAAATTTTGGTTGTAGCCAGTACTTCAACCCTAACCAGACGGTCTTCCATCGAAGATGTGCTCTTTTCAATAACTTTTTCTTTCTTCGTTATATCGCAACCTTAAATATATAAGCATACGCACATATCTGTGAGCGATAACTTCTGCCTTTCTGCAGGAGACTGGACTCAGATCCTAGGTGTTTTTGCCTCAAAGGGAAATGTTAAAGCCCCGACCTTGGCTAAAATTATTTTGGAAGCCACTGTCCTTGCGGAAAAAGCTGGCCTCTTCGTGGATTCCATAACATGTGACGGCGCTAGCTGGAATAGAGGAATGTGGCGGCTTTTTGGAATACAGGGTAAAAGCAAGAATGTAATTTCACGCAAGATACAAAATTGCTCTTTTACAGTGTTTTGCTATTTTGAAGCTTTAGGTTTGCATTGTTTAAAATGTGGCGATGGAATAATACCAGATTTTATCATTTTGGATTTATTTGATTTTTTCCCAGGTTCTACAAGCCACGTCCGAAATAGCACCAAGCACCCAGTAGATCAAAAGAGAAAGCTGTATTTTTTCTCAGGCTTTCCACATTTGATTAAGAATGTCAGAAACGGGTTTGTTGCAAAAGGATACCTCACACCAGCTGGACATGTTCACTGCGGCATCATACAAGCAGCTTTCGAAGTGGATCGGGAAAATGTGACCCTCAAGGTGATGCCAAGCATAACAAATGCACACATCAATCAGAACAGCTTTGAAAAAATGAAAGTTGACATCGCTTTTCAGCTGTTTGGTGACCAAGTCATCAAAGGACTTTTCATTTACAAAGAACAAATTCAGTCTTCATATGGGATAGTGCAGCCGACAGTAGATTTCGTGCAAGATATGAACCGTCTAATTCGTATAATGACTTCGCGAACAAGCGAGAAGGCACTCAAGCCTAATAGTCCGAACGAACAATATATCAAAGGCTTCTTAGAGTACCTGCAGGAATGGGAGCAGCATGCGAAACCAGCTGGCGGTGGCTTCCTTACGGAAAACACATCGGCAGGATTAAGAGTGACGATCAAGAGCACACTTGACTTGTCGTTCCTGACGTCGGCTGTGGGGTTCAAACATCTGCTTACGTCCCGATTAAGCCAGGATAAAATTGAAAACCTTTTTGGGATAATTAGGCAGTCGTCGGGATGCAACGACCACCCCACCGTTTCACAGTTTCTCGTGACTGTGAATCTACTAGCGTTCTACAACCTGGCGAAACCGCCTAGAGGAGGAAATTGCACCCCAGAGGTGATCAAAGCACTGCTAAACCCAAATGAGCTGTGTGAAACAACGAGCAGTTTTCTTTCAGAGAAAATAGATGACCTACTTGACCAAGGAAATCTCAGCGAAGCTCATGACGTTGTTGAAGTAATCGTGTCTAGCAGTGACCATGAATCATACACAGAAAAAAAGAGCAATAGTGCTCTAATTTATTATACTACAGGCTATGTGGCAAGAAAGATGATTGCCAGGAGCTGCTGTCCACGGTGTGCAGACTATCTTTGCGTCAGCAAAGCAGAAGCTGGTGCCGATGCTTCTTCATACTTTACTGCTCATTTTGTTAATGGGGCCTGGTGTACCCCAGCCAGAGCTTGTTAACTGCTGTAAAGGCCATGGAGGATGCCTTTACAACGTTTTTTAGTAAAAACGAACTCCATGAAGGAAGTTTAGTTGAATTCTTGATCCAGCTACAGCAGGTGTCTTTTCCTGAACTTGGCTGTCCAGAGCATGAAAAGGCAATTATAACTGCAGTTGTAAAATTTTATGTTCTCTTAAGGTTTCGTTTTTTTGTCAAGGGGCTAAACAAAGAGAGGGAAGCTCGAAGGCGACGACAAATGTTTCTTAAACAGCGCCGCTGCCAGTAAATGCTCCCCTTCATGCTCTGCATCCAACTGTCTGCGTCTTGTTATTGTAGCAATAAAAACAAGTGTTGTATTGTTCTTTCCTGCATTATTCACACACACACACACACACACACACACACACACACACACACACACACACATACACGTATTTGCTTGTCAGCAAATGTAGAGTACACATTGAGAACCACCAATTACCAATAAATCTATTACTGATCTATTTCAGTTGAATTAGTGTAGGTAAAACACATGTACACATATGATCCTTACATTTTGTTAGGAAAAAGCTACCAAAATGACATTACACCAATAAAAGCCTATGGTGCTACCGTCGCCCGGGTACATATTCCGTTTTTACTTTGTGAGCACCGGGGATGTTCAAAACTTGAAGTTACACCGAAGCGTCGATGATTGAATATGCCGCAAAATTCTAGTCTAAGTTCAAAACAAACCTTTAAACTGGTAGTCAGCTGCCTCCAGTAGAACTGTGGTCTGTTACCAACTTGACGAAAGCAAAGAAATGCAGCGCGCGCCTAGACCTCTTGCCGGTGTTGCGAGAGCGCGGTAGGCTGCGGGCGTCGTGACAGGTACCCACCCAGTTTGCAGCGCCCCTGGCGGCGGCCGCCGGCATTCATCGCTGGCGGCGCCACCCAGGAGGCCGCGGTCGGCACACTAGCCAGTATATTCTAGGCACTATAGTAGTACTGCCGGGGATTCGCCTTTTCGGCCATGTTGTGACGTACCCGTGACGTGAAAATTGGGACGGCGCTAAAACGCGTATAAACAGAAATTGATGACGAAATTTAAAAAACAAGGAAAAAAGTTACAAAAAATAACGCCGTCGTCTGCTACTTGGCGCCGATTACAAAAATGCCAACGCTGCGATGCCAAGAAGCTGAAGGGTCGGTGCGAACACTGTTTACGCTGCATACACGCGTCGCGCGGCAGGGCAAGGCTGAGGAGATAGTGAGATACTTACGTATACATTGCGGCTGTACTGTACTATTATAGTAACGGTAGTTGCGACCACAGTGCATCATAGTACACACGCTGTCGGACGTCCAGCAGCAGCTAGGCTGAGCGAACGGCGGTACTCGACGCAAACCCCACAAACAGCCGGTCGTCAAGTGTGAGCGATGCCTCACTTGAGATGCCTGCATGTTGCTAGCTGTGCGTGTTTCATTTATGGACTTAATCGCGCAGAGAAATCGGCGAGTATCAGGATTAAAAAATTTGTTTACGAATACTGAGAATTGGAAGCGCCCAACAGATTTTCGGGCTGCAGTTGCCTCTAGAGAAGAGACGCACCTTTCCGACGACAACGCTGGCCTTCTCAGGGTATCACTGTCGTTGGAAACTGTCTGCGGCAGCCCACCGTTTCCATCATGTTAGCAAGTCTGCTACGGCTGGGTATACGTGTTGGCTTCAGTGGCGTAGCGTGCGGATATCAGCCCGACTGGAGCGGCGTAGTGAAAACACGCATAGTGGAGAGCTCGATTAGGCCATATATCTGGCGATCTTAGCATGCGCTGACATCGGACCACCTTTAGCGTGTTAATTCCATCGAAATGCGATCGTCGTAGCTGGGCTACGCACATATTGCGGGTCAGAGAGCCGAGCGTCTATAATCATTACTGAGCAATCGCGGCGGGGACGTTTTCACGCAGCCGCAAAAATAAGCAGATAAGATTTTCTGGCAGCAATGAAAATGCAATAAAAAGTGTATCCAGATGCCCACTGGCAGCAACAGGTTAGCTTTCACGCTGATGGCATTTAATGTGCCCTGAATTAGACATAGCACGCTGTATGCACATTTCACCGCATGCAGAGTGTGTCACTCTGTTGTGGCAGATGCCTCGTTAAAAAAAAAAAAAAAAAAAAAAAAAAAAAAAAAAAAAAAAAAAAAAACCTGTCGGTATTATTCTGCTTGGTTTCTGAGCATGTTGCATAAAAACATTTTATAAAAGTAGCAACACTGCTCGTCTGATGCAGGTGCACATCACACCACAATGTCACAAGAGAAACAAAATTTGTCAGGTACAGCTTAGTTCCTTTGCTACGGTTTACCAGTTTTGCACTTGCAATAGCATCCGGCACTTTCTTTCAGTGCAGCAAGATTGCTCAGAGGAGAGAAGGGTAATGAGGTCGGCTAGAGAAATGCCTTCACATATACTATTTGACGATCAGGAAGTGAAGGAACAGACATGAAGAGTGAATATGATATATGATGCCTAATTACAATGAGCTAGATGCAGTATGGAAACCATTTTCTTGAAGCAATTGTCATTGAATGTAGCATTCATGCACACATTAACCAGTGCACATGCTACACAAAGCCCGAACCTGTCTCTGAGTGAAGCAAGGGAGCCAAAGGGGAAAACAAGCGTGACTTTAAAGACACCGTAAGTAAAAAGTAACAGCAACAAAAAAGAAAAACAGAAGCATGCACAGGAACAATATTCGACAAAAAGAGGCATGAATTGCAAGGCTGATGTGGCCTGCAGCACATCAGGGTGGTGTTCTGGATTTTTTGGCAAAGGTTCATTATTGCCAGGTGATAATACTGTATGATTTGTATTGGCTTTGCCATCCCGTGTGCTCTTCCAGCAATGCATAATGTCCAACGTGCAACTGTCTAACATCCACTCTCTACACTCTGACTCAAAAACATGCTCAAATGAACCTCACCTGAATACGGGCATAAATATGGGAATAAAGCATGAAATTTACTTTTTCGACATTCTAATTGCATATCATTGGAAAACTAAACGTGATTTAAATTAGCGTATGATTTGCAGCTAGTGCGTCTTGTATGCATGGTTTTTCCAACAGGTTGCAGTATAGCTTCTGTCCTTTATTTTGGTAAAACATGCACACTTTAAGAGACCTGCTACTCACGTAACACATTCCCTGTAGCTTTAAACAGCTCGTCGTTGACTAACAATTGGTGTATCATTTGCTTCCGGTACTTTTTGGCATTTTTTTTACATGCACCTGACATGAAGCCTTGCTTATAAGAAAACTGAAAATTACAATATACAAAACAATACAAAATTTATTTACAGCACTGCACACTCTACAATACACAGCCTAAAATGAAAGGCTGTCACACATTCAAGTAATTACAGTATTGTTGTACTTGTACAGCTCATCGCCATATCTGAAAGGTGGCACGGCCTTGGAGACCAAAGAAGAGAAATTAGTTATACAAAGCAAGGGAACACAAGATAGGGTCAAAAACCCATTCTCCAAGTGTTTGGCCCAAGATAACCCCAGCACTAGCAAAGCAAGCACCCACTGTTTTACCAATGAGTACCCAACACCACTGAGGATTGGTCCCCAAATGCTCAAACCACTAGGCTGCAACTACAGTCAAGGGATGCTATGCGTTCCGCAGTATTACCAGTATCAAAGATCATGGAACTCAACGTCATTTAAATGGTAGTCGGCACCTGGGACAGAGCAAGTATTCCCTGATTCTGTTATGGACAGGGCAAAGGTAGTTATAGTGTGTGTAAGAATGATTTTATCTGTGCATAAATGCCTGCCACACCTAGAATGTTCCCTTTATGCAGTCTACCAAAAAGCAGAAATGTTTGTCTCAGGAAGACAAGCCTTATTTCAGCAAGTCACTCAATGTGACGGCTATCAGGCAAACCAGCACAGCACTTGAAAACTTCATGCTCTAAAAACAATTGTGGGGACACGCAAGCTCAGCATTTACCGCTATGACACAACAGCTTTTATGGCTCCTGTCTGCAGACTCTCATTCGTGTGAATCGACTTTGCTACTGCTAACACCTAGTATTTATTCTATGATACATATCAGTAGCATATACCTGTAAGTTATCCAATTATGTGGAAGACCACTTGTCTAGATACCTATAAAGCCCACTCTAACCAAGCTGTACGGATGCGTTTCCATGGCCTAAGGGTTCCATGGCCATGGCCATTGGGTAATGGCCATGACGTTTCCATGGCCATTACCCAAAGATCCTGCAAGGTTTATCACCTCACACATTCATCTCAAAGGTGAAGCCAGAGACATCACACTGAGTACTCCGCCATGTCACCTGTCTGAAATGTGCCCAAGATTTTCCACTCACAACGTCGCGTTTTGTGCAGAAAAGAGGCTTTAACGTTGCTGCATCAAAAAAAAAAGCAAGAAGCCAATAGCTGAACATCTACGCTACATTAGGCTCTGCTAGCTCGCAAGACATTTGACCACAGTGCCAACAGCCGAGTTATAGATGCAGCTGTGGCAGGGGCTGTACCACAGAAACAACAGATGAATGTGGTCAAGTTAAAATGAAATCGCTTTGTTCACAAATTCTTCAATACATCATGAAAAAGAATGGCTCACTTATGGATAGTATGACGTCTACTGTGTTCAATAGGATTGTACCTTCAGGAAGTTATCTTTAGAATGCAATCTTAAGAATATATTGTGGTGTTCAATTTAGGCTGTACACATTGCAGACGTGCAAAATATGGAACACATTCTGAGGGTTAAATGCAGAGAGGATTGCTGAAGCTGATATAATAGGAAAGCATAGGGATACTAGATAACGTAGAAAACACATGTGACAATAGGATAGGTGTAAGTGAAACTAGTGCAGCTGTCACTTATGTGAGCAAAAAGTTATACAACTCAGTACTAGCACAATGGTACAAAATGTTGAAAAGTGATGATGAAACACAAGTTTCCTTGAAAGTGCTTCTACATAAATGAAATGAAAGTGATTGGCATAAAATTTATGCCCCTTCCTTAAAATTCTCAATTTAAAGCTCACAAGGAACAATGAAGATAAGGCTACAAAAGCAACTAATAGAAAAAAAGCAATGAAGCAGTTATACACAGCTGCAATCATTCGATAAACATCTCGAGTGATGAAGTCATGCTCCAGTGGCTTAGAGCATGAATATGTGAGCTTTACCAACCCTCTTTTAACATATGTGAGTGCCGGAGGGCATGTGGCAGCAGCAAGAATGTGTCAAGAAGCAACTGGCCCAGATAGCAGCCTCATAATAGAGGTATGGAAGGACTACACACAACGCTATCATGGAGGGAGATATTATATGGAACAAGATATGTAGCAATGCACAAAAGGAGCAAAGCATTTTGTACAGCTGCAGTCAAAAATTTATGAAGGACAATCTTATCAAAAAGTTTTTATTTCATTCCTGCGCTTGTGCATCATTATTGTGACTATGGGTTATATAGTGAAACATGAAATGTCAAGCAATTTATCTCGTACACAAAAGAATGCATTTTTTCCCATGCGAAGCCACCTTCAAGAACTTTTGCCAGTGGGTGCACATGCACATCAATATCACCTAGTTACAAAACAGAGAAGTCAATAGTTGCCTTTGTGAAAAAACTGAAGAATACAAAAATGTTCATTGATAGCCGAGCCACACAAATGATGCAGAGGTTAAACAGGTTATCTGGGATCTTGATTAACATCGCTACAAAGCATCAGTAATTGCAGTGCAAAATGAAACTGGCAAATTTTGTAAAAGTGGAATCTAAAATTGCCAAAATGGGTTGACAAGTTGGTGGGGGCCTCATTTTCCGTGCATACAACAATGAAAGACAATGACCACCAAATAGATGCACAAATTATCCTTGGGAAAACTAGTTGATTGCTGTTCATCTACATTCAGCATATGAAGGAAGCAATAGAAAACAAGCATAAAGGCAACCAAATACAAAGAAGCACAGCTCGCTTCACTCTGCAGTTTGTGGAAAAACACAGTGGGCACCTCACGTTTCACCTTAGTAGCACTCAAGATAGGTGTAACGAAATGGACTCTGCTATGGTAAACGACTGCAGACACATCCACCAGGGTGCACGTATGTCAAGTATTCTCACTGAAGTAGTACATCGCAGACTGCCTGCTTGCCACAAACACCAAAGTGAATTGTGAACTGTTGGTGCCCGCACGTCCTACTTAAGAATGGCACTTCTGGAGGTAGAAGGAGAACGTTTTTCTACCTTCCTGTGTTTCATTGACATGAAGCACTTAATAAAATGCACACTGAGTTTAAGCAGAACACAAAAAAGCAAAGTATACAACAAAGAATGACAGCTCTCAGCAAGGGCCACATCACTTGTAGAAGAATACACTCGGTATGTCTACAGATGGTAGACAAAAAATTATAGCACCAAGGAAAGGTTTGGTTTGGTTTGTGGGGTTTAATGTCCCAAAGCGGCTCAGGCTATGAGAGACGCTGTAGTGGAGGGCTCCGGAAATTTCGACCACCTGGGGTTCTAACATCGCACTAACGTCGCACAGCACACGGGCGCCTTGCTTTTCGCCTCCATTGAAAAGCGGCCGCCGAGGCCGGGATTCGATCCCGCGTCTTTGGGAACAATAGTCGAGCGCCGTAACCACTGCGTCACCCCAAAGCTGAACTTGGTTCTTGCACATGCTATCAACAAAATGTACACCAAAGAGATGGTTATATCTCAAAACCACAGAAAAAATTAAGACTTGGACGGCTTTTCAGCAGTATGCTATCGAACATGAAGCAGTAAGAATGTACACATTGATCACTTCCCAAGCATCCTTGGCCGACCATTTACGTGTGGCCGACGTTCGGAAAATGGTCGGCAGCCTACTTAGTCGGCTAGTAAACCACGGCAAGCGGTCGGCCCGGAGGTAGCCGCCAGCCATTTCGGCAAGTAGTTCGCAGCGGCCTTTGGCCCGACTTTTTGGGCGGACTAAATGCCGGGCACGGCGCCAGGTTAATGGCAAGAGTGCGGCAATGCGTTGGCCCGACTGTTGAGGCGGTACATTTAAAAAAAGTTATGAAGAGCACGACTCCTACTTTTTTTTTAAATTTGCCTGTTACTTGGCTTTGGTTTTTCGCGATGTTATGTAATTTGCGCTTAGTATGGAACAAAATGATACATGCTATTCAGTGTAAATGTTTTGTTACATTAGTTAATGCTATTGTTTGTTTAACTTGTCGCTCACAGTTTTAGTGAACCTTATAGCTGTTAGTAAAATTATTTACCGAGTTCTGATAAACAGCAAGCCACAAGGTGACCGCGATTTCATGTGTAGATCATGTCATTATACTGTTTGCTTATTACGAAGCGCAGCTGTAGGTGCTGTAACATCAGTTATATTTTGGCGCACAAGCTCCCGTACACCCCATTTAGCCCGTATCACTCACTGAAATGCGTCCGCTATATGGCAGGGCACTTGAGTAGACGCAACTTCTCATTGTAAGGGAGGAGAAGGCTATTGTGTAAAATAAAAGAAGCGGACAGAAGAGAAAAAGCACACGGGGGCAGAAATTATGCGTAGGGCACTGGCAAGCCTTGGCCGCGGCGAACGCTCCGGCAGGCAAGCAAAGACAAATTCTGATGATGCGTCAAAAATGATGCGTCATCTGTCGAGCAGTGAGACAAGCTCCATCCCGGCCGTTGGTGCGCTTGCCTCGCTGCCCGACAGATGACGCATCATGTTAAAATAGCTTTTCGACTCTCTTCTGCGAAAATTGTGCACGCTGCCGAGAGCAGTTTTTTCTCGATTTCGGAAAATGTAGGCAAGTACCGATGTTGAATCACTTATCAGATAACGTAGACGATATTTTGCTACTTTGTGAACGTTATTTCAGCTTGAATGGTGTAGTAGATTTTGCATAGGAATGTTTTAAATCCCAGCCCCCAAATATTCAAAACCCAGAATATATCCTCCCTCCATGCCTCCCTCCACGGCCGCCGCCATTGCTGGGTTATCATAACCGCGCAGACCAATGATTTCTTACCATGGGAAGAAAGTGTTTGAAATAAGAAAGCAATTAGCGCCGTCACGCGGCCGCACGCTTCTGCCCCCATTAGAGAGTGTCCCAAGCGTCCTTTATTTCATACGCGCTCATAATTTGCCTTTGTATTGCGTTTAAAAAGCCATGCAAGGTGTATATAAGGTTATCCTTTTACTTTTAAAGACAAGCTAAGAAACTACGGTAGGCTAACGGCTGCATAAATCAGCTTGCCTGTCGCCCCAGTACGGGAGAATGTTTTTGCAGGTCGACGATGTGCAATCACGTGACACATGGGTGACGTAGCCTACACGTCACGTACGCGTATCTCGCGGAGTCTTTCTTTTTTTTTTTTCCTTGTAAGAGGAAGCGCTCGCGGCAGTTTTGTTGAGGGGCTTTAGTTTTGTCCACGCCATGGCTCCTCCTCCAACACAGTCTTCTCCCCTCCCCCATGGCTTCAAGCAGTAAACAGAATTTTCCTCCCCCGCTTTCGTTCTCTTTCTTCCGGTGGTCTGGCGGGGTTAGAGCTGGTATTCGAAGCGACGCAGGGACTTCCGAGTCGCGAGTCTGCTTCTTCGCAGCGCGCTGCAGGGATGTGAGTTTGCTTCCTCACTACAATGAAAACGTGCAAGAGTAGTGACCTTATGCGGGGCCTCAAATATATTGAGTACCTGCGCATCAGTTATTTGCACACACGCAGCTTTTTAGTGGCAAAAAGCAAATACCTTTACAGCATCTTGCGGCGCGTAAACGTTGATGTTTGGAATTAAGCTGTGAAATTATACAAGATGTTACTTAGCTTACGGATGATACGTCACTACATTATATATATATATATATATATATATATATATATATATATATATATATATATATATATATATATATATATATATATATATAGTTTTTGTATGTACATAATTGAGGCGTAACTTTTAAGTGCAAAAGCGGCTGATTGAGCCAGGTAAACGACAGCAAATCTTCAGCACTCCCTCCGCTGCCTCTCAAGCCAAACCAGCCCATACCTCACAGCTAGCGAAAAAGAAAAAAAGGAAGCAAGCGTGCATACTGCTTTACCGAGGGCAGCTCCAAGCCGTCACTCGTTTGAAACCACGCTGTCTACGTTGTCTAGCCTGCCCGCCCCTAAAGCCCCTTTATTGAGGGCCTTTACCCGCCCCTCCTTTCAACCTCTCCCTACTAATAGGAAAAAAAATACAGAAGAAAGCGTGCGGACGGCTAGATGCTCTTCCTCCGCCAGCTCGAAGCCGCGCTCCGACGGCCAAGCGCTTTTCCCGCTGCCCCAGTAGAATAAAAAAACAACAACAAAAAAAAAACAAAAAAAAAAACGCCGACAGGACACGCAGAAGTGACGTAGTAGCTCTACGTCACTTTTGTGTCACGTGATTGTGCGTTCACGACCGGCAAAAATACCCTCCCCCATAGTACAGTTATAGTGCCTAGAATATACTATATTCTAGGCACTATAGTACAGTGAACTAGAATTCTAGTTCACTGTAGCCATAGTCTCATTAGCATAATTCGGGCACGTTTCCTGCGTGAATTTTGTTGCGTCGCGTTGCTTCTCTGGCTGTTGTACCATGGCGCGTTGTTGAGCGAAGAGCGATGATTGGTCAAGCAGGAAAACACATGTTTGCAGAGAGCAAAGTAACAGTTCCGTCCGTCTCGTATGACTTTCGCCCCCCCCCCCCCCCTTTTTTTTTTTTACTGAATGCTCTTTTCCTTCCTTTCGTTCTTTCTTCTGGATCATTGAGCGCTCTTTCTGCTGCCTTCCCTATTCGAACCCTTCCCTTCTCGAAATACACTCAAAGCATGGTTACCTAAGCAACAGCACCGCGGAAGGCCTTCGGGTAACTTTGCAGTCCACAGTCGACCTCGTTGACTACTTATCTGCAAAATGCGGTTTTACATACATTATCACATCGAGGCTAAGCCAAGACAAACTAGAAAACCTCTTCGGCATCGTGAGGCAATTTAATGGCTGCAACGATCATCCCACGCCGGCTCAATTTTTAGTGACAGTTCATGGCCTGGCATTTTACAACTTAGCGAAGCCCCCAAAAACAAGAAATTGTAATGCTGAAATTGTAAATGCCTTACTTGGAATTAGCCGTACAAGCGAGAAACCTACGCAGCTTCTTTCAAATCCTATTGATGAGCTTGACCGTTTGGTTGACCAGGGAAGGCTCGAGGACGTCGAAGCTACTTTGAATTCCCTTCTTTCAGATGACCACAGATACGTCACTAGGCCCAGTTCTAGCCGTCTCATAGCTTATATTGCAGGATATGTAACTAGAAAGTTCATGAAGAAGTCAAAATGCAGTAATTGCTCCGCTTATCTCAATTCAAGCAAATCGTGCGCGGCACAAAAAGAAGAAAATCAATTTATCTCAAACTTCGACAACGGAGGTCTTCTTTATCCGTCCTCGGAGCTTGCAAAGCTCGTGCACACGCTGGAAGAGTCTTTCACGCTTTTTTTCTTTTTAGTTCAAGAAAGATTAACGC
Organism: Amblyomma maculatum; assembly: GCF_055883805.1. Lineage (NCBI taxonomy): Eukaryota > Metazoa > Arthropoda > Arachnida > Ixodida > Ixodidae > Amblyomma > Amblyomma maculatum. Next base: position 39,620,024 of record NC_139346.1, read on the forward strand.
AAATAGCATGCGTGAATTTGCTTTGTTTTTGCAAAGCGCAGAGGTTTTCAAGTTTGGTTGCCCTACTCATGACAAAGAAATGACACTTAAAGGGCAACTCCGGTGGGTTTTTCATAATTTTGTGTTTTTAATTGAATTAGATTCCTCGGCACGTCCTGACTCCAACACAAAAAAACCGTTTTCCAAAATTCCAATTAGAAGTATTTAAAAAAAAAGAAAAACAGCAAATCGAACCCGAAACTGATTTCCCGGCCAGAAACGACGTCACATTTGACGAAATGGTGACGTCACACTCAGTATTAGAAAAACACTCGTACGTGCGTTGGATGGTGAAAATAAAGTATGGAAATCATGACGCACTGCATAAAGTGTCTGAGGTAGTTCAATATAAACCTCACAATTTCATAATCACGCGGGAAGTAGACGTTAACGCCTGTGTACTGTTTGTGACGTCAGAAACTCAGTGTTGCCCGCAGAAATACTCTCAACTCAAGCCATGAAAACGGCATGTTTTAAAGCCGTATTGCGCGTGAACGGATTATCGTACGGCACCCAAATTTTGTAGAATGCGTCAGGACGGAGAGAAGAACCTGTGGTAAAAGTTTCACTACAATATTCGAATGTCAAAAAACCCCCGGAGTTGCCCTTTAACATAGTGAAGTTCTACGTCCTCATGCGATTGCGTTTTTACGCCAAGTCGCTAAACCAAGAGCAGACCTCTAAAGCAGAGCAGGTAAAGCACCTAAAGCTGAGGAGGTGCAAGTAATCGTGTTTGAGGACTTTAATCATTCTGCCTTTCTCTTGTGTGTTTTCAAATTTAGCAGCTTAATTTATTCACGGCCTAGTACAGTTCATTAATATTCTCATATAGTTCTGTACAGTTTTACACGTTTGTACCATATTCTTGCACTAAGTCGCGATTTTTTTTTTTCACGTCGTCCATTATGTGGTTTCGTTCATTGTTATGTGCTCTCATTCATTCATTTCGTTTTGAGTAGGACTGCCAGTTCATATGTATTCGCCCACATTTAAATAAAGTCATCAGTAAGCGCTGGCATAATTTCTGTCTTCAATCAATCTTCGCATACCTCTATTTACATGTGGCGCAAAAAGTACGCCAGCCTAGCCTAGCCTACCATTCACTGCGTTTTCAGTACGGGCGAGCGTCGATGGAAGACTTCATTCTAGCCCGCATAAACCGGTGCATCCGATATTAAAAATTTACATGATCATAGAAATACGTTAGACATTCGTCATTGAACCTCCCGCTAGTGTTCGAGAAATAAAGCACCCAATACGTTCAGGAAATATATCTTACCGTTGCTTGTCAGTTCGTCGGCAATCTGTATCTTACATTGCCTGTATTTGTATAGCCGTTCCCTGACGACGGCCGCTTATTTTATAGGGAACTAGTTGTTTTGTTCATGAACATAACCGTTTTAATACATTGAGACAAGCGCGTAGGAGCGACATAATTTATTGCAGCTTCAGAGTGCGATTGAACTACCGGTGACGGTTCACCCAGCTGTCTGCTCCGCGCTCACTGCGCTCCTCCTGCACACAGCGCCCTCTCTCATGTCATCGCTGAAACAACCAGCTCGCCGGCGGCAGACGGCACACTTCTCAACTCGGCGAAACACGGCCGCTCAATGGAGGCGCACTTGGGTGCAGCCCGTCGCGTCGCCCAGAAGAGCCGTATTGCGCCTAGTTCTCATCGCCACCGCTGCGGCGCCACCGCTCCGGGACGAGTCCGGGCGGAGAGCTGCGCGCGGGCTGTGCTTTCGTTTCGGCGTCCGCGTGGTTGGCGCTTGCTCAATTTAGGATTATGAGCGGCGTTTCACACATTATGTGATGCTATGTGCAAGTTTGTATTGATAAGGTGATAGAGGCAAGTCATCATCAATATGCTTTTCCAAGTCATTTGTGGTCTTCCGTTTACAACGAGAACGAGGCAGTCGTGTGCTTCGCTGAGTGCGCACCCATTTAGTTGCGTTTCAACCACTGTAATAACGTATTAGATATTGCAATCTTGAAATCGGGACATGGTCTGGGGCCATTTATTCAGCGTGCACTTTTCTGGAAACTTACAATTCAGGACGTAGCGTTCAACATTATTATTGTTCAGCCTGTTCCTCTCCTTTCACTGGAAATAATATTCAAGTGAGTACCATCACCAAAACATACTAGCTAACACAAACTGTTGCAAAAGAAACAACACAAGACAGCCAGTTCAACCACACGCCCGCAGGCTCAGGCAATGTTTTTCTCGTTTGATTATGAAGCCGCGTGATGCACATAAGACACGCAAGCTTATTTTAGAACCGAATAACTTTTCTCAAAAAAGGTTTATGTGCAAGCGTGATTTTTTCCACTGTCTAATTGATGTTGCCTGTCCAGTTGGTCAGCAGTGGTCGCATTAGTTTGGTCAGGTCCCTATAGTGTGACTGCGGTCTTCTCTCTCGCAAATAAACTCCGGAAATTGCACAAAATAGGGAAGAAGGCATGAAACTAACATGTTGCATAGCTTGCTGCTTCTTATGACCTGCGGGCACTTCATCACCTTGCTAACAAAGGTGCATGGTGATTTTCAGATACCTTAGGGGTCCATCATCAAGAATTTTGATAAGTCCAGGGTTTTGCAGGAATCACACGGCACAAAGTTAATAAATGGATGGGGACTAATAAAATAAAATTATTGACACTCTAAAGTAAGCACTACAAGTTATTTAAACTTTGGTAATATATAAATAATGAAAACACGGGCAGGCACTGAAAACAATAAATAAAAATGTTTCGTGAGATTCTGTAAAACTATTCATACTTTCTCTTCAAATGGACGTGCAAGGTAACCAGCCAAGAATGCGATCGGTGCTAACTCTATGTCAGCTGCAGGTTCACACCACACATGAATGAATCCAAGCTGACTCGAAAACTCTCTCGCAGCAGACGTGATATGGCAGTTGGCAAGGTACTTTCATATTCACGATTGCCAAGTTTTATAGCTGCCTATTGTTGACAGGTGCATTTGCAGACTGATGCTTGCAAGATGCCAACCTGCACAAAGCATGGCAAAATGTGTATAATTGTCACGAAATCGGCGCCCATTTTCATCAAGCCGGTACGGCGCGAGGCCCGCACGGCGTCGCGTGGAAGGCATGGAGAGAAAAGCCCCCTTCCCCGCGCGGGAGAGCGCGTAGCTTTGTACGCGTTGCCGTGACCCTCTTTCCCATTGCCCGGGGAGGACGGTGGTTCATCGGCCTGGAATGTGCCAGGCCTTTCGAGAAAGTTCTATGGGACCTGGCCAATGACGACGCGCGGCTCGACGGGAGGAGAAGAGGGAGCTATAACCAGCGAAGCTATGTGTGTGTGCGCGCTAGCTTTGGCGCATGTTAACAAACAGACGCGGCGCGCCCTATTTAAAGCGACCGCGCCGCTTGTTGAGTCAGTCAGCCAGTCAGTCAGTCAGTTCGTCAGTGCTTTGCGACGTGTTCGACTGGACTCCCGGGGATCACCCGATGCTGGCAAGCCCACGGACTTTCAAGGGAGCGGCGCTCGTCTCGTATGGCGGCCACATCGTGACTCTTGAGGCGTCGGACTGCAACAGTGCCCGGTGAACAATTTGGTGTTTGTTTATGTACTCTCTCGTGTTTCATCTGTTGTAAAGCCTCTACGTTATTGGATACCTGTGTAATTGCATGCTTAGCGTTTGTATTCTGTGAACCTCTCGTCTGTTGTATTTCAAGTGATCTTGTGTATTCCTTTGTATCGTCTCTTGCTGTGCATAAATTGTGTTTTGTTTGTTACTTCTGACTCCGATCCTTACTCTGGTTTGAACCGGCGATCGCTGGGCACCAAACGACCACCCCCTTCTGTCACTACAAGGTAGCTGAATTCCGGCTGAGCTTGCCACGCAGGTCGAGGGCATCTCCTTTGCGACCGGAACAGCTACCCCCCCTCACTCTAAGGGTGTCTGGGAGTGTGCGCACCGTTAAGGGCGCATCGTTAATAATATCCCCCTAATTATTAACGGGTGACAATAATCTGTCGATATATATATATATATATATATATATATATATATATATATATATATATATATATATTTTGCTAGTGGTACCTTCAGTATTTTCTCCGAGGTGAAAACTGCAGCCCTTGTGTCAACTTTTTCGTTCCCGCTTTTGAATTGCCTTAGGCTGCTAAAAAGCGATACTATAGACCCACTTTCAGTGCCTGCTTTAGGGCGTATCGGAAGCTGAAAATAAGATTCGGTTAAATGCAATGCACTAGTAAGGCACACAGAATACATTGTTGTAAGATACTTGATGTGATCAAGAAGGTACTTAATTAGCGCCACTGTGGATCTGGTTGTCACGATTGTTGCTTCGTACGTTTGTTTGGTTAGCCTTTGCTTCGACGTGCCTCCTTGGACCTGAATGTCTTCGATATGGCAAAGTCCAACTCTGACCAAGAGAGTCGCTCGTCATCTGACAAATAGAGGGGCTCCTCTTGGTGTCTCCATGGCTTCACTTGTGCGATGTTGGGCAAGGCATACCATTTTGATATCATCGTCATAAAAGTGATCGTGGCGCAGCTATCTTGAAACACACATGCTTCAGGATGACACGGGGGGTTGTCCAGGAGGAAATAAAGTGTAGCTATAACAAGTGGGGAAAATAAAGCTATTGACCTGCGCACATTAATTTTTTCAAGGTTGTTTGGCTCAACATGAGCTCGCGTGAGTAACTTAACTTGTAATGTGGGCAATTCGGGAACACGGAGGGGACAGCTGAAGGAAGCAGGATCTTTGCAAGCAGGGAGGAAGAAGGAAGCAGGGCTTTGCAAGGACGAGCGCAGCTCGTCCTTGCAAAGCCGCCCCCAAACCCTTTTGGATGACTATAGCTCATCCTCGCTGAATAGGTTCTTCCCTTCAGCGTTTCGAACGAGCAGCTCTCGTTTGTGGCTTAGATGGCATTTTGCTCGACAGATGGCAGCACTGACTTCGTTTTTGTCTACCACATAAACGTCTTTTACGTATGGCAGCATAACAACCGAAATCAGCACGAAAAAAAAAAGCAGTTTTGTGAAGAATTTCGTTGATATAAAAAAAACGGTGAAGGGGTTCGTCACCTGTGAAGTACAGTGAGCATACCAGTGACTTGTCACTCGGCTCCCACCGGCTTCCTTTTCTGTCCTAGCCCTCCCGAGATATGTTTTTCAGCCATGCTGCTCGACGTTGTGAATCGAACAGGAACTCATGGTAACCAATCTTTTCTTGCTTTCATGGTGCACAGCGGCACACAGAAGTTGCATGGCATGGTGCTGCATACGCTTAGGACGCTGTTGACACAGGCACCCGCACCGATGAAACGCATGCGGAACTATCAGAACCACGCAGTTATGCTGGGTAGTCAAAACGATAACACGCGCCAACCCAGCCAGCTCCTTCCGCGTCGTCTGCTCGTCCGTGCCCGGCTTGCCGGCGGCGCTTTGTCCTGGAGTGGTGGCGCCTCCGCGGAGAATGACGCCGGAAACTGTAACTTCTCCCAATACGCGCTTCCCCAGCCATTGAGGCGCGACGCGACGGGCCGCACCAAGTGCGCCTCCATTGAGCGGCCGTGGGCGAAATTATGGCGGCCAAACGTCAGCATTTTCGGTAATGGCGGCACATCATTTACGTCATGACGCGTCAATCTGACGTAATCTAAATATGTTTGCGTATCACGTGACATTGCTCCAGCCAATCAAATTTGAGCACCCGCTCCTTCCCAAGGTCAATGTACAACTGGTCGCGCAACTTGGAAGAAAACGCGTGCAGCTGCCTACTGCCAGCGGCATCAACTCGATGATGAGGGCTCCTGCGAACTGTAAGGCAAATTACTAGCGCACAGAAAATAAGATCTGCCAAAACTCCAAAGAACTAGAAAGTAAACATAATATTCGTGCTCAGGAATGAATGCAGTTTTTGTTTCTTGCGTAAGAAAAAACGTGTCACATTTTTAATAATATTTTAACTTGTTTCTAACGGCCTCTCTCGGCCACTTATTATCCGCTGCGTAGTTGCCCAAAGCTCAGATATCATAGAGAAAGTGATTGGTAAAGAGCGGTCACTCGGCGAAAACTGGCCCCAGGAAATGACGCGCGACTTTTTGCGCTGCCGCCGATTGAAGGATGGCGGCACCAACGTGCACATGCGCGGACGCGCGCGCGACGGCACTCCATAGAGAAACATGTTTCTCTATGTTCCCCTGGCGGCGCCATATTGCATTTCTGATTGGCTCTGAAAAGAGTCACGGGCTTCAAACTTGTGGCGCGAAACCATCAGTTGAGGCAAGCACTTTTAGCGGGTACGTCAAAATGACGTAGCCGTGAAAATTGATTTCAACCGGAGCTATCCTTGTTGCCTGGATGACAAATACGAATGATTTTGGAGTGGAAACAAAGTTACTGATGGTGGTTTGGAGAACACTTACGCTCGATTACTCAATGTGATGAAAATAATGGCATACTGGGAAGGACATGGTAGAAGAACAAATGGTAGCGTAACTCCCATAGAAGCCTGCGTGTCGACTCTGAGCGAGGCTTTAGTTTCCCAGTGCCCCCTGCGAACTGTGAGGCACAACAAACACGTGACGTTGCTTGTGACGTCACAGTAACGTACTTTTGGCGGGAAATTTGTCTTTTTACTTATGAACGAAAAACAAGGCCAACAACGACGGAGGCAGAATGATGCTCGGATAAGGCAGAAAAATGGACACCGTAACTGTTCAGCCAACTTTACTTGACATGGATTTCTACTGTCAAGTTTTACGTTAACTGAAATGTTACGGCATCTTTAACCACCTTATCATAGCATCGTTCTGCCTCCGTCGTCGTTAGCCTGGTCTTTCGTCGCGTGTCATGTAAACGCATTCTGGGGCTTATTTCTTCTGGCACGTTTGTGAACAAGGGCCTTCAAGTGAATTCGGCAAGCACATGGATTTAACCACATGGCTTGAGGCACTTCACTAAGGGCATAAATGAGTGAAGCTGCGCTGCACAGAAAGCCAGGCTTTATTAATTCACGATTACTTACATTGACGCTTCACGACAATGAAATCTTTAAGTGTAGGAGAACGACCACCGCTCATTCGTCACGGTCTTCATGAAATCCTCGTGATAACAAAATTTCCTGAGCGTAGGTCTCCAAACGAGACGCGGTGAGATTATAAAAGGGTGAAAGATCTTGCTAACAAACAAAGTACATATAAGCGTCAAAGAACAACAAATTTACGAACGGAATAACTAACGCTAGCGCTAGAACGCCAACCTGTAAGAGCTTAGGTAAGCAATTCAAATTGGGATTGATAGTATTTAGAATTTAATGCGTCTGAGAAGTGAAAATATCTAGATATAGCTTCGCTCCAATAAATCTCGCCCTGTTCATGATTCCCATATTTTACTCGCGATTCATTTGCCACTAAAAGGAGTCAATGTGAGGTTACAAATTTACAACTTAAGCATTTAACATGCTAAGCATCCCATTAACAATAGGAATATCACTGTAATAACAGCTAAAGCACGTTCAGCGAACGTTGGTGCGGTAATACGACGCAGTAAGCAAAACACGCAGCAAAGGGAGCGGAACGGAAGGCTTAGATCAATGCGGCACGCGTCTTGTGGGCAATGAAATTTCGCCTGCACCGTTCAATTAAAACATGCAGCGATACGCCGCTCATGCAGACGTGTATCCGTAAAACAAGCCACCACTTTTGCGACGTGCCTGGGAGGCCGAGCCGAGCCGCCGAGCTGTGACGCAGCATTGTCCCATCGTCCGGAAATGCGCACATGCAGCGGCAATCAGTTTCTCATCGAGCACAGACAGTCTTCGCCTTGCTGTAAAGCTCTACCACAACCAGAATGAAATACTGTTTGTTACAGATAACCCACTCTGTACGCAGCACGCAACGATGAACGTTGAACCGGGGCCGACGACGCACCCATAACGCGGATAAAAAACGCTTTGGTCTGAGCCATATCTGCATAGAGAAAGAGATTGGTAAAGAGCGGACACTCCCATAGGGCCCAGAGGCCCATTTGACTGTAGTGCACCAAGCGGCCGGCGGAAACTACTTTCGGTCTTGCTGAAAGGCGCGCGATTTGAATGCTAGCCATGCGCTGCGCCCTTCCCTGCCCTTTTGGTGCATTTTTGTTTTAAAAGGTCTGCTAGTGTTTCTATTTATTTTCAGCATGCATAACAGGAAAAATAGATTCCTAGAGCTCTAAACTGGTCATCAACGCAGCTGCGCCACAGCGTTTGCAAAACAGTATTGCAGAAAAGACGCCAAGTGCTTTGTGAAATGAATTTATTTTGCTGCATATAAAACACAAGAGGTGCAACAGGTGTAGACGGATGCATTGAAAATACTTGACACACATTAGGCGATGTGCACAATACAGAAAAATAAAAATACACAAGGTGAGAAACAGCACTTAGGTAGAGACAAAGTTAGCATAACTGATTTCCGAATTATTGCAAATGATATGTAACAAAACAGGCATTATACATACATAAACTACACAGTCCCAGTCGCGGCTACCTTAGCAAGGGTAACTTGTATTGTCCAGGGCAGAGAGGAGTACTGACGCTTGAGTAAAGGCCACACCATTCACTCGTCGCATCTGCCGTGCTTCGGCTGCAGACCGTGGGTCCATGCAGTGCTGTTGGAAAAGGAATGAACATGATGCAGAAGATTGCAATGAAATGTAAGGCCACTGCACCGCGCACACATCTGTGCATGTGGGTGGGTACTGAAAACTTGGTGAGCAGCAGTTACGGTCCATAACAGAAAAGCTGTCATTCGTAAAATTGATACAAAAGCTACTCTTGCAACGTAGAGGTCAGGAAATGCAGGCTAACCTAACCTATCTGAAAATTAATTTCTACAGAGCGTGAAATAACAGCCACTAATCTAACAATATTATTCAAGAGCACTGAACAGCTGAAGCAATGAAACTTGCCTCATAATAAAACATTTTTCACTTTAACGTTGTCCCGTTAAATGTAACGCGACACCACACAAAACTAGCCGTTCGCAAAACCGCGGCCGACAAGCACACCATGTTGGCTTGCCTTTCATACGCGACTTTGTGAAGCGCAGACCACCGCGCTGAGCTAAACTGCCCGAAATGCTTCGCAGTTTTGCAAGAATGAAACATTTTTCACCTTGCGGTTGCCCTGTTAAACGCGACACCACGCAAAACTAGCCGTTCGCAAAACCTCACGCCATGTCACATGTCATCGCGGCCGGCGAGCCATATTGGTGAGCGCCTTGTCATGCCTGTTGGCTGCCTTTCACGTGCGACTTTGCGGAGCGCAGACCGCCGTACTGAGCTAAACTGCCTGAAATACTGCGTAGTTTAACAAGAAAATCAAGAATGAAACGTTTCTCACTTTACCGTTGCTCTGCTAAACGCGACTCTTAGCAAAACTAGCCGTTCGGCAAACTTCGTCACCATGGCCGCACCGGCCGGCGAACACGCCATTTTGGCGCAACGGCGTGCCTGTGCCTTCATATGCCACTTTGTCAAGCGTGACGAGCTGAACTGTTCGAAATGAAGCTGCTTCCCGGGAACACAACATATTACACCTCGCCGTGGTTGGGAACCGCCAGAGTTACGGCGTAATACTAACTGCGCCTGAACAGCCGGCGCGCCTGTTCACAAGCTGCGAAACTTACTGGCACCGGCCGGCATGGTCAACGTAAACTGCTTGAAATGCAGCGTAGTTAAGCAAAAAACGTGGCTCACCTTGCCGTCGTTTCCAACCGCTGTCGCTCCGCGCAGCAGCCCACGAGAGGTCTGTGCCGCACAAGCGCGGCGAGGCACGAGCTCACAACCGCTCCCTTCGACAACTTCTTGTCGTCTGCTCCGGCGGGCTACCGCTGCAGCGAGTGCCCATAGAGAAACGGCACTCGCTGCAGCGGTAGCCCGCCGGACAGTAGCCCGCCGGCCACTGCACATGCACAGATGTGTGCGCGGTGCAGTGGCCTTACATTTCATTGCAATCTTCTGCATCATGTTCATTCCTTTTCCAACAGCACTGCATGGACCCACGGTCTGCAGCCGAAGCACGGCAGATGCGACGAGTGAATGGTGTGGCCTTTACTCAAGCGTCAGTACTCCTCTCTGCCCTGGACAATACAAGTTACCCTTGCTAAGGTAGCCGCGACTGGGACTGTGTAGTTTATGTATGTATAATGCCTGTTTTGTTACATATCATTTGCAACAATTCGGAAATCAGTTATGCTAACTTTGTCTCTACCTAAGTGCTGTTTCTCACCTTGTGTATTTTTATTTTTCTGTATTGTGCACATCGCCTAATGTGTGTCAAGTATTTTCAATGCATCCGTCTACACCTGTTGCACCTCTTGTGTTTTATATGCAGCAAAATAAATTCATTTCACAAAGCACTTGGCGTCTTTTCTGCAATACTGTTTTGCAAACGCTGTGGCGCAGCTGCGTTGATGACCAGTTTAGAGCTCTAGGAATCTATTTTTCCTGTTATGCATGCTGAAAATAAATAGAAACACTAGCAGACCTTTTAAAACAAAAATGCACCAAAAGGGCAGGGAAGGGCGCAGCGCATGGCTAGCATTCAAATCGCGCGCCTTTCAGCAAGACCGAAAGTAGTTTCCGCCGGCCGCTTGGTGCACTACAGTCAAATGGGCCTCTGGGCCCTATGGGAGTGTCCGCTCTTTACCAATCTCTTTCTCTATGCAGATATGGCTCAGACCAAAGCGTTTTTTATCCGCGTTATGGGTGCGTCGTCGGCCCCGGTTCAACGTTCATCGTTGCGTGCTGCGTACAGAGTGGGTTATCTGTAACAAACAGTATTTCATTCTGGTTGTGGTAGAGCTTTACAGCAAGGCGAAGACTGTCTGTGCTCGATGAGAAACTGATTGCCGCTGCATGTGCGCATTTCCGGACGATGGGACAATGCTGCGTCACAGCTCGGCGGCTCGGCTCGGCCTCCCAGGCACGTCGCAAAAGTGGTGGCTTGTTTTACGGATACACGTCTGCATGAGCGGCGTATCGCTGCATGTTTTAATTGAACGGTGCAGGCGAAATTTCATTGCCCACAAGACGCGTGCCGCATTGATCTAAGCCTTCCGTTCCGCTCCCTTTGCTGCGTGTTTTGCTTACTGCGTCGTATTACCGCACCAACGTTCGCTGAACGTGCTTTAGCTGTTATTACAGTGATATTCCTATTGTTAATGGGATGCTTAGCATGTTAAATGCTTAAGTTGTAAATTTGTAACCTCACATTGACTCCTTTTAGTGGCAAATGAATCGCGAGTAAAATATGGGAATCATGAACAGGGCGAGATTTATTGGAGCGAAGCTATATCTAGATATTTTCACTTCTCAGACGCATTAACTTCTAAATACTATCAATCCCAATTTGAATTTGCTTACCTAAGCTCTTACAGGTTGGCGTTCTAGCGCTAGCGTTAGTTATTCCGTTCGTAAATTTGTTGTTCTTTGACGCTTATATGTACTTTGTTTGTTAGCAAGATCTTTCACCCTTTTATAATCTCACCGCGTCTCGTTTGGAGACCTACGCTCAGGAAATTTTGTTATCACGAGGATTTCATGAAGACCGTGACGAATGAGCGGTGGTCGTTCTCCTACACTTAAAGATTTCATTGTCGTGAAGCGTCAATGTAAGTAATCGTGAATTAATAAAGCCTGGCTTTCTGTGCAGCGCAGCTTCACTCATTTATGCCCTTAGTGAAGTGCCTCAAGCCATGTGGTTAAATCCATGTGCTTGCCGAATTCACTTGAAGGCCCTTGTTCACAAACGTGCCAGAAGAAATAAGCCCCAGAATGCGTTTACATGACACGCGACGAAAGACCAGGCTAACGACGACGGAGGCAGAACGATGCTATGATAAGGTGGTTAAAGATGCCGTAACATTTCAGTTAACGTAAAACTTGACAGTAGAAATCCATGTCAAGTAAAGTTGGCTGAACAGTTACGGTGTCCATTTTTCTGCCTTATCCGAGCATCATTCTGCCTCCGTCGTTGTTGGCCTTGTTTTTCGTTCATAAGTAAAAAGACAAATTTCCCGCCAAAAGTACGTTACTGTGACGTCACAAGCAACGTCACGTGTTTGTTGTGCCTCACAGTTCGCAGGGGGCACTGGGAAACTAAAGCCTCGCTCAGAGTCGACACGCAGGCTTCTATGGGAGTTACGCTACCATTTGTTCTTCTACCATGTCCTTCCCAGTATGCCATTATTTTCATCACATTGAGTAATCGAGCGTAAGTGTTCTCCAAACCACCATCAGTAACTTTGTTTCCACTCCAAAATCATTCGTATTTGTCATCCAGGCAACAAGGATAGCTCCGGTTGAAATCAATTTTCACGGCTACGTCATTTTGACGTACCCGCTAAAAGTGCTTGCCTCAACTGATGGTTTCGCGCCACAAGTTTGAAGCCCGTGACTCTTTTCAGAGCCAATCAGAAAGACAATATGGCGCCGCCAGGGGAAGGCGAATATCGAGGATCGGGCCCCGGACAAAGTGCATACCTTGCAAAGTGTAGCTAGTTCCCCAAACTCACTTTGCGCTGAGTGTCATTAAAGTTCATCGTGTGACACGATGCGAATGACACTAAAGGCGAGTGCACTCGTTGAAAGGGACACTAAACTTGCTCGTCTGACCGGGGTTGGCACGGTAGGTCAACGCCGCTTGCGGCGGGTCTTGGTCGCGCTGCACTCTCGACTGAGTTTGATACTTTTACATGCAGGCAGCAGTCTGGCACACGTGAGCACAGCAGTGTCTTTGTGTCCTGCTGGTGTCCTGCTGATTTTGTTGACGGTCATTGCTGCATTGTTTGATGTGAGAGCCGTTAGTAAATTTATTGCCTTGACGACAGCGATCCTCGGGTTACTTAAAATACAACTGCTATGACTGTCATCTAGCTGCGATAAATGCTTCGGCCCCGTTTGCTACCAATGCAGTCGCAAGCGCTCTCACTCTAATGTTTACTTGGCACTAGTCGGTTTTACACCTTTGCTTGTTCTGCCTTGTCACTGAAACATTTGTTTTCTGCAAGCGCGAACTTTTCGTGCTTATAGCGATGCCTTCTTTGTAGCCAAGGTGGCTTTGACAAGTGTTTATGTATTCGCGTTGGACGCCGTGAAAGAGAGTTGCCACTAGTAGAGAAAGTTCCGCGGCGTAATAAATCGAGCATCGTCATGGGGGCAGGCTGGTAGAGTGGCATCTCTGAGCATCTTGTTACTTCGTGCAGCCATGAGGAAGTCAGTGGAGACCACAGGATTGCTGGCAAAATAGTTTGTCAGCAATGTCTGATGGTGCGTTCTTGTTGAGGTATGCACTGTGCACCCACCGAGTATGCTCACACATTTTGTACTACATGGCTTTGGTTTGCTTAGGTGCAGTTTTAGGTTTCCAAAGTAGGTTTCAATGCATTTATATGTTCATGAAAGGAACACAAAGCTAATGTATATGCAGCACAAACTGGAATGTACATACATTTTAGACACTGTTTCTTCGTTTTCGGCTACTAACTGTAGTTTTACTGTAAGGATTGGAGGTATCAGATTTCTAGGTTTTAATGCTGTAAAGACTTTATTTGTCATCAGTAGCACTTGGGCACGAAGTATCGCACATCAGTGTTTGTCAGAATTTCATATTGTATGTTAGTCTGCTTGAGTTCCTGTAAATCAGATCTCCATAGCATGTCACAACTGGTTCTTGCATCTCTAGGCTGGCTGCAAATGCTTATACGATGCTGTGAGCATCTAAATTCTTTGTCCGCTCTCCCCTTGCATTAACCCCTTTGCGGGGAGAGGTTGAAGTGAACACGGAGCCAGTGAATAATGATTTTTACATGGAAGATGTCTTCCTGAAATCCGGCTGCCCGCAATACCGCAATTGCTTGGCATCAATCATACTAAAATGTGCTGCCAAGACCTTTCCCATAATCACACCTGCGCCCGTATTCCGAGTTTGCGTCGTTATCGAAAGTGTCGCTATCTCCTGTACCTGGAGTCATGGAAACGCTGGAATGTGATGTTGCCACCCCTTCTGGTTCTTGCCACCCCTTCTGGTTCTACCCCGCCGGGGTGGCGCAGTGGTTACGGCGCTCGACTACTGTTCCCAAGGACGCGGGATTGAATCCCGGCCTCGGCGGCCACTTTTCGATGGAGGCGAAAAGCAGAGTGCCCGTGTGCTGTGCGATGTCAGTGCACGTTAAAGAACCCCAGGTGGTCGAAATTTCCGGAGTCCTCCACTACGGCGTCTCTCATAGCCTGAGTCGCTTTGGGACGTTAAACCCTACAAACCAACCAACCAACCTTCTGGTTCTGTAGTGGCAACAGTCCCGGTTTTTCGACCAATCGGATGACTTGAGGTCAAGTGAGATAGCAACGCTTCGCTAATGCCGCAAACTCGAAATACGGGCCAAGAGGCAGTTTTGTAATCATTTCATATCCTCTTTGTTAACTCGATTACTGCTAGCACAAATGATAAGGAAGCGACATAGTGTAAAGGTTGGGCTGGTCACACACAGTGACGAGACTGAGTCAACTGTCAGACAAAACATGAGCTTTGTGTGTGGCGAAAGTGGTGGTTATGGCTTCAGCCTGTAGCTCCAGTGTTTGTAGCTTTGTCCTGCCATAGACATTAATTTTTACTCTATACTGACGGAGTTCTGCGTAATATAAAATTCAACGCTTGTCATGTCACTCCTGTAAGAGCCTAGCAAGGCTTACAGTATGCTTAAATAAAAAAAAAAAAATAAAATAAAAAAATGTGGTATAATTTCCTTAATATTTTTGTCTGCGTATATGCATTGACTTTCTTTTTGTCGCTGTTAGTGCACCAAGAGAGACTTTAAACTGAAACCACCCCTTATGTATTCCTGAGCATTAAGAGTTTGGAAACTGACCTTTGCTGCTTAGATCTCAGTCTGGCCGTTGTGTATGTTGACCAACCGAATCTGCTGCATTGCTCTATGTGATGCTCAGGAGTTTTGGGCTTGTCTTCTGACCAGCAAACTGTGGGCTGAGTTCGAGACTAGCAGTGGGATAAGATGAGTGCTTTGTAGAAGCATTCATAATGCTGCTGATAACCTCCTTATCAGTCATGTAAAATCAAGAAGCTGATTTGACTGTGTTTCAAGTGAAACCAGAGAATTTGGTATTTTTTCCAGCCCTCAGGAGGCCCTTCAGCCCAGAAGGCCTGGTTCATTTGAACCCTGGAGAATTCGGCCATGGGGCAGGCATCATAGCAACTGCAGGACATCTGGCACGAGGCAATGAGGAAACGCCAAGGGACGACTCCACACCAGCTGCCATTGACACGGGTAGAGTGGATGCATCTCGGGACCCTGGTTGACAGAACAGATCAGCACCAAGTGAGTGGAATGTTTTGCATTTTGCTTGAAGTTGGCGAGATAGCTATTGTTTCAGGCTTATGTTCCATATGCCACAGAAAGCGGGCCTTTGAAAAGCCTTGAACATCCTTCTATGTGGGAGAACTGTTTTCAGGTGCCTTGAAAGTCCGGGAGTTTTTTCTGGTCATTGAAAATTCTAATGTAATGTAGAGGAGCACTGAAAAAGAATGCTAGTGCCCTCAGAGTAACTTCTTGCACAAAAGTTCTTACTTATTGAGAACTATGCCTGGTCGCCACCTAAAGCACAGCACACAATGTTGACGCTGCCATGTGGAGATCAACAATCTGACGCTATCTTCTCACTCCTGCTGCGACCTTGAGAAAAGGCCTTAAAGTGTGACGCAAGGCACTGTGCGTGACAGGAACAAGTTCCTGGGGGGGTTTTATGGATTCCCTGGGTTTTCGCACAACGCAAGGGTGCTGTATGAAAGCTCTTTCTTTGAAGAAAGTACGTAGAAATTATAGTGTTCAGGGTTAGGGCGTAGCAGGTCGAGGGAAGGTGACGCATTGAGGCTGTTTTGCATTAACAGATGACACTGAGGCCGTCCTTCATTTGGGATGCTTGCGCTCGCTTTTAGCAGCTCAATGAGTAGCCGCTAATCCGGCAGATATGTCCTTGGAAGTTATTTGGACTTTTATTTATTTATGGCGGTATTTATGGCAGAAAGGCAGTTTCTGTCCCCGTATGAAGCCCATAAATGCTTTATGTGGTGTGTAGATGGAATATGAATAAGTTTGCTGCACTTTGCATGTATATAGGCAATGTTAGTAGACTAGGTTAGTTTTCAAACTGCCGTAGGATGCGCGGGACAGTACCGCGCACACGAGGCAGTGGCGCTGCAGTCGCAGCAGGCTCTAACTTCAGGAAGCCAAGGAAACAACGAGCAACGCAGTCAACGGAGTCCTGTAGTCATCGTGACCGCGACGTTCTGGCGAGAATTGGAGTTGCCGCTTTTGTGGTTTTCGGGGAATAATATACGCACAGTGGAGCAGGCAGGCATGCTGCTTGACCGACTGCTTGAGTAGCTATCGAACGGACAAGAGCACAGCTCAGACCAGCGTTTCATTTTCGCTCTAAGCGCGGATTGCTTCTCGACGCATGGAATAAGGCTATTCCATGGGCAGACAAGAACCTTTCAGCGAAGTCGGGAATGTGTGATCATCACTTTCAAGATCACGACATTCTGAAAACGTATGTTCATGCAATCGAAAGCAAAACTGTGGAAATTCCCCGAGGAAAGGGGAGCCTTGCCAAAAAATGCCATCCCAAAAGTTTTTCCTAATGCGTCGGGGTAGTTATAGAAGCTACCAGCAGAAAGGCGCAGGGAAAGTAGAGAAAACGATAGAGGAGTGCTCAAAGCCCAAGAAAAAATTTGCGGTGACTGCATGGACTTGAAATACCTTCATGATCAGCCGTGCATTTCGTAGCCTCAAAGCGTTGATTTGCCAAGCATAGATATATTTGTTATGAAACATTGCGATCGCTGACTATTACTCTATAGCCTAGCACGCTTAAATGCGGGGGAAAAAAAAGAGAAATAACTAAGCCAGAGGTAAGAAGCGATCGAGACGAATGCTGGATTGCCATTTTTTCGTTTTGTTATTTAGCTGTCACCCTTTCTTTTTGCTGTAGTTTAAGTTATAAGCTCTATCAAATCATGCAGCAAGGCATTTTATTGGTGCACCGTTCAAAACCTGGATCTGCGCATAATAAAAATGTGTACAAAATTCCTAGTAAGCTAGAGCTCGTCACCCTCTTTTGCTAGGGTAGGCGGCTGCAAACGTGTCCGAATAATTTTAGAGATACTCTAAGCACTATCTAATGCTCTGGCCCTGTAGTGCCGTCGCGCTGCTAGCCCCAAGATCGAAGGTTTAATTCCTGGCCGCATTTTAGGGAGCCGAAATTTAAAGGTGGCAGTTGGGTGATCGAGTTGGTTGTTTATGATGAACACTGTAGCGCTTGGAAACATGCACAACACAAAGAAGTGCATGTGTTGTCTTCTTCGTTTTGTGCGTGTTTCTGCCACTGGTGCCAAAACCCTGCTGCAATTTTCCTTCATTCATTCTCTTTTGGAGGCTGTCATAAGACACATATTTGGGGTTGGTGCAGTAGATGCTAAAGTTCATTATCATGGTGATGTTGTTTATCATGCAAGTCATTTCGCGTTGCTTTGCCTTCCACTGTTTTGCACTCTGCGATATAGCTCATGCGACATTTGGCTGCCTTTGCAGGTTTTCGAACAGGTGTATAACCTGTTCTAACATGAGTCTGTTGACTTGGACCAGTATTAACGTCTGCCTCTGAAACTAGCAGCAGATACAAGAAAACACAGGTGGTAAGGCTTCCAGTGGAATCGATAAAATAGAATTCACACATAAATTAGCAATGGCTGAAAAGTTCACAGTAAAAAGTGAGGCACAAATTATACCTCCTTCAGGCATGGTGTCCTTCAACGTTTTAACAGAGGGGGTGTGCAGTTGCAGCACAGAAATAAAGAAACAGGTTAGCTACCAGGTCTCTCACAAGAAAGTTTTCCTTAGAACTAACCTGGCCCATCTCAGGTTTGCATAGTTCTGTTTTGCACATCTGAAATGGCAAGATTCATTAGTTTCAGCAGGATTTTTCATGCCTTAAAGGGACACTAAGGACACCCAAAGATACTATGAAATTCTAATAAACTGCATTTGGTGACACTGTCGCCGCATATCCGGCAGCAAAAAATCGAATAATAGCTGAGATATGCAATAAGAAGTTGGGGTTTTTTCTTGTTCCCGCCGATCGAATTCAAACTGCTTCCTCCGACTACGTAGTCAGCGTAGAGTGACACCCACTATGACGTAGATGGAGACTTCGCGATTGCTGGCGCACAGGCAGCGGTGCGGTCTAGCACCGCCGAAATGAAAGCATGAAAACTACCACTGGCCGTAGCCCTCGTTTCGCGTTTCGCTAACAGCAGCCACCAGCCATGGATCCCGAACCCAATAACGAAGTTTTGGCGGCCACCGCTGGCCTGCACTTCAGCGACCTCAGCCCTATAGAGCATGCGATGCTTTTAAGGGTTGAGGCAGCTGGGCTAGCAGGATATCAAGACGCGATGGACGAGGCACCAGCGTTGACTGCAAGCAAAGGTACCAGTGCGGCAGCTGTAATCGCCGAAGCTCCGTCACGGCTGATGAGTACGGACTGGTACGTAGAGACATTTTGGAATTCTTCTACAGTATTCCTTGTAGCATTGATTACGCAGCCGAGCGTATCAGTGTACTGGCGAAGCGGGCTGCTGAGCTGTGTGTCAGCCAACATGGAACGCAGTGCAACATTAGCTAGCGAAAAGTGTTTTCCTCTGCCTTATACAAACCATGGTCAAGTCAAGGCCCCTCTTTGGTGTGGTCGAAATGTGCGCGGAAGTAACGTCTAAAACGTGATTTACAGTTTTGACTCATGATAATAAACCCCCGTACGCATTTACCAGCTAGGTGGATCTCCTTTATGTAGTATGTACAATAGTATAGTACGAGTGGTTAGCATGCTGTTGAAAATTCTTATTGTTCATGAGCTTACCCAACACGTTTTGTCTTTTTTTTTTTACGGGGAAAGCCTGCGTCAATAACCTTTGGCGTTGTTTTCACCATAAACTATAGCTCGGCTGTTGTTTTTAGGTGCAGTTGCGGTCATTGTCAAGTCTTTGACAATTTCAAGGAGTTCGAGTGTCTGTGGTGCCGCGAGATGGACCGTGTCGTCGCGGCTCATCCCGAAGGCTGCATCACGGAGCACCCGGAGTTCAGTCTTCTGTGCCTGAACACTGCCGTGCTCCGCGTTGCGTACTTCAAGCTGCGTGCACAGGGGGCAGACATGAACGACGATATCCACAAGTGAGGTTCAGTGTTTGATGCTGTCTTAGCCATGCCCCGAAGGTGTTACGCTGCGCCAGAGTACGGGGAAGTTGTTCGTGTCACGTGCCATAGCAGTTCACTTGGTGCTCATTTTTTGTTGTTGATTCCCAGAAGGTACCGCTACACAGCGTACCGCCAGTTTGTCCGTTGGCTTTGGCGTCGCCTGGGGAAAAGAAATCGTCTCGTCTTGCCAGCTTGTGTGGTGGCCAAGATAAGGGCATCATTTCCAACAGATGCACCAACGGAATTCCAGTATGCAGAATAATAAGAGGCAAGTAAAGTCAAATTCACGGTTTCCTGTAGTGTGCTTTAGATACTCTACTGCCAAAGGTAAGGGCAGAAAATTTTACATGGCTCTTTATCTCATCCTCGAGTTGGCAGAGGTGATATTTGCAGGTGCATTTTAACAAATTTATGCATTGTTGTGCCATAGCTTGAACTGCAACCAAATCAGTTCCTTGTTAAAGTTATGACCTTGTTATTGTTGTAATTCCTGTTGATGGGGCATTTGAGGTACTAGGCCAAGGCCTTGGTTCTGTGTGGAATGAACACTCCTTGTTTGGAGGAAGGACAAAAGAACAGAAGAAGATAGAACAAAAACAAAAGCAAGCTATCTCTAAACAGATCATTTCTGCGCCTTGTTAATATGAACGTGGAAATAAATATTTCCTTTTGGCTGTATCTTTTTGGAACACATTTACTTCCACTACATATGTGTACCTTATTGGACCAGTTATTTTCCGAGTCATTGACAATGCTGCCGCTCATTTCGCTAATCCCTTCAGCGCACACAATCATAACTGCCTTCCTTTTTCTCATGAGCCACCTTGCTATTACTTGCCATTGCTTTTCAATGTACCTTGATCACAGGTGTGTTTGCATATGCTTGTGTGTTACGATTTCCTGGTTCTGCATGGGCTGCTTTCGTGTCATTTTTATTCATATTTGTGACGTGAAAGGGTACTCATTTTCACAGTGAATTCTGTGAACTTCTCATAACGGTGCTATCTGCTTCGAATGCTCTAGAACTTGTGCCCACTTTTACTGCGGTGACTTCACCATGAATGGGTACTGAATAAGTGATCATACCACAGCTCCCTTTGCTGACCTCTCATGAATGCAGCAACGGCCATCTACTTGATTCTGGTTACATTGACGTTGCTGCTTAACTTGGAGCATGCGCATAGGTATGCGCAGGGTTCCGCATCAGGGGGAGCAACGTTTCACTGCAATCTCCCCCCCACTCTTGTTTTCCTACAAAGTTCCTATGGCCATAACGCAGTGCAAAGATGAGGATTTGTTACCAAACATTTATTTGGACGTGATATAATTGAACCATAAAAAGAATAACGTGCACTTAAAGTTCAAACAAGCTTCGTCATGGTTACAGAATCGAAAAGTACACGACGATGCACTCTCACAGTGGTTCTTCAAGTCCTCGATCGATTTTCTGCTGGTAAAGACGGTAAATGAGCATTTCTTATAGTGCAACATCATGGGTCCTCAGCCAACAGTATCATAAAAAAAACAAACAAATCCTGCATGGAAAGAAACTTACACATTCATAACTGACACTCCTGCAGTGTAAAGGTATGGTACAGACTTGGCACCCTCCTGCCTCCACTGTGCATACACCTATAAGCATGCGGCATCTGGCCTCAATAACGCTGTTCTTTTTCTCAGGTATGTTCATCTGCGGCTGCGTCTCAGTACCTATAGTGTCTACCTCGACTGTTCTTGGCACAGCCATCTGGCTGACATCACATGTTTTAGGGCTTGCGTTCCATTCCTCTATGTTTGTAGCGCCTTCATCATGTATACCAGCCAGGCGGAGCTCATGGTGGTTTGAATCAATTGCAGGGGTGGAAGTGCGGCTTCATTTGCTCCATTGTGCTACAACTTTCTTTTACTGCTCCATTCTGCTACAGAATGCAATGTTGCTCCAAAACTGCTCTAATCCGGCTGCCTTGATGTTTTGCCTTCAAGTCTAGCAGAACAGTTTTCCTTCACATTGGGCCATTAGTGATATTGCCTACAAAAAATGCGATCCACTGCAATGAGATTAGGAAACTGAGAAATGCAGCAAGGCAGTGGCAATGTATGAGCTCAGTGTACACACTATAGGTGCTGTCATAATCAAAATGATGGCAGCATACCAGTGGCAGAAATATCGTGCATATTGTGCAGGTCCTAATACATATAAAATTTTCGCCAGCTGGAAAATTATGGAACAGAATAAAGATTTGTTCACAAGTATATTTAAATGAGCCACAAGCTCATTTAAATTGTGAAAATATACTTGATGCACATGACAAATCACCTTTTGAATCACTAGTAGGTAGAGAAGCGAAACCAGTGGGTGAAACAGATACCACGAACTACCATGAGGTGTTAGGAAATCTGCCTGGCTACAAAGCATGACATGCATTATTCTAATGGTTCTGCTGTGAAAGCAAGTAGATATTTCACCTTGCATCCTCTTTCTTACTAACAAGCATGTCAAGCCTACAAAAGCTATACGTGAAGTGTTATGCGGGTGATGTCTTGAAAATGCTTATCACTAGAAATGATCTCAAAAGTGTTGGAAAGCCATACAAAGCCTGTCACCAATGTGTTGAAATTGAAGTAGCCCCATCGCTGCTCAAACGAAAAAAGAGGCAAACTCCAAACTAGTGGCAGTTCTTGAGCACGTCAAAGTGGGAGGCCCCACTTTCGAATTTGTCAAGTCAAAATAATTAAAAGTATAAAAGCAAGCACTGTGTTCATGGCGGTTCCAAATTTTGCTCATTTCATCTGATATACATTTTTCGGCTATTTGTGCTGTGCCATTAGAGATATGTGCATAGTCAACAAAGCATTGAACATTGAATAAAAAGGAATAGCATTGGATTTGTTTGTATGTCAGGAAAAGAAAATTGCAGTTAAAGGTATCTGACGAAACATGCTCCAAAACTCTCATTTTATTGCACCAAAGCAGCTCCAAAATTGCTTTATTATTGCTCCCGGAGCTACTCCAAAATGCCGAAGCCTGCTTCCACTCCTACTATTGTGTTTTTGCTCTTGCTACTCCTTTTGCAGCACTCCTACAAAATTTTGCTTTAATCATGTTCTTAATTAGTGACTTCCTGGGCTCCTGTGCGTCTGCCTTTCTTATCAGTATAAAAATCCACCATCTTTTCATTTTGCTCATATGTACGAAATCCTCGATGTCCTTTTTACATGTGTGATTCTCCATTTCCTCTGCTTTTTCTGCTCATTAGACACTCATTTTTCTCAGCTTTTTTATGTTCGACATGTTCTTGCTCATCTCTTTCACCTGTTCCGAGTTTTAAATGCTCTTGCTCCTAAGTCATTGAACTTTCTCAGCTTGTTCAAGTTCATGGTCACCCTCACAGACCCGTGTCCCCTGCTGCTTTAAAGGGACTCCTACCTAATAAGCGCACACTTTCAGCAAGCACTTATCTATCTGCCTTTGATGTGTACTCGTTATGGGCGCTCCCTTGTAGAAAGCATCTCTCCGAACTGTTTGTCCAACCCCTCCTACATGATGCGATGGAACATTGCTTTGTTTTGGTTTCGAGTGGTCCCTCCGCATAGAGCCTATACACTGGTTTGAAGCCTCAGGAATCGCAGTTGCTTGAATTGTAATACTGTGTACTCTTTATTTTGCTGCCTCATTTCCAAATTTTTGCTGACATGCTAACAGGAGGTTGATCCTGATAGTCCTGACCACAGGACTTTTTGTAGTGCTCCTCTTATGCACTTGCATATGTGTGACATCAAGAGACAATGAAAATAAAATTGTTTTAGTATAATTCCTTTGAAAATCAGAAAATATAAACAAACTTTCTGCATGCATGAAATTACATTTTTTTTTAGACAGTGACAACCGAATTCAACCGAATTTGTTTTACCTATTTAAGGTGGCCAGCCCTCTTTGGAAGCCAATAGCTTTGGTAAAACGATATATAACTGCACAAGTCATTGTTTTATATAGAGGAGTGATGTAGCCTCTCTCTACCTATCTCATGCAGCCAAAAAAGGGAAAGTGGAGAATGCTGATATACTGTGGTAGTGCAAAATAAGCTGGATAAAGAGGTCCTTTCCCATAGCTTAGTAAATCTTGAGCACTCATCCATTGCACGGGCATCGGCAGGATTTTCTCGTGTGTGTGAGGGGTGGGGGGCAATCAAGGTTAAAATAAACATTCCAGACAGTTTCCTGTCACTGATGTCAGTGGCAAAATAAGGAAGTGAGAATGAAGGAGGCAGCTTGGAAACGGGGGGGGGGGGGGGGGGGGGGGGGCAAGGGTAGTTTTCTTCTCCACTTGCCTGCTGATATTCATGCAAACAAGCAAAAAGGCTTTGAACAGTAGCATTCATTAGAGGTTGGGGCTGACAAAAGAGAAAAAATGAGCCTTAGGTTGCGCTGCTTGCATTCGAGAGGCTATGGCAATGTATGTTAAAGCATTTTCATGAGTATTCTCTTACATGGATATTAGGGAAATATAATTTAAAGCCCAGTAAAAATGCCTAATTGCCTGCTTAAATTGTTCGAAAAGGAACTAAAGGCTATTTTCTTGTTGCTATAAGCATGTTGTTAAATAAGGAATACACTATGGCACAGCCTTATGGTAGTACCTACACACAGGCACCACATTGCTTACATGACATTTTGTATCAAATGAACCAGCTTCAAAATCTCTTGTGCATGCCCAGTGTTCACTGTGTTAATGCCTGGCAGAGATGCAGTATTTATCTCATGGCTTGATAGCTGACCCATCAGTTAGTATTTGCCTTTAGTTAGAAAATGAGTAGCAAGTGGACTAATGAGCACATTAATGACATTGCAAGCAATACACCCTTCAGCGATTCAAGTTATCTTATTTTCCATTGCTGTAAATTTGATAATGAGAACAATGTAAAAAATGAATATAATACACTGTTGTTAAGTGTCATAAAATTCAAAGGCTCATTTAGAAATTCTAAGGTGTGCTGGCCCATAAAAACACAATGACTAGTACTTCAAGAATTGTGCATATGATCTTACTTTGCATTTCTTTTATGGTATTTATTTGTGTATGTGGTGATAAAACGACAGACAGAATTTAGAAAACAAAAAGAGGCTAACTTTTCGCATTCAGTACAACTTGCAGGCTGGGTAGAGCATACAGTAAGGGAATTGCACGCTAATAATACACACAAAATAGCGATAACTTGCAGGGGAAATAAAAATATGCACTATAAGGAATGTGCATAATAGCTCAGTATGAAAGGCAGTTGCCTGTTTGCACAAAAATATGCTTTTATTCGTCACTTATTTGTTAGTCTGTTGGCTCTTGTTTATTGCACATTAAGAGGATTTCTGTTTTGCATGCAGGGGCAGGTTTCTTAGTCATTTATTGTAATGATTAAACTTTGTTCACTTTCACGTTGAGCGACCCTGTACATTATTTTGCAATACTAACAAGAATAGGTTGCCATGGAGCAACAAACAAAGAGCCATTCTTGAGAATTGATAAAAGCTTCCATGAATGGCCTTCCTTTACAAGCCATTTGCGTTGCTACCCGAGATTCATCATTTTGCAGAAAACATATATATGATGTGTCTCCTGAGTAAAGAGTTGCACTCGGGCATCAGCAGCACGCCACACTCAAGCATGCTGAGCCTAAGGAACATGGGAGGAGATGAGACATCCTATGGAACACTCACTATGATATGTAGCTCACACATGGTCCATAGATCAACGTGCAAGCGAGTGAGCCTTACAAAAATTTGAAAAAACTGGATTACCAGAGGACTTCACATACTATGACCAGACCTACTTAGAGACGGGTATTGCCTGACAAATTTAGCCTGAGGAGCTTCAGCCAAAAGTCCTAATTTGTAGCGATATATATAGTCAGTTCTCACATTGTCAGTCAGTATTGTGGAAACTACATTCTTGTGGCTAGCCCAAGAATGTAGAATGTAGCCCAAGAACATCATTTCCCACCTCAAGCACTGTATTAAGTGATTTCGAATTGGGGTTCTGATGCAATCAAATCAGTAAGGTTAACCAGCCTACTACTACACTTACAATGCATAGTTTGTATTCCTATGAGGGTAAAAAAATAATTTCTTATGCTCTTTCATAACATAAACAATGTTGATAAATTTGTCCCGACAAAAACACTGGAAAAGGCACTGTAGAGTTCAAACAGCAGCAGCGAAAAATGTGCAGTAAAACAACACAAAAGAATTACATCATATCCTGGGTATAATTATATACAGCACATACCTCTATATGTTATTTACTGTTTCCATAGTGAGGCCAAATTTAACACAAATGCACCAATAATTACCTTTTTGGTGCCACTTTGTGTTAGTTCTGAAAGGAGCAAACCTTTTAGTGCAGATCGTTTCATACTTTAGCCCCTGTGTACCTGAAGTGCCATTGTGCGTAGTGATTATTCAGAATGCCTTCATTCTAAGGTCAACAATAGAGGCCTTTTTCCTCCAGAGATCACAGTCAAGTTGAAAGCGATGATGGCTTTGAGATGTTGTGGTCCATGTCCGACCCTTTTCCCACAGCTACTTGAAGCACAGTAGCCTCATCATGTCTTCGCAAAATGTCTTTTGTGGGCTTCTACCAGGTCTGCCCTGGTTGGTCTGTCCTGCACACTTTTTGAATATGTAGATCCCACTCTTGGTTGAGTGTGTTTCATGACTTCTTTGAAGCTAGGAAGCAGGGAACACCGCTCCATGACCTTCGTGTGCAGATCCTGTGCATACCCTGCAATTGACAGATGTTAATCATTTAGTGACTGATTTTCACTTTTTTTCCCACAGTTTCTGC
This sequence comes from Amblyomma maculatum, assembly GCF_055883805.1. Taxonomy (NCBI): domain Eukaryota; kingdom Metazoa; phylum Arthropoda; class Arachnida; order Ixodida; family Ixodidae; genus Amblyomma; species Amblyomma maculatum. Next base: position 39,646,217 of record NC_139346.1, read on the forward strand.
CAACTGGGGCCTGTCTGTGCCACATGAAGCTGAACAGAACAGAAGACTCCTTTCCAGGTCTGAAGCCACAAATGCAGTCTTGCTTTGCAATGAGTATCAAGGTAAGAAGATTCTGTTTAACAAATGCTCAACTTTGCTACATATGAAAACAATGATAGTGAAAGCTCATTACAGTAGACTCTCATTAATTCAAACTCGAAGGGACCCCAGGATTTTGTTTGAATTATCAGAAGTTTTTGTACATACAACTCTGGGCAAGATGACAGAGCACACTATGACCAGGCATCTATTTGAATCATTTTTATGCACTTCCATACCTCAACTACACAAAATAAACAAGCAGAGGTGGAAGGTACACAACAAATTTATTGGTCATCATCTACTGTTGACCAGACCTTTTAAAAAAATCGTGAATGGTCGACTGCTTCCGTTCTACATGAGCTTTCAACACAAAGCTCTCTATGCCCGTGAGAGCAGCCAGTTCATTTTCAGAGTTTTCTGTTGTCATCAGAAATTGGCAGACTTGAGCAATGTGATGGAATGCCTGTGCAGATGTCACAGTGGATTGCTCTTGCAACTCCTCCTCACTTTCACTACTGCATTCTGGTGGCATTACCTCCGCTGCCAAGTCATCAAGTGTGTCCTCCCTGCACACACACAGGTCATCATCAGCAGCTGCATAATCGCTGAGGTCGGCAGCTATGTTGTGCACTTGCAGAGCAGAGAGCACTTGGTTTGCATCGTCGCTTTGCAGGCAACCTTCATCTTCACTTTGCTGGCAGTCAGGCAAGTCACTGCTGCAGCCAGGGATGCAGAAGGCGTGCTGAAAACAATTTCGAATTGTTGTTGGCATCACAGCACTCCATGCAGCAGCAAGCATCCCCAACGATGAATGCAGTGTTATGATGTATGGCATTGAATTATCCATACACACCAACATTCTCTTAAGTAGCAGCTTCCTGTAGTGGACTTTGAGGCATTTTATTACCCCTTGATCCAGGGGCTGGAGGAAAGCTGTTGTATTGGGAGGCGAAAATTCGAGGCGAATTGCTTCCAGCCCCTCCACTTCGCCATGTGCAGGGCAAAGAGGCCAGTCAGAACTGGGCATGGTCTTACTGATTGGTTTCCAATTGAGAAAGAAGTGAGGCAAGGCTGCATACTGTCGCCCTGCCTATTTAACCTATATGCAGAGTGCGTCATGAGGAAGGCCGGTCTGGACGAGTCTTCAGCTGGAGTGAAGATTGCTGGAAAACGTACTAACAATCTTAGATATGCAGATGATACCACTTTAATGGCAGAAAGTGAAGCGGAACTTAAGAGACTTCTGATGCGCTTACAAGAAGAGAGTGAGAAATTTGGGCTTAAACTGAACATTAAAAAGACAAAGAACATTATCAAGTCCTGGAGTATCAAGGGACAAGAAGTGGAAGCGGTGACAGATTTTTTTCTTCTTGGGCTCCAAGATTACACCGCAAGGAGACTACAGCCATGAAATTAGGAGACGCCTGCTTCTGGGAAAGAGAGCCATGGCTAGCTTTGACCGCCTAGTAAAGAGCAGAGACATTAGACTGCCAACCAAGATCTGTATAACTCGTGCTATGGTCTTTCCAGTTGTGATGTATGGATGCGAGAGTTCGACTGTGAAGAAGGCTGACCGCCGAAGAATTGACACGCTTGAATTGTGGTGTTGGCGGAGACTCTTGAGAGTTCCTTGGACTGCCAGAAGATCAAATCAGTCGATATTGTCGACCATAAACCCTGACTGCTCATTGAAGGGTCAAATTCTAAAGTCAAAGCTCAGCCACTTTGGTCATCTGATGAGAAGAGAGGAGTCGCTGGAGAGAGATTTGATGTTGGGAAAGGTTGAGGGTCACCGGAGGAGGGGTAGGCAGTGAACGCGATGGTTAGATGGCATCCTGGAGACGCTGCAGATGAAGTTATATGATGTTAGAAAGATAGAGACCGGAAAGCGTGGCATTATATGGTCCATAGGGTCATGAAGAGTGGGACACGACTGAATGACTGAACTGAACTGACTGTTATTAGTTCGTATTAAGCTTGTCATAATATAATTTATTGTTTGTTTTTTTTTGTCTAGTCTAATGTGATTGCTGGCAGGAACTGCCCAAGTTGGCAGGAGCTGCCAACTTGGATCTCTCGTTTCACTTGGGACGATTATGTCAGAATCAGCCTGCTAGGACTCTGGCATTCACGTTACCCCTATAGGCCACTAAGGCACGTTCATACGACTTGATTAAAGCGGGGCTTTAAATGTGGGCTGAGGAAGAAAAAAAAAGAGAACACGCGGTCACCCGCAGCTAATGCTTGGTTCAGCAGCGTTGAATCCTTGTAAGTTCATTTTTTTTTATTTCGCGAAAGTCATCCATCAAAAGGCTTTTGCTGCTGTCGTGTGTTCCGATGATTTTAGTGGCAGTGGGCGCCACCCGCCTCAATCGCTCATAGCATGATAAAGCGTGCGTACTGAAAACGAGGCTTGCACAACCGGTCAAGCACTGGCACTCTGCCTGCCAGGTCGCCCCCCCCCCCCCCTCTTCCCCTCCCCCTTTTTATTTTAGATCTAATGTCAAAAGGTAAACACACCATGATGTTATCGCTGCGCAGCATGTTAGCACACTGCCAAGAAATGCGTTGCATTGTGGAACACGACTGCGCAAAACGAAGTGACGCGCCAACAACCGACGTCCCTTTTTTTTCCAGATTCTTAGGCGAAAATCAGGGGTGGGTGGATTCATTATGCGAGTGGGTCGTTACGCGACTAAATACGGTACACTTACCATAATGCAAATGGTTTTTGTCAGTTTTTTCAAGGCCATTTGATAATTCGAACATTCAAACTTTTTCTCCCGGTCCCGTGCAGTTCGAATTAATGAGCTTTTACTGTATTGTGTATTTTTTGCAAGATGTACTGACAGGTTATTTTTTCTGTATATTAAAATCTTTGAGCCTGCAAGCCTTGCTTCCTATGTATTTTATACCTACCATACAAACCACACAAAAATAGATGATGCAATTCACGTTAAACTTTCCAAATGTTGTTGTCGTTTTCTGTGGGGTGACAAATGTGGCACCGTATCTGGCCTTTGAACTTTTTATGTGACACTTCGGTGCTCCATCAATCAATAGGTACGGCCTGGTCTCTGTCACCATTTTCGTTGAAATAGAGAGCTGCTAGAAGGGTACTAGAAAAGTAAAAAAACATGAATTGAGACGTATCGCACGCTATCACAGTGATGCAAATCTATTTTGCTTCAGTTATTGCAAAGCTCAAAAATGACTGATACTTTTCTGCATCTGTTCATATTGTTACGTGCTTTGTATGCACGGAGGGGGTATATACAGGGATCGATCCAAACAGAACTGCGGCGAAGCGTACGAACGTCCCTCTGCCCTTACCTCTGGAATGAAATTGCTTGAGGCGGGCTACATGCACCACCTGAGACTGCCGTGACCGTCGACCATTCGCAGTTAGGCATTCTATAACATAATTCAGATCGCTGATGCGCTCTAACATAACAAACGGTTCGGTGTAGTGTAACAGCAGTTTTTGACAAAGACCACGCTTACGGAGAGGTGTCCACAACCACACATAGTCACCAGGAACATAAGAAACTTGTTGTCGGGCGTCGTATCAGTTCTTGGAACGTTCTTATGAAGATAAAATTCTAACTCTGGCCAGCTGGCGAGCTTCTTCAGTTCTGCAGAGTGTGGTAGCAAGAGAAAGTTCGTCATGAATGAACATATGAATGACAATATCTAGTCTTACCGAGCCTTCATGCCTTCATTTGTGAATGCCGTAGATTTGGGGGCGAATGCATTCAACACACTATGAAAGGACTCCAGGCCGTATGTCTGGGCTCGTGGTGACAGCTTTTGAATGTCTTTTACAAGCAGTGGTGAATTTACCACGGCCTCCACTTGCTTGTATGCAGGGGATTCTGGAAGAAATGCTGCACATGATTTTCTTTTGTTAGGAAACTGAACAAAAGTGAACATTCAACATTCATGCCCAGCGGGGTGATGAGAGCTAGCAGTGACATTTTCTTTGAACGGTTTCGATTATATGCAGTAGATCTCTGCTGGCAGAATAGGTTTGGTACTAAGAGCCCATACAGTTGTACTTACCAGCAGAAAGCCATGCAGAGCTGGTCAGAGGCCCATGTAGGCACCTCGGATAGGGCTGTTTGTGTCCTTCATGGATGTTTCTGATGTGGTTTAGCATATTCTGCCATGCTGCCTGCAGTAGCTTGCCATCACCACCACAAGTACAGGCACACCAGTATACATGATTGATAATTGGTTGCCTCCATTTCTCTACATCTGTGCAACCAGATTTTTTGGAAGTGGCCACCAGTTTTTTCGGGATGCCTGAAAAAAAAAACAAAAAAAAAACACTCAATTTTCTTTTTTCAATGGCAGCTTCAGCTGTTTTTGTTGCTGCAGAATGCAGTCAGTAGGAAACGCAATAGGCTGGAAACCACCAAACATGGCAAAAAATAGAACTTGAGTGCATTACAAAAATACAAGAGGGTAAATATCTGTTTGTCGCTTCTGCTTCACATTTCACAGCTTTCCTACCAGAGACAGTGCTCATGTTACAAAGTGGTAGCGGCTAGATACATCAATTCATAAGGAGCACGGCACACTTGATTACAGCCGTGTGTAGTAGTATGTAGCTATTTTGGTGATTGCAAGAGGAAGCATGCTCTTTGACGCACAGTGCTATATAAGTGTTATGTTTCCGCTTTTTAACAAAGAAATGATTCCCCCGGTTTCCTAGACTTTTTTTCAGTATTAGGCTGATGAGCTGAATCTTTCCTGTTTTTTTATCTCACTTTGTTGTCACTGTTCAGGGCAGCCGTGCATAGCACAGTCAGCATAAATATAAACGGAACTGCCTCACTCTAGCTGCAAAAAAATGTTCTTCTAGTTCAGTGTTTGATGATTATCTCAAAAAGCAAAGAAAGTTGGTAAGAAGATGTGGGAGGAAGGAGAAAGCTGTTGCTTATCTAATGTTTTCAGTTTACTCCTAAACTGAAAACTGCTGCAGTATACCATCTCATCATAGTAAAATTGCTTACTTTCTTATTCATTCCAAAAGCAGATGCATGTTAATACCATGTAAACTTTACATATTCATTTTCATTCACATCACAGCATTCACTTCATCATCATCAACATCCAGATTATGTGTACCCACTGCAGGGTGAAGGCCTTTCATATATTACTCCAACTAACCCGGCCCTGTGCTAGCTGCATCCACCTGACCCCAGTGAATTTCTTAATTTCATTTGTCCACCTAACTTTCTGCCACCTCCTACTACTCTTTCCTTCCCTTGGAATCCAATTTGTTACTCTTATATACAATCGGTTATCTTTCTCTTTGCACTACATATCCTGCCCATGCCCATTTCTTCTTGATTTTCAGCACGCTTCCTGTGTCTCAACGTTACACCTGTCATTTTGCATTACATAGCTTTCTGCGCTGTCTTCAGCTTAAGTAGAACCCTTTATGTTAGCCTTCACGCTTCAACCCCATAGGTGAGTACCAGTAAGATACAACTGTTAGATACATTCCTCTTGAGAGACATTGGTAAGCTGCTAGTCATAATTTGCCAGCACTTGCAGATTGTTCTTCGTCCTAATCTTATTCTCCTGGTTATTTCTCTTTCATGGTCCAGATCCGCAGTTACAGCCTGTCCTAATTATACATATTCGCCAAACAGTTCCATTGTTTTCCTACCTAACATAACGTGTTGTTCCTTCCCGAGGCTGTTGAACATTACCTTTATTAATTTTCAGGCCTACCTTTCTGCTTTTCCTGCTTAGGTCATCAATAATTCTTTGCAGTTCATCTCTTGAGTTACTTAGCAAGGCAATATCCCCACCGAATCACATATTACTGCTGCATCTACCTTTATCCTTAACTGCTCCAATTCTAAGTCCCGAAATAGTTCCTCTAACAAGCTGTGAATAGTACTGGGAAGTTTGTGTCTCCTTGCCTAACACCTTTCCTTATAGGAATTTGATTACTTTATTTATGCACAGCTATAATTGTTGTGCAGCCACTATAGATATCTTCCAATGTTATCACGTACAGCTCATCTACAACCCGATTTCGCAGTGTTGCATGACTGTGGAGGTTTTGACAAAGTTAAAGGCTTTTTTCATAATCAATGATTGCTATTTACAGGGGTTCATTACATTCCGAGCATTTTGCTATCACCTAGTTGATAGTATGTAAAGTGTCCTTTCCGAAAACTTGCTTGACCGTCTGGCTGATTGAGGTGTAAGGTTGCCCTGATTTTATTAGCAATTGAATTAGTAGATACCTTGTTTGTAACATATAGCAAGCTGATTGGTCTATAATTTTTCAAGTCCTTTTGATCCCTTTTCTTATTTTCTCTTTCTTAGCATTCATACACTTCATGACTAAATAGCTGTTGGAATGCTTAAGTATATCTAGAGTGGTCAGTAAGCCTTGTTTCAAGGTATTTCCTTTATGTGTAGCAGCACTTGCTGTTTCTGCTAACAGTTACAAGGCACTAGTAATCCTTCAACTACTGAGATTAGTTGGTTAGTTTTGCAACACTTAGTCTGCTCCACTCAACATATTAATTTGAATAAAGTGAAAATGTCTCCCTACCTTTTGCTACGTGCCAAACATCAAAGTAGTGAGTAATGGACTGGTGCTGCTGCATGTGCTTTTTAATTCCCGGGTGTATGTCAGTTATCAATGACTGAATTTGAATTCCAATGGCCGAAAAAAATCCAAGGCCTCTGATAAGGCCTTCTTTTTCCATTTGGGCACTTGCTTTCACTGCATCTGTCTGAAAACCAGAGGAAACCAACTGTCATCACTACACTACTGCCAAGAATAAAAAGAAGAAATAATAAAAATAATGCAAAGTCATTACACTAAATTGCTGAGAACTTTAAAAAGTGCGGAGCTTATTAGCACTGTCATGACTTCAGTTCACTGTTTAAAGCAATGTGTTTGTGTACTTGCCTCTCCAACTTGCACTTGTTCAGTATGTAATATTTTTCCTAAGCTGGGGCACAAAAATGAATATGTGAGGAATTTTGCACTGTAGCCGGGCGAATCGCAGCATCCATCACCACACAGCTCCACTTCGCTGTCTTCTAGAGATGCCAGCAACTTTTCCTGATGCTCATTCCAGACCTATGAAGAATGCAGAAATTGGCTTCAGTTGGACGCAGAGTCTTTTTCCTCCACTTCATGGGAGTAACACATGGCATTTCATTTCAAAACAGTAATCAAGTGCTTAAATTGCGCTTGGCTTGCCGCACTAGGCTGAGCTGATCTGTTTCATGAGAAATCAACTAATCAGTAGATAACAATAAATCAAGACGTGAGAAAGACCTTACAAAACGTTCCTCTCAGCAGAGAAGGGCATATTTATAGTACCCGTGGAACCGGTTGGTCAAGAAATTTTTGGGGAGACATTTTATTTAAAGTTACCACGCACAATGTGCATTTAAAAGATATGGATGACAGGCATTTTGAATGCGTATTAGAAATTGGCTATTCGGCCAAGCCTGGGCACAGGCCAGGCCCGCAATGTCAAGTCCGAGCTGGGCCCGGGTCCAGCAAAACAACAGTTTTCAGCCGAGGCTTTCAGGTTGGCCCGAGCACCTGCAGTTCTCTAATCCAGAGAAGAGCCTGCAATCTGCAGGTTCACTTCATGCAGCTTACCCTCACAGCCAGTTACAGTTATTGACAGCAGTTTCACTCCTTCGGCCTTTGAAAACTTTGGCCATTGCCCTTGCAGCTTTATTTCTTATAAATATGGCACACTGCAGTGGCTACCAGTGAAGAAGCTTTTGCATTAAAATATTATCTTATGGGTGAATCTAGAGTAGTACACATTATGTCTGATGGCCTAATACGGAGAGTGCATTGTCATATAATAAACATTTAGTGAATTAAAGTCTTTGCGCTAACTTGAAATTGCACTGAATGCGATGAAGTTAAGCAGTTGGCTGCGCGCAACTTCGAAATTGGTTGGAATAATGTTCATGTCCAAAAGTAACCATGCTTTCCGCAATCATTTGATAATATCTGAAAGCAGGCTCACTGTAGGATTCATGGCTTGTGAGTTTTCTTCGTGTTGTTCATTGTAAACTAGGGTTGTTTATTGTGAAAAAAGACAGGTTGCACACTTACCATGTTGACTGCAGGGAAGAGGTATGCCTTCTGGTAATTAAAGAATGTCTGTTCACTAATTGATTTGATTTTCATTAGCTGCATCATCCTGAGGAGTTTTGCAGCACTTGAGCCGGAAAAAAGCAATGCAGTGGCAAGGTCAATGTTTCCTTTTGGCTTCCTTGCAACAAGTGGCTGACTGGACCAAAAGTGTGTGTGTCCGCAGGGGCATTCTGTCTTTGCACTAATGCAAGTACCCAGGTAGGACAGTGTTACATTGCAGGTACGGTGGAAGCAGGTCGAGAAGACTTTCAGCAACACCATTAGACAAGCATGGGCAACTATATTGTAGCTGCTGTTTTCAGCATCTCCAGTGCTTTCGCTGTCCCTGTAAAATAAGTTGGCTTTTGTAAATTCTGCAAGCTTTGCAGAGGAGTACACTGTTCAACTGTTTCTTTATGCTATTGGGCAATATATGATTTGTACTGTTAACAATGACAGCTTTCCCACAAAGATCTTATAGCACTCTACGTAACTATCATTATTATGTAAGCTTATTGACACTAGCTTCTTCTCTTAGTGTGAATACATGTGCTTATGTCCATCAGTTCTTTTACACCTATCAAAAGTGAAACAGCAGGTTGTGTTTTCAGCTAGTAATTTCAAAGCACAACTTGGTGATGTATGGTCATCTTCATGCGGTCTATTGTACTTACTCATCTTCCAGTGTGTCGTCAAACGTCCACGTAGAATCATTTGGTTCATACATGTCAGAGTCACCACTTTGGACGTGTACTGGTGAAACATCAGGTGACACCATTGGGCTGGACTGTGGTTCATCCAGGCAAGGACGGACTACCTAGCAGAAGAAACCTAGCCGATTAACCGCACAATCGGAGTTTTGGCATTGTGACGTGCATTATTTTTCTTGGGGGCATTATTATGTTCCCAGAAGAAGTAGGCTGTACTTGCAGAACTGCTGTCCCCACGATCCACTGAGGGCTGCTGCACACTTGTTCCTGATTGTATGGAGGGAACTGCGCCTGGGAATAGTTGGCGATGCATCCGGGGAACTCCGAAGATCTCTCTCACGGACGGATTGTAAACATAGTCTTCCATACGAAAATGTAGAGAGCACAGCTTTGCATGCAGTGGCGCAACGCCTCTCCGTTTTCGTAGCGGCACCGCATTCAACCATGTCGAGCGCCGCGGCTCATCTCTTGGCACCTTATGGTAAATGACCTCAACGGCAGTGCCGCTATCTCGCTGTGACACGGCGCGGCTGTTTGGACAGCCTACGACATCGCATTGCCCGGCCTTTTTTGTTGTCGTAACAGCAGTTTCCATCCAGCTGAACGGCGTTGTACTGTTGTGGATCAAAAAAGGTGATATCGGCGACGCAGTGGGGATGATTACGACGTACTGCCGTCCGTGCACGTTGGATTTGAGCATTGCACACAGAGGCACTAAGCAGCGCGCAGTGCTTGAGCGTGATGTAAACTGCTAAAAAGTCCACGAGAATACTTTGCAGGTGCGTGCAGAGTCAGGATCCTCGATCAGCACTTAGGGTAGGTGCATTTGCTGCTCCGAGCTCGTATTTCAGGCGCCGCGGGTTAAAACGAAACTATGCACGAAGTGGATGAGGCGGACCCACGCCGGAACATAATCGAAACTGAAGTGGGCACCTGTGGCGCCACCAAGTATATTTTTATATTCGTCTTGCAACATTTCTGTTATCTTTTCGTCGTCGTTTACGTGTGATAAATGCATGTTATCATGTTCGAGAAAAAACCTACTACTGCATTCAAACGTGCAACGTAATTCGCATTTGTCAGCCTCCGGGATCCCTAGCACGTCACGTGAGTTGTAGTTGCGAGCCTCGGCCGTTTCGGCTGTGGCGGCGATACCTGTATTTCTGTTCTTCTTCTTTACTACCTTATAACAGCTCTGTTTTCAGTAAGAGTGGTCTTTTTGTAATCAGGGACTGGCATTCTATCGATGCAAACCCACTTCCTCTCTTCAGTGACCCTTTAAAGAACCGCGGTAAGTAAATACCTGGTCATCCAACAGCTGCCACTATGCCACTGGCATGTTATGCCCCACCTAAAATAAATTGTAATATTAACATCATTGATAAATTTCAGAATTGCTTTTGATTTGGTGAGCCTATTAGTGCAGCAACTATATTTGTTGCTGCATTGTATGGTAGGGTTCTATGAAATATGTAAAAATGGCTTAATATTGCAACTAAAGGGAAATATTCCCCTGTACGCTTTGCAAGCTCTACGCTTTTGTACGCTTCTTCACTGCACTGAACTCAACATAAATGGTCTTTTTTTGATAGCGAGTTAGGCGCATTTACAAAGTTAGTGGCTGATACTATGAGTGCTAAGATAAACGTGTAGCCAGATCTTAAAACGTTTGTCATAAGTGAAGTGTTTGAATGCTTTTAGTGTCTCTTTTTGTACCTTTATAATATACACAGCAAGTAATAAAAGATAGTTTTTTTTTTTTTTTTTTAAGTCGATATTTATTGCCTCAGGGCATCAGTAGGTTATGAGATGAAGGATGAATAAATGATTAAATGAATGGAAAAAGGTTGGCTGATTTTATGAAGTCCAGAAGTGAGCGATGATGAGGTCCCTGCGTGCAAGTGACGTATGAGGCAGGATTGGTTGCTGAAAGGCCAGCTATTCTCAGGTGCCGGATTCGTGTTGGCTTGAGTGGCTTGAGATAGGGTTCTTTTGAGCATTTAAACAGCACCCTGTCTTAATTGTGTCCAAAACAAAACATGAAATTTGTTTTGTTTTGCTTTCTCGGTGCCTATCATAGAGTATTTGGCAACAAAGAAAAGTTTTGTAATTTTCATCCTCCTATGTGGTAACACTTTAGTTTGGGCTTTTTCTAGCATTCTTGTTTGTTGCCAGCCGCATGTTTTTTGTTTTGTTTTTTCACAGTGCCGTAACAGTTTTCAAGTGATAGACTATTTTTCAACCATAGTGCCGGAGACAAGTTTATGACTACCTAGAAATGAAATGTCATTTGCTCAAAGGCAACCTCGCCCTAACGTAATGAGACAGCGGATACACGGGTGGCAGCTGCCCATATTGCAAAAAGAAAACAAGAAAGTGAATGTATTGCACAAAGATGTCTTGACATTAACACAAAGAAAAGAAAAATGGCAGGCTTCGTGGAGCAACGCAATAAGCAACAAACTGCACATCGTGACACCAATAATCAAAAGAACGGAAGCCATGTACTCATCAGAATTGGTTCATCGAAGTAATGCTATGTTGCCTTCACATGGGGCACACACATCTGACACACAAGTTCATTCTTAAGATGGAAGATAAACAAATATGTGAAGGTTGTGTAGATGAGCTCACGATAAGCCACATTTTATTGTCATGTAGAAGACATGAAAAACTTCGGAAAAAACACTTGGTTTTACATCAAACATAGTTCATTCCATCGGATATTTCTCTTATGAGAGAATGCACTTGTCGATATGTCCTGTATTATAATTGCTTAGATAAAATAATGCATCTAAACAAACATATATGTTGTTTTAACATTCCATAAAGGTAACACTATACACCTTGTGTTTGGTGCATGATAGCCTCAGTTGCTTATGCACCATAACACCAAATGCATCTTCAAGCATGTAGTGCGTCAAATGGCAGCATTGCCTGCAGTCAGGCTTGTGCAAGTCACGTAAGTAGGCCAGTTCACTTTCTCACCAGGATTGGTTTGCTGTGCCACATTCCCAGGAACTAATAAGAGCAGTAACAAAAAAATATATACATTTTCACCATTGAGACCAAGCTCCTCTTTTACTCTTCTTCTCTTGGGGAACACATAACATTTAAGTCCGTGGTGGTTGAGAAAACATTGGGTCACTCAGCTTGGAATGACCCTGAAAATTGCAGTTGGTTGCCAGTTTTTTTGTAAGTGTTAAAGTATGGCTTGAGCACTTACAGAAGGCCTGGCATACAGTGCTTTTTTTTTGCTTTCTATTTCTCACCTGTTTTCCTGTGCATACCGTCTATACAAGACACGATGCGGTCCTATTGCTTTCAACAGCTGTTGCTGTGGCGATGTCATGATGACAGTTATGAAATCTGCTGTATCCAGTTGGTCGGCCTCTTCCCTGTGCAGGTCATCAGCTGTTACTTTATTTTTATTTTTGGAAAACAAGACGAGGTTGTATCATAGCCTTCATTTTCTCAATCCACAAGAGGCCACTTGTGCAGTCATCGTTGGGCAGGCGCTTTGAGTGGCTAATTTTGAGTGGCCAGCATGCCGAAAGCAGTTGGCAATCGTTTCGCTTTTCACATTGTCCCATGCCACTTTAAGCATCTGGATTGCTCCCAGCAAGTTTTCAAGTCCTGCTTCATATGAAGCTTCACGAGAAGAGTGTCAGTCAGTCTCCTCTTGTAAATTGCCTTGAAGGCCCTGATGACGCCCTGATCTAAAGGCTGCAGCTTAGCTGTAGTGTTAGGTGGACGAAAGCGAAGTTCCATGTTATTGAGTGCAACATCTGTGTTGTGTGCGGTACAGTTATCAAGAGGACGCACACTTTGCGACCCTCGCGCACAAGCTCGCAGTCCCAAGCATGCAGCCACTTCGCGAAACGTTTACGTGTCATCCAACATTTCTATTGGAAGCATACTCTACGGGGAGTATGCGGCCCCCTTTCATGCATCTCGGGGGTTTTAAATCTCCCGATGACGAAGGGTCGCAGCTTCACACTGCCGTCCATGTTGGCGGCAAGCAAAACAGTGATCCAGGCCTTTCCTTGCTTCCCGCCATGGCACGGCTCTCCACGCGCGTCAAGGGTATGTCTGGGTATAATCTGCCAAAATAGGCCTGTTTCGTCCGCATTGAAGATGTCCTTGGGCTGATATTTTGCAAGGATTTGTGGCCACTCCTCTTCCAACCACTTTTTGATGCTCTCGCAGTTAACCGTCTCAGTTTCGCCAGAGATCATTTTGCCTACGATGTCTTAGCGTGCCTTGAACCTTTGCAGCCATCCGGAGCTGACGACGAAGTTTTCGGCATCGAGGATACAGGCAAAGTCTTTCGCTTTTTGTTGAAGCATCGGTCCGGACACCGGTATGTTTCGAGCTCTGACGTCCAAAAACCATTTCTAGAGCGCCTTCTCCACGTCGCCGAACGCAGGGGGCTGAAGATGCTGTGCACTTGTCCATGTGGTCTCTTGTGCTTGTGCCTTGATGACAGCTTTGTTCTTGAGAATGGTACTCAAAGTGCTCCTTGGAATGCCAAATAAGTCCGCAAGAACGCACTTATTTTCGCTGTTCTCTACACGCTGGACTATCTCAAGCTTGGTCTTTAACGTCAGTGCTGCTCTTTTTTTTCACGTTCACAGCCATCACAGCACTACGCACACCCGCGCACCACACTCGACACAACCACCGACGCAACCTCCACAGAACGCTACCACGCTACGACCTACAATGGCCACGCCGCTGCTAACACTAAAACACAAAAGACGCAAAAAGGCAAAAGCGAAACTATTCGATTGTGCCACTGCCACCGCTGCTGAAGCGGCACTGTCAGCGATTGTGAGATGCGAACGATTTCTTTGGCTGTCTACTCTCAATGCCAACGTGGCATCTGTGGCGCTGTCAGCGCCTGCGAGGTAGTCCGAAATGTTTGCTATGCCGCATAACACACCTGTAGTGCAACGAAGCCTGCCTCCTGCTAATAAAATGAGGTAGTGCTCAGCGTCCCGAAGTTCGTTTTATCCGTTTTATACCAAACCGCTTTCGCTATAGGAAGTTAAAAATACATGTGTTTGACAAAAATGCTTCGGACCAGTTCTATATACTCAATAATTTGTTTTATGCGTGTCGTTATATCGAGGCTTGACTGTAGTAATGTCATATTTGGGGAATGCTTATCCATTAGTATCCATACGCCTGCAAAGTGCAGCTGTGCAACTTTTTCACAAGCTCTAGTTGAGAAATTAGTCTTCATTTGTGGCTTGAACCTGTAACCATTGCTGGCTTGAGGCATTTACACCCCCAACTCAGCTATTTTGACGCAAATTTCAGGACAACTTTAAATTGGAAACTCTGTCTGCATTGCACTTCTTGGTAGACATACTGCTGTGCTGAGGTGGAGGAGGAGGAATAGCCTTATTTGGTGTCCAGCAAAGTTTAAAGGGACCAGGTCTAGGTCTCCCAGGTGAGGACGTTGAGACCTTGTCTCTTCGCCGCCACGAGGGCCTGCTGGACGGCCTAGATCTCGTCGCTGAGGCTGGAGCTGCGCAGAGTGGCGAACCACCTCGACGAGAGGGTTTCGGGATTGCTGCCATTAAATTGTGCCTTGCGCTCCCATAGTCTGTGCAGAGTGGCGAACCACCTCGATGAGGGGGTTTCGGGATTGCTGCCATTAAATTGTGCCTTGCGCTCCCATAGTCTGTGCTGAAGTGTTACTGTGTTTGTCTTGCAGACCTTGCATCTGTTGGTGTCATATTTCGAGTCAAATCCTGTTGTACTGCAGCGAGTTTGGGTACATATTTGTAATTGCCTCCACACAACTTCCTGAGCTCTGCATAGTTTGCTGCTAGGCAGAGGGAAGGTCCGGTGGGCCAGGTTTTGGTTTAGTCATTAAAGCTCGTCAGCCTTTCTCTTCCCCCTTCGCCATGACTCTCTCCGGCATGGTACGCGAGACCTTGTGCTACGGAGTGAGCGACTTCGTTGAGGTTGGTGAGATGCGGAGAGACATTCCCCATATGTGCCGGGAACCAAACTAGCTCGACCTTATTGTCCGGTGAGAGTTTCAAGTCCTTGATTATTTGGCAGGCTTCCACAGATATTCTCCCCTTGGCGTAATTCTTTACTGCCGTGCATGAGTCACTGACGATCCCGCAAACGGTATCAGATGTAGCAAGTGCGATGGCTAATTCTTCGACCACTGCATCATGTCGGGACTTTATGCTGGCAGGCTGGACAAGCGTTCTGGGAGCGATGACCGCAACAGCATATCGTCGATCGTCTTGATACTGGGCAGCACCCACGAAGTGTAGTTCCCTCGCTTTTCCATAGTTCCGCAGCAGGGCCGCTGCTCTGGCTTGTCTTCTGCCTTGATCATACTTCGAGTGTACGTTTCTTGGAACTTGTGTGACTCAGATGCCGTCCCGGACATTCCGCGGGATTACCTTCTCCCCGTGTTGACGGTGGTAGTGAATACCAAGCCGCTCAAGTATGTGTCGTCCAGTTACGCTTCTGCGAGTTTGCCCAACATGTTGTGGATTCCTATTTGTAGCAGGAGCTGTGGGCTAGTCGAATCTGGCAGTCCAAGCGCTGTCTTGTATACTCTGCATATAATTACGTCTATTTTGTTGTTCTCTGCCTTGTACCAATTGTGAAAGGCAGCCACGTAGGTTATGTGGCATATAACAAAGGATTGCACGAGTTGTATCAAGCTTTCCTTCCTCATGCCACTTCTCCGATTGGTGATAACCCCTTTATAAGAGACACGTACGGGAGAGTAATTTTTGTCTCTTATATGAAAGGTCTCTTATAAGCAGGGTACCATGTTTTTATTTTCTAATCAGCCCTTATTTCAAAGTAGGTACCCTACGACTAAAAAAAGCACAAAAGACTGGTATAGCCTGTTGCAAAAAGTTTATTATCATTTGGATTCATGTTGTCATCTGCTAGATCGACAGCCACACACTGAACACAATCCACATTCCTTCCACCACAACTTTCTCACACTACTTTGCGAATGAAAAAGTTCTTAATCTTGCTCTGTTTCGTGGCTGCATTTAGAGTGTCAGCTTCTTCCAGCTTCGTGACAAGGCCGTGAGCCCACTGGGCCAAAGCTGTATGTGATGGCGCCCGAGTACTGACATGACCTCACCAGAAGTCAGCGGTGGGGCAGAATCAGTTTCATTGTCATCCGTTGCACTATCCTCCTGGTCCTCTTCCTGCACCATTCTATGTTCTCATCAGTGCGGTCTTCTGCAACAGGAATATTGTCGTCGGCTTCAACAAAGCTTTGAAATGTGCCGCACTCTTCAAATTTACTTTGAATGATTGGCTGAGTTCCTGGCTCCTCGACTCTGCATTCCATGTCTTCATCTTCAGTGTTCCCTTCCTGTTGCAGATTAAAACCCGTGTTTCGGAAGCACCCTCTCACTGTGCTCGTTTCGATGTCACTCCAGAGCCAGTCAGCATTTCAATTGGTGTCCTCACATTGATGGTTGTTTCCCGCTTCTGCAGTATATCAAAGAGCAGTCATTCAACGAGCCACCCTCTGTAGTTGGTTTTAACAGCTCTTATGACCCCCTGATCCAGAGGTTGTAGCAGAGAGGTGCAGCCTGGAGGGAAGTAGCTGAGCTGAATAGCTTTCAACGGCGGGGTTTTCATATGTGCCGAACAGCTGTGCAAAAACATCAAGATCTTCCTGTTTTTTCTTGCCATCTTCTCATCAAAGCTTGTCAGCCATTTATTGAAAATGCCTGCCATCATCCATGCAGCCTTATTAGCTGTGTACTCCACATGAATGGAGTAGTTTTTTAAGCATCTTGTGTTTTTAGCTTTGCCAATAACCAAAATTCTTTCTTTCTCAGTTCCGTCCACGTTAGATAGCTGTAAGGCGCTCTTTGGACTTTTTACCTCCGCTGCAGTCTTGGTTTGCGAAGGCAAACATTTTGACGGGGAGCATTTTGAAAAACATTCCCGACTCATCAAGATTATACACATCACAAGAAGATTATACACATCACAAGTCTTCCATCCGCTTAAGGGGAGACGCGGGTCGAAAAACGGCGATTTTCAGTAAAAAAAGTCACTTTTGTGATTTTGACTGTTTCAGCAACACTGATCCTTCCTCTTTAATATATAAAAAAATCAGAGCCGAAAACAGTCGCGAAATCATTTAAAAAGTCTGTTAAAGCACGCAAGGTGGCTAAAGAAGGGGCAGATACGACCCATGTTCAAGCGCGTGACGCGTCAAATCGCGGCGTCGCACGCCACTGAAATTTTGCAAGGCGGCAGGCCTACGCTTTTTCTCCCTAAAGCTGGCTTTGCCGCTTCACAAACCCCCAGCAAGTAATTAAAAAAAAAGGTTTCGCCGCCCAAACCTAGCATTTTCACTGGCCATTTAAATCACGTGGTGCGATTTCGACCACGCCATTGGCTGTCAGTGTGGGAAGCGGCCATAGCTCGTCTGCTCTTCATGCGGCGCGTAGCTCGCTGTCACGCTTGCCCGCTAGTTTTCTCTCGGCGTGTTTTAAAAATTTCACGCATCTTCGTGCTCGTCGCTGCGATAGAATTCGAGAAGAAACGTGACTTTCGGTGTCGAAAGTACCGATCAAACCACGCGTTCAAGGGAAGTCACCGGCAAAGTGAAACGGCGTACAGTGGAGACGTCCGCGGAAGCTAGGCCTAACCTCGGCGGAGGCGACACTTTTGACAGCTCGAAGCCGGCCGGGCACTGAAGTTTCAGTGACAGCTTAGACGATTTCGTCAGTGCATTGGATAAGAAGATAAGGATCTTCGAGCGTTGAGGAGACCTAGTACGGCGAGTGCCTTTATCGGCGAGATCGGTGCCACGAACGCACTGGCGAGCGAGCAGCATGTCGGGAGCGCGGACGGTGCTAACTTTCCGTTCGCGAGTTGGCCAAGAAGTGAAAAGCACTCTCGTCGTTTCTAGAGCTGCGTTGCAGCAGTGTAGCGTGTGCCACGTCCGTTGTGTCGTAGTCGTGCGCGGTGTGCAGCTCCGGTGGACGACGCCCTTCAGCCAGCCCGAGGGAGATTTTTGCCGTGAACATCAATGCAGGGGTTGCGGCGCTCGTTATTGGTGCTGGATACAACCAACTTTCCCGATTTTGTGTGGTTCTTGGTTTGCCGAAACAAGTGCACCATAAGGAGTTTAATGCCATAACAAAAAATGTGCACCTTGTGGTTACAAAGCAGTGGCTGACAGAAGCAAGGTCTCAGCATCACTAAATAGCCAATAAAGCACGCCTTGAGAATGCTGCTCACAATGTCACTGTGGGAGCAACATATGATGCTGGTGAATTCTAAAACTGTGCACTGTATCATAATACCCTGGCCTGCATTGTGTGCAATTTTCATGCAGATAGTGCTGCTACAACAGCAATAAACAGCTTTTGTATCTTTAAATCGCATTTTTCTCGAATTTGTATTTTGGGCCGAATATGAGTTTTGTGCACAATATTTTATGTCGTTAATTTAGTTCAATCAACACCAAATTTGGCATGCATAATCTTTAAGATGTGTAGAATGCAAGTATCTAGGTTTAAATGCAATCAGCAGTATTTTTGGGCATGCAAATTTAAAAAATTATCTGGTACTAGCCACTAAAAACAAGGCACCAGATATAAAATTGTCTCAAAACATTGCATGCCAAGGGAATGTTGCTATGTTGCTTATTTGCACTCAGTGGAGTGTTGGGGACAAGAAGAACTAGTTGGCTCTGCCCTACCATGCTTGCTGCTGTGTACAGCAGCTGCACAAACATGCATTGTTTTTCACTTATGCATGGCATTTAGAATATGAAAACATTAAGCTATTTTAAAACTAAAAGCATATTTAGAAAGAGGAGATCAATCTCTATAAGTGGTGCAATTTTCATTCACCTAGCATCAATATTAAGAAAAAAATGTTTTCGAGTAGCATCTCCCCTTAATAAAGACGGCAACGTCTCATTCTTCCATTGCCTTATGCTGTTTTTGTTAGCAGCGTTGCTCTCACCGCAAATAGCTTTGTAGCTGATACTATGACAATGCTTGAATCTGTCAAACCATCCTTGACTGGCTTCAAATTCAGTGCCAAGACCGAATGCAAGCTGCCTGGCTCTGGCTTGAATTAATGGCCCACTGAGTGGAATGTTTTTGCTCCAAGTGTCTTGAATCCAGAGAAGAAGTGCTTATTCTAGTATGGGATGGGACGACTTACGCAGCTTGGACCTGCTTGTCCCGGTGGATGCTTCTTTGATGATATTTCCTCGCCGAGTCCAGATTCCGCTGATCGTTTTGCGTGACAACCCAAACTTCCTGGCGACATCTGCTTGCTTCATCCTGCAGTTGAGGTCCGCTATGATGTCCAACTTTTTCGCGACCGTAAGGCTAGTATGGCACTTGACTGAGCAGTCTGCCATGCTGATCAGGCGCCTGGTGATGTAGTAGCAGCCAAGCAGCCAGGTGACGGTGGTGAACGTTGCACAACGGTAACAATGGCAGATAAGCTCAGTTCACGACAGTTCTAAAGTAGCAGGAAAGTTTCAGTGATGCTAACGTCGATGCTGCTGTCTAAAAAACGTGTGCGGCCGCTTCAGCGCTGCTTTTCTGGGCTTGGCTTGGCTATTGCCTCGCTTTCATGGCTTGTTCGCGCCAACATGGTGCCAACTAAGACGCCAGCTGATCGCCTCGCTTGCATTTGGCAGGTATATTGGTCATTAACGAAATGCAGCGTGAGAGATAGCACCCGCTGTGCGCTTTGCCTATTCACGAGGCTTGCGGACAGGACACCTGCGATTCTTGATTGGGAGCTGTGCGAACGAGAGAGCCACCTCGCGCTCCCAGTATCGTTGCCTCGGGCAGACGCCCACACGCGCGATCGCACTCGTGCTCTTGGCGGTAAGCTTGAAGTGCTTTTCTATGTTTCATTCCCATTGCAGGGGCTTCTCGTCAGTATTTTATAGCTGACTGATCCACTCTGTGTTTGCTGAAGTTATACTAAATAGTGACTGTGTACTTCTGTCGTCCCCCTTTGCTTCCACAATGGGCGCAACTGCGGTTAGCGACCGATGGCACTGCATCGAAAGTTGAAATGTCTGCTACAAGCTATATTGCTGACCAGAATTTGAGGATAACTTCTCCTTTATAACCGATTGTCTTCTTTGTCCGATGTCTGTTACAAAAAAGGTCAAATTATTGGGAGAGGTAGGGCAACCAACCAAGTGGGTGAAGAGTGTCTCTTATACCCAACTGTCTCTTACATCCGTGCCTTTTATAATGGGGTTCAAGTGTATTGCATTGGCAGCCTTGTGTATAAGCTTACTGACCACCTCGCCATTTACACCGTTGCATTCTATGATCATGCCTAGAACTTTGATATTTTTCACAATGGGGATGGTTCCACCGTCACTTGTGTTTAACCTGATTTCTTCATAATCTGTCTTCTTTGATCGGCTGGGGGGCCGTCCCTTGTACGTGGGGCGGTACGGCAGGAGCTCTGACTTCTTGCGCGAGCAGTGGAGCTCTGTATCACATAGGTATTTTTATACGACATTTATCGCTTCCTGCAGTGAAGATTCAAGCTGGTCGTCTCTGCCACGCTTGACCCATATCGTGATATCGTCGGTGTAGATTGTGTGATATACGCTTTCTATTTTTTTCGAGCTTATACGCAAGGCCAATCATTTCCTGGTTGAAGAGCATGGGCGAAATGTCTGATCCTTGCGGGGTGCCGGTGCTTCTTAGAATTTGCTCCTCAAACCTGATGTTTCCCGCTGCGAGGAGTGCCTTCTGTCATTGAGAAAATCTTGCATAATTATAGACTCTTTCACCGAGGTCCATGCTCGAGATTTGGGCCAGGATCGCCGAATGTGTGACCCTGTCGAACGCGCTTTCGAGGTCGAGTCCGAAGATGGCGTTGGTGGAACGGGACTTGTCCTCCAGTATCTGATGTTCGAGCTGGAGCATAGCGTCCTGTGTCGACAAGCGAGGCCAAAACCTGATGAATGGTGTGTGGTTAGGCACCTGTTAGTTCGAGATGAGTGTTTACTCGAAGAATTCATTTAAGAATTCATGCTCCATTACCTTGCTTACGCATGAAGTAAGCGAGATCGGTCTCAGATTCTCCAAGCTTGCCGGGTTTGGGGATGAGTACCATCTTCGCGGTCTTCCATTTCTTTGGTATGGAGCCCTCCCTCTATCGTTCATTTATATTTTCGATGAGTTTGTCCATGGAGTCGTCCAAGTTTCTCAGTCTTATCTGTGACCCCATTCGGTCTGGGAGCTGACCTACCATGAAGGTCGTGCAGGGCCACACAAATTTTTTCGTTGCTGAAATCTTCATCTTGCGAAGCATTGGGCCCCTCGTGAGAGCCTTGTGTGAGAGGGGGCCCCAGAGGGAAATACCTCTGTCACAGTATATTCACGCCTGTCTGCACCTAGTTTCTTCACCATGGTGTACAGCAGTCTGACGAGGCAGTTCGTTTGGTGCGACTTTGTGTTATCTAACAGATGTTCAGTAATTTCCAAGTTTGTTCGTTGTGTAACTGTCTGTCGACTGAGTTGCATATCTCTTGCACTGCTGTTTGTATAGGATTCGACACTGCTCCTAGACATTTCTGTTCAGTTCGGCAACCTTTCTTCGCAGTTTCCTGTTTAGTCGCTGACCTTTTCATCTTGCGAGGATGGACGCATTGGCTTCAATTAAATGAGTGAAACGACTGTCCTTCCTCTCTCTTTGGCGGTCATGATTGTCTTCGTGGTGCTTCTGTCTGGTGCCAGCGTTGAGTCCGCGCGTCCATTCATCGATATCGGAGATGGACGTAGAGTATTGCCTCGTCTTTCTGACTGACTGGAATTCTTCCCAGACTTGAATTCCTGCTTCTCTGATATGGGCTTATCAGAGGCCGCGAGGACGATCTCCAGAATTTTATAATCGCTGCCCAAATCAACCGCAGTGTTTCTCCAAGTGGCGTCTTTGGCGTTCTTAGTGAAAGTGAGATCGGGTGTGGTATCTCGTGTAAACAAATTTCCAGTCCTCGTCGGGTCAGTGTAGCTGAGAATTGCTACGGGTACTGCTGGAATACTGTTGCCACAATGCTGCTTATTCTACCTTTGAGGCTTGTGACCCTGTTCGCTAATCCAACCACCATCATATGCAAGTTCTCGATAGCACTCTGCACGCTAGTGATTGTGTCCTTGATTTCTGAACCTGGCCCTTCCTACTTCCCTCCGTGGTTGCTATGCTCGCTTTTTAGATTCGGGAGTTTCTAACTCCCTTACTGGGCTGGCAGTAGGCATCATTGGTGGGTTGTTTTAGGGGTGGAAATCACGGCCTGTTGACATTAGAGTGCATACGTTCACTTTTGAGTTGTTGTAACGCACGCATTAATCTTTGGATTAATTCCCGCATGACTGCGGTTTTTTTTTCACCATCTCTAGTGCCACATTCTCATCGGATTTCTTAGACTCTGGAAGTTTTACCAATACCTCTTGCTAGGCGCCTTTAGCCGCATCTGTCCAGCTCCCCTTGTCAACGAAGTTGGACAGCTGCCTTTTGGAAATGGACATGGACCTGGATCCGGGCCTGGACCTGCCTGGGCTGCTGCGGGATATGCTCCTTGTCCTGGATTTCGATGTGGAGCGGAACCGACGCTCCAAGGCTGGGAAGTTGCTGTCGTCGAGGATCTGTTGCTCTGCCGCAGCTCCTAAACGATGTAGGGGTCCTGTACCTGGCTCTACACGTTCTGTCAGTGATGAGATGTGATCCGCTGCACAGACTGCACTTTGAAGAACACTGGTGTCTGTTACCGGGATTGGGAATATTGCAGCCCCTGCATACCCTGTTGTCCAAATTCGGGCATAGATCCATTCGATGTCCGAGACATCTGCACTAGTAGCGGACATCTGTTTCTTGTATAACGTGCATCTGACAAGGGTTGCACCATACCTCACCATGCTGGGTACCTTAAGACCATCGAAGGCGATGACCACTGTTGTTTTGCCGGTTCTTTTGGCCACCAGTGCCAACGGGTTTTTTGGGTTGAAGATGCTCTCGTCGATTTTCTTGGGTCTGTTCACGAGGGGGAGTCCCCTGATCACCCCCCATGGTCGTATTGTTGAGGTCTGCTTCGTAGGTGTTAACATTATACTTTGTGTCATGGATTTGAATTTGTTCCATATGGAGGTATCTCTCTGCGTCTGCTCAACTTGGCGTGCTGATTATCACAATGTTCTGCTGCGTATACAGACATACAGTGTCTTCGTTTCCTTCTGCTTGGTTGACACGCGTGGCCTGAAAAATGGCTGCCATAACTGTGGTGCTACCGATCTTGAGTATGTCAAGACTGCCCACGGGTATGACGATAATCTTGATGTCCTCCTTTTGGCAGTAAGGGCATCCTTTGGTGAAACCTTCTCGGAAGCTTTCATTCCACTCACTACAACCTACATTTTTTGTTCTGCGCACCAGTCGTTGATGTGGCAGGGAAAACTTGCCCAGTGAGCATGCACGCGCAGTGGATGCGCGCGCCTGCGCGTCTGCTAAGCCCAGCATTTGTTGTTCGTGGTTGTAGGCCTAGTATGGCGCCAGCGGGGTTGTGGTAGAAAAGTTTTCGTAAACGTGTCGAAATTACTGACCCCATTCGAAGTTGGGTATCTGCAGATTCCTCATAATGTCATGGAGATGATGGTTGAAGAATGTTGGCGAAATTTTGTTGAAATCGCTGCAGAATCATGTGTCGAAGGCTGATCCGATCTGAGCATAGCCGTGCTGCACCTCGGTGATCGCAGCGACCTCTTCTGCTCAGGTGGACACTGATGAAAAATTGCTCTTTGATCAGAATCTAACATTTCCACTAACTACTTTAATTTAATGTTTTCACTATTAGTTGATATTGTCCATAAATTTGGCTAGGTTGAAATTTCCTGTGTAGGTGTGCTCAGGTCAATGCTAAATCTCCCCCTAATTAAGGGGAGATGAGGGTCTTAAAACTAACTTTATTTTTATGGCTAGAATCTCACGAAACTTTGCTTACAGATGTGGTTTCCTCTCCTGATTTCAAAAATATAATCATAATTGAGCTGGTGGTCTTAGATCAAAAGTTATCTAACAAAGTCTAGAACATAATTAGTGAATATCTTATGCAGCTTTAATGAACTTTTGCATTGCATTTCATTGCTTTTAAATACATGGATTGATAGCCAAAGACTTCTCATACCCGAGGACATCCTTCGTTTTCCTCAAACAGGCACGTCATCCTCACACGCATATTATGTTGAGAGTAAAAGGCTGCATTATTTGACACGAACTCATTAAGCTAATCTCAAATTGATATTTACTTATTGCCTAAACTAAAAAAATTAAAAATGTCATTGGGTACCTCATTTCTCCCTAAAGAAGATGGTAACAAAGTTATGTGAACTAAAAAGAAGTCATCAAAACCCTGTGTGAGACTTAAGATCGATCAAAAATATGAAACCGTGAAAGTGGCACTTGAAGTTTGACCACAGGTTATAACTTAAACAATCAGTAGCGTCACTGTGATATTTCTCACCAAAAATGACATGCTCTTCTCATTTCCAAAACTGTCTTTAGATTTTGAATATGTCAAATAAAACAAAATAGGAGAAAACAGTAACAGTGCCTTAATGCATGTCAGCAAGTGCACAAAGCTCAAAGCACACAAAGATAATGGTGGGGTGAAAGGGTATGAGATTGTGGCAAGAAAAACCATGGAACAGGACATGTCCGGGATGCAGTCTGCAAACTCAGTGAGATTGTCCAATGATAGTCCATGGTTGGGCACGAGCACCATACAGGCCGACAACGTCAAGCGTTAAAGGAAAAGCTCATGCTGGAAAACTTGGTCGAAGGCCTTGTTGCTCAGGAGCTGCTGGGACCACCATGGTAGCTGTGCTCCCCCAATTGTTCTGTGGAAATGAGCTTCTGCAACACTCAATGTATTGAGGTGGCTTGACGTTGGTACATTGGGTACAGCTTCTCATATGTGTGCAGTTGGAGAGGTTCGATGTCATGGTGGATTGATGAGGACACTACATTCTTGGTGAAGGTCACCACCGCACTGGCGGTCCATCCCAGTTTGCCTACATCCATTATCCTGCCATCGTTCCAGACACGATTGCCTTTGAGGGAGGCCTATGTCTATTCTCACATGGCTGATGATACCTTTGCAATGTATTTGGGGGTGCAAAGGGTAAGTGTGGCCACCCACCATGAAGTCATGGGACCACAATAGGCTACAAGGAGCCTCTTCCATCTTAGCACTGCAGACCATGACGCCCTGGTCCACCGCAGCCCAGCCCACGCGATGGTTGCAACCAGTGAAATGGATGTGTCTAGCTGCAAAGTGGCTAGTTCATTTTAGCATTTGGAAAACGCAGCATGGAAAGTTCTCCATGGGCGAACCTTTCACACTCAGCCATCTTGCAGCAGCTGAGTGGGAATCATGGCTGTAGTGCCATGGTTTACGCTTAGGTGCTGCAAGATGGCATTGGTAACATATTCCTTGCAAGTCTCGAATCTCGTGACTACTTCGGCGACAACGGATTGCACTGGAAATAAGGAGGCATGCTTCATTCGGGCCACCAGGGATGAAATGATAGGAGTGAGAATTCTCATTGGAGTATTTCCCTGTTGGCAGTGCTTCAGCAGCTTCCTGACGAAGAGGCAGATGAAAACATGTTTCAGCACAGCTGCAACATACCTGGGCAAGTTATAGCGATGCTTGGTGGGTGGTTCATGTTTAGCCAAAGCCTGGTTGTACTTGCACCGGTATTCTTGACCTTGAGTGTAGATACCATGGTTTGGTTCAGCATCTATTGATATCATGTAGTTATTGGTGACGAGCACAGCATTGTGCATCTTGTCGATGCCATCCTAGTGTGGTTTTATCCCCAGCCATGATGAGGTTTGTAATGAGCACACCAGTCAACTTTGTTTTACTGCTGCATTTCCGATGTATGTACTTCTGTGTGACAACATATATTTTCAAAATGTTCGTGCTAAGTGATGCAGCCCTTTTCTTTCGATTATGACGGCTGCTGATATGTCGCAGCAGCACACCTCTTCAAGCAGCATGGCCATTTCTTTGCAAAGCCGCAACTGCACCTGCGTCAGTCTTGAACATAGTACATGTGCGAAATACAGTAGAACCCCACTGATATGTTTTTCACGGGACCGTAATAAGAAAATGTAACAGCCGGGAAACGTAAGAGCCAGGAAGAAGGACAAATTGAAAAACGACAGTAGTGGGCAAATGAACACATGTTTATTACCATGCTAACGCTTAAAAAAGTCATGCAGCGTTGTCTGTTGCATTTTCTCGCGTCTTGTGAGCACAATTCGTTTTTCCAATATTTGCAGTGCCGTGTAGCTCTCGCGGTTGTCGCAAACATACCTTCTGAGACGGTCTAATGCCACTACAGCCGAAGTGAAGGTGGCTTTAGGCAGCGGCTCAACCTCCTCCTTTTCGTCGCTACTGTTGTAAGCATTGACACACTCGGCCACGATCTGGTCAATGGTCATCATCTCGGAGGTGACAACGGCGTCGTCTACAGAAGCATAATCGCTGTACACGATCCCGTAGGCACCAACTGCTTCCATGGCCGTGTTGAGTTCGCAGTCCGCGGTGCTTGCAGGTTCTGCTGCGCAGTCTGCATCACCGAAATGCTTTGCAAAACAGTTTTTGACTATTGCGGCAGTAACAGCGCTCCATGCTTTAGCCAAATAGTGCATGGCATCAAGAACTGTAATGCCAGTCGGCTGCTGCCCACTATCCACTGAGGCCAGGGATCGCTTCACTATGCACTTTCTGTAAAAATGCTTGTTGTGTTGGCCGGAAGATACACCACCTTGACGTTCCGCAGCGACGTAGTGTCTTTGGGGTGCACAGAGCAGTTGTCTAAAAAAAGAACTTTTATTCCCTGGCTGCCCATTTTCGAGTCCATGTAGGACAAGAACGCTTCAAAAATTGCGCATGTCATCCAGGCTTTGCTGTTCTTGTAGTGGCAGGGCAGGTACCGGATGTTTTTCAGGCACTGTGGGCTTCGAAATTTTTCAATGACCCACGGCTTCATCATCTCAGAGCCATCCGAGTTGCACCACAACAACACGCTGAGGCGTTTTTTTGCTGCTTTTCCCACAGTGGCAAGTTTAAAGCTCAGCGTCTTTTATGGCTGTACCTTATAACAAAAGCCCGCTTCATCGGCATAGAAAATATCCCTGGGTTCATAGCCCTCGATAATGCCCGCCATGGACTCTTTTCAATTGTCTACGGTAGCAGTGTCCACGCTTGCAGCCTCCCCATTCACGGTTCGATGGCAAATTCTGTGCCTGCTCTTAAAGCGGTCGATCCAACCGTTTGACGCACTGAAGTCGTCGATACCAAGCTTGTCTGCTATCTCCAGCTCTTTTTCGCGCAAAATGGTGCCATCAAAATTCACACCTGCAGCTCTGGCTTGCTTGAACCATGTGTAAACAGCCTCATCAAGCTGCACGTGCCCCGCACTGCGGGCTTGCTTGCTTTTGATGTCGAATGACCAGGCGTTTCCTTCGATCTCATTTCTTTTCGAAACAATGGAGTTCAAGGTGGATGGCACGAGTCCAAGATCTTTTGCGATGCACAGCCGCTTCCGCGTCGGGTTCGCATCCACGGTGCAAAGAATGTTCAGCTTTTCCTCCAAGGAGAGCGCTTTGCGCTTTCTTGATTCCATCACTGTAACAAGTTCCCATGCTGTGGCGGAACGAGGCAGCCGCTGACCCACAGCGATTTACGTTGCAGCGTGAAAGGGTCAGCACGGCATCAGGTAGGCGATTGAGCACGCTGGACATGTGTGCACACAACCACGGTACGAATTCACTTCTTGCGTATCCCATAGCAGGAAAGTACACGCGAAATGATTCCTAGCTGGAGGCGCGAAACGATGCAATATGTAGAAGGAGTCTGAAGCACTAAGTCAGCCGCGCAAGCACCAATCACGCAAAGGAAGCAGCATGGAAGAACGAAAAATGGCACGATGATAGGTAAAAAAGATGCAAAAAAAAAAAAGGCACGACGGCAGATTATGATGATGAGGCCGCCTGCCCGAGCGCCGCGAGCGCCTTCTGTAGACACGCCAGCAACGACAGGCCAGGCCAAGTCAATTGGCCTTAAAAGTAAACATGGCCGTCGCTGCTTGTTACTCAGGCCTGCCAATTCGCGACATATGATGCAGGAACGTGCCCGAAGTTACAACGTAACAGCGGGGTTTCTAATGCATAGAACACTATGTGAGTCATGCCGGGACTCGATAATAAGAACGTAGCAGCCGGGAAAACGCAGCACCCGGGAACACAACTGCGGGGTTCTACTGTACGCAGTACGAGGCACGACGGCGGTATATAAGGCTAACGAAAACGCACATTCGATTAGTCCTGCACAACCATTTGCCACATCCATTGGGAAAGCAAGCACCTATTCAACTTTCTTTTACTGCTGAGGCTTGGTCTGTTTTCTCATTTATTTATTTATTTATTCAAATACCCTAAAGGCGGAGAGGGTATTACATAAAGGGGATGCACGAAGCACTTTGGTAACACTTAGTTCAACACTAGATCGCAAGTGGAAGAGTAAAAATTCAAACAGTTGAGATAAATGATACAAAAACAACAAAGAAAAAGAACTGCTTACAGCGCAGATTAAGAATACAAAGACATCTGTGAGGAGGTACTGGTATTCGAGGGAGCACAAAAGAACGATTATTTACTTTATGCAATATAAAACAGTGGTGTATAGGGACATCACATTCTGATGTGAGTATGCAGCATTTTGTGATATTTGTCTGGGTTAATCTTGGTGGCAATACTTGATGGTAGGTTATTTCAGTCACTTATGGCTCTAGGTATGAATGACTGTGCGTAAAAAGATGAATGGCACACCGGGCGATTGACTTTGTAGGGGTGATTACGGTGAGGGAAAATGAGGCCAAATGGCTGAAAGAAGTCATGCAAAACGTCGTGGTGACAGAGCTTGTAAAACAGATAAGCTAACATGTTTTTATCAAAGTGATAGTGGATCTAATTCGGCACGATTTTTTAAAGATTTAACACTGGTGTACGGGGAATAGTCCGAAAAAAAATTGAAGCGAACAGCACGGCTTTATGATGTAATCGTGGCTTACATGCATATTCAATTCATGTGCAAACAGATTGCACATGCATATTGAATTTTAGGTCTCATTAATGTGCTGTATGCGAGCTTTTTTAAGTGTGAGGGTGCTTGCTTTAGTCCGTGTCTCATGATTCCGAGTGCGCAGTTGCAAGAGTAATGTTGATGTGATGATGCCATGTTAGATTCGTTTGAAAATTTTGCTCCTAGGTATTTGTATGTTGTAGTAGTAAGCTTGACAGTATTGTTATCTATAATGTATGAGGTTGGAATGCGGGAGGAAGAACGCATGAATGACATGCACTTAGTTTTGGTAATTTAACAAAACTTGATGTTGGGCTAGATGGTGCATTGTAACTTGACTGAAGATAAAGCGCACGGGAAGACACACACAAGAGAAGACACAGGACACGCGTGTCCTGTGTCTTCTTCTCTTGTGTGTTTCTTCCCGTGCGCTTTATCTTCAGTCAAGTTAGTTTTGGTAAGATGCGCTAGGTATTGGAGTGGCACCCTCTTTCTCTTGCTGATGTGGTTTGTTCAGTCTTTCTGAATCTGCGAATATTCGTACATATGTACACATCTGCCTTTTGAATACTGTTGAAGGCATGGCTGTCACCATCACAAAGAATGGTAGCATAGCGTAGCCCATACTTTTAAAGTGATCTACCAAACAGAATCACAAATCTTCAAATTCTGGATCATCTTCTGCACACCACACTGGCACCCTGGGCAGAAATTGGACAGAACAACAATGTCGAGAATGTAGCCTTTGAAAAGTTTGATTATGGTTCTAACGCGTACATGCGATGAATGGGCCTGTGGGAGCTGCTTTCCATCGAAGACACAGCTATGTTACCTGGGTGTCCAAAGTTCAGGTTCAGGTAGGTGAGTTTCACTGCATTACCAGATTCACTCATATACTTGCGCGACTGCATTTGGGGCAGCAGGGTTCGACTTGCCTTTCAAGTAATCTTGGTATTTTCTGCAATGCATACTCCGCCAGGAAATGTCAAGCAAGGAGAAAATGTTGTTCAGCCCAGTCTGCCTGTTTCCCACGCTTGCAGCTGCACACGCGGCGAAAAAGCTGACTTCGAAAGAAGTACAGGTCGTGTTCGTGCCTTCGAGTAGTTTTCAACTGCCCGCTCACTTCCTAGTTGAGCAAGAGCTTCACAGCAATCCCAAATTCCAGCTCACTTTTTGTGATGTTCGTGGAACCACCGAACACCTTGCATTTCTCACGCTCGAGCAGCTCATTCACGGAGCTTAGGGCTACCATTGTGAACGGAGTTCCCGGTATGCGCTCTTCTTAGTTGATCATAAGAGGGATCACTTTCGCTGAGTGCCTGAAACTGATGAAAGCTCACGCTGCACCATCACATAAAGCTCTAGCTCTGTTTTATCGGCTTTGGACAGAAACTTGTCTGCACGGGCGGTACTGCTGCAGTGATCACTGAACAGCTTGGAGCTGGATGGGTGCAGCGGCAATTTTTCTTCATCCGTAGTTTTTCTGGAAGCATCTGGGAACATCACTGGCTAGTAGGAGACTGCATTTGGCTTTCTTTTGTCTGTAGAAAAGTGACTCATCTACCAAAACTTCCTCGGGTGGACCACACATATACGGTCTTTGTTGTAGGTCCTTGCTTTGAACCTCATGAATGAAGTCTGTCCAGGTCATGAGGGCCTTTAGTCCGAGCTTGTACCACCCATTGACATACTTTGAAACCGGATCGGCATCCATTCTTCTGACTACTGCCTAGCCAGAGGATATCCTGCTACAAAAGCTTCACATTGGGCTAATGAGCACATCCCGGAAGCAAAGAAGCAGTTCGTAGCCTGACGGTCGTGAAACAACAGCTTTGATTTCTTGAGATAGCTCTTTCCTGCAAGAACCGCAACGAAAGGTTTGGTAGCATCCTTTTGGATATTTGCACATCCGCGTCGTACATGGCAAAATTAGTTTTGGAAAGCATTTAAATTACATTACTGATTGCTCTCCAAAATATTGTGCAAAAATAATTAATGAAGTGTAACACTCCTGAGATGCTCCGATGCACACTCATCTTCCCGCCAAATTCTGTTCCAGAACAACTGTTCTCTGCCTCTTCTTTCCTATTGCACACATCATCACAATGATAAGACAATGGCAACAGAGCAGTGAAAATAAACATGGGTGAACGCTCATCACTCATTGTGCTCAAGACAGAACTCAGTGCCTTTGCGGGCCAGAGCTGTCTCCACCGTTCAAAGCCGCCAAGGCAAGTTATTGCTTCTGAGGTCCCAGGAATAGGCCTCGGCAGCTCCTGCCTCGTAATATTCATGCCATGGGCATGAATATTATCAGGCACTCTCCATTTGCCTCGTGAGAAAGTATGTAACCATTCACCACTCTGTTGACGCAACTTGGAGAGTGCCACTGAGCGCTACTGATCACATTGTAGTACAACAGTGGTTTGTTAAAACAGCTTTTTTTCTTACTCCTGCCTCAGCAGCCAAAAGGTTGCTGGCAGTATTTAATAATGAAAAATAAACAAGGCTTCGAACCGTATCCTGCACCACATGCGCCTTCAGCGGCCCCTAAGCAGTCTCACACACGCATTTCTAGTCATTTCTGACCCTTCTTGCTGATCCTTTACGTCGGCCCAAGCCGTTCCTGGTTCCATGCCGTGCATCGTTTTTGGCTTGGAGGTGCCCTACAAGGTGTGCATTGTTCCGCTTACACGAAGAACAAAGATGTATTTACATAAACTTTTCCGGCAGTGTTACTCTCCTAAAGTAATTCATGACATTACTATTGGCTGAAGTCAAGGTGCACAACAGGCAGGCAAAGAACACCAGGCTGTATCGGTATCAGCTGTATCGGTGTAGAGCGGGCATTTCAAAAAACTTCCTACCATGAAGTCCTTCTTGGTCTTCTCTTCTTTCGTCATGATGAAGTAATGATGATGATGATGAGTAAATTGTGGGACGAGTTTCCTGAGACATCTTCGGAGCTCTTCTGGAAGCCTTTTCACTTCGACCAGGCCGACATTCTCTTCTGTGGTGCCGCGTCTAGTGCAGTTAGCAAGCTCTTTCTGTGACATAAAGTGATGTGCAGTTTCTCCTAAAAAGAAACACCGAGACACTGGCCAATAATTTTTGTGAGGTGAAAAAACCATTTGCATCATTAGGATGGTATTTTAAGTTCACTCTGTCCTCAGTTCCTAAGCTGCTTGATGTTTCACTATTTTACTTCTTTATTTCATGTTTCCTACAAGGATACAGCAGGATATAGAATTAATAATTTGAAAAACAGTCGGTGAGGAAACGAACGCGACCTCTGCTGAAGCAGAAATTGTGTGACCCTCAGACTGCTTTGTCCAGCATCACACTGCAAGGCCAGCACCAGCTGCTCTAGCAGACGTGCAGGATAAAGGTGGCACATGGAGCCCTGGCGATGGTACAGTGTCTACTGGGGTTACGCAACAGCTTCAAATAGCCTAGTAATGGACTTTGACACCTTGTCCTTCCGTTGATACTAGCTGGCCAAATCCAGTCCAGATGGGAATCGAGAAAGGCATAGTTGTCACTATTGCACATATCAAGCTTGTTCTATGTTTTGCGTATGCAGCCTGGTTGTGGAGCCCATTATGTTGTCAGTGTGGCACACGGCAAGATGTTCCAACTCTATGTTGCCGGGCGCGTCCCGCTGCTCTACTAGGCTATTATATCCTCTCCACCTGCCTGTCACTACCTTGGTCTTAGGCACAACGTTTACCCGCAATGATGGCATCTTGGGTAGTGGCATTGCACTTTTAAACTTGGTACATACGAGGTTCTTGTTTTAAAATCTAGTAGATAGCAATACTGCTGGAACTACAGTATCGCATTGTAATGTTACTCCTAAAAGAAAAATTTGAAAGTAAGGCAATTATAGTTCCTTATAAGTGCA
This sequence comes from Amblyomma maculatum, assembly GCF_055883805.1. Classification (NCBI taxonomy): domain Eukaryota; kingdom Metazoa; phylum Arthropoda; class Arachnida; order Ixodida; family Ixodidae; genus Amblyomma; species Amblyomma maculatum. The sequence continues at coordinate 39,679,234 of NC_139346.1, forward strand.
CTCGTGATGCTCTGTCAAATGCATGATGTGCACCTCGCTGTGAAGCCCCTCAGGGGTGTCACTGATGACATAGTTTTATCAAATGTAAATATTTGTAAGCTGTTTAAAATCATCCTGTACATTGTTGTATTATGTCCGTATAAAATCCACACCTTCATATGGGTAATGGTCATCCTGGAGACTTTTTATTCATTTGCAAATACTGTTGGCCGTGGGGCTGTTACAGTGAAACGTGGTAGTTACCTTTTAATAAATTAAGCTCCTAAAAGTGACGCCTTCTACAATTTTAAGGGGCATCCTATCAGTGGTTATGAGGTACAGTAGACTTTCTTTCTGTAGACTTCAACTTTTTATTGTGCGTTTGTAGCACAGAAAACATTTGGGGACCCAGGCAACTGGTTTTTGTGAATTAAAAGAGGAAAGGAAACAGAGGATAAAGGTAGAGGTAACATGCAGTATGGCAAGCTTTTTCTCGATGTCTTATGATTACCCTGCAAAACTGTGATGTACTCCCATGCTTAAAATGGAGCATAGTTATTGAATCGCATCTGATGCTTATTACAAAAAAATTAATTATATTCGAGTTATTACCTGAAAGTTTCGTGCTTGCAAACGAAAAACAATTTGGTAGTGATACTAGTAACATGTGTGGGAAAGCTCAGGATAAGGAGTGTCATCGCTTCTCTTGGTTCAGAGATGAAGACAAACTTTCGGGGTCATTGTCTGACATGCCGTAATATGGGAAAATCATTACAAGCACTCAGTTGCCTGTAATGCAAGGACTTTTGGAAGCGACCGGCTTTTCAGGGCTCATGGGTCTTGAGATGGAGCCTGTATACATCCAATATAGGATGGGTTTCTCCAGGGCCCCATTTACAGCCCATTGGCTTTCATATTGTGTCAGTAGCGCATGTTTCATCGCTTGTGGTCGGGCGAATTCCTCGACCAGCCAGCTTTCTGGATAGTGCTCCTTTATGGATGAGGAAAATTGGTGTACACTTATACCCACCACCATATCTTGTATTCTAGCAGCATTTTTCTGATTCGTGGATTTGGAGGGATGCCCACTTCGACCTTCATCCTCCACACTCTGTCTCCTTCCTTCATTGAACATGCAGTGCCAGTGACCAAGAATTTGGCAAGACACGACCTCTCTTCATCGGTGGACACATTAGTCCTATTTGCCCATTCATACTGGATAACAGCACGTGTTTCCATCGGTGTCCACGTTGTGAGGACAGGTGTGTCTGCCATCATTATTTGTACTCGAATAACCCCAGGGTGCATTGTTCTGCTGCTACTCTTTCTTTTTAGCATTTTGTGAATGTGTTGTTGTTCCTCCAGTGATGCCGCTCCCTTCACTGAACCAGTAACGAGTATGGATTCTTGTAGTGATTATTTGTTTCGCCTGGCTTAAAATCTTCAAAAAGATCATTTCAGAACATCCCTCATAGTTATTGTTCATTGCTTTTGCAATAACTATGAACAAAATTATACCTTTTAGTGGACTCTGAACAGCATGACCACAAATGTGGTGCGTCAACATGCAGTGAAATGTGCCACAACAGCCCTGTGTCTGCTGACAAGTCTACTGCCATTGTTTTTTTTTGCAGATGCATATTAGCACCAAATTTAATGCCTCATCGGTCACAATCAAACAAAATCTTGTAGGAATATTTTAGTGCACTCAAGCAAGCTTGAAACAACAAGGCACGTTGTGGAATAAAGATAAAGAAATGGGTTAGAAAAGAGTGTGGTCATTGAAGATGGTTGTAACATAATATTCGATTGCATATGACTGTTTGGATGACACCGAAGTCCAGTATTGTTCATGTACAGCGGGATGATCAAGTGAATGGGTAGAGTTTGTATGAAGCACCAGTAGTGTCTGAATAGGCAAAGAAGAATGTCATCTGTTGTGCAAAAGAGCAAAAAGATGAGCGGCTGGTGGGAAAGCAAGGGAGTGAAAGAGCACAATTACCAGAAGTAAATAAGCCGATCACATCGATGAAGTATTTGTGGCCGGAGTGTGGGCCCCGCCTGTCATGTTTGTTTTTATGGCTTTCTCCTATGTATAAATAGAGAAAGAAAAAGCAGGAGGTCATTTATGATAGCCATTGTAGGCGATTCGTCTGCCCGAGAGATACGCAAGACAAATTCACAGCGGCCCATGTAATAAACATCTTTAATCCCACATCCGAAGGGGTTCGTCCATGGCGGTGCGGGAGGTCATCGGGGTCGTCGTCTGGGCGGGCAGGCCACGAACAGCCAGCGCATCCAGGAGTGAAGAGCCCAAGGCGACGGCGTGCGCCTTCCTTTAAACCCTCGCGCGGGACCGGTTATCCCGGAAAGAAGCGGGGAGAGGGAAGGGTTAAGCGGCGGCGCATCGGTGCCGCGGGAACTTTGAATGTGGCTGGCGCAGTTCCCACACTGTTATTTCTGGTTCTACGTAAGCTTGATCAAAAACGGTTGATGAATCATTCGACGAATGTCACTATTTCGGCTTGCCTTAGCCTTGGCGGCCACCTTTTCAGGGACCCTTTAAGGGGGAGTGGAGGTAGGAGCCATCGAGCAAGCCGTCCAAGTGCTGAACAGTGGAGGCTAAGGCAGGCTTCTCGAAGCTGGTGCTCGAGAGTTCATCACCACAATTATTTGATTCGCCATGCCAAATCCACGGTGTGCTAATTTGCACACTTTGAGTCGTCCTGAGAGGTGCGCTTACGGTGGATTCCACCTGAGGCCACGAGAAATGCCAGTGGAGGCAGCACAAGGGGAGTGTACAGAGTTTAGAAGAGCTACGGGCTGCAGCACTTTGTCCTTTGCGATATAAAGCCAAGCACACATCTAACTGTTGTCATGACATGTGAAATGTGCTGAGAGAAGTCCTAGTCTGAAGTGAAGATGGCACCGACAGTCGTGACTGACTGGAAAGCGCAATCTACAGTGCTGAACAGATTGCAAAGAGGCATAGAGATGCTCTTGCTGGTGGAGACGTGTTGCACCACTCTTGTGTGGGTCATAGTTTTGTGCTGCATTCTTTCAATACTCGAAATGCTCAAGAAAACTGCAAGGACGGGTGCTGCCCAAATTATTTTCTGAAGTCCACTTCAGTACGGTCGATCTCAAACAACGCAGCACACACACTCCCGCATGCGCGTCAACACTTTCCTCTGTGCCACATTCTTGCATGTCACAAAGCGAAACATTTTTTTAGTGAGCTCACCAATATATCAGCAGCAAATATTGCAGTAGAAGCACTTCTTTCTCATGCTTAGTACAGGTGAAATATATTTAAAGAAAGATTTCTTGGATTTGGGAAACACTGATCTTAGGCTAGGCAAATGTGCATCACTCACATACAATATGTTTTTATTTATTTCAAAATACTGCAGGCCAGAGTTGGCCCAAGCAGGAGGGCCATGGAAAACAAATCAAAACACTACGTGAGAACATTTCATGTGACACACAGCAATAAATGAATCTCAAAAGATGACATAGCAAAGACAAATAGAAGTACATGCTGAAAAATTGAATACAGGAGAGTCACTTCCTTTTCAGTGAAACAAATGATTTTAGCGCCTGTTCTACGTTAGGAGAGTTAAAAATCGATTCAGGGAGTGCGCCCCAATCTGCTATTGCTTGAGGGAAGAAACTGAGCTTAAATGCTTTTGTTTTATCAAAAAGAGGCTGTAAGGTGTGCTCCCTACTATGGCAGGTCTTTCAAGCAGTGGAGTGCCTGAGGAATGAAGGGGGAGAAATGATAAAATTACCTGCAATAATTTTATGAAGGAAAGAAATATGGTTTAGTTTTCTGCATGTACGAAGCAACGGAATGTTATTGTCTTTCATGAGCTGTGTTGGGGGAGTCAGACCTTCTATGTTTATGAAAAATGAAACGTACTACCTTCCTCTGGATGAGCTCTAGCTGATATCTTTCTTAGTGTGCGGGTCCCAAATTTCAGAAGAGTATTGAAGTTTGGGCCTGACAAAAGTTTTGTATGCCAAAAGCTTAATATTGCTAGGAGTATGTTTTAATTTATGCCTCAAAAAACAAAGCTTTGAGAAAGCGGCTGAACAGATCTTAGAAATATGAGTGACCCAGGTTAATCAGTTGTTAAGAGTAATTCCTAGATATTTATACAGTAAAATCTCGGTGATACGAATTTCAGGATGATACGAATTCTCGAAATCCCTCGGCCAGAGTGCATTGTGTTCAATGTACCAAAAGTTCGTATGGTTCGAACACTTTCCCGCGACACAACAGATGATACGAATGAGCGAAATGCGACCGCAACCTTGAGCACTACGCACCGCCCCCACATCGTTGACCCCGCGATCGCCAGCAGCACTAAATACATGCCTCATGGGTAGTTTGCGGTGATGTGTGGTCCGCACCTCGCTGACGTTGTGTTGAACAAAACATCTATCTCTGTACACCCTTCGTGCTTTTTATTTTTTATTTTAAGCAGTGCCATTCAGTGTCCTTATGGAAAATTTTTATGACGGAGACAGAATGCGTGAAAAGAAATAAAAAATGAACTGCATATGCAACACAGGCCACACATGCAAGCACAGAAGTGTGCAGTTATGCTTAAACATGAACACAGATCAGATTCGCAGTGGGTGGTGGCCACGTGCCATGGCTAGAACTTCATAGCAGAAAGAAATTCATCACATATCGTGTCATTTAGTACTGTGATACAGGTTGGCTGAAGAGTTCTGCAACATCATGTTGCATTGCAAGAAATCAATCAGCGAGCGACTGCCCCGAACAAGGTCATTGCTGACTTGTTCTGTGAAAGTTCACCTCCTTGGTGAAAACATTCCCCTCATGGTTTTTGCCTTTCCTTCATATTGAAATTCCTGTCACTGGCATATACTGATATTGCAATTTTCTGCACAAACTCTGCATACATATCATATTTGTGTTTTCATTATTATTTGTGATACAATGTTTCCCAATATGTTATGATGGCAGTGGCAGACTCGATGTCATTCATTATGTAGTGCATTAAAATTTCAATCCTAGAAGTCGACTCTTATGAGCAAAGGTGAAACATCATGGTCATGTACTCACTTGGAACTGCCTAAGCTTTAGAGGCAATTACTGCGAGGGACTAGACTCTCTTTGTTTGCAAAGCACCAGGTGGGGTACCCTGCGATGCTGTGGTTCCGCAGAATTGGCACCCCCTATTGCACTTTTGCCGTCTCTTTGCAAAAGAGGGAATTTGTTGTCCTTTCCAGCTACCTAGCTGTAGTGCTCGAGAGTAATAAAATCTACTTTTCCGAGTTGGATCTGCATAAAGGAAGAAGCATTTGGCTGTGGTGAGCAAAAGGTAGTTTACATCTGTCGTCAAGAAGTACTGATGACAACTTTAATTGGATTTAAACAAACAAGATGCGTTGGAGAAATTCAAAAGCTTTGTCTTTTTTGCCTTTTTGTACATGAGGAAACATACTTTCGGTGCAGAGAAAAATTGGAAATTTAAGTTGCAGTATGTACTCCACGATTGTTGCTATATATTGAGAATTGCAATGTTAAAGCTGTTTAAAAAAATAAAATGTACCAATGAAATAAACAAATACAAGTCATGGTGTCTTGAAGGAAATAGAAGAAAACTACTGCGAAGCAAACACAGAAGGTGCGATTGTTTTATCGCTCGCCCCATCACCCGTTCAGATAAAAATTTGTGCGTCAGGACTAAAATCCGAAGCCTTTAAAGGTGTTAAGGTGGTGCCCCCTCCCCCCCCCCCCCCCCCCTTCCCCTCAAAAAAAGCCCCTCAGCAGTGACAAAGATCGATTTAAAAATGTTTTATGCAATGATTTGCTTGTTAAAAATGGGTCTGGGAAATGAAACTGCCGGTGAAATTTTGGCTTAGAGCCAGGCTGCATTCTTCGCAGGGAAATAAACTTTTCTACAAGCAAGAAATGTACAGTATATGCTTCGGGCACCAAAGTCAGCACTGATAAGTTTGAATTTTTTCAGTGGACAGTATATGTTAGCTTTCTGCTAATTTTCACATTGCACTCTGCAATCAGCACGCACTCGATCACTTTGCAAGTAATGGCGACATCTTTAACAGAAGTTGAGGTTTTTGTAGCATGATCAGGTTTAATTGGGTTTTTTATTGCAAGTTCAGGATATTTCCGGTAATGTCGGTGACTCGGGAAGAATTCCTGCTCGCCTGGCCACAGCACCGCCAAAGGGCATAGCAGTCTGTCACAGTGGGTTTGTACAAATACTTTCTAGAACTCAATAGCAATTCCAGCACCAGCGGTATTAAATGCCGGAGATGACCCTAGCAGGGTGCTGTACTTTCTCACAGCATTTTGGTTGCAGTGCTTAGCAGCGTAGATGTGATTCACTCAATAGATATGGCGGCACTTGCAATCCGACCGCAGTTTCTGAAACTGATAGCATGTGCTCTGATAAAACAAGTGTACAAAGATTACGTGCATCCTCTTGCTATAACATCGACCTGTTAGACTCATCCACTATCTGTTCCAACCCCTCTTCCCCCCTCTATGTGCAGAGGTCGACTTGTATAAGCTCTCGTTTTTTTCTCCCATTACGGTCGTTGATTGTATGGCTTATCTGCTCATACTCTCCAGTCTTTCTTGTGATAACCATTCAGTGTGTTTCTCATGTGAGGGTGTCAGCTTATGCTTGCCTTACCTAACTCTTGTTTCCAAATGTATTAGTGTTTTTTGTGCAGCTGTCTTTGGATGTTTCTTTTTTGTTATATCTTTTATATATGTTGCTCTAATTGGGCACTTGGCTGCTTTTTTAACTTCTTTTTTTGATTGTTTGGTTATTGATCTTTCCACTGGTTGTGTACCTACTGCCCTGATTATTGTAGAGATAATAAATATACCCAGTGGCAGTTGTTGCTGCATACATAGAGGCTGTGAAGTTGAGCTTGCGGTGCATTCATTGACTAACTGTTTAGCCAGAAATGAGCGACGTCCAAATAGCAGAGGAACACCAGGAACAACGACAGGAATTGCTGGAGGAGCACTGGAACAAAGAATTGTGCCACAGGTTAGAGAGGCAGCTGCAGCCCCCTTGGAACTCTCGCTCCATTAATGATGGTACATCTCTGATTCGCTCCAAGCCTGGCTTTGGGGTGATTTTTAAGGTTGCCCCCGGGCAACTCATTCACAAGATTCGAGACGCTCTTGCCCCACACCTGTTTGTGCTCAAGACAAAGGACTCGGCCATGCATGTCACAGTGTTCCATGCCGCCCTGTACGTCGACCGGCTGGAGGAGTTCAACCCAGCCTCATTGCCCAACAACCTGCTCGCCGTCATCCGCAACGAATTGCTGACTGGTGCCAGAGCAGAGATTGCTGCTGCCGAGACCGTGTTTCGAAACGGAACGGTTAGCATGTCCGTGCAGCCTGGAAACACTTGGCTTCTGGTCGGTCATGGCTACCCCTCTCATCTGGCCGTCATGGTGGACTACAGCCAGGCCAGAGACATTCTTGAGACGTTGAAGAATACCCTACATGTAATCATCAATGCCTGCTTTTTGGTGGTGTCCACGCTGATCAGGAAGCACGGGTTCCGTGCCACCATGAGTGACAACGAAACTATGGGCCAGCATCTCTGCGGCGAAGGGTGGCGTCTCTCGGTGATGTTCACGGGCAAAAGTGATTACAAGTCTCATGTGACACTGGGTATGCTTCGAGCTGAGAACAAGAACGGTCTGCTAGATGCGAAGGTGGTTGAGGCCAATGCCAGCTGCCCAGATGCCATCGAGCCTATCTTTTCTTCCCTGGAAGAGTCCTGTGGCAGTGCTGGTGCTTATGCCCTGGCCGCTGAAGTCGACTCTTAAGTGGGTTCATGCTATGAGTTACTACAACTCCGTTGCCACCGAGATCTCAAGCAACCCCGTCACTGGTGGTGTGAAGACGGTTGACCAGGCTCGCAAAGTCCTCACACCGAACTTTGTCCGAGACGTGTGGGGCAAGCACATCCTGCGCACGAAAATTGAGCCCATTATTGTTCGCATCCTGGGTCTGAACAGTGCCAACGAGACCGGCCTGAATGCGGTTAATCTGGACGGAGTAGGGAGTGACGTGATGGACTTCTTGCGTACCCCTAACTACACTTCTGAGCTGTGAAAAATGATATGGAAAGAGAAACAATCTTAAAGAGATTTTATGAATAAAAATATGTCCCCTTTGTATTTGATACCTCTGTCATACGTGTCTTACAAGCAAGAAAAAACTCTTTCACCTAAGCGGTCTTTTACCGAGTTGAAAGATTTTTATTCCAAAGGAGTTGCAATAGCAGACTCACTGCGCTGGCGACCTCTTTCTAGCATTTCCTTCCAGGGATGCTATATATAAAAAAAAATAAGCTGACACATCACAACATGTAAGCCAAACATGTGTGTTATAAGTTTATAGTAAATTTGGCTTCAGTACAATTCACAAACATTAAATGAAAGAAGATGGCGCACATCCGCATTGGCGCTTAGCGTCATCACAAGATATCGAACCTGCTTACGAGAGTGCTCTAGAAAAGTGCATTGTTGTGCCAATCAACCTTCTGGGAAGTATTAAACTTTTTATAATGTGTAAACATGAGAAGAAAAACCACTTTTGCTTCCTTCCTTTATTAAAAGATAATCACTCGTGTCTACTATGTTGGAGGCTACACCTTTCCAGCAGTAAAAGATAATCAGCAATCTCCGATTTCAGAAAAGACTTCATCTGAAAAGGCGATTTAACTCTGTTGTATGTCTGTGGATGAAACTTTCTTTGGGGAGGCGTGTTTTCATTGTCACGCTTTTACAGCTCCTGTGTGACAGGACTATGAGAAGCATGCATGCCTGGCACACTTGCCGTCTGATGCAACATGGGTAGCAGCTTCCTAATGCTAACCAAAGGCAAAAGTTTCCCTTTGGATGATGAAGCAGCACGTAGGAGCATATTAATTTGGAATGAAACAGTGCAAACGTAAAACTTTAATAGAAACAAATACCCACCAATTGAAAGCAACATGTATCACACAACCGACAATGGCTAATCACTTTCGTGATAATTTGTGGCATTCACTAATGATGTTTCGTCATCTTGTTCACACACAAATGGAAAAATTTCTTTTTGTATCCTTCGGGAAGGAAGAAGCATTGTGAATAATGGGTGCTCAATTCTGAACAGAAGTGGCTTTGTAAGTCTTCAGTGAATAATTATTCACATAAGAAGTAAAATTTTTCAATTTGGATGGCAGACACCTCAGAATTTAAACAAGCTTGCCATCACCTAAATCAAGGCAGTATGAGCTTATTTTTTAGTGCTTGTTGATACTGATAATCAGGTACAGTGAACCCTTTGACTTGAGCCTGAAGGTGCCCACTAATAGATGCCTCAGAACCAATGGTTTGATTCAACAGTACTTGAATACATTACATTCCTTATATTCACAGGGAGACAAAGCTGCATCTATGGCCCTGGAATGCTGTTGTTATTTTTCTTGAAACTGACTTTTTTTTTCCTTCAGATGGGGGAGAGATTCAGGTCTGTCAATGGTTTCAGAATCCGTGCATAATACATCTTTTGGATGTGTCCCAAGATACATCATTTTCAAGTCACAAGTTTCAAAATATCCCTATTCCCTTTGAAGAGAGAGCTACAAAGGTGCTGTCAATTGGGCAGTTTTGCCATAAAGTACACATACTTTCTGTAGAAGCTGCTTCAGAAGCCTTTCTGCCATAAATGTGTCACTCTCGAACACTTTCTTTCAGCAGTATAAAATCCCTTCTGTGAGTATAATACAAAATGCTTACCTCTTAGGGAGAATGTTTTGGAGGCATGGTATGCTGTGATGGAATAACCAATATTTCCACTCAGTGCCTTTCTGAAATTGGCATTGGCATCCTTGGGAAGGAAATAGTTGGCTGCACTTTTAGTATACACCCATGAAGCACACTAATTCTGTTATCTTCTGAGCCACCGCATAGCTCTTTAAAATAAGTGCAGCTGTATATTGTAGTGCTCACCTTTTTTGGACCTGAGAGAAATGCCAGTAGTTAAATGCTGCCGTGTTTTAATTAGTGCAAATCTCGACACTTGTTGCACAAGCCCACTGGAAAAAAAAATGCGCTGTTGTCACAAAATATAACCTAGTGAAATTTGCAGGGAGCTCCTTCAAGTGCTGACTACACCCAGTACGGCTCATGCCTGCCTTGTTCAGAAAAGCGAGCACATCCTTCATGTTTTCGTGGTGCTCTTTCCCAGAGCTATAACATCTTGTGAAGATATTGTCAATCTTACGGATGAATTTTGAAGAGGCTCTGTGCAGGTAGAGCAGGCTGCCGGTGCTGATCACAGTAACCAATACATTTACACGGGGAATTTTGTTTTTAAAATGCACATTTTGTGACATACATTGTAATGCAGTATCTATGCTTAGAGTCACTCCTTTGGTTGTTATAGGAATGTCCTGTCGTAACTTCATTAAGAGCTCTTTCTGCTTCATCAATGTTACAGAAGTAGATCAGTATACCAATAAATTGCTGCTGCGTATGGGAATCTGCTTCCTGGTCCTTGACCGACTGAAGTGGACTAACAAATAACCTCAGACATTTGACCCAGCTCTTTGCGAGGTTGTAATAAATAAATCATTTGATGCTTATTAGGAATGATGTCTTGGTATTATTACAGTCTGATGATTTCCTTACTATTAAAAGTGTGCCCTCAAGCTTGCCTTGACTGAAGCATGACGTCAGCACAATGAAAAGGCAGGGTCTCAAACTTGCATAAGTCGACAGGTCCAAAGTACTTGTTCTAGTTATTCTCAGGCCTTTAGTTGTTGATTCACTCGGTAACTTCCTCTTCTTTGCATTTGCCTCCCACTTATTCAAGAAGTCCAGGAAATTCTTCACAACTTTCCTGCACAGCAGGTGAGCCAAGCACCACTGGCGAAGACCAGGGGCTTTGAGACGGGTGGATTACACCATATTGTAGCATGCCCTCAACTTGTTCATTGATTGCGCGATGCTCTGCTGCTTACACACAATAGGGCCACTGTTGAAAAGGTGGGCAAGAACTGGTCTGAATATGATGCGCAACTGTGTTTGTATTAAAGATAGCATGTCGCTACACCGGGGGAACTTGCAGTGTGATTAAATACCCAGCAATGTTGGGAACCTCGCTGTGTGGTCCAATTGCATGTGTTCATCATGTTTGGCTGATTTCTAAAATCTGCGGCTGCCTGCAGAAGTCAGGTCTTCCACAGATGTGAGGCAGAATACATTTGCAGTGCAATCTGCCCAGTTCATTGTGGCATGAAACCCACCCACATGATTGTCTGCTCGCCTATCATCGGCAGAAGTTCTAGTGCAGCGAGAACACTCTGCTAGCCTCAGTTGCTGAGTGCGGCTTGCCCGCTGCACCACTGTAATGTGAGGGATGTGGTGATGTTCAGAAAACTACCATAATTGCAGCTTGAAGACTAAGATGGAAACATGAGCGGCCAGCATGCACGCAGCCTTGGTGTTGGTCCTTAGCAGTCTGGACAAACCAGTCTGCTGCTTATGCTGCTCCCATGCGTGCAACACACGAATAGGGAAACCACTTGTAGGATCATGACTGGTTGTCACAAGCGATCATTTTCCTGGTTTCCAGCCCATGGTAAAAACAGTGGCTACCTTCATTTTGTTGCATTCTTCACTTTCCTGAGCGAATGTAGGCCCTTGAGTCCCTTAACTTCTCTTTAACATATGCAACAGACAGTCTGGTGTGGCTCCAACAAAGGATATGTTGTGCGTACAGCTCTAGAATTAAATGTTATTTATTTCATCATGAATGTACACAACATGAGCAAACAATTTTTGACCTTCTAATTGAAGCTAGCATAGGCCCATATGGTGTACATGCACATGTACAGCAGCGATCAAGAGATCTACAATTGTGCATTGGTTACAATGACAAAATTAAAATTAATGCAGAATTAACATAATACCACTAGAACCTGGAGGCAATGCAACATAACTGATCTTTAAAAGAGATATATATTGTAAAAGAAGGCTTGGTCGAGATGGCGAGGTCGTGACGGCAAGGACAGCGAAGCCTTGTCTAGAGTTTTAATCCGAACACGAACCCAGGCGCGCGCCGGAGCCGGCGCCGCGGCACGATGATGATGGTATGTACAAATGAAAGAAGAAGATCATGGCATGTACAAATGAAAGAAGGTCCACAGAAGGCTCACACAATCTGCCCGGGGGGTCGGAAGCGGTCAGCCTGGCCGCTCCTAATTAACCGATGTACCGCGGCGCACAAACGGTTTCAAGCGAGAAACATGAACAATTTCAGTTCCACGGTGGCGTCGATCGGCTGGGGGATCAACAGGCGTGACTTTGTAGTTAACTGGAGAAGTTTGGCTGATGATCTCGTAGGGACCAAGGTAGCAGTGGTGGAATTTGTCACTAAGGCCAGGGGTGCGCAGTGGTGTATAAAGCAGTACTTCGTCACCGGGACGATAAGAGACCACGCGATGCGTAGAATCGTAGCGACTCTTGCGGTCTTCCTGGCACGCTGCTGTGTTGAGGCGGGCAAGATGACGGCATCTGGCCACACGAGATAAGAACTGGGTAGGTACTGATGTGGAGTAGTCGGGCGTAGAGAAGAAGGAAGCGTCGAGAATTGTAGTGGGAGGACGGCCATAAACGAGGAAAAATGGAGAATAACCGGTAGTCCGCTGTACTGCTGTGTTATAGGCGAAAGTGACGAATGGTAGAATAGTGTCCCAATTTCGATGATCCGGTGTGATGTACATGGAGATCATATCCGATAAGGTGCGGTGAAATCGCTCAGTCAGCCCGTTAGTCTGGGGATGGTAGCTTGAGGTTGTCTTATGAAGAGTGGATGACGCGTGAAGAACTTCGGCAACGACTGCCGATAAGAAGGCCGTCCCGCGGTCACTTAGAAGCACCCGAGGAGCGCCATGACGCAATACAATCGATCGCAAAAAGAAATTTGCTACTTCTTGAGCGGAACCGGTCGGTACAGGTGCTGTCTCAGCGTAGCGTGTAAGGTGGTCGACAGCTGTTATAATCCAGTGGTTACCCCCTCGGAGAGAGGTAGGGGACCATATAAGTCGATGCCGACTACGTCGAATGGCGTGGCGGGACAGGGAACAGGTTGTAGGCTGCCAGCGGGCGAAGATGTCGGCCGTTTGCGACGTTGGCACAGAGGGCAGGATGCGACGTATTTGGCAACGCAGGAAGATAGGCCAGGCCAAAAGAATCGTTTTTTTCACGCGGTCGTAGGTTTTGTCAACACCAAGGTGACCTGCAGTAGCGTCATCGTGGAGAGCCGCCAGTATACGTGGGCGAAGCACACGCGGCACGACTGGGATCCAGCGAGTTCCATCAGGGCAATACACGAAGCGGAGTAGGATGCCATCTTCGAGCTGAAAATTGCGAAGTTGTCGGCGAAGCCGAGCATTGGGTGGGTCCGAAGCGTCAATAAGGCGGTCGATGATGGGTCGGCAGTAGGCATCGGCTAATTGCTGCGAGTGGAGAGCGTGTTTGTTTTCAGAGTCATCAAATGAAACTGTTGTGATATACGTCGGGGAAAGAGATGGTCGGCTGTGGTCATAGGTGGAAATGCATTTGGAAGAAAAACAGCAAGCCGATTCCGAAAGTGGGCAGCGAGAAAGAGCGTCGGCGTCTTGGTGTTAGCGACCCGATTTATAAGTGACGTCAAAATTGTATTCTTGCAGGCGTAGAATCCATCGGCCAAGTCGGCCTGTCAAATTTTTGAGCGAAGACAACTAGCAAAGAGCTTGGTGATCGGTCACAACTGTGAAATGCCGACCATATAGGTAAGGGCGAAATTTTTGGACAGCCCAGACGACGGCAAGGCACTCCTGCTCGGTAATGGTGTAGTTTTTCTCAGCTGGAGTCATAGTCCGACTGGCGAAGGCAATCACTTTCTCACGCGAAGTTGCATCGCGCTGCAGGAGTACAGCTCCAAGGCCGAGACCGCTGGCATCAGTGTGCAGGATGGTTGGAGCGCTGTCACTGAAGTGGCCAAGAACAGGGTCTGATGTGAGGGCGTGCTTCAGGTTATTAAAAGCAGCTTCGCACTGTTCAGTCCACACGAAAGGGCTGCGTGCTTTAAGTAGTTGATGAAGTGGAGCAGCAATACTTGCAAAATGCTTTATCAAACGCCGGAAATAAGACGCCAGGCCGAGAAAACTGCGCAATTCTGTAGTCCGTTGTGGACGAGCAAATTTCAAGACCGCGATGATTTTTTCAGGGTCTGGACGAATGCCGTCATGGCTGACTAGATGTCCCAATATTTTAGTTTCCTTCTGTGCAAAGTGGCACTTCTTGGTGTTGAGCTGAAGGCCCGCTGAAGCAAGACACGTGAGGACCTCATTCAGGCGCGTGAGATGGTCGTTAAAAGTTGACGAAAAGATGACAATGTCATCCAAGTAACATAAACAGGTTCTCCATTTTAGGCCACGAAGCACAGTATCGATCATTCTTTCAAATGTCGCTGGTGCGTTACAAAGTCCGAAAGGCATAACATTAAATTCGTAAAGGCCATCGGGAGTTGAGAAAGCGGTTTTTTCTTTATCGTCCTCGTGCATAGGTATTTGCCAATAACCTGAGCGGAGGTCCAAAGTCGAGAAATATTCGGCGCCTTGGAGAGAGTCAAGGGCGTCATCAATTCTTGGCATTGGGTATATATCTTTGTGGGTAATTTTGTTGAGTGCCCGGTAATCAACACAAAAGCGTACCGAGCCGTCCTTTTTTTAACTAACACTACTGGGGAGGACCATGGGCTTGTCGAGGGACGAATAATATTGCGATGGAGCATGTGATTTACATTTTCTTCAATTACTTTTCGTTCAGAGAGGGAAACCCGATAAGGCCGTCGGCGAACGATAGAGTTACCTTCAGTAATGATGCGATGGTGCGCAACACTAGTCTGTCCCAGTGGTGGGGAAGTGGCATCAAAAATGGCTTGGTGTTGTCGGAGCAATGTCAGCAGTTCTTGGCGTTGGTTCGGCGTGAGGTTAGAATTAATAGTCTTTGTGAGAACAGAAAGAGAGACGTCTGGCGAAACACGGCGCTGAGGCAGAGGGGCGGTGAGCACCATCAAGGACAAAGGTTGAACATCCACCATGCAGGGGAGAGAAGTTCCTTTTGGGAGCACGAGGGATTCACGTTAAGTGTTAGTGGCAGCTACTGTCGCTGAGCCATTGCAGAACCTCACAAGACTAGACGGGAAGGCGATACCGCGTGCAAGATGACGATAAGATGGTGCGATGAGTACGTCCCCGTCAGTGATATGGTCAGAAACAACGGTAAGCAGTTTTTCGCACTGAGGAGGCAAAACAGTATCAGCGGCGGCAACGAGGGGATGATGTCGTTCAGAAACTTCAGATGAAAAATCGCTGTCTGTCATATGGATAACACGGTCGCGACAAGAAATTAACGCTGAAGCGGTTGACAAAAAATCCCATCCTAAAGTGATCAGATGCACACATGGTGAGAGCACAGCAAACTGCACATGATGGCGAACGCCGTCAATAACAATTAGTACGGTGCACTTTGCTAAAGGGCGCAAAGGGACGTCATTGGCTCCACGGAGTTCAGGCCCATCATATGGTGTTGTCACTTTTCGCAAACGGTAGCACAAATCAGCGTGAATGACAGAAATTGCAGCTCCTGTATCAATCAATGCTTCGACCGGTAATCCTTCAGCGAAAACAGAAATCACATTACACGGGCGATTTGGAGGACTTTTGGTAAGTTCGTAGAGTGCAGTTTGACCTCCGGAAACTGCAACGCTTAGTTTTCCGGATGGCGGACAGGGATAGTTGTTGTAGGTCGGAGAGGGGAAACTGAGCGGCGGTATGGGGATAGGGACCGACGTCGGGATGCATGGGTTCCACGAGGCTCAGGCGAGGATTCTGGAGGTGGGGATGATCTTCGAGGTGGGCTTGGAACAAACCGGCGTTGATAATATGACGTTGAAGGGATGTCACTTTCAAAGGTATCGTAACCACGGCGCTCGTTCTGGAGGCGGCGACGACAGACGCGGGATATATGTCCTGTAATGCCACAGTAATAGCAAATTGGTCGGGAGGGGTGCCAAAGTGCGTAATAGGGTGGTGTAGGTTGAGCCGTCGCTATTGCATTGATGTGATTGTAGGTTGGTGCCGGTCGAGGCGGGGGAACTAAAGGAGGGGGGGATGCTATGACGTGCGCGTAAGTCGGTACTGAGCGGGGTGCCGGAGGGCCAGATGTCATAGGTTCGGTGATTGTTGCCAGCTCTTCTTTGATGATGCTGCGGAGACCGGCGTCATTAGATGTTGCGGAAGAGTGATCGCACCCGTGTCGACAGACAGGCTTGAGGGCCTGGAGCTCCTCGCGGATGATGGCTCGAATAAGTGCCCGCAGGTCGAGATCAGCATAGCTTGGTCTTCGCGATCTCAGTCCGAACTGCCGGGTCGGCGAAGTACTGTCGGAACTGCTGTTTGAAGGTGGTCCAGTTAGTTGTGTGGGGTTCGCGGTTGATGAACCATGTCCTAGCGACCTCAATAAGGTAGAAAGAGATGTTGAGAAATTTCAAAGCATCGTCCCACCGGTTGTAGGCACTGCAGCGTTCATAGGTGTCAAGCCAGTCATCGACGTCTTCATCGCGACGACCAGCGAACAGCGGCGGGTCGCGCTGTCGTGTGGGCACAGTCGGAGGGGGTGGTGCAGCCGAGGTAGAGGGTCCAGCCTGTTCGTGGGTACTGTCGGTAGACATAGCGATGGTGGCAGTTGCCAAACGGCGACCGGAACGTAGCTCCAGCGAGAGGCAGGGCCCAAGGCAGCAAGGGGATCAAATTTCACCTCCACCACTTGTAAAAGAAGGCTTGGTCGAGACGGCGAGGTCGTGACGGCAAGGACAGCGAAGCCTTGTCTAGCGTTTTAATTAGAACACGAAAGCTATTGTGCCGTTCCTGAAACCAGGGAAGCCACCAACCTCCCCTGGTAGCTATAGATCTATAGCTCTCACGAGCTGTCTTGCAAAGTCTTTCAAAAGTGTTTTAAACATCAGGCTAGCCTTTGCCCTTCAATTCACCAATGAGGCTTTAAAGCATGTTCTACAACTGACCATTTAGTCCGCCTAGAAAACAATGTCCGAAAATATTTATATGTGAACAACACTGCCTTTCTGCCTTGATATGGAAAAGGCATATGACAGCGTGGAGTTTCGGTATTTCTATGACTTGGCAGATTGGGCATTCGAGGCAGGATGTTAAACTGCCTAGGTAACTTCCCGTCGAACAGTTTACTCCACGTTTCGACTAGGCTCAACATTCTCAGAAAGCTTTGTCCAAGAGAATAGAGTACCTCAAGGGTGCATTCTAATTACAACTCTTTATCGTGAAAATGAACTCTATAAGCAAGATAATACCAAAATATGTAATGTATTTAGTTTATGTACATGACCTGCAGATAACATACACTTCCTTAAATGTATCATCATGTGAAAGGCGACTCCAGTTGACGATAAATAGACTTGCAGCATGGGTAGACAAAAATGGATTTCAGTTTTCTCCACAAAAAACAGTACCCATTTTATTCTTGCTCAAACGAGGCTTGCAAATTGAACCCACCCTACGCTTAAGTAAAACCGTATTACCTAAAAAGAATGAGTGCAAATTTCTAAGAGTACCTTTGACAGGAAACCGACATTCCTACAACACAAACAATCTAAAAAAGAAAGCTTCTCAATCTCTAAATATACTTAGTGCTGTCACGAAAACACGGGTTCTGACAGAACCTGCCTTTTGCACGTATATCATTCTGTAGTACGCTCTTCCTTATATTATATGCGTGGTGTACAGGTCAGCAAGACCATCCTTCTTAAAACTTCTTGATCCAGTGCAAAACCTTGGGCTGTGGCTCTTGACAAGTGTGTACAGAAATCCCCCATAAATAGCCTCCATGTCGAAACCAATGAAACACCCCTCTAAGACAGAAGGACAATGCTTATATTGTGGAAGAAGGCCAGGTCGAGATGGCAAGGCAAGGGATGCCGTGTCTGGCGTTTTACTCCGATGACCAAACCCAGGCGCGTGCCGGAGCCGGCGCCGCGGGGCTATGATGATGGTATGTACAAATGAAAGAGGAAGATCATGGCATGTACAAATTAAAGAACGTCCACGGAAGGCTCACAATATGTACTTACGTGCTTAAAATTCGATCCCTACCAAAATACCTGTGTTACCCGATTGTAACAAAGTGACCATCAGAACACTCTTTAACAACAAGCCCCAAGTAGTAAACCCACTAATCATCCGTTTTGAACAGCAATGCCAAGAAAGGAATATATTTAATGCACTTTCAAACATTGCCCACAGCCTCAAGCTACTACCCCCTTGGCACAGTTTGCCTTCTCTATGTGACCTTACATTAACACAATTTCGTAAAAGGCAGATGCCACCTGAACACAATGCAAGAGTTCCTGGCCTTAGACGAAAAGTGTGAAAACTGTAAAACATTCTATTCAGACAGATCTAAAACAGCTTTTTATGTTGGTAGAGCAGAAGACAAACACGAAAAAACAGTCAGGTTACCTCAATGTGCGTCAATTTTTTACTACCAAAAGTTATGCGGTCATGTTAGCTGTGGAAGAAATAGTAAGGAGCAAATTTGAAAAGAGCATCATCTACGCTGACTCACTGAGCCTAATCACAGCACTTCACTCCAGAAACGCAATGCAACCCTTAATTGAAAAAAAAATAATTGCATAAGAACAGTAACAACACAAGAACATGAAGCGAAGATCTGCTAGGTGCCCAGTCATGTAGGGATCAGTGGTAATGAGCAAGCTGATGTATCTGCCGCAGGAGCTTGGAATGCTAACGTAAAGTAAGCATACCGCATTAAGATGTCTTAAAATTCATATAACGAAAAGTGAAAGAGAAATGGCAGGATTCATGGGACTAGGAAGTAAGCAAGAAGTTACACTTAGTGACAGGAATGAAAATCATGTACTCACCAAAGAGCGTTTTATCGAAGTAGTTTTATGTCACCTTCGAATCGGTCACACTCACTTAACACACAACTTCATACTCACAAAATGAAATGTGGCTACATGCGAACTCTGCAGAGAAGTTGTCACCACTAAGCACATTTTAATTACATGTACAAAGCGAACAACTAAGACAGAAACATTCCCACAAATTTTTAAAGAACACACCCCACTGCACCCAAGCTTACTTATAAGAAAAGTCACTCATTGATATTTCCCATGTGTTTTTCATTTCTGAAAGAAGCAAAGCTTTTAAACCAGCTGTAAAATCTGTTCAATATTGAAGGCCTCCGCCTTTGCCTCAGAAAGGGGGAGAGTCCACGAGGTGCAATCCGCACGACGAACCACAGACCAGTGTGTGTGAACCACTTTTACTTTCGGCAGTCATCAAAAAAATACTTCGCTGCTGAAGCGACAAACAAAGAAAACTGCGAAAGGGTGAAGTGAACAATTTCCACCGAACAGAAGAGTTGAAAGCAACAACATCATAACCAGGCACTCACGCCGAACGTCCAGAATCTGCATCGAAAAACAGCAACGAAAAAACACACTCCATGCTTGTCGGCCTCAAACAACGCTGTCCACGCCGGACGAAGAGAAAGCCCTTCCTCCTGTCCCGCGGCCTTCTTAACGGGCAATCACTTCCCCGGCTTCCAACGCTCGGATTTGCTCTCACACACATGTGCTGTTGGCGTGCTTTTTATATGATCGCGTTGCTGCAGAAGACGGCCGAAGGTGCGACACTCTCCCCTGCACAAGTTGCAAGGGACACCCTGGCATTGCGAAAAACAAAAACAAAGTGGGGAGGAGGGGAATACTAAACAGCGGTCTGCGGCCAGTGGTGCCGTGCACCACTGGCCGCAGACCGGGAACTTCTTCCCGGTCTGCGGCCAGTGGTGCACGGCAGTCCTGATGGAGGGTGGCGAAAGCAAAGTCCGCAAGCATGCTGCGCTGGGCGTCGTTGGGTACACCAGGTTCTAGTGCCCGTTGCAAAATGTCTTGGAACCGCTGCTGCTCCCCGTGCACTGCCGCTGCACCAGCCGACATTAGCCGTCTCTGCGAGGGGGCAAAGAGGGTCATCGTAGCGCAGGTTGTCGGCACTGTGGCCGGTAAACAGTGCCTGCACGTAGACAGTCCCTCTCCAGGCGCTACTGAAAGTGCCTGCGGGCCACCGAATAAAAACTGGCCTCTGTGCCGCCTCCAATGTGGCACCACGTTACCACATCCCACCTTTGACCTGGCTCCTCCCGCATTGCCGTCTATCCCCGTTGATGTGCTCGGGGAGTCCGAGGAGGGCGCGGGTCGTAGGGATACTGGGTCAAGTCGCGACGACGATGGCGGCTGGGGTGGTCGAATCCGGAGTGGCTGCACCTGCTTAAGTTTAACCGCTTTATTCTGCACAAGATGAGAATGCACCACAAGTGCCGGAGCATCACGATTAGAAAATCTTGTTTACGGTATCTACTAGCACGAAATACATTTTGAGCTCGTGTAATGCCAAAAGTAGGACTACTTGATGTGCGCTCATAGTATGCACTGAGGTCAGACACGTTTATGGGGCCGATTACATGACCACCATGTTTCTTGCGCTGAAGATAAGTCAAACAAGAAATGCGCTTCGCTACTACATAAGACTATCCCATCGTGGCGTGAGGGAGGCTGCAAACTCTTTTGCTGCGTCGCTGAGAGAGTGCGTGTGGCAGAGCACTTCCTCGCCAATCATGAACTGCAATGTTCATCTCCTCTTGTATCGGCTGCAATGTTCCATGTGAATGAGGTTCAAGCTCTCTCTGGCCTTCGTCGAGTTCCGGCAAGGCGACTGGATAGATCCTGGGTGAATCTAAAATAGCTGGGAGTCTCTAATTCAGTCATTGGTAAGGGCGTATTTAGTTTCAAACCTTTCTCTTGGCGCATGATGGCCTGAGTTGCGTATGCGCCATAAAACACAACACACACACACGTGTTCATTTTCCTGGTCTGCCGGCTATATTTATCGATGACTGCAATTGTGATTGGGCCCCATTGTTGCGCCTGGGGTGCACGCATAAAAGCAAAGCAACCGTGGAGCCACTCTGGGCCTAAACCGATTTGGTGTTTGTCTGGACTGCTGTGAATGTCACTTCTGTTGATCGATGCAAGCCATTCTTGCCAGCAACGTTCCAATCGCTCCTTGGTCATGTCACATTCATTAGCATACTTTTGGTATCTTGAAGTACTCTCAGTCGTCTTGTATGGAGTTAGGCTTTTGTGTTTTAGTCTGCGTTCGCTGTTGCAGCCCATGACTCCACAGTAAACCATCGCTTTGGCACTATTAGCTTCATGGTTGCATAGGACCTACCATAAAATTTTAGTGAGAAACCCGCACCTTGTACACCGGAAAATAACGGCCCCACCTAAGACGAACGCTCGCTTATCACGAACAAGTCCGGTGTAACCGTCAAAATATACATTAGGGCTATGGCGCTCTGTGGCTACAGTGAACATCTGTGAGATTAGCCGATCGGCTACAGCAAACGCCTTGTTTACGCGGACCACTTTCCACATGCTGAGATTCATTGATCCTGTGATCTGCAAGCTGCGACAATCAGCAACCTGATTCCCCCGCGGCATTTCTCCCGAGGCATGAGAGACAGCGCAGATGTAGCAAGAGGCTTCCCGGTTCATCTCTCGCGGCTTCTCGCCGAAGGAACGACGAGTGCATACCTGCCAACACAGCAAGATCAAAAATTAGGAGATTTTATTCAGAACATGAAAGGGGGGGGGGGGGGGGGAGGCAGCATTAACTTTTCATGTAGTGCCAGAAGAGTCCTTTCGCAGGGCTTTTGCGGTGGCAGATTTAGCGAGCTTCAAAAATTCATCAGAATAGTTTTGTTAAAGCATGGCTCAGACTGCTTGTGGCCCTTCACCAGCAGCAATTGTTTGAGTGTTATGTTGCACATCGATGAACGGAATTCAGTTCTTGTTTTCCTCACTGTGCTAAAAATCCTCTCGCACTGTGCATTGCTGTGCGGTATTACAAGAAAATCAAGTACCACCTTTGCAACTCGGCCAAACAGGAGTTTTCCATCAGTGTTTTGCATTTTACCGACTTTTGCCCACTGGACATCACACCTTTCTTCCTTCAGAATGTGCTCCAGAAGATTGTACGCCTGCAGCACAGCAAAATCAGCTTCCAGGGAATCCAACGCATCTTCAGCAGTCTCACTGCAGTCGTGAGGCAGCAGCTGAGGGAAGCTTTGAACAAAAAAACGAAGACTTGAGAAAGATGCTTCAGAAATAAGATTCAGGTTGGCAAGTTCAGCGTGCTTCGCAGTTTGGTTCTCAAAAGGAAATTTGTGCCTGATGTAGTCGCACGCAGTGCTGAAATAACTGCGCACAGAAGCAAAAAATTCTGTCCTATCATTTAAATTAAGTTTCTCAACCAACGCTGTGGTGTGACTTCCGATGACCAGGTCATTGTTTCCTTTCTGGCAGCTAATATCTTGATGTAGAACATCAAGCGGAGAAGCAGCAGCCTTTACAGCTGTCGGCAGCACAAACCTTGCCAAAAGCTCTGTGAGGAGCTGCAGTAAAACAGGCCGCAGAATATGTATTTGTGGTGCCTGCGACTGCAGCTGGCAGTTAGCTTTCTCAAAAAGCGGGACCACACTTTTCAAAAAATATCCAAAAGCCAAGTTGATGTCACATGTCAAAAAATGGAGCAGTCTTTCTTCGCGAGACAAAGCAGCTTCTCTTGCAGTTTCAGATATAACTTTGGCTTTTTTTGCAGGTAGAACATCTTTCTTCTGTGTTATTGCTTTATGCTTGTGACTCGCGCCATCGGGATTTTCACCTGCTGTTGATGTGGGCCTTCAAGGAATATGATAAGAATCTAAGAAGGATGGGCATCGCTTTTTTGTTTTTACCTCATTCAAGAAAAAACCGACTAGAGGTTTCCATTGGTCAAGCATTCTAGTGAAGCACTTGCCTAAAGACAACCAACGAGTTGGCATATGTTTCAAAATTTTTCGCACCTCCATATTGTGCATGTCCTGAAATTCTGAAAGTTTGTCTTTGCGTTTGGCACTCTTCTCCAAGTAACAAAATATATCAACGAGGACCTCGTCGAACTTCACTGGCAAACACGCTGCACCTTTCTCAGCAGCCAGATTAATCAGATGACACGGGCAGCCAACAACAACTAAGTGTTCTTGAGCTTCCTTTAAGACTGCAGCGACGCCGTTTTTTTTTCCCTAACATAACGTTTGCATTGTCTGCGCAAAACGCAATGCAGTTGGATACAGGCACGTCAACATTTTTCAATGCCTCCAACACGAGGTTACCTATTTTTCGTCCAGTTGCCTCCCCATGAAGTTCTTGAAGGCTCATTAGCCTACTGTCGATCTTCGAGCATTCTTCTACGTAGTAGGTCACTACAATCGGGTATATCTGTGCAGCACTGTCATTGGTACCGTCCACAGCAACAGCAAAAGCACGGTGTTTCAGGGCGTTTAACATCGTGCTTTGCACCTCTGAGGCCATTTCGCCCACGATTGCAGTCGCCTTGGTGCGTCCGCATCCATACCGCTTTGCTTCCTCAGACCGCGGAAACATTTTTCGTAAAAGAGGCCCAACATGGTCGCTGACACTTAGCGGCAGGTTATGTTCGATTAGGAAACCTGTAAAAAGGCGCTCCGCACGTATCACACTTTTGTCGCAGTCCTTTTGCAGAAAGTTAAAACCTAGGTTACTGTCTTGTAGCCTCCATTCCAGGTTTATCATATAAAGCATGAACAGCAGCGGTGATAGAGGACAGCCTTGTCTTAATCCTTTGCATACTTTGACATCTTCCGTACTTCTTATCCCTTCCCACGTAATTTCTACTTTGTTATCCCGGTATATTTCCTGTAGGAACTCTATTATCTCATAACCGATACCTCATTCTTTTAATATGTTCCGCAGGAGTTCCCTTCTTGCATTGTCGTACACCCCGTTTACGTCCAGGAAGGCCAAATACAAAGGTCTATTTTCCACTAGATATTTCGATCAACGTTTTTAGGTTCCTTTCAGTTTGCAAGCTCCCCCGAGTCACTCCCGAGAAAGCAGCTCCCGTCCGTTTCCACTCGCCACGCGGCGCTGCTGTCGCTGTCTGCTCGAAACCGCTCGCACTCTACTGTTGGTGTGGTGGCTGTGGCAGCCTTCGCCGGTTCTCATCTGCGATAAAACTGGGAATGGACACGTAGAGCTCAAATTTGCTGTTTGGAGCTGTCACGTTAAAACTTCAGTCTCATGGTTAAAAAAACTGTTTCGCCTGAGGGTACCCCTCAGGCTGGGTGAGGTAAAGAGCAGACTGATGCCAGTTCGGAAAAAAAAGAAAGATCGTTTATTTGCCTCGCGCTTTATCACATCGCATTTGCGATGTTTATCCTGGACATTTTAGTATTTGTTGGAGTAAAGCTATCAATAGCTATTCGGGAGAATGCACGACACATTAAGGAATGAGAACCAGCGATGTTCCGTTTCTAGATCGCATTCAGGAAATTCTGCGCTGTGACCAACAGAGCACCGCACATACGAGCAGCGTTTTCACGTTTTTTACAATGCCAATTTCACTGGACACAAGTATTAAACGCAGACACACATAGCCGGATGCACGGAGGGAATAGCTGCAGAAGACGAGCTTTTATTTGCAATGATCGCACAGCCAGGAGCAGTGTTTTGCAATTTAATTTTTAGAATGTTAATTTCAGTGAGCATAGGCAAGCATTAAATGCAGGCACACTGAGTTGGAAGCACAGAGAGAATGGCTACAGAAGGCGAGCTTTTTTATTTGCAATGGCAACCTTTTCTCTGTTTTCCAGCCAGCGATTCTGGTCTCTCACATAGAAGTGCATGACGTAACTATGACGAAATGCAGAACCTTGCATGTAAAAGGGGCCTTATGGGCACCGTGCAGAAACCCAGGGGGCAGCACTCGTGGTGAACAGGCAGCGCCACGAGTGAGCGCCGGAACAGTTTGATAGGGAGACGCGCGGCCGCCTGGGCAGGGCACGCGCTTGAAAAAGGCGGCCTGCGCAGCGAAATGGTAGCAGTTTCAGCCAGCTCGAGCGAGGTAGCGAAGCACGAACAATGCGAGAGCCACACGACACAAGACGCAGAGACAAGGACGAGCCCTGGCCGCCCGCTGGGCGTTTATTTCTAGGCTGGAAACACGCAAAACGGAAGACGACAGGAGAAGCGCGCATAGTTGAAAAAGGCCGAACAAAAAACAAAGGGGGTGGGGGGGTGGGGGGCGTAAAAAACACGGTGAAAATGTAGAAAAATACAAAAAACATTTGTGGCGAATGTCCCTCCTCCCAAGTGTGGTACAGTTTCACAAAGGCCAGCTTGAACGCCCCAAGCTGGGGTGGGTGAGAAAAAAAAAAAAAAAGAAAGCTGCAGGGAATCGAGCAGCCGAGAAGGACTGAACGAGTATGGGAGAAGAATAGGAATAAATCAAGCTGTAGTCGAAAAAGAGAAAAAAGCCTTAAAAAAAAAGCGACAAGCCTGAAAACGCGATTACCCGGGCCTGAAAATGCCGCAGACACTTATATTACGCAGACGGATTTTGAAGAGCTTTAGCTGTTTTCTGGTGAGGCGGTTGCCACTTTTCTCGACGATAAAGGTAAAGATGGCAGATGGCACGCGGTCGCTGATACAGCGACACAGCTATATGAGAATGGAAACTCCCTTACAGCACTGCACAAACGATCTACAGTTTCTAACACACATGCATGTCTTCCTCTCTGTCACATGTCAGAATTGTACCATGCTTGATTTTCTTTTTCGTTGAAAGAACGTGCTGCCTCATCCCGACTTGAATGCTAGTTCTCTTTCGTTTTTTTAAACGATCCTTAATGCCTCTTTAACGGTACTTTCAAGTCCTCTATCACAAAATTAGGTTTTGACAGGGGAAGGTAACAGGTGGCAGCCAGCCGCTCGACAACTTGTTTGGAGAGAGCTATGGCATGTAATGAATGCAAGATCTGTTCAGAGCGTCCACGAATAAGTAAAAAATAAAAATAAATAACATTTATATTTTTTTTTACTTAATTTTTACTACAGTCTCAATTGAGCAGTATCGCATGAGAAACAGCTTATCATTCGAGGTTCGACAGCTCAGTAGACATCGAAATGTCATTAACACAACTAAATGAATAAAGCGTATGGAATGGCATCTCCTGAGTCCCATCTACAGAGGAGGGCGAAGCGGACAGCGAAGGAAAAGAAAAAAAGGAACGAGCTGAGAGGGAGGAAAAAAACAATGAAAGCAAGCAAGCAAGCAAGCAAAAAAAAAAGTTGCCAAGGTAAATTCGCGAAACTAATGCGCAAGACATAGTAAATGCGCCATTAAAACGCTCCATTCCTGTTGATTACTCTGCATTGTACTGGTGCTTATACAAGCTATCGTAGACAGGGAAATATAGACCACAGGACAGTATAAATAAAAATTATGCAATCAACAACTGCATCCACGGGCGCAGCCGACTGGGCGCGCACGGCGGTCGCAGTAGTGCTGATGCCTATGAGTTGCCCAATTTCTTTTAATTTTATTTTTTTTTGCGGGTTGAGAAAGGATGCTAATGCAGGTGAAGGTACAGTGTGTCCTCTTTCGGGAAAAATGCTTCCTGGTAAATCTGGACGCGGCAATACCCGGGCATGATTGCCTGCTCACTGCTCGTTGGAAGGCAGCATATCACACTTAGCGTCGCTTCGCTTCATAAAGCTTATTCGGTGACGCGAAAAATATTTTATCAGGCCAGTGAAAATGTGTGCAACAGCAGCAATCCAAGGACTGCAACCTAGCAATTCATTTGTGACCATAGAATGCCGCCAATCGAAAGAACGAACGGCGAATGCGCCCCACGCACAGCAGATAGCCGCGTCTCCACTGCACGGCCGGGCGCCCGTCTCCCTACCAAACTGTTCTTCCCGCCGCGAGGGGCGCGCGCGTCGCATCGCGAGTTACTCCTGCACGGTGCCTATGTTCTGCACAACCAAGCTGGGCAAGGTTTTGGAATTCCAGCTCATCAAGCACATCCCAAAAAATGTCCCCAAAAACTGGACCTCCTTTCAAGGAAACCGAAACTGCTTTGTTCACATTATTAGTAAACTCTAGCATCTTTTTTGTGGGATGCTTTAGGCATCCTTGCTTGAAGCTTTTATACACTGTAAGGTATGCGTCTTTGCCAACAACTGGCACATGAGAGCTGATATCTTCCATGCAGGAAGTGCAAGTTGAGGTTTTGGAGAATTTGTGGACCACATAGCCTGAAAAATAGTACAGTATGCTTTCATCGACTTCTGCTTTCGAGTAAATGTGGTCACTGTCACTGTGATCGGGCGTGTCAACTTCAGAAGTTAAGTCGAGCATCCTCGACTCAATCAGTTCACGCAGGTGAGTTTGCTTGCATTGGTGTGCTTCTCTGCATTTCTTCAGTGTGTCTTGAACACCCACAAGCACAGCACTCGGTGCACCTTCCACACTTCCACGCAGACCTGTCTTTATAGGAGTGTACAGACTAAGCAGTCGAAATATTTGGGTAAAGTTCACAACTGTAGGATGAGATTCATCTCCTCCAAATGAGCGTAAAAGTCCAAAGTGGCGCTGAAAAATATAAAACGGGCTAATGAGTGCTACTGAACACCACACTGCTTTAAAATTTAAGAAACGAAATTGTGTTTATGCTCTTACTTCTAAAGGATCTTGATTGAGCTTGGCTGTCAAGATATAGTGGGCGCCTTGGCCTAACAGGTATCGTATGATGTCAAGTGAGACATAGTGATTGAAGTGATGCCTCATAAAGTGAGACATAGTGATTGAAGTTTATTTTGTGATCACCTGCCTGAAAGGAAAAGGGACGTTTAGTTAGAATATTACATATAAAACTTGTATAGGTCACACTTACCATTTCATAAGTATGCTTCTTTAGATGGTTTCGTATGCACTTGATTATGTGAGGTTCATCACAGATGAAATAAATCTGCTGCGAAGGCTCCAAGAAACGTTCAACAGAGTGGCATGAAGAGTCCAACTTTCCAGAGATTTCAAGCTGACTCCTCATGGAGCAATTATTGCCAGCTCCGTCGCTGATGACGGCCAACACTGAAGTACTGTTTTTATGCAGTTCAATAACAGCGCTGATAACGAGCTCCAAGAGAACTTTTCCAGGGGCTGCACCTTTTGTAGCAAACGTCGCTATAGGCTGCACCCAGTTTTCAAAAAGCGGCACGAACATGAGTAGTAGCCCGTGGTCAGCGAGCTGGTCTCCATTTGTGGTGCAGACATTCCCGTAGCCCACAAAACCATCCATTTTGTATGAGGCCTTGTTAAATGAAATGTCCTGCTTCAGTTTAATCTCGTCGACAAGCAGCACACCATATCTATTTAGGCGGCTTTTGCACTGCAAATGGTCCTTAATGCATTTAAGCGCTGCTTTATTGTACCCATATTTGCATGGTATCCCACTGATTATTTGATGCAATCGAGCTTTTGTGGGAAGTGGCAACAGTTGCATGTCTGAAATCAAACTGTACGTCTTTGAGCTTGAAATCTGTAGCAGGAGACATGCCATCAGCCACACCTGATCATAGCGCCTACCAAGCTTTGACCTTTTCGCAGCCATTAAAGCAGTTTTGAATGCCAGCTGCTGTTTTTGTGGGAGCATATGAAGCATTTCATCAATTTTTGCATCACTCAGTGAACGCAGTTTCTTTTTCATGGCAAGAACCTCCTCTTTTGCCTTTTCCCTTCTCAAAGTGGCACGAATTGCCGTCCGCCTCAGAGATTTCACTTGAATACTCTTCGGTTTAGGTTTTCTGCCTGTTTTCTTCGCGCGCAGCATAGAAAGCTTTCCAAGTGTCTTGCATTCAGCGCAAGTTGCGCCCAAGCCCAAAGTTGTGCATGTCTTCCGTCGCCAGGTATCGCCATCCTGAGTAGCTACAGACGATAACAACACATGGGGATACAACTTGGCAGGGCAGCCCTCACACAATTTTAATCTTTCCACGTAACGAAGAAAACTCTGGATGTCTTCGAGTGAATCTATGTTCCTGAGTTCACTGTTGGCGTACGCTGTGGATGGCACAGGACGACCACATGCACTGAGTGAAAAATTAAGGCAGCTGGTGACTACAATTGCCTTTTCTATTCTGAGAATAGCATCTTCGAGTTTTAGCTTGTAGATGACAACAAAAGTTTCAAGAGCATCAGCGGACCAACCTTCAATCTTTTGGCTTGCTTTTGCCATGCTCAGAAGTTCGTTGTACAGCGCCGAAGTCTCTGCAGGAGGAGGATTGCAATCCTTGTCGTGAAGGCCTATCGGCGCATTCCTTCGGTCGCCGTCAATCTTTTTACTCCGCTTAACCTGGGGGGCAGTATGCACAGCTGGCACCTTGCGTTTGCGCGTCATTTTTGACAGGTATTTTGGGCAGGTTGGGAACAAGCGTGGCACGGCGTCATCTTTCAATGCTCACTTGTCGCGCGGAATGACGACAGTGTCACCATTAATCTGGTGCACAAAATGTTTTTGTACATCCTCGTCATGGAAGTGTACATCACATACAATGCAAGAGCTCGAAAGCTGTCTATCCAGTCGGGGAATCATGCGCTGCCATTTTAGGAGACGTACAGGGTCACTGGGCGGCCGAAAAAAATGTCTTTTCCCGGTAGCAGGTGTCTGGGAGTCATAACCGCTTTTGCAGCCGGGCACGAAGCAACGTGGCATGTTCGCTACTCACTTCGTAGACATAAGCAAGCGGCAATAATCACGGCACCACACACCACAAACACGCACACGTGCAAAACCACTGCTAACGCAGGTACAAAGGGCCGCGCCAGTCGGGCAAACCAACGTTTTAGGGCAAACAGCGTGGCGAGCGCCACCGCGCGGCAGGAAACGAAAAGGCGACACTCCCCATGCCGCAGCTTTCAAACTAAAAGGGATCTAAAAACGTTGATTTCGATGCAGGCGCTGACAGCACCACAGATGCCCCAACGGCATTGGGAGTTGACACCCACAGCAATTTATGGCCTCCGAGATTACCTCCGCGCGCACCTGTTTGTGCACGCGGAAGTGATCTCGGAGGCGATAAGAAATCGTTCGCATTTCACAATTGCTGACAGCGCTGCTTCAGCAGCGGCGCGATCGAATGTTGCTTTTGCCTTTTTTGGTTTTTGCGTCTCGCGTTTTTTGGTTTTAGTGTTAGCAGCGGCGTGGCCGTCGTAGCGTTCGGTGGAGGCCGTGTCGGTCATCGTGTTGAGTGTGTGCTGTGATGGCGGTGAACGTGAAAAAAAAAGAGCAGCACTGACGTTAAAGACTAAGCCATAGTCCTTCAATGCTTTTATGGTCGCGAAACTCCGGCCAGAGTTTCATATAGGGACAGCGCGTGCCGCTGGGGGTGCAGTTGGTCTAGTGGGGGCATGAAACGGTAGCGCGAGCCTTGTATGCAGCGGTTTCCCGGCCAGCAAGCTCGCATTCTCTTGGGGGTTGTTAGCTGGGCTTTTCGTGAACGCTACTTCACTCATAACCTAAAAGCAAGGGTGCAGCAAGAAAATACTAAAAACCCTGTCATCGACAGTGGCCGCTAGCAAACCCTGCTGGCTGCCGTTTTCTGATGAAACACGCCCTTGCTTTTTGCTTGTTATGAAACTGATTCTCGTACATGAGTGGTACGTGACTTTTACGCACTTTTTTTCTGCAACTTGTGTGCAATGCCACCTCTGGAAGATTTAGCGTAAGGTCAGTAATATATCTTTGTCCTGCGCTGCGACGATCTGGGCCGACCTTGCTTCAGAGTGCATAAAGAGGTATGCTTATGACTGGCATTGCGAAACACTGTAAGATCAATGCCGCCAAAATAAAACGCCACAGCACATGACGTCAGCAGCCGCACTTTTGAGAACGCTATTTCGGAGATTTTTTTTTTTTTTTGCTGACACTTGCGAAGGTGGCCAATTCAGATGCGGAAGCCATTATAGTTTTACTTTTTCATGCTGCGACGATGATAAAGACGCTGGCGAGGACGACGCTGGCTATAGGCACCAAGAAGAGTTCCCGTGTCTATAAAACAACATTGAGATACAGATGTTGATGATTCTTTAAAATCTAAGTTATAATAAGGGAAATATAAAATATATTGAGAAACTCTATTCAATACACGGCAACGTGTTCGTAGTAAAAATAAAATAATTTGATACGAAAGAACATTTAATGACAAATGCTTAAAGTTCAACTAAAAAAGGCAAAATAAGAAGCCATTGAAAAATACACATCATTTATTATGTGTACATAAGACACATAATAAATGATGTGTCTTATGTACACATAGCTTTAATGTACATAATGCTGATTTATGTACATAAATCAGCTTTAATGCCATCGTCGACAGCTTCATCTGGCACAAGCGAAGTTGTTGCTGCGCGCTCCGGAGCTGACCCTTCACTGCCTGAAGCTCCGACAGTGAACATACCGCTCCCTCGGTCTGACAGCCAATGTGTCAGCTTGTGGAGGCACTTTCAGGGTCCGGTTTCATATCTGCACGGAAAAGTAAACAGTTTTTCAGAACGTAGAAATGAGAGATCACGAAGCCCTCTGCAGGAAAACCTGCTGACAACAGCAATAAAAGGCACCCAGAGGCGTGAGCGACTTACCGTCATCTCCACATGCGTTAGTGGACTTGTATGCGCTTGAAGAACCATCACTTTCTGGCACAGCGCTGAGCTCCGGTGATTTCCGGAGTCTTTTTGCTGGCGGCTTGACTCTGGACTTGCGAGTTCGTGGCTTCGGTTTGCTCAGATACGATGGTAGGCCTTCGAATGTGCGTGGGACGGCGCCGGGTCTGAGTTTCACTTCCTCGCGCTTCAGAGACACAGATTCTCCTTTCACTACAAAATCGTCAGTCGGAATAATATCAGTGGCGTCAAAATGCCTTTCGCAGACACAGACATGCTTTGAGGCGAAAGTGAATCCGCCGCTTTCCCGTCTTGGTATAGCCTGCTTCCATTTATCACGCTGCTCGGCATCGCTCGGTAAACAGAACAGCGAGGCCTTCTGTTGCCTGCCTCGGTATCCAGAACGGCAACCCGTCACACAGCAGGTCTTCGGCATCGCAGGCTAACGTGGCACATTCACTGCTGTAAGAATGAAAACAAACTTAGGAGCAAAAATAACAGCAGCTGCACAGGCGACGTTGCGCTCAAAAAGGGCTCTGCCCATGTCGATGTTCCCATCGCTGGCCCCCATCGTACACCTGGCGCCGCCTCGCGGAAGGCGCGGTCAACATATGAAGCTCTCCCATAGCTTTACGGCGGAGTTTCTTGACCAGAAAAGCATTGAAGGACTATGACTAAGCTCAAGATAAAATCAGGGCCTTCAAGGTAGTTTACAAGAATAGACTGATTGAAACTCTTCTCGTGAAGCTTGTTATGAAGCAGGACTTGAAGATTGACTTGCTGGGAGCATTAAAGTGACGTGGGACAGCGTGAAAGGCGAAACGATTGCCAACTGCTTTCGGCACGCATGTTTTGTTCCAGCAGAGGCCCGTGCATCAAGTGACGATGGGGACGATCTCGACGAAGCAGAAGCAGAGCTCCGTGAGCTCGATGAGCCTGGAACGATTTTTCGCGTATTGTTTGTGACATGCCCGCAAAAATGACTGTAGGCGGCGACGACATCGCGGCGACCACGGCTACACTGACGGACGCCGAAATTGCCGTGTAAGTTTTTGAACATTCCGCAGACGAAGCTCAGGCTGACCCTGCAGACGATGAGAACATTCAGACTTCGCAAGAAGTGCTTGCTGCATTGGATTTATTGCGCCGCCACTGCAGTGCTATTGAGAGCAGTGGGTTTGCCCTTGTTGAGTGTTTGCAAACTGGGGAATGATACGGAACGCGATCAGCACAAAAAAGCAGGTCGCGATAACGCAGTTCTTTGCGCGTAAATAAATGGACGTGACCCAAAAAGGCACCCTCCGAGTTGCTGTGCCTTCTCTGATTGAATTTTGCTGCTCTTGCATGTATTTTCTACGAAATTTTATATTACGAATTATGGATAAAGTGAACTATTTTTCGATTTTTTTACCTGGTCGTTATAACGAGGTTTCACTTACTGTCAACAAAGGCCATCAGCACAACAGAGTAGATTTTCTCTAAAAGGGTATATAGAAATGCCAATATGTGAATAGCATCGCACATGATGGTACGGCCACACAGGTGCAAGGTCCTCAAGTATTGTACTAAATAAAATTCAGCCAACACTTCCATACCTTGTAGTTAATGTACAAGCTTCGAGATTTTTCGGGTCACTTATGTGTACATGCTTCCCATTAACTGCACCTAAGCAGTTAGGAAACTGGCACTGCTGCCAGAAGCCTACTGCGATTTCCGCAATTTGTTCTGTTGGTAGTTGTAATAAGCCATGTTCTGTATTGGCGCAGTACATACTAAAGTGCATTATCATTGCTGATGTTGGTTATCATACATGTCCTTTTGTGCTGCATTGCCTTCCATTGTTTCACACCTGCTGTATAGCTCATGTGACATTTCACATACATAATGTGCTTGGCATAAAATTGTATCCCATAATTGTCATTGGTAAAAGACATTTGAATATCAGCCATACAAAACTGGAGTCTGTGGGGCAGATAAGGAAAATATTTATTGCACAGTATGATGACATTAAACAAGTTATTTGGTTTTAGTTTCAGTGCTCATTCACTTTAAAACAAATGCTCATTGATTGAAAAGGGAGGTTTGCTGCGGCAATGGATTATTTGTGTAGTAATCCACAGGGGTGCTGGGTTCAGAGCTATGTAGCTATGTTGGAATAATTGGAAATGAAAGAGCAGATGCATGTGCTGCACTAGCCCAGACTTTAGAGATTGAAAAATAAACATTCCTGTAAGCTAAATGAAAACTGGCAATCTCAATGGAACACTGAAGTAAATAAGTTACAACTATTAAAACCTGTCATAACAGAATGGAAGTCATGCTCACACCGAGAATGATTCATTGAAGTAATTTTATGTTGCCTTGACATTAGACATACCTCACTGACAGATTTATCCTTGCAGAAGACACCAAATTTTGATCTGTGTGGTAACGCGCTCACTATAATTCACATATGTTCGTGCATAAAACTAGACAAGCTACAGAAAAAACACTTCCCATTGTTTTTATTCTGGTTGTGTACTGTTTCACCCTTGTTTACTCTTAGCAGAAAATTCACTCTGGGAAATATCTTCTGAATTTACATATTTAAAAAAGGCCAATGTTCTCTGCAAGCTACGAGATTTCAAACATACTTTAAGTATTTCTTACAAAGCCAGTGATTCCTACCTTGCACATAGCTTTAGTTGCTTATACACCTAAAACACAACACGAAACTTTGGGCTGTAGTTGCATATGCTGCCATTTTTATTTTTATTTTATAAAAGCATTTGCTTCTTTTGTTTGGACGTTCTAAGTAAAAACTTAATAGCACGAATAAGGTGCTAGTGTAGCCATGGAATCTGAAGAATATCAGTTTATAGTTAGCATAACTGCAGTCGTGCATTGTTACACTGCTTTCTTTCTCTACAAAAGAAAACAGTGACATAAGTGATAAGCATTACTAATAAGTAATATCTCATGTAACATTGGTACTGAAGTATTACCTTCTGAAAGGTCCAAGGCGGTAGCTAAAGAAGGAAAGGGAAAGATTCATCAGTCTCCTGGCTTTTTGGTCAAGGAGACAGCTTACATTGATTTGCTGAGGTTCCAGGAAACTTTTAAGGTGGTAGTGCTGGTTGAGAAAGGCCCATGCTTGCAGCTGTAATAAAAAGAGCTATAAGTCGTGCAGCTATTCACTCAAAAGTACTTGCATTTACTTGATGTCCCAGAAAAGCTTGGCAGTGACGTTGGTGGCTGTCCTCCCACGGGAATGCTTTCTGCGTGTTAAGAGCAGAGCGCCACGGCCATGTGACCGCACTTCTCTCGACGCCGCTTGCGGCGGAGCCCAAGTTTTTATCTGCAGTAGAGACTAGCGGCCTGACAAACGTCACTGTGCTCCTCTAAGTGGCCAGTAGGTGTGCAAGGCAGTGCTCGGTACTGCTGAATGTGCGCTGAATATTTTTGTGGGAATACTAGTAGGGCAAGTGCCACTACCAGGGGTGTGGCGCACTTCAGTATGTGAAATGTTTCATGTACACAAGCTCAATAAATGCAGTCAGATGTGGTGTATTTTTTCATTGGAGTTTCAAGGGGATTTTTTGACTGTTAGATATGTCCAGGACTGACTGTTGATACCTAAATGAGGACTGACTATTCATACTTAGATGAAGGAGCAAACTTGTTGCTGTGGTAGCATATGTTTTGTGACCGATAAAAAGGTCAAACCTTGTTGACGCATTTTAAAGGAATTTGAAAAAGAAATAAAATAACAAAAAGTATTATTCAAGAAAAATTCAAACCGCACAATATTGAAAAATGTTACTGTTGCTAAGGTGCAAAACCATATAGATATTTTTACTTCACAGAACTCAGTCTGCATTTGTATTGTTCTTAGCGGGCAAGGAAATTTGCTGCATAGCCATTGTTTATAGATTGTTTCCTCGGCGAGGAGAAAAATAGCCTCGAACATGAGCGCATGGCGCCGCTCCTGAGGTGCCGCGTCTAACAAAAACTTTTTCTTTATTCTTTTTTTCGAATTGACAAGACTTTTTTTCGAATTGACAAGACTTTTTTTCGAATTGACAAGACAATAACCAAAAGGAGCTGATTAACAGAAAATAAACTGTTAACAGCGGTAGCATGCACGTGTCGCTCTGCGCTGTTCCACTTCAACTCTTTCATTTGGGCGAAGAGAGCAGCCTCTGAATTTCAACACCCAACCGAAAGTGTTTCACCTTGACAGTCTTTCGTGCGAGTTTAGAACACTGTTTGTAGAGAAGGGATCAGAAAAACTGAATACCAGCACAACAGCAGCAGCCTTTGGACTACAAGCGGAGGATATTCCTTGCTGCAAATATTTATGAGCTGCCACCTGGGAAAGATAAACTATTTCGGTGCAGTCACCAGCTGAGGTTTATGAAAGTATAAAAGGACACGTCCCACTTGAAAAAAATGATGCCTAATAAATTGGTTGTCGACTTATTATTTAGGGAAACAGCATTACAATATTTTTTTTTTTGTGAAAGCACGCATCTCGTAAGCTTTTGCTGCCGATAATAAATAAGAACATGGTAGAAATGTATATGGAATATAAATGTCTCCAGTGCAGGTACAGGGCACTGGAGACATTTATATGGGAAGATGTGGTACGTGAACAGGGGAAGGTAGTGACAGAGACTATTCGAGGCACTCGAGGCAATCGTGTGCAGATTGCTGTCACAGTTCTAGGAGCAGGTCTCAGAACTGGGAATAAGTCAAATTCAAACTAACCTCCAGAAAAGGCACCGTTTTTTTTTTTCTTGCGGGTGTGGGTTTTGCAGACCCACACCCAATTAGATGCTCCTCCAAGATCCTCCAAGATGGCTTTGTAGGTCCCCATTTCAGAAGCACTCTTGACCATGCTTTGAGCAAAGCTGCTGCAATCGATTTTTGAAGCTACCACAATGTTTGTGCAAAAAGACTAGGCATGCTTCACATGCATTGAGCACATCGCACTACAACAAGAGTGCGATTTGCACGGAAGGCTTTGGATTTTTTTTGTCATGCTGCAATTTTTTTTAACACTATGTGGACATACCTCACGTGTTGGTGGTGTATTCTCAGGGCCATCTTCTGTGCTTGCTGCAAATACTGCATGGTTGTGTTTGCATAGATTTCTTCTCAGAATTATCTGTGCATGAGCATGTTGCATGGTGTGCACAGATTAGGCTCGTCAGGCATGTGCAGTCACACTGCTGTCCATAGATGCCGCTGTGAAGCTCAGTGACTACATAGCTGATGTTTGCAGTGGACTGTGATTTTACGAGCCACTGCTTAATGCTCACACTTGTCACATCTGTCGAGGGGATGAATTTTCCTCTCTTGTGGCGCTCTCGCGTTTCTTTTTTGTAGAGGCCGTTTTTGTTGAGTGAAAATTTGATTAACCAGTCAAAACTTTTGTCACTGGTTAGAACTGAAACCAATTTGTCGACTCGTTTATTCTGCTTTCCGTCAAGGTATACGTACTTTAGTACCCTGTGGAGCGCCTCCAGTTTGGTTTGGTAAGACTTTATTTCCCACAGTAGGGGTCCTGGAGGACACTCGGCTAGGCGCCAGGTGTAGAGGGCAGCTCCCACGTCGGCACAGAGAGCCCAAAGCTCTCCGCCATCGCGCGGGCCTCCTGGACAGCCCAAAGCTGATCATGTAGTGAAGCACTTTTTAAAACTTTGTCCCAACGTTCCTTGTTCTTGGCGTAGGCGTCGCTCGATGCACAATCACACAGCATATGGTTTAAGTCTACACGGTCACTGCACCGTTCACACACATGTTGTCCGTCGTAGTCTGGGTCAATGTGCTTCATGCGCCAGGGGTTGGGGTATGAGTTCGTTTGGAGCAAGCATAATGTGACTGATTGGCTGCGGGTTAATTTCTTATCCGGGAGGGGAAATGCTTGTCTGCCTAGATAAAAGTGCTTAGTGAGCTCGTTGTACAAGAATAATTGATCTCTGTACTCGATATGTGGAGTAGCAGGGGAAACCGGAGGGACGCGGTCGAGCACCTCCAGTCTCATATTTGTGTTTATGCCCGCCACCTTTCTGTAGCATGCCGCCCAGACTTGAGGGCGATTTGCATAATGGTTCTGAAAGTATACCTTGAACCTTGTGAGGCCATTGCTGTCCTTATTTTCTGACTCACATCACTTCATGAAAGCATTAGCAGCCTTGAAAGGTCTTCTTCTGTAGGTGCTTGCATCACTGTTCGCAGTGCCTGAAAAATGTGGGTTCAAGAAAAAGGAAAATGAAGTAACGACGTGATTCATGTGCTGTTTTGCAGGAAACAGCACAAAAGCACTTGCTGCTTTGCATCATTTGACAAGGATGTCAAAGGACTGCGCTCAAATTAACAGTTCTTCTCACTTCATTAAAGGAGCACTAATTTCGTAACACCTAAAGATTGTGGAAATCTTTATACGGTAAAAGTCTAGCACGGATATAATGAAGTCGGCGGGAATTAAGTCGCTTTCCTATATCCACTATTTCACTGCATCTGGACTATGAAAAAGAAGACACAAATTTGGGCAAATTAATTTACTACTGGAAAAAGTGGTCCAGCAATCCCTGGACGCGTTTTTCGAGTGCGGACTTCAAGATAGCGGCCTCCATACTGTCTGACTGCGAACCGAATTCCTCCAAACTGCCAAAGAACATCCATAGAGTGTCACGGTAGTTGTAACGCACACAACTCCATGAAAATTGGACACAATAAGTCTTGTCCATGTACTCGGAAGGCTGAGTTTGTCAGCGATTTTCTGCAATGAAGCAGGCTCACTAGACTTGTTCAAATTCGGGCTCACGCTCTTGTCTTCCACATTTGTGTCGTGTTGACAGGAATCATGAAAGTCACACTGCGACAAGCACACTTTCTTGGCCGGTGCCACGGCACAGGCAGCTGGACGCTTTCTCTCTCGTCATTTTTGTTGAACTTGCTTGGAAAGGTAGGCCAGCAAGTCGGGCAGCAAGGTTGGGACCACATCAGCGGTCAGTGCAGGCTTGCCACAAGGGATCCTAACCTCTGCCGTCGATTTTGTGCATATAATGCCGCACGGTGAACGGCGCTTCGAAATGCCTTTCGCACACCGCCGACGTTTCCGAGAGTGGCTTGTAACTGCGGTGCAAATTCCTCTCCTACTGCTTTCGTTGGGCTTCATCTTTCGGGGCTTTAAACAACGTTTGTCCGTTCAACTCACGTAATCCAGGGTACCTGGTCTTACAACCTGACGCGTCCGCTCTTTTGATCATCTTCTCCATGGCTGTATGTGAACCACTGTTTGTGCGCACGACGCTATGCAAGAAACTATAAGATATCAGAAATGCTATAAAAAAGCAGACAAAGTGTACGTGCACAACCTAACTGACAGCAACCTACACGTGCTACTGCGGTGCCGATCTCCTCTGTTAACCTCCACGCGCAGCGGTTAGCAGAAATGGCAACAGCTCTCTTGTAGGCCGCGTCGCGCGCTCTTTCCACTACCCAAAGTATTCTAGTGCACTACCTAGGTGTG
The DNA here is from genome assembly GCF_055883805.1 of Amblyomma maculatum. NCBI lineage: Eukaryota > Metazoa > Arthropoda > Arachnida > Ixodida > Ixodidae > Amblyomma > Amblyomma maculatum. Next base: position 39,718,504 of record NC_139346.1, read on the forward strand.
GTGTGCGCTGTGATGGGGGTGGAGGGGAGGGGGTTGACTTTCACCAGAACGGTGTGGAAATGTGAAATTAGCAGTGAATTTGGGGGAGGGGGGGGGGGAGAGCTCTTGCATGGGTGTGGGTGCTTACTCAGAATTTAACGGTAGTCATGACTAACAAATGCCATTAAAGAAGGGTGCAGAATAAAACTGGCAAATGGCAAACCTCATGGAAGTACTGTACAATCATATAACTAGGGTCCCTAGAAATATTGCTAGTCTCGTCCGCAGGCCGCGGCGGGGGCTGCCGCTGAATGATCGCCGCGGTGGCGCTGCTGTGAACCGGAGTGCGCCACTGCTGATGGAGCAGACGAAGCGCGCGCCCGTGCACTTCGAAATGCATTCGCTGCGTACTACCTGGTGCCTTGTATGTGCGGTGCCGCTCTTTATTTTTTTTTATTTCAGTTTAGTCTTAGTACTGAATTCGTGCCCCAGTTATTGGTATAACCACGGAAACAAATTTTTTTTTTGTCGTGACCGAAGTTTTGCACGCATGCCCCGGAGCTGATGGAGAAACGACGCTGCTTTTTATACCCTATTATCCTCACTGAATACTACCGCTTTGCCGTATTGTAATAACGTCTCCTGAAGATTTTGTATAAACAATTGCGCTTGCATGAAGGACTATATTAGACGCACATTCTAGGCTCAGATGACCATATGTGCGAGAAACAGAGCGCTGTCGCCAGCATTTTCGTCCACGCTATAATTTCATCTTAACTTCTTGTTAAATTATAACATGTAAGTAGTTAAGTTATAACACGTAAGTAGAACTGGAACCTTTCGGATGCATGCACAATTAAAGCACACAAGATGGAAACCCGAGCCCTGCAAATCGCATCGCGCTTCAGACAGACTGCTGATATGCATTCTTTGGTGCTTAGGAAGCCGAGCAGCCACTCGAATATGCCACCCCTTTTCTTGAATTGCGTTTGGCAGCCTCAAGACATGTTTTAACAGCCAGCTGCTGCTTGAGAGGAAGGCCACTAATCCTTCTTTCAAACTCTGTCCTTGAAAGGTGTTCATTTTCATTTTTCATTTCATAGACCTTTTACCAACTTTGTCACCAATTGTACGTCTTTCATACGACAACCTGCTCGAGACCTGGAAGTCTTTTTCTTCTTTACACCCGCCAGACTTGATCCTTTTCTCCTTGACAGGGTGTTCTGAGTTGACTTTCGCAAGTATTTGCGGGCTGTGCATGCATGCTGCATCAGAAAGAATGGTACAGTTTGTCGCAAAGTAACGCCCATTGGAGGAGGGAAGAGTCTTTGTCATGCATGGGCTTCAATCAGCAGCCAGGACACAAACTGAGTTTCGCCATGTCCTGGCTAGTGTGCCGAGGGGCGCGCTCGCGTGGCCGCAGTGGGAATGCCTTCCCGCGGCGCTGCCAATGGCTAGGTGTCATCGCTCCGCGTTCACGGCCTTGGCAGCATAGGTCTTCACCAGTCCAGTTTTAGAACTCTCGGCCTAGAATAATTAGTACTGTCAGGCTAAGCAGGTGAACAAAACGCACTCTGCGTACACGCTTATCGAAGCGCACTACGAGGCGAATGTCACCGCAGGAGCGCACATCTCCGCTAGCGAGCAGGAGGGGCGTTCTTCGCTGTCCCATCCGAACAGACCGCTGTCGGAGCTGGGAAACGAACGCGTCTCCAATGAGCGAAATGCTTGCACCCGTGTCCAGTAGTACCTTAAATGTTGCTCCCGCTGCGGCGAGGTCAACAAAAGGCGCTGGCATGTTAGTTGGCTCCAACTTTGAATGCGGACGTGAGGGTACAGGCTTCCGAGCGTTTTTAGCTCCGCCAACGCTGCTACGGGCGGCCTGCCTCGTTTCCCGATCTCGAGGGGCAGTTTCTGGCTATGTGACCAGTTTGGCCACAGCTAAAGAAGCGCATAGATCTCCATGCTTGTTGCTGCGACGCTCGGTGATTTTCAGAGGCACCCCGACTGTCTGGCCCTATGCGGCCCTCCGGGGATGCGATCTGAGTAGGTGCGGACCTTCGCGGCTGAACCCCGCTGAACTCGCGGGGGTTGAAATCAGCACTGCGCAACTGGTACCCAAAGGGATCCAGGGCGCGAACCGATACTTGGAGCGGCAACGGCTCTCTGGTGAACCCACATGCCTCAGGAGTGTACTTACTCCTTACCGTTGGGACGCCGCTCCAGGCACACCTCGGCTCTAGTGATTCTCGAGCCGGTGGCGGGGGGCCGGTATTTACGGGCCGCAGAAATCTGAGCCTGGACTCTGCGAGCTTCAATGGCAAGCTCGTTCAGGTCGCTGCATCGGCAGCTACTCCAGTAAAGAGCAAATGTGGGGTGGCACTGGCGGAGGACGCGTTCCACTTGCTCTGAATCATGTCGGCGTACTCGTACAATTCCTGCATCGCTCATACGAACTCGATAAGCGATTTATCAGGTGCCTGTGTCCGCAGTTCCAGTTCTCGCCGCATTCGCTGCTTGTAATCGTACGGAAGGAACTCCTCCCTGAACAAGCGTCGAAAGTCAGACATAGTGCTCGCTTTGTGGCCTACCAATAGGTACCACCGGGCGGCTTGATCGACGAGTGCAACTGGCAAAGCTCATCTCAGAATATCGCTCTCGCTCAGGTCACTCGCAAGCTCACACCGGTGCAAGGCCAGTAGGAAGTCATTAGCGCTCTGCGTGTCGCTGTAGCCACTGTATGTCGGTATCGGTATGCCGATCCGAGGGCCAGGCTAGTGCACTTGCTTCAACAGCTGTTGCAAAGCGGATGCGAGGACGTTTGCGGTGTCTCCCTCCGGGTGACATACTGCGCGCTCACATAACCATCGGGTGTGATGCGCGTGCCGCTGTTGCGGGTGTTCTCCAATCGGGGCCAATGGGCCATTCCGACTGAATACCGGGGGGAATAAAGCCTTCGCCAACGGGCGGTAGCTTGTGATGCAACTCGGGATCTCCCGATGCTGGGTACGCTGTATGCCTCTCCGTCAAAGGACGGGGAGCGCTCGCCGCATTGGCGGGTGTAGACGCAATTTGGCCACCGGGCCAGCCTGCGTGTGCAGCCGGTGAAAGGAGCGAAGAGTAGCCGCCGCCGCCGGGCGATGGCTGTATGAGTAATTCAGTATTGCCTGTATTAAGACTTGTTTGGCGAACTGCGTTGACAGTCACACCTGTTACATGGCGGAGCGATTTGGCCTGGAAGCCACTGCCACTGGGCACGGGTTTCGGAAGCTGGCTGGGAGTTCGCGGCGCGAACTTACTAGCGCGAGCCGCATCGGCGGGTGCGCCAGGCTTGATGTGCTTACCGGGAATGCCCGGCGCAACGTTTCGGATGGTAGCCACGCCTACGGCATGATGCAACGCGTCCGACTGACCTCCCAACATCGCATCGGCGGTTGGATTTGATGTAGCCAAATGGCTAATGCTCGAGATCTCCTGAGCTTGGCCACAGATGTCGGCCGACATCATTAGGTCAGACAGCCCATAGCACGAGCTGGTTCATACAGAGCTAGCTTTCCTCGCTGGAACGCTAACAGGGACCCACGTTGGTGCACCAAAAATGTGGGATTCTCTACGGGGCAGCGGCTCCGCTCTCAGAGCAAACAACGCTCCACTAGCTCAGACCACAGTGGTGGCCCCAATATCAACACGAACATCGAGGACCAAAGGGTAAACCGGTTTAATGGCTTCCTCGGCCGCGCGCGCGCAATCAACCAACGCTGTTTACCTGATGCAAGTCCGTCTCATGTCTTGGACGCGTCCGTTCAGCTGGCCCGTCCAGTCCGCTCTGTCGAGCACTGTTGAGCTCGTTGCACACCACCACACACACACAGCACACGCCTCCCTCGCCACAGAAGTCGAGGGAGAGAGGGGGAAGGAGGCTGCCACGTGGTGTGGAGAGGAGAAGCAGCGCCTCACCCTCGCCGCCGCGCCGTAGCCAGGAGGGGAAGGAGCGGTGATATGTGCCTTCCCACAATTCTATGCATTACAAGTATAAATTCTTGTGCGGGCTATGACACCCATGAGCCTATTGTACAAAGAAATACCTCTAATTTAAAGTTAAGAGTTTGATGGAGTAGAGAATGAGAAAAAGGTAATGCGGCCGACAAAACAAAATCATGAAATGGCGCATTTTTGTCAATAAGGCTCGTATGTTCAAGCCTAAACTTCATTACATGGATTTCTTGTCAATGCCTTTATTTTTTCTCAACATCTAATCTGTAAGAAAAGGAGAATGAACAGCGCTTCTTCCATGCCATCTTTGCCTACGATGAATCGTCTATTAAGAACGAAAACTAACGCAGCAATAGAAGCAGATCTTCACACTGAAAGTATGAAGGCGTTCGTCTCCGTATGAATCGAGGGCGAAAACAATGGTAAGGTGCTCTTCAGGAAGGAACAATACCTCCTAATGCGAGGAGAAATGGGCGAGTTCCCAATAAGATGTTCCTGTAAACTCATGGCGAGAGTGCTTTTGAGTCCGACATTGTACGGTGTGGTGACAAACAAACATTTGCGTCTACCTCGCTTCCCACTAAACCAGGCAATTCCTCGCCGTTTCCTATCCACATGCCACAGCTGACAGTCTTTTTGCTGGCGTGCGACAGCATGGGGTGTTCATTTTCGCAGGGTACTTCAGGGACAGATATGGAGCCTACGACTGACTGGCTCTTCATCATTTGTGGGTCTCTCAGCCTGGTCGGCACAGCTATGTGGGTTCTAGTCTTGTCATTGGAAACAAGGCATAAGAAGATCAAAATAGAAGCAGCAGATATTCCCAACAAAACCATCATCACTGTAGAATTTAGAAGCTCCATTAAACGCCAAGCAGGGACTCAATAGAAAATATCAAGTGATACAAATCAGCAACTTATACATCTTCGTGCCCTACGGCATGGCCCACAGCAATATACGTCAAATACAGGCAAAGGTGACAGAATTCTGGAGCTGAGCCAGAGACCAGCGTGAAAGAAAGGTTATCGATTTTATTCGCGGAATTCAAATGTTTGTCCCAAAATACTGGCTTCGTGTTTAGAAGGGAAGAACACTGCCTTTGTTTTAAGGACTGAAGAACACTGAAGCTGCGTCAGTGGAAATAACAAACAACTTGGTGCCTGGGTGCCTGGTTGCGAACAATGCTTTTCTCAGGCGTAAATGAGTTTGAAGCGGCACCATTGCATCATTGGTGGCATTGTAGGTGTTTATATATTTACTGAGAGGATACCAGCTGGCGCAGTGTTGTACGTGCATCAGGTCCTGGGTTTTCGTCTTTAACATTTAATTGGAAAAGCAGGCGATACAGTTACCGATGGCAGCCATCAGCATTGTCATTCCACTTTTTTTGTTTGCATATCAAACAAGAACATGCATGGACATATAAAAAATGGTATTTGGTAAATAGTTCCCTTTTTTAGTTCAATTATCTGTGGCTATAGCCACAAATTTTTTTTACATCTAAACATGGGGCACAGGAAGCTCAATACAAATTGAATCTGCACCCAAACTTGACATCGATGCAAATTATTGGCAATGCCGCAACTTCAAATATTTTCGCCGCTGCCTTTGTCCTTCACAATATCTGGTAGACCCTTCACAGAAAATTGAATTCGTAAAAGAATATAGAACTTGACACTTTTTAAAGCTTGGCATGCTCGGAACACCCGCAACTATGGTGTTTCACACACTAAAGACTGAAAATCCTGCATGCTTTCCTTGTGGATCTCGTTTTTGCTAAAAAATTAAGTAAATGCATTCTCCATAACTTTAGCAAAAACGAGCTGCGCAAGAAAAGCATGCAGGAGTTTCACAGTCTGCTGTTTGACATATCCGAAATTAAAGGCATAAGTAAATGCATTCTCCATACCTCTGCCCCGCCGCGATGGTGCAGTGGTAAGATGCCCGACTACTGTGCCGGAGTACCCGGGTTCGATCCTGACCACGGCGGCTGCGTATTGATAAGGCATAACGAAGAGGCGATGTCAGTGCACGTTAAAGATCCCCAGGTGTTTGAAATTACTCTCTTTTCACTTTCACTCCCAACTCCCTTTACGGTGCAGCTCAGGTGTCCATAGGAACAATTGTCAGACACTGCGCTTTTCCCGTCCTGTGAACCAATTATTATCATCATTCTCCACAACTGTTACATTTGTTGCTAGGTCATCAGTGAGATAAATGAGCTTGCCGTTATCAAAGTGAACTGTGAACCAGGAGTTAACATCTTTCCACACTTCTTTTTGAGATACACACAACTACGCTGTGCAGTTTGAGCATGCATCTTAGCAACCGCTTTGCTAGCTACATAGCCTGAAACATAGTAAACTAAAGCCGAATTGCTCTTTTTTTAATATCCCTCATGATCATCATCAAACTGATTGGCCTGAAGAATCCCTTCTGCTTCGTCAATGATTCCATTGTTGCGAAGATGGTCCAGTGTGTCTGAAATGCACTTGCCTACAGTGATCTGGAACGAATGTTCAATGCAACTGCTCAGAATGCTCGCAACGCATGAAGGTGTCAACCTCCTGGCCTGTCTTTTTATCGCTCTTTCCCACTCCGTCAATCGCATAGCGCCGATGGGTGCAGTAAACAGACACACTGCTTATTTGAACAGTAGCCACTCGTGCACATCGGAACAAAATACTTCCGGTCCTTGCTCTGTCTTTTAGGCTTGGACATGTGGCGACAATAAAAGCCAGCACTGCATCTCGATTAGCAAAAAGACGCGCACAAGGAACACAGTAACGGGCGCAACAGCTTCATGCGGCTTTTGTCCTCACTCGGCTCGTGTATGCCACCTGCACCTCAAAAAAGGCTAATAGGGAAAAATTGAATTGCCTGATAAAGCAGGCATACAAAGCGGCTCACGGTCTCCCCAGAAACACATCCACCGCGATACTTCTGTCATTAGGAGTTTACAACACCCTCGAAGAGCTCATTGAGGCACACTTGACGTCGCAAGAGCAGCGGCTGAGGCAAACTGAAGCGGGGCTGTGTATCCTGAAAGGCTTACGTATAAGGGCGAGGACCCTTCAAGCCAGGTGATCTGGCCGGTAGAGATGCGTGAACGCATTCGAGTCAAACCACTCCCCAAGAACATGTAAGAAGTCAGAGGAGGGCCAGGATGAAGATGTTAGGCGAAAAGTATCAAGGTGATGATAGTGCCGTATATGGCCCGGGGAATGAGGCCTATCATCAGTATGATCGAGGTTTTGTCAGCCGAGCTGGTGACGGGGTCTCGGACGCGGGAGGCCGACGGGGTGAGTCACTGGCTACGTACGAGGCCATTACCACTTATTACAAAAGCTCAGGGCAGCCCTGCCTCCTCCACACGCTTCGCTCAGCTGAGAACAGGCTACCACATGGCGGCTGCAAATGCAGTCTCAGCCAAACCCCTGGATGTATGGCAAAAACTTTCCCGACATAGTAAATCCGTACTGCCAACTGTGCGGTGAGCCTGCCACCTTAAACCACATAATCTGGGACTGCGCGGAGAATCCGCCTTTGGCAGATCTAATACAATCTCCCTCGCTGGAACACTGGGAAGCTGTTCTCGCCAGCCGGGACCCAGACGTCCAGTCCTGGGCCTTGGCAAGAGCTGAAGGGGTCGCTGACAGACTAGTACTGCCGGCATCCTGGAGTAGCTGAATGCATCTAAGATAAAAAGCATCTATATTGCCGACAGATAAAGTTCTCTCTCTCATGCGGCTTTACGACGCGACGACACACACCTGACAACTAGTGCTCTCTATTCTCCATGGCAGCCTTTCATTGCTAATGGCGCCACGCTCTATACAGCCCTCGGCACACTAGCCAGTATATTCTAGGCACTACATTGTCGAAAGTTCCGTATTGCATCGCAAATCGTGGGATTGTTTGCAGTAGTTTTGGCGTGGGCACCCAGTGCTCTTTAATTTTTTTCATCCCTACTAAGGCGGTCATTCAATCTGCTGTTGGCAGGAGATACCATCATTTTGCCATGTGGTACTGAATCTCTGCCCCTAGTGCTGGCAGTGGCAGCAGCACAAAATAGTTTCATTCTTGGAGCAGTTTATTACGAACCGCCTGAAAATAGGTGCTTTTCTGTGTGATGAGGTTTAGTGCCGCGTGAAGGCCCCGTTTCCATCAACTACATCTTGAGCACGTCGTGGCAAGGATGCATAAAGATTGCCCATGAGGTTTGGATCCTCCCTTAGGCGATTCCACTCGTCTTCGATAGCCGCCCAAAGGTCCTGTTGCGTCTGCACCTCAAAGCGTGTCGGGAGAGGTTTCGCTTCATGAGGCCCCACACGCACTCAATAATGTTGAGATCTGCCCCCTTGGGTGGCCACGCCATCGCTTGCAGGCCCAACTCCTCGAGCTTCTTTCTCACTGCCCTGTAAATGGGTAAAGGAGGGGGGGTGAGTAGTTGGAGTAGTTTAGATGACAATCAGAAGATTGTCACACACCCTCTGAGTTGATGAAGGATGCCTCCTTACGTCTGCTCCTTCAGCTTCAGAGCGAAAGCGCCATGATTAAGGAGTGATCACTACGGAGTGGATATTTAGGCAACAAAACGCACGTTTTAGGTGCTAGAAAGCAGGCAGGTAAAAGCACATTTTAGGCACCAAACGAGAAAAATAGCCTCTATAAACTTGAGTAGATATCAAATGCAAATGATATCAGATCTGAATGTATCCGCAGTATCTGCCGCAAAATAAACAAAATCAGGGATACTTTATGATCATAACAAAGGCGCCAACCTTAGAAACATTATTTATATATTGCAACATATCGTACAATTCACATGCTCTAGCAGAGCAAAGGAACCAGTCACATTTTTTGTGAGAGCTTTGCAAATGGTGTTATCAACGCTTCTATTAGACTTTTAATAAGCTTGGAAAGAACAATAAAATGCAAGAACTAGTAAAAAGTTTTCAGCTGCTTCATAAAAGACACGTTCTATGTTTAGCGCCAGAAATAGTGTTTCATGCTTCAAAACTGCTAAAAAAAAACGCAAATGCCTTCACAGGAATGCATTCAGAAATCACTGCAATTAGGTTAATGTAGCATATCAGACATATGAACTCAAAATCGTCGCACATATAGAAATTAAACTTGTATGTAGTCGACATACACGATGCATGAACGTGATAAATACGTTGCCACTTATGTAAATAGTGTTTTGTAGCTGTTGTCTGAAGTCACACCACTTTGTAATGGTGCTTGCCGTTAAAAGTGGGGGGGCACCACAAATACCAGAGAATGCAGGTGCGCAGTGCTACTTTACACTGAATATGCCGGTCAGAACTAAGGTAGGTCTACACGGGAGTGCGTTAGACTGTTGACGGACCATCACCAACGTCATCAATATAAAAGGAAAAAAGTAAAGGAAGGGTGTGGAGGCTGGCCGGAGACGATGGCATCAGGCTCTTCACAAAATGCGGTGTCAGGGCTTGTCCTCTAATTTTTGCTTCTCAATGCCACTTACTAGCCCTGTTATATAAGCTTTCACAATGAAATAGCACAAAAGAGGAAAATGGTTGCTGCGGTATTTTGGAATGACATGGTTGGTGCTGTTAGCACAGCTGTAGTTGGTGCTGTATTCGCCGCCTCCAGTGGATGAGATCATCTATTAACATTGTCGCTCGTAGCTATTGAAAGCCGAAATGTATCCGAAAGCAAAACTGCAGTGTATTCACGGCTCCTTTTCAAAATAGAACATTCTTAGGCGCCAACATCGGAAATAAGCATACCTCAACCCCAAACATCCCCAATAAAGGCATTTATAGGCACTATAAAAGCAGCACCTAATCCGTACTTATACGTACAGATGGTGTGGCTACAACAAGGAGTAAAAGCAGTCATTTGCTTGGAATTTAGTCTCTAGCGATCACATTGCTTTGTTAAATTTTTAATTACTTTTCTCCCCACATACACGTCAGTCCTTTCCAGTTTTATGAAAAATGGGGGTGGGCATTTCTACAAAATTAATGCTGACCTGAAACAGCCGTTTACATACCTGGCAGTGTGAATAGGGCTTCTGTCCTGCTGAAGCAGGAAGCAGCCATCGGGGAAGGGGCCATTCAAAGCGTAGGGTATGAACACTTGCTCAATTATGTTTTGACACTTGTCTGCAGTGAGCGTTCCATCAATTCGATGAAAAGGCCCAATTCTCTGCTGGCTTAATGGCACAGCGACCGCTCGCAGCAACCTGCTGTATGTAGTGTGGATCGTACCTGAAAAGTATTTGCCATGATCAGTTTCGGCATGGAAAAAAATTTCTGACGTGACATTACTGGATAAGAATGCAATGTTCACGGCTGTTTTCTGATTATTCAGAACGGCTGTTCTACATGGGAGTATTTTCATAATTTTGCACCTCTTGCAACTAGAGATAAAAAATTTATCTCTGATGTTCTAACTTGAGACAAATTTCATTACAAGCCAACAGCTAGACTCAGAGATTTAAAGATGCTTTCGTTCTGCAAGCTCAGCAAGATGTTTTCGCAACAGTCATTTAAAACTTTCATACATGGTATGATGGTATGTGTAATTTGTAAAGCTACAGGAAAAAAATGAAACGGAAGAGGTTGCGTTGGCACAAATGCAAGACAAAACATATACTATACTCATAAAATATGCCCTCTTTCTTCTAAAATAACGTTACTAAAAAACTTTACAACAACATAGTGTCAATGAGCCTGTTTCACACACCTTGCACACTGTAAATATGCAATAGCCGTGAAATAAAACAAAAATTTGCTGCGACATCAGCGCCGAAACGAGCGCAGCGCTAAAAAGGCAGTGTTAGAGACGACAAGGGCGTTGTTGTCGTTGCCTAGGTCTCGTTTTCTGTAACGCGTAAAAATTCGCTTAATTTGTGCAACAAAAATGAAAAGCAAATAGTACTAATATCAAAACAGGCTCGCATAACATAAAATTTATCTTTTTCTGATCCAAAACTAATACGACTAAGAGAATGCCAGTATCAGCGATAACTCATCATTACACGGTAATCTATTGCTTCATCCCAACATTGATTGCTAAGAAAATAGTTTAATTCTTACCTTGAGCCAATGAGCCTCCACACGCTGTTGCTAATCCCAGCGGGCCACAAAGGTAGACTCATTGGTGAAAATAACGGCGCCCCACTCCGTATTGCACCATTGCACGTGCTCTCGTGCGAAGTCCAGATGTGCGCGCTTTTCTCTTACATTGAGGAGCGGCCTCTGGCAAGCGACTCGGCTTCATAGGCCGGCCGCAGTTAGCCTTCTTCGGATGGTGTGCCCCTACACCTGAAGCCTCAGTTCCCACAGAATCTCGGAGAGTGAAGGCGATGGATTGCAGTTCACCGCCGCAAATATTAAAAGGTCGTCTTGAAGGGATGTTACTGGTGGTCTACCAGATCTTGGAGCGTCACCGATATAGCGTTCATCTCTGTATGCCCGCAGAGCACGGTGAACGGCAATTTTGCAGCATCCCACTACTCGTGCTATTGCACGTCGGCTTAGTCCAGCGAAAGCAAGATTTATAATTCTTTGCCTTGTGGCCTCATCCAGCCTGGGCATGGCGCCTTGTCTAGGGAAAGTTTGCTCTGCTACTCACACGACTGGGGCAAATGAAAGTCCCAAGAGCAATATCAATGTTCCAAATGTGCTGATTTATATATCAAGCTTTGCTACATCTGGTATCTAACAGCAAGTCATGGTTGCGGTTTCCCTTGGTTCATGTACGGTACTGGTAGGATGGTAGGATTTTTGAGCACCGCCAGCGCCTTCGTACTGATGACTAGGCATTGTCCTGAGCTACATCATCACATACGTTGCCATCTGCTTTTTTGCTTTCTTTCCGCACTAGTTTATCAGCTTTTAAATCAGCAATGCGAAATCACCGTTCTTTATTGGCATCGCTTTAACGCTGAAGAAGAATAAGCAGACCTAGTCGGAGACATCACCGCACAACTTAGAATGCAGGCCAAGCTTTTGCTGTCATTTAACCCCCCCCCCTCCCATTCGGACCTCAGTCGACAAGGCCGCGAGAAAAAAAGCTTGAGGTGCTTGGCCAGCAGTTGATGCCATCAGCATCATCGATTGCATGCGAGGCCTTGTGAAGCACAGCATACCCCGGTGGTTGCATATTCGAGGTCCAGATGACAGATTAGTCACGGATAGTCATTAAATATGAGCGGAATCGGTCAAGGGAGAATCGAAACGTGGAGAATATCGGAGTCCTTGCCATGTGCATGAGACGCACCTGAAATGCCATGAACTTGAAGGGCACAATTACATGACACTAAACTATATCACGCGGCGTGATATACTATAAACATGATTGCCTTTGGAATAAGTAGAGAAGAACGAACCAATCGAGGGACGTTTAAGTATCCATAACAGTTAATACGAAATCACTACCGTAAGGACGTATGCAATGTCTCTGATGATCTTAAATAATTGAAGATTAGCATTTTACTTTCAAACTGCTAATTAGTAGCAATATGTAGTAGGGCTGATTAGTAGTGCAACTTAGGAGAGCTAATGAGTAGGACTAATTAGTGGTGCTAATATGTGTTCTAATGTAATATGCTGTTGTTAATTGTGGTTCGTCATCGAACTGAGCAAACGTTCCTGACTGTTCGAAAGGTAACATAGATCGTGTACCAAATACAGTGGTTTGAGACCCCGCTCGACCACCTTTTTCTATTGAGCAGAACTGCTTTGTAATGCTATTTGGATGTCGCCACTACTTGTGCGATGGCCTTACCTCGACTTACCAGGGCAGCTTTCATCTCAGGCTTGTCTCTTGTTCCTATGGCGTCACATGCCCTGCTGACCAGTCAGCGCTCAGTGATGTCAACTGCTACCTACCACCTCACCCTAAACACCACCAAATTTCCTATTGTTCGGGCGGTTGCAGATTTCGGGTGCTGTCTTGACGTCGTGCATCCCGCCGACCAATTAGCGCTGAACCATGTCAAGACCTTGTGATGCCATCAACCTCTGGACTAGTCGAGATGTCTCATGATAGGAAGGCATTTCTTGTGAACGAGTCCTTAGTATTGGTTTATTAAAGGTGTGTTGCTAAAACATGACAAAGAAAGTGGCTAGTTGTTGCAACGAATAAAGAGATCAGCATGTATGGTGCGTGCGACCTTCGACCTAGAGCTGTCAATTAAGTAGCACAGTTTTGAGTTGTTTGTGATGAGCCATCTTTGCATCTTCGGCTTTTAGGAATGGTTCATTTAGGCTATTCCCACGAACGCCACGCGAGAGGACGTCTGACAGTGTAGGCATGATGCACCTATGACAGCCCGCAAAGGGCAGCGGCGAAGAAGCTTCGCTGCAGCCGCGACTAATGATGATGATTTGAAGCTGCACCCTTTGTAACGGGTGGACACTATACTGCGTCCCAGCCAAAAAAGAAAAAAAGAAGGAAGAGTTAACGGTGGACGAGTGTCCACCACATGCGGAGACGGGATTTTGTGACTGATGTAGCACTGTCACTGTTGCCACTGTTGTCGCCACGTTCACTGCACTCCGCTGCTGTAAATCCAAGTGCTAGGGGTAGCGTGGTGCCCTCTCTCGGCTGGGGCGACAACTTTGTGCACTCGAGGACTACGTGCTCCGTCGATTCTTCTTCGATCCTTAGGCTCTGCACAGCACCGCTTGAACTTCCGGGGCTGTGTCGAAGTGGCGGCGGTACACCAGTGTGCGAAGAGCTCCCGCTCGTGCTTCAAACAGGAGCGCGCTGCTGATGCTGTTGTCGTACAGCGTTTCAGTGGAGATCGCTCTTTTGTGTGCGCTGTATAGCACAAGAGTCGTCTTTTTTGGGCATCAGCACTCCACTGCGCGTTCTCCGCCTGCTGTACAAGGTTGCGTATGGTGGTCTTGGGCAAGGCGGTCTGGTCCTGGGTGTCCGTCTGCGCGCCGTATTTCTGTCGTAGAGTCTGCACACGAGCACACCATTTTGTCCGAATGCCAGCAATGTGTATATATCGGAACAGCCTCCTTGCCCATCTGTTATTGTCCATGGCGCGGAGTCTGGTCTCGTACCCAATTTTGCTTTGGGCTTCGCGGGCCTCGAACGTTGACCAGCCCATGTCCTTCTGGATGGCCTCCACAGCAACGCGACCATGGCAACCGAGCGCCAGTCGTCCCACCTCGCGCTGTCCGCGTTCTAGCCATTCCCTCGTTTGGGTAGATATGCACAAAGTGGCATTTGCGAAGGTCAGCCCCGGCACATGTACAGCCTTCCACAAATTGCGCACCATCATATATCAATTGCACCCCCAAAGGCATTGTCGTCTGAGGATATGGCACGCGCGGGTTGAGGTCATTTTCAAATGTTCTTCCTGCGCCGCGTATAGGGCACATTGTGTGTTGAGGAGCACTCCAAGCTAACGGTACTCCACGGCACGCGGTATGGGTCTCCACAGGGCAGCAGCACCGCAGGGGTGTCTTCGGGCGAGCCCGAAAAATGCAGCACAGCTGACTGGAGGGGATTGAAATTCAGCCCCAGTGTAGGCAGGTGGTCAGCACATATGGTCACCAGGGTCTGCAGTTGCGCCTCGTTCTCGGCTAGTAGCACGAGGTCGTCCGCATACGCTAGCCCTGGCAGCGTCCATATCTCCGGGAGACCTGCCCATGAGGAGAGCCGAAAGCCTGTGCCCGACGCGATAAGCAGCCGTTCCATCTCGGAAGTGTACAGCATGTACAGGAGTGGGGACAGGGGACATCCTTGCTTCAGGCCTCTTCGGACGACGACTGGCTCTGAGCTGCTGTCGTTGAGGCTGGCTACCACGGTATTGCCGGTGTATAGGCGGCTCAGCAAATCAGTCCACTCCCGTGGCATGTCTATCGTCCTCATGCGGCGTAGCAGGGGCTCATGTGGGACGCTATCATATGCCTTTGCAACGTCCAAGAAGCAGCCGACGAGACCCCGCAGTTGTTGACGTGCGATCTTGATGCATTGGTTCAAGGTGACTATGTTGTCCTCTAGCCATCGGCCCTGTCGGAAACCAGCCTGCAGTTCCGTGAGGTGGCCGTGTGCTTTGGCCCAGCAGACCATCCATTTCTTGATAATGTGTGCAAAAACCCGGTATAGCACGTTGGTCACTGTGATTGGCCTGTAGTCCCGGAGAAGGCCTCGGTCACCTCCTCTCTTTGGGACAAGGCACACGCGCCCCTTAAACCAATCGCTGGGCACAGGGTCACCCGATATGATGCCTGTGTATATTGCGGCCAGTTGTTCTCGTGCCTGCGTGTCTAGACATTTGACCAAGCCTGCTGGAATGCCGTCAAGGCCTCGTGTGGTTTGCGCCCCGATGTGTGCAATGGCCTGCTCCAATGCTCGCGGCGTCACCTGCCATGAAATATCTGTTTCGGAACTGTTCAGTTCAAGGTGGCTTTCTGCGTCTACGGTTCGCAGTGTGGTTGGTCATACACTATTTGCATATGTCGCGTCAGATGGCGGGGAAGGTCAGTGATCGGTAATCCTGTCTCTTCATCCCTTAGGTCTTGCTTGGGTGGTTTGCGATCCAGTGTCCGCACATACGACCAAAACCGTCGGCCTCCGTCGCGACCGGCAGTCACAATCTCCTGCAATTGCCGATGGTTGCGGAAGGCTATCTTCCTTTGTACCACCTCTTGCATGTGGTGCTTGCACCGGAGGTACTCTTCCCATGCTGGGCGACAGTCTTCAGCAGGAGATAGCTTGATAGCTCTACGGTGTACACGGTTGGCTTCTCTCCTTGCTTCTAGGGCTTGCCTCACTTCCTGATCCCACCAAGGCTTCCGCTGTGTGTTGCCCCTCGCGCTGGAGCGCACCTCGTGTTGGCGCATGATGCGTCTGAGCTCATCGACGTATGCGTCATAGGTCGCTGCCTGCATCCGCACGTTACTCCGCTCGAACTGCATCGCCACAGCTTCGTAGGATCTAGTAGGTAGGTACCGGCGGGCTTGCTCGTGTCTCCGTATTTCGTTGGCGCCATATGGAAGACGAGAAAGACAACAGGAGGCGCTTGTGGTCGCTCCCCAAGCTGAAGCGTCCATCCTCATCTATATGCACCTTTGTGATATGGGCCGCTAATTTTGAGGACACCAGTGCATAGTGCGAGCGCACGATGTGAATTCACCCACGCAGTCGGCCCGAAGGTTGACGATTTCGAGTGACAGCTCGTGGGCACATCGCATCAGAAACTCGCCGTTCCGGTCCTGAAATCCGTCAGTAGGCTGAATGTGTCCATTGAAGTCCCCCATCAATAGCACCTCATGTTGTGGAGCCCGTCGCTTTACATCTTCGATTATGCACTGCACAACTCTGTCATTTCCATCGTGTTTTCCACGTGCAACTGTGAGATATACGACGCCCACAAGCACCGGCACGCCGAAGATGTTGCCAGACACCCACAAGTGTTCATCACAAGTACCCATGAGACGTTGCTGCGCCAGAGTACACCCACGCCTCCCCCCTTGCGACAGTCCCCGCTGCGGTTGTCATCTGTGCGAACCGCCGCCACTCGGCCACAGTTTACAGCGCTATCAGCGAGACGAACGTCTGACTTGATATTGCACATCTTTGCTCAGCCGCGGGATGAGGGGAAGAGAACAAGCACCCTCACTCTATAGCTGCGTCACCACGCAGCGCCGCCATTCGGGAGCGAGACTGCTCCTCCGCCCGGCGCGTTGGGCTGAAACTTCTGGAACAGACGGTACACATGCCGCGAAAGGGGGGAGGAGTTAGCATTGTGTACCCGATTGCTAAGCGACACACTAAAGAACTTCTCACCCTTAAGTGTGGAAACTGGCTTGTCCCCAGACGCTCACCCTTTTTTAGTAAAAGGGTGCAACCAGTAGGGTGCAGATACCGCACCCTTAAAAAAGGGTGCCAAGCTTAAAATTTTAGAGGGTGCAATGGTTGCACCCTTGTCGAAGGGTGCAATATTTCCTTTGCACCCTTACTAAAAGGGTACTCGAAGGGTGCACCACATGCATATGGACTCGCATGAAGCAGATGCCTCGGATTGATGCGTGGCAAGAAATGTATTCACAAATGTATATAAATATTATAGGCCTGCATTTCGAGTCTTCATGATTCTGGCCCTCGAAAGATTGCTACAAGCAGAGGAACTTACTGTCAATGCTCGGTGACAACTCCACATCTCTTCCCGTGTTTCCACCAATGCATGCGAGAGTGAAAACAACTTAAAAAAGGTCAGTGCATGGCAATCAATATTCAGTGAATGATAATGTAACAGAAAATGCTTCCCACAGATGTAATGTTCTAGCTAAGCAATTTTTACGATCCCGTTTTAGACTATATACTGCTTCAGTTGAGGGCCTCTCTGCACATATCACAGAGGTGCTTGTCCACCATCCAAACATGCCTGCAAAGTATACGAACATATCAAGTAAGTGCAGGCTGATCCCTGAAACTGTTATGTGATTTTCCCCAGCAAAGGCAAATAGTATACACCTGCCGCATTGCGAGCATGCATATATAGAGTGACATCTATCAGTTTTGGTGGCAAAGTTTATTAACACTGTAACCAAAATACTTTGTTGGTTTACATAGTTGAACATCCCAAAATGACTTAAAATGAAATTTATTACACTGTATATCATGATGTAAATACAAACAAAACCACATCACTTAGTGAAATGCACCTCATTCCACTGAAATGGCTAAGAAATATTTTATCAGGTGCGAGACAGCAAAAATAAGCTTTCGATACAAAATCTGCATTATTGAGCAGCTGTCGAGCATAAATGTAATTTTAGGGCAACTTAAATGAAGGCACTCAATGTAAATGTTCACTAAACCATCAAGGCTTCTGTTATGCCCTCCTTAGACTGCAACACAGTAGAAATACCTACTTACAAATGGCCCCAGTGGCCATAAATTAAGACAAAATATTGCCAGATTTGTAATAATGAACAATGATGGAATACACGCAAGTGCACTGTCAATGAAATAACAGCTCAACAAAACTTGAATAGAGGCTAAATGTTGCATCGCAACTTGACGAAAGAACAAAGGAGAAAGGAACAGAGAGAGAGACAGATAAAGACAAAAACAGATTTATCACCAGAAAAAAGATATGCATTGGTTCGTGCATTGCCCTGGTTCTTTGCAATCTCTTTTTAGCTTTTGTAGACCACGCCCTTCAGCAGAGTTTTCATGTTGTATCTCCACGGGCACGGAAAGGACTTTTGCCCTACCTATCAGCACATCAGAACTGTCAAGAGAGCTATCGCTAACTGATGCTTGGGGCCTGCCCTCACAAAGTTGTGCCTGCATAGTCGAGTTTTAGTAAGCAATTACACAGGTCGCTGTCTGCCGGTTATCCCTGCACGGTCATTGCATCAGTAACGGAAGCCCTTCATCAGAAAATCAAGTGAGCATGCTTGGGAAAAAGATTGCGCCACAGAAAATATGGTTATACCTATTGTGGTATCGTATATGCATAAGGTTGGCCACCACGTGAAGAAAGTAGTGAACAGACATGGCATGCCGGTGGTGTCCTTCACTCCGAAGAAGTAGGCCGAGCTGTGCTCACGCATTTCTATAGTGTTGAAAACCGAGCGTATGTAAGAAGCATGCTAACCGGTTTGTCAACTGCTGCATGGGGGTCGTTTATGAGATTTTTCACCTGGGGGAAGGCATACATAGGCCAGACCGGGTGCTGTACCAATGACCGGACAGGGGATCATTTGCAGGCTTTAAAGCACATTGTGCGAACTGTACTGCGTGCGAGCCGCAACTGAGAGACGTTAAGATCCTGGGTAGAGGCCACGAGAAGCCACAGAATATGGGGGAATTAATATCACACTTGCCTGGCTTTTTTGGTGCAAGTTCACACAAGTTTTGCCAAATTAATGCTTGTGGCAAAGCATAACACAGAAAACTGCATTTGTATCACAACACAACCGTCCTAACCCCTTCTACCTGTCTACAAATAATAAACAAGGGAACTCAATACAAAAGATCACAACATACAACTCAGCCTCTGTAAACATGCATATTTTGGTACACTTTGTTTAGAAATTTTGTAGCCACCGGTCTTGGTGCACTCAATGAAAGGCCAAAAAAGAGCCGCTCCAGCACAATAAAGGTGTTGAACAACTTGCGGTTGTACTGGATGTTGAAAAGCTAGTATGCAGACATAACAGCTGCCAGTCCCTCTTCAGCATTTTTTACGGAGAACAGTTTATCCCGGTCCACCCTCATATGCAGCAGGTTGGCATCCTCAAAGTTTTCTCCAGAGTACAAGACGCAAGGGGTAGCTGGAACACTTGAGTCCTGAGGGGGCAATAAAATATTGCATCAGCACCTACTGCGCATGAGGTATTTCCTCATAACCACACTTTGATGCACTCTTTGTAAAGCTGCTTAAGGCTGTAATACAAACAACGTTAACACAAATTGCTTGTTACACAGTTGCGCCTAAAATATTTATGCCCCATGGAATTATTTCGATGAAGGCCATTATGTCCACAATCTTAACTGGCAACTTTATGTTTCTCACTCCTTAAACAAAATTTACTCAGGTTAACATATGACTTAAATTGAACAATGGTGAAAGCAAACAGCACAATTATCTTCCCAACTGGAATCTGCAAGCTGTTTAGAGACTCCATTAAAAAATTTGTTATGGGGCAGTGGAGGTTGTGTGACTGTACTGCTTCTGAAGAAAATACAGTAGGTATGCGAGTATGGCGTAGCCTTTACTGAAACGCAGTATTACATTTCTTTTCATGCCACTACATAGGAAAACTATTTGACTGTCATATACAGTGTGACACCATCTCCTGCGAACAGTTCTAAGGCTTTTTGCCTCTACTGATGCTGCTGCTGCTCTTTCCTTCATCAAGTTGTGAAAGCATTTTGTTCCACCCATTCTTAAATTAGATTTACAGTTTATGTTTATGAGGCTTAATGTCCCAAAGCAAGTCAGGCTATAAGAGACACTGTAGTGGAGGGCTCAAAATATCCACCACCTAAGGTTATTTAATGTGCACTGACGTTGCACAGCACACTGGAGCCCTACTTTTCGCCTCCATCGAAAAGTGGCCGCTGAAGCCGGGATTTGATCCCGCGTTTATGGGCACCACAGTCAAATACCAAACCACTGCACCACTGCTCTGTCTGTTGCTCAATATAGGAAACATCAGGTATCAAGCAATCTTGAACTCGGAAAGAAAAAGATGTTGGCTTTCTATCAGACAGTATATTCAAAACAACGCAGGTCATCCAGTGGAAGGTTTTTAATGGACACATATAATGGTTCTCAGTAGAGTAACTCTAAAAATATTTACCTTCACCTGCTAATGGCAGAATTATTTCTGCAAAGCATAACACATTTTTGCAAGTGTGTTGACCAAATGGCATAGTACTAAAAAGGCATTGTTGCCAAAAATCTTTTAAATGACCTTACCTCCTCATGTAAGAAGAGAGTTGACAGAGCGTCCTGCTCCTTGACATTGCCAGACAATACGCGAAGGACTGCGATGGTCAGGATGTCTGAAAAGGAAGTCACATTGTCAACAATTGAATCCAATTTTATTTTATTGGCACCATACTAAACCCCAGTACCCTATGAAAAGGTTCCCTTTTCAGAAAAAGGATTTGGTTTTGTGAGCTCCTGTTCCTATCAGTCAAAGAATATAACGCGAGGCTATCCTCTTAATTACATCTATCACAAGTTGAAAGCATTTCCTACAGATTTTCAAATTGGCTGTTTTGTAGCTGCTATGGAATTCAATATTCTCATTATAATCACACAGCTCTAATATTGTTCCCATTTTTTTTTTCATCTGAGGCCAATAAACTGCAGCTCCAGACCAGATACAGGCTGTAAACCTAAAAACACTTCTCCAAACAACCAAATGTAGCAATAAGCAGCAATCGTCATGTCTAGTATCATATCTATGAAAGAAACCATTCAATAGGATAGGATAGGAAATACGTTAATTTCTCTAGGAAGGTCTTGTAGTAGGAGCAGAAGAGGTCCATCTTCCGTCTTCTCACAGGGTCAGTGGCCCTATTCCAGGGCTCCGCTGAGCTTCGCTGCTCGCTGGGCGTGCTGGATCAGACCTAGTTGGCAATCCAGATCGCCGCTGGATTGCCAACTTTCAATAATATGCTATATACAGTAGGCCTAAAATGTGCTATTTAAAGTCATAACACCACTTACGTCGTGTTCGCAGCCTTTGTGGATCCATGTCACGGGCTTGTTCCAGCAATGTCATGGCATTTGCTTCGCAGGTGATTACTTTCTGTTCAAGTTTAGCAATGCTCTCAATGCCACTTGCAATCGAAGCTGATGGATCAATTTTTGTAAGTATCTGGAAGTCGCTGCAGAACTGAGAGAAAAAATGCACATTTAACTGCTTTGGAACAAGAACCTAGCAATACAGAGCAGTGAATTCTAAAAGTACAAAAATGTATCTCAATGAGACTCTTTGAACACACACACAGATATATATATATATATATATATATAATATATATATATATATATATATATTATATCAGACAATTGAAAGGGAAATGAGAGGCTTGTTATTAAAGAATTTAAAGGAGTGAACAGTGTAAGAGTGCAAGGCAAACGTTTGGTTTCTTCCCTTTTTTTTTATGTTTATACTGTTGACATTGACACAAATTAGTCTTATGGTGATTATCGGCATAAAGAACATTAAATGCAAAGCAGAAGGAAAAACTGTGCCGATGGTGGGAGATATACACATATATCTGTATTTCTGAAATAAATGCCAGTTGCTAATCAGTGCCTGTGTAGTGTTCTCGCTTCATACTGTGTTAGCGCTGTTTTCACCATGAAATAAAATAAATTGCCGAACCCTCCCAGAATGCATCTCTGCATCAAGTCACCATATTTTATCCATGTCATTTTTTAAGTTAAGTGCTTCATTTACAGAGATTGCACCATTTGCATTACAACTCACCAAACATGCACTAAGTTGCCATGAATGAAGGTGGCTCCCCAATCAAGGTGAACGATAGATTTTCCACCTTTCACTGGCATTCACAATACCTGACTTACCCTTTCGAAATTCATCACGTAAGGGTACTTCATTTTGATGTCACGCACATTGCTTGTAGCAAAATCAGAGATCCTATCTTTCGATGTCAGCTTCAGCCTTTCCTTCATCTCCTCTTCATCAGGCGCAGATTTCATATGCTCACACATAAGCCATTCAATATGCATTGCCAAGCTCTCTTCGTCTTCGCCTGGCATTTCACACATTGCAACGGCCTGAAGGAAGCAACACAAAGTAGCTAAACGTGATATACACTTGCACTATGCAAGGAAAAATTCATTATCTTCTAATTGAAATTCTTTACCTCACTTTTCATATGCAATATTCTTTAAGTTCATAGTCACCATGAATTTCTTGAGTGATAGCAAGATGTAATTAAATGTATTAACAAATAACCTAATTTGTTTTTTCCACCTGCTAGACAACCATTCAACCAACCAGCAAATGATTATGACTAAATGCCAAAAAATATGATACATATAATATAATACTCATTTATTATTCTTATTGTTTATTATAGGGTATTTTTTGCTGCTACATGCCCCCCCCCCTTACGGTGGCTCAGTGGTTAAGGCACTCTACTGCTGAACCCAAGGACCTGGGATGGAATCCGGGCCACTTTTCGATGAAGGCGTAAAGCAAGGTGCCGGTGTGCTCTGCGATGCCAGCACATGTTAATGAACCCTAGTTGGTCGAAATTTGCTGGAATTCTCCACTACGGCATTTCTCATAGCCTCGGTCACATTGGTATTGTAAGCGCCATCAACCAACCCAACCTTTATGTTGCTACTTGTCTGATCTAATTTTGTTTAGTTTTGTCCAAAAAGTTTATGCATGCTCAATAATATTTGGAAGCATTAGCACATACAAATACTGCACACCTTGTTAGCTTTCTGTGCATTATGCTAGCTGAACAAATTGAAATATTGCATTATAGCGCAGAATTCTACTCACCATCTTTGACATCTTGTGTCGCTGGAGCTCACCAGTCGTTGCCTTGCTAGATTTTCTTCGTGCTGCAAATTTACTACGGTTTTCGACCACTCGTCCGACATGTGGCAGGGCTCTTCGTTGGTGCTTAAACCTGTACCGCAAGGCTACTTTCCAGGAGTCCTAAACATAGTAAAGAAAGGAAAGTTAACTGTGTACCTGCATGCAGCAGGATTCAACGACACTATGTTTTGTGTTTAACATCAGAAAGTGATTACTACAAAGGAAGGGGTTGAATTGAGATCTGGCCATGAAATAAAATTCATAGAAAAAAGGGCAGCTACAGCTATACAAAACACTGATGACATAATGAATGGCAGAAAATATTAAGGCATTGCAATTTTACTTCCTGATTATTCCAAGTCATGCATCCCATGTGGCACTCAAATTGCCTCTGGCTTGCTCAAAACAATTCTTTAGATATTATCCCTTCATAATGAAATCCTAAAATAGTTTTGCTGAAAAAAAAAGTTAGTGAGCTGAGCAATGTGAGCTTTTTCAAAAAGAAAGATGCTTGGAATCACGCAATAGTTAAAAAGAATTCAAATGTTTGAAAACCCTTGCAGAATTGTTTAATGGCAATTGAACAGGATTATGCTTTTAATTAAATATGAGGCATTAAGCTTTGTACTGAAAAATAATTTTATCATATTGAGAGAAAATGTCAAAATATACAATTTTTTTCATTTCTTTAGAGATATCAACTTGCTCTCGAGAATTTAGAAATAACCATAATGCTTCCAAAAGTCTATTACTTAACAACATTGTCACAGCTCCATAGCTATAAATAGCAGCAAAAGAACTGCCAAGGCTGCAAAAGATTGCATTTTGAGCCTTAAACACCCTTCACATTTACCTTCAGGTTGGCCAAGTAAAAATGCTAATAGCAGCTTAAATGCAGTTTTGTTTCCTTTCATTTCTGAAATTGTCATCCAGTCAACTTTTGTTTAAAGCGATAAAATAATTTTTGATGTTAGCTCTCGTGCCACAAGTTGTGCCGTCTTTTAAGGTCCATACAAGTTATATATGTGGTTATTTTATTAAATCTTCCATTTTTTCCACTGTTTGGTGCCTTATATTTTTGACTACGAAGCTAAAGAAGATATAATGTGACACTGGGCAGTTAGACTTCCATAGATTGTTTTTGCTTATAAAACTGAAACGAACCTACTTTGGCATTAGGGAGGCAAGAGCAGAAAAACGCGTGTATTCAGCATGCTGCCTCACAAAGACGAAGAGGGACGACCAGCCACAATGGCAGGCGTACACACACAAGTACTTTATATCTGAATATTACGAAAGCATTGCACGCCTCAGAGTGCAACGTGACCGAGCGAAGTGCACACCGGTGTGGTGAGGAACTCAAAATGGGCACAGGCGTTGAGCACGGCCCGCTTGCACAGATGTGCCTCAATCACATGAGCAGGCTCCTCGCATGATTACCTGGTTGACTACTTATCTTTCCAATGCCTGCCTACAGTGGTGACTTCATTTAAGCACAGTAACTATGCATTTCATTTGCTAACGGTGTCGACGGTTCTGTGCTCAGTGGTGAAGATGTGTTAGGAGATGACGCAACTTATGATGCGAGAACTGCACTTCAAATTTTTTTTTCTTGCTTTATACAAAAAGTAGATCGATGAAAAACAAAGCAACATGACTGGCAATAAACTGTTGTACTCAGTATACTATTGCATTGTTACCTGAGCACTCAGGATAAAAGTAACAAGCTTTTTATTGCCAAAAACACTCTTCAATTCTAGAATTTGTTTACCTTGATGTACACTGTTTTGTCCCCTGTAACAGTACTTATATTTAATAGCCATGTAGGAAACGAAGCTGGTTATTAACAAACTGCCGAGAGTAGCTTGATCCTTAAAAAATCAATGAAAATGGTACTTTTAACTTTTATAGTCTTTTAAAGAACATTTTTACCATGCAAAACTGCATGCCCACCCATCTAAAAAGATAACTATGAAAACGCAATTTTACATATACGTAAAATGTTTTCTCAAAATTTATTTTTTTAGCCTAGGACTCTTGGCATGGAAAGACCAGTCGGCTGCCTTCACTGCAAAATGAAGTCTTTTCACTGTGTTTGAAGATGAATCATAACCAGCAAATGTAGGTTGTAATTTCATGCACTGCTCCGCTCAAGGCATCAACTTTTACACTGTTACTGCATCTGCTAAATGTGCTATCATAAAGGATGTGCCCAGTATAGGTAGGTGTCACCAGCAAAAAGGGATATTTACTTACAGCTCCACTTCCTACAACATCCTTTAGCTGAGGGTATTTCTCGATCAGAAGTGAGGTGACTTTTGCATAAAAATTGCGGGTAGGGAACCTGAAAAACATTACCAAAATTAACCTTGTCTTATACCGCTGTCACACGGGCATTTCGAAGGCCCTCGAACCGACTGCCTATCGACTCGAAGGCCTTCGAAAGCTGCCACACGGGCGTTTTCAATGGCCATTGAGTCGATAGTCTATCGAGTCAACGGAACAGCTCAGAACTCTATCGAGATCTCGAAGGCCTTCGAACGTCGCGCAAGGTTGCTAGCGTTGACCCGAGGAGCGTCACGCCGTCACGCACACACGTGCACAGCGCGTTTACGATACAAAAAAGTGAACAAGCGTTATTATTGTATATCTTTAATTTACGCGGTAAATTATTAATACCCGTAATAGTTTTAAAATAGTATCGCTCTTTTTTTTAGGCGTATTTATGTACTCTTCTCTACTACTATCTGTAGCATGCACCGCCGAGAAAAACAAACACAATGAAAAGCACAGTCGTATGAACGTCAACGCGTTAAAAAAAAAAGAAAGCTGTCCTTGAATAACAACTAAACACCTGCAGTTACTAAAAAAAGGTAACAGTTATATTTTACTTTGCATTTATAGAGAGATTTTAGTTGTTTAAGCAAAACCGAAAGCAACGATAGTAGCGCCATAAAAGTTTGGCGCCAAACACCAGAACTATTTCAATAGCCTTCGAGTTTTGCCATGTAGCAGCGGCACAACTCCTTCGAGTTCGATCGCGATTGAAAATCTCGAAGGCTATCGACTCAATCGCCTTTGAAAATGATCGTGTGACTAGGGTATTAATTTGCCATCAGCTACAAATTACACAATTGCCACAATGAGCTGTGATTAGTTTGCTATCACCAATATTGCAATTTTCCTCAGAAATGCATGCAAGTAAATATTCAAAACTCGAGTCTGAACAGAGGTTAAAACACTGTTTTAAAGTAATTTCACATTTAAGGGTCTTCCCCTAAGGTCACTCAAATGATGGTCTGTTGACCTTTTTCATCACAAAATTGTCCTCAGTTTCGTCGATACCTTTTCTGTGCTGCTGGGCCTTCATTTATATAGAATTCATTTTATACCCTTAGCAGGGAAGAAGTCAGATTTACAAATGCAACTTCTTGCATAAGGATCTTACTGGACTGGTGGCAAGTGCATCAAAATTATGCAATGGTTTTAATGATATTGAAATCTGAAGTCGAGGACAAGAGGTGGAAAAAGTTTAAAGAACATCCAAAACATTTTTTTTATTGTCCACAGACATTTTCTTTGCTCACCATTTTCTTGAAATTAGCATGACTGTATCTCTGTATTGAGACATAATATAAATATGAGCTTTAGCAGTTTGATAGATAAGTGTGTTGACAACATAGTGTGAAATTGTTGCTGCTCTACCAAAAGCATTTTTTGAGATAAAGGTTTGCAAAGTAGGTAATATTTCATTTCCTAGCCCGATTTTGAGATTTTATAAAAGCCCCTATACTACTGGAAAAGAGCAAAACTTAAGTGAATACAAATGAAACATGCATATATTTAGTGAGACAATTTTCAGCTACCTAACTTGTACATTTTGTGTAATTCATAACCAAAGTTGGACAAAACAGCAAAGAAGATAGCCGTGGCACTCCACTTTTTTGTCCCTGTGCCCTGTGCCTCGAAAAGGGTTTTGGCAGCAAAACCAATTAAGGTCTTTTTTGCAGTCATCAGGCAACAATATATAAAATTTTGATGTAATTATACAAGGTAGACCGACCTTCTTCCTGCCCGTGATGATTTCAACGAAAACCGCCTCAATGTCGCGAGAACTAATTTCATGATCGATCACCGCTACGTTGCTTTTGACGAATGTAGTGACCCGGGAGTTTTCTCCCCGGCCACTAGCAAACGCTTGATATCCTGTGATCACTCCTTTGCCATTTTCCTGTAGGGCTTCTAGAGGTTTTTCGACTGTGTGCTCAAGATGGTGTTGCACTAACGCTCGCTTGCGCGGGAATCCTCGGCAGTTCCACTGTCATACTGTCGAATTAATCTTTGGTTGCGTTTTGCCCATATTGGAATTGATCAAGTATCCCTTCTCTCTCTGTTTGCCTCTCTGCCATAGCAGCAAGAGCCGCGTTTGTTTACATTGTTCCTGAATTCGGTTTATGATGTTGGGCATGCCTGTCTCGAGCCGATTGAGTCTCGCCCCGTATTAGGCGTCTGGTCTACGCTTTATTGCCGCCAGCGGATCCGTTTTTCCGCCTCTCCGTTTCTGCGGGGGAGGTGGTCTGCACTGTTCAGTGATCATTGCCTTCTCCTCCTTGTCTGACGCCGCGGGTGGTGTTAGCACCTTTGGTGTCGCAGGTGGAGGTGTCGGTTTGGCTACTTGTTTTGCGGGGGGGGGAGAGCCTGTGGAGGCAGGGGAGACCCGGAATTTGGCCGTGATTTGGTGGAGGTCCTGGGTAGGTTTCTTAATTATCTCCCTCAGTTCCTCGACTTCCTTTTTTAACTTTTCTATTTCTTTATCTTTTTCTTTGTTTTCCTCATCTTTAGCCTGGGTTACCCCACTGCTGAAACTCACGGTTGTACTGTCCCCGCTCGGGCTTCTCTTTTGGGTCCCTGGAGCTGGCCGTGGCTCTGGATTTGGACCCCGACCTGGACTTGGATCCGGACCGCTCCCTGCTGCTGCGGGAGCTCGAACGGTGACATCCGCTGGCGTCCTCCAACTGCGGGAAGTCCCCACTCTGCGCCCGCAAGCCTCCGCCCCTGTGTTGAGAATATCCGCGTTGGTCACGGTGGTCTCTTCTGAATTTCGAGCGTCCTCTGCGGCCGCTCTCAGCTAAGTGTGGTGTCGGGATATTGCTGCTGCTGCTGCGGCTGCTGTTCGGCGATTTTCTGCTCCCATTGACGTTTCTTGGTCTGGTAGGGAGTCTTGTAGAGCTCTCTGCACTTCTTGTCGCCAAGCGGATGGTCTTCACCGCACAGCTGACATTTTATTTCGCAGGTGTGTCCCTGATCTGGGCGCTCTTCTCCGCATCCTCTGCACTTAGCGTTATTGGGATCTGGGCAGACATCTTCGCGGTGCCCTAGGCGCCCGCATGCGTTGCAAACCTCGTATTTCTTTCTATATAATACACATCTTTGCCATGTAAATGAGAGTTTAACTCACCTCGGAACCTCTGGTTTTACAAACAGTATGAGCACGGTGGTTGGAGCTTCCTGCCTAGGCGCCTGGCTCCTAGCGTGTGGGGGGGGGGGGGTTGCCTTTGACCGTGCGTAGCCGTTGCACTATTTCTTCCTCAATGATGCAAAGGGAAATATTGTGTATCACCCCCTTGCCGCAGTCTTCGGTATGCCGCGATTTCAATTTTGTGACCCTCGAATTAGAGGACGCGTAGTGCGACGTATTTTCTTTTCCGCCCTTCGCTGTCTATTGCGATGAGGATAGACTGCTGTTTTGTGTTGACCGAGAAGGTGTCTTCCGCGGCCTCTCTGATATTTATATTCGCGGTGCGAGCGATCAACTCAGCAAGTTCAGTGTTGCCGTACTTAAGTAGGCGGCTGACTTCTCCCCGTGGGCGGAGAATTATTTTGTCAGTTCCGTCGAGTATCTTGATTGATTGCCTTTCAACCGACTTTGCTGCCACACTCTTTCCGGCGAGCTTGGACGCGGCTCGCTCTCTCCCTTGATCATCGGTGACGCTTCGTTCCTCGTTCTCAAGTGGCACTGCCTTTCCTCTTTTCTTAGTAATAAACCACTGACCAGGCTCTTTCAGCTCAACAGGGTGTATGCTCGTTCCCTCCACGGTTTCCACCATTTTCGTCTATGTTCTAAACGGCCGGGGGTGCCTTTGTTTGCCTAGGCCTAACTACCCCTAGCGTTCCCCGTGGCTTGCGAAGTTCTTCAAAGCCTCAAAAATGTGTGAAAGAATCGGCCCACCTTGGAGTCTTGATAGTCCGCGGTGAGCGCTTCCGGAATTGAGTCGGTTCCGACAAAATTTCCGAAATCCAGTGGCCGAAATAGAGCACGAGCGTTCGTGGTCTATGAAGCCCATCGATTGCACATCCTCTCCAGCTTGGTCGGCGTGGGACTCCCTTGGTTGCCCAGTTGTTGTTGTTGTTATGAACTTGATTTTTCCACCGATGTAGGAGGCCCCCTACTCCCGCCCCCGGCACGCAGGCCTATGGGACAAAGGCCGGGGCCTCCGCGACTAAAGACAGGCGAAGCGACAGTGTTTCTTCGCGGCTTCAGCCGCCAGGCGGATAGCTTGCTGCTGGTTGGCGGAGGACTCGCTCCGCAGTAGCAGTTCCCAGCCTTCTCTACTATTTATGTTTTCCTTGGCGCCAGGCGAATCAAGGCATTGCAAGATTATATGATCCAGAGTACCCCTTTTTTCGCAGGTTTCGCATTCATCGTCCGCCTTTTCCTCCACTTGCGTGTGGAAAAGCCAGACGGGACTTGGGAAATTCCCAGCTTGCAGGCGCCGCCAAGCGACGGCCTCCTTGTTAGCGTTCGGTCCGGTGGTGGGAGGGACCTTCTGCTAAGTCTGTAGTGTTCTAAAATTTCCTTATAAGTTTGCAGCCTCTTGTCCATCCCATCGCAATCAGGCGGCTCTACGGCTGCCCGGAAGTAGAGAGCTCGGGCTAGCTCGTGCGCCGCCTCGTTGCCGGGGACGGACTCGTGCGCGGGGGTCCAAATAATTCGAATCTTTCAAGTTTTCCTTTCTCTAAAATTTTGGCTGCCTCCGTCGAGACCCTCCCTTTTCCAAAGTTCCAGACAGCTGTTTTGCTGTCACTAATAACTATGCTGGCTTCCGTTCCAACGCAAGCGAGCGCTATTGCAACTTCTTCAGCCGTGTCTACATTTCGGCTTCTAACGGACGCGGCGGCGGCGGGCACGCCGCGGCCGTTGACGACCACAGCCACCGCCGCCCCCGACTTCCCGCTAGCCGCGTCCACATAGGCGACCTCCCCCGGCTTCATTTTCCCCGCTTTCTTTGCGAGAGTCTCGGCCCTCTTTTGTCTCCTCTCCTTGGTGTACGTAGGGTGCATGTTTTTAGGTAGGGGGGGCACTGTTATATATTCGCGACACTCTCGTGGAATGTCTTTGTGGCTTGTTCCTCTATCTGACTGCAGTCCCACCCAGCCGAGGATGGTTCTGCCCGTGGTGGTTCTGCTCAATCTTTCTAGTTGCGCCATGCGCACAGCCTCCGCTAGTTCCGTCCAATTGTTGTGCACCCCCATTTCGAGGAGGCGTTCAGTCGAGGTCGAGATGGGTAGTCCCAGAGCCCTCTTCGCGCATCGTCTGATGAGTGCGTCTATTCTCTGCTTTTCGTCTGATCTAATGTTTAGGAATGGTGTGGCGTAACATATGCGGCTAGTGATGTAAGCCTCCATTAATTTCAGGAGGCTTCGTTCCTTAAGGCCCCGACCCTTGAGTGCGATTCTCCTGAACAGACCCGTGACTTGCGTGGCGTACGCGTTCAGTTTCTTTACCGTTGTATCGTTGTGCCCATCTGCTTGTAGAAACAGCCCCAAGGTCCTAATTTGTTCGACTTTTGGCATTATTTGGCCGTCTACTGTTACGCTGATGTTTATCTGGCGTTTACACCTGAGCGCCTTCGGGTTGAAGATAAACAGTTCAGATTTTTGTGGAGAGCACGAGAGGCCCCTTTCGGCCGCGTAGGACACCACGGTGTCCGCCGCCGCTTGCAAGCGCTCCTCGATGCTCGCGTCACTCCCCTGGGTGACCCACAGGTTGACGTCGTCCGCGTTAATGCTGAATTTCAAATTTTCCACTTTCCTCAGTTCTGCCGGGAGGTTTCGCATGGCAACATTAAAGAGGAACGGGGACAGCACCGTACCCTGTGGCGTACCCCTGCTTCCTAGTTTGACGGTGGAGGATTCAATATCCTGAAACTTTATCGTTCTACCCGACAGGAAGTCTTTTACGTAGTCGTACGTTTTCTTTCCGACCCCCAATTCTTGGAGGCCAGAAAGAATTGCCGCGTGTATTACGTTATTGAATGCCTTTGTCAGGTCTAGACCTAGTAGTACCCTCGCTTTCTATGATTTCGTGTCTCAAGCGGAGCATTGCGTCCTGTGTGCACAGGCCGGGCCGGAACCCAACCATTTCGTGCGGCCACAGGTCGTTAAGCTCTATGAAACGCGTTAGTCGCGTTTGGACTACCCGCTCCATCAATTTCCCTATACAGGACGTTAGAGAGATTGGTCGTAAGTTCTCTAGTTTAGGCGGTTTGCCTGGCTTCGGTATCAAAATTACGTTTGCCGTCTACCACTGTTGTGGGAGGCGGCCTCTGTCCCATACGATTCTCATGTATTTGGTGAGCGTTCGGATGGAATTATCGTCCAAATTTCGGAGAACATTGTTTGTGATTCCGTCTGGGCCGGGAGCCGATTTTGTTTTTAGGCCTAATATTTCGGCGCGAACCTCCGCCTCCGTGATCGGCGCGTCTAGGGCCTCGTTTAAGGGTCATTCATAATCCGGCAGGGGTAAGGTGTGTCGCCTACGTACATGTTAATT
This sequence comes from Amblyomma maculatum, assembly GCF_055883805.1. Taxonomy (NCBI): domain Eukaryota; kingdom Metazoa; phylum Arthropoda; class Arachnida; order Ixodida; family Ixodidae; genus Amblyomma; species Amblyomma maculatum. The sequence continues at coordinate 39,750,382 of NC_139346.1, forward strand.
AGTTTCGCCATGGGTTCCCCGTCCGTGCCCTCGAACGCGTGTCTGACTTTCGTCAGTCTTATGCCCAATTGAGTTTTCGAATCGTCAGGATCAAGTAGGTGTCTGAGTAGGCTCCACGTATTAGCAAGGCTCATGTCCCCTTCCATCTCGTCACACCTACTACACCAGTTTTGTTCGCAAAGTTTTACTGCGTAATCTTCAATCTCTGTTATATCTTGCTATCCTTCGCCTAAGGTTCCTGTTCCATCTTTGCGACCGGAGACGCCTCTCCATGCCGCATTTTGCTTCCCACGAGTTTGCTGTCAACCGTCACCGGCGCATCGTCCTCCCGTAGGGTGTGGTTGCTTTCTCTACTTGTTTCTTAAGCGTCTCTGCCCATTGCTCTATGTTTTGGATTTCAGCTCCCGATTCGCAGTTTTCTCTGATTTGCCTAAACCTGCCCCAATCGGTGATTTTGGGATTTTTGAGGCAACGCGTTTTGACGCCCTTGCTGAGGGTGAGAGCCGGAACAAAGTGGGCGCTGCCAAAATTTTGAGCTGTGTTTATTCCAGACTGCGTCTCGTGTTTTTTCCTAGGGTATGGTCCGGAGTGGTGTCTGCACAGACGCTGTTTCCCATCCTGGACAGACAGCTAGGGTCCGTCAGGAGGGTTAGGCCGAGCTCATTTATGTCCTCCCACAGTTGCCTACCCTTGGGGTCGTGTCTATTGTAGCCCCATTCTTGGTGGACGGCATTGAAGTCTCCTACAATTATAAGAGTATTGCTTCCTACTGTTTTGATCGCTTTGCGGAAGAGGGCGCGGAAACGTACCTTTCTCTGCTGGGGGGTGCTGTACACGTTTAAGATGAAGAGACTAGCCTCTTCCTTGCGACCAGTGATAATTTCTATTAATACAGCTTCGATGTCTCGCGAGTTGACCTCATGCTCGACTACCGCTATGTGTCTTTTAACTAGCGTGGAGACGCGGGATTTTTCTCCCCGGTCACCGTGGAACGCCTGATATCCCGATAATTTTGGTAGACCTTTTCCTGTTTCCTGAAGGGCTATAGCGAAAGGTTTTTCTTCGCTCTGCTCTATGTGCTGTTGCAAGAGCGCTCGCTTTCGTTGGAAGCCGCGGCAGTTCCACTGCCACACCAGAGTCTTCATTTTTACTGCGCCTGTCCATTTTGTTGCATTTGGGTCATTCTTTTCTAATGTAGTTAGCCTCTCGGTAAAAACGTTCTGCATCGCGGTGAATTACGTCTGCATTTGATTTACCGCACCCATTAATTGGGTGAGGAGGGTCTCGATTCTTTCAAATGTTGCTTCGTATTTAGCGTCCAGTCTCCTTTCTAATGCCACCAACGGATCCGTCTCGTCCCCTTTACGTTTTTGCGGGGGTGGCCTGATTGTTTCAGTAATCATTTTCTCCTCTTCATTATCCCTCGGCTCAGGGCGCGCGACTAGACCTTTGTAGGCGGGGGAGAGGGCATCGGTTTCTGTACCTGTTTTTGGGGTACCAGTTGGTTCCTCGGTGGAGGAGGGGGGGGGGGGGGGGGGGGGGTACTCTTTTCCATTCTTAAATTTTGAATCTCTGCAGTGAGCGTGCTGAGCATGCTTTTGAGCTCTCGATTCTCTTTTCCTAATTTTTTAGTTCTCTCGTCTGCCTCCCTATTTACCTGGGAACTGCTAACCGCGAAGCATACCGTTTTTCGATCTCCGCTCAGACTGCGTCTGCGTGCAGGTGGTCCCCACGACGTCTTGGGGTCCCGTGTAAAGCCCCCGGTGCTGCTGACAGTGGATGAGTCGGCCAAGGTCCTCGAACTGGAGCGCCTTCGTCCAGAGCTGGATTGGTCCCTTGTGGTACCGGAGCTCGAGCGGCGTCGCGTACTTGGCGGTGGCTCCTTCCTCCAGCCTTGCGAAGTCTCCCTCTTTGGCTGTGAAGTGGTGGCAGTCCTTACCCTACTGAAAATAACTCTATATAGGACCTATTCATATAGGGTTATTGGACATGGGAGTTGTGGGAAACAGGAGTTGTGGGATAGGAGTTGCGGGATAAAGGACATATGGGACAAGCGAAACAGTGTGCCTATATATATGTATATATATCCTAACACGGTTTAAATTTCCAGGTGCACTGTTTCTGCAGCACTAACTGCTTTGCATGAAACGGATAAGCAGCTTTTACTTCTCATGGATGAAAATTGTCACACATGCTCCAGCTACAGCGAGCTCGGTGTAGAGGAATTAAAGTGTACATACAACTTAGGAGTGACGTGCCCGTGTGTTTATTTCCAAAATCACTTGTTGAAATCGTTTAACATCTCTCCGATGTATCTGTTCATTTTTTTTATGCGGGCATTTCCTGGGAGCTCTGATGGGTTTGCAGCGACGTACGCTTGAAAGGCATCTGAAAAAGATTAAGCACAAAATGGTTGTAACATACCGATGGGTTTCAGAACGCTCATTTACATCTCTGAATTCCTCGCTAGCATCAATCCTAAACAATGTTTCAATATGCAGCAAATATTATACAGTCGAACCCGGTTATATCGAACCCGGATATATCGAATTTTGGTTATATCGAACTCACGAAATATCCCCTTGAAAATCCTATGTAAAAGTATAGGAAAGCCGGTCGTTCGATATATCGAACTCCGCACCACGCACTGGAAAGTGTGCCTTCCCCAAAGACGATCGCATCACCCTTGGCCGTTTGCCGCGTGACGTTTTCAAGCCACGTGCGGAAGGAATGAGAAGGGACAGTTCGGCGACAGCAGGTCTGGGCAGCGCCGCACCCATTCCCCAAAGGCGCGTGCATCTGCAGTTGTCGTTTCCCGCGCGCCAACACATGACGCTTGCAAGCCATGTGCGTGGGCGTGCCCATTCTTTTGCTGAGCCATCTCTCTCCTTCAGCACGCGCAACGCATGCGCCAAGCCAGCTCAGCCCGTTTTCAGACAGAGGTCGGACGCTTTCTCCAGTGTGTGTTGCGAACCCTCTACGTGCGGCAGCGCAGCGCGGCGGCGGACGTGGCTATGGCGCCTGCGGATGTTAAGAAGCGCCAGCTATGTTTTTTTTTTTCGAGAGTCATTCTTTCCTATCGTTGGGCTGTACACGCGGCGTAGCGCAAGATATGGCGGCTGCGGACGTTAAAAAGCAGCAGGAATTTTTTTATTTTTTTTTTGCGGGATGTTTATTTTATATTTTTTTTTAATCGTTTCTCCTTGCATGATGAATCAGCGAAAGCACGCGGTCAACTGCTGCGATCATGACGCCCGCCCCAAGCGCGGCATGATAAATCGAACCAGGCTTGTGCAATCAAGCCATCACGGGCACTCTGCCAAGTTCGCTCCCCGCCACCGCAGGAGCTATAAAAAGATAAACGCGCCCTGACGTTATTGCTGCGCAGCATCTTGGCACGCTGCCAATGAGCTGTGGATGAGACGACCGAAACGGACTGACGCGCGCCATCGACATGCAAGTAAAGATGCTCGCGATTTCCTGCCGCCGTGGCGACACAGAAACCTTGTTTTGAGCTGCCGCGGTGGCTCGAGCGGTTCCAACAAGTTTGAAAATTTTCGCTCTGTCGCTGCCGCTCGTCGCTTGCATGTGAGCGAGCTAGCCTTAACACATTTTTATTTTTTAAAATTCTCGGATGCAAAAGTGGAGGGTGGGTTCATTATGCGAGTGGGTTGATTACGCGACAAATACGGTATCGTTTTTTCGCATCGTAAGTGCCGTCGCAAGTCGATTTCTGTATATCGAATAATCGATATATCGAACTATTTCGCGATCCCCTTAGAGTTCGATATATCCGGGTTCGACTGTATTTCTTGTAATTGTAAATTGAGTTTCAAAACTTTCCTGACGTACTGTACACCTCTGAAATCTCCCGTGCATCAGTGCTAAACAATGCTGCAATACACAGAAAACAATCTACTTCCTGTAATTAGTTTTTGCCAAACCTTGAGAAAGTGGCGGTTATTGATCCTCTCTCTCTGGGAACCAATATGTTAAATAGCTAAGATTACAGGGGCGAGCATGCAAAAATCAAGCAGCCCTGTATTAATGTGCCGTGAACATAGATGAAGTGTGGCAAGATTGGTTTAATTCTCTGGCAAGCACTAACAAAGAGTGAATTAAGGTACATTTACAGTGGCATGTGCTATTTGCAACTTTTTGCAATCCTGGCCCCTCCCTATATTTAGAACAAAATTTAGCTGGTGAGAAGGTGATAGCAACTTCTTTTGGAACTGCTATTCCACACTAGTCGAACCCAGATATATCGAACTCAAAGGGGATCGCAAAACAGCTCGATATATTGATAATTCGATACAGAAATCGGCTTGAGACGCCACTAGTGATCGTGAAAAATTATACTATTTGTTGCGAAATCAACACACTCGCATACTGAACCCACCCCCCACTTTTGCCCCCCAGAATTTGAAAACCAAAAAAAAAAAAAGCGTTCGGAGGCACGACCTTCCGTTTCAGCCCTTGCATCCACTGCTCATTATTGGCAACGCACCAAGATGTATGCAGCGATAACATCACGCCGTGTTTATCTTTTGACTATACTTTTGATAGATACTGCAGTAGCAGGGAGCAAACTTGGCGATAGAGCGAAGTGCAAGAGTGTGCCCACTCTTCTGCCGAGCTTTATCTCTCCTCTTCCTCTCCCTTTCCCAGTCTGTGTTCGCAGCAGCCTGCACTATGCATGCGCGGACAAGCCAGCTCAGCCCGTGGCAGACGCTTTTTCCAGTTCTCCAGTGTGTTGTGAACGCTCTCCGTGCGGCGGCTGACGCGCGTCTCGTGTCCTCGCGCTGCACGTGCGTTATCTACGACGGCTGCGGATGCAAAAAGCGGCAGTGTTTTTTTTTTTTTTTTTTTTTTGCGGGAGCTGATCATTGCTATCGTGCTGAACATGCGGTGCAGTGTAAGCCATGGCGACTGCAGACGTTAACCCTTTCACTGTCACGAACGTACCGGTACGTATTTGCGTTTCCTCCCCGCAGTGTCAATAACGTACCCGTACGTATTCTATCTTGCGTTCAAATCTTCGCGCCTCACCGTAAAGCTGCCGCGCTTGGACTTGCTCCGCCATCTGTTGAATCTTTCTACAAGCTGATATGCTCGCCCCGCGCCGATAAGACACATATATGGAAGAGTATGGTGCAACCGCGCCCGCCCGTTCTTTGCTCGTGGGAGGGGGCGTGGTCGCTCCGTGACACTACTCTCTCGAGCGAGCGATCCTTCGGCGCGCGCGTGCGTTTATGGGTTCAAAGTTTGTTCTGCCATCTGCGGCAGGTTTGGAGGTTTTTATTTTTATTCTTTGTCGCGCTTCCGCTACGGCGTGGCAAGTTCAGGGTCGCACGCGGTTGCCTCTCTCCGACTGACATATGACTCGATTGCTGCATTCGCTCTCTCCACGCGCCCTCGCTTGAGGACAGCTTGCCGTTAGCAGCAGCAGCACACGAGTGTTTTAGCCCCTTTCCATCTTTTTCTCTTTCGACTTCACTACGCGCCGTTTCTCTCCCTTGTGCTGGCCACTGAATGTGCGCCCTCCGCGCGCGCTTACTTTCGGATGGCGGACCGCGCGGGACCTTCGACGGCTGACTGGAGCGATGGCTCTTCGGGTTCTGATTACCAGCCAAGCTCGGATTCGGACTCAGGATCCACCACACTCTGAAGAAGTATTGAGCGTGTTTTTTTTTTATTTTATCATATATCATTTATAGTCAGACTGATGATGATGATGTTTATTTAAACACCTGCAGAACACTGAAATGTGCAAATTGCATTGACTAATTTATTTGTATACCCATCATGATGCAAAATAAATCTTTATGCTCGTTCCCTGATATGCTCGTTCTCTGAAACCAAGCCGACACTGGGGGTGCGTCCCAGTCAGAAACAGCCGACAGTGAAAGGGTTAAGGACTGGCAGGCGTTTTTTTTTCTTTTTTTTTTGCGACAGACGTTCAATCTTACATCTATGAATCAACGAAAGCACGCGGTCAGCTGCGATCATGACACCGACTTTTAGCATTGTTCGTTTCAAACGGCCGTGACATTTAGCATCTTGGAGCGCTGCCAATAAATGAGCTGTGGATGCATGGAGGGACGTGATGGTTGAAACGAAGGGACACGCCTCCGAACACTTTTTTTTTTAATTCTCAGGGGCAAAAGTGGGGGGTGGGTTCATTATGCGAGGGGGTTGATTACGCGACAAATACAGTATCATTTTTCACGATCTCAAGTGGTGTCTCAAGCCGATTTCTGTATATCGAATTATTGATATATCCAGTTTCGACTGTATTTTACTGCGCCGTTTAGTGCCTCTATGAAAAATTCCGATGAAGACAGAATGCCTGAAGTAAAAGTTACACTGGATATAGCCATAGATTGCACTCACAGTGGGCGGCTGCCACACACCATTTTGTGTGTTAACACGATATGTTTCAAGATATCATTCAGTAAGAGATTGTCCCAAACAAGGTAACTGGCAACTTGCCCCCCCCCCCGCCCCCATTAAAGGTGATTTGACAGTTACTAATAGCTCTACCCTCTCATGCAATTGCTTGATCAATTATTTGGACAACTTTGAAGCAATAAAACCAGTCACCTTGCGATTTTACTTCTTGATGCTTCAATTTCTGTCACTGATACGTACTGATATAAGAATTTTCTGCTCAAGCTACCCAGTTATGCCACATTTCTGTTGTCTTCCCCATTTTTGACATGTTTCCTAATTAGTGGCACAGTAAATGCCATTAACCACACAGTGCATAATGACTTCACTCTTAGAAATTGGATCTTATGAGCCAAGATGAAGCACCACAGTTGTGCATACTCACTTGCAACAGCTTCAAGTTTCACTGGAGTCAAGGCCTTTCTTCCTTGCGTAGCTGGCCCGTCTTTGTTGGAAAACCGCCGGCTGGGGTTCCCTGTCACACTGCGATTCTTGAGGGCTGGCACGCCCCAAAGAACCTTTGTAGCCTCCTTGCAAAACAGCGAATCTCTTGTTCTTCTCAAGAGCCAACTCCACTGCTCTGAGGTCACGAAAACTCCTTTTCCGAGATGGATCTGTATCAAAGAAGCATTTTGCAGATATGAGCAAAAGACAATATATAACTATCATTAGGGTACAGTGATTACCACTGGATTTAGAAAAACAGGATGCATTAGAAAAATTCAACAGGTCTCAACTTTTTGCTTCAATTACATGGGGCAAGATGCACTAGCACAGGAACAGTGATTTAAGTTGGTATTTTCTTCGTCTATTTTCAAATTATGAAAATAAAGATGTTATAGGTTTAGGACGTAAAATACACCGTGGAAATAGATAAAATCAAGAGTCCTGAGAAAAACTACTGAGAACCAAACATTCAAGGTATGGTTGTTTTAGTATTGCTCAGCATGTTCACACATCTCCCATTCTGATACAGTCGAACATCAATATTGGAATTGTGTGGCAGCTTTTTTTTTTTTTTTTTTTCATAACAGCAGCAATGATGCAGCCAGTCTGCGTCGTCGTGTGTAAAGCTCGCCAGCTTCAATATCACTGATTTGGTGAAGTGCTTTCTTGCCGATTGACTGGGTCTAATGCATCAAATTAAGCTTATAAAGGCCCAGATCAAGGCCTACATTAAATAAATGAATGCAATGCTAACGCGCAGCTGAACTGCCTAGGAAACCACCCTACAGCAGCAATTTAGCTTGCGTTATCCCACTTAGTTCTTCATGCGGGCTCTTACAAGAGGTGGGTGGCCCCACGGTATGGCCTTGCACCAAATAACGAACCACAATGTAACGAAATTCGCGATGTAACGCCATCAGCCCTAACGCAATAGTTTTAACGGCTTCCCCTGCAGATCCTCATTACTTTACAACTTGCTTAATCACCAATTCCTGAATTCGCGACACTATCATCTCACACCTACTCATTAGCCTATACTCGTGAGCTACCACATTCATCTTTTTTTTATTTCCCAATCTCTGCCCTATTGAAAACCATGTGTTTTTTCGTGATTTAACAAAGTAATTTTATGCCACACTTTCAAAGTCCTCGCACATCACATGCATGTATCAGCAGCCACGTTAAGATCCTAACATGAGAACTTTAGCCGAGACACAGCGCAATTTGCATTTCTACGACATCGACGCAAGTTTGAGGGGAAGGTTCAATAGGCGAGAGACTTTTTTTTCATGACAGTTGTCCATCCCTCCACCCTTCAATCGTCAAAGAAGGCATGCGGTCAGCCACGATCATAATGCGGGCTTTTAGCATCATTTGCTTCAAAAGGCGTTTACTGATACAGACATTCCAATGATTTTATGGCAGCGGACAGTGCTCACCCCAATCACTGTGTGGTAAAGAGAAATCAAGGCCCATCCTTTGGATGGCGCTGAGCAACCGAACCAGCTGAGCAAGCCACTACCCCGCACTCCTGTCTAAGCCACTGGCACTCTGCCAAGTCCCCCCCCCCTCACTGGAGCTAACACCCACAGAATGCACCAGTGAAGTTATCACTGCACGTCATCCTGGCACCCTGCAAGAAGTACACTGGACTATGACGGTGCGCAAGGAAGGGAGATGCTAACTACGAGTGTTTTTTTTTATTTGTTGGCGGGAACAGTGGGAGGCAAGTTCATTAGCATGTAAATAGAGTATGTGTACGTGAGGCCTGAACAATTGCCACGCACAGGTAGCCACAGGTAGCCCAGAAAAAAAATGATGCATTTGCGTCCGTTTGCTATCACCCATTATCCTCTTGATGTACAAAACATCTGGTACCCTTGTTAGTGCTATTATTGCCAGAACTTTTTGCTCATTTCCTGAATTCATAATTTACAAATTCCCACCTACTAGAAGTGTTTCACTAACCTTTTACCTTGTTTGGGCAGCTAGAACATGGGGAACCTTGCCGTAACGAAATTCGTGGTTTAACAAAATTTTCACCTGCAAGTAGGACTTTGTTATATCGAGTTTTGATTGTATCGGACACCCCACCCAAGGGAAGCGTACAAGCCAGTCAAGATGTGAACTGAGCGAACGCACTAAAGGTGTACTCAAGTGCTTTTTGAAAAACATCATTCTCATTTTAATTTTGCCCATTGGGTTGTGAAGAATGAAGTGTTAGTCACAGTCAATATAGCCAGAAATTAAGCCTACAGATATAACACTGTGGCCATACTTATGTCTTCAAGACTAAACCTCATCACTCTGCAGTGGCCAATGAAAAACAGCTACAGTCAAATCTCGATATAAAACATCAAAGTTCGATAGACACATCTCAGAGTTCCCTGAAGTTTTAAAAGCTTGTCTCGGTCTTTCAAAATGATCAAGGCAGTCGATGGGGCAATGCTTGCAGTATGCAGAGGCCGAATTTGCTTTTTCTCTGCATCGATTTCTTGCAGTGAAAATTTCTTTCGTATCTTCTTGGCGCCATCGCTGTCTGCAGTCATTGCCAGACCTCGCAAAAACTTTGCAGCAAGATAAGATAATCCGTTACAAAAAAAAAAAAAAAAACATCTTCCCATACGCATGAAAGGCACGACCCACTCACCAGCGAGCGACATACAAAACAGAAAATAAAGAAGGCTAGATCTGCTGGCTACCGCGCATTAACCGTAGCTTTGTGGTGGCCCTAGGAGCTGGCACCAGTTTTAGTGATGATGGAAGCTACAGCCCACGGACCATACACTGAAACGTCAGTTTCTATGTCACGCAAAAGTTGCGGCGCTGTTAATTTAGCCGAATTCGTAATACTGATGTTCCTATATTATAGAAGAAAATATTTTAAAATGTACATTATTCTGAAACATACGCTATATTGAAATTCACAATTCTGAAATATTTTTACATTAAAAACATAGGAAATCTGTTGGCGATTTCTAAAAAGTTTGTTAACTAGACTAAAGACTAAACCACCCTAAAAACAAGCACACATGGCTTGGCCATTCCTGGAGTCCGGAAAAAATTTGAGTCTTCTCATCGGATCATGTGAAAGCACTCCATCAGGCTGACCATTGGAATTTGCATAAGCAAAGCATTATGCTGCTGAAAGTTCACATGAAAACATACCCATCACGCAAACTAGCACCTTTAGAATTTCAGCCAGTGGTTATGGGACTACAAAAATGTTCTTACCTGGCCATTTACGTTGGCAAAGAGGGCTGGTGGCAGACTGTGGTCCATAGGCTGCAATTAAACAAAAAAGAGCACCAGGTAACTTATCAGCACAAAACTGTCTTGCATATCATGACTAAAAAACCTGCCCCGTCTGTACAATATACATTAGGGGCTAAAAATGTGTGCAACCAAGAAAGTCTTGAATAATGAAGCACCTGACTTAGCGACTCTAATGTTTGCATCTTTGCAAGAAGCTGATGCAATCGTGAAATGAGACTCGCATGTACACTGACAAAGAATGCTGAAAGCCCTACAGGCTCTAGCACTTGCCACCAATCCACCGCAGTCATGAGTGAAATAGTCAATTTATGAACCTCAGTGGGAATGGTTGCTAAATTTTACTATTTACTTGAATCAGTGACATAGCAAGCATAATTTCAGGCTTAACTAATAAAGCTATAGTATGCGACACAAGTATGCTCTGCAGCTACCATACCTGGTCGGGTGACTCTTTGGCAGCCTCTGCTGTAGTGTCATCAGTAGCCTGAACCAAGAATAGAAGAGTGATGCTGTGATAAGTTCCCAGGTAAACTGTCAGGGATTAAAATACACCACTGACACAAAACAATCATCTATTTCATAATTAAGTCCAGCTGAGTACCACATAAGCCCCAAAACTGGAACTAAAATGACTACTACTGTCTTTATCACATGCTTTTGGTCTTTTTACCTGGCTTAGCAGAACGGCAGGCCCTCGATCACACACAATGTTCATTTCATGGCCTTGAGCCTCTTCCACAAGCTAAAAAGAAACAACATAAAACTGCACTCAATTGAGCATCTAGGACACTAATACACCACAGAAGCTAAAATCACTACACAGTTTCCTGCTTTACATAAGAATTTGTATGCATGCAGTAGCAAATGACTAATACAGCAGCAGCTCAACACCAATCATATTACTGTAATATGCACATGTGCAGTGAACTGGCAAAAACTTGATATTAGACATCCAGTGGGAAAAAAACGCAGTCCTGTAGGTAGCACAGCCCTCCAAAAACAATGCTGGTATGACACACACTGAGCTATTAATCTAGACGTAAATGACAGCCAGAATTTACTTATTACACTGTGCACAATTTTAGGCTGTGGCAAATGACATGCTGCAGGCACGATTCCAATTTCTCTTTTCATACCTGGCCGGACGGCTCCTGAAAAGCTTCATACTCGATTTGTGCCACAACCTGATGACAGAGCAAAAGAAAACAGCAGGCCAAAATTAGTGAATGAAGCTTTAATACAGCTACAAATAAATTTTAAGAGGCAAAATTCCAGCACACAGGGGTGCTACAGCTGAAATAGGATATGTAGAAATTTTTGGAGCAGCAAAATTTTAGTTTTGGAGCAGTAAAATCCATATTTGGAACAGCTCAGAGGAAAAAATACTGCACCTTGCAGCACTAATTCAAATTCAGGAGCCGTTAAACATTGAATAAACCTTAAAAACTTCAGTAAAACGCCAAGTTGCGCGAGTTAGTGCATAGTCAGGCAAGACACAGCGCAACAAGGGAGACAAGAGAGCAGAAAGAAGACTGGACCAGCGCTGAATAGCAACTGAAGATTTTATTGAAAAGAACACAAATACATACTCCATTCACAACCAAGAGCATGCATGGGCAGAACTAACAGCACTGATACCTGAAAACGTGAGCAGGATCGTTGTGCTCACATATGCGGGTATTCACGCACCTGCCCGTCTGGCCTATATATCTTTTTCCACAGGTAAAGGGAACATCATACCCTGTGCCATGGTATGATTTTCCTTTTACCTGTGGAAAAAGATATATAGGCCAGACGGGCAGGTGCGTGAATACCCGCATACGTGAGCATTATGTTTCTTTGGATGGGGCCCCTTCTTCTAATTTGGCCTTACACTCGGATCTCAGTTCTAACTCAGTTCCAACTCAGATCCATGTAGTCTGCTCTTTAATGATACCGGGATTCTTTACAAGCCCGGCGATAAATTAACCACGGAAATCAGCGAGGCATTTCACATTCACAAAAATCACGACACGTGTTAGCACCCCATCTATTCTTATTCATGATTGTGAACTGCGGTATCTTGATTGTTAATTTTCACGTTTTCAGGTATCAGTGCTGTTAGTTCTGCCCATGCGTGCGCTTGGCTGTGAATGGAGTATATATTTGTGTTCTTTTCAATGAAATCTTCAGTTGCTAGTCAGCGCTGGTCCAGTCTTCTTTCTGCCCTCTTGTCTCTGTTGTTGCGCTGTTTCTTGCCTGATTAAGAAACCTTACTTTCAGCACAAAAAATGAAGAGGTGTGAACATCGAACCGTATGAACGTGATCCAAAGGAAATCTAGCAAGGGCCGCCTATCAGCGGTTCTGCGTGTACCTATCTTTGCAAATAAGTGGTTTGTACTGCAAGGCATGCATAACACTGAAAAAAAAAAAAAAAAAAAAGTGAGCCATAAAAACGAGGAGGCTCATTTTTCAAACTTCGGAAATCGAAAAAAAAAAAAATTGAGAAAAACTAGAGAATATGCATTTTTTTTTTGCATCTAGCGCAGTTTTACAACCTTAATCCCAGGATCTAATCTTGCTTGCGAGACTCATAAAACAATGTTTTACTATCTCCTAAATCCACAGCTTGTGTCGTGCAAGGGCAGCTCCAGAAAAGCTCAATTTGAAGCCTTGACTGCGAGCTTCCTATAGGCTGGCGATGACTCTGTGGTTATTTCGGGATGGCATGATGCTGTTCTAATGCCCATTCATACTTTTATCTCTTGCATTCACATGCCTCTTCCACTCTTGCAATACCGTTGCACTTTGAGGATGCTGCATCACAGGGGTCACAAGTCGTGCGGTGAATTACCACCATAACACAAAGGTGTTATTTGTAACAAGTGCTACTGTGTCTTGCTGCAAAAAGGGCCACGGTGTTACTTTTGATTTTGGAGCAATTCTTCATCAATCCCATGAAGTTTGCGAAGTTTGCTCACTTTGGCATAATACTTCTGCATGCACCATGTCACTACAAACTGTGTATGCTAGACTGCATCTTTATTTTTGATGAGAACATTAACTATAGCAACTATATTAACTATAGCATTAGCTATGCCTTATCACTGCTGTCATTCATTCTGAGTTCTCTTGAAAGACACGTCAGCCAACTTAATAACAGACAGAATTTTGTCTTTTTTGTTCTTTACTCCATAAAAAACTGGACTCTCTAGCTTACAGGAAATTACCACGATCAAAAACAAGTGCAAGTATACATAAGCTGGCCTCAGATGACAGTCATTCATAAAAGTGCCATAGTGAGTCAATCGCAGAAGCACGTCTAGGTTGTGAAAACTGTCATTGTAGCAAAAAAATATTCAACAGCAAAATATCAAAACGCCACTAAACATGCATTAAAGCTTCCATCCTCACTGTATTTACCTGGTTGGGGAGGACAGGTGGCACAGCAGCTGGTATCGCAACTGCTTGCCAGGTGGCTGGCACCTGAATGCCATAAGAGAACAGGAGAAAACCACAAATTGGACATCTCAGATCAAAACTGCAGTTGACTGGCTTTGCCTAACAAACTATGGTCAGCATGAAAGATGAGCACTTGACATTAAAAAAAACCAGAGCAACACGAACAAACAGGATGCATTACCTTATGCGGGAGAAACTTCGTGCTTGTTGAACAGCAGTCGCTGTCACTGTTATTTGCTGTGCCAAATGCCAAGCTTTGTCTATCAGATTTGAACCAAGCCTCTGCAGAAAAGTAAGTGAACAAATAATAATCATTTTCAGCTTCAACACTGACATAATTTCAAGTACAAAAGAACACTTGCTTGTGTAAGCGCAGAGCAATACCTGAATGCATTGCCCATTAAACCTGCAAAGTCTAACTCACCCAGCTTATTCTCCAGGAGATCTTGGGGGTTGGTGTACCGCTCTTGGAACTTTTCCAGGAGCACCTGTAGTCATTCGGAGCGGTCATTGGCAGCTTCCAATTTGTCCTCTGCGTGGCGCAGCCTTTCCTTCAGTGATCTGCAGCGCTCTTGTTCTTCCTTGAGTTGTTTTTTTGAAACCAAGTCGTCATCTGATTCTTCTTTATCGCTAAAGAACAGCTCTTGTTTTCTTTTCATCGATGTGGCCACCTTCCTTTTTTTTTTGCTTTCAGACAGACGACTATAAAAATAAAAAATCACTGACATATCAGTAACTAGAAACTAAAAAGCTACAGCTGTCTAATATATAATGTGTGAAATACACAGTGCCACTTGCATGTACCAACACAGTAATTTTGGCTTCATTGTGAACATAAAACCATTGCCTAGAATGAAGTAAACACTCCTGAACAGATGAGAATACTTCACCAGAATATTATGATACATCAGTAAGAGCAAGATGCATTCTAGCTTCCAGCTTTTTTTTCTTTACAGCATGCAAATATCAAACCCAACCTCAATGCAAGTGTGGGGTAATGCAATGACAATGTGTTAAATACCAATATAGAAAGCCTGCCGACTTATTAGCTGCTTTCCTTTCCTACCATAATTACTCACAATGCTTTATCCATGATTTTCTCAACCTAATAACAAGCAGAAACTTTGCTGTCTGCAATCAAAATTACGAGCTTGTTTGTGCAGTTGTCAATGCTGATAGAATGACAAATGAGGCTGTTTATATACCACGCTATATGCTGGTGTTCATGCATGCAGCCAGACCCCAAGGAAAAGCACCCATTAAATGACAGGTACATGACAGCCGTCTGCCACCAATGCACTTTAGCAATCAAGTTTCATAACTTTAGCATTGCCATAGACGTTGTGCACTGAGACAATCTTTCCCTAACACAGCTTAGTTCTCTACATGTGTATACATGTAAACGCATGGAAGTGCCACCCCCTGGTTTCCTTGTAAGGGCGGCATCTGAACTTTTCACAGCTCACAAAGCAGCCTACCAAAAAACAAGTGTATAGGAAATTCAAGGTGCCGCCCATAGATGACACTCAATGCCACGGGTCATAATCTGTATCAACCTTTTTCTCTCTCACGAGCACCTGCTGTCCATAATCCGCATCAGTATCACCAGCTCGTTTTTTGCAGCTATTATAAGTTTGAATTGTGGTGGCACGGTATTTCACTGCAGTTGTGGCTTTTGTGGTCTGATTTTTTTTGTCAAGAACTGCCAAAAATTGTAATTTTAGCATGAAGTGCAAGCACCTTCACAGCTACACAGCTGGCTTGTGCCTTGTCTATTGTGAACATGTAGCCACTGATCTGCACTTTACTATCACTTAACAGGGAAACTCTTCTAGTTTGGGAAACTTGTCCAGCCACTTTGGGATGTTAGACCCTATAAACTGAACCAAACCAAACTTGTCTGGATGGACATAAAGATGGGCTTCGAGATAAAACATGAATCAACCCTTGAGAAAAATGCTGAGCTCTCAGGTTGATATTAAAAATCTGAATACAGGACATATAGTTCAAGCACTGTACATCATCATCCAGATTCAAAGTTAAGGTGATGGAACCACAGCTGGCCAAGAGTCTCGAGTGGTCATAAATTGCAGTGTAAGAAGGGGTGCAGAGCTACAACACTGCTTGCTCTAGGCCAACTGACAAATGAGCATATGAAGCAACAGCTACGCACGAGTCAGAACTCTCGGCCAAATTTTCATCTGCTCACAGGGCCACTGTCCAGGAAAGGAACTTCTAAGCAAAGGAGCCCACTGTTTCGATCAAGTACCGGAGATAGTCTGTGGAAAATGTTACAGTGACAAGCGCGCCGCAAAGCAACGAAAATACAAATCAAAACTCTCTCATGCTCTCCTTCAGAAAGCCAGCTTCCCCGTTTCCTGCGCTGGCTCGTCGAGCCACAGTTATGACGTACTTGCCGAGAACGACATCCATTGGTCCGTCTCGCTGACTGACGGGAGAAGCTAGGATGGGCGTACACCACTAATTGTGTCCACCCATCGCTTCTGCACTCTTTTCCCTTGCCCATTTCGTTTCGCGCAGCAGAGAGTGCCACCATCACCACCCCCCTGCTCCAAGTCCGTTCTGTGTGCTACGCCATTTCTACAGCCTTCCCTTCTTTTGCGCAACCTGAAGCTTTCACTCCGACGTGACCTCTCGTTTTCTCTCCCTTTTAGGAGAGAGGTTCGGCGACTCGGCCCAACGTCAACGACACAGCAAAAGCGAAGAAAAAGAAAAGTCTCAAAGGCGGGGCCATGACGCACGCGAGTGACGTTCTCCACAAGACACCCCACCTCCCGTCAAACGCGAAGGAGGAAGGGGAATTTGGCTTACAGAGGCTAGGCGACCGAGCAGGAGAGTGAAAAACCTCTGAGAAGGGACCGAAGGAGAGGGAAGTGCAAAATCGGTTGATTGCGGTGGCTGTAACTCCCGTTATTAATTACTCTTTTCAAAAACTTCTGGTGGCCTTGCGTTGTGGGGACGAAGCCTCACAGCCACCGAGGAAAAAAAAAGTTTTACCGGAGGGTGGACAGTGGGCCTTTAAGAATTAAATGACATTGATCACATGCGAGATTTCAACTACTGCTGAAATAATGATTTCCCTTTATGGCCTTTTTGGAGAGAACTGCTTTTGAGCAGTTGAAGAGCGTAGCGCAGGGAAGGCTACAGGCATATATCAATGGCTAGCAACATGTGCTAACAGTCACAAGAGAATGGGACACTTCCATTTTTTTTTTTTTTTTTTTTGCACCCCGCCGACTGCCAACTGAATTCAGAACCGTGTGTCTCTCTACCACAAGCACGGCTGATGAACACGGCCTTTTAGTGCATTTTTGTTATTTTATTGCTGTTCATTGGGATTACTGAGTCTAGCTCTTCTATGGGAGGAGCTTGAACGGCCTCATGGAATACATGCTGTGATTGCGAGTAAACAAACTCTTGAGCACGGTGTTTCTGCACACGCTTCGACGCTTCCAAAGAAAACGAGCGTTGCCGGGGCACCACCCAGTAGAACCATACGGTATGTGCAACAGAAAGGGCATCTGTACCCTTCTCCACTGCGATTCTTTCCGGTCGTCTCCACCAGCCGCACATGCCAGGAATTGCGCCTCCAAAACCCTTCTATCTCCGTGACCCCTAAATTGGAGTTATGGCAATAATACGAAGAATCCAAACAATCTATGAACCTGCTAAGCTGACTGTGAACGAGCTCTGCACCATGGGAGGAAAATACGACATCATCACCAAATAGATAACTAATCATATTGATAAATGGTGCTGTTAATGGAAAAGGTTGACAAAATTCACAGACACAAATAAACCACAAATGCAGCAAAGAAAACAATAGTAGTGCATGCTTTCATGTTCACAGCACAAAACCGAGACGATGTGCACTAGTAGCCATTTTATAGTGCTTGTGTACTGCTCAGACAAATGCCAAAGGCAAGCCAGTGACAAGCGCAATGGGCATACACATGTACAAGCTGAAGATGAGGTCGAAACACAGCACAATTGCAAAAAAGCAGGTAGGTGTTGCTGCACTTTGGTTTAGTTTAGGGGGTTCTTCACCCTGAAACAACTCAAGCTATGAGAGACATCGTAGTGGAGGGCCCCATATATTTTGACTATCTGGGGTTCTTCAATGGCCACTGAATCACACAGTACACAGGCCTTAGCATGGCGCCAAACCTGTGCCTTTCAGGTCAGGAGCTCAGCCCTGCTTTGTTGTGTATTTGTGATACATGCATTACTGTCTTTATAATACCAAAAAAGTTCAAAGGCAGAATAGGTAAATACAGCACTTTTTCTGAACAAAATGCAGCCTATTCCAGTTAATTTCATAAGTATGATGCCACAATACTGTTTTCATCTTTGTCAAGCTATCTTATCTTACATGCGACGTCATGCCGCATCTTCGAGAAATAAATGATGTAAAATCAATTACCTTTTGCGAAAGTGTGTCTTTCTCGGCAGTTTCCATTCGGCATTCCCCAAATATATTGTCAGGCACAGCAATGTGCTTCTTCTTCATAGTTTTGATAAGGTCCTGCAGGTTTGCTGAAAAAAATGGGACCACTTGTGAACAAAGGGAAAAAGAAAAGCGACAGCAGAGGCAAAGAATTATTTACTACCACGGCCAACTACACCTGTGGGCTTTTGTTTCAGTCCCCTTCCCCTAGCGTAGCCGAATGGATGTGCACATCCCGGGACACTGCGGGGCTCTGCCAAAGTTTTGCTATTTTGCTACGGCGAAGACTGAAACAAGTGAGTTTTGCACGAGGAGTCTGCCTTCAGTCTGCTGAATGCTTATGTGGGAGTAACCACCGTCAAGTGAAAAAAGCGCACTGTTTCGGACAGCCGGCAGAACCTACGCGCAAAGCTGGGAATGACAGCAATTTGCGATAGAGATCGACTGATTAAGTAGCTCGTTAGCGCTCACTCGCTCGCCCAGACAGCCGGCCACCGCAGAAGCAAAGTGTAGTCTCTGACTGCTTCTACATAAATTCGACGGACATGCGTGCACGAACAGAACAGCGTGTTAATGAAGGTGCACAGCAAATATCTCAAATGGGACGGGAATTTATCACTGCAGCGTACACAGCGACTGCGAGGCAAAAATTACTAGATCAACTTACCTCCGAGAAGTACCACTTCGCCCGGGTAATGGCCCTCCAGGACCTTGCCATCCTCCACTGACCGCCAATATATTTCTTTGAACTTGCCGAGACATTCACTTCCAAGCTAGTATTCCTTGATCAGGCTTAGGTTCACAATTGCTCGCCAGCCGTCCTCGTAAACTACATATGCGAAAGTATGCCCTGACATATTTCGAATAAAAAAAAAGCTGGCCAAACATGCAAACACGCACAAGTCGAGTGCTTATGATTGATTTGTCTGACTAAAGCCAGAACCCGAAAACCATACGCGTGTTTACAGTAGCACACACTAGTAACGTGGTTATCAACAGTACCATGCTTGTCACATGTATGACAAGCAGACTGCCGGATAGAAGTTCGGATTGCTTTGGATACTTCCTTTCTGGAAAACTATAGATTTAAAAATTTGATTCCAAATAAACTTTATGATTGGCTCTAGTGTTATTGTTTTGGTTAGTTCTGTAATTGTAAAATATATATTGGGTATGAAATATTTTTTATATCTTGAGCACGGTGATCCTGAGGCCATGAGGCATGGTTACAGCAGTTACGGCACTGCGGTGTGTCCTTCTCAGCCACTGCATTCTTGTACTTTCTTTTGTTGCTTTCTAGTGCGGTCTGCAAAGCTGTCTGCTTCTTTCGCGCTTAGCTCTGCTTGCGACAATTTGCTGAGACACCAAGGATATAAAATACTTGTGCGTTTTTACGGTGTCTCCGGTCGTCGTCATGAATGACGGCGTCGAAAAGAAGAGAAGAAAGTTGTATTTGGGCCCGGGTCAGCCTTTAATCGTGCCTCGGTCGACTTACTACTATGGCAAGCTCCGTAGAGCAGAAAGTTTTGTGGCTGTTGACGAATCGTCTTCGACAAGCTTGGACTACTCCAGTAGTGAGCATGACGATTCCATCGACAGCAATAACGGATCACTCGCACATGATGTGGAAAACGACAGCGAAGCAAAAGAAATCGATAGTGTGTGCGATCAAGGGAGTGACGAGGAAGACGACCTGCTCCATGAAGCCACTGCTGTTCCGGATTTTGATCAGTCGGAGCTTCTGGCAAAGTGTATTGGCGACTTCGGTTCGAAAACTTTACCTGGCTCAAAGACGACAGTGACAGTGGCAATAGTCCTTATTATGTCCTTTATTGTAGCTCATGGCCTTTCCTGGTCTGCGACAGACGACTTCCTGAAACTTGTGGATGCTCTCTTTGGATTTCAGAAAAGCGGTCTGCCTCGGACAAAGTACCTCCTGAGGAAGCTGTGGTCGCACAAATGTGCGTCTGTGGTAAATTACCATTACTTTTGTGAGGTATGCACATCATTGCTCAAACCCGTGACAGACAGAGTGCATCTTTTTTGTGACATGTGTCAAATCAGTTCAACTGTTCAAGTTGTGAAAAGTGCTGGCAATTTTTTTTGTCATTCTCGACCTCAAAAAGCAAATTTCGGGATTAATTGGTAAACTGAAGGGCATCCTCTATGAAAACCTTTGCCATCTGAGGCAGCAAATTCAAGAAGATTCACAAGAGCTGCAGGACATAACAAGCGGATTTGTTCATCGATCCCTCCATCGCAAAGGTGCTCTGAACTGGTGTGATCTCACAGTTACTGTGAACACTGATGGCAGCCCATTATATAAGTCATCGAACGCATCAATTTGGCCGATTCAGCTGACAGTGAATGAGCTGCCTCTGCCCCCCCAGGTGGAAATTTTCTGCTGGTTTCCTGCTGGTTCCAGCAGTGCTGGTTTATTAGCACATTCCCAGCAGCTGCTGGAACCAGCAGCTGCTGGGACCAGCAGCTGCTGGGACCAGCAGCTGCTGGGACCAGTAGCTGCTGGGACCAGTAGCTGCTGGGACCAGCAGCTACTGGGACCAGCGGGTATTGGAACCATTGGCTGCTAGGTTTCAACCGAGGGCTGAATATAGTCAGAATTTGGTGGATTGGTTCTCTGGGGGCTTGTCAGCCTACGAGAATTTGGTGCAGTGACTGCCTTGGACTGCACAAAGAAAATAAAGGCAACAGGAGAGGCTTCAGTCATGACTCATAGTTTAATTTTATTTTCCATGCCCATATACATTCTGCAATCTGCATGGACACATTTTCCCTTCGAGACTGTGGTACTGCAGCAGGTGTGCTCCAGCTCCAACTCAGATGGTGCCATGAAGGTAGCTGCATAAAAAAAAAACAAAAAAAAAACAGAAAGATATACTAAAAGATGAATAATGGAAATTGAAAGCATCTACCCAAGAAGCACATATTTGGTGCAAATCCACATGATAACTGGTCAAGTGTGATGCAAACCACATTTAGAGAAAATTTTCAATGAATAGCGCTTCTAATAATGTGTGGGTGGCTAGCTTTTGCATGTGCCTGTGCAGACTGCACCAATGCCCACACGCACCCATGGTGTTTCATTCATTCAACCATGAGAATGCCACTCCTAGGAAAGTGTCTGCATTGCTTTAGGCAGATGCCACGTAACAACTGATGTGGTATTACCAGAAAGGTTAGATGAAATGAGGGGCTCGTTATGATACAGTTTAAAGGAGCGAACAGTCTAGAAGTCCAAGGTAAACATTGGGGATAATTTTTCTTTTTAGGTTTGTTGTCGATGTTGACAAGAATGAGTGTTAAGATGATTTAGCGAGAAAGAATATTAAATGAAAAGTGGAAGGAAAAACAATGCCGCTTTTCATTTAATATTATTTCTCCCTAAATCATCATAAGGCTCATTCTTGTCAATATCAACAACAAACCTAAAAAAAAATTATCCCCAACGTTTACATTGGTCTCGTAGACTGTTCGCTGCTTTAAATTAAATCAGAGAGGTTAGAAGTATACCCATTGCTAGCCAGACATGACTGTTTAGCGGCATATTCTTTTAACCTTGTTTGGTATGCCACTAAAGTCATACACCCATACCCTGCAAATGGATTGACATGGAAAGATAGTCTAGTTAGTCTATTTGCAACGAACCGTATCGAATATGTGTTAACTTGCGATTAGACGTTCTTTGAATCCTTGGCTGTTCACCATTGTTCGTACAAAGCGAACAACAATCGGGCGACAAAGATATTTTACTTGCCGAAAATAGCATCAATGATACTTCGGCAAAATGATATGGCCTATTTTAAACTAGGGATGACAAAATTACCAGCTCACTTTGATAGTCACTCGACTAGTAAGCGGCTCTCACCACTGCCGAACTGCGCTGGCAGTGGTGCGCGCTTGAGTCACTGTTCTTTTCCTCCGTGCCTATAATAAGCTCTCGCAAATCCACTATACGTTACACAACGCGAGGACTACAAAAAAAAAAAAAAAAAAAAAAAAAAGAAATGAGATGCACTTTTTTACTTACCAAACACACGCTGGTCCTAGGCCTTGCAGATGTCGCATCACATTTCTCAGTCTTGACAGAAGTTGTCACACCACCTTGACCGGTTCAAACTTACGTAGATGTTTCAGATAAAATGTCTTAAATAATTCATACTGACGACGACGTTTAAACATTGTAAAAAGCACAAAATACTCCTGCATTCGCAAACACGAGCAAGCACAAAACAGCTCACTACGTAAATGTCTAAACTTCGGAACGGCTTCTTTTGGCTTGTTGAGCGTCAACCGGAGACTGGTTACGATAATGTCGTAAGCGCTGAAAATGCGCGTTTGTCAAACGTTACGAACAAATACTCCTGAAATATTTCAAATTGTGCTAATATTACTATTTGTATACCTTCTTACACGTAATTGCATTCGCTCTGCTCTGATCGTTGCACCAGATCGTTCGAAGGCGCGTCGTCTGCTACGCTAGCAGATGATGAAGGTGACAGCAGTAACAGCCTCGTGCATTACGCCGTGATAAACAAAATTGTAAGGATCAGATAACATTTTTTTGCATCTTTGATGTTTGCAATAGCTCATAGCGGCATACCACTGCGGCTACCGGCCGAAAAAAAAAAAAAAAAAAAAGCTTAGCTTCTTTAGAAAGGTTTTTTTTTCGTAGCTACGGTGATATTTTGATCACGGAGCAGAAACATGCTGTAAAAACGGGTATATACTTTCCGTGCTGCGTTTTTGTAGAATGAATGAGCTCGCGACAGGGGAATGCAACAAGTTCTCACGTGCGTAAATGAACTTCATTACATGCGTTTGTAAACTTGGGTGGGTTACTTGCTGGTTCCAGCAGCATTCCAGGAGGGAACCAGCAAAATTGTAAAACCAGCAAAGAAAACCAGCAAGCACCCTGCTGGAACCAGCAAAGCCAGCAGGTTGCCTGCTGAGACCAGCAGACGTACACTGCTGGAACCAGCACAGCCAGCAGGTCGCCTGCTGGGACCAGTGGAAAACCAGCAGGTCGCCTGCTGGGACCAGTGGAAAACCAGCAAGCACCCTGCTGGAACCAGTACAACCAGCAAAAATCCAGCAGGCTACCTGCTGGTTCCAGCACAAACCAGCAGCTTCCAGCAAGAAACCAGCAGAACATTTTCACCTGGGCCTGAGGCACCAAAACACAATATTGGCTGGATTGTGGTTTGGCCATAAGCATCCAGACATGTTGCTGTTCTTGGCCAAGTTTGTTGATGCTTTGGGACATCTCGGACAACTTGTCTGGGAGTACGGGTCAATTTCAATCCGTACCAGAGTGTATGCTACGTGCATCTGTGTCGATGCTCCTGCGAGGGCATCTGTGGGCAACCATGTCCAGTTTAATGGATACTTCGGCTGCCCATGGTGCCTTTCATGTGGAACAAGAAAGGAAGGTAGGCCAACTGCTAAGTATACAACAACATAGAAGGCAGCTCATTGCTTTGTTTAACCATTGAGAACATAATCAAAGAAAGGCAGGAATTTTCACCACAACATAAATCCACTTAAAAAGATAAAACCAAAACAAAGACATACCAGGGTAAATGGCTAAAGCCTGCAATCCAAATTTCTGCCTTCTTTTTCTGGCAAATCAATATTTTTTTTGTGTCTACTTTATGGTACGGCTTCTGCTTTGCCTACAATGTATTTCTCGCTCTCATCTGTTTCATTAATAAAGGTTCTGATCTGTATTTTTTTTTCTTCGTTAAACTGCCTTCCAATTTTGGTTCACAGCATTATAAGTAGCTGATTTATTGCCATTGTCCTTTTTATCATTCTGTCTACATAGCATACATGCTTCAATACTCCCCCTTCAATATCAGTAATGCTGCCTTTCATAAGCAGTGTTCACATGGACTCGACAGGAGGGGGTTGAGTTGAGTTATCGGGTCGAAAATCGGTTACAGGGCTCGTGTAAATGCTGTCGGTTTGGGTAGAGGGGTCGAGTCAACTCCGGCGCAGGAAGTGGGTTGACTGGACTTGACTCCGGTTCAGGAAGCATGTAAACGCTGTCATGTTGAGTCAGGGCACAGTGGGAGAGAAGAATAGTACAGGAAACACTGGAGATGGACAGGGGAAAAACCAGAATCATGTGCCATCTGCTATGTCTTTGCCTCGACGCGAAGTGCCGCTGTACTTGCCGCTCGTCCAGAGTCGGTTCTGCGCTCATCTTATTGGGTTCATGTAAACTCGGTAGTGTCGAGACCACTCAAATCCAACTTCTCAACTTGACCCCTCGCCATCAGTTCTATGTAAACAGGACTATATATTCGTGTGCGTTTTGGTTTTTATTGTTCACAACTAAGGCTATCCTGTGCCAAAGATTGAGTTGAAAAAATTACGGCAGTTGTGATGAATTACTATATTTACAATGTAACACTTGCTTATTTCTACTGTTGCATCTCCCTAAAAGCAAGTTTGGGTCGAAAAGAATATTTTACTTGTAAAATACAGTAAAATGCTTTCTTTCGTTTCTCAAGTCTTCTGTTCGCAGAAATCAAAATAGCCAAATGCTCTTCTTTATTGGCGGCTTTTACAATAACTACTTTTCTCTTTACTTTCCTCCGATATCACAGGGAGATGGTTATACCTGGACTCTGCGCCTGGCACCGAAAGAACCACTGCAGGTGTCTGTAGAGACATGAAGCTAGCATTGAAATATGCGACTACAGTGAATGGACTCAAAGGGCCATCGCCATTAGTCAGACTCCCTCAGCTCGACCTTGTCTGGTGCTACACAGTAGAATATATGCACTGTGTACTTTTGGGTGTCACCAGACAATTCACGGACTATTGGCTAGATCCATCAAACAGCCATGAGCCTTACTACATTGGTAAGTGCGTAAGTGCATGCAGTGCTAATTGTGAACAAACCTGAGGAGGCTTTAAACTTTACTGCCTGAAATCAGGCGCCACAGTAGAAACCGCCAGAATGAGGATATGTCAAAGCATGGTAGATCACTTCAAATGTGCCTATTATGTTTTTACTATGGTGTTGAGTGAACCTTCGCTGAAAGTTGCGTGGCCACTTTTCTCCCCCTTTACATATGACATGAAAAGTATGAAAGCTAGAACATGCACTGAAATTGAAGCGCTAACACCACACCGGTGTCGTCTAAAAAACACTGAATGGTGCAGTCTAGTATTCATTGCTCTTCAGCCCAATTTGAAGTAATTGTATCATCAGATGCCCGTAAAGGGCCTTTAGGGTATGTGAAAAAAAAAAATAAAGCAAACCTTTATATGCAGGACGCCCAAGCTTGCTCGAGGACCTCAACAAGCGCCTACTGAATATACGTCCACCTCATCACATCACTCGCCTGCCCCGCATCCTTAGGGAGAGGTGTTATTGGAAGGCTCATGAATGGAGAAACTGGCTCCTCTTTTACTGTATTCCTTGCTGTCGCCTTGTTCTCCCAGAGAGGTACCTTCGACACTTCGGGCTGCTTTCAGTAGCAATTTTCATTTTGCTACAAGAAAGCTTCTCACTGGAGCAAACTCATCGTGCAGGTGAGAGCTTTTTATCTGTTCTTAGCTTCTTATGCACAAGTATATGACTAACACAGATCTTGAGCTGCTAACTTTGATATACTATGTAATGTGCTGCACCACAACTTTTGAATCATGCGCAAAGAGAATTGCGACATTAAAAAAGTGTTGATGACACTTTAATCTCTTTCTTGGGTACTGTTTCTTTGATGACTTTATCTCTTAACTGTCCATTTTGGATGAACTGAATATAACCATCTTTTGTGTTGTATGTATTAACAGTATTATGGTCCTGTTGGGCTAGTGCATCACTTAATGTGCTCATTCACACTGCATGGAATCTCATTTCAGAACAACTTCTTGGAAGATTTGTCCAGCGTGCTGCTGGCCTTTATGGGGAACGCTGCATGACCTTCAATTTGCATCAAATCTTACACTTGGCACAAGCAGCGCGTAACTTTGGCCCTCTCTGGGCGCATTCTGCCTTTACATTCGAGAGCGGCAATGGCCAGATTGTAAAGCTTGTGAATGCGGCTAAAGGCGTTCCAGAGCAAATTCTCGAAAGAGTAATTTTTTCACAAGAACTCAGCCTGCTGATTACAGTGATGCCTATGCCAACAAATGTGAGAGATATGTGCATGGGCTTTCTCGGCCACTTAGATACACAAAATGCTCGGCATGTCAGTGGTACATGTGTATTTGGTGTGCCAAAACCAGTGCCCTCCCTTTCCCCACAAGAGGCTGCCTGCCTGGAGTCGTTGCTCGGTGGTGTCCCTCATCTACAGGAGCATTTCAGGTTTTCTTTCCTTGGAACCATTTTTCATAGTGAAAAATATCGACCCAGCAAAAAAAACTGTGCAGTGTTTGAATCCAGAGATGGTAAATTTTACTTGATAAAAAGAATATTTGAAGTCTCAGACACCTCATCTCCAGCACATGGAAAACTTTTCTTGATGTGTTCTGAGATAGTGGCTGAAGGCAGTGTTGCAGAATTCCCACTGCATATTTCAGGATGTTTTTTTTCTTTGGTGTATTCTTTGCTTGCACTCAGTGTTTCTGACATTGCTAAACCTTGTGTTTTCATTTCATTCAGCAGCAGAGAGCAGTACATCTGCTCTATTCCAAACTTGGTTGAACGAGACTGAGCCGTTTTGTGGATTTCAAAGTGCAGTTGCCTATCTGCGATAAGAATTAAAGGTTTTGTTTGAATGGCTAAAGCTTAGTTAAGATCAACAAAAATGTGGCTTTTTCCCATCCAGACACTCACTTCCGACCAATGGCTGTCCAAGATACAAGCCAGTGTCCTCAATCTCTTCAACTCGCCCCACTTCTAGCCTTAACAATGAAAAAGTGTGGGAAGTTGTTCACTTGTCTTGGATATTTTTTTGTATGGCTGCCATTTGCTGAAATGGAGTGCTTGGAAAGGAAAAGTTGCAATTTTCGGCTAAGAGACTTATTCATATTTTGTTTTTATCCAACGTGCTGTTAGTACAGACTTGAATGATAGTTTACTATACTAGAATATTTGCATCTGATTGTAGAGTAATGCTGATTGCATGAGTGAGTGAGTGAGTGAACTTTATTAACTGCTCGGGGATCTTTTTCTTCGCCTCTTCAACCGAGGCTGACGAGCGGTTGGCGCCCCCAGTCCAGGGCACCACTGGCTTTCGCCAGTTTGCGAGCTCTTGTGACCAGGTAGAGCTGAGCCTCCGGGTCAGAGCTGGCCAGCAAAGCCTCCCACTGTCTTTCATTTGGGTTTTCAATTTTTTGTAGTTGATGTGAGCTGCATTCCCATGTTATGTGGTACAGGGTAGGGGTCTTCCCGCACCACGGGCACTCGTCTCTGAATGTCGTGGGATGCATCATGTGTAATATGTGTAAATTAATGAAGGTGCCCGTCTGTAGCCGCCTCAGATCTATGGCCTCCTCGTTGCTGAGCTTTTTATGCGGCTCCGGATATACTTTCCGCAAGCCTCTATAGTGTTGTAGTATTGTGGTGTAGTCAGGGTCAAGCGGAATCAGGTCCTCTGTCCCGAGACTGTTGGGCGCACGGTAGGTTGCATGTCCTCGTGCTACCCTGTCTGCGTACAAATTCCCCGTGACCCCTGCATGCCCTGGAATCCACACTAGTGTTTGAGTGCATTGTTTTGTTGGCTCGCTTGTGGAAGAAAGGATTTGGTGCGCTACCTTAGATAATTTACCCCGTTGAAAATTTCTGCATGCGGATTGAGAGTCGGACAGTATCGTCAGACTCTCTCCCGTTTCTCTTCCTTGCCTAATGGCCAGTGCGATAGCCACTTCTTCTGCCTCCGTGACTGTACAGTTTTGGATCGAGGCGCTAACTACCTCCCGGCCTTCGCAGTCTGTGACCGTGGCTATCGCCCTCTTTGCGTTGGTTTCGTATAAGGCTGCGTCGGTGAACCTTGACGTGTCTTGTTGGCCAAATGTTTTTTCATAATACTCTGCCCTTGCCTGCCTTCTTCCCGGGTGTAGGCAGGGGTCCATGTTTCTAGGTATGGGCCGAACTCGGTACCAATTTCTGACTTCCTGCGATACCTCACTTGTCTTGTTATAACCCTGTAGGTGTGTGCTATATCCCAGTCTTTCCAACACCCGTCTTCCCGTCCTCGTTTGTAGAAGTCTGTTTAGCTGTGACTTGATTTGGGCTTCTGCTAATTCTTGTATTGTATTGTGCAGACCCAGAGCTGCTAGTTTGTGGTTCGGTGTGTTCTTGGGGAGCTTGAGTGCGGTCTTGATAGCCATTTTGATGATGGCGTCCGCTCTGTCTTCCTCTCCTTTGGTCATATTGAAGTAGGGTAGAGCATACGCTACTCTGCTAATAACGAGGCACCGGACAAGTTTGAGTGTGTCGGGCTCCTTCATCCCCATCTTTTTGCTGGTCACCCGTGCTATCATTCGGGCGACCTGCTGGGTCGAGGTCTTGAGCAGATTAAGCGTGTGTTGACACCTTTGATTCGATTGGAGCCACATCCCCAGGATCCTCACGGTTGTCTTTTCGGGCACTGTCTCCCCTTGTAGCCGGATCTCGAGCTTGTGGCCTTGATCTGTGGGAGCAGAGCGGTTGCCCTTCCCTCGCCAGAATCTGATCAGTTCTGATTTCCGTGATGAGCACTCCAAGCCCCTCTGCTTTAGATATTCTTCGATGACAGATGCTGCTTCTTGCAATTTCGCTTCCTTCTCCCCGAGTGATCCTGTGGTCGTCCAGATGGTGACGTCATCAGCATACATAGCGTGCTGTATGCCCTCCACCTTCTCGAGGCGCCTGGCCAGGCCAATCATTGCCACGTTGAACAGCGTGGGCGAAATGACTGCTCCTTGAGGTGTCCCTTTGTTGGGCGGGGAGAAGGTCTCTGTTTCTATATTGCCAATCTTGATTTCGGCCGTCCGGTTACTCAGAAAGCTCCTAACGTACTCGTAGACTCTGGTTCCACAATTCGTGTCTGCCAGGCCATCTAAGATCGCCTTGTGACTAACATTATCAAATGCACCTTTAATGTCCACTGCCAAAACTACGTGTTCTGCCGAGCGTGGGATACCTGTCAAGACCTCTTCTTTAATCTGCAGGAGAACGTCCTGGGCTGATAGCTTCTCTCTGAAGCCAAACATGGTGTCCGGCATCTGAGCGCTATCCTCTTAGTAATTTTTCAGTCTATTATTGACAACCCTCTCGAAAATCTTTCCCAGGCACGAAGTTAAAGAAATGGGCCGCAAATTCTCTATTGCCAATTTTTTCCCGGGTTTCTGGATCATGATGACCACCGAGTGTTTCCACTGCGCTGGCACCGTTCCTGCTTCCCAATGCTTGTTCATGAAATGCGCCAGTGCCTTGATATTGCTGTTGCTCATGTTCCGAATTATGCCATTAGTGATCTTGTCGTCACCAGCCGCTGTGTTTCGAGTGGCACTTGCTATTGCCGTCCGGACTTCTTCCTCCGTGATCGGCTCGTCCATTTTCGGATTTGGGTTTCCTTTGTAATCTTCTGCGTATGGATATGGATCCTCTAGGTCTACTCCGTAGCATTTGTCGTGGACAGCCTTGATCACATCTTCCTTCGTGCCTGGGAATGTGTGTAGCAACCGCTCCAGCGACTTCTGCCCCTCTCGCTTGGTTTTGGTGGGGTCCATGATGGCTTTTAGAATTCGCCACGTCTTGGAAGTGCTGAGCGTCCCCTGCAGAGAGTCGCAGAATTTGCCCCAGTTGGCTCTCGTCAGTTGTTCAGCGTACTCCGCCGCCTTCTTTGTGATCTCCACAATTTTCATCCTAAGCTTTCGATTGTGCCTCTGTTTCTTCCATCTTCTTAACAGTCCCCTCCTCGCTTCCCACAGGTGGAGTAGATGGGCGTCTATTTCTGGTGTCTCATTTGTGCGTGTCAGTTCTTGGGTAAATCTCTGCTTGTTTTTCCGCAGCGCCCCGCACCAGCTATCAAGATCCTCAATCTCGCCTTGGTCCTCCTCCTGCGCTTCTCTGAACTTGTGCCAGTTGGTAATCCTGGCTGCGCCAACCTGTCGCCTGATCTTGTAGGTGTGGATGGTCGTGCTCACTATATAGTGATCACTGCCGAGATCGTTAAGCGTGTTTATCCACTCAACATCGCCACAGTTCTTGACCATCGTAAGGTCCGGGGTAGTGTCCTTGCTCACACTGTTGCCCGTTCTCGTGGGCACTCCCGGGTCCGTTACCAGTGTTAATTCATGTCTGTCTATTAGCTCTCTAATAATGCGGCCTCTCTTGTCCTGTCGAGTGTATCCCCAGGCCAGGTCTTTTGCATTAAAGTCGCCTAATATAATTAGCTGATTTCCTCTTACCAAGTTTAATGTTTCTCCGAGAAGTCTGTCGAAGTCGATCTTTCGTTGGGAGGGGGGGCTGTATACATTTAGGATAAAAGTGCCCTGTTTTTTGTCACTCTTTTGGACCACCTCCACAAGGATATGGGGTGTTTCAATCCCTTTAAATTGGTCATGCCGAATTGTTGTAATGGTCTTCTCAGTATGCAATTATATTGCATACTGGTATGATTGCATGAGGTGCATATATATGATGTGGCAACGAATTGATACTATGGGAACACAATGTTTTGTTTCCCTTTCAACTTATTTCTGCACTTTCAGATTCGTTGATTACATGTATGGTTTGATGGATGTTTAAAAATAAAATCAAATGTGTAAATACTAAATTACTATTTACTCTGTTTTATATCTGATAGCCAGCTTTGTGGCTACCTGTATGTCACAAGCTGCCTCACAATAGAGCAGAAGTTACAGAGTCTCCTCGCTCCTCTGAGCATGCTTCGACATGACTCTCTGGGGCAGTGACTGGCCAGCGCGCATACCTGACGATGGGCCACAGTACAGCCAGCCAACAGTATAAAAAGGCAGACTGCAGCACGCCCGCGGCAGTACGCTCTGGGGAGATGAGGTCTCTCGGCCCACTCTCGTGGCCGCTTGCTCTGGGAAAGTGTCTTGTTTTTTCACTGAGCCTGCGATCAACTCGTTTCTCTTCATCTTGTACGGCCGCCACTACTGATCAACTCTGCGACTACGATGGAACATGAAGGCCGTCAGAATGCCTTTTTTTAACAGACTGTCGGTTAACTGATTATTGTTTTTGTCTCTGTTTAAACCTTGATCTGGCTTAGTATTTTACGCTCTGTGTAACTCTCGCCCTTACTTACTTTATCTGGAATACTTGCTTTTTTTTCTTAGTCTTCTTTTATCGCAGTGTTTGTTCATTATCAGTTTTTCCTCTTGTCATTTACCAAGTCATCTTTTATCACTATCATGACCTGGCATTTTTTTTATTATTATGCAGTGTAATTTGGACTACTAGTTATAAATATCCAATTGTTTGTAAACAAAAAGTGA
Source organism: Amblyomma maculatum (assembly GCF_055883805.1). Classification (NCBI taxonomy): domain Eukaryota; kingdom Metazoa; phylum Arthropoda; class Arachnida; order Ixodida; family Ixodidae; genus Amblyomma; species Amblyomma maculatum. The sequence goes on from NC_139346.1 coordinate 39,781,893, forward strand.
CTGTCTAGAACATGTTCCTCAATCACAAACTGACAAACATTCTTCACGGGTTGACCAGCCTAACCTTTAACTGTGTCCTTAAGCCTGATAGAGGTATAGCGGGTAACTATGAAGGGGATCCCGCGCCTCTGTTGACCGAAAAGGCGGGTGTTTGTGACACTCGCAGCCATCATATTATTGCGTTATTTTCATGTCAATAAAAAAAAGGTGGGGACTATTTTTTCCTTGCTTTTGTTATTCTTCATTATCTTCCTCATATTCATTATCCTTATGCAAGTTTTATGCTGCCTAGATATATAGGTACAGTTTGCATATGTATCTTTAATGGTGATACTATATACACAAATGTGGCAGTTATTAGTAGTGCTGCATGTATAAGATGTTTATTATTTTAAACAATGTAGCCTATAGACTTTTTCATTGGGCGAGGAGGAGGTCAGAACGCCTCCTCTCTTGGCTGTTGCAAACAGATTCCACTGCCGCTTCCATTGTACTGACGTCAAGTGCTCGCAACAGCACAGTGAGCATTGCGAAGACTCCTAGGGGGCCCTCGTTGCAAAGGTCTGTAGACTAGTGGTTTTGTGTCGCTCACAACAGCACAGTGAGCATTGCGGAGACTTCTGGGGGCCCTCGTTGCAAAGGTCTATAGACTAGTGGTTTTGTGTCTGCCAACATTTTGTCAGTGCCCATAGTTTTAGCATTGTGCGACATTGTTTGAAATAGAATTTTTTCTTTGGATACATATTTATCAGTTTTTTCCAGTGTACAGTATGCAATAAAGAAACATGAAATTTTGTATGAAACAAAACATTTTTCTTATGCCATATTTCTCAACCACCAAGTATATTTACTTGCAGCCCTGTCACTAGTGCATATTGGATATCACATTCTCTGACTTTGCTGCAGGTAACGCAGGTGGTTAGCACCTTTTGCATATTGAAAAATGAAATAAGTTTGCAAAGAAGCATACATGCTTTTTCGGCCTTGGGCCATGTGTCTCGAGTCGCTGGTATCTAGTTTTTATTATGCCACTCCTGCTTGGGCCAAAATGGGTTGCAGTATTTGTAAATAAAAAAAAAATTGCACGGCATTTGCACGCTGCCCTAAAATTAAATAGCACTGGAAGTGAAAACTAGAGCAGTCTTAGTCCAATTTTAAGTCAAGTGAATATTTTGGGGAGTTCTGTGAGATACATCACGACAATAGTAATTTTTTTGCCGCAAGTTAATTACTATTATTTGACATCAATATGGTTATAATATGCAGGAGTAGCAAAGTTGTTCAGCACGACATTAAAATGTCGACCCCACCGAGATACTTCCGATGGAGTTGTCTTAGCTTATCCCCTATTATTCGGTAGAAATGAAATGCCAAAAAAAAAAATTGTAAACAAGCTGGCAGCTGTTCCGGTCGTGCGCCCGTGAAGCTCCGCAAGATCAGGGTCGATCGTCCTATTTTTATGGCGCTCGATGGCAACAACTATATTTCACGGCAATAAGCATAGATCGATTAATTATTAATGCCATACATATATTCAAAGCTATATGTGCCTCAACTCTCGAGTTTAGGTTCGTGCAGGAGATAAAGTACAAGTTTGTTCCGGACAAATAGGCGCGTCTATCGACTCGCTTAATTGAGATATATACGTACGTATCTCGACCGAAGCCCGCTGCCTTCACTGCAGGGCAGTCGGCGCTCCCACAGCACGAGGCCATGTAGGAGCAATTGATCGCGACACGGATTGGGCCGTCGTAACCGCGTAGCATATATGTACACGGCCTCCACCGGCCGGCAATGTACGCGCCGCAGCGAGTTGACATTTCCATGCGCCGCGCGGTCCGCATGCAGCTGCTTGATCCATGCTTTAAATTCGTCGTGGCGATCCATCAGATATACTATACCCGCGCGACATGGTGGTGCACCGCGGGCATGCGCCGTCGACTGTATACATACCTAGCACTCGATCGATCGGACAATTAAGGAAAATGAACGAAGTGAGCGCGTGAGTGAAAGCTATAGGTGCACGTACGTATGTATGATATACAGCAACGTACGCGATCACGTGGAATTCCCGGTGTTTTCCGGCCGCATATTTTTGTGCGATTGTGGTGCGCGCGCGCCTATAATATACACGAATGTATTCGCGGACTTAATTCATATCTCGATCGAGACAATATTCACTAGAGTCGATTGCAGAACAGTTGTTTGCAGTCATTTTTTTTAAATCATGATCCAATTGAGCTGCGACACCGTGTATATAAAGATTTGCCTGCGGACGTACGTCGTGCGAACATGTACATAATATCCTACATGCGGTGATATAGGAGCACATCCAGCTCCTGTAATCTAGTACTCAGGACCTGCATGTGTGGGACAGGACCTACTCAACCTCATTTACCTCCTAAAACGTATCCTGCATGCAATATGCAGGAGTTATAGGAGCCTCTAATGGGAGTGCACAGGACCTCTTCCATGTCCTGTACTTTCTCCCACCAGTCCTGTATGCTTATTTGCGGGTCCTTTATGCCCCATATCGACTCCTGCATACTCTCATATCGTTTTATAAAGGACCTATTCAAATCGCAAATAGGTTTTTTCAATAGGGTACTGTTTGATCTCGATCTCCTCCTTAGTAGTCGGGGGTCCTCTTCACCATTTCTGGTTCTTGGGCGTCCCTCGCGCTCTCAGTTTTGCGTTGCATCAGCCATTTTCAGTTGTTCCTGCTGACCCAGTTTTTTCTCCCATCGTCATTTTTTGGTGTTTTAAGGGGTTCTACATATCTCCCGGCATCGCTTGTCGCCGAGGAGGTGATTCTTTCCGCATAGCTGGCACCTCGGTTCGCACAGATGAATTTCTTTCGGGTTTTCCATGCCGCATCCGCGGCACTTTTTATTCGTCGGATCCGGACAGACGTCGTCTCGGTGTCCCATGCGCCCGCACGCGTGGCAAACTTCATATTTCTTCTTGTACAAGACGCATCTTTGCGCGAAAGGAGATAGGTACACCCAGCGCAGTACCTTCTGATCTTCGAAGAGGATTAGTATTGTCTTGGAGGTTGCTCCCAGTCTGCGAACACCGAGCACTGAAGGGTTCTCCTTTCTCCTGCGTATTCGCTCCAATAGCTCTTCGTTGGAATAGCGTAGGGGGACGTCGTGCACGACTCCCTTGCCGCAATCTTCAGGCATAGCGGGATAGGCCTTTGCTTCTATGTTCTCGCTGCCGCAAAAAACTACGCGCAAAGCCGCGTACCTTCTTCCACGCTCTTCGCTAGTAGTGGCGATTAGTATGGATTGTTGCTTTATATTTGCCGAGAAGATGTCGTTCTCAGCGTCCTTGAGCTCGATGCCGGCGGCGCGGGCGATCGATTCAGCCAGTTCAATCATTCAACCTTCTATTAGGCGGCTGACTCCGCCCCGGGGGCGTATTATTATTTTTTCGGCGTCCTTCGGTACTGCACGGACTGCTTCTCTACCGATTTTGCCGCTAGCTTTCTTCCGATGGTGGCCTTGTGACCTGTAGTCCGCCGCTCTTCCTCATCTTTGGTCGCGGTTCGCGTTTCCTCTTCGAGGGGCACTACGCGGCCTTTCTTTTTCGTAATAAACCACGTACCCTTAGTTAGCTCCGCGGGGTCGATAGTCTCTCCCTCCACCAGCTCCATTGCGTTGCTCATGCTCTTCTGTGGCTCCCGCCGCCGAGAGCGTTTTTCTTCTGCTAGGCCTACTGGTAGGCCTAGCGGTCCCGCGTGGGCCGCCGAAAAATAGGCAAATTAGTGTGCCTACCTCCGAACTTGGGGTCTCCTCGGACTCCACTTCACGTGTGTAGTCGAATCCAGCAGTATAATGCACGCCGTAGTTCGAAACTTGGACTTCAACGGCTGCGTTCGACGGAGCTCATCGAACGCGCGGCCGCTCACTCCTGCTTCCTAACCTGGAATCCCTTGGTTGCCCAGCTTTGATGCGTGACGTCATAACACCTGTGGCCCTCCTGGCGGAGAGAGCGGGAGTTAGGCCGCCGTTCATGCGCACCGCCGTCTCTCACGGACGGCGCGAGTTGGTCGCCCAAATGATGATGATGGTGATAACAACTTTATTTTTCTACCAAATAAAGACGCGCGACTACTGTGCCGGAGTACCCGGGTTCGAACCCGACCTCGGCGGCTGCGTTTCGATGGAGGCGAAACGAAGAGGCGTCCGTGTGCTGTGCGATGTCAGCGCGCGTTAAAGGGCAACTCCGGGGGTTTTTCAACATTCTAATATTCTAATAAAAATTTTACCGTAGATTCTCCTCTCCGTCCTGACGCATTCTACAAAATTTGGCCGCCGTACGATAATCCGTTCGCGCGCAACACGACTTTAAAATATGCTGTTTTCATGGCTTAAGTTGAGACTATTTCTGCCGGCAACATTGAGTTTCTGACGTCGCAAACAGTATACCGGCGTTACTGTCCACTTCCCGCATGATTATGAAATTGTGAGGCTTATATTGAACTACCTCAGACATTTTATGCAATGCTTCATGATTTCCATACTTTATTTTCACCATCCAACGCGCGTACGAGTGTTTCTCTAATACTGAGTGTGACGTCACCATTTCGTCACCTGGGACGTCGTTTCTGGCCGTGAAAGCAGTTTCGGTTTCGATTTGCTGTTTTTTCTTTTTAAAAATACTTCTAATTGGAATTTCGAAAAACGGTTTTTTGTGTTCAAGTCAGTACGTGCCGAGGAATGCAATTCAATCAAAAACACAGAATGATGGAAAAACCACCGGAGTTGACCTTTAAGGTCAACTCCGGTGGTTTTTCCATCATTTTCTGTTTTTCATTGAATTACATTCCTCGGCACGTCCTGACTCCAACACAAAAAACCATTTTTCGAAATTCCAATTAAAAGTATTTTTAAAAAAGAAAAACAGCAAATCGAAACCGAAACTGCTTTCACGGCCAGAAACGACGTCCCAGGTGACGAAGTGGTGACGTCACACTCAGTATTAGAGAAACACTCGTACGTGCATTGGATGGTGAAAATAACGCATGGAAATTATGAAACATTGCATAAAATCTCTGAGGTAGTTCAATATAAGCTTCACAATTTCATAATCATGCGGGAACTGGACAGTAACGCCGGTATACTGTTTGTGACGTCAGAAACTCAGTGTTGCCGGCAGAAATAGTCTCAACTTAAGCCATGAAAACAGCATATTTTAAATTCGTGTTGCGCGCGAACGGATTATCGTACGGCGCCCAAATTTTGTAGAATGCGTCAGGACGGAGAGGAGAATATACAGTAAAAATCTTATTAGAATATTCGAATGTCAAAAAACCTCCGGAGTTGCCCTTTAAAGATCCCCAGGTGGTCGAAATTACTCCGTAGCCCTCCACTACGGCTCCTCTTTCTCTCTTTCCACTTTCATTCCCACCTTCCTCCCTTCCGTTGTTACGTTTCTCCACCGAGAAGTGGGACAGCTGACGCGGCCACCGCATAGCAACAGGCAGAACCGCGAGCGGATCGGCCATTTCGACGCCGTTCATCGGCCGCGCAACGCTTCTTCCCGCGGGCAAGACTCGACGTGTTCCTGCCACGCGCCAAATGTGTGTGCGTGCGTGTGCGTGTGCAAACGCCGGCCAAGCCTGGAGCTCGTGAGAGAGGGCGCCGCCCTCGCCCGTCTGCAGGAGGTGGAGGAGATGAGGTCGGACCATCTGCGATTGAGTCATTCGTCGTGAACCAACATGTTTGGCTCTCCCTTTCCTGTGAGGGTTTACCCTTTCCCTGTGAACGGGAAAACCTATAAAAAGCAGCGGCCTACTCCGCTGGGACAGAGACTACTTTGACGCGCCGTTGGCACGACGCTAGACACCAGCTGTGTGAGAGTGTCTGTAATCTCTCCGGGTCAGCTTCACTGCCCGTTTCTTCAAGATGTTGCAGTAAAGGTTGTTTCGTTAGAAGACGCCTCGTCTTTGCTGGGACCGTTCATGCCGTCCGCCGTCCACGGAGCCGCCAGGCCAACGCTACCGAGGGGCGCACGCGACCCAAACCTAACAACTGGTAGGCATCGGTGGGACGACCAAGCCGTAACCGTGGTTGGAGGGACGAGCCAGGCGATACCGTCGTCCAACAACTGGTGAACAGCGGAGAGACGAGGACGACCAAGCAGTGACCGTGGTCGATGAAACGAGCCAGGCCTGACTGAGGTGCAACATCTGGTGGGAAGAGCGGAGATGTCCGAGGCGTGACCCGTGAATCAAAGCAGCTCAGCGGAAAGGCGGGAGCAGTGCAATGAGCCCTGTGTGATGACTGGTTGCCTGCAGCGGAACGACTGCGTTGGATTCTTGGCTGCGAGGTTGGTGAGTGCGGGACTTTCTTCTACTGAGTTTTGCCAGGCTTTTGTTAAGTAGAGAACAGAGCTGGTAATTGTGTTGTCGTTGTTGCTGGGTTAAGTGCAGCAAGGCAATAGTGGGCAGTAGAGAAGGCAGCATTCGGAACAGCCATGAATTTGGATTTGAAGTCGTTGCGCAAACCGAAATTGCTGGAGCTTGCGGAGGAGTTGGGTCTGAATTTGTCAGACAAACTCAGAAAACCAGAAGTGTTAAAGGCTATTCTTGCGTTGGAAGCTGAAGATGACGAGCTTTTGGAATGCCTTGAGATCATTGACGAACGTCAAGAGGAACGTGAACGTAGAGAACGTCACGAGAAAGAGATTCGTGAACGTAGAGAACGTCACGAGAAAGAGGATCGTGAACGTAGGGAACGTTACGAGAAAGAGGATCGTGAACGTAGGGAACGTTACGAGAAAGAGGATCGTGAACGTAGGGAACGTTACGAGAAAGAGGACGCCCGCGTAAGCAAACTGATACAGCTGGAGATTTCAGCACATGGAATGAGCGTGGAAAAGATTAAAGCTTTTAATGCCATTCATTGTAACAGTTCAATACCGCGAGACAGTCCGCCACCGTTCCTCATCGCCGAGGATATGGCAAAGTATTTGGCAGACTTCGAAAGTGTCTGCAGAAGTAAACGTTTCGAGCGAGATAGTTGGGCGCAGATGTTGGTAGCTCTTCTCTCCGCTGAAGCGTCGGAAGAAATCAAGCGATTGGTTGGCGACCGCTTGAAAAATTATGCTGAACTAAAAGAGTCATTGCTGATACGATATCAGATAACGCCTCATGATCTTCGGAAAAGATATGAGAGCGAGAAAAAGTGTTACAAGTCGTACTTTGATTTGGCGTACCAGTTGAAAGCCGCTGTAAGCAAATGGCTAGACAGTGCGGAAGTTTCGGAGCAAATCGAACTTGCACCGGAGTGTGAAGAACAGCACACTGAGAATAAGACCACGTACGCCGTAGACACAAATGAGCCTGAAAAGTCAAAGGTACCAGACTGTGAGAAACAGCTTGGGGAAGCGGCCGAGCAATGTGACCGCAGTAGCGAGCCGACCGAGCCTCTAACAGAAGAGCATCGTGTTACCTTGGCCGAGCCACTAGCTGAGGCGGTTAGCACAGGCTTAATCGGCGAGAAGTCCGAAGTGACGCCGTTAAGCGAGGTGAACTGCATGCCAACCCAAGTAGCTGTAGGAGATACAGTTCCATCAAATGAGAGTGGGGAACTGGTAGTAACTAAACCGTCTCTCGAGTCGAAAACAGAAGCTTGTGTAGAGCATGGCGGAGATGGAAATGAGCTAGAAAAGGAGAAACTTTCAGTTTTCGAAATCAGCTGTGTCGTAGAGCAGGGCACGCAGAAAAACGAAGAGCCGATCAGGGAAACTGCGCAGCCCGCGAGTTGTGATCAGCCAGGGCGGACCGACGAGGAGTGCGCGTCCGCTGTAGAGGGCGAGACTTGCGAAGGCGACAGCGAACGACCAGAGCAGAGTCAGAATAGTTCGTGCTCCGAAACCACGCTAGGTTGTATTCGCGAAAGCAACCCCAGTGCGAACGCGGATGTGGCACACATGACCCTCACGCAATCCGAAGCGCCCCAGCTGTCGACGGAGCTTGATCGTGCGCCGGTTAACGCTGAGCGATGCGGCTCATCGGAGGACCCGTGTAACGTGAGTGGCGAGCCAGTGGAAATGCCTAGCTTGAGGGCTGGCATAAGCGGTTGTTCGGATTTGACTGAAAGTGAGTCATGCGATGCAGCCGCGGCGCCGCCAGAGGAAATGCCTAGCTTGAGGGCTGGCGTGAGCAGTTGTCGTTCGGACTTGACGGAAAGTGAGTCATGCGCTGCTGGCCGCGATGCAGACGCGGCGCCGCACTTTGACCACTCAGACGACACCGGTGTCCTACTAGCTCCGGTTACCGCTAGCTTGCCAGAGCTCGCGCCGAAAGAAAGTGGGACTAGAGTGTTCAGGTGCTGCCACCGAAAAACGCGGAAAGGCAGATGCGAGAAAGAATGCTGCCATAGTAAGCAGAGCAAACTCAAACGGTTTCAAAAAGAAAGCAGAAGGGTAGTATTCCAGCGCTCCCGACGAAAAGCGCGAAAGGGCAGGCGCGAGAAAGAATGCTGCCATCGTAAGGAGAGCAAACTCCAAAGATTGCGAAAAGAAAGCGCAAAGCATGTGTTTCAGTGCTGCCGTAGAAAAAAACGGAAAGGCAGGCGCGAGAAAGAATGGAGCAAGTGGAAGCTATCGCTCAAAAGAAAGCGACTATCCCAAAGGCAGAAATGCGCCCGTGCCCAGAAAATGCGTGACTGGTGCGCCAAGCGAAAGGAGAGGGATAGGTTGTTTAGCAAAGCTAGTGACTTATGCTCATGCGTTTCTTTGCACAGAAACAGGAAGGTACGGTTGTTCCGAGAAACGGACAGCCGAAGCTTTAGTGAAAAGGGTGATCTCAACGGTAATGCCGATGGCTTAAGTCGGAGCCCAAAACGTGAGAAGAAGCCCCAGTTTTCACTTCTTGGTGTTTTTCTTCCTGACATAGGATTTTGAACAGATTGCATTGCATTATTTTTGTTTGAAGCGCTGTTTTGAAAATGCGATTTTCAAATTTGTGGACGCGTTCCAAGTGCTGCTAAGCTGCCCTTTAATGTAGATGGGGGCATAAGAGGGAAATAGTCTGGCAAAACTTAGTGAAGTTTGTGCCGTGCTTGCTGGCTGAACGGTTGAGTTTTTAGCGTGGTTGTGATGCTGTAGGTTGTCAGAAATCTCTCCTGAAGACAAGTTGCAGAGTGCCTTGGAAACCCGGACTTGCCAAGGAATTCTTCAGGCTGACTAGCTCAAGAGAAGCTGAGTCGGACGATCCCGGCTAGCAGCAACATCCCGATCCCTCCGGACAGCGGATGCAGTCCCCTCGGGGCAGTCTGTTACGTTTCTCCACCGAGAAGTGGGACAGCTGACGCGGCCACCGCATAGCAACAGGCAGAACCGCGAGCGGATCGGCCATTTCGACGCCGTTCATCGGCCGCGCAACGCTTCTTCCCGCGGGCAAGACTCGACGTGTTCCCGCCACGCGCCAAATGTGTGTGCGTGCGTGTGCGTGTGCAAACGCCGGCCAAGCCTGGAGCTCGTGAGAGAGGGCGCCGCCCTCGCCCGTCTGCAGGAGGTGGAGGAGATGAGGTCGGACCATCTGCGATTGAGTCATTCGTCGTGAACCAACATGTTTGGCTCTCCCTTTCCTGTGAGGGTTTACCCTTTCCCTGTGAACGGGAAAACCTATAAAAAGCAGCGGCCTACTCCGCTGGGACAGAGACTACTTTGACGCGCCGTTGGCACGACGCTAGACACCAGCTGTGTGAGAGTGTCTGTAATCTCTCCGGGTCAGCTTCACTGCCCGTTTCTTCAAGATGTTGCAGTAAAGGTTGTTTCGTTAGAAGACGCCTCGTCTTTGCTGGGACCGTTCATGCCGTCCGCCGTCCACGGAGCCGCCAGGCCAACGCTACCGAGGGGCGCACGCGACCCAAACCTAACACCGTTACGGCGCGGTTGCGGTGTCCACAGAAAACAAGTGAGACAGTTACCTCGCCTTTCCCTTCCTTTAAAAAAAAAGAAAGAAAAAGGAACGAAGAGGCGTCCGGTCCGGGTGCTGTGCGATGTCAGCGCACGTTAAAGATACCCAGGTGGTCCAAATTACTCCGTAGCCCTCCACTACGGCTCCTCTTTCTCTCTTTCCACTTTCACTCCCACCTTCTTTTCTTCCCTGATGGCGCGGTTGCGGTGTCCACAGAAAACAAGTGAGACAGTTGCCTTTCCCTTCCTATAAATAAATTTCGTTTTTTTAAGGAGGCCCCCAATTCCCGCCCCCGGCACGCAGGCCTAAGGGACGGTAGCAGAGACCTCCGCGATCAGAAGCAGGCAAAGAGGTCTTGGCTCTTCGCGGCTTCTTCCGCCAGACGGATGGCTTATAGCTATGGAGCAATGACGTCGCTCCGCAGCAGGGCTTCTCAGGCTTCTCTACAATTTATATTTGTTTTAGCCTCTGGGGAGCTAGCACATTCCCAGATTAGATGATCGAGGGTCCCTCTCTCCCCACAGTGCTTGCATTTATCGTTTCTCCTATTGTCCATTTGGACATAATATGCCCAGACCGGGTTTACAATGTTCCCAGCTTGCAGGCGCCACCATGCGACTGCCTCCCTATTGTTTAGGCTTTTATCCGGTGGTGGCACCAGTCCCCTGCTTAACCTGTAATTTTGAAGAATCTCCGTATAATTTCGCAGACGCTCGTCCATGTTCCGGCAATCGGGCGGCTCCACAATTACCCGGAAGTAGAGAGCTCGGGCTAACTCGTGGGCCGCTTCGTTGCCAGGAACGGACGTGTGTGCAGGGGTCCAAATTAGGCGAATTTTCCTGTTTAGTCGTCTACTGGCCAGAATCCTTGCCGCTTCCGGCGAGACCCTACCCTTTCCAAAATTTCAAATAGCTGCTTTGCTATCGCTGATTATGAAATTGGCTTGCGTTCCGACGCAAGCGAGCGCTATTGCAACTTCAGCCGTTTCGGCGTTGCGTCTTCTAATGGTGGCGGCTGATACCGGGGCACCTCGGCCGTCGACCACCGAGGTGACCGCCGCCCCCGTTTTGCCACTTGCCGCATCCACGTACGCAACCGACTTGCTGTCCATCGAATCGAAGCGTCTGATTAGTGCTTCTGCTCTCTTCTCCCTCCTCTCTGTGTTGAATATGGGATGCATGTTACGAGGGAGGGGGAGGGGGGAATGATTATATTTTCTCGGCAGTATGTGGGATACTTCATTTTTTTCGTAGTCCCCTATCTGTCTGCAGGCCTACCATTTCGAGTATAGTTCTGCCCATTGTCGTTCGACTTAATCTTCCCAACTGCGAAACTCTCACAGCCTCCGCTATGTCGTCCCAGCTATTGTACACTCTCATAGAAAGGCGCTTCTCTGTGGATGTGGTAATTGGTAAGCCCAGGGCCCTCTTTATGCACCGTCGAATGAGAGAGTCTAACCTCTTCTCCTCCGACCTGATATTTAAGAACGGCGTGGCATAGCTCACGCGTCTTATTACGTAAGCTTGGATGAGTTTAAGCAAGCTTCTTTCCTTCAGGCCTCGTCCTTTCAATGCTATTCTTCTAAATATTCCAATGGCTTGTGTGGCGAATCCCTCTAACTTTCTGATTGGTCCATCATTATATCCATTTTCCTGAATGAATAGTCCTAAGATTCTGTTTTGATCTACCTTTGGAACTGGTTTTCCTTCTACTTTAATGTTAAATTCCCAGCTGCGCTTGCATCGGAGTGACTTTGGGTTATAGACGAATAATTCTGATTTTTGCGGCGAGCATGATAGACCCCTACTGGCAGCGTAGTCTACGGCAGTGTCCGCCGCCGCCTTCGCTCCTCAATGCTCGCATCACTACCCTGGTTAACCCAGAGATTGATGTCATCCGCATAAATACTGAAAGTTAGCCCCTTTATGCTCCTCAGAGCTTCTGGGAGGCCCCTCATCGCCACGGTGAAAAGGAACGGGGAGAGAACCGAGCCCTGCGGCGTCCCCCTGCTCCCTAACTTCACTGTGGGGGACTGAATGTCTTGAAACTTTATGCAGGCAGTTCTGTTTGACAAGAAGTCCTTGATGTACTCATATGTTCATTCACCTACTCCGATTTCTTGGAGACCGTCGAGGATCGCTTCGTGTTTAACTTTGTCAAAAGCCTTTGTCAGGTCCAGGCCGAGAATCACTTTGGCGTCTCTAGAACGCGAGTCGATTATGTCGTATTTGAGTCGGAGCATCACGTCCTGCGTGCTCAAACCCGGTGGAAAGCCGACCATCTCGTGCGGCCACAGGTCGTGTTTCTCCATAAAGCTATTATGTCTAGATATCCTCCTTCTAAGATTACGGTTCCACTTTTGCTTCTGTAGTCTGCGCTCCATACCATGTTTTGCCTACCACATGTGAAGCAGTTTGCTATCAGCTATCTCCAGGGCATCGTCCCCTTCAAGAGTCTTTGTTGCCTCTCCAACGTGACGCATGAGGGTCTTCGTCCATTTTTCTGTTTGTAATCTTCCTTTCGGCAGCCTTCCCTGGCTTTTCCCTAAATAGTTCCCATTGCGTAACCCTCGGTTGACACACACGGCGCGTCTTTACTCCCTTTTTTTAAGGATCGAGGCCAGAATAAAACGGGCGCTGCCAAAATTTTGCTTCGAATTTTGCCAGTTCAGATCTTTCACATTTTTGGAGAAAGTCAAGTCAGGGGAAGTGTCTACGCAGATGCTGTTACCCACCCTGGAGGAAAAACTAGGGTCCGTGTGCAAGGTGAGTTCCAGCTCGTGCGCGTCTTTCCATAACTGCCTGTTTTTAGGATCTTGTTTAGCGTAACTCCATTCCGGGTGCGCCGCATTGACCGACTATTAGCAAGGGGTTACTCCCGGCTGTGATTATCGCTTTGCGAAAGAGGGCCCTAAATCTCACCTTTCTCTGCTGTGGCGTACTATATAAATTTAAGACGAACAGGCTTGGTTGCTCTTTTCGTCCCGTAAGAATTTCCAATAGCACTGCCTCAATTTCTTTCAAATTGATTTCGTGCATGATTGCAGCAATGTTCCTCTTAACCAATGTTGTGACGCGAGATTTTTCACCTCTGTCACTTGAAAAAGATTGGTATCGCGAGAGTTTTGCTGCTTTACCCTTCTCTTGCAGGGCAATAGCTAGTGGTTTCTCATCTAACAGCGTCAAGTACTGTTGCACTAACGCACGCTTGCGTTGGAAGCCGCGACAGTTCCACTACCAGATTAAAGACTCACTTGGTGCGTCTCTGGCCATTATGGAGCTGATCAAATTTTTCCTCAGCTTTTTGCTGCCATTCTCCGATGGCAACTAATTCTGCCCTTTGAAGTTGTGCTTCGCCCGCAAGGGTTTGGATCTGGCTTTGAATTTGGTTTATTGCTCCCATAATTTGGGTCATGAAAGATTCAAATTTAGCTTCGATTTTGGTTTCTAATCTTTCTAGTGCCACCAATGGATCAGCGTTTTCGCCTTTGCGTTTCATTGGGGGCGGTCTAGCCGATTCTACAATCATCTTTTCCTCCTCCGGTGCCGCAGGCTGCGTGGAAGTCGCAGCCTTAGGGGCCAGGGCAGTTGGTTTCGATACCAATTTCGGTGGCGCTCTACGGGGGGAGAGGGACCCAGTACGCGCTTACCCTTTCGGTCTATGCTGCTCTTGAGTGAGCTTATTAAGGAGATCTTTAAGCTCCCTAACTTCTTTCCTTAATTTATAGATCTCGTCTTTCTTATCATTTGCCTGGGAAGCCCCACTCTTAAAGCTTACATTTTTACGAACCCTGCTCAGGCTCCGCTTTTTAGTCCACGGGTTCTCCGGGTCCCTGGAACTCGATCTCCAGCTTCGTCTGGGTCCAGAACACCCCCTGGAGCGGGAACTCGACCGGCCGCGCAGCTGTCGCCCTTCGGTAGTCTCCTCCAGCCTCGGGAATGAGTCTTTTCTGGCTCGAAAGTCCTCGTTTCCGCGCTTGACCTTGGAACGTCCTCGGTGATTTTGCTCGACGATCGCTTCGATTTGCTGTTGCTGCTGCTTCTGAAGTTGCTGCTGCTGCTGTTGCATGTTGACCTTGCGTTCCCATATCCTCTTCTTCACCTCGTATGGAACGTGGTAGAGTTCTCGACATTTTTTGTCACCAAGCGGGTGTCCTTTCCCGCACAGTTGACACTTGCACTCACAGAAATGGTGTTATGGTGGTTGTTCCATGCCACAGCCACGGCATTTCACATTTGCGGTGTTCGGGTAGACGTCTTCGCGGTGTCCGAGCCTGCCACAGGCATTGCAAACTTCAAACTTCTTGCGTTAGAGAACGCAGCGTTGCGCCACGGGCGTGAGTCTCACCCACCGCGGCACCTCTTTGTCTTCAAACAGTATTAAAACTGTCCTCGAGTTTCTTCCCAGTCTTCGCACCCCCAGGATCGGAGGATTCCCGTGAGACTTGCAGCCTTTTCAAAATATCTTCGTCCGAGTAAGACAAAGGGACTTCATGTATGACGCCTTTCCCGCAGTCCTCTGGCATAGCGATGTACGTAGTCAGTTCGATTTTTTCCCCTTCAAACGAGAGGAGCTTCAAGTCGGCGTACTTTCTCTTCCTTTCCGCGCTGACGGTGGCGACAAGAATGGAATGTTGCTTCACATCCAATGAGATTATATCTTCCCCGGCCGCGTCTGGACTCACGCCAGCCGCCCTAACTATTATGTCAGCCAAATACGCACTTCCATATTTCATCAGACGTACGAGACCGCCGCGCGGCCTCATGACTATTTTCTTGACGCTGTCCGGAATTCGGGCAAATTGCCTTTCAACCGACTTTGCCGCCATCTTCCTGACTGCGAGCTTCTCGGCGGCTCGCTGGCGTTCCATATTGCGTGCCTCGTCGTTCACTAGGGCAGCCGCTTTCCGTTTCTTCTTACTAACGTACCATTGTCCCGGCACGTTCAATTCTTCTGGATCTATCTCCGTACCTTGCACGGTCTCTCTCATGGCTAAGGCAGTCTCCGAGCGGAGCAGTTCCGCCGCCGGTGGCTTCTCACCGCTAGGCCTAATCTCAGGCTTAGCTCACTATGTGGCTCGTCGAACACATCAAAGTCCCAAAAATCGTAACGAGACGAGGAAGTCCCACCTTAGAAGAATTGATATCCTCGGCGTCCATTCGTCGAATATCCAAAATCCGTCGAATCCAACTTGTGCTTGAGCGACCGTAGTCGATGGAGACCATCGAACGCCTTGGTCGCCCAGCTTTGAGGCGTGACGTCACACAGAGGTCATGCGAAAGGTCATTTCATGTGCACCGCCGTCGCACCGCAAAGGCTTGAAAGTGAAAGTAGTGTTGCTTTCGCAATAAAATATTAATAATTGGCTCACAGGAAGACAAAGGCGCAGTATCTGTCACACTTGTTTCTGTGGACACCTGAACTGTGCCGTAAGGGGAGGGAGGAAAGTGGGAGTGAAAGTGGATAGAGAAAGAGAGGCCAGATTGCTTTTTGCGACACAAGGCAACTCGGGAGAGGAAGCCTATACACGATAAAAGACCATGCACAGGAGGGTACAACAGCCATTCACCTTGCTGAAGGTGAAGATTGCCCTAGGCACATGTAAGAACTCAGCAGCAGGCCCTGACAGCATCACATACGGAATGCTCGGACACCTTCATGTGGACACACTTCAAACCCTACACTGCCTGTATTATAAAATATGGATCACAGGACACTTTCCTAAAGCATGGAAGGAAACAATAAATATTCCAATAATAAAACCCGGAAAAGAGCCCACACTTGCTGCTAGTTATCGGCCTATTGCTCTAACCAGCTGCGTATGTAAGCTTGTTGAAAAAAATTGTATATTGTCCCCTTCTTCATTTCCTTGAATACAATGGTCTTGAAAACCAAGCTGGTTTTAGGGCTCGGAGGTCAACAGCGGTTCAGCACATTGCATTTGAGTTTTATGCAAGGGATGCTTTTGTACACAAACAACATTGTTTATATGTCCTTTTCAATCTTGAAAAAGCACATGATACCACTTGGCGCTATGGTATCATCCGTGACCTCTTCTTTCTCAGCATCACAGGGAACATGTTGAATACAGTACGAAGTTACTTGTCTGAGCGGATCTTCGAAGTTCGTGTTGGCAATACATACTCAAAACTGTACGTACAGAAAAATGCTGTCCCTCAAGGAGGTGTCCTAAGCTGCACACTTTTTATAGTCAAAATGAACTCTCTAAAACGCGTGTTGCCAAGAACCATTTCTTGCTCTGTATATGTTGATGACGTCCAGATAGGCTTCAAATCTTGCAACTTAGCCATCTGTGAACATCTGATTCAGCTAGGTGTTTACAAGCTATCTAAATCGGCTGATGACAATGGGTTTAAATTTAACACCGGAAAGAGTGTTTGCATACTTTTCACCTAGAAGCGTGGCATCAGACCTGACCTCAACATAACAATGAATGGTCAGAGCCTTGTCGTTCAAAAAGAACATAAATTTCTTAGCATAGTTGACGAAAAACTTTCTTTCATTGCACACATGAATCAGCGGCGGCTGAAATGTCTCAAGGCAATGAATCTACTAAAATGTATCTCACATTCTCTCTCACCGGTCATGGGCACATGCCGTGACTGCCTCCTGAGCCTTGTGAATGGTGCATTTCTATCGCGCATTGACTATTGCTCGATGGTCTATGGGTCAGCGTCATCCTCTGCTCTAAAATTTCTCGACCCGGTGCACCACCTTGGCTTTCGCCTCGCCACGGGTGCTTTCCGAACTAGCCCAATTGCCAGCCTCTAAGTCGAGGCAAACCGGTGGTCACTGCAAAGAAGACAACTTACTGGTGTAACGTATGGCACTAAGGTACTATGTCAAGTGGATCATCCATGTCGGCAGCTCCTGTTTGACACAACTAGTACAGAGCTTTTCTCAAGAAAACCGCCAATAACACCACCCTACCCAATCAGACTAGCCACTGATATTGAACATCTGGACATTACGGTCGCCAGGCTCATATAAGACTTAATTGTTCCTTGGGAAATGCACACTGTTAATTGTGACCCGTCGTTCCTTGAAGTGGGGAGACATGCATCTCCGATTGCCATACAGCAGCACTTCATGTCACTTCAGGCGGAGTACACTTGCGATAAATATTACACTAATGCTTCAAAGTCTGCTCAAGTGTCCTGTGCAGTACATAGACCGCAATTTTCACTTTCAAAAACACTGTACAGACATACAAGTATATTTACCGCTGAATGCAATGGAATCCTGCTAGCTGTGAGACACATTATTGAAGACAAAATATGTACAGCGGTAATCTACACAGACTCCCTCAGCGTTTTAACCTATTTATCCTCTTCGAAATGGCATAAGAACCCAGTCCTGAATTCTCTTTTACAACCTTATGTCTGCCCATAAATTAGAACTTAAAATTATGTTATGTTGGGTAGCAGGCCACCGTTGTATACCAGGCAACTAGGTTGCTGATATGCTTGCTGCGTCAGTTTCCCTTCGAAATAACACAGACATTGACAAGTTAATTTATCATGACCTCAAGCCACACATAAAAACATGATTCGGCAACAATGGCAAGAAGAATGGGACGCAGCAACAGTAAATAAACTACACGCAATAAAGCCTAGAATAGGCAGGTACACTACAGAAAAATAATAGATTGAAAGAAATAGCTCTTTGCAGGCTGAGAATTTGTCACACATACCCAACACATTCATACCTTTTAACAAACTCTCCTGCACCACACTGTTCGAGATGTGGGAATGAATGAAAACTTTTATCTCCACCGAAAAGGAGCCCTTCATCTCCCGCCCCCTGCACGCAGGCCGGGGAGCGGGTCAGGAGGGCCCCGCAGGCTGAGGTCAGGTGAGGTTACAAGCACTCTTCACGGCCTCAGCCGCCAGGCGGGTAGCGTGCCGCTGAACGGTGGGATCTCCGCTCCGCAGCCAAACCTCACAGGCTTCTCTACTATCAATGTTAATGCCGGCGCCTGGGGAATCGGCGCATTGCCATATTATATGATCTAGCGTGCCTTTTTGGCCGCAATTTTTACATTTAGAATCTTCTTCCTCCCCGGTCTGTGTTAAGAAAACCCAGACAGGGCAGAGGTAGTTATCGGCTTGTAATCGCCTCCAGATGTGTGGTTCATTGTTAGTGAGAGACCGATCTGGGGAGGGTGTACTTTTCGATCTTGTTTGTAAGATTCTGTGATCTCATTGTATGTGATAGCGCAATCTTTAATTCCCTTGCATTAGGGCTGTTCTACCGCTGCCCGGTGGTAGAGATCACGGGCCAGCAGGTGTGCAGCTTCGTTGCCAGGGGCAGACTCGTGTGCTGGTATCCATATGATGGATATGGTTCTAGTAATGGGATTTGTGAGAAGAATCTTTTTGGCCTCCTGTGAGATCCGTCCTTTTGCAAAATTCCAGACAGCCGTTTTGCTGTCGCTGATTGTAGTTTTGGCCTGTGTACCAGTGCATGCGAGCGCTATTGGGACCTGTTCAGCTGTACTAATGTCACGGGTGCGTGTTGAGGCCGCAATTTTAGGTGCACCTTCTTGATTTACTACTGCCGAGACAGCTGCTCCGTGTCGTCCGCATGATGCGTCTACATAAGCAACTTCATAGACTGCTTTGCGTTTCATTCTTTTAGCGATGGCTTTGGCTCTGTGTTCTATGCGTTCTTTGTTGTAGTCTGGGTGTATGTTTCGAGGTAAGGGTGGTACCAGTATGTGTTCCTTTATGTTGGGTGGGATAGATGTTTTCGTCTGTGGGCCTCTGTCTGATTGAAGTCCGACCCAGCCTAGGATGGCTCTGCCTGTGTTCGTCTGACTTAGTCTTTCCAGTTGAGAGTTTCTGACAGCTTCAGTGAGCTCGAGAATAAGATTGGGATGGAGCGCATTTGGCAAGCACTCGCAGATTATGACTAGCAGCTGACCGGTATCGCTCAAGAGGAAAGTATACAACAGTTGCATCTTGCCTGTACTCACCTATGGGGCTGAAACGTGGAGGCTAACCAATAGAGTTCTACTTAAGTTGAGGACAAACCAGAGGGCTATGGAAGGAAAAATGGTAGGGGTAACATTAAGAGATAGGAAGGGTGCACAATGGGTCAGAGAAATAACTCAAGTTACCGACATTCTAGTCGAAATTAAGAAGAAGAAATTGACATGGGCCGGACATGTAGTGCGAAGAGAGGATAACCGATGGTCGCTGAGGGTAACAAACTGGATTCCAAGGGAAGGAAAGTGTAGCAGGGGGCGGCAGAACACCAACATCTCACCAACCCCGGCCCAACGTCGACAAAAATTGGTACCAACATTGGCGTAACACTGGTTTTTTGAGAAATTACTACATTTTTATATATTGGTCCGGCTTATATGCCAACATTGCACCTGTCTTGGCACTGCCAACATCGGCTATCAGCTGGCCGTGCCCCTTGTGTCACGTATTGGCATGCCACTAGTATTCATTGGCACATTTTGCATTGGCAATAAACCGGCCGTGCCGCTAGTATTACATATTGGTATTTATTGGCATGCAACCAGTATTCATCGGCGCACGTGGCACTGGCACTGCCACTGTTAAGCCACCTTTAGCCATGCAGTTATTTCACCCTTGCCCTTACTGCTGCCTTTTGCTTAACTGTCACTCTGACAATTGTGGCTTTCTTATGCAGTCATTTCCCAATACCATCTTGCATGTCATCTCCCTAAGGAGCCATAAAAACCATGCAATTAAACGAGGCAAGCAAAATATTTTCCGAAAACATTTTATTGAGAGCTCATATACATGTACATGCCACAAGGACATCAGAGGGCCAAAATGCAGTGCAGGAGGCATTCGGTACAGGGCTAACATGGGAGATGCTAGTAGGTGTAATTGGAAACAGGGCACTAAGCAGCACATGACCAGGTAGGCAGGTAGAGGTGATGGGGTGCAGTGTGCATTGCTCATGATGGAAGGGGCTGGACATGTTGAGCAGGGTTGATGCACTATAGCCTTGTAGTGCAAGAGGTGTTGCAGGAATAGGAGGCTGAGCATGGGTGCATTCCAGGGCAGTGTCCACCATGGATGGAAAATGGCAGTGGACTGTGTTGAGCATAATAGTTGGCAGTGAAGGGTCAATGGATCAATTGATGAGGTTGAGGGGGCGGGGGAAGCGCATGGCCCAGGTAGTAAGCTGGGCACCCCGCAGGAAACAACCATTCAGGAACACTTTGTTGAGGAGATTGGCCCGTGGGTGTTACAAATGACATCTGCACAGAAGACAAGCATATATCACCATAAGATTTAAACTCACCTTCTCAACACTTATTCAAACACATATTTGAAGTCTGGGTGCTCTATACGATTGAGTACAAAATACAGAACCCCGCTATAGTAAAGCCTGATATAGTAAAGTGAAACTGAAGTCCCAGTTCATCTTCCATAGGCAACTGTACATTTTTCCCCTTTATAGTGAAGATGTTTTTGGTAAAAAACGGTTAAAGTGCTTCTGGCCATGGCGACGACTCCCGCGCACTACCTAGAGTCGCGAGGACAAGACTTTTTGTATTTGAAAACAGAACAATAATCCCGAGTGTTCGTTTAGGTGGCTTTACTACTAGCCATAGCAGCAGTCAGATGAGGGAAAGCACGCAGCGCGAAGAAGAAGAAAGTAAAGCTGTCTACAAACATAGCAAGGAGGCAGCGTGTTCCATTCAGAAAGTAAAGGAGTAAACGTGCAGCAAGAAATAGGGAAGGGAAAGAAATGGGTCAACATACACTGCAATGTGCAGTACAAATCATGAGGCAGTGGTGGCAGAAAGTGGAGGTGCAGCGAGTAAGGTCTTACAGCACTTGAGTGCCATGCGAATTTATCATTTATTGCCTTTTAAAAGACAGAAAGAGCAAAAAGAGACACCATGTTTATGCAACGCTTTAGTTTTTACATGAAATCGAACTTGGTTGCATTCGTAATCACGTCTTCATGCTTCAGAGGTACTTCCACAAGATGTAGAGACATTTTATAATGAAAAAATCACACAAAGAGATGATAAAAGCGAGATGGAAGGTATTTAGGCTTTTTTTTTCATTAAGCAACAAGACGTTTCAGTAAGTGCCTATTTAACTACTAGACAGCACTTTCAGGACCATGTCATCAAAGACCACTGATACAGTAAAGACCATAATATAGTAAATATTTTCGCTGGCCTCAGTGGCTTTACTGTAAAGGGGTTCTACTGTATATATTGAAGGCCTATTGCCACACATTCTTCTTTTACAGCACTTTGCGACAGGTTTCCGGTCCTGCAAGGGCATGCAGCATCTTATAACGTAGGGATAATAAACATATATGCAAAATAATATCCATTCCAGATACAAAAGAAAGATATTTGGAAGAAAAAACCTGCTTCCGGCAAACCGATAACTTCAGGTGGATGCTTAGTGTGCATATAGAATTACATTTCCTGAAAATATGACGGTTCAGGCTCCAGAACGTTCAATTTTTAAAAACTTCTTAAACATTCCTGCAATAGACAATATGGATTACTAAGCATGCAAAACTGGATATTAAAGAACACATTAAAGAATATTTTTCTGGAGTACACCAGTTACAGGCACGCATACATTACTGCGGCCAGAAAGAAGAAATAATTGCCCTGACAGAATCGATCAAGCTATCTTCAATCAGCTGAGAGAGATGTGTACATCGCAGATATTCTCTAGGCTGCACACGCATATAATATTCTCAAGATAACAGTACCATTTCAAGTTCCAGCTTTTTAGTTTTCATGGCTTTATTGCTTGCTGCATTCTACTATAAACAATTGCCTTACTTGTAATGTACCAAGGAATAGTTTTCATACAGTGCTCATTATAAATTAAAGACACCAGAACAACATTCACACAAACAAGAAAAGAAGAACGGGACAGAGCGCCATTCAAAACTGATTTATTGTGCAGAATAAAGTACATATATATCTCACTGCCGGCATATGCACAAGGAACCCATTCAGCGTCATGTAGTTTAAGATAAGATATGTTCAAGAAGCCCATGCCTCATACCATAGCCTCTTTCTCTGAGAAATCATTCTTGAATATAGCTTATCTTAAACTACAAGATGCTGAATGTGATGTAGCTGAATGTGTTCCTTGCGCATGTGCCGGCTGTGAGATATATATGTACTTGTTCTCCACAATAAATCAGTTGTGAGTGGAACTCTGTCCCGTTATTTTCTTGTGTGCGTGCATTGTTTTGGCGCCTTCAGTTTATAATAAATAAACACGAACAAGCCCAACAAGAAGTTCTAGAAATCATACAGTGCATGCTTGTTCAGCTAAAATTATTACAGTCAGTCTGCAATGAGCAATTGAGCAAGTACTAGAAATTTACTTTGCTTAGGCAGGAAAATGTTATGCTAGATCTGAGCACAATGACTTCCTTATCAGCTAGCAGCCTACCAGGTATGCATTTTCCCTCATCGCAACTAATCATATGGCCATACCATCGGCAACCTTCCAGGTGCAAGATTATATTCAGTTAGGCATACCTGGGTGATTTCATGTCCAGGTACCAGGTGTGGTGCTCGGGCATCTGATTTCTTCAAACCATTTCATAGTAGTTGTTGGTATAGAGAATAGTAATCTGCCTGAATATCTGAGGCCAAATATTATTTCATTGCTTAAGCACACCTTAAAATACAATGCATGATGTGACTTTGGGATCATAAAAAACGATACATCTAGCATGACAGTGATTTTTCACTTCCACCCTATCACAAGTTCCTTGAAAAACCAGTTTAATCCTGAGCTGAAAAGTTTTTTCGCACACATTTTATATTTCAGCATCTATAGAATGTTGATATTTTGTGAATATATTTCAAAATCAAAATTCCTTAACAGCCTCACAAATTATTTTTTTTTTCAAAAATGGACAATACTTTGTACTCAAATTAAAAATAAGATTGTGTCTGGAGAAATAGTATTGTTTGCAGAACAAAACAGCACAGACGCAAAAAAGCACACATATCGCTCAGATTTAATGCGCAATACACGAACTGAGAGTTCACCTAAAATTACAAGTACAATAGCCTTGTATACATGGACTCGACAGAACGGGTTGAATCAGCGTTGAGTAAGCAAGGTCATCATTCTTGACACGGCTGATGTCTACATGAACTCGCTTTCTAGTGAGTAAGTATCGTAGCAGAGCGTAGCATCGAGATTCGAAGTTATTGTGCAAGTTCTTACTCGTATTTGATCCCATTGACTTTTACTATCGAGAGCTTCGATTATTTTTTATCGTTGATGAGCGCTAAAAAGCATTCATTTCGAGTGACGCTCGTCGCCGCTCCAGAGGCTTTTTCCTATCCCAGGATTCCCCATAACTATACTCCCTGACTGGACAGCGTCTACATGCATAACTAGACTCCCTGATTGGACTGCGTCTACATGCCTTTAGATAAGCGGGTCAAGCGAATTAACCTGCCCCCTGAAATTGAGTTAACGCGACCCGCTCCGCCGCCTATTTTACTCGACCCGACTGTGTATACATGAACCCCACAACTGATTTTTCACTCGACAGACGTACCCGACGCAATTCTGCCGAGTTCATGTATACAGGGTTGGAACGCACGTGTAACAAGTAACAATGCAGCTAAGAATCCAATCTGCTTTCTTCTGGCTCATCCAGTTTTCTAAAAAAATATCTTGTCTGACAAAGGATGATATTTGGAGTTAAGCAGCTAAGCAACACAAGATCCATATGCTTGCTCTAACGCATGACTCCTCAGTGCACTTACAGTTGCAATTTGCTTGGTCATGTGGCAGTTCACTAAACCGTCTGACTAGATATGATAACAAAAAAGAACATCGGGGGATCATTGCTACTTTTATTAAGACATGCAAAAGCTTTTTCGTTGTTGACATAGCATTCAGAGACTGCGGGAGTTTGGCAGTTTTATACGTCTTATTTCGTTTGGCAGTTGCAAGGGGATGTAGAAAAAGAAATATGAGTAAGGAATATAAGGGGTGACAACATCCCGAAATGAAACTAATGAACCAATGATGCACACTGCGTATCTTAGATGGCGTCACTGGTAGCATCAAACCAAGAAAATCGTCCTTGAGTATGACAAATTTGAAGCCCAGGAGGTGAGTTGGTTGTGAGCAGGTAGTTAGAAAAGGGCAGCCCCCCTGAGAGGTAGGCGGCAGGATCACTGCCACCCATTATGGGGAAAGCCCTGGCAAGCATGCAGGCAAAGGTGCACATATATAAGAGCAATAAATGCACAAGGAATGCACGCCTGAATGAGCAGCTGCACTAATAATTTCCTTTTGTCTTTCAGCCCACCCCTCCTGCACTCTAAGCAAGTCTGCTCTGTTTTCCGAACACAGAAGCATATGCAAAAACAAACAATGCTCTCTAAAATTTACAAAATTTGAACGAGTATTGCATGATGATCTTTCTGCAAATGTCTTGCTCTAGGGTTACAGAATAAATTCATTGCAGCTGCGAATAAAGCGAGTTGGGAGCTAATGGCGAATCTCAATGGCTTGGGGAGAAAATTATTTAAAATTGTCACTTTGAGCAAAGTAAATAGCCTGGTTTAGATCAAAGTAATATTACATCTACATGGCTGAAGCCAGTGTAGGCAACCAGAAATGTACAAGCAGTCAGTAACTGCATGTCTGTATGAACAAATACATACAGTGCAGGCAGCAGTAATGAAGGGAGAGTGGAAGGCAAATAACCTGAGCAATACTGAATGGCTTTCTTCTCTGCAACCTCAATACAGGCTTCCTGCGAATTCTTGTAATGCAAGCATAATTAAGTATGCTAAATATTCCATCACTTAAAGCACCTGCACTCCCGTGTTACGCAAATGACAACTACTTATTCAGTTCAACAAGCTATGTCTGTTATTGTGCTATTACACCACAGGTTCACTCAATCATGCTTCAACTTGAAATAGTCACATACTGTTGAAATAAAGCAATGAAATATAGCACCAGCTATTAAAGCACTGCCAGGGACATGAAGGATATTATTTTCTGCGTACTGGTGGGCAAGACTTCTGAACAAGTAAGCCTTGAGCTGAAAAGCCAGAAAAAGTCATATAGCATGCAATCATATAGCAAAACGCCAGCAGAGCATTTAAAGCCTTTATATAATGCAAAACAAAGTCAATGTGTCATACCTACCGAGGCAATGTTTCCTTACACACAGCATGTTTCATGGCAAGGCTCCCACAGTTGTTGACAGGTTTGCAGCACCAAAATGTTGACGATGATGTCTGCCTCACATTCAGGCAGCACCCCTTTGATGGCAGGTGATTGCTTGTGCAAAAGCAGTGCGATGATACAAGTGGAGCAGCTGGACTGCGGGCGTTATAGAACAAAGAGCCCTAAATGCAAGGAAAGAAAGTCTCCATTAAATCGATGCCTCTAAATCATGATAACAGAATACCACGGCTCTTCTCTGTTTAGTTAATCTATAATTTCAATTGAAAGCTGTCTCAAAAAATGGACTAATTGCAACTCTATGTTACACATGGTATAACATAGCTGTGCCAGGGCGGTGGGGCGATCAGTTAGCATAACGACCGCAAAATGCATGCTGATGTTTCATGCAGTCTTGATGCTGGAGCAAAGTGTCATGGTGCGAAGAACAAAATTAAAGGCAGGCACGGGCGCAAAACGTGTGCTACACAACCGACGCGACTAGAGGTGTGCACGGGCATAAATTTTGAGCCCGACCCGGGCATCATGCTACAAACCCGAACCCGGCCTGGAACTGAAATTGCCTGAGCCCACCCAGCGCTCACACTTAAGGCTCCGGCCCTGCTGGAGATGCTATAACAGACCAGTTGCAAAACCTACAAGTCGGCTTCCCTGTGAGGCAGGAATTCGTGCACAGTGGCGACAGAACCTGATTCAGGGATAATAGTTAGGTGGAGTACATGCATCTACCACAGTCCACGCTGCTTTGGATGCAGTTCCCTACTCACAGGCCATTGTCAGGGAAAGGTTTTTGGGCATTCTTAACGCTGGAATAAAGGGAGGCGCACTGTCACCCTAGGGGTGAAGAAAGAAAATTTAGAAAAGGGACACTAACCGGAGAGGGTAATAGTGGGGCGACAATGCGCAAGCGAATAATACTGTGACGAATGTGCTAGAGGTGCGGGAATTACCCTACCCGTCAGGCGATGTGCTAGCACTGTGCCGAACTATTACCCCAAAGTGTATGCCGCCATTGTGCAGGAATGTCTGCCGCAGCAAGAAGCTGACGTGTAGGTTTTGCAACTGATCTATTGCAACTGAAGCAACGATACAGAAAGAAAAAAACAGGCGACAATTCCTGGCGATGCATCGCGCGACGACGACGCCAACGCCTGTCGCTGCTGCTGGTGCACATCGCACAGAGCGAAGGACCTCAGCGACAGAGACGCGTTTTCAGTCTTGCTTTGTTAGCGCCGCCTCCTCGCTTGGTAAATGAGTACAGTTACGCTATATCCAGTTTCTTGCACTGAACAGCAACACTGATGAAATTTCTTGAAAAGCGTCAAGCCCCCCCCCCCCCCCCCCCCCCTAAAAAAAATGGTCCCAGTGCAGCGGCGTGCTACTATACTGCGATGCAGACATGATTTAAAGCAGAGGCGTTTTTCTGCAACTTTCGAAAATTAGCAATATCTAGCCACACTAGCATTTTTTTGTTTTGCAATACTACCCTACCAAGCTTTTACTAAACCGTCTCGATGCGCTCATATATGCACGGATCAGATGAAATGAGCGTCTGCAGGATTTTCGCTCATACTGGACTAGGGAAACAAACTTTGCATGCAAGAAAAACAAAAAAAAAACAACTAAGGTGAGTACCCCGAAGCCTTTTGCGATTGGCTGCCTCGCGAGCTGGTTCCAGCATCATGAGCGATTTTCTAAAAACCCAGAACCTGGGCGACAGCGCCGAGCGGCAATGCTTTAGCGGTCCTCAGCGCACTGCGCATCGTGCTGCCGCGCGACTCATGCGGTTAGCGTTTTATCGCACCAGACACGAGAAAATATGCTTTTGCCCGGATTCCGCTGACTCCGCTCGAGGTCACCCGAGGGAACCCGAGCGGCCGAGCCACGCAACGGCTATACGCCGTTCCAGCCACTGTAACGCCGTGAATATCCGAAGTTGGCTTTTAGGGCTACGATGCCACGCAGTTGTTTACTTTAGAAAATCAGTACTCTGCAAAACAGTAACGGTTTAACTTGAAATAAGCTGCAAAATGATCGGCATCAAGTCGCGCACACTTGAGAACCACTTTTGAAAAGTTAAAAACGTAAGAAATATACTAAAAGACGACAAATCTCCCTAGCACATGGCTTACGCAGCCTGCAGCAACAATGAAATGTAAGACAACGCTTGTAATTTAAAAAATGCTCAATCTAAGAGGCTAATATTTTGCTCCAATATACACAAACGCTTTATGAAATCTGAATGAAAAAATTTGAAAACTTACATGGAATATTTCTTGAAGAAAGAAGAATTTTCCGTGCGCGGTGCCACCGAACGTCGAGCCGAGCGAATGAGTGGCCGTTGGATGGACGAAAGAACGGAGCGCCCTCTTTGAAACAAAATACAACTACCGCCGTCATGCCGGCTAAGCGATTGTCGCGTCATCCTTCGAGCTTTTTAGTAATCGCCTTTTCAGCAGCAGCAGCATAAATGCGCTCTGCGGCTGCTCATCTATGTAGGGCTCTGTGCCAGCAGCGAAGCGCGTCGTCGCCCTGGAGAGGCGCCTAGCTGTTTTGTTTCTAACACCCAAACCTGTTCAAGTTGTATTTTGTGAATGCTGTGTTCTACTACGAATAGTTTGCTCACTTTTAGCATACCAACGAAAATTCTTTCATACAATACTGCTCAATCGAGTGAAATATTTCAATCACCCTGAAATGAGGATTTGAAGCAAGTTTGTTGAAAATTATTGAGCTAAGCATCTCAGTACCACGACTTGCCACCTCTTTATAAGCTAGTTGCATACGATGCTTATATTTTTTCTCATATATCCGCACCGTCAGCATCATTCTATCTCATAGATTAGTCGTTTGTTGGCCCGATTCATTAGGCGCTTGTTTCTTTCTCACAGTTTAGTTTCTTGCGTATATTTTATTGGCCAAGAAAATGCGGTAAAAGCACATTTCTCTATGCAACCTGTTATGATAGCCCGGAAATGTTTGAAAGAAGTCTCCAGTCTGTTAGCGTTCGTGTTTTTATTACTGCGCAATTCCTTCCCCTGGGCGGCGGCCGTCCGCCCCTTGGACCCTGAGTGGTGCGTCGACCCGTCCACCGCTTTGGCGCACCTGCGTGGATTTCGACGCGCGCATGCAACCTCGGACCTTGCTCGCATCGCATGCGGTGAGAGAGTGCGATCCGGGGAACGACAAGAGTGCGAAGTGCGCGAGGACGGGATTGAGCGGTGCGTCAGCACGGAGAGCAGGCGGTGGAAAACTGTGCGAACGAGCGTGTGCGAAACAAAGATGTGTCATTGTAATTCAGTTGTTAATATACCCATTGTACCTTTTCGTATTTTATTTGTGTTTCCAGTCTTTTCTTTCACATTTTTCTTTTCGTTCTAATGCGAACAAGTCAGTTTACATGTGGGTAATATTCTCTCCATACACAATACTTGTAAAAAAAAAAAACTCCCTTCCCCGCGCACGCCTGTAACTGTTCCACCACGAAGGTAGTTAGAGAATAATAAGCTTTGATACCGAAATAAGCCTAATTGTAAAACAACGACTGCTTTATTTAGTTTTGAACTCTGCAGTTATTCCTTCTTGCCATTTGTAGCGCAAGCATTGTAATGCAGTGAACGACGACGGATTCGCGAAATTGGGGGTGCGAATAAAAGCGGAGAAACCTTACAGACTTCTTTTTTTTCGCACTTGTGCAAAAAAAAAAAATAATCCAGAAATTCAAAAATTATGCTATCAATGCACTTGCATGGCGTCCAATCAAATGTTGTTCTGCTGAGCTGCCGTTCTTGTATACTGGCTGCTACACGAAGCTATTTTGATTTCCTATAAAATTCAGTGTGACAAAGCCCCACGCGGATATATTTCGCGTTTCAAGTTCTTGTGAAATGCGGAAGCCGGCCCGTCGCCGTGCCGCGGGCGACTCTAGCTGGCTCTGCGATCATTTTTGCCACTGCAGTGATTTGAATATTCGCGGCTTGTTTAGCAAATAACTGGCGTACTCGTTTGCCGAATGAGTGTTTCAAGATAATCATAGAGCATTTACCAGTACCGTATGTGTGCGATATTCCATCAGTGATTAATGCGCCATGGTCATTGCAGTCGTATTTTTGATTATACACGTATGGAAAGGTCTACTCTCGCAAAGCCTAAGACGTAAGTTACGCTAGCTCTACGTATGTCAAATAGGTATACGAAAGAAATAGAGCCTTAAAGTGTAGCGGCTGACGCATTGCGTCGTAAATTCCCGCCCGGGCGGCGGCCGTGTGCACCTTGAACCACACGTGGAGCGTCAGGGCCAGCGTCTTGGATTGCATCGCGCAGCGTGTAACCCGACAACCCCACCTGCAGAGCGCATCCACTCGGGCAAGTCGGCGCCGCTGTTGCTGGCGCCGTGCCTCCATGTTTTTCTTCCTTTGTTTGTGATGTTTTCAATGCACCTAGCAAGCAGCGAACAGAGCGTTCATATTTCGACGCGAGTGAGTGCCATCAATGGACTGGAACAAAAGTGCGCGGTGTGTCGTCAACAAGGGCGGACGCTTGAGAAAAAACAAATGTGCGAACGAGTGCGATGAAGAAAAGTGGAACTGTAACCCAGTTATTTGTTTCAGCATAACCTTAATATTATTCATACTGAGATTGTACGTGCAGTGTTTTCTCTCAATTTTTTTCTAATACTTCCCTTCTTAGAGCGACAACGAAGCAGGAAGCGTCGATACGATTTGCCATATGTGGGAACGTCCATGCATGTGCGGACCGACGTTTAATTTACCGCTCAATAACCCAGCTTTAATTTAGATCACCATTGTTAAATCGTTTAAGCGAAAGTATGTGCCGCCGCCCTGACGGACCAGCAAACTGGGGTGAACTTATTGATATTTGACGCCGTTGACCGATTGTCGGTCTCATCCAAATTCGTCACACTATACATGTGGATTGATTACAGTGCCAGCTTAAGTCAATGAAGATCTAGTGTAAAAGAACATGGTGTAATCCCGAGCAACATCAACAACAGCTAGGTGGGATTAAAGCAAACGCGACTGAAACCAGCACCGCGGAACTTCACAAGACTATTTAGACACAAGATTTCCGAAGTGTTTAAAATTGCAAAGGTAACTTGAAAACATCGATTATAACAGCACAGTTAACGACTCCAGGTATTAAACGAGCCTGCCAACCGCAAAAGCACGCTAATGCGGTTTCCCACGGAATATTTCCACCACATGCTAATTTGCATCTAATAGTGACCAGTAGGTGAAATAGACAAGAAAATGTTGACTGAAGTGTGTGCTAATGCATTTGGCGGGACATGGTAACAGAACTGACAGTATTGTCCAGCATATGCCATATATTAGCCAACGTCAGTGGAGTAATGCCTAACGCTGTTCGATATAGCCATCCTTATGAAAGGGCAATGCCAATACTGTTGTATGTAAGGTATGCCAGTGTATATCTGACATTGGCGGGCCATTGTAGCAGAGCTCACATTATTGTCCAGCATATGTCGAATGTTGGCCAACATCAGTGGACTGACGGCTAATGCTGTCCGTTATAGCCATCCTTATCTCATGGCAGCGCCAACACCGGTGATACGCCGGATATCCAGGCCCATCATTGCCATCCTCGTATAATGGTACCACCGATATTGTCAGGGCATCGGATATGACGGGCCAATGTTGTTTTCAATATAAATAGGTAGGAACAATATTGGTTACCAATGGAATCCTCAGGGCCAGTGTTGGACGTGTTATAGAATGGCACAACCAATACCAGCCATAAGATGGCAGCGCTGGGCCTACATAGGGCTGGTCTCTGCCAACTCACTGACAATATTGGCCCGGGCTCTTGTGCTGCCTGGGTTAGATGGGCGGATTAAATTAAGAAGTTCGCAGGGGGTCAAGTGGATGTAACTAGCACAGAACTGGGTTAAATGGAGAAATATGGGAGAGTCCTTCGCCCTGCAGTGGGTATAGTCAGGCTGATGATGATGATGATGAATCCCACAGACGTTCGGTAGAAGCAATGTTAGGTAACCCAAGGGCTGCCTTATACGCCAGCCTAATCATGCGTCCACCTTGTTTTCCTCCGTCACGTCCATATTCATACAAGGCCTCGCATAAACTGTTCTACTGATCGCGAATGCCTGTACCAAATGACTTAACTCCTTTTCCTGCAATCCTCTCTTTAGATTGGCGATTCTTTCAGTGAGCCTCATGGCGGCATTTGCAGTATTCTTTACTTTTCCTAAGGCCTCCATATTTTTCCTGTTAGTCTGAAATACATGTCCTGTTGTAGCGTATGCTCCTCCTCCAGTTGTCTGTCTCTACCCCTGGTGACACAGAGTAACATCATCCGCATAACCCTGCCCTGTGGCCATCCTGCTCTTTCAAACTTCCTACAAGGTTGAAGCATACATTTTAAGTAGGAAGGTTGCAAGAGCAAGGTGGCCACAGGACGGGATAGACCTTTGTTCTGCATAATAGGTATAGTAAGAGTGATGTTGATCAGTTCCTCATGGTATGATATTTTGCAAACTTTGTTACACAGAATGTTTCTAATAGCACCATTGCAATCCAATGTTTGACCTTAGTGGAGAGAGTCTTGGGTCATTAACCAATTTTCAAAAATCTACACGTTCCTAACAAAAGCGTTTTGATAATTGATCAGTGACCTAAGGCTCGCTCTACTAATGGCGCTATTAATAATAAAAACTTTGGGAATAGTTGTCAAACATTTTGGATTTTGGCAAGGCCTTGAACTTTTACTTGCAACAAACCCAAGTCAGTGCAATATAAAGCATAGTATTTAAATGCAGCAAAGCATTTTTGGCCTTCATGCCACACTTTCTGCATATTAATCCGAACTTTCAGCCATGTCCCTGGGTTCGTGCCTGTCACAGCACTTTAATGCAGTAGCGTTGAATGGTTAACTCTTTCGGGACTGCCCCATGGGTGACTATTCATGTAAGAACGTTGGTTCCACATGCACTGCCAAACACAAAATTTCATTCGCTGGAACACTTGTCTAGCTGGTAATCTAAGAACTCAGCTTGTGGTTCAGCATAGTGCACTTTCAATGTGACAGCATTAAAGGCCTCATTCTCCAGAAAAATTGACGGTATTGAGCAAGGAATCACAGGCATGGCTCTGGTCAGTGGTAGCTGGCAGTTGACATGGCTAGGAACTAATTGTTGGGCACGACCACGTGACATGGCCCATTTGGCAAGAGCTGCCAAAACTGTCTTCTTGTTTCAGATGGGTCGGTGAGAATACAAGAACCCTTGCATTCCAAGTCAGACATATTATACCTATGCCACGCAGGCACATTCTTACGGCTTGGTTAGGCACAAATCTTTGTCGGGCGGTCTTTCACACAATACGATACCTTATGGCTGTACGCTAAAGAGCATGTGTGAGAAAACAGAGGCATTAATTAAGGGGTTAGTGATTAATTCAGTAGCAAAGTGCCTATATGCGAACAAGAATTCCCAAGTGCAGCTGCCGACTATAGCTGTCAACAATGTTGCATCATACGATTAAACGCAGAGCTTATGTGTATCCCTGACATATATCACACCAAGTGGTGACACACAAGCGATCTTTATCTGAAGAATGGTGGCAGCTTAGATGGAGAAATGTTCATGTCAGGCCGCACAACAAAAAACACTGAAATTGTGTGATTCAGGAACTTCAGCTACAGATTTTTTTTATCGCACTAGCAGCAAAGAAGCCAGAAGAGTCAGTCAGAAGAAGCTCTGATTTCAGCTTTTAGCGATTTAGGTACTACAACCGCCTGTGATGCCAACTAGTGGCCAAAGGTGCACACAGTTTTCGTACCCACTTGCTTTTGAGTATGTACACATGATCGCTGCATGTTCTCAGTTTTATCTTGTTTAGGAGGGTTTCCACAATCGTTAGCAACGATCTGCTGACAATGGCACACAAGCGTGTAGTTTTCACGTAGATAGGAACCTAGTGTATACTTGAGTGAATGCTCTCCAGCTTATGATACAAACTATTTGGAAAAATAAAAATAAATATGATTGTGCAGGGATTTTGGGGAATTCAACAGGTTGCTTGTTTTGACGGATGTTTGGTAGAAATGACTAAGTGAAATGCTCAAGTTCATAGGCCTCTTGTTTGTCCAACACGGGCATTGTGAAACTTCACTGGCTGAAGCTGCACTGGAATGAGGACAACATCTACAGTGGTGTGCCTCCACCAGGAACAATGCTGTGAATCTGCTTCATAGCAGTGCTGGTGCTCCTCAAAGTGGCAGTCCTGTACAATGTAGACCAGCTGCCACAAGTAAAGCGCCGGTACATCAATCAAGTGCGAAGCCCTCACAGCCACATTAGGCAGGATTTGCATGTAACTTCCCGAGAAGAGTTCAATAAACAGATATTTAACCTTCGTGGCACACCAGCTCAAATTTTGTCACCCTCTGCAAAATGTGCCAACCATAAACCACAAGAAGTTGACAAATGCGCGAAATGAGTTGTGCTATGAGCAAAGAAGACCGGGCTTAAAAATAATGTTTCTAGCAATTTGGCAAAGTTACGAGAATGGCAATCCTTCACAATGAACCACATAACACATTGGTTCCTGGTATTTGGCTTCACTGCATTTATTGGTGTAGTCGGGAGAATAGGAATTTCCAACTCGCAACAACCACCCTATGTTAATACATCAAGGCAACTGCTACAGACATACAACACATCCGAAGGCATGTCGCCTAGCACACATTACAATAGATGCTGTCAAGAGAGTGCAAGAAGTGGCCGATTCCATGCCAAGTTACTTAAGACAATGCCATGTTTCGGACACCACCACATACAGAGAACTTTTGCTCAGATAACCACAGCTGTGTTACCCCCGCAAGGGTCAAGTGTTGTTGTATATGACAAACTCTTTAATCCATGCCAAACCTGTTCACATATCAATCTGCTGCTTTAATTCTAAATGCTGAAAACTAGAGAGGCAAAAAATTGCAGTCACACATTTGTGCTTCTCCACCTCTCGCCACTGCAAATCATGCGTCCAAAATCACTCTGAATGCTTTTTAAATAATAACATATCAGCAAATGCAAGGGTGACAATATTCCACAACAAGATTAAATACATTGCAAGCAAGGTATTTTAAACTTAACTAGGAGCATGCTCTAAACCAGTAAAAGGAGTGAGAGTAGTCATTTGGTCACACCAGTTACAGCTCACTGCACTACTGAGGTAGCGGCGGAATCCAACTGGTGGAGGAAACTCGTACGTCGGCCCCGAGTATTCCTTGCCTCTGTAAATGTAAATAAATGAGAGTAAAACAGCAATTACATTTAGTTTGCATAAATTCAGCAAACTCACTCACAGTAGAATTTGATTCGAGTAAAGCAAGTGAGAGTGCCTGCCGCAGAAGGAAAAAGGCAGTAACGATACTGGCAGTCAATGCTAGCACAAATACAAATATTTAGCACACTTGGAAAACACTAAAATAGCAACAAAGAGACTAAGTTAAATCACGTGTGCAGTCAGTGCGGAATATGCTGCGGCTTGCATTGAATTGTAATGAAGAGTGCTTATAGCAGCAACTGCCAAGCTCTTTGACAGGATTACGAGGTACAGTCTTTGTCAAAAGTGTAGAGCCCAGGGGGTCTGCTTCTGGGCCAGTTCCTGCGGCTTGTAATGAATTTCCGGTATTCCAACTTTGTTGATGGCAAGATTTTTTGTCCTACCCCCTTCAGTGGCCTCAACTAATTCTACATCAGTGCCACTATTCGGCTCAGAAGCGGACCCCCCGGGCTCTACACTTTTGACAAAGGCTGTACATGCAACGGTGCCTCACTCTCCTCAACAAAACGTACCACCTCAGGTTAATTATTGCTTTGTTTTCAAATAAGCTGTCGATGGCTTTGACAGCAGCTTGATGCCAAGCACTGCCCACTATTTTGGGGACATTGTTTCTGCTATCATTCCCAGTTTTCTCAAAGTGATGACGCTGAGCTTGATGCCAAGCACTGCCCACTATTTATGGGGGCATTGTTTCTGCTATCATTCCCAGTTTTCTCAAAGTGATGACGCTGTTGGAGCAGGCAAAAGATATATGTTAGGGAACTCTGCGGTAGCGACATGTATCTGAAGTTTTTAATCTATATAAACAAGCTCAGCGAGTTCTACCAATGCAGTTATTTTCGTAGTAAA
This sequence comes from Amblyomma maculatum, assembly GCF_055883805.1. Classification (NCBI taxonomy): domain Eukaryota; kingdom Metazoa; phylum Arthropoda; class Arachnida; order Ixodida; family Ixodidae; genus Amblyomma; species Amblyomma maculatum. The sequence goes on from NC_139346.1 coordinate 39,817,253, forward strand.
AGGGCAGATACTCTCATGGGCAAGAACCTATGATAGCCGAAGAGTCACCCTCATTGCTGCATGCACCGATGTGAGTACTTGACAGTGAAACGTAAGCACAATAAATTCGTGCGGGTATACGCCCGTATCTTGTAGCAATTTCATGCTGAGCAGTAGGCTCGTTTCACTCCGGGGCTCATTTCGAACTGGGCCAGTTTACATTTATACTATCAGCTAGCCAGCAACTCCCCTTCTTTAGCACTTCGTCGACACTGCAAAGAAGCTGACCTCTTGCACTGCAGCACCACATATGGGCCGCATGGATGAATACCTTACGACAGTTTTTTGACAGAAGCACGACCGTTTCTATGGGCCCAGCCACTCTATCTGCTGAAGCTGCGAGGAAGGCAATAAAACCTCCTGATCATAAACCAACGCGTTCACGCTGGCGCACACCAAAATGCCTGCTACTGCCCAAACAAACTAGGCTGCAAACGAAGAATCTTAAAAAAAAGCAAATTACAAACTTCCGTGACTGTCGATTCACAAATAGTTTCACATCATCTGTAAGTCGCCGCGTACGTCCCAATACCCCAGTGCACCCCGAAGACAACAGCAACCGGCGACCGATCGGTGCACAGCAGCAGGCATGCAACGGCTGTTTCAAGCGCGAAGAAACGGGATCGACGCAATTATGCAGTCTCCACATGCCTTCGCCCGGAGACTGTCGCGTGATTACGCCGCGTCAGTAATTGTGACTACCGCATAGCTGCACTGCCGTGTAAAAACTCGTTAAAAAAGCTGCAAGACGGTAGCAGAACGCCGACAAATGCTTTACCTAGAGCTCGCGGGCATGTACGAAACACCATCATTCGCGTACGACTCACCGTAGTCGGAGGCTGCAGACAGGCCAGGGACAGGACCGAAGGCTGCGCTGTTGAATTTAGGGCAACAATCCACGAACTGAATCAGATTTTCATCTAATTTGCATCTATCGGGATGATGCCCCACAAACTACAACAAGCCGACGCATGAAAAGCGGCCTAGGGCTCGCAAAGCGCGAGTACCCGTTGCCCGAAAAGCGCGCCAGCTTTTGCTCGGGTGCGGTGGCTCGCGCGCTGTGAAACGGGGTTATCCGCCTTATGCGCGAGTTTCCTGCGCATGCGCGAAGTCGTAGCGGCGACCGATGGAAACACATTGGACGGCGTCGACGGCGTTTCTCGGCGCCGCCAGTGCACGGGGGCTGGCGGCACGGGGACCGTCACAGGCTTGGCAAAGCGATGCCAACCATATCTACTGCGTACGGTTGCCACTCTCTAGGCGTGCCGGGATGGAAGACGCGGTTTTTCAGGTTTCCTTCGGCGAGCCGCGACCGACAACGACGTGAAGCTTGAATTAGCGCCACCAAGCGTCAAGATGTGAATGTCCTACCTTAGCAACAGATTGCGTATCTCGACTGTGCGAAATACACTTCGTTACAGGTATGTATGCATCTAAAGTAAATGTGCATGATAGTAAGTATCTACTCTAGTTTGCACCAAGCCTGTAACCAACCAGTGATAGCCGCAATGAGCATTTGTTGTGCGCGTGTCTTCTATGTGCGGCGGAGCCTGATGGCGATGTATTTTGTCGTTTGTTTTCTTTATGTGCGAAGGGGCCGGGTAGCGCAGATATCACAGGTGGCTGTGTGCCCTAGACCGTAATATTTAGCATGTTTTATCGCAACTGCCGTCTGACTAAAAAGAAAAAAAGAAGGGCGTTTGTTGTGATATGCACCGCCGTTCGCGAGCCGAGTGGTTGAGCTGGTGATGAGGCTCGCGAACGACAGTGCATTAAAACGCCGTATTCTTTTTCTTTTTTGATAGTCAGGTGGCAGTTACGATAAAACATGCTAAATATTACGGCCTAGCGTACACGGCCGCCTGGGATATCTAAGCTACCTAGCCCTTTCGCACATAAAGAAACGACAAAATACATCGCCATCAGGCCCCGGCGCAACTAAAGCAAACTTACCGAAGAAATCCTCATTGCAGCAATCACTGGTGTGTTACAGGCTCGGTGCAAACTCCAGTAGGTACTGTTCACCATGCTTATTTCCTTTAGATGCATACATACCTGTAGTATCTGTGGTTTTGCCTCTCGACCATATGACGCACTTGACACTCTTGCACGTCACGCACAGTATCTTTTTTTACTTTACAGGCTCCCCTTCATGCTCGCCAAAGCATTCGGATTTTGTTACTTCGGTGTACGCAATCAGTTGCACTTCGTTAGGGCGCTTGATAATCGTCGTCTTCGTCCAACCGTTTGCAACAGCAAGAAAACCGCCCGGCACAAATGAGTCTCCTGGAGGGTTCATGCTCGTTCACTTGCGGAGCGCATCGCTCTGGACGTAAAGCAGCGTTGGTTCCTGACCGAGATGCGCATCCGATATGTAGGAGATGCACATGTGTCACCAAGTCGTTGATTCCGCAGAAATCGCGGCGGAGGCAGAAAGGTTGTGGATCCTTTCACAACAGAAGGACCATTCTCTCTGCACTGAGAACCTTTTCACCACTGCGGCCACATCCGTTCTGACTCCTGAGGGCAGAAACCGGCTACAGCGCTGAATCATCCGTTGCCGAGCGTTTCCTGCAGGTGTGCATTCCGGCCGGGACAATGCCCTTTTCAGGCCGGGTGTGTGTATAAGTACCTCTCTGCCGAGCTTCGTAAATGAAATCCTATAGCTGCACGCTTGTAGATTACGCGAGGAGGAAGCGACAACGCCCATTGCACCATGCCGGCGCCGCGGTGACCGCATCGTGCTCGGTAACTCAAGACACCTCGCGCATATGTGCTGCTCGTAAGTCACAGAAGACGATTCCACCTAGCTCTGCAGCATCAGCAAACCGCTGGCTGCTTTGCCCATTGAGATCCTCTCTCTCTCTGCCTCAGCGCTCTCCTGTCTGCCGAGAACCTGCGCGCTGTGAGCATCTCTTCTGTCACGTCGAACACGGCCCGCGCTACACGCTCTTAAAATACGAAGATAGTATATGCGTGTGTTACGAGTGGATTGTGAAAACACTAACATTCCCCATACTGCGTGAACATGATATACTGTAATCACTGCCACTACTTTCCGCCCCGAGGCCAAAAAAGAGGGGAGCTTTTGCTTTCTACCTGCGTTGCCGTGGCCATTTCGTATGATGCGCTTTCGCGTCGTCTGCTTCACTGCCGTCCAATGTGTTTCTCGCCCGCTCCAGCATGATGGCGCCACATCCTCCCGCAAAAGGCGGATTGGCATCTGGGTTTGAGGCTTATTTCCAGAAAAAAAGCATCGAGGCGTGCCCTGGGATCCACGTTAGATTAACCGTTCGGTCGAGAGAGGTGGCGGTGGTAAGAATATGATGCGCGGCTGGTGTCGCCACGCCGTTTAGGTAGTGGCGGTATGCCGCCTGAGAATCGGTACAAATTTTGGTAATGTCTTTGTCAATGGCTGAATGGGCAAGCGCGAGTGCGATGGCGGCTCCTTCCGCTTCTGCAGGCGAATTAGTTCGGATAGTGGCGGCGGCCCCACTCTGCCATCTTCGTAGGCAGCGATCGCAGTGAAAAATCCTACTTTAGAATTCCCTGCCGCGTCGACATAGAGGATATCAGAGCGGTTGCGGTATCTTTTGGTGTAATAGGTGGCTCTAACTTTCCGCCTTCCCTGATAAAGGCAAGCGCCCGTGCTGCGTGGTAGGGGCTTCTGGTATATGTGATCCTGCGTGCCCGGAGAGATCATGAAAGGTGTAGCACTTGCTGGGGTGGCGATGGGTGGATTGAGAAGGAGTTGTCGCAGTAGGCATTGTCCTGTTTCCGTGCGACTCAGGCGGAGTAATTGGTTGGTGCGTTGAGCTTCTATTAATTCGTTCACGGTATGTGAGTACCAGTGGCCAGCAGACGTTCTGTGCTAACCGTCCGTGGAAGACGTAGGGCGGAGGTTACGGCCATGCGTATTAGGATGTCCGCCTGCTCTGTTTGGCGCTGAGTGAGTATAATATGGGAAGAGGTATGTGATTCGGCTAATGAATAATGCATTGGTCATATTGAGGGTTTCGCGTTCTGACAGCCCATGGTTGCACGCAGCCACACGCCTGATTAGTCCAGCAACCTGCTGTGTCTGTCTTTGCAATACTTGAAGGGTGGCGGTTGCATCAAGTGCGTTGTTAATGAGGAGGCAGAGAATCTTCATCTGAGACACAATGGACACTGGGTTTCCGTACATGTGATGTTCAATGGAGGGATCTCCAGGTATGGGTTTAAGCTGCATTAGTTCCGATTTAGTTGGGGAGCATCGGAGGCCTGTGTTTTCTAGATAGGTGGTGGTGATGTCTATGGCAGACTGAAAGATATCCTGAGCTGTTCCAAGGGACCCGCCTGGTGTCCAGAGGGTTATATCATCTGCATATAAGGCTGTGTGGAGCTCTGGGATAGCAGCAAGGGCCTTTGCTAATGGCGCTAGGGCCACGTTAAAAAGTAGCGGTGATTGGACCGCCTCTTGAGGTGTTCCGCGGTTAGGCAGGGGGAAAGGCTGGGAGGCAATATCCCCAAGGTAAAGTTGTGCCGTGCTTCCCTGAAGAAAGGCCCGAACATACTGCCATATGCGCCTGCCGCAGCCCGTGGTGGCTAATGTCAGAATTTGGTCATGGCTTATCGTGTCGAATGCCTTGTGAATACCCAGGGCTAGTATGGCGCGCGTAGAGGCTGTACGGCGCTTAGTGTGTAAGAGAGAGTCTTTAAGGGCGAGAAGTACGTCTTGTGCTGAGAGGTTTGGGCGGAATCCAAATTGAACATGGGAGAGAAAGCCTGTTGCTTATAGGAACGGTTGCAGACGATTGAGAATGACATGCTCGAAGAGCTTGCCGACACAACTCGTTAAGGATATAGGGCGCAGGTTTTGAAGAGTGAGGGATTTGCCCGATTTGGGTATAAATCGCATGCTGGCGTGGGTCCACCCTACTGAAAAAACTGTAAGGGGCAATAACCTCACATTTTCTCACACAATCTCACTCAATTCACATAAGAAATCACGTACAAGTCGCATATAATTGCATAAGTTCTCATAGTTTCTTGTACATTATCATAAATTATGTACGATATTTTATGATAATGATGTGCACCATACGAGACTCTATGAGATTAAATGAGATTTTATGAGGTTATTGCCCCGTAGAACTTTTAGTTTTTCAGAAGGGCAGGTTGATGGGAGCGTCCCAGCGTGCCAGTGGTTATTAAAGAGTTCCGTGAGTTCCTGTAGAGAGACTTCGTCCAGATTGAGTAATGCCTTGTACGTTATGCCGTCCGGTCCTGGCGCCGTGGAGCGGCGAATCTTAAAGAGTGCTCGGCGAACTTTACTTAAGGTGATGTCAGCATCAAGTTCGGAGTTAGACGGAGGTGGATTTAGTGGATCTGCTGACTGAAGGGATATGGGTATATAGGTGTCCCTTAGTTGACCAATTACGTCGGTGCCTTTCTGGAGTTCTAGCTGTATCAGACGTTGTGTGTTTACTTGTGTCTGTGCTTTAGTGGTTGTTGGATCTAAAAGAGCGCGTAGGAGGGCCCACGTGCGTTTAGTGCTTAATGTACCCTTGAGGTCGTTATTAAGGGCCCCACTTCTCTAATAAATCTTCCTGGCTTTAGCCTCACTTGAGCTTGGTGCCCTGATTACATGCATTGCGTGCTGCTGGGCATTGCACGAAACATGACAGAACTCTGGCTGTCAGAGACAGGAGCTGATTTCTATTGTGGCAGGCCATCTTCAGTGGCAGTCATAAACAAAAGGTTTAGTGGGATCAGAATTCCAGGGTGCATAAATCGCCAGCTGAGATCACTACTTCTGAGAAAGTATTGGATTAAGGCATCAGAATGGCAGAACTGGCTGCTGTATTACAGCATTCCATGTCTTACTGATGTTTTGAATTCTGACAATTTGCAACACTGCAGCCTCCTTGTTTCAGAAGTGTACATTATCCTTAAGGACTCAGTTTCTAATGCAGATGTTGAAACAAGTTCCAGGCTGTTACCAGAGTTTGTTGTGACTGTGCAGTTTCTGCATCGGACCACCTTCAAATTACCAAGCGAAGATCGGAAGATGACAGGAGTCTGACAGTACCAACGTTTTGGTGAGCGGACCACCGATTTTTCGATTATCGCAGCACTTCCATCGACTACGCCGGCGTTAGGCTTAGCGCGGCAGCGGAGGAGCGAGTGGGACCGAGAGCGCCCTGCGGCTGGCGGCAGCCACCGCGGGGGCGAGGATCTAGACAAAGGAGGTCCATCCGGGCCAACATTTCGCTGGAGAATGGACGGCACCCAAGGCCAAGATCTATCGATGGACACCACACCGTGCCCGAATCTGTCTCCACCAGACGGGGAAACAGACGGAACGCCTGCGGCCAACACCAGCGAGACCACCGATACGAATCCCACGGAAAACACCTTTCAAGGCGAGTGGACAACCGTAGTTTAGAGTCTATGGCAGAAAAAAGCTAAAAAACGGGAGCGTCAGGCCAAGATTACAGAGAATACGGTAATCTTGGCCTAATACGGTAATTACCGAGACGGCGACGATGGCGCCACCAGCCAAGATGGCCACTGCGGCGGTACATGAATCCATCCCCTTGTCTTGCGGCCATGTATACGTAGGCCAAACCGGCAGATGCCTCAACAAGAGGTTGTCAGTTATCTTCGTAGTAAAAGGGCAGATACTCTCATGGGCAAGAACCTATGATAGCCGAAGAGTCACTCTCATTGCTGCATGCACCGATGTGAGTACTCGACAGTGAAACGTGTGAGCATATAAGCACAATAAATTCGTGCGGGTATACGCCCGTATCTTGTAGCAATTTCATGCTGAGCAGTAGGCTCGTTTCACTCCGGGGCTCATTTCGAACTGGGCCAGTTTACATTTATACTATCAGCTAGCCAGCAACTCCCCTTCTTTAGCACTTCGTCGACACTGCAAAGAAGCTGACCTCTTGCACTGCAGCACCACATATGGGCCGCATGGATGAATACCTTACGACAGTTTTTTGACAGAAGCACGACCGTTTCTATGGGCCCAGCCACTCTATCTGCTGAAGCTGCGAGGAAGGCAATAAAACCTCCTGATCATAAACCAACGCGTTCACGCTGGCGCACACCAAAATGCCTGCTACTGCCCAAACAAACTAGGCTGCAAACGAAGAATCTTAAAAAAAAGCAAATTACAAACTTCCGTGACTGTCGATTCACAAATAGTTTCACATCATCTGTAAGTCGCCGCGTACGTCCCAATACCCCAGTGCACCCCGAAGACAACAGCAACCGGCGACCGATCGGTGCACAGCAGCAGGCATGCAACGGCTGTTTCAAGCGCGAAGAAACGGGATCGACGCAATTATGCAGTCTCCACATGCCTTCGCCCGGAGACTGTCGCGTGATTACGCCGCGTCAGTAATTGTGACTACCGCATAGCTGCACTGCCGTGTAAAAACTCGTTAAAAATGCTGCAAGACGGTAGCAGAACGCCGACAAATGCTTTACCTAGAGCTCGCGGGCATGTACGAAACACCATCATTCGCGTACGACTCACCGTAGTCGGAGGCTGCAGACAGGCCAGGGACAGGACCGAAGGCTGCGCTGTTGAATTTAGGGCAACAATCCACGAACTGAATCAGATTTTCATCTAATTTGCATCTATCGGGATGATGCCCCACAAACTACAACAAGCCGACGCATGAAAAGCGGCCTAGGGCTCGCAAAGCGCGAGTACCCGTTGCACGAAAAGCGCGCCAGCTTTTGCTCGGGTGCGGTGGCTCGGGCGCTGTGAAACGGGGTTATCCGCCTTATGCGCGAGTTTCCTGCGCATGCGCGAAGTCGTAGCGGCGACCGATGGAAACACATTGGACGGCGTCGACGGCGTTTCTCGGCGCCGCCAGTGCACGGGGGCTGGCGGCACGGGGACCGTCACAGGCTTGGCAAAGCGATGCCAACCATATCTACTGCGTACGGTTGCCACTCTCTAGGCGTGCCGGGATGGAAGACGCGGTTTTTCAGGTTTCCTTCGGCGAGCCGCGACCGACAACGACGTGAAGCTTGAATTAGCGCCACCAAGCGTCAAGATGTGAATGGCCTACCTTAGCAACAGATTGCGTATCTCGACTGTGCGAAATACACTTCGTTACAGGTATGTATGCATCTAAAGTAAATGTGCATGATAGTAAGTATCTACTCTAGTTTGCACCAAGCCTGTAACCCACCAGTGATAGCCGCAATGAGCATTTGTTTGGCGCGTGTCTTCTATGTGCGGCGGAGCCTGATGGCGATGTATTTTGTCGTTTGTTTTCTTTATGTGCGAAGGGGCCGGGTAGCGCAGATATCACAGGTGGCTGTGTGCCCTAGACCGTAATATTTAGCATGGTTTATCGCAACTGCCGTCTGACTAAAAAGAAAAAAAGAAGGGCGTTTGTTGTGATATGCACCGCCGTTCGCGAGCCGAGTGGTTGAGCTGGTGATGAGGCTCGCGAACGACAGTGCATTAAAACGCCGTATTCTTTTTTTTTGATAGTCAGGTGGCAGTTACGATAAAACATGCTAAATATTACGGCCTAGCGTACACGGCCGCCTGGGATATCTAAGCTACCTAGCCCTTTCGCACATAAAGAAACGACAAAATACATCGCCATCAGGCCCCGGCGCAACTAAAGCAAACTTACCGAAGAAATCCTCATTGCAGCAATCACTGGTGTGTTACAGGCTCGGTGCAAACTCCAGTAGGTACTGTTCACCATGCTTATTTCCTTTAGATGCATACATACCTGTAGTATCTGTGGTTTTGCCTCTCGACCATATGACGCACTTGACACTCTTGCACGTCACGCACAGTATCTTTTTTTACTTTACAGGCTCCCCTTCATGCTCGCCAAAGCATTCGGATTTTGTTACTTCGGTGTACGCAATCAGTTGCACTTCGTTAGGGAGCTTGATAATCGTCGTCTTCGTCCAACCGTTTGCAACAGCAAGAAAACCGCCCGGCACAAATGAGTCTCCTGGAGGGTTCATGCTCGTTCACTTGCGGAGCGCATCGCTCTGGACGTAAAACAGCGTTGGTTCCAGACCGAGATGCGCATCCGATATGTAGGAGATGCACATGTGTCACCAAGTCGTTGATTCCGCAGAAATCGCGGCGGAGGCAGAAAGGTTGTGGATCCTTTCACAACAGAAGGACCATTCTCTCTGCACTGAGAACCTTTTCACCACTGCGGCCACATCCGTTCTGACTCCTGAGGGCAGAAACCGGCTACAGCGCTGAATCATCCGTTGCCGAGCGTTTCCTGCAGGTGTGCATTCCGGCCGGGACAATGCCCTTTTCAGGCCGGGTGTGTGTATAAGTACCTCTCTGCCGAGCTTCGTAAATGAAATCCTATAGCTGCACGCTTGTAGATTACGCGAGGAGGAAGCGACAACGCCCATTGCACCATGCCGGCGCTGCGGTGACCGCATCGTGCTCGGTAACTCAAGACACCTCGCGCATATGCGCTGCTCGTAAGTCACAGAAGACGATTCCACCTAGCTCTGCAGCATCAGCAAACCGCTGGCTGCTTTGCCCATTGAGATCCCTCTCTCTCTCTGCCTCAGCTCTCTCCTGTCTGCCGAGAACCTGCACGCTGTGAGCATCTCTTCTGTCACGTCGAACACGGCCCGCGCTACACGCTTTTAAAATACGAAGATAGTATATGCGTGTGTTACGAGTGGATTGTGAAAGCACTAACATTCCCCATACTGCGTGAACATGATATACTGTAATCACTGTCACTACTTTCCGCCCCGAGGCCAAAAAAGAGGGGAGCTTTTGCTTTCTACCTGCGTTGCCGTGGCCATTTCGTATGATGCGCTTTCGCGTCGTCTGCTTCACTGCCGTCCAATGTGTTTCTCGCCCGCTCCAGCATGATGGCGCCACATCCTCCCGCAAAAGGCGGATTGGCATCTGGGTTTGAGGCTTATTTCCAGAAAAAAAGCAAATACTAAAAGTTATTTGACGTCACATCCGTCGAGAGAATCAACGAATCCTCCTTTCCACTTTGGTTCTGGGCGCGCATGCGCAGTTCACGGAGCCGGCTCTCTGCAAGTTCAGGTTGCAAACATTACCGCATATCTGCCACGTTGTTTACACCAACGTTACTAGAACACTCAGTTTCACAGCTCCCCATACCGCCCAGCGAAGGAGCGTGTCCTAAGTGGTGGTCGCGAGAACTAGCGGCGCAGCGGTCGACTCTTGCTCCTTCCCGGGCGCGTCGTCTGCTACACGCGGCGCGGAAGCATGGAGCGGCTAGCGTATAAATAGTTTTAGCGAACTGCGGTTGCGCTCTACATGGCTGCAATAAAATTATAACTAAATTACGAAAGCTTTGACTTTGAAGCTAAGTGTTACCTGGGAGAGCGTACTGCGAAATTTCCTCATTAAAGCCATGAAACAAATCTGACAACGCCGTCGACTTGCTCACCAACGCTGTTCGTTGCTTTGCCCTCTGGCTTCTGTTTTGTAGCGGGTATTCCAGTACTGATTAGACGAAGATTCAATGCCAGCAAACAGCCTACGTCATTGTCTAATCAGAACGTCTTCTTAGTGTCCTATTTTTGAGTCTGACGCGGAATAACGAGGCCGTTAGCATTTCTAAAAAAAAAAAAGTTTTGTTGCTTATCTTATACAAGAATGTAGGATGGGTGGAGTTAATTAGCGAATCAACTGAGAAAGGATTCAGCGGGAATGGAAATAAGCAGAGCAAAATCAAATAACTGAACAGACACGAGTCCCTCTCTAAAAAAACAACATTTATAGCAAGTTATGACAGGTAGTTGGGATATTATTCGCACAATGGCCTTGAGAAGTCCTCCCCCCCCCCCCCTCACGCACAGAGAAAACAAAAGAAGTAACGACACTATTTTATTGCTTGTAGAGGTAATTGTAATGAAATTCAACTGGTAACGCAACTAAAGAAAAATGACCAAAATGCAGTAATTGTCAACAACAGTAATGTGCAGATGAAGTGCAGCAAACAACAAGAACTCGATTTCCTTACGTTGATAAAAATTGCAAGAATCGACAGCAATTCAAAGAACAACACTGCATCCTCTTTGGCACATATTTGACTATACAGCACAACCTATAATTTTGTTTGAGGGAGAATGAGCACTTAGACATAGATTAATTCGGCAGTGATACAGCGAATACGATTGCACACATCTTATTTATATATAAACATCAAAATTCACGTATATTTATAGTAAGCACAACTGCAGAGAGCGAGAATTCTATCAGAGCAGCTCGGCCTTTTTCCTTCCTACTCTGACTTTTGCAAGCTCCACGCCGCTCTAAATCTTCTTCCGAGTTGTTTTCGAGGTTTTCTTTTAACTTCGCTATTTCGTCTTTCTTTTTCTTGTTTGCTGCCGAAGCTCGCAGAAGGGCTTTTCTTAGCAGTCATGTCTTCAGTTGTTGAAGTCGTTTTCTTTTTTTTTGCCCTCTTGCTTGCCGAATTTTTCTGCGCAGCCTTTGTGCGAATTGTTAGCACAGCTAGAGCAGCTTTTATGATGCATCCGCTCTTCGCATAAGCTCTGAACTGCGGCCTCCTCATAAAATTTCATTTCACTGGCCTGCTTAAGAAGATATGCTACCTATCCAACCCTTTGCACATTATATAAGAACTTTTTGTGCACTTTACTGGTATGCGCGTTCATTGCACATGACAACCGCTCGTCGATCACAAAAGTCTTTTCAACTAGCAAGTTTCCTCGAACTAGACGATGAGTTTAAAACAACCCGCATCTTTCATCTGTCTCTTCATCGCGAAAATACTCAAATTTCCATTGAGTTGTTGCCAAAGTTACAGACTCCAGGAAATCGAGATTGAAGTCGGAGTCCGTTTGTTCAGTGCTACTGTCCTGTTCGTGCTGCTCTGATACGGAGTCTTGTAGGTTCGCTTTCGACACCACTGTCGAAACACATGTGGAAGCGCGATCCTTTGGTGACTTTCTTTTCGGTATAGTAGAATGCTTCGGTATTGAAATGTGTGCTGGCAATGAAAGAAAAACCCTTGGTAGAGTGCCTGGTGCCAACATCCATTTCCCTCTATTGAAAATTACTTCCTTACCTTGAATTATATGCCGATAGGTCTTTAGGACGTCTTCCTCTTCGAAGTGCAGATCACAAACCTTGCATTTCGAAGTCAGTTTTTGATCCTTTCTGTGAAAGGCTTGCCTCCATTTTTTAAATTCGATAGGGTCTTTCGGTGGCGCGAAGAAATGACGGCCTTTCGAGTCTTCATTTCGATACCCACTTTTGCACCCTGGGGCAAATCAGGTTTGCATAGAAAGTACCGATGTCGCAAAATAAAAATAAAAAGAAACAATTCAGCCAAAAGCAGCCGACGCGCACTGACTGGCGCAGGCAAGTGTTTCAGAAGACCGCTGCAGCCGCCGACGCTGGCAGCCGCGGGGCAGAGAGTGGCGGCGAGGGAGCAAGAGTAGTTATAATTTTACTACAGCCATGTAAGTGCAACGGCAACACGTCGATGGGTTATGTGATACCTTGAGGCGCGGAGCCTTATGCAACCAAACCTCCCGCCATCTGACAACGTCATGGCAACACGTAACAGCTAACAGCTGCCCCTCTGGGCAGATCGGCTCCAGGCGCCCCGCAAGACTGATCTCTGGCGCGCTCCAGATAACCGCCCTCTCTGCTATCCACTGGCGAGGCAGGTCACCTGTACCGGCAATGCCCTTATCGCCAAATGGGCCTTAGAGGATTTTCTCCCGACAGTCCTCGTCCACGGCCTGGTCAGCGGCCTCAGGACATCGCCGAGTACGTCATCCGCCAGCGTAGTCTGCCGCATTCCCACATGAAAATGATTTTTATTTCCAGCTGGATTATGAAACTGGAAATGTTTCCAGCTGGAAACCTTTCTAGCTGGAAATATTTCCAGCCGGAAGCATTTCCGGTTTCAAAATCCAGCTGGAAAACTTTCAGCTGGAAGTTGGTAACTTCTAGCTAAAGGTAGGTTGCTGGAATGTTTGTTTGGTCTTCTGAAAGAATGAAAACTGTTGTGATACCATTTACTGGCAATGTATGCTTGAGTATACAGCGGCAGACCTACAGATCCTTGAATACTTATCTCTTTGTGTCCTGAATTTTTTCACTTAGCATGCGCCTCACACTCTTCTGCGCCAGGCAACCTGCAACAAAACAGTATATCCAGAATAGCTTTCCATCCTGAGGTAACAGTGAAAAACAGGAACGGGAGCAGAAGACGAGAAGACAAGCTGAGTGCCGTCTTCTCATCTCGTGCTCCTGCACGATGCCACATACATTGCTTTGTGGACTCCTGAGTAGGAGACTTGAAATAAGCTTAGCATATACAGCTTCCACCTTCATCGGAGTCAGCTGCTTTGCAGGTTCTTCATTGCTGCCCAATTTTGTTGGGGCTACTCTTCCACTTATACTTCTTTTTGCTAGCGTTTCAAGGCCCCAAATTGCCTGGGTAGCTTCTCTGACCATGATCGTAGGCTTTTTATTCTTGATAAGCTTGTTAGCTTGCTCTTTAATTATGTAAATTTTGTTTTGAAGATGGAACTAAAAAAGGAAAATACACAGATAATTATTTTCCAAAACAGCCAGCACTTCCAACAAGACTGTAGTTTAAAAGCAGTATTCATGCATTTTATAGTTGTCTCAATTAGTGGCAATTATATACTCGCACGTCCATCACGGCACAGCGAGTAATATTCACTGAAGCTAGTCAAAGCACAGGCAGCTGTAATACAAAACACTAGTTCAAGTATAGTACACACAGAAGTGATGACAGCGAAGTTCCAGATTTTAAAGCATACACAGGTTCTAAGAATGGTGAGTGCACCAAATTTAGCCATCAGCACATTTAGCATAACTAGACTGAAATCCTTCATTTACTTACACTCAGAATGTACTGCATTTTGCATAGAAGTTTCTGCAGTGGGGCCGGCACCTTCACCTGACCATTCGTTTTGATCAGGTGCATCCACATCAGCATCTGCAAGATACAATAGATCATGTGACGACACCTTGAGCAAAATCCAAACTGTAACGAAGTGTGTATGTGACCGAATCAGAAAAACTATCAGAAAAACATGCCTAGAGTTCATGATAGCCTCCTGGCTTTCTCCAGTTGGTTTTTCGGCCAGGGTAGCTGGTGCTGCGACAGGGGTTGCTGCGGCCATGGGAGATGCTGCAGCCACGGGGGCTCATGCGGCCACGGGTGCTGGGGCAGCCACGGGTGCTGTAGCAGTCACGGGGGCTGCGGCGACCATTTGCACCATGCCTGCAAGTTTGAAGAGCACCAATAGCAGTCATCTTACCTTTTTTGGCCCACATAAGTGCAGGCTTTCAAGCGACATTATTTTACAACTGAAGGCCATAGCAGCATGTCCACAAAGAGTTTCTGCAGACTTACCATGCTGGCCATCTGCTATCTTCTGTAGCATCTGCTGGACTGAAAAAAAGAATAAATTTTTAGAATACCTAAAATGCTCACACCAATACAAAATCGGATGCTGATGGTATATGACTTACATGAATACACTGCTTTGTAATCTCGCTTTCAAGGAAAGCCACATGTTTATTCAGCGAAAATATGTAGTCTTTTTGGCAATTATATTTTGACTTCCAGTGCTTCGCCTCCTTTTGTGCAGCCTTCAAATCTATGGATGATACCAGGCTCTCATCTGAGCTCGAAGTATTAACGTCATCGTAACTCTTGCTTTTCTGCCAATGGCGAAAGTGTTTGAACTACAAATAAGCATTGTGACATAGAACCATGTTTACAGCCGCAAGCTGCTTTTACACAGGACCTTTAATTCAGTCAAGATGTGCTATGCCATGTATAAATCACAATAAGCATTGCAGACATTACTTTGATGAATTAAAATGGTATCCAACACATTTAAGCAGAGAATTGAAGGGGAACTGAGAGGCTCTTTATTATACAATTTAAAGGAGCGAACAGTCTACGATTCCAAGGCAAACGTTGGAGATTTTTTTGTTTTGTTCTTAGGACTGACAACAGTTAGTCTTGTGATGATGTTTAGGGATAAAGAATATTAAATGCCAAGTGGAAGGAAAAACAATGCGCCGATGGTGGGAGTGAAGCCCACTTCATAGAGGCACCTGTCGGTCGCCTGCAGTGTGTACACCAACGGATTAACTGCAATGCCATGAGAAGCCACTGATGTGACTGGTTGGACGGCCTTTTTGAGTGGCATTTTTTGCTTCTGCATTCTTGAGCTGTAACGCAACTGTAGCTCTCAATAGTCTGTAAGTTGGTACTACAAATTCAAAAACTAAAAAAGTAGCAAAACTATGACTGAAGTTGTCAGCATCAACTGTCATCTACTATTGTAGGAATTCACCTCACCCTTTCGCTCAAGCTGCATGTTCCAGCAGCGGATGCAGCTGCATTGATTGCCAACGTGTATGTTGTGCATATTTTTCAAGCACAGCTGACAACTGCTCTTTTTTGTTGTGGCTTGGTACTGTCGTCTTTTCTTTGCACTCTGCTGCAAGGAAATGTTACAGCAATGATAAAACATGGAGTAAGGGATAATGCATGCTCAAAAACACTAACATGTGCTATATCACCACAAGCACAATATATAGCTGCTACAGAAAGAAAGTCACCTGCTTTGCAGCCTTCTCAGCAGCAGACATGTCTTCTTTGTCTTCAAAGTTAGATTTGTTAATTGGAGGGACTACCACTCTTCTCTGCGAGCTTGTCTTCCATCTCTGCTCTCGACTCTGCAAGCAGTTAACACCAGGCAAGACACTATTAACCACTATTAACAGCTCAATCATCAGGGATAGGAAACATTTAAAAAGAATACATGATGTTTATGTGCACGTAATATACCCCTGCATACTCAAAGGTGATGTTTAACAGATACACGCATGCACTTGCTATTTTGTAGGCTATAAGGAATAAAATAATCGCGCGCGACCCGGAGCGATTGATGATCGCTTTTGCCACGCCGCCTCGTCGTGTCAGTCGATCTCGCCGCAGCCGGTCTCGAGGGAGGGCGCGCGGAAGAGAAGCGCGCTCTCCCTCGAGACTGGCCGTGATCTCGCCCAGTCTAACGATCCATTACGTAATTCCATGCATTTATTCCGTATAATTCAGGAATAATTGGCAGCGAGCAACAGCAACCAAATTACAAAGATTTAAACTGCCAGAGTTTTCTCATTCACACCTGGTCCAACTTATTCAATAAAACTTGTGTTATGTGGATCGCTGCATACTGGCGGCATGCGGTCGCAGTTACTTACGATTGCAAAAACTAGGAAAAGCGGGCGTGTACGAAAAAGGTTGAACAATTTGGTCATTTACTGGCAAGCTTCAGAATTTGCACAGCAATTTATCCGCTATTCTCTTCGTCCTCCGGGTCGTCCCAGTAAGCACTGTATGTCTTTGTTCTGAAAATCTGCTTCATGCTTGGGGTAGAAGTCTGTAATAGCATCGGCAGGTATAACATGTAGCCGAAGACGACTGTCCGATGTATCTTCAACAAAGCGCACCAGCGTAGAACATTTCTCGGATGAATTCGAACATGCCGCTTGGGCCGGAAAAGTCACGAACGTCGCTAACACTTCGACCACGGAGACCGAGAAAACATGCAACGTGCAACAAATTATGGACGCACGCCTGCATGTTGCGCCACAAAGAAATACGTAGCGCCACCTGGCGTTCGTGGCGCCAAATTATCATCTATCAGACAGTCTTCTTGCCGACAGCTACGCATTTTATATCATTCAACTATTTTTTTCAAAATATGCAAACCTACTTTCATTAACAATACAAACTAATGATTTTGTAAATTATGAGGCTTTTAGTAAGAGGCTGGCATCACTGGCGTCTCCGCTTGGATTTTGGATTTGAATTTCTGCCTTTCCCTTTGTAGCGGGTATCTCTTCAGAGACCTCGGAAGCTTGATTGTGTTAGGGCTGGCTGATTCAATGTTAATGCGTTTTTCGAACGGTTCTAACAACCATCTAAAGCAACAACCTAGCTCGATTTTGATAGCCGATGGCTCCACGCAAAGGCGCAAGACGTATCTCGACCCAGGCTCAAACGACTGCGTGCCAAAGGCAACGAAATGGCGTTTGAACGCTGTTGCTTCGCCGCAACATCCAAAAAATGTTGCAGTTGCATCGACTTCGCAGGACCCGCTGCAGGACAGCCACAGAAGTGTGCCTATGTCTCACAGCAGTGAAGCACTCGATGCCGCAGCGCCACCGACTTCCCAGCTTCTTGGGCAGTACCCGCTTCAGGACGGCCGTACATCTTCGCCTACGCATGTGGGAATTGAGACTGCGCCGCTGTCATCTTCGCAGGACTTGCTGCATGATGACCAGAGAAGCGCGCCTTCTTTGTCCGAGTTCAGCAGTAATGATGAATCTTCTGAGGGGAGTTTCTTTTTTCACTCTCCCGACGAAACATCGCCGGTATCTCCTCCATCACTGCAGAACCTATACGACTGGGCTAATGCTGAGTCGAGTCAACGTTTTGGCACGGAAGAGTTGAATGCCCCATTTATTTATGGCGGTACTCTTACTAGACGCGATGCATTCATGATGTTGCTGGATGTTGCCATTAAGCATGGGCTATTCGTGGACAGCGATTGAGGCAATTCAAAAGTTGTTAAACAATCTCTTGGGCAAAACAGCGTTTCCCGAAAGTAAATATTTATTTAAAAAGTTCTGTGGTGTGGAAATGATTGACATTGTGTTCCATTTTTACTGCCCATACAGCAATTCCTTGCTGCCACAAAGTGCATGTTGGGCATGAACTATTGCGAGATGGAAGTTGAGATGGAAGTTTTTTTGTGAGTCTGCCACTAGATAAGCAACTCTCTACCATATGATCAAGCAAGACAGCAAGCAACGCAGTCATGACCACGTTAAGCCGTGCACACCCTAACAGTGGTATTATGACTGATATTACAGATGGCCACCAGTACCGCTCAGTGCATAGTCAAGTAGGCATGAGTGAGTATGACTTAACACTCACTTTGAATTCTGATGGAAATCCCGTCTTCAAATCATCAAAGTATAGCATCTGGCCTGTGAAAGTTACATTGAATGAACTGTCACCATTGCTTCACTGGAATAGTGTGATTATGCCATTACTTTGGTATGGCAAAGAGCACCCTGACATGACATTGTTGATGGAGGCCTGTCTCTCACCTAAAGAGACTCAACATCGAGGCATCACATGGATTCATGAGGGAAGGCTTGTACGCTCAAAGGTATGACACCATATATATAATTATCATATATGGCTACTCTTTGTGGTCTATTTTATGTTCCCACGATCCCTTAACCTTTAATAAAGGGCAGCTGCCAACACAAGCTGTGACAGTTCTCAGACATTTGTGGCAGGGGAAAAAAGGGGAGACGGGTTAGAGAAAAATGAGCTAACAGAATTTTCTGAAGTTCTGATAAGTTAAGATAAGCCTAACAAAATACACGAGTTACTATCCTTGGTGCGGTGCAAGCCCCCACACTCTATCACATCTCTTGGGAATGCCAGGACAAACCTGACCCAACGTTACTAGTGCCATGCCCGACACACGAGCAGTGGGAGGCGGCCCTGACCAGCGAAAACCTGGACCAGCAAGCCTGGATTATCCAGCTAGTCCGCAAGTCAGCTGCTGCCAGCGGAGCCCTGGACTAGGGGCACCGACCACCCAGCTCCTGCGAATTCTTACTGATTATTATGCTCATTAAAAGTTTTCTCTCTCTCTCTGAAGTTCTGATGTTCTGTTATTTGAAATATCTGATCACCATTAATTTGAAAACATGCTGAGTTCTTCAAATAGAGATCCTCTGTCACCTTTGTTGACACATGAGCAGAGCTTGACAGAAACAAAGTTCAGGATTTTATGATTATTTTACCAGCAGATTATAGAAAAGTGTATTTTGCAAGTGTTCTGCATATTGTTACCGCGGAACGCGGGACCAAAGTGATGTGCTCGCTGACAAAGACGACGACCGAGAAAGAGGACGACGCTCACAGAGTGGATACTGCACGGCTACTGAAGTCTTAGCGTCGAGTTCAGCCCATCGCAGTGCCGTTACATTAAGTACATCCCCGTAACATCTTGGTGGAGGTGCGGGGCACCAATGCAACGTCACCTCCGGGGGCTGCATTGGCTAGTTTCCCGTGAAGCGGCCGGCAGAGGACGGCGAGGAACTGCGGCTAGGAAGAGGTGAACGCGAACGGCGGGCTGGCGGGGAAGGAGAGCGACTGCACACAGGAGGAGGCGGAGTGGTATCGGTGCGGGGAGGCTCATAACGAGGCGTGAAACGGTGGTGAACGTAATCGGAGTAGCGGTCAACGTAAGGAAAACGTCGAGGTAGTGATGTCCAGCGGCTGCGGCAGTGGCGAGAGATGTGGGCAATACGCGAGCACGTGAAACAGATCGGCCTGTCGTCAGGGGTGCGCCACTCATCAGGATTGCGGTATCGGTAGCGTGGCGTGTAGGTGTTGCGCGTAGTGGTGGCGACCTTGGGAGGGACGGGGCTCGAACTGTGGTGTTCCACGGTGTGGCTATAGGGGACGCCCAAGTTGGCAACCTCTTGACGAACGAAGGCTTGAATGAGGGTTATCGTCGCTAGGTTGCTGTCCGAGGAGGGCGGGTTGGATGCAGCAGGAGCGAGTGCTTCCAGTTCACGACGCGCGATGCGGGTCACATTTTCAGTGTTGGAAGGTTGCCTTAGGGTCGGCAGATCCTCGCACGTGGAGGTAGGGGCAGTGTTGGGGAGCCGATCGAAGCGATGTGCAATGCGTCTGTGTTTGGCCTGCTCGAAATGTCGACAAACCTTCAGAACGGAGTCAACCGTAGAAGAGTCCCGACAGAGTAGAAGATTGAAGGCATCGTCGCGACTGTGCCTTTGAGGATGTGCCCCACCTTATCAGGTTCTGTCATGTCTTTATGAACTTTTCGGCAGAGGGCCAGAACGTCTTGTATATACGTAATATAAGGCTCGGTAGATGTCTGGGCACGTGTGGCGAGGTCCCTCTTGGCGGCGAGTTGACAGCCAACCGGTTTTCCAAACAGGTCACGGAGTTTTTGTTTGCAAACATCCCAGGAGGGTATATCTGCTTCATCTGTTTCGAACCAGACGCGTGCCATGCCAGTAAGGTAGAAGATGAAATTGGCCAGCATCAGCCTGTTGTGCTGGCTAACACGCTCATAAAGCAAAAGTCAGTCCTCGACATCGACCTCATCTGTACCGCAGAATGGGCCAAGGTCACGGGGGTGGGCTACGACGACAGTTGGAGTTGCGGAGGTAGATGGATCCGCGTCGGTTGTCATCGTGACGGTTCCGAAATGACGACCACTGCGGAGATCCAGCGTCAGATTGTGTCGAACCCGCGACCTCTACCAAGATGTTACGGGGATGTCACTTGGCACTTTTCCGCCGTGCCGGACTTCAATTGAACTCAAAGAGTG
The DNA here is from genome assembly GCF_055883805.1 of Amblyomma maculatum. Taxonomy (NCBI): domain Eukaryota; kingdom Metazoa; phylum Arthropoda; class Arachnida; order Ixodida; family Ixodidae; genus Amblyomma; species Amblyomma maculatum. Next base: position 39,837,770 of record NC_139346.1, read on the forward strand.
CAGTATTGGTCGCTGCGAAATTAAAGTGCTTGGCCATTTGGTGAATGCCACCGGCGTGCAACCTGATCCCGACAAAGTTCGCGCTGTCAGTGCTTTTCTATCTCCCCGTTCACCCCGTGATGTCCGGAGCTTTATAGGACTGTGCTCTTATTTTCGCCGGTTCGTCCCAAACTTTGCCGCTGTTGCTCGACCTCTCACTAATCTGCTGAAGAAAGGCGTTCTTTTCTCATGGGGACCAGAGCAGGCTAACGCATTCTCCACCCTCATCGCTGTTCTTACCAATCCTCTTGTGTTGGCCCATTCCAACCCGTCTGCCCCGACGGAACATCGCACTGACGCCAGTGGCCACGGGATTGGTGCCATTTTTGCACAGCGACAACGCGGCCAACACTGCGCGATTGCCTACGCCAGTCGTCTCTTCAGCGGAACACAACTATTCTATTACGGAACGGGAGTGCGTGGCTCTTGTTTGGCCCGTTGGAAAATTCAGACCCTATTTGTTTGGCCGACCCTTTACTGTAATTACCGATCACCACGCTTTATGTTGGCTCTCTTCCCTCAAGGATCCTGCTGGCCGCCTCGGCCGCTGGGCACTGCGCTTGCAGGAGTATACCTCTTCCGTTGTATACAAATCCGGTCGGCTCCACCAGGATGCAGTCTGTCCCGTTATCCCGTCGATCCCACTTCCTCTACTGACCATGAGTCGGACCCCTGTGTCTTCTCTATATCGGACTTTTCCCACATACCGACGAACAGCGCTTGGACCCCACCCTCAGTTCTCTTATCGACCGTCTCCTCACACACAGCCGTGACTCTTCCCTCGCCCTGTTCTTCCTTCATGGGAATACGCTATTCCGCCGCAACATGCGACCTGATGGCGCTGAGCACTTGCTGGTCGTTTCCCAACACCTACGCTCTGCCGTTCTCGAACAAATGCACGACGCCCCTACGGCTGGTCATCTTGGTCTGTCACGCACATACGACCGCGTGCGCCGGCGTTTCTTCTGGCCTGCACTCTACCGCCGCTTGCGACCTTTGTCAACGCCGGAAGAAACCCCCTGTGCTACCACCTGGACACCTGCAGCCGATTGCTATCCCGACTGAGCCATTTTCTCGTGTTGGCCTTGACCTCCTAGGACCCTTCCCCGAGACCTTGTCAGGAATCAAATGAATCGCTGTGGCCATCGATTATGCCACGGGGTACGTGATCACTCGCGCCATTCCAACCAGCTGCGCCACAGACACTGCTGACTTCCTTTTGTACGATGTCATACTTCACTATCCATTTTTCCCCCATGCGGACAGTGCAAAAGGCCCTAGAAGATTCAGACCCACTCGAGAAAACGGGTCTATGAGGATGTCGATTGTGGAAGTCCAGCTGGTAAAACTGATTGCTTTTTCCGGCGTTGACAGCGGTCACAAGCAGCCACGTAGCGGCGGACTGCGCGGTATAGGCCTGGCCAAAAGAACCGACGGCGCACACTGTCGTATATGCGAGAGACGCCTAGATGCTCGCTGTGGGAATGTCGTGAAGTTGTTCAAGGACGGCTGTGCGTAGGTGCTGAGGGACTACTAGTAGAAGGTCGGGGCCATCAGGTCGCATATTGTGCCGGTATAAGGTGCCATCGTGGAGCACAAAGGAAAGGAAGGGTCATGGCGATCGGCGCTGAGGCGATTGATAATATCGCGAAGCTGAGGGTCCTGTGCTGTGCTGTGCTGATGCTCCAGCACGGGCAGCAACGCAACATTTTATCCAGTTTAATGGATATTATGGTTGCAGCTGGTGCTACCACCCAGGGACCAATGTAGATGGTATTTCAAGTATCTGCAGAGAATGCAAGTTGTCACTGTTTACTTGATATCTTTTTTGTTTCTAAAAAGAGCAGCATATTCTTTGAAACTACACTAGCTGTCATTTAGCATGGAAAGTTGAGGGGGCCAACTGTGTACAATCTTTGACACATGAGATAAGTTTTATTCAGATAAGTTGTAAGGTATTGCAACAGGTACAAATCTTACTACATACTATGCATCAGGTTTTTTGTTACCCAATATAAAAGGGACAAATGTTTTGCTAAACTTATTAGAATGGAATAACTTTACTGGCCATAATTATATATAGTAGCAATTCGTCTCAATTAGCCACTTCTTAAACTTAGCTTTATAATTATGCACATATTTTATGGCTAGTGTAATCAGGATTCTATGGCCATTGATCTGCTTCATCTGTAGCACTACTTCTGACTGGCTGTTTATGCCTGAAATGGAGCTGAATCATGTGATGTTTCAGATAAGGACATGCAGTCGACAACAGCAGTAGAGTAGCGATATTATTTTGCTTGGTGTTTATAACAACATTTATCATGTTTGAGTACTATATGACAGTATAATGGCTATCTGATGCTGAAGGAGTTATGAGCATCTGAATAATGTGTATAGTGGCTCATATCAGAAAACGAATTAAAACATTGTTACATGCTTTAATGTAAGAATGCATCAGCATAAAAAATATTTCATAGCACTGAAAAAATGATTTTACTAGAAAAGGTTTTGGGGAAAATTATAACACATTGCTTTAAGGGTCACAGTATTTGTGGGCCTAATGAGTTGAGCATGGTCGACAGCAGTGGTGATTCAGTACTAGCCCAACAGGTCTGCTGCCATCACCTCCACTGGTTTGCTGATTTCTTTGTGAGACAAGTCAACCTAGTAAGACCTAAGTTTGAAAGAATTTGCCTTCCTGCTTTGCATGGTGCTAAACCATTTCATGGCAGCATGATCAAACCCAATTAAAGCAAGTGCTAATCATGTTCTTTTGTTTTTACTTCTACAGGTACTGTGAAGTACCCAGTCCTGACCGAAGTGACGAGGAAACTGTCCGACATCCAGAGATCCTACCACACTAATATCATTGTACGGGGGATGGATGGATGGAAACAACTTTATTTAATAAAAAGAAAAAAAAGTCTTCCAGGGTGGTCCCCTACTAGCCCAGGAGTTCACGGGCTTTTGCTTCACATAGAGCCCGATCTACCAGCCATTTCTGACCTCAGCCTCCCAGGAAGAAAATGTGGGATGGGGGATGGGGGGCACTGCCTGGGGGGAAGGACATTCCCACAGGTAGTGGAAAAGTGAGGATTTTGGCTCGCCACAGGTGTCGCAGTGAGGGGGCAAGCCAGGGTGAAGGCATGAGAGACGGTAGGGGGAAATGAAACAATCCGTCTGCAATTGTCGCCATGTAGCACTGGATAAGGGTGACAAGGTGCTGTGGGGTGGTGGCAGTGTCATGCGCTTGTGTTTGTAGAATGTGGTGATTTGGTGGTATGTAGAAAGGACCGATGCGGCCTCCTGCGAGGACTTGGGTGCCTGATCATCTGGGTCTCGGGTAGAGTTCTCGAGCCAGCGCATGAACGCGCTCATTACCGGGGATCGAGGCGTGCCCTGGGATCCACGTTAGATTAACCGTTCGGTCGAGAGAGGTGGCGGTGGTAAGAATATGATGCGCGGCTGGTGTCGTCACGCCGTTTAGGTAGTGGCGGTATGCCGCCTGAGAATCGGTACAAATTTTGGTAATGTCTTTGTTAATGGCTGAATGGGCAAGCGCGAGTGCGATGGCGGCTCCTTCCGCTTCTGCAGGCGAATTAGTTCGGATAGTGGCGGCGGCCCCACTCTGCCATCTTCGTAGGCAGCGATCGCAGTGAAAAATCCTACTTTAGAATTCCCTGCCGCGTCGACATAGAGGATATCAGAGCGGTTGCGGTATCTTTTGGTGTAATAGGTGGCTCTAACTTTCCGCCTTCCCTGATAAAGGCAAGCGCCCGTGCTGCGTGGTAGGGGCTTCTGGTATATGTGATCCTGCGTGCCCGGAGAGATCATGAAAGGTGTAGCACTTGCTGGGGTGGCGATGGGTGGATTGAGAAGGAGTTGTCGCAGTAGGCATTGTCCTGTTTCCGTGCGACTCAGGCGGAATAATTGGTTGGTGCGTTGAGCTTCTATTAATTCGTTCACGGTATGTGAGTACCAGTGGCCAGCAGACGTTCTGTGCTAACCGTCCGTGGAAGACGTAGGGCGGAGGTTACGGCCATGCGTATTAGGATGTCCGCCTGCTCTGTTTGGCGCTGAGTGAGTATAATATGGGAAGAGGTATGTGATTCGGCTAATGAATAATGCATTGGTCATATTGAGGGTTTCGCGTTCTGACAGCCCATGGTTGCACGCAGCCACACGCCTGATTAGTCCAGCAACCTGCTGTGTCTGTCTTTGCAATACTTGAAGGGTGGCGGTTGCATCAAGTGCGTTGTTAATGAGGAGGCAGAGAATCTTCATCTGAGACACAATGGACACTGGGTTTCCGTACATGTGAAGTTCAATGGGGGATCTCCAGGTATGGGTTTAAGCTGCATTAGTTCCGATTTAGTTGGGGAGCATCGGAGGCCTGTGTTTTCTAGATAGGTGGTGGTGATGTCTATGGCAGACTGAAATATATCCTGAGCTGTTCCAAGGGATCCGCCTGGTGTCCAGAGGGTTATATCATCTGCATATAAGGCTGTGTGGAGCTCTGGGATAGCAGCAAGGGCCTTTGCTAATGGCGCTAGGGCCACGTTAAAAAGTAGCGGTGATTGGACCGCCCCTTGAGGTGTTCCGCGGTTAGGCAGGGGGAAAGGCTGGGAGGCAATATCCCCAAGGTAAAGTTGTGCCGTGCTTCCCTGAAGAAAGGGCCGAACATACTGCCATATGCGCCTGCCGCAGCCCGTGGTGGCTAATGTCAGGATTTGGTCATGGCTTATCGTGTCGAATGCCTTGTGAATACCCAGGGCTGGTATGGCGCGCGTAGAGGCTGTACGGCGCTTAGTGTGTAAGAGAGAGTCTTTAAGGGCGAGAAGTACGTCTTGTGCCGAGAGGTTTGGACGGAATCCAAATTGAACATGGGAGAGAAAGCCTGTTGCTTATAGGAACGGTTGCAGACGATTGAGAATGACATGCTCGAAGAGCTTGCCGACACAACTCGTTAAGGATATAGGGCGCAGGTTTTGAAGAGCGAGGGATTTGCCCGATTTGGGTATAAATCGCATGCTGGCGTGGGTCCAGGTTGATGGGAGCGTCCCAGCGTGCCAGTGGTTATTAAAGAGTTCCGTGAGTTCCTGGAGAGAGACTTCGTCCAGATTGAGTAATGCCTTGTACGTTATGCCGTCCGGTCCTGGCGCCGTGGAGCGGCGAATCTTAAAGAGTGCTCGGCGAACTTCACTTAAGGTGATGTCAGCATCAAGTTCGGAGTTAGACGGAGGTGGATTTAGTGGATCTGCTGACTGAAGGGATATGGGTATATAGGTGTCCCTTAGTTGACCAATTACGTCGGTGCCTTTCTGGAGTTCTAGCTGTATCAGACGTTGTGTGTTTACTTGTGTCTGTGCTTTAGTGGTTGTTGGATCTAAAAGAGCGCGTAGGAGGGCCCACGTGCGTTTAGTGCTTAATGTACCCTTGAGGTCGTTATTAAGGGCCCCACTTCTCTAATAAATCTTCCTGGCTTTAGCCTCACTTGAGCTTGGTGCCCTGATTACATGCATTGCGTGCTGCTGGGCATTGCACGAAACATGACAGAACTCTGGCTGTCAGAGACAGGAGCTGATTTCTATTGTGGCAGGCCATCTTCAGTGGCTGTCATAAACAAAAGGTTTAGTGGGATCAGAATTCCAGGGTGCATAAATCGCCAGCTGAGATCACTACTTCTGAGAAAGTATTGGATTAAGGCATCAGAATGGCAGAACTGGCTGCTGTATTACAGCATTCCATGTCTTACTGATGTTTTGAATTCTGACAATTTGCAACACTGCAGCCTCCTTGTTTCAGAAGTGTACATTATCCTTAAGGACTCAGTTTCTAATGCAGATGTTGAAACAAGTTCCAGGCTGTTACCAGAGTTTGTTGTGACTGTGCAGTTTCTGCATCGGACCACCTTCAAATTACCAAGCGAAGATCGGAAGATGACAGGAGTCTGACAGTACCAACGTTTTGGTGAGCGGACCACCGATTTTTCGATTATCGCAGCACTTCCATCGACTACGCCGGCGTTAGGCTTAGCGCGGCAGCGGAGGAGCGAGTGGGACCGAGAGCGCCCTGCGGCTGGCGGCAGCCACCGCGGGGGCGAGGATCTAGACAAAGGAGGTCCATCCGGGCCAACATTACACATAAGCAAGTTACAGCAATATAAGAATACAAATTATTAGCTACTGACACAGACGTATGGGCGAATTATATAAGCACACAAATATACCACGTGAGCAAAACAAACAATTTTACTAGCAGGCAGGAAACAAAGCTGCTGAAATATACCATCATACACGTAATCAGCAGCGCAATTAGGGGGGAAAAAGAGAAAGAAATTTATAAAAACAGCAGATGAACTAAAAACAATAAACAAATGGCAGTGTGGAAGAATTCAATGTTCTATGTTAACATCAGATTAGCTAAAGCAGATTTAAACGCAGAATGGTCACTCACTTCAACAACCGATGGGGGAAGGCGATTCCATTGTGCCGATGTGCTGGGGATGAATGAGTTGTAGAAGTGATTTGTTTGGCACGAAGGAATACCAACCTTATGACGGTGATCGATCCGAGCAGACATGTAGCAAGGAGGCGTAATGAATTTTCTCTTAAGGATGGGGTTATTATAGCAGATCTTATGAAATAGACAAAGACTGAATATATTTCTACGTTGAGACAGTAGTGGCAGTGATAAGCTTGATTTCATAGCAGTGACACTAGAATTACGATGATAGTTAGAGAGAATGAAACGGGCCGCACGGTTCTGAGTAGATTCGAGTTCATAGATTAGTGTCTCTTGGTAAGGGTCCCAGATGGATGAAGCATACTCCAGTTTACTACGAACCAACGATTTGTAAAGGAGCAATTTTACGGAACTGGAAGAAAGACTAAAGTTACGACGTATGTAGCCTAGCATGCGATTAGCGTTGTTGGTTATGTGATCTATATGAGCCTTCCAGTTAAGATTATGGGAAATAAATACACCTAAATATTGATAACAAGGCACAGACTCAAGGCTACTATTATTAAGAAGGTATGAGGGTAATAAAGTGTTACGACGAGAGACACGCATATACTTGCATTTGTTAATATTTAGTTCCATGTTCCACCTGTTAGTCCATTCAAGGGCATGATTAATATCGGATTGAAGGAGAGCGACGTCAGAATCACTGTTAATTTCACGGTATATGGCACAGTCATCCGCGACAAGATTTATTGTTGAGCATAAGTTATCAGGTAAGTCATTGATATATATAAGAAAAAGAAGAGGCCCTAGCACAGAGCCTTGTGGCACGCCTGATCCAACTGGAGAAGTGAAGGATGATGTGTTATTAGCAGTGACAAACTGTGAACGATCTGTAAGAAAAGAATGCAGCCACCTGAGAACGTTAGGGTCAAGGTTAAGTTTACTTAGTTTCAGAAAAAGCAGTTGATGAGAGACCTTGTCAAAAGCCTTTGAAAAATCAAGAAATATGCAGTCGACAACGGAACCCCTGTCAAGGAATGAATTTAGATCATGCGTGAAGGTTAAAAGCTGCGTTTTACAAGAAAACAACTTTCGAAACCCATGTTGACTGTCAGTAAAAAAATTATTAGAATCAAGGAATGATGCAAGGTGAGAGTAAATAACATGTTCCATGATTTTACACGGAATGCTTGTTAGTGAGATTGGTCGATAATTATGTGGGGAATGTTTATCTCCGGACTTATGCAACGGAATCACCTTCCCGACCTTCCAGTCCCCCGGTATGCAGGCTGTTTGAAGCGATTGCTGAAATAGGTTAGATAGTATTATTGCGCTGTACACTTTGGTTTTAATCAAGAACTTGGAATTAATATTATCAACACCACATGATGAAGAAATGTTTTGTTTTTCGATTATTTTTTCCACACCAACAGAATCAAAGACAATAGAATCCATTGGCAAAAAATCAGCACTGGTATATGCAGGGGTTTCAGAACGCACATATTTAGAAAACGCTGAAACGAATACACTGTTAAGGACATTTGCACACTCATTTGGGTGGATTAGCTCGTCACTAGAGTCTTTAAGGCTGATGGATGAAGTGTCGTTTTTGTTAACTAAGCTCCAAAATTGTCTAGGGTTATTGATTAAGAGGGAAGGTAATGTGTCATTGAAAAATACATCCTTGGTGTGCTTGAGTGCAGTTTTATATTCAAGGGCCGCGGCCTGATAAGCAGACCAACGTTCTTGGGAACCGGTTAGTTTTGCAGAGCGGAAAATGCGTTTTTTCTTATTGCAAAGCAGTTTTAACGATCGAGTGAACCATGGTGATTGTCGATTACAGGTGATGACTAAACGTGGAACATATTTTTCGGTGAGCGCAGCAACTTTTTCTTTAAACAAGCTCCAGTTTGTATTCACGTAACGATCGTGAAAGCTTGGTAAGTAATCATCAAGAAAAACAGAGAGTTCATGGTTAATGGCATCAAAATTAGCATTTTTATAGTCGCGGATATATTTTTTGTGGTTACTCTGATGAGGTACGGTGCAAGATAAAGAAAAATGAAGCAGTAAGTGATCACTTAGCCCTGGTAGGAACGATAAAGGCTGAAAAAGATCAGGCGAAGTAGTAAGAATTAAATCAAGGATGTTAGAAGTAGTCGACATGATCCGAGTTGGCTGCATCACAAGCTGGGACAAGTTGAAATCACTGCACAAACTCAAAAATCTATCGCCTTCACTGGAAAAAGGATTACAATAAGAATTTACATCACACCACACAATGTTAGGTAAATTGAAGTCGCCTAGTAAAATGAAGGGACTGTTTGGATACCGCACAGTAATCATATGGATGACATCATGAAGGTCGTCGGCAAAGGTTGGTGAACTGGAAGGCGGACGATAGCAAGTACCCAATATCAATTTCTTGGAGCACGTGCGAATTTCAACCAAGACTAGTTCTAAATCGGTTGTACAATGGATAGGAAAAGACAAAATAGCATCACAGACGGCGATAAGCACGCCTCCACCACACCGAGCACCCCTGTCACATCGATAAATGTTGTAGCGCTTTTGACAGTCAAAGAGTTCACTGCTATCAACCTTCGCAGACAGCCAGGTTTCAGTAAGGCATACTATGTCGGCATCACAAGCATTGATAACAGAGCAAAGATCGTCGCGTTTTGGAAGTATGCTCCGTACATTTGTGAATAAAAATGAAAGTTGGTTACTGACGGGTAACTTTATTCCACTGCCCCTCGCGTAATGCTAATCAGTGATGGGCTGAGCGGATGAGGTGGAAGGAATAGATAGTGCATACATGTCATCAGAAGATTCGACCAGTGGCGTAAAGACACTGAAAAATACATGCACGCAATCATCAAAGGGATTGTAGGTGCAACACGTTTTGTTTATGTACAATTTATTGAAGCGAAGTTTGAAGGTTAATGGTTGGCTTTTGCCAAATTCAACCAGTTTCTTCCTAGCAAGACGAGTAGCGACGGAATAGTCTTCACTAACTCCAATTTTTTCTTCCTTCAGCTTAGAACTAGCGACGAGTATTTTCTGTTTAAGCTTGTAAGACGAAAATTTAGCAATAAGTGGTCTGCATTTATTCGGAGTATACACGCCGAGCCTGCGTGCTCTTTCGACCAGAATTTCGGTGGATGGAATTTTCAAACACGACGAAAGCATGCTAACCAGTTTTTCCTCTGACTGAGCCCAGGATTCGGATTGTGTGTCTGATAGGCCGTAGAAAAGAAGGTTGTCTCGCCGCTGCCTGTCTTCAAACTCAGCCTGCTTAGAGTGCAGTTGAGAGTTTTCAGTTGAAAGACGATCAATCGACTGGCGAAGACGCTGTAGCTCATCCTCAACTGCCTCAAGGGTGACGGTTTTGCGTTCAACCCCTGTTAGCCTTCTTTCTATATCTGCCAGATTTTCTTGAAATTTAGCCTGTGTTTTTTTAAGATCGTCAACAGACTTGATTAAATCATTCTGATCCCTTTCCATTTTTTCAGTCCGCGTGTTCACTGTTTGCAATATTGCAAGTATATCGTCCATTTGCATAGAACCAGAATCTGACGGAGAAAACACAAAATGCCGTACGACCTAACTAGTGCAGATTACCCGCAATACCGTGGGTTTACTTGCCAAAAAGTTTTTCAGGGTCAACATTCATTGCTCCTGAGTAACCGACGCACACTACAAGTACAAGCTGGAAAGACTAGCTTCTGTACTAGCCCCAATTTTGATTTTTAGTGAAGGAGGCCAGGGATCTTAGCATAATCGCGACAAATGCAATCGAGAGACTGTACTTTTCCAGTTATCACTGACAATAAAAAGATTATAGTACCGTATTTCTGACTGTCGCCAGCGTGTGAAATGATGGAGCCTTGCAGACTGTTCAGCATGCTGCAGAGGACAATTAACCTTATTTTTATACAATGAACATGTTGCCGCCGCAAAAATATCGATGAGTAAGCAGGAATAGAAAACGCAGCGTCAGGTGACGCGTTATTACGGGGAGTGAGAAAGGCGCCTTACGTCGCAAAGAACTCTGTTCTTTCTAGGAATAAACTTCTTTCGACTAATCCTGTGAATCCACTGACTCTTGCGCAAGCCTTGAGGTGTCGTGAATACCGCATAACCATCTTCAGGCCGCTTGCTGCAGTTGTACGCGTAACAGCACGGCATAGAGATTGCAGGCTGCAATAAAGCACAGCGCGCAATATTCGCTTGCCGAGCCTAGGAGAAAAATGGCGCTAAAGGAAAAGAAAAACATAAGGAAAACGCCGGACGCGCGTTGGTTTCCAAGGACAACGGCAGGGAGAGCAATCGTCGCTCAGGAAACCGGACGGAAATCCGGCTTTCAGCGAAGTGGCGCGCAAGGGGCGAGGAGGAGGCGAGGAAGTAGCGTGGCGGCGGCAAAGTTCAACCCGTGTCCGCTCCCCCCCCCCCCCCCCCCCCCGTGAATATCCCAAAGTTCCCAACCAGCCAACTAACCAACCAACCAATTGTTGGCGTTACTTTCAAAGTATCAAGGGGTTTTAGCGTTGCCACCGTTCGGGGACAGCCGCGCGCGGAGAGCTGCGCCTGGCTGCGCTTTCAGGGGTCGGTGTGGTAAAAGCCTTTTATTTTAAGGATATAAGAGCTCCGCTTCACACAGTTTGGCAACACGAATTAGTATATACTGTCATGTCTAGTGCGAGCATGCAGGCACTTAGCGCTTGCTCGGCAAGGATGTATACTGGAGTGTACCCCGAAAAACAATGTGACGGTGGGTCAAGGCCACTCGATTGGAGAGCTTGCATTACCGTGATGTTGCATTCGGATCAAGTTGTTTGTCACATGAAAATGTCACCCGGCTGTGAACAATTCAAAGCCCTTCAGCTGCCATGGTAGCCTAATGCATAACCACTTAACTATGTCGCGAATTCCGTGTGTCATTTTCATACCATTTACTCATTCCTGCATACAGCTTTTATACACAAATTGATGTCAACCTGTTTTAAGCTGACAGCGCAATCCAATAAAAATATATCGTCCTACTGTGAGCGACCTCTGTGAAAATTCGACATGTAACCAACCTTTCTATCTCATTCTGACAAATGTTACGTTGGAAATGTGATGTTTATTAGGTTAAATCTACATTATAACCTGGATTCTTCGACTCACTTGGAGACCTTAAACTTTTTACGCCAGAAGGCTACCCGTCATGGCTTCCCGCATTTTGCATCACCGAACTAAGCGCGCTTCATAGAGCCGGTCTGCCTCAAGGTGCTACGTATATGCGCCGAAAGATTTTATTACTATTTTTATTGGCTGCTCGCATACCCGTACAATTTTTGCTGGTTTGTAATTTTCATTGGAAGAACGCGCATCGAGTGTCCCTGTTGTGAAAATTTTAGCTACGAGCACAACAATGTTCAAGATTCAGGGCGCAACTGCAGCCGAGTAGGCTTATTAAATGGCCACACCAAAAAAGGAAGAAAATTACCAATTGCAGATGGAAAACCTTTCATGAGAGAGGTTTATGCCATAGCCATACGGTCGCTCCACTGTTGAGTTGACATTTCTAGTCCAGCTCGCTATCAGTGGGTGCCGCAACTTAACATAGCGCCTCAGCATGGACACGATCATTGTTTTCATCGATTAGCTGCAGGTACTGTGTACAGTGAGAAAACAATGATGAAATCAAAAGTTACACAGCTTGCTACTTCACCTGACCTCTTCAGACTTCATCATCCTGTTAATAAACGTGCTCGTAAGCTGACACAGCTTGATTACTTCTTTTGCGGGGTACATCAAGCCTCCTTTGTCCTTGTTTTCATCAACCTGTAACTGGTCCAGTTGACTCATATTTCCTGCAACAGGCTTTTGCACGACTGACATGTCGCCTCAAAACCATTACCAAATATCGCATAAATTAAGCAACAACCTTGTAGTAATAAACAAAACTTGGGGTTCTTAAATCTCTTTGCAGAGCCTCGTTAGAGTACCCGCTTTTGCTACCTGCTTATTCACCGTATCCCGTAATTGCTGCCTCTGTCGCATATCATTAGAATGCAGCCTTAAGCCACCGCATTATATGAAATAGCACCCTACACGTAGCTATATAAAGCCCCTCTTTACTGAAGCCGTACGAACGTGCCCTATAGGAGTATAGTGTGCCTGACTTGGGATCTAAGGGTCCCATTTTTAATTCCCATTTCACCCTTACATCTTATTGATCCTCGCTGATTTGGCAGCTCCTGCCACATTGAACATGTCATGTGTTCTCATTTATACATGGCAGCAATTGAATTACAGTAATGAAATTACTGTAATTTAATTACTTTTCTCGGTAATTTGTAATGCAATGAATTCCTTTTTCTGGTTGGTAAGTTAGTAATGTAATGAATTACTATTTGGCAGTAATTTCGCAGCAAAAGTAATTAATTCCTTTCGAAATTACTTTTACTAAAATGCGCCACTACTCCTTCAATAGATGACGAAGTAGAGTGCCGCGAAAACAGGAACGGCGTGCGGCAAGCGAAGCCAGCGTAACGGATCGGCAAAGAGGGACAGAGTTGAGCAGAGCAGTGCGTCTGAGACCTCAACCATTCTCCAAGCAGCAGGATACAAGGCGTAAAGGGAATGTTGAAGGGAGAGATGGTGCAAAAAGGCTGGAGCTGAAAACTAGTTTGGAGCGCGGCGTAGCGCCACTCCCTGTTGCGTCGGCTAGGGCACAGTGGTGCCTGGTTACACTCAACACCACGGGGCGAATGAGGATTGAGGTTCGGGGAGATAAGCGGAAGAGTCCATGACGTGAGGCACCGGGGCTTGAGCATTACTGAGCAGTCAGCACAAATGTACCGACGTCGATTCTTGGGAGTGTGAAAGCAATAAATAAGCTAGCTTCTTCGGGCCCTTCAAATGGCGGAGATAGCTTCGGGCCAGCACCGTTCGACCGTGTTTTTTTTTCTTTTTTGCTGTAGCTTTCTTTTTGTAATGGCACATACTGTAGGATAGAGAGAAGGAATAGCTCTCTGGGACGGAATTTGGCGGGAAGACGAAAGATTGTGTGTGCTTCGTGTCTGGAGAACAAGTTGTTGTTTTGTTTACTAGCTTTGCTTAGTTTTTGCATGGATGGAAACTGGAAAGTAATTTAAAAGTAATTTAATTACTCAGTAAAAGTAATTGTAATGTAATTTCATTACTTTTTGAGAGCAGTGATGAGTAATGTAATTTAATTACTTTTCTGCGATTCTCAGCAAAGTAATTAGCAATGTAATTTCATTCCTTATCAAAAGTAATTTTGCCATGTATGTTCTCATTGCACCAAAGGTGTCTGGCCATATCACCAACGAACGTGCCTCTTACCAGAGAAGTATTTTACCGACTTTCCGACGACAGAGCGGGCGCCGGATTTTCTGTGGAATGTGGCTTTTCAGTTTATCGCATCGACTCAAACAGTCTCAAGAGTATAAACAAATGTGTATGCACAGGCTTCTTTGCTTGCAAGGCCACTCAGAATAGCGCGGAAAAATTTAGAACAAATTGTATGCTTATATATAAAAAAAAAACGCTTCGTACCGTTTTCTGATATGTCCTCGCAACATATCGTGCGAGAAAAGCTTCTGTTGCTATTTTATCGTGTTCATCTGCTTCACAACACATCGTTAAATTCCTAGGTAACTAAATAGATTAAACAGCTTGACGGGAACACAGTAAAAGAGGACGACACAACTAGCGCGGTTGTGTCGTCCTCTTCTCCTGTGTTCCCGTCACGTTGTTTGAACTGTTAACCTATAATTAATCACCAACAATTCCAATCTGCTGTCCGCGGTGGGTGGGATTTTGGACAACTTTCGGCAGAATGGGAGAGGTCTGGTTTTCACTCATGAACTTCCTTCACAGGGTTCATTGCAGTTTTTAGATATTAACGTTACTTTAGGGAATGATCATGTTTGTTGGTTGTACGCTCCGCGGGCACAGAAACAACTTTTGCCCTACTCTTCGGCACATTCTAAAACTGTTAAAAGAGCTATCGCTAGCTAATGCTTAGGGTCTGCCCTCACGAAGTCGTGCCCGCATGCTGTGCAGTCGAGTTTTAAAAGGCAAATACAGCGGTTGCTGTCTGCTGGGTACCCCTGCGCGGTCATTATGTCAGTGACGGAAGCCCTGCTCCGGAAAACCAAGCGAGCCATGTTTGGAAAGAAAACTGCTCCGGTGAGAAATACGACTAAATCTGTAGTGGTACCGTATATGCATAAGATTGCGCACCACGTGAAGAAAGTGGCGAACAGACATGGCGTGCCGGTGGTGTTCTCCGCTCCGAAGAAGATGGCGGAGCTTTGCTCACGCATTTCGCGTGCTGGAAAACCGAGCGGTTGTGAGAAAAAACATGCTAAGCGGTTTGTCGACTGCTGCATGGAGGTCGTTTATGAGATCCCGCTGACCTGTGGGAAGGCCTACATTGGCCAGACCGGGCGCTGTATTAATGATCGAGCAGGGGATCATATGCGGGCTTTAAGGAGTGGAGGGTCAAATTTGGCAGCGCATTGCGCGAACTGCACTGCGTGCGAGCCGCGACTGGCTGACATTAAGATTCTGGGCAGAGGCCGTGACAAGACAGCGCGTGAGCTTTTGGAGGCATTCCATATCGGGAAAAGGGGAGATAGGTGCGTCAGCGATACGTCGATGCGGCTCTGGAAGGCAGAGATCAGTTTTCTTGATCGGGTTTTGTGATATTCCTTGATCATGTTTTGTAATATTCCTTTTTTTTTCTCTGTTTTTATGTGATTGTTATGTACTGCGCATGACCCCTTTTCAGCATATATTTGCTGTTATTGCTGCAATAAACCAGATGTGAGTTAGCGCGTGTCCTGTGTCTTCTTCTCTTGTGTGTGTCTTGCCGTGCGCTTTATCTTCAGTCAAATTTGTTATTTCAATAATTTCTTTTCAGACGGATTTAATGTGTAGGCCCAGTTCGGGGCTATGCTCTGCATCTGGAGGCTATGTACTGGGGGCTCTGAATACATCAGAGGTTTCTGGTACGTTATTTGGGTATTAACGAAGAATTTCTATTACGCATTCTCCTCGCGAATTCAACTATATCCTGGTGAAGTTCATATTCATTAAATCTATTGTTCGTTGGGCAGAAGGCTAGGCCTCATCTTATTTGTTTATCACTATTGCCTAAAGACTTAGCAATGTCAATGACGTTGCTGCCGTCTGTCCTCTTGTAGGTGAAACGCGTCCCTGCTACTAAACTGTAGGAGTTAAGCCTGGCTTGCTTGGTGATCTTTTTCTGGCGTCAGCTTTTCTCTTATGAATTCACTGTGCTTTTTAACTACAAGTTTTGTTCTTTCCTTGTCACTTATTCTTCCATGGTTAGTGTTGTTTTATTCAGTTGGTGGTAAACGCATCCACGTGCTCTTTGACAGTGTTGTGACATGAAATTTTTTCCTGCGCTGCACAGAGAAAGACAAGTCCATTTGTCGAAACGTTGGCTCTGCTTGCGAACTTACCCTTGTTCAGTGTTTTGCCGTTTTATGATATTTGAGCAGAGTAACTGCATTGCTGCTACTTTTCGATGCCGCACAATACACAGGATTGCACTTTGTCACGGCCCGCCGCTGTGACGAAGTGTTTACAGCACTCGACAGCCGAACCTAAGAATGCAAAATCGGATGCCGGCCGTGGCGGTCGCTTTTTTATGAAGGTGAAAATCAAGACATCCGTGTGCAGTGCGATCTCACAGCACGTTAGGAACCCCAGGTGGTCTTAATTTCAGGAGTCATGCACTACAGCGTTGTAACAGCCTGAGTCGGTTTGTGACGTTAAACACTACAAATGAGACCAAAATACAAACCAACCTATACTACGGAAAGTTGAGCTAGTTGGTACATGATTGCAAATTACGAGCGCTGCGACGGAGAACAACAACGAGAGAGTAATGACAAGGACAGGCGCTTTGCAAATTTGCAAACAAACCAACCTGTCATGCATTTGAGATTAGCCAGATGATTACTGTTTGCCATGGTCCACTGAGAACAAAACGTTTACCAGCACGAAAAAAGAGCAGTTCGCTTCAATAATAATCTGAAGGAATCACTATAGTTACGTCCGTAGCAAATAATGAGAACTGAGCCTAATGCATTGCAGGCCACGGGCATGCCAACAACCAGAATGTTCTTAATTTTAGGTTGTTAGCAGCACCGGGCAGTTACAGTGCTTGGCTCGACACAGATCGTAATCTTAAAAGAAAAAGGCAACAACGAATAAATGCAATGGAAAGAGCGCTAAATGTATGTAGTTTTTTGGTTGGACCTTCGTTTTAGATATTTCAGTGCCGACTGCAGGAGAGACGATTCCTCATTAAACTGTTTGTGATTTCCACTGACGCAGCTTCAGTGGTCTTCAGTTTTTAAAACAAAAGCAGTGTTCTTCACTCCTAAACACAAAGCCAGTATTTTGAGACAAACATTTGAATTTCACGAATAAAATCGATAACCTTTCTTGCACGCTGTCTCTGGCTCAGTGTCAGAATTATGTCACCTTTGCCTCTATTTGACGCCTGGTGTAGTGGATCACGCCGTAGGGCACGAAGATGCATAAGTTGCTGAATGTATGTCACGCCATATTTTCTATTGAGTGCCTGCTTGGTGTTTAATGGAGCTTCTACATTCTGCAGTGATGATGGTGTTGTTGGGAAGATCTGCTGTTTGGATTTTCATCTTCTTATGTCTTGCTTCCAATGACAAGACTAGAACCCACATAGCTGTGCCGACAAGGCTGAGAGATCCACAAATGATGAAGAGCCAGTCGTAGGCTCCATGTTTGTCTCTGAAGTAACCTGCAAAAAGAGCATCCCATGCTGTCACGCGCCAGTGAAAAGACTGTCTAGCTACATCATGTGGATAGGGAAAAGCGAAGAATAGTCTGGTTTAGTGCGAAGCGAGGTAGAGGCAAATGTTTGTTTATCACCACACCGTACAATGTCGGACTCCAAAGCACTCTCGCCATGAGTGTACAGGAACATCTTATTGGGAATTCGCCCGTTTCTCATCGCATCAGGAGGTACTGTTCCTACCTGAAGAGCACCTTACCACTGTTACCGCCCTTGACTCATACAGAGACGAACGCCTTCATACCGTCAGTATGCAGGTGGTCTGCTTCTGTTGCTGTGTTAGTTTGTCGTTCTTAATAGACGATTCGTCGTAGGCAAACATCGCGTGGAAGAAATGCTGTTCGTTCTCTTTTTCTTACAGATTAGATGTCGAGGAAAAATAAAAGGCATCGACAAGAAATGGATGAAATGAAGTTTAGGCTTAAACATGCGAGCCTTATTGACAAAAATGCGTAATTTCATCACATTGTTTTGTCGGTCGCATTTATTGTTCCTCATTCTCTATTCCATCAAACCATTAACTTTAAATTAGAGGTATTTCTTTGTATATTAGGGTCGAGGGTGTCATAGCCCACACATGAATTTATACTTGAAATACATAGAAAAAAATAAATAAAAATGGAGGACACCTAATTGGTATCGACTCTGATAAACTGATGGTGTAAGAATCTCGATAATAGTGACACACTCACGCCATGCATAACATCATAAATCTGAGTCCAACAGTGTGCCTAACGATGCCACCACCCGTGATAAACTCAGTTTTATGACGACATGAGTTCGAGTACTTTTTAAGTAGTACAAGTCAATGACTACGCGTTCTTGTTTCCATGTTTTACAGTGCATGCGACACAAGAAAATGTACGTACCCAAAAAGGAAGGCTTCATAAATGACAGCAGTCCTGCTGAGGCGATGACCATTCCAAACGACATGGACAACCTTTCTCGCCCGAAATAAGACGCTATAATCATCGGGAAAAGGACCATGCCAATTCCGACGAGAAAAGCTATACCCAGTGCTGCTGCAAATATTAGCCATGGAGTGGGCATCACTGGTACGAGAATAAGGAGAACACCTTCTGCGCCCAAGAGGAGCAGCATGACAGCTTTGTTCCCAATTAAACCATGGTCTACAGCGACCGGGACCATGAGTCTCCCAGCAATTTCAGCGACCGCTTCCGCTGATGACATCGTCACGGCGGTGGACACAGGCAGCCCTCGATCGATGGCGAAGTCGACAAAAAGCGCCACATAGCAATCGAAAACGAGACTAAAAGCATTGAAGCTGTACATGATGACATAAAAAATAGGTTCTTTGAAGATCGTAAACCCATAATGCAGCGTTCGGCGATTTCCTTCATTACTGCATACCGGTGTATTTTCGGCTATTTTCTCGGTTTCGGTGGAGTTATTCCTCCAACTTGGGGTACGTGGGAAGAGGGCAAATGCTAGACCGTTCATAAGGACGGCTCCGAAGATCAGGAGGGAACCGCGCAAGCCATAGGCTCCGGTGAGGTACTCCAATAGCTTGGGAAAAAACAACGTGCTCATGGTGACACCCGTGTAGGTGAGGCCCGTGGCAAGACCCTTGTGCTTGACGAAGTGCTCGTTGATTACTGTGGGCGCAACGATGAACACCATGCCGCTTCCGATAGCTGCGATAAAGAATTCATAAGAGTAAATGGCAGGCGTTAAAATGTGGCGTGCGAAAAATTTATTCGGATAAGACCCGAGTGCGGTGTAAGTATATCATTAGGTGTTGACAATTCGGTGCGAACCAAACATGTTCGCCGCTCCTCGTGATTCCTATGAAGGAGGAAGGCGCCACTCGACGGTGTCTTGTGAAGCTGCCGTACTGTAAGTATTGCCAGAACTATAAGTGCTTCGGCGTATAAGAGCTAGTAAGTTTACGCCATTTCGTATTGTATTGCTGAGACCACGTGCATTGTCGGATCGGCAGCAAAAAGCCGCCCCCGAAGAACTCGGGGGCGGCATCAAGTGCATTGAGTAAAAGATTTTGTCATTCATCCACACGCATCATAGTTAAATATCATCATCATCCTGACTATACCCACTTCAGGGTGAAGGCGTACCCCATATTCCTCCAATTGACCCGGTACTGTGCTAGCCATACTCATTTAACCCCTGAAAACGTCTTAGCCTCAACCGCCCGCCTAACTTTCTGTCGCCCTCTGCTACGCTTCCCTTCCATTGGAATCCAATTTCTTACCATAAGCGACCATCGATTTCCTCCCTTTGCACTACATGTCCTGCCCATGCCCATTTCTTCTTAATTTCTACTAGAATGTCAGTAACTTGAGTTATTTCTCTGACCCACTCTGCACGCTTCCTTCTCTTAATGTTACCCCTACCATTATTCGTTCCATAGCACTCTGAGTTGCCCTCAACTTAAGTAGAACCCTCTTGGTTAGCCTCCACGTTTCAGCGTCTTAGGCTAGTATAGGTAGGATGCAACTGTTGTATACTTTCCTCTTGAGCGATACCGGTAAGCTGCTAGTCATAATCTGCGAGTGCTTGCCAAATGCCGCTTCATCACAATTTTATTCTTCTCGTTATTTCTTTTTCATGGTCCGGATCTGCGGTTACTACCTGTTCTAAGTAGACATATTCGCCTACTAATTCCAGTGCTTTGCTACCTAACATAAACTTCTGTTGTGTTGGGCTTTATGGCGCATAAGCAACTAAGGCTATCATACGCCAAGGGCAAGGTTAAAATGTGTAATGTTCGGAAAAGTGAAAACAAGTGTGTTGAAATCTACACTTTGTTTAGATAGCGTGCTTATTTTAGGAAACTAAAAACACTTGTTAAGTTTACTAATGCGCTTTCTCCTAAAAGCAAGCTAGGATGGACTGGGATGACATAGTTGAAGAATAAGGTAAAATACTTTTTCCGTAGTGTCTCAAGTTTGGGGCATGTAATTAGGATGTGGTTGACTGTGAGTATTTATCCGCATTCCGCGCAAGTAGGCTTATCATGTTTCATTAGTAGAAAATTGTGTGTAAAGTGTGTGTGGCCAATACGGAGACGACAGGCTATTACTACCATTAACCGTGGATGCTGTGTGCTTGATATCCATTCTTCTATTATGGGTTGTACAAGACGTAATTTATTATTTTCTGTATTATTCCACACAGATTGCCACTCACCTTTCTGTTTACATTGTATTAACTTCAGGCAGCCTTTATGCGAAATGTTGACTTTTTCAATACTTTTATTGCGAGCTTGTGCAGCGCAAATGTCTGCTCTCTCATTGCCGTCGATGCCTACGTGGCTTGGAACCCAGCATAATGCTATGTTATGCCCTTGTGCTGTTATCTTTGCTATATTGTGTACTATATTACCAAGTAATGGCTTGGTTGCATTTTTGGAATTTAGAGCTGTAAATATGATGGTCTTGCTGAACCATAGACTACAGATCCATAATTCAGACAGGAGCGCACCATAGAACGGTAAATGTGGAGAGAGAGAGAGAGAGAGAGAGAGAGAGAGAGAGAGAGAGAGAGAGAGTAAACTTTAATTGTTTAACAGAATAGCGTGGGTGGTTTCCTCAGTTCAGAATACCATTGGCCTGGGCTGTCTCCCGGGCCCTGGTGAGCAGGCTGCGCTGCTTAAAGAGACCCGTGTGGGCCAGCTCTGCCTACCACTCCGCTTGGCTGAGCGCTCGGGCTTTATATTTCTCTAATTGCTCTTTGCAGTTCCATATCATGTGAAGGATGTCCGAGACTCCACCGCATGCAGTGCATGTGTTATTATTGAATTTTTCGGCCCAGATTTTGTGGTACGTTGCTAGGTTTGGGAATGTCCTAACCTGTATGTTCCTCCAGGTTACTGCCTCCTGGCTGCTGGGATCTTTGTGCGGTTCTGCGTATCGTTTTATTTCTAATTTGAAGTACTGTATTAGTTCCGCGTATGTGAGAGGGGTTGAAGGCTCTGGGGCAGCTGACGCAGGTGCCCGGAAAGTATGCCCTCGGGCTATCCTGTCGGCAGCCTCGTTGCCATCGATTCCTTCGTGTGCCGGTATCCACATGATTGTGTGCTTCATGTTGCCCGTCTTTTTTTCCTGCTCCATTATTCTGTGTGCCTGTTTGGATACGCGCCCCAGGAGGAAGGCACGACAGGCCTTTTGGGAATCGCTCAGTATTATGTGTTTTCCACCTTGGCTGCTGGCGTGTTTAACTGCAAGGGCGATTGCAACTTCCTCTGCATCTTCTATGTAGTTATTGGTCTTGATCGATGAGCTGGTTACCCCTCTTGCGGTGTGGTCAGCTGTGGTGGCTACCACCGCTTTCTTCCCCAGATATGGATTGGCGTCTACACAGAGTATGTCGCTATTATTTCTGACGACGTTGTTTTTATGTGGCGACTTCTCGCTTTTCGTCTTTCGCTGTTATGTAGGGGGTCCATGTTTTTGGGAATTGGAAAGACCTAGTATTCAGCTCTGCTTTCGGAAGTGAGTGTTTCTCTTAGGGGGTTAGTTTTCTCGTCGATGGATCGTCCCATGATGTTCAGTAGGTGTCAACCAGTCCGACTTTGTTCTAGTCTGTGTTCCTGGCAGACCAGGATTGCTTCTTTGTGTTCTTCGCAGGTGGCCGAGATGCCCATTGCCATAACAGCCTTACTGGATGCATGACTTGGTAATCAGAGTGCTAGTTTATAAGCTTTCCGAAACTGTGCATCAATTTTCTGTGATTCCGTTCTGGTGACGTTGTGGTACGGGAGGCTAAAGGTCCAGCGGAGGAATATCATCGCCCTTACTATTCTGATCGCGTCCTTCTCCTTTAACCCTCTGTTCCTGTTTGTTATTCTTCGAATCATGCCACAGACCTTACTCGTTGCCCGAGTTACTAGCTTGATTGATGCGTTCTTTCCCTGTGGATCTGTAGCCACATACCTAGTATACTCAAGGTTTTTACTTCTCTGATTTCTTGGTTTTGAAGTCGGATTTTAATCGGCTCTGCCTTGAAGTTTTTCTTGTGAATTCTAATGAACTCGGTATTTTCAGGGGCGCACTGCATGCCGTTTCTTCTTGCAATTTCTTCAATGCCATCCAGGGCCCTTTGCAATTTGTCCTCCTTTTCTCCCGCTGATCCTGTCGTCGTTCACACCGTAATGTCGTCGGCGTAGAGTGCATGACGAAATCCAGGTATGCTTTCCAATTTCCTCGCAATTGGCACCATGGCCAGATTAAAGAGAAGGGGCGAGATGATAGATCCCTGCGGGGTTCCTTTCCCGGCAGTTTTTCTTTCGTCGGTCCTGATACCGCCTACACTTATCGTTGCTGTCCGGGTGCTGAGAAAGTCCCGGACGTAATTGTACGTTCTCTCCCCGTACCCGGTTTCCGATAAGCTATCGAGAATTGATTTGTGGCTGATGTTGTCAAAGGCACCTTTTGGAGACATGCTCTATCTGAACCCCAACGTTTGCGCGACAGAACTTTAAGGATATTAAGAGCTGGGCTAGAGTTAACTTTTAGGTGTTTTATGTGCGGTAAGAATGTGGGTGTTTTGTCAAATATTACGCCTAAAAACGTATGTTCCTGCTTCATTGGAATTACGGTGTCAGTTAGGCGAAGAGTAGGATCTGTCTGCAAACCCCTCTTGAGCGAGAGGGGAACAGCAACTGTTTTCTGTGGGGAAAACTTGAATCCATTTTTGTCTGCCCAATTTCCAAGTTTGTTTAATGTGAGTTGGATCTGTCTTTCACATGTTAGGTTGGTTGATGTGTATGCAATCTGTAGGTCGTCCACATAAACAGAGTACATAACGGACTTCAGAATTGCTTCGGATATGAAATTTATTTTTATTATCAAGAGCGTGGTACTGAGAATACACCCCTGCAGTACTCCATTTTCCTGGATAAAGTTCTTTTAAAGTGTACAGCCAAGGCGTACTTGGAAGGTGCGGTTAGAAAGGAAGTCATCCAGGCAATTGCCGAGATCGGATAGGTCTTTGAGAATGCCAAATCTCCAGGTGGTATCATATGCCTTCTCCATGTCGAAAAAGACAGCTAGAAAGTGTTGTCTATGGACGAACGCCTCTCGAACTGTGTTTTCAGGTGGAACGAGGTGGTCCGCTGTTGAACATGCTTTTCTGAAGCCGCTTAGGTGTACATCTAGAAGCTCACGTGATTCGAGAGTAAACATTAACCTCTTATTTACCACGCTCTCGATACATTTAGCAAGGCAGCTCGTGAAAGCTATGGGTCTATAGCTGCCTGGAGAAGTTGCTGTTTTTCCAGGCTTCAGGAATGGTATGATAACGGATTTTTTCATGCCATCAGGAATTTTTCCCAATACCCATACTCTGTTATAAAAAACTTAAAAGTGCCTCAACAGCGAGCGCTGAGAGATGGGCCAATATCTCGTAAAGGATTTGGTTCGAGTTGGGTGCAGTCTTTTTTGCCAAATGTGACTACTGCATAGATTTCTTTATGCGTAATTAATTTATTTTAAGTCTCGGTCAAGCCGCCACTTGTAGGGAGTTTTTGTTTTTCAGCTGTGTTTTTGAATTTTAGAAAAGAGTTTGATTAATGAACTGAGCTTGAAATACTTGAGAAGTGTTCGCGTAGTATATTTGCCTATTATTCGATGGTTGTTTGTGTGCCAGGGGCTGTGAGAAAAAAGATTGTAAAAGGTGAGGAGCGGCCATTTAGTTTTGTAACTTGCTGCCACATTTTCTTATATGTGACGGAGCTGTTGATGGACGACACATATCTTTGCCATGGCTCTTTTTCCGCGTTTCGGCGGATATATCGTGATTCTGCGTTTGCCTTTTTAAAATTTATTAGATTTTCATTGGTTGGATATCTTCGGAGAGTTCCCTATGCTTTATTTTGTCATTTTTTCGCTTCCCTGAATTCTTGTGTATACGAAAGCTTGTGATTTTTGCGTACTTCTTCCGATGATTGTGGTGTGGCTAAGAGTGCTACGGCAATGATACAAGCAGCGAATATTTTATTCACTTCATTGATGTTCAGATTATCTGAATATAGCTCATCGAGTCTCGCTTTGGATTTAAAAAGCGCCCAGTGGGCTAAATGAAGCTTCCATCGGCGTGGCATTTTCATAGTTTGTGATGGTGATGATGTCATGCAGATAATTACAGGTAAATGGTCGCTTCCATATTGGTTGTCTAAGACGTCCCATTTAAAATAATTAAAAACCGAAGGTGAACAAAAGCTTAAATCTAGACAACTCATTTTCTTAGTGCTTGGCGAGTAATAGGTATGTTTTCCTGCATTCAGCAGACAGACATTATTGCAAAGAACAAAATTTTCTAAAATTTGGCCTCTGGTGTCAGTTTGCTCACTACCCCAAAAAGGAGAGTGGCCATTAAAATCTTCTACTAGTAAAATTGCTCCGGTAGCTGTGATAAGGTCTTCTAAGTCGTGAAGTGTTACTTTTAGGTGAGGCTGGAGATGTACAGTGCATATTTTGATCGTTTTAAAGTGGAGAATGGTTACAGCAGCGGCTTCATATTTGATGTTAGGAGTGATTTTGCGAGTTGTGACCCCCCTCTGAACCACGATCGCGACACCTCCAAAGAGCCTCTTTGTTTCTTCTCGGTCGCAGCGGAAGACTGTGCTTCGTAAAAATATTCTTGTGTCGTGATCCTTAGTTGGTTTCGTGTGAATATGAATATACTGGGGAAAATTAATTTAAAAGATCTATTATATCAGTGTAAATTTTTGTGAGGCCACGACAGTCCCAGTGTATCAGGAATGCCATATTGAATTATGCGAATGTTGTTAAGGTTTCCATACTCTCTGGCCCTGTTATGCGATTTCTCTGTTTTTGTAATTTCTAGAGAGTTTTGCCGCCGCTGTAGCGGCGGCGAATGAGGGTTTGTGTCCATTGCCCATTCACAGGCGCTGGAAGTCCGCGGATGAATGAGTTTCAGGCTTCTCCTGTTGGGAGGAAGCCTTGTGGGCTACCGACTCTGAGGCTGACGTGCCCTGTTTCGAAGATGACAGGGCAGCTTGCGGTGTCCCTGCCTGGAGCGGGGATGGCCGTGCCTGAGGCTTTGCCTGGGCATGGGCCTGTTCCTGTTGCGCTGTGCAGCCCCCACGCGCCACCACATTAGAATCGTCTGGTTTGACTGTGAATACGAAAGCTCCTTGTAAAATTTGGTAACGCTTTCGTGCTTCTTTGAACGTTATGTTTTCCTTTACCTTCAGGGTGACAATTTATTTTTACTTTTTCCAGGACGTACATGACCGCGAGTATGCGGCGTGGTCACCTTCACAGTTTGCGCAACGCGGCGTAGCACACATTCATCAGCACTGGCAGCATATTTAGAACACGCTTGTCGGCCACGGCAAGACTGGGAGCCATGGCTTAATTTTTGGCAGTTGAAACATCATCGGGGATTGGGGATGTATGGTCGAAAGTCTACTTTGATGTAACCTACTGCGATGGAATCTGGCAGTTTGCCGGTGTTGAAGGTCAGAACTATGTGCTTAGTGGTATCTCTTTGTTATCTTTTCGGATTTTGATCCGATGCACAGCGATGACATTTTCTCCAGAGAGTCCTTCGAGCATTTCTTCCTCAGTGAGCGATAGGAAATCATTCTCGGACATCACACCTTGGACAGTGTTGAGAGATCTGTGAGCAGTGACACTTAGTGGAATGTCGCCAAACGTCACAAGTTTCTGAAGGTTGGAGTACTGATCTTTGGTTCTGATTTCGAGCAGGAGATCTCCGCTGCTCAGCTTAGTTACTTTGTAATCGAAGCCTAGTATATCTTTGCGGCACTTTGAAACTATGAATAGTGATATCAGACGAGCTTGTTTTTCATTGTTTTCACTGTGAATAACATATTTGGGGAAACTTTCTTGTTTTTTAGGGAAGAACTGAGAAGCTGCTTCGGTCCGCTTCTTTTTACGAAAGCGATCTTTCAGTTGTGAGGAGGAAGCCATAAGAGTTGCTGTTTTTTCGGCAATGGTGCCAGCCACCCGCCATGGAGCCCAACTAGGGAACAGAGCAGGAGCTTGAAGCAAGCCCTGCCCACGCCAACTGTGCACAATAACTATAACCGAATATGGGGCAATTCAGGTTAGGTACTCCACACAAGGTTAACCCTCACCGGCAGAAAAAAAAAGAAAATAGTAAAAAGAAAGAACACAGGACAGTTGTAAGAAAGAAGATAGGAAAGCAAAATATGAAGGGGAGGATAGGAAAAGGCGTCTGCCGATTTCCCCCTGATGGGTCAGCCTGGAGGTGCCGTCTATGGGGAGCATGGGCCAAAGTGGTGTGTTGCCTCCGCCGAGGGGCCTCAAAGGTCCAAATCCTTGGCATCGGCTCAACAACCAGGATCCCCTTTTCTCCAGACACGGCGATGCCAGGCACGGCTAAACGTGGGCGCTCGGGGTCCGTGGTTTCGCACAGTACACACAAACACCTGATTTAACAGGTGCCCTCTGCGAGGCTTTTGCTAATGCACAAGATTAGCACTATCCGCATTCATTCACAGCCTGGAGGCCTATTGTTGCGTAGCCAGTAGCCCAGGCATTGACGGCAGGTCTGAAGCTTATTATAATCCGCCCGTCTACTCCAATGAACGCGTAGATAAAACACAAAAACGCGCCTTTCAAATGTCGAGCTTATTACTAAACAATGCATGTTGCCGCTCAGTCGGAATATCCTATCTGCTCTCATATGACCTCCCGGCGCCACAGCTCCAGGCATGCATGCGCCTACGATTTAAGCATTAAATAGCGGCACCCGATCAGTCTGGCACCGTGAACTGTAGTGGGTACAAATCATTTCTTCTCCATATTCGTATCTAGGTGAACGCGGCTGAACGTAGCAATATGCCGACACAGTCAACATATCCGCAAGCATTACGCCAAGTATAGGGCTTCCAACCTCAAGTTTCGTGGAGCGACAGCAGCGCCAGAGCGGCGCGAGGCAAAATTGCCGGCAGCCGGCCGGCAGCGCAGTGGCGGAGTGAAGCAGGCGCGGCAACACGGTGAGCGGTGCCGAAACGTGCGTCGATAGTAATATTATTCAACTGGTTGTATTGACATCTGTCCCATCGTCTTCGCGAAAAGCAGGAAGCCGTTACTGTTGTGTTGTGAGACTGCGCAACACAAAGAACTGTGATCTGCCGGTGAGATTTATACCGCTTCATCGGCAAATGGTATGAGTAGTAGAGACGCGATACATGAATAGCTGCGGTTTGCAGAATTCAGTGAATATCTCCTTTTCGGTAGTGCCAATTTAATTCCTATCGCGGAGCAATACTAGTAATCGCTGTCGTGCCTCAAACTCACTCGAAGGGTGGCTTTCTTAAAAGAATGCTGGCATGCCCTACCTAAAACCCAACTAGCTCGCTGTATTTCACGCATTAAAAGACAGCGCAGTTTGACAGTTATGTTAAATCAACTTGACAGTGCTGCATGCAATTGGCAGGATAGAAGCTAGCTAATTATTGCAACGTTTGCAGCTGCGAAGAATTGTAAATTCCCAATTCACTTTTAAGTGCAGTTAATCAATATTTCACTGTGTAAAAATAAATTGCACTAAACATACGTCTAGACAAGCGCGCAAGTGTACTCAGCGGACAAAAATGGAGCCTAGTGTTTACATATGCGCGGCGTGTTTGTGCGTAGTTTTTATTAGGAAACCATTCTGGGGGACCGTATCAGTGATGTTGCAGCGCGTGCACACATGAACGCGTGAGCTACAATGTCGCTGCGAGCTCCTCTAAACCAGCGCAACCGGTCTTTTGACTGGCCCCCTGTTTTTGGGCTAATAAATGAGTTTACCACCACCTCAGCGAACTGAACCGCGCTTATACACTCACGAGCCAAATGTGAACGATTGTATGAAAAAAAAAAGTTCGAAACCACATACGCGAGAACTGGGTTTTCACCTGTGACGCCTACTTCGCTTCCACAGAAATATTGCTGCCTGGTTGGACTTGTTCCACACTGTCGTGGACTCTAGATAAATCGTTTTCTAATGCAACAGAATAAATTTTACACACTGCACAATAATTATATCAACCCACAAATAGCAAAACCTAAATAAAACGATAAGGCATTGCAGAAATTTCATTTGATAGCATATGCACCACTTGCGAAGAGGAAAAATAATGGCAGGAGATAGTTTATGTTAGATCAGTGTCCCATAGATGCCGGATATGTGGTTCGTATTTTTGCTCCACGACCCACAGTTAACTTACATGTCATATATTTTCTTGTGAATAATGATTTGTTATTTGTGCTCACATATTTGTTTTTTTTTTGTGCTGCTGTGGTACGCTTTTATTCTGCTTTTGTTCTAACATTATACTTTGTATTCCCCCCCCCCCCCCCCCCACTGTCTCTCTTGAGACCTGTAATGTATTTGCAAACAAATAAATGAGTAAAATGGACGAACTCGCCTCATCACGTCTCCGTTAATCAAAATACGTTAATTGGTGCGCATTGATATTGCAGCAGATAATACACCTCTTTTAGAGTCTTACCATGTACGACGCCGAGTGTAAACGTCATGAAGCCAATGCTTGTAGCAAAGTAGCTGACGCTGGCGCCAATTCCTGCAGTAGCCGCTCCTGCTATGATTACTGGTCGTGCAGTAAACCTGTGGGCCACAGGACCTGTGATCAATCCTGTAAGCAAAGCATATCGAACTTCAAGACGCACAGTAGCATCACCGAAGCTTCTGCATTTTTGAACTGTCAAAGCAGGATTTCAATAACTTCTAGAGGCAACAAGAAACCACATAGAATTCGTATTGTGATTCTTTAGGGAATAATCTCTAAAAATTGTTCATTTATTTTACACCCCAGTGCCAAAGGTATTACCGAGGGGAAGTGGTGAACAAGGAAGATGCATTTATCAATGAAAAAATAAATGGTCCTAAATATAGCAGCAAACCAATAAAATCTTTATTTGTTCTTTTTTAGACAGCCCCGGAAAGCGGCCTTATCACTCTTAATCTGGCAAGCGGAATAATTCTGTATTCTTTGTTCATACTCGAACTCGCGAGATGCTCCTTTATCAGTGGCGTTGTCGCGCAAGATGCGCCGAGATCTGTCTCGAAAATTCCGACCAGTCGCGTATGTTTCTATAATATTCCAGGTTGTGCTAATACCAGTTTGTGATAATATCTAGATATTTCTTAGCCGACATTAAATTGAGCTTTGAAGTGTGCGACAGGCATTATATGTTGGACGACCGCCGAGCACGAGTTTTGCTATCGCCGCCGCCGAATTGCTTAGTTCTTTTGCGGACGCAAGTCAGCCCAATGAAGGGTTTCTTCAGTGCACTCACTAGAGTCTTCATTTGTGTCGTCGGCCTCTTCACAACCGAGTGACAATATACAACGCTAGAGAGAACCTGAGTATATTGTTAGCTAAAGCAGAGCGGGAAAGGTAGTTATCGTTAATATGCACAACATCTACGTGAAGGTGGATCCACTCGCGTGCAGTACGGAGTACGAATGACTGGCCAGAAGCTTCTATTCTTGATGATTCGATCACCACTTGATTGTGATGGGGATCGAGACGGTTCAATATGTACTGAGTGTACGGGATAGGCTGATTGCGGAGTGTAGGCGATGATAAAGTTTAACAGTTTAAGAGCTGTATCTTACCCTTACTCATCCATGGAGCAGAGACAGGGTGACTAAGGAACAGGTTTCTGTTTAAATTGAGTACAACGAAGAGAGTTATGGAACGAAAAACTGAAGGTTTAGCGTTAAGAGATGGGAAGCATGCAAAGTCCTCCTTGGAAGAATTTACTAATATATTAATTACAATTAAGAAGAAGCAGGCATAGGCAGGACATGTGCCAATGCAAAATAACAGATGGCCGATAAGGGTAGCAAGGGAAGGCAAGGGTATTCGAAGGGAAAGCAAGCGTAGGAGGTGGCGCTAGAAATTTAGGTGCACGGATTTGATTAGGAACTCCGCCGGTGTGAAGTGGATGTAGCTGGCACAGGAGGAGGTAACTGGAGGAAAAGGGAAGAGTCTTTCCCCTCTTGTGAGTATAGTCGGGTCGTTGTTGAGGATGAGTGGAGAGAAAGTGAAGAATCCTACCCTTTCCCTGTGCAGCTACAATATTGGGACTCCTCTCACCAGCAAGGTAGATGACCGCTCCCATGACCATGATGGGCCACGAGCCATCGCTTTTGTTGGTCCGGAAGGTCTCCTGCATTGCGACGAACAGGATGCCTGATGAACGCCTTCCCGCCATGGCAAAGCAGCTGGTTATTGCACAGGCTCCTGCATGAGCCAGTAATTACGAGGTTAAGCGTAAACACGTACCCACCATCATAATTTCTACCGATTTGCCTCTTGAAGCGTGAAATAGTACATGTTAGCTTGATAATGCATTTCTTCACTTTGCACCGAACATGCCTACACTGTAAGCGGAAAATATCCGCGTAAAAAGAAAAGAAAATATTAACATCTTTTTCTAGGGGAATCCCTAAAGGGGGCAGGGCATGCTGTCCATTAGCTAAGTTAGATTTCACTCATTGAATGATTGCATTGCTTGGCAACCGTGGAAATTCTCACTTAAAATAGCTTGTTCGTGTCGCTTCCTCCGTCCTCGTCCTTTTGCACTACCTTGTATTCTATGAAATAGCTTTAATTTATCCAGTTAGTAAAGCAAGAAAACTGTTTGCGCGCTTACTCCTCATCCGGTACGCATTACGGATTCTGGCAATACAATATTTGAGAGCAGCTGTTAAAGGAGAACTGCGGCGATTTTTCGGTGCTCACAGATATCAACGAAATTTGCATTCTTCTCAACATCAAGATTACGTATGCCGAAAAGCAGAATTTAGGACGCTTTAGATTTCTCGCAAAGACACTTAAAAAATAGCGACCCTGGAGTCGTCACTCGTGCTGCCAAACAGAAAATGTTTACGACCAACTCTACGCTTGATGACGTCACGTTCTTGAAGGAGCGTCGAGCACACGACGGCAACATTGCAGGGGATGTACTGGAGCGGTGCTCTTGGCACAGGGCAGGTGTACTACAGCGCTAATCGGAAACAGCCTGGCACGCCGCAGACATGGTCGACAGCTTGCTTGCAAATAGCATAGATCGGGTAATCACAGTCTAGTGCTGTGTTATTGGGTGCACGAATTATTGAACGAAACACAACACAGCGATTTATCACCGATTTCCGAAGGACAAGGAGGTTCTCGAGAAACCGAATCCTGTGATCCGGCGCCCCCTGTGAATCTGAGAACGCGTGTGTGGTCAGAACATTTCACGCCGAACTACTACCAATACAAAATTCCTTCAGCGCGGTTTACGGCGCCCAATTGTATATCAGGGCTTGGCTCTTTCACTAAGACCCAGTAAAACTACTCACGACAGTAAAGTTTTCTCACTCTCTCTACCAATACAACATGCTTCTGAAGAAGTTTGGCTTCGCGAGCATCTGGCGATGGTTGACACCGGATGCTGTGTCGACGACCTTTCCATACAAGACTCAAGCTAAACTCTGCCGCACTCTTCGGTGCCGGTACAGCGGATTTTCATGAAATTGCGAGCCATCGCCAGAAAAAAAAAGTTTCAAAATCTATTCATGTCCTAAATAATACGCGTTTGGCTAAATTACCAAGGATCGCTGGTATGCAACGAGATTCCGGTATGAACTGCGATACAAGCAAATTGTAGCTCGTAGCTGCCGGCGTGGCTCAACTCATCCGATTTCATACTCTAACTACGCTGTTATGTGGCGTCGCCAAAATCCTATTACTGTGAGACAATTGGGTTCAGAGTAAGGTTGTTCCACGAGTAGACCACTTATTATAGCGCGCGGAGCAAGATGGAAAAGAAAACAGCTGAGAACAATTATGCAAATAAGGTGGAAGACCAAACTGTAAAAGAAAATGTAAGGTAAAATCATTAAAAGCCCTTGACAGTAACAGCAACTCACTCGCAAAAGTTTGACATTAGATTGCTCCCTTTTGGGGACATTTCTTCCCACTTCGCAAAAGGAGACTTTGTCCGGGGGCTTTTTTATAGGGCCATAGTTTCCGGGAACGTTTAATACTGGGAAGTTCTTTTCCTGGGGTGCTTTTATCGGAACCCGAGAAAACGCTGCTAGTTCGTAGCAAGACACAATTACAAGGGCCGTAATAAATAGATCAGGTCCAAAAGCGACCAAAGGAACGACAGAAGGCTGGTTCACACTGGCGACTCGTGGAGGTCGTGCGGCTCGATTCATCACGGAGGGGGAGACCCGCGACTACCGTCGATCAACAGGGAGTGTTCACACCGGAGTGCGACTCGCTTCAACCCCCCCCCCCCCCCCCCCCCCCCCCCCCCCCCCCCCGAGCGTGATTTGAGCGAAGAGCCGACTTTCGCGCCTTTACTGCCTCTGCTACCGCGCTCAGGGTAGATCAATTCGGGCTCATTGCGGGTATGAATATGTGCAATTATCAGCGAGGAACAGGATCTTGGGTTGTCCCCATGTTGAGGACAGTTTCGACAGCCAAAAGCGCTATAAGTAGACGAAGACGGAAGCGGCGGTGTTGTGTGCGCTGTTGTTTGCGGTCTCGCGAAAGAGCAGATGACGAAATCGCCTCATGCCCGAGCATCGAGCGCATGACGAAGAATACGAGTACAAACGCGAATTAATAAGCATCACTCTCGGAGTGATCCTTAGCATATGTGCCCTACAACTGCGGGCGCAGTAAGTCGATCGTGCACACGCGCGCTTGCGCTCTTGAAATTTTCCACCTTAGAAGGAGGCAGAAGCGCTGCGGATTGGCTGAGTAGTTGTGCGACTAGAAGTCGCGTCGCAAGAAATCGGTCAGCGAGCGACTCCCTCCAACTACCTCAAACGGGTCGCTGGCGACTCTTTCGGGTCGCCCCCTCCGTGAGTAATCGCCCCCTCGGTGAGTAATCGCCCTCTCCGTTACATTGTGTCGCGCGACCTCAGCGAGTCGTCAGTGTCACGGCCGCTCAATGAAGGCGCCTCCATTGAGTGGCCGTGCCAGTGTGAACCAGTCTTAACGTGCAAAGTAGTTTACAAAAGCTGAAACCAAATTTGAGTGACGTTAAAGGAAATGCGTTCTGCTCGAACATTTGCCCCGAGCTCTTTGCCGCTTACCAGCTACGAGCCAACTGTGGATGCTGTCTGGACCGTGTTGGCGGGTTCGGATGCCCCATCTGCACCGGCTCCGTTGGCAACCTTTAGCTGCACTGGATTCCATTCCTGGGTGGAATGGAGGGTCCCCTGTATAACACAGAAACAATGCTAAGCGTTCATGATCCTCAAAGTAAATGATCAAAGTGCTTAGCATTCGTAGGCTAACATGAAGCCGTGAAACTGCAAACATTTTAACGAAAAAAAAATGGTTCTGGCTGAACATTTTTACTTAGATACCTGCGCGCAAGGAGTTCCTCTATTTATTTCCGTTATGTAAGCTAGTAAACAATATAAAAAGTGGCATTCAAGGTAGAAATGAAAGCACGCATTTTGCCCATCAACTTTTTCAACGGCTCACAAGTCCATTAGCGCAATGCCTTGCGATGAAGCAACAAGAAAAAGCGCAGCTCTGAAATAAAAAGTTGCAACTCTTTGCTCGTAGCTGGTTATGAGAAGCAGAGGGCGTTTGAGGCGTATACAAATCGGTGATCCGCAACAGCGTCTTGAGTACACGAAGAGCAGCACATCTGTCGAGATCAAAAAAAGAAGTCAATGTTTGCACTTCAGTTTGGCCATTCAAGCATTCCGTGGAATATGAAAACATTCTCTGCATTACCGACTGAAAATATTAGTCTCGGAATTGGATGCTACGGCCCGTCGTTGTGGTGCAGTGCGCCTTTTACAGTGCCTTCGTAAAGGTTGAGTATTTCAAGGATTAGAAAGTTGGTGCGACACGAAATAAAGTATTCGAACGTAGAAAATTACTGGAAGTTTGGAAGGCATCGAGGTTGAAACTGCGCGGCTTTGCAAGATTAATCCTCTATTCGTACTGCGCCTGGATAAATAAAGACCAGTTGGAACGAAGCTGTCCGAGCAGCATGACTAAAGAGAGCAACATAAGCAACATATGGCAATCGTAATTAACATGAGTTTAACCAGAGTTGCTCGCAAAAACGCCGTTTTACAGCGCAGTTTCTAGTGCTTTATGTAGGACCGAATATTTTACTTGACTCTTACTCGGTGATTTTGAAAACAGACCAAGGTGGAACCAAGCACAGTACCCTGTGACTAACATGTATGTTATGTACAATTGAAAATGGATTTGAAAGAGCACTGAACAAGGGTACACGGGGAGCCTCAGTTCTCAAGCCGAGCCAACGTTTCGATAAGTCGACTCGTCTCCGTCTGGGCACCGCGTTGGTCACTAGTGGGGGTTTAAATACGCTTTTCCATTTCCCTTCCGAAGAGGAAAAAGAGGGATGGGGAGGGCGGGAGAAAAAAAAAGTACGGCAAGGAGTGAAATAATGTTTCTTCGGCATGCATTTCTGAGTCTGGTACCGGTGATCCCGTGGACTGAAAAAGAAAAGAAAAATCGGCAGCAACAGGAAAAACTACAATGCAGGGTGGATGATTAATCAGCGCCTAAAGCAGGTTCGATGTTGGCCTTTCTCGATAGGGACAGGCATCCCAAATAGTCGTGATAAAGAGTACAGCTGCAAGGGAACAGTTCTCAAAAGCTTTCTGCAATGAAGGTTGAAGGACAAAGAAACAGAATAATGACAGGTTTGCCACCTCCTGAGAAAAAAAAAAACAGTTCGAGGGCCAACCAAACTATGAATTTATAAGAAACATGCTTGGATAAACACCCGCAGCTTATGCTATTGCGAGGGGGGATAGAGAGTAAACGTGCTGTGAATAAACTGTACAATTAACGCTAAACGGGATTGTTTTCCCGACTAGGTAGGTCGAAGAGGGAATATATTTAATTGATTCTAACAATCCTTTCAAGATATTTTTTCCTGCTCGTTTAAATGTTAAAAAAAAGAAAAAATCTCCCGAAAGGAACATAAACATGTACAGCTTATAGTATTGCTTATGCTACATCCACCTTTCCAAAAGGTTTTCGTCGCGGGTAAGTGCCTATGAATAAAAGATAAGGAAAGCGATGTCCTCTTTTTTGTGCCCGCAGCCACCATCTGATCACCTAGAGCGGCTGTTTGAAGCGGTGGCCATCTGATCACCTAGAGCGGCTGTTTGAAGCGGTGGCCCTGTGGTCCAAGATATTCTGCTTACGCTGCCCTTGGTTAAGAAACGAACATTGCTGGATGCGATTCGGATGAAAATGTTAAGAGGTTACTGAACAGGTAGCTCTTGGACTAGTATCTAGACTTCGCCTCGGTTTCTGGGCCGTGTGTTTCTCCGTGTTTCCGATCAATCATAGCTACAAGAATTCCACGTATAAAATTGAAGCGTGACTAATTCATATAAAAATAGATGAATACCAGGTGTAGCGCCGCCAAAAAGCAGCTGCGAGGTGGCTATGCTTACATATTTGTGCACAAATTCTATAGTGTATTGCAGCGTTGCTGCACGAGTTAACAGACGCATGTGCGGGGATTTTTTGAAAGAGTGGCCGCTAATTAGCTCGGATTTATGTTGAACGCCGGCGTGGCCACTGTAAACACGCCACGCGTGTTGCACTGTAGCTCCTCATGGGCCAGTGACTCTTTTTATCTCATTGCGACTCGGGCCTGAGATCGTGCGCTCCTCATATATTTAAGCTGATGTTTTGCAGGACACTGGCTCCAGGACACGAGGGACGAATGAAACGCCGTCTTCGTTATTCTTGCTTTCTTTGGCCGTGTGCTGTCGCGCTGGAAACTACGAGCGTAAATCCAAATCAGGAACTAGCCCAACAATTACTGAAGTGCTCATATATCTCTAATAGCAAGGCCTTACATCTTCGCTCTAAATTTGGACATCACTCACGTCTAAAACTTATGGTGGGGCACTAAACCGAATGTATACCGAATGTATATACCAAAGACGTCCACTGAGAAACTGGCTTGCATTCTCAGAGCTACGATATAACAGTGTTCAAGTACAAGACGACTCAAGCTCGGCCGCACAGGTTTAGAACACAACTTTCATCACCCGAACACATTTCTCCAGAAAGGGTGCAAAACTGAATACTGGCAAAAAAAACTTAGGCTGCGAAAAAACAAACCTTCTCAATACCGAAATTTTTATTGATTATACAATTAGTATATATAACCTTCGTCATTCAGTTCTACAAATGAGCCACCATCATTATCCCTCTAAACGTTTTCTTTCCTGTCTTTTCTTTGCTGACCGCTAGTCTTTCATCTTTATTACAGAAGTAGATAACGTTTTTATGTTTACCTTTGAACGTTCTCCGTTGACAGCCGCCGACAAGTTCTCTTATCACGCTGTCACACGAAGCGAGCTATCGGTCGTTTGCTATCTATGTGCGGCTCTGAGGTGTTTGTGAGCATGAGCTTATCACGAGTTCAAGGTGAGAAGGTAAGGGAAGTGAAATGAGCGGGTACGCCAGCGTTTAGCCAAATGATGCGCATTTACTCCACGCGACAAAGAAGAAAACTTGCTAGTTTGGTTCGGTTCGATTTATGGGGTTTAACCTCCCAAAGCGTCTATGAAAAACGTTGCCTCTGGAAATTTCGACCACCTGATATTCTTGAACGTGCACCGACACCGAAAGGTGCGTTGCTTGTCGCCTCCATCGAAAAGCGGCCGCCGCGGCCAGGAGTCGATCCCGCATATTGGGCACATAAGTCGAGCGCCATAACCACTGTCCCATCGAGGCGGGCCGAAACGCTGAAACAGACACGCAAAACAAAGGACAAAGACGAATATTTCTAATGGACCAATCCTAGCGTCGGACGGCACCGCATACGGTGTGACATACGAAGCCTCTCTGGGTAATACCTATTGGGGCAGAAAAATAAATTATTTCGTTAATCTATATAGAACTGGTAACTTGGTAACTTAAAGCGGTATTTCTTGCTCCTGATGGAATAAGCTGACACGATATTAACAATCACAACGAAGGCTCTGTCCTGACGAAATACGAAAGGTGCGGCGCCCAGAGACGCAGACGACGCCGCAGAAGCTGTGTAAAAGTTAGAAGCACATGTCTTTGCACCTTCTCTTCGTCCGGTTTGTTAGCGCTGTTCACTCATTTTTCCCTGTATGCATTATTAGGCCCGCCTTAGCTTTCTTCTTGACTGAAATATTGACTATAGTCTCTATCACCCTTAATCGTTTTGTACTTTTGCTTCAACACCTTCAATTTTATGATTTCGCTTACTTACGTTTCCGTTCAGATCGTTTAAAATTTCCGCTCTTCACCGTCTCCCTTCTGAAGATATTGTTTACTCAGTTACGGGAGTATATTTTTTTAAGAATCGATATGTATTGCCTCGGGGCATCAGTAGGGCATGAGATGAAGAATGAATAAATGATTAAATGAATGGAAAAAGGTTGGCTGATTTTATGAAGTCCAGGAGTGAGCGATGGTGAGATCCCTGCGTCCAAGCGATATATGAGGCAGGATTGGCTGCTGAACGGCCAGCTATCGTCAGGTGCCGGATTCTTATTGGTTTCAGTGCTGGGCAGTCCCACAACAAGTGACTTATTATTAGTCGAGAGTCTACGAGTTCCCCAGCCAAGCCTGTTTCTGCTTCTTCTTTCACTCTTGAGCTTAATCTTTTCATCACGCTGCAAAGTATGTGACGTTTTCCCCCTCTTCGAATTAGCCCACAGGGCAAGCAGCTTAAGTAAAGAGCCGATGATGGAACCCTTTTAGCTGAGCGACATGAACCACCTGGGTCCTGCTTGAGCATTTCACGTCAATCAGGCGCTCCAGAACTACGAAAGAGCCGCTATAGTGGAATAGCAGCTTCTGAAATAAGCCACGTTTGCGCAGCGGCATCTGCAGCTGCACTAAATCCCCGGGCACATGAGAAACACGTGGGCGTCGGTTGTCGTAACGCTTCTTCGAGCGCTCCTGTGACTCTGTCACACACGAATATGCTACGGTGTAGAATGGTATACGCTCTGTGTGTGTGCAAGCTTAAAAAGCAGAGAAGGCTTCGAAGGGGAAACTCAAGACGCCACACATTATACATGACTGAACAACAGCGTACTACACATACACGAAAACAAAAAGCCCCTTCACCAGCGAAGTGAAAAGAAAACAGGAGAAATTGTACGCGCATGTCACACCTTGCAAATCGAACATCATGCAAGCGACTACAGCGAGTCTTCTAGGCGCTCTCCGCAGTGGGCTACTGGTTTTTCTGCTCTCAGGGCAACAGCCGTCTCCGGCGTGGTCTATTGGCTGGGATATCTGGCTTTCATCCTGAAGGCCCGGGTTCGATTCCCGACCTCGGAACAAGTGTAGGTATCATGGTGTAATGGTTAGCACTCTGGACTCTGAATCCAGCGATCCGAGTTT
The DNA here is from genome assembly GCF_055883805.1 of Amblyomma maculatum. NCBI lineage: Eukaryota > Metazoa > Arthropoda > Arachnida > Ixodida > Ixodidae > Amblyomma > Amblyomma maculatum. The sequence continues at coordinate 39,876,595 of NC_139346.1, forward strand.
AAATCTCGGTGAGACCTGTTTTTTTTTCTCCCACAGGACAATTTCAAACATAGTGATAATGCCCAGTTATTTGTGATTTTATCCGCTTTGTTATATATGGCGCTCCGATTACCATAATTGCCACAGAATCTACCAATCCTTGATCAAACATTTTTCTGACCTATAATACATTTGTTTCTTAAACTGATCGTTACACGGTTTCTAAAACCTTGATTTTTTTCTCCCTTATATGAATAATCATTTGATATATGCATATTATGTTGACATCATTCATAAGTTATGAACTGAAAACTTGAAATCGTGATAAGGGCGTTGAAGAGATCTATGAAATAATTACAGGGTCCCTTAAATGTCTCTTAAGAGGAGAATGACGAAAGGCTACCCGTTTGGTTTGGTTTGGTAAAACTTTATTTCCCACAGTAGAGATCCTGGAGGACACTCGGCTAGGCGCCAGGTGTAGAGGGCAGCTCCCACGACGGCACAGAGAGCCCGAAGCTCTCCGCCGCCGCGCGGGCCTCCTGGACAGCCCGAAGCTGATCATGTAGTGAAGCACTTTTCAACACTTTGTCCCAACGTTCCTTGTTCTTGGCGTAGGCGTCGCTCGATGCACAACCACACAGCATATGGTTTAAGTCCACACCCTTCCTCTGCTATTATTTGCTTCTCATCAATTTCCTCTTGTCGGCGTTCGTTACAGTGCTACATAAAATTACAATTTGTTTACAGGGAACGAAAGGCAAGTGTGAGTTTTGACAGTACACCTTCGTTCCTGTCGCCTGGCGTACCTTCGCACGCGTTCAAGTTGGAATTGCAGATGACAGGAACACTAGAAAAACCACATCTCGAGGAATCTCGCGGAATATGACAGATGTCACGCAAAAATCTCGCACAAAAACCTCGCTCACGGGATTTTGTTTCATGAGCCTAGAAAGGCTTTCGTCTAAATAACACTACAGGAAACACTACGGTCCTACCACACTAATGGTACTCACGCGTAATTCACGAAGTAGCATACTCTCCGCGGTTACAAAACGCGGGTGGTTCGGACGCTATCTCGGACACGGAGTACAGACCCAAACCCCAAGTGGTAGCTAGTCTCAAGGGACGCCAGTGTTTCAAGAGAACAGCTGGAAAATTTTCGAACGGTTCCTTTCTCCACCATTTCATCCACCTATTCTTGAATTATCTTGTTATCTTGCTGAAAACTCTGTAAGGTGTTTGGCGACTAGGGGGTGCGTTTCATGTGTTGTTTTTATGCTGTAGTCGAGAGACTGGGAAATGGTTACCCTATTTATTGGAGGCAAAGTCGAAAACTTGGGCATGAATTGTAAAAATATCTTGCAACGTGCGACGGTCACTGGAGGGAAGCGATTTGTTGACCATACGCTCAAGCTCAGTAGAATATTCTGACTTCTGTTTCGCGGCTACTCTGTAATCAGGAATAGTTCCAATGGTGTTGGTCACATGTTTCTCAAATCTCGCGAGTTCAAAACCAGAAGGAAGACGAACAGGCTCTCCTGACACGTTCACAGTCCAGAGGTGTGCCCAACCGTCCGCTGCCCGGTCGCGCAACGGCGCGTGGTACTAAATATTTTTTTTCGCTCCCTTCGAAACATCTGGCTCGACGACTATTGCGTGTTTGCCTACATGTCCTGGTGATGTCTTAGAAAAGTTAGGGACAGAACCGCTCTGTGGGAGATCGCGAATCTAAATCAATGGGTTGAACGACTCAAAAGTGGTGTAAACACACACTAGAGAGATCCCAGCCGCCGGACATGATATTAAAGATTCGAGGTTGACCCACATGTGGGAAGCCCACGAGAGCCTTACGAAAAGATGGAAAGAGCAGAGGCGCAATAGAAAGCTAAAGAAGAGAATATCTATACTTTAACAACAGATAGAAGAATACGCGAACGAACATCACAGTCAACACTGGGGGCAGATTTGAGATGAATTGAATGGGAAACTTTGGTGTAAAAACACGTGGCAATTTCTTCGCGATCAAGGCCAAACTAAGACCACCGCTCAAGGACAGCAGAAAAGATTGGTTCATAAATACCAGGGCACGGCTGAAGATCTCATAGAGGAACTGAAGAGCAGACACCTTAACACGTGCAAAGGGTGTTCAGAACACAGATCTAGATAGAGACATATCAATAGCGGAGGTATGGCGAGCAATGAGTCGGCTAAGAACCATATCAGCAGCGGGAGCAGATGGGGTCACCAATAAAATTCTGAGAAACCCAGATTTAGTATCAGTCACGGCACTCACAGACTTTCTTAACTGGGTATGGAAACGAGGTAGAATGCCTTCAGAGTGGAAATATGCTAAAGTGGTCTTCATGCCGAAGCCTGGGAAGAAACATCAAGTAGGCAACCTGAGGCCGATATCGCTAATATCGTGCCTAGGGAAGCTGATAGAGCACGTAACACTAAAGAGGCTTCAGGAGTATGCAGAGGAAAGAGAGCTATTTTCCGAAACAATGCTAGGCTTCAGAAGCAAGCTGTCCACGCAGGATGTAATGATTCAAGTCAAAGCAGACATAATTGACGAGCCCAATAAAGGGAGTACAAAAACTGTACTTGGCCTTGATCTACAGAAAGCCTTTGATAATGTCAAACACGAAGCCATATTAAATAATCTGGTGGAAATTGCCCCTGGCAAAAGGATTTACGATTACGTTAGCGATTTTCTAACCGACATAACAGCATAAATAAGCCTTGGAGACATCAGGTCGGAAACAATTATGATAGGAGACAAGGGCACCCCACAGGGCTCAGTTCCTTCCCCTTTTTTATTCAATCTAGTGTTAAAGAACCTTTCACCATTACTGAAAATAGTGAAAGGGGTGAAACATACGCTATATGCTGATGATGTCACGTTATGGACATGTGCAGGCAACGATGGGAAATAGAAGAAAATCTTCAACAGGCAATCGAAATTGTTGAAGAATATGCGGAATGGGCAGGGCTGCAATGCTCACCAAGCAAATCGCAACTTTTGGTAATCCGAGGAACAAAAAAACGCAATATCAACGCTGAAGACATTTTGGTGGTATTAAATGGCTCACGGATAACAAGAGTGGACAAAATCAGAGCCTTGCGACTGATAATCCAAGACAATGGAAAGAACACTGAAATAATGGATCGACTTAAGTCAACAATTAACATGGCCGCCAGGTTGATAAGGCGAATAGCCAACAGAAGACGCGGGGTCAAAGAGAAAGATTTGTGCCGAATTGTTCAGGCTTTTGTGATAAGCAGATTAGTGTACACCATCCCCTACCTGAAGCTAGGGGTGGCAGAAAAGAACTAAATTGAAACAGTCATACGGCAGGCATATAAAGCAGCACTGGGGCTACCCCACTGCACTCCTACGGAAAGACTTCGTAAACTGGGGGTCTACAATAACACCGTGGAACTATGCGAGGTACATATAATAACACAGCTAAAGAGGCTCGCTACCACATCGACGGGGTGCAAAAACCCAGGGAAATTAAGACTACAAGATATAATCCCGGAAAGAAATGCACAAGTAAAACTGCCGACTGAAGTAAGGAACGCACTCACTTTTAAACCGCAACCAAAAAAACATGCACCCTACTTTTCATGAAGGCAGGAGAAAAGCAATAGAAAAAGCCCTTGAGGCCAAGTTAGAAGCTCTGAATACACTGTTTATGTAGACGCGGTGGAATACAAAGGAGGTAACTCTTTTGCTATCGTGGGCGTGAACGACTCGGGTGAAACATTCATGGCAGCTAGGTTCAATAAAAACAATCTATTCAGGGACAGCGGAGGAGGCGGCTATCGCCATGGCGATGGTCAGCACCAAAGCGGTTACCATAATTAGCGACTCCAAATCTGCTATAAACAATTTTGCGAGGGGCATAATCTCCAGCGAGACACAACGAATTTTAAGATGTAAAGACTGGAACCAAAAAGAGGTGGAATTACTATGGGTACCGGCACACTCGGGGAACAAAGGAAACGAGTTGGTTTACAGTACAGCTCGAGGTTATGTCAGCCGAGCAGTGAGCCAGGTTGATTCCCCCAATTTCTCGAGAGATGCACTAATCTCATTTCATGACTACACTAATCACTTTAAACTAGAAAGGCGGATATATCCTCCACCAGACAAGAAACTAGACAAAAGGCAGGAAGTAATCTGGCGTCGGCTCCAGACGCGTGCCTTCTTCAGCCCTTCTAAATTAGCGCACAGGTAGCCAGCAAAATAAAATCCAAATTTTAAACACTGTGGCGAAATAGCAGGATACGATCATATATTATGGAGCTGCAAAAAAGCGCCGCCATCAGCGGAACTACTACCAGTCCCTTCTTTAGAGCGGTGGGAGGCTATAATGGTCAGCTCAGACCCGTTAACGCAAGTTCGGGATACTGAGTGGGCTCAAAAGGTCGCCGAGAGCAACGGACTCGAGGCCATCTAAGTGTAGCGCCCACAAATCGCTCATTGCTGACAATAAATCTTTTCCAATCGAAATACGGCGCAAATGTTGCCGTCCGTTACCACAGGCCGCAGCACATCTTCCTTCAGGGAGAGAACACATTCACGACTATGGGACATGTTCTCCGCTAATGACAGGATAACGTTCGGCTTCAAAGAAATTACACCGGCACTGAAGTCTCAGTTCAGCTCAGTCGTGTCCGACTCTTCATGACCTTATGGACCATATCACGCCACGCTTTCCGCTCTCTCACCATCTTCCTAACATCACATAACTTCATCTGCAGCACCTCGATGATGCCATCTAACCATCGCATTCGCATCCTATCCCTTCTCCGGTGACCCTCAACCTTTCTCAACATCAAATCTTTCTCCAGCGACTCCTCTCTTCTCATCAGATGACCAAAGTAGCTGAGCTTTAACTTTAGAATTTGACCCTCCAATGAGCAGTCAGGTTTTATGGTCGACAATATCGACTGATTTGATCTTCTGGCAGTCCAAGAAACTCTCAAGAGTCTCCGCGAGCACCACAATTCAAACGCGTAAATTCTTCGGCGGTCAGCCTTCTTCACAGTCCAACTCTCGTATCTATACATCACAACTGGAAAGAGCATAACACGAGTTATACGGATCTTGGTTGGCAGTCTCTGCTATTTACTAGGCGGTCAAGGCTAGCCATGGCTCTCTTTCCCAGAAGCAGGCGTCTCATAATTTCATGGCTGCAGTCTGCTTCCGGGGTAATCTTGGAGCCCAAGAAGAGAAAATCTGTCAAAGCTTCCACTTCTTGTCACTTGATGCTCCAGGACTTGATAGGGCGAGACGTCATGATCTTTGACTTTTTAATGTTCAGTTTAAGCCCAAACTTCTCACTCTTTTCTTGTACGCGCATAAGAAGTCTCTTGAGTTCCACTTCACTTTCTGCCATTAAAGTGGTATCATCCGCATATCTAATGATGTTGATACATTTTCCAGCAATCTTCACTTCAGCTGAACACTCGTCCAGACCAGCTTTCCTCATGAAGCACTCAGCATATATGTTAAATAGGCAGGGTGACAGTATGCAACCCTGTCTTACTCCTTTCTCAATCGGAAACCAATCAGTAAGACCTTGACCAGTTCTGACTGTGGCCTCTTGCCCTTAATGCAGGTTCCTGAGGAGACAGATGAGGTGAATTGGAACTCACATTTCTTAAAGAGCTTGCCGCAGTCAGCTGTGATCTACGCAGTGAAATGCTTTCGCATAATCAATAAAGCAGAAGTAGAGGGGTTTCTGGAACTCTCTTGCTTTTTCCATGATCCAACAAAGGTTGGCAGTCTGGTCTCTAGTTCTTCTGCCTTTGCGAAACCCAGCTTGCACGTCCGGAAGCTCCCGATTCACATACTGCTGCAGCCTACCTTGGAGGATTTTCAACATCACCTTGCTAGCATGCGAAATAAGCGCGATCGTGCTGTAGTTGGAACAATCTTTGGCACTGCCTTTCTTTGGAATGGGGATGTAAACTGATCTCCTCCAATCCTGTGGCCACTGCAGGGTTGTCCAAATTTGCTGACATAATGTATATAGAACGTTAACAGCGTCATGGTTTAGGTTTTAAAGCAACTCAGCTGGAATGCCATCAATTCCGCTAGCTTTGTTCTTAGCAAGGCTGGCTAAGGCTCATTCAACTTCACTCTTCAGGATGCCCAGCTCGAGATCAGCAATCACAACCGTCTTATGTTGGGTGTGCACATTCGGGTCCTTCTTGTACAGTTCTTCTGTGTATTCCTGCCACCGCTTCTTTATCTCTGAGGCTTCAGTGAGGTCCCTGCCTCGTTTGTCCTTTATCACACCCAGCTTAGCACAGAAGTGTACTTTGATATCTGTGATTGTCTTATACAGAAGTTTTGTGTTCCTCAATCGGCTGTTGTCCTCAACTGCTTGGCACTGTATGTTCAGGAAGGCATTCTTATCTCTCCTTGCTATTTTCTTAAAATCCGCATTGAGAACCTCGTATCTTTCTCTTTCCCCCATAACGTTTGCCATCCTCTTTTCCTCAGCTATTTGCAAAGCCTCTTCAGATAACCAGTTTGCTTTCTTGCATTTCTTTTGCTTTGGAACTACCTTAGTAGCAACTTCTTGTATTATATCACGAACATCAGTCCACATCTCTTGAGGCTCTCTGTCTTCTAGATCTAATTCTTGAAATCGATTTCTTACTTCCACAGCATATTCTGATAGAATTTGATCCAGATCATACCTGAAAGGCCTTCTAGTTTTCTGCGTTTTTCCTCAATCGAAGCTTAAATTTGGCTACAAGAAGCTGATGATCGGTGCCACAATCGGCCCCAGGCCTTGTTTTTACTGCTTGTATAGCGCTTCTGCATCTCTGCCGCCAAATAATATAATCAATCTGATTCCTGTACAGACCGTCCGGTGATGTCCATGTGTACAGGCACGTCTTGTGCTGTTGAAAATGGGTATTCGCTATGGTCAGGTTGTTTTCTTGACAAAACTCTACTAGCCTCTGCCCAGCTTCATTTGGCTCACTGAAGTCTAGGGTAGCCTTAAACTCGCGCAAAACGTCAATGGCATGACTTCACACAACGATTGCCCTTCTGTAGCACTCGTCACCTAGCACAACAGAAGCTGAGCACAGGCCAACCGGAACAAAAGTTTCACTCCTCAACTCCACATAACGTACTGTTTTTGTCCCACAGGAACATAGCTTACGGCCGAAAACGGTTCTTAAATGAAAGGTTCATAACAGACACAGCGGCACCACTGTCAATCAAAGCATCTGCGATGTGGATTTAATAGTTCGTTTGAACGTCTAGCGCTGCCAGTAATTCGGGCAGAGCAGGGTCGAATTGCCAGCCGCAGGGCACAGCTTCAGCACGAGAGATGGGCGCCGGAGCCAAGCGATGGTGATGGCGATGCCGCAGCATTTTCCGTTCTTTGTCTTCTTTACATTTCCCCCACGTGAAGAAGTCGCCATCCTGGCGACTCAGGGAGAAGAGACGACCAGAGGGTTGTAATATGGCTTGAGGCGGCTAACGTGGACAATCTCGCGGCCGCGACGGCGGTGGTCGGAAGAAGGGGTGACTGGCTCGATGACGTAGTTCACAGGGGATGTGCGTTCCAAGACGCGATAAGGTCCGTGGTATTTGGTGTCTAGTTTGTTGGTGGCAGGAACGCATAGCCAAACGAAGCTGTCGGCCTGGAACGTGGGAGCAGGAGTATCGGTATCATGCTGATCTTTGCGATAGCCTTGAGTGTTGGAGGTAAACGTGCGAGCTAGCTGACGGCATTCCTCGGCCTTCTGTACAATGTCTGACAAAGCACTGTACTCAGAGGCATCTGGATGGTATGGCAAAATTGTGTCCAGAGTACATGATGGTTCACGGCCGTATAAGAGGAAGAAGGGCGAAAAACCAGTTGTTGCTTGGGTGGCAGTGTTGTACGCGAACGTTACGAATGGCAGTACTTGGTCCCAGTTCGAGCTTCCAGATTCAGATGTAACATACATTGCGAGCATGTCCCCAAGCGTACGGTTGAAGCGCTCCGTGAGGCCATTTGTTTGCGGGTGGTACGCAGTTGTAGCTCGATGTATCGATTTACAAGACGACAGGAGCTCTTGGACTACTTCGGAAAGAAAGACACGACCTCTATCACTCAGTAGCTCGCGGGGGGCGCCGTGTCGAAGAATGAAGTGGTGCAGAAGAAAATGGGCTACCTCTCGAGCTGTCGCCGCGGGAAGTGCAGCAGTCTCGGCGTAACGGGTCAGGTGGTCGACGGCGACGATGACCCATCGATTACCAGCGGCACTGCATGGTAGCGGACCATAGAGGTCGATTCCCACGCGATCAAACGGGCGAGCTGGACACGGTAAAGGCTGAAGAGGGCCAGCAGGGTGGCGAGAAATCTTGCGTTGTTGACAGGCGGTACAAGAGCGAATGTAGCGACGTACGAAATTGTACATTCCCCGCCAGTAGTACCTTTGACGAATTCGATCATATGTTTTGAGGACGCCGGCATGAGCGCTTTGCGGGTCACTATGATGGTGGGCACAAACCTCGGAGCGGAGGTGGCGCGGAATGACAAGAAGCCACGTTCTGCCGTCTGAGTTGTAGTTCCTTCGGTAGAGAAGGCCTTCCCGAATGGCGAAATGGGAGGCCTGTCGGCGGAGTGCCCGAGGATGCGTAGCCGCGGAAGTAGTGCCAAGGATATCTAGCAGGTTAGAAACCCAAGGATCTTGTCGTTGCTCGAAAGGCATATCCTCAATGGTGAGTGCTGACAAGAGTGTTTGAGGAGGGGACGATGAGTTAGGCGAGCACACCGGTGACCGAGAAAGAGCGTCGGCGTCAGAGTGCTTGCGGCCAGAGCGGTACACTACACGGATGTCGTATTCCTGAAGCCTGAGAGCCCAGCGCCCGAGACGGCCAGACGGATCCTTGAGAGACGCGAGCCAGCAGAGAGCGTGATGATCTGTAACTACCTCGAAGGAGTGGCCGTATAAGTAAGGGCGGAACTTCGTTACAGCCCACACGATTGCTAAGCACTCCTTTTCGGTAACGGAGTAGTTGGACTCGGCTTTGGTGAGAGCACGGCTGGCGTAGGCGACAACGTATTCGGAGAAGCCAGGCTTGCGCTGGGCGAGGACGGCGCCGAGGCCGACACCACTGGCATCGGTGTGAAGTTCTGTAGGTGCAGTAGGGTCGTAATGGCGAAGGATTGGCGGTGACGTTAGAACATTGCGCAGTGTCGCGAATGCATCATCGCAGGCTGGCGACCAAGAGGAGAGGTTAGGGGTGCCTTTCAAGAGCTGTGTAAGGGGGGCTAGATGGTTGCGAAATTCCGAACAAAACGACGAAAGTATATATATATATATATATATATATATATATATATATATATATATATATATATATATATTGCGATGTGGATTTAATAGTTCGTTTGAACGTCTAGCGCTGCCAGTAATTCGGGCAGAGCAGGGTCGAATTGCCAGCCGCAGGGCACAGCTTCAGCACGAGAGATGGGCGCCGGAGCCAAGCGATGGTGATGGCGATGCCGCAGCATTTTCCGTTCTTTGTCTTCTTTACACATCCATTTTATCATTGGCTGCATCTTCTGACACTTTGTTCTTAAGCATGACGATAGGCAAAATATTCCTAAAATTGGCAGTCCGGCGACCTTAACTCCATATGTCGCACAACATAGTTTCCCAGCGGCGGAGAAACAAAGTGGCGACGTGGGGATCGGCGGAGGAGTGATGCTGCGATCGAACACAGGAGATTCGTTGCTTGCACTGCCCGATAGAAGGTAGCGAGTGGCTGCTCCCACTACGCGTCATTCCTGAAGCGTGGTGCCCGTTGTATAGAGAGTCGAGATACTTAACGACGCGGGCAAAATCGAGAGATGTGTCCGCTGTACCCACAGCCATAATATATTAGTGGCTGGCGGCTTTGATAGCTGATCGCATGATGCCTTGTAGGCCGAGACGAGGCGACAGACGCGCAATGAGGCATTTCATCCGGATGCCGCTGAGTATCCAACTCCTCGCGTACAGTCCTCCTGGCCATAGAAGCGATGTCTTCAGCCTCCGTGATGTCAATGCTGGCAATGGCTGTCTTATTGAAACGACGGTCGAATGTGGACGCTATCCGGTGTGCTTTGAGCGCCTCAAATGCACGGCACTGCTTGGTGACATCCGCAGCCGTAGCAAAGCTGTCTCGCGAAGCAATCCTCTTGAGCAGGTGCCCTACCTTGTGTTCTGGCATCTACCCTTCCTTCTCCTTCTCCTTCTCCTACTCCTCCTACTCAATTTATCGTGTGCAAGTCACACCGGGCAGTTGGGCTCGCTGGGAAAGTTGGTGTTCAACGCGTTCCTTCTTCGCAAGAGAATCTCGTAAGGACTTAGTGATCTCTTCAACAAACCGGTTCCAGGTGTGAAGGTTTCCTCATGTTCGTCAAATCAAGTCACAGCCGTGCCTGCAAGAAACAAAACGTTGTAGAAGTGGGCGGTAGAGCTTCAATGGTTGTACTTGTTGCGCCTTTTGTAATGTCGGGGCAATTCTTCAACGCCACATTAGGGCTCACCATGGAACCTACGCGGCTGTCGCTGATGCGGCAAAGTCGTCTCTTCTTCAGCCCGTCGTTCCAATCTGCGTCCCTTGGGTGGTAGCCATTGAAAGGAACTATTGAGGCGATAATGGTGGCAAACCTGCTACACGGCGGCTGCAACGAGGTACTGGCAATCTAGGACGCCTAGCACCAAATGGAGCAGATAACATTGTTTTAATACAGGTGAATGCTTTACTAATGAAAACTGGTTGCCGATGCCTCAGAGCCCAGATCGGCCTTCGCGTGCCTTCCTCTTCGTTCTTCATCTCCAAATCCTCAGTAAGCCGCATTGCAGCGTAACAATATTTGCTCGTGTATGGGTCAACAGCTGTTTTTCATAACCAAGGTCTCCGAATTCGGAGATCCAGAAGAAAGGCCCAAATGCGGCTTGAAATACCTAAAAAATTAGAGCCGACGATAACTACTCTTCTGGCGACACGTTTGTCGTTTTCAAAGCTCTACCAACTACATCAGGTGCCATCAACATCTCATAACGTGCTCGGGAAGCACAGGTGGGCTATTTGCTTATTCGTGTCAAAGAAAAGATGCTGATTTGAAGCACATACCAACGCCATTAAAGATGCGCGCTCGCCCTTACCGTGCATTGTAGAACACGCCGCGCGGCTTGCAACGTTTTTCAAATAGTCTCTTTTCTGCACCAAATTGAATTAGAATTGTGCTTTTAAATATACACTTTAAAACGAGTAGGAAATTTGTATAACTATTCCTAACTTGTCCAAACATCCGCACAAAAGGGACATCGTTTCGGAACATGCCAGCCCCGAATACTACCCTTAATTATGTCTGTTACCCTTTTTAGCCATCAGTAATCTTTTCGTTTCAATATATTCGGACATCATTGACATTACGCTAATTAGGCGAGGCATTGTGCGCTCATGTTAGCTCTTAACATCACTGATATTGTCCTTTCCATAGCTCTCTGATTTGTTCTCGGCGTAGGTTCAAGCGATTTTGTACGCCTGCACGTTTCAGCCCACTAAGGTAGCGATGGTGAGAAACAGTTATCACCACCGTGGTTGCCTAATATATAGGGAATGCGACTATTGAGTCGGACATCATGGCTTGATTCCGACCGCGCAGTCGTTGCTCTTCGCTTGAGGCAAAACTGAAGGCGCCGGTGGGCTGTGCGATGTAAGTACATCTTAGGATCTCCAGATGGTCAAAATTCTCGCGAGCCCGCCACTTCGGCATCATTCATAGCCAAGCCGCTTAGGGACGCTAAACCCCACAGGTCATATGAAACAAAAATAAACCAAACGCTTGTCTGCTTAGAGAATCTAATAAAGTGTCATGATATGAGGTTATCTAACAAACTAACGAACTATTGGACCATTTGCGGAAAAGCTCCTGCGTATGCGCGACAAAGGCGCAACTAGCGCCATTTGTAGGCGATTTCGTTTTGGTTGGAAAACGTGACGCGCCAGTGCTGCCTAGCCGTGCATTCTTGCGCTGTTGAGCGGTATATGATTTGAGTTGCTTGTCTCGCTTTCACCGTGTGTGCGTGCCCATGGCTCGGGAAAACTTATGACGTATTCGAAAAAAAAGTGGTACACGTGAAAACAGGTCGTCTGGATATTTCATGACTGGTCCCCGAGCGCGCGTCGTCTGCTAACGAAGTAGAGTGCTCGGAGTCCTCTTCTGCTGCTGCTTTGCGGAGGCGCTTTTGTTCTCCCCGTTTTTTTTCCCGCCTTCTTTTTTTGTCGGTGCCAAAATCTATTCTTATATGTTTTGTTTCCTTCTACAGCCGCACCATTTACGGAAAAGGGGCCATCTGTGCCTTGAGACAAGGTAGTGCAGAGCTTGCCTTTGACACGTAATTTGCCGAAGTGAGTTCTATACCTTCAACAAGAACTATCGATTTGCAGAGTACGTCCGTGCAAGAAGAAGCATCCTAGTGCCCCCACAGAAACACTCAACAGCAGCCCTGCTACATGCTGACAGGTTTCGCTGAGCCTTCAGTAAGGAGTAAAGAAACGCTTCATTGTTCACTATTGCATGCAGTCTAAAGACAGCCATTTGACTGGAACGCCTTCAATCTAAGTTAAGCATGCGCCATGCAACAGCGACACTTGTACGTATATATATAGGGCCACGACGACATACAAGGCGCGAAAGACGAAGCCGTTTATGGGGTCGGTTGTGCACATCCGGCCCTTTCCGAAGTAGCTGAGCGTTCTTGCTGTATTTGTTTTTTTCTGCCAAATGAACACATATCGGTTTTATAAGAGCTCTTCCATCAGAAAATTCGGTGGGAAATGAATTTTATATACTTTTATGAACATCCACCCGAAGTCCAACAATACAATAGCAAGGTGCGCTATATCTGAACAGCGGGAGCCCAGCAGAGTGCAGCCTACGCAGGAAGTGGTCCGTCAGTAAGCGAAGCTCTCGGGTACGAGCGTGTTGAGAATAATCAGTAAAGCCTGGCCTACATCAGAAGCTGCAGGGGCGAAGTCAGCAGGAACTCTTGCCCTACATCAGAAAACCCAGACAAGCATTTGCGCGTGTTACAGAATACTGGATCCCATGTCACTGTAACACTCGTCTGTGCATTAGCGCCCATGCAATACGCGTTCATTTTGTGTATCAGCATTCTGCACAAGAGAGATACATATGTTTTTAACCAAAATATCTCACCCCGCAATGCAATCGCAGTGAGTTCAAACGATGGGGTCCGAATCAACAGCCAACCATGGCATTGTCGCATAAACACTGCGGTCTTTATGGATGGTGCTCACTCTCATCAAAACTTATTAGTGGTATGAAGATTCGAGTTCCTGACATGGGCTTCCCCCTTTAAGCATCGGCCGGGATGCGCCTGGCGAACAGTTGAGGACGCTAACTGCAGGTATTGCTCATATGTGGTCATTATTCTGGCTGCAACCCGAAAAGTCGGCGCTGTACATCGTTCTCCTTCTGTGTCATCCTCTTTCTTCAGCATGTGCACGGTTTCATCAAAAGAGTAACACTAAAACAACGATTTAAGCGCACGTGAAACGCCGAACGCTGCCTTGCGCTTGCCAGTTCGAGAAGCCCTTTCCAACCAAAAGTGCCGGCGAAGCTTTCCATTTTGGACGACAGCTAGCGCTCGCTTTTCCGCAAATGGTCGTTTGATCTTCAGGATCAATTTAAAGGGATGGTTAGGCAAATAATTTCAGTGAAAAAAAAAAAACATGGAATCATGAAGTGGTATGTCGGATCCGTCATCTACAATAAATACCCATTTACTGGCCTGCTAGGCTGCGAAGGAGTGAATGATTTTTTCTCGGAATTGATCCACAACCGTCCTTACACGTTGCAGTAAAACTGGCTTTTGCATGAGACTTAAGATTTCTTGCACAAGTCAATGGAATAGTTCGCGTCTAAAATTAAGAACGCTAGGTTAATATATGCTAAGTTCGTCTAATTTCACATCGTCACAAGCTGTTCCGCTATGATACCTCTTCTTTGAGCACCATAATCCACTCTACAAATATAATAGCTTTTGCACATTCATGTTACGAGGTTAAATTACACTACTTCTTTTTTAGAGCTAGTGAATAAATTTAACATTGCCGTCTCAAAAATGACAATCCCATTCACGCTACGACAAACTACGATGCACCTGCCCTGCTGTGCATGATGGTTTGCAATGAACTGATTTCGATTTCTATCATGGGTTTATATTTGAAAAAGTCCTCGATGAAAACAAACCCTAATTATTATGTTCAGGGAATACCGTAATCATCACCACGCACGACTCTGACCGCGTTTGCAAGAAGAAAGCTTACTAACCTGAGACAAGCAGAGGTTCCTTGGCGATGGTTGTACGGGACAGCTGCATTCGCTATCTACTCGGGTGCTCGCGTATCTCAAAGCCCTCACATTTCGAGAGTGTCGAGAATGTAGGCGGCCCGCTACCCTATCAAGGTAAGCGTTGAATCAGCACTAACCGAGGTCAAAGACACTTAGGGTTTTACGATTGAGGTAAGGCCACTGTCGTCACCGATAAGGACTGTAAAAAATGTATCCGGTGGAATCAGTGGCGTTTATTTTTTGGTGCTGTAAGTGTGGCGTAAACGTACCTGCGCTTACGGAGCTGGCTATCGTTTCATTTTCTTCCTTCTTGACCCGTAACCATGTCCTCTGTGCCTCCGCCATGTCCTGTTCGTCTGCCCCTTTCATGGAGGTGGATCCACGTGAATGACGAAATCGCGATGCCGGACCGCAGAACGTGCGCGACGTGTTGCTATGCAACCTAAAAACTACCACCAGCCTGTGAGTGTTTGTTCATTACGCTGACGACGAAATGCAGCATATCCTGCATGACGCGGACTTCCACGATAATGCGTAAACTATAATGGGTTTATTATTAGGGGAGATCTTAGTCTTTCGTACATAGATTTTACGTTGGCAACATTACAATGCCCCCCCTCCTCCCATTATTTTCCTCTACCTTGACCAGCAACGCCTAATGTCAAGTGCATCTGCTTTGTAGTATGCTGTGTGCACTGTTACGTTTCTCCACCGACAAGTGGACAGCTGACGCGGCCACCGCGTGGCAACAGGCAGAACCGCGAGCGGATCGGCCATTCCGACGCCGTTCAACGGCCGCGCAGCGCTTCCTCCCGCGGGCAAGTTTCGACGTGATCTTGCCACGCGCCAAATGTGTGTGCGTGCGTGTGTGCAAACGCCGGCCAAGCCCGGAGCTTGGGGGAGAGTGCACCGCCCTCGCCCGTCTGCAGGAGGTGGAGGAGATGCGGTCGGACTAGGTCGGACCACCTGCGATTGAGTCATCCCGTCGTGCCCATACTTGTCGGGCTCTCCATTTCCTGTGACGGCTTTCCCTTTCCCTGTGGTCTGGCAAGCCTACGAAAAGCAGCGGCCGACTCCGCTGAGACAGAGACTACTTTGACGCGCCATGAAGACGACGCTAGACACCAGCTGTGTGAACGTGTCTGTATTATCTCTGGGTCAGCTTCTCTGCCCGTTCCTTCACGATGTTGTAGTAAAGGTTGTTTCGTTAGAAGACGCCTCGTCATTGCTGGGACCGTTGATGCCGTCCGCCGGTCCACGGAGCCGCCAGGCGAACGCTACCGAGGGGTCGCGCGCCGCATGTAACAACTGGTGTCAGCGGTGGGCTGAGCAACACGAGCCACACACCTAATAACTGGTGGCAGCGGTGCGATACCCCGGCTCACGCGACCCCAAACCTAACAACTGGTAGGCAGCGGTGGGACGACCAAGCCGTAACCGTGGTCGGAGGGACGAGCCAGGCGATACCGTCGTACAACAACTGGTGAACAGCGGAGGGACGAAGACGACCAAGGAGTGACCGTAGTCGGTGAAACGAGACAGGCCTGACCGAGGTGCAACATCTGGTGGGAAGAGCGGAGATGTCCCAGGCGTGACACGTGCAACAAGCAGCTCAGCGGAAAGGCGGGAGCAGTGCAACGAGCCCTGTGTGATGACTGGTTGCCTGCAGCGGAACGACTGCGTTGGATTCTTGGCTGCGAGGTTTGGTGAGTGCGGGACTTTCTTCTACTGAGTTTTGCCAGGCTTTTGTTAAGTAGAGAACAGAGCTGGTAATTGTGTTGTCGTTGTTGCTGGGTTAATTGCAGCAAGGCAATAGTGGGCAGTAGAGAAGGCAGCACTCGAAACAGCCATGGGTTCGGAGTTGAAGTCGTTGAGCAAAACGAAATTGCTGGAGCTTGCGGAGGAGCTGGGTCTGAATTTGTCAGACAAACTCAGAAAACCAGAAGTGTTAAAGGCTAATCTTGCGTTGGAAGCTGAAGATGACGAGCTTTCAGAATGCCTTGAGATCATTGACGAAAGTCACGAGAAAGAGGAACGTGAACGTCATAAGAAAGAGGAATGTGAACGTCACGAGAAAGAGGATCGTGAACGTAAGGAGCGTCACGAGAAAGAGGATCGTGAACGTAGGGAACGTTACGAGAAAGAGGACGCCCGCGTAAGGAAACTGATGCAGCTGGAGATTTCAGCACACGGAATGAGCGTGGCAAATATTAAAGCTTTTAAGGCCATTCATTGTAACAGTTCAATACCGCGAGACGGTCCACCACCGTTCCTCATCGCCGCGGATATGGCAGAGTATTTGACAGACTTTGAGAGTGTCTGTAGAAGTAAACGTTTCGAGCGAGATAGTTGGGCGCAGATGTTGGTAGCTCTTCTCTCCGCTGAAGCGTCGGAAGAAATCAAGCGCTTGGTTGGCGACCGCTTGAAAAATTACGATGAACTAAAGGAATCATTGCTGATACGATATCAGACAACGCCTCATGATTTTCTGAAAAGATATGAGAGCGAGAAAAATTGTTACAAGTCGTACTTTGATTTGGCGTATCAGTTGAAAGCCGCTGTAAGCGAATGGCTAGATAGTGCGGAAGTTCCGGAGCAAATCGAACTTGCACCAGGGTGTGAGACACAGCTTGGGGAAACGACTGGGCAATGTGACCGCAGGAGCGAGCTGACCGAGCCTCGAACAGAAGAGTATCCTGTTACCTTGGTCGAGCCACTAGCTGAGAAGGTTAGCGCCTGCTCCAACGGCGGGAAATCCGCAGGAACGCTGTTAAACGAGGTGAACTGCACGCCGACCCAAGTAGCTGTAAAAGATACAGTTCCATCAAATGAGTGTGGGGAAGTGGTAGTACCTGAACCGCCTCTCGAGTCGAAAGCAGAAGCTCGTGTAGAGCGCGACGGATATGGAAACGAGCTAGACAATGAGAAAATTGCGGTTTCCGAAATAAGCTGTGTGGTAGAGCAGGGCACGCCAAAAAACAAAGTGCCAATCAGGGAAGCTGAGCAGCCCGCGAGTTGTGATCAGCCAGGGCAGACCGACGAGGAGTGCGCGTCCGCTGTAGTGATCGAGACTTCCAAAGGTGATAGCGAACGACCAGGGCAGAGTCAGAATCGTTCGTGCCCCGATACCACGCTAGGTTGTATTCACGAAAGCAACCTCAGTGCGAACGCGGATGTGGCACATATGGCCCTCACGCAATCCGAAGCGCCCCAGCTGTCGAAGGAGCTTGATCGTGCGCCGGTTAGCTCTGAGCGAGGCGACGCACTGAGTGGCGAGCCGCCAGAGCAAATGCATATAAGCGAGACTGACGCGGATGTCAGCCGTTGTCGTTCGGACATGACTGAAAGTGAGTCATGCGCTGTTGGCCGCGAATCAGACGCGGCACCGAACTTTGACTGCTTTGACCACTTCGACGACACCCGTGCCCTACTAGCTCCGGTTACCGCTAGAACGGGTACTGCTAGCTTGTCAGAGAGGGCGCCAAACGAAAGCAGAAGGCTAGTATTCAAGTGCTGCCACCGAAAAACGCGGAAAGGCAGGCGCGAGAAAGATTGCTGCCATCGTAAGGATTGCAAAGTCAAACGATTGCAAAAAGAAAGCAGAAAGCCTGTGTTCCAGTGCTGCCGCAGAAAAAAAGAGGAAAGGCAAGGAAAGAATGGAGCAAGTTGAAGCTATCGCGAGAGAGAAAGCGACTATCCCAAAGGCACAAATGCGCCCTAGCCCAGAAAATGCGCGACTGGGGCGCAACCCGTAAAGAGAGGGATAGATTGTTCAGAAAAGTGAGCGATTCATGCTCATGTGTTTTTTTTTGCACAGAAACAGGAAGGCAAGGTTGCTCCATGAAACGGACAGCCGAAGCTTTAGTGAAAAGGGTGATCTCAGTGGTAACGCCGATGGCTTAAATCGGAGCCCCTAACGTGAGAAGAAGCCTGTTTTCACTTGCTGGTGTTTTTCTTCTTGACATAGGATTTTGAACATATTGTATTGTATTATCTTTGGTTGAAAGTGATGTTTTTGAAAGCGCAATTTTCGAATTTGTGGACGCGTTCCAAGTGCTGCTGAGCTGCCCTTTAAATTAGATGGAGGCAAAAGAGGGAAATAGTCTTGCAAAACTTAGTGAAGCTTGTGCCGTGCTTGCTGGCTGAACGGTTGGTTTTTAGCGTGGTTGTGACGTTGTGGGTTGTCAGAAATCTCTCCTGAAGACAAGTTGCAGAGTGCCTTGGAAACCCGGACTTGCCAAGGACTTCTTCAGGCTAACCGGCTCAAGAGAAACAGAGTCGGACGACCCCGGCTAGCAGCAACATCCCAATCCCTCCGGACAGCGGATGCAGTCCCCTGCCCTTCAGGATCTCCCTTCCCCGGCGGGGCAGTCTGTTACGTTTCTCCACCGACAAGTGGGACAGCTGACGCGGCCACCGCATAGCAACAGGCAGAACCGCGAGCGGATCGGCCATTTCGACGCCGTTCGTCGGCCGCGCAACGCTTCTTTCCGAGGGCAAGTCTCGACGTGATCCTGCCACGCGCCAAATGTGTGTGCGTGCGTGTGTGCAAACGCTGGCCAAGCCCGGAGCTTGGGCGAGAGTGCGCCGCCCTCGCCCGTCTGCAGGAGGTGGAGGAGATGCGGTCGGACCACCTGCGATTGAGTCATCCCGTCGTGCCCAGACTTGTCGGGCTCTCCATTTCCTGTGAGGGCGTTCCCTTTCCCTGGGGACTGGCAAGCCTATAATAAGCAGCGGCCGACTCCATTGAGACAGAGACTACTTTGACGCGCCGTGGAGACGACGCTAGACACCAGCTGTGTGAACGTGTCTGTATTCTCTCCGGGTCAGCTTCTGTGCCCGTTCCTTCACGATGTTGTAGTAAAGGTTGTTTCTTTAGAAGACGCCTCGTCTTTGCTGGGACCGTTGATGCCGTCCGCCGGTCCACGGAGCCGCCAGGCCAACGCTACCGAGGGGTTGCGCGCCGCATGTAACAACTGGTGTCAGCGGTGGGCTGAGCAACACGAGCCACACACCTAATAATTGGTGGCGGCGGTGCGATACCCCTGCGCACGGGACCCCGAACCTAACAGCACACATTAGCGCTTTTACTTCGGCCTTGAGAGAAAGGAATCGCGTAGTGCTTGGCGTTGTGCGTAGTCGACGGAGCCACAGAAAGTCCCTGCCATGGTACAAGACAGCCAGATGCTCAATTTGTGCCCTAGTTCTCACGACACATTGTGGGAGGATGCTGCGCCACAGCCAGCGTTCTGCGCAACTGAAGATCCCAGTGTGCATAGAGTGTTTGGGGAACACTTAAGCCCCACTGTGAAGGCTTTGACGCGACAACGTTATAGGCGGCCATTAGTCGGGTTCCGATGCGTATGCCCGTTCACGTACACTCGAATCTCACGAGCATTAACTCGCGTCGGACTACTAAACACGCTCATGATGACTTAGGCAGTCGATTCAAAATTCACAGCATTTGGCAATTTGCTGCGTGTTTGCGAGGTGACGATTGCAAAAATAAGCATTTAAAGAACATCAAATTTCAGAGGGCTTTGTAATTCTTACTTTTGTAGTGTGATGATGATGGTTGTGATGGATTTAATGGCAAAAGAGCATCTTTGGCCAAACAGTGCTAAACACGAGGCAAAAGGTCAGCTCAGGCCAATAAAATATGCTGGGTGGGATGCTTAATGATATGATAAAAACAGTGGAGTATAGGGCCTAAACATTGATTTACAGTGTTTAATGGTCTGTGCAATAAATAAAAGGCGACATGTACATGTTAAAAGACTGAGCTTTCTCAGAAACATTTTTTCCTAAGGCAAGGTGCCTGATGTTGTATTAGAGAATAAATATCAGCCATCCAAGAAAAGGAAACGAGCGCCCGCATGCATGCATGCATGTATGCCCACGTCGGTAAGAGATCCAACACAGAAAACCTACTTTTGATAAAACTTTAAGAACACTTTCTGAACCGAACATTAGATTGTCACCGATAAATATGAACGGATGTTTGGGTATTTGGTTCTTGTGTAACTCGAAAAAATGACGTCGCCTTTGATGTTCAAGTCGCTGGCATTAAAATGGAACATGGATCACAGTAAGCCGATCACCGCATCTGAAGCAATGTGCTGCAGGAGAGATTGTTAAAAGATATGAAGGTGTTGTGTATGTGCACCTATTCTCAGCCTGCCCAGAGCTACCTCTTTGAATGTGTCTCGTGCTTCTGTAGTGTACCTGCTTATCCTGGCTTTATTGTGTATAGTTTATTTTCAATTGCTATGTCCCATTCTTTTTGGCATTGTTGCGGAATCTGCTGCTAATGTGTGGTTTGAGGTCCTGATATGGTACAATGTATGTGGTATTTCGAAGGGCAGCTGACACAGCAAGCTAAGGAGCTGCCTTGCTGCCTGCTGCCTGCTGTGCAAGGGTGGCCTGTAACACAACATAGTGTAATTTTATGTTTAAATTTATAAGTAGACATTCAGTACTGGGTACTTATTATGCAATTTCCAAGAGGATAGGAAGGTTAAATCACAGTTAAGGTGGTCCCTGCGCTATTTTTGTTGATATGTGTTAAATCACTGAGGGAGCCTGTGTATACGAATTACGTATATATCTTGTTTTTAATGTGTCTCACAGCTAACAGGATACCATGAGTGACATTAATAGATAAATATACTTGTTCGTCTGTTCAATGTTTCTGACTGAAAGATGCGGTCCACGTACTGCACAAGAAACTTGAGTCGACTTAGAAGCATCGGTGTAGTACTCAATGGTCGCTTGATGTGACATGAAGTGCTGCTGTATGGCAATAGTTTTTCCACATCATGGAACGATAGGTCACAATTAACAGCATGCATTTCCGGAGGAGGAATTAAGTTTTTTATGGACGTTATATCAAGACTGGTAACGGGCATGTCCAGGAGTTCAATATGCGTGGCTACTGTGGTCAGTTATGGTTGCGTTAGTGATGGTTTTCTTCAGAACACTTGCACCCTAGGTGTGTCAAGTAGAAGCTGGTGGCTTGGATGCTCCAGTGTGCGAATCACGTTTGAAGCATAAGTTATACCAATAAATACTCTACTTTGTTGCAGTGACCATAAGTCTGCTTCAATACAGAGGCTAGCAATTGGGCTAGTTGGACGCACCCGTGGTACGACGAAGGCCGAGTGGTACACTGGGTGGAGCATTTTAAAGACAGAGCTTGGTGCTAACTCGAAGACTACCGAGCCATGGTCAATACGTGACAAAATAACGCTATTTAAAAGGCTCAAGAGGCAAACACGGTCCGTGCTCTATGGCTCATGGGACAGGATTTTTTCTAGATTCAATGCTTTCAGAAATTATAGTCGCAACCGTTTTGTATATGCAATAAAAGATAATTTTTAATCAATTGCACGCGAAGAAATTTGTCTTCTTTTTAAACACCAAGGCCCTGGCCTTTAGATCTTGGGGTTAGATCTGTGCCACGAAGCTTACCACAATTATGCACTCTTTTCGGAGTTCAGTTTAAATTATTTATTATCAGTCCACTTAGTTCGTTAACACCTGTTTGAATCGGTACACATATGGCCAAGTTGAAAAATTGGAAGCTAATTCACATCATCAACGTAAATATAGTAAGAAATAGTTTTTGGAAGCGCGCTTTTTAGACAGTTCATTTTGACTATGAAGAGTGTGCAATTGAAAGCACCTTCTTGAGGAACACCACCCTATTGAAAAAATCTATATATATGGGACTTAATTATTTATATCGGTTTATTGGACATGCGAGTTGGGGGGAGTGGTAGGAGCTGCAGGTTAGGGGGGTTGTAGAATGTGGTCAGTGGCCTCGTTCTGGTGATCCAGAACGGATCCAAACTAAAAAAACGTTACGTTATATAAAACGTGTAGGCAAATTAATAAAAAAAATAAAAATTAAAGAGCACAGCAGAATCTGCATCGGAGTAATTGGAAAGCACGGACGCTGCTGTTGGTTGCTTCTGGTTGCTTATAGTTGCTTAATTCACTTCTCTGTTACCCATTTTAGTCTTTGGTACCTTCAAATTGCGCGCTAATCCCTGCGTATGCCCCTTTTTCGGATCTACTTCCGATTGCGTGCCGTCACATACTTCACGTCATATATACTACGGCACCCCTTTTTCTCTTTTCGCATTCACTCCTACCTTCCTTCCTCCCCTTACGAAGAGGTTCAGGTGTCCACAGAACAAGTGTGGCAGATACTGCGCCTTTCCTTTGCTGTAAACCAGTTAATCTAATTAATTCTCTAATTAACTTATTTGCCTAATTATTTTTTCGCACACAACATTACGTCATCCTTTATCGATTGACACCGCTCATTAGGCTTTACCACTTCTCAATTACTCACAACGGCTGCGGACACGATTTTGTGGACACGTTCTGCGGACGCGGCCTGTGGACAGAAATCTGTGAACATAGTGAAGTAATGCTTTCGCATTAAAAAACACTAACCATGCTAGGAATTGAACTATGATACTATGTACCCTAACGTACGTCAGCCCAGTACGCTGATCTCTGCCCTATGGGGACTTTTGTTTTACTTTACGGCATGAGAAACCTTCCGTAAAAAAAAAGGACAAACTCCGCTTAGTTAAACTTGTCCATGTCTAAAGTTACCGGGCTGCTTAATACGAACCCGCCATATCCCTAGCCCGACAATGCACCATCATCAAAAGATATAAATTCTGGGAGGCAAACACATGCATCTAGATACGGTATCCAGTTTGGAGGTTCTTCACGTGCGGCATATACACTCCTCACTAAAGCACACTACTCTCGAAACACGAATTTGGACGATCTTGGTGGCTCGGCATGTCTGTCCATCATACGGCTTTTGTAATGAACAGGTCCATCAACACAAATAGATCGTAAGGCATTACTGTTTTGGTTAGGAGGCGAAAACCTAATAGTATGTAGTGTAATTTTAACGTCTTTTTTTAAAAGTTGTTTGTAGTATGTCCCAAAAGAGCATAACATCATGGCACAGTATAAAGCAATGATCAATTGTCTAAGGCACGCTACACAGACGGCAATTCTCCGTCCAGGGCACAAACATCTCCTTATCATTAAGAAATGTCTTGACAGGCAGCGTCGCTGTGTGTAGTTTGAAAAATGACGTCTTTGCGGCTGCCTGATTGACATTCGCCTAACACGCTTTAAAACACCGCCAAATAAGGCAGCCAGCCGATACAACGGTGTAGTGAACAAAGCCTCAGTGAGAACCTGGGTCATCTGCTTTCTTGAGAGGCTATACAAACAATCTAAAAAGAAGCGTGTAGTGAGGAAATTGAAAGTGTCACTGCATTGGAATCTGCTCAAAATCGTGCCGTCCGGTTCATTCATTCCTCATACTCGTACGACACCAGTGTTTAAACTTTGAAAGTGAAATCCGGATTTCCACTCCACTCATTTCGTCGCCGCATCGCTAGCTTCGCTCTTTTTCACAAGTTTTTTTTTTTATTCTTCTCTGAATCAAGCACCGTACATCACAGCCGCAGCACGCAAATCTCACCTCACCAGTCACCCACTGCAAGTTGCTCGCCCACCATCGCACACTACTACTTTTTCTGCCTCGCTCTTTTCTCGAACAGCTTCAGACTGGAACGCCCTTCCCTATGACATCGTCGTTATCGCTTCGCCATCTGGTTTTCAAGTGCGTGTAACAGATCATCTTAAATGTTAAATAATTATTGCAGTTTTTTCACATTATCAAGTGTAGCCGTCATCATCATCGCTTCGCCATCTGTTTTTCAAGCACGTGTAACAGATTATCTTCAATGTTAAATAATCATTCATGTTTGTTTGCATTTGCAACTGTATTCCCACCCCTTATGTAACACCACCTGAAAAGGGAGCCTCTAAGGAATGAAACTGAACTGAACCTCCTTAAGAAATCCCCATAAAGCCCCTTCACTAGCCTGCCCATTCGGTGGGAATAAGGTAAATGATAACTGAGACGCTTAATGAGAACAGCTACAAGATACGGGTGGTTTGCCGATTTGAAAAAGAAAAACGAGAAACAAGTTCATGCACGAAAAGGTGAACAAGGCCCACTCCACCAGATTCTGAGAAGGAACAAGTTGACACGTCGCATGGACTTCCATTAAGAGCGCCACACGAAAGTTGCAAATATTTTGTATATTGCTTGTACCTTTCTCGTCGGACAATGTAGAACATGAAGGATTACGGATGCCTTGGAAATAAAAATATTTTACAGACCTGCGCCCTAGCAAACACTGAAAGTTCTCTACCCATCCAAACCTGTGTTAGGCACCGCATAGGTAAGATTTGTGAATCTCAGCAGCCTGCACTGTTGTGAACTTGGAGGGCTACAGCCCAGCATGTTACCAAACTGAGTTGGCATAGTGTCCCGATGACCCAGCCAAAACCCTTAGGATTTAACTTAATTAAGAGCCGCGCCTGATACATCGCAGAACTGTCTAGACAAGTGTAAAGCCTCAAGTACACTCTTTTTCTCAGAACAAAAGGGGCGACATCATCAGAGCAGGGTAAATTCTTACCTTCACATTGAGTCAGAGAGAAACCACTGATAGCTGCGGTGTTAAATATACTGAGACAGAGGGGTTCAAGATATAAGGCAAACAATGGAGAAAATGGACTTTCTTGAGGAGTGGAGGATTCCAGTGATATTGGGGTCGTTAGCTCCTGGTTCATAATTAGTCTTGTATAGAACTTATAGCACAGTATTATGCCCTTGACCAAAGTCCAGTTCTGTCGTGTCCGACTCTTCGTGCCCTATGGACCATATCACGCCACGCTTTCCGGTCTCTCACTACCTTCCTAACATCACATAACTTCATCTGCAGCGCCTTGACGATGCCATCTAAAAATTGCGTTCGCTGCCTACCCCTTCTCCGGTGACCCTCAACCTTTCCCAACATCAAATCTTTCTCCAGCGATTCTTCTTTTCTCATCAGATTACCAAAGTAGCTGAGCTTTAACTTTAGAATTTGACCCTCCAATGAGCAGTCAGGGTTCAGGGTCGACAATATCGACTGATTTTATCTTCTGGCCGTCCAAGGAACTCTCAAGAGGCTCCGCCACCACCGCAATTCAAAGGCGTCAATTCTTCGGCGGTCAATCTTCTTCGCAGTCCAACTCTCGCATCCATACATCACAACTGGGAAGACCATAGCACGAGTTATACGGATCTTGGTTGGCGGTCTCTGCTCTTTACTAGGCGGCCAAGGCTAGCCATGACTCTCTTTCCTAGAAGCAGGCGTCTCTTAATTTCATGGCTGCAGTCTCCTTCCGGGGTAATCTTGGAGCCCAAGAAGAGAAAATCATTCGCAGCTTCCAATTCTTGTCCCTTGATGCTCCAGGACTTGATATCCTTGACCAAAACGTCACCAATATTTGCTTACTTCAAAGCCGCGAACAAGAAATTGTGTTGAACTTTATCGAACGCCTTCGCCAGGTCAATTTGAATCAGAGCTAGTCGGTCCGTCTCATCTTATACTGTCTCCAATACTGAACGTGCAATATGGATATGTGTTTGAATACTGCGGCCTCTGACACCACAGACCTGATAGGAACCCACTATGTCCATATTGGCCAGTTGCAGACGGCAATAAATAATCTTGGCAAACATTTCGTAATCAACATTACAGAGCGAATTTAGGCGATATACTTCGACAGTTTTCAACCGATTAATATTTTGCTTTTGGGGACAAAATATTGTGTGCCGCGAATAGAAAGTCGAAGGCATTAAACCAACATCGTAAGATGCTTGGAAAACGTCCATCAAAACCAACTCGTCAGGGCGAAAATGTTCTATAGAATTCCCTAGTGATAACATCTGAAACAGATTTCTGGCTCTGACGGCCGGAAATGGCGGATATAATTTTGTCCAAAATGGCGGGTCCTTCACCTACAGCACAATTCTCGTCGTCAAGTCGATGAACGTTTTCGAGTAAGGAATTGTGATCGGAACCATGATTTGGATCTCCACAACTGCCTAACAGCTTCCGATAATAGTCGAAGACCGCTGTAATAATACCAGGGGCATCGCTAGATGTGCAATCACCACGCTGAATTTCCAACATTTCCATTGTAAAAGCATTCTCTCTTTCGTCACTCAGGGCCCGACGAGATGGTTGCTAGTCAAGAAACCTTCGTGAACTAGATGTTATCAAGGCCCCCTTGTATCTTTCCGTCGCAAATCGTTGAAGCTCTACTTTTACGTTTCTAATTTCTTCGACATAGGCACCCGGGCTAACCCTCTCTAGCTCATTTAGCTCAGTTAGGGTACGCCCAATGTCACGAATGGGGTGCCTCTTCAGGAATGCGATTTTTGCTGAGGCTTCAATTGCTAAGTCTTCGGTTTAAAGATGTCCCACGTTTGAAAAACTGACAAATTATGGCGCGACCATACGTCCTTCAAACAGGTAGGTACAGTACGTTGAAAGATTTCATCTGAGAGCAGACAGTTATTCACCTTCCTCAGCTCCCATTGAGGGTGATGGCTGTGCCGACTATGCCTCCCTATCTCAAGCGACACCTTACAGTGGTCACTGAAGAAGGTGGGCTGCACTCAGTAACCAAACACACTTGCTAACAAGTCTACAGAAACGCAAATTCTGCAAAGGCGGGCATAAGAGGAAAACTGAAAATGAGTGAAATGAGTACTGTTGCCTTGTTTCTGTCCAATATCTACAAAACTATATTCGCAAGCCAAATAAGTAAGCAATGAAGCACTAGGGGCATATCTTTTAACTAACACAGATGAGTTCTCACTCCCACAAGCACAAAATAAAATCTCCCAACAATATAATTTTGTGATCCGTGCACAAATGGTCAAGTAATGAGACAAAGAAAAGCCTTCTACCTCGCCGCTTTGCGTAGGCGTAAACACAACTAATTCGCCACCGCACACCTGAACTTGTGAGGTCGCAGCTTATAAATCGCTCCCCGTCATCTATATAATAAGACATGACTCTCACCTCTAGGGTTTGCCCAAATAGCATACACCATCCGGATAGCGTCTTGCGTGGCGAATAATAATGTTGCTTTCCGGCAAATACGGTTCGAGAGCAGCTTCTGTTTCTTCATCGGAGAACATTTTTGTTGCCTAGATGGCTATTTGTTTAAAAGATGCCTTAACTGCTGTTGCCTCTAACGATTACGCATGCTCCTTACGTTAAGGGTAGCGACTTGACTTGCTGCAACGTTCGCCATTTTTGGTGCCAGTTCTATTAAACGCCATCCCCTGGAATGGTGTGGCCCGCCTGCAGATCGACGATGTTTTGGGCAGACATTGCCGCCCTCTTTAAAGTCGCCGTTTGTGTTGCCTCTACACAGTGCGCCTTCTGGTCAGTACCATCGACGCACACCTCCTCATCATCTGCAGAACGTTTCAAAGGTGTGGTGTTGTCCATGTCCTCCTCTAAAACACTCAAGACCTCGGCCCACGAACCCAATTGGAGCACATTGCTCGCAGCCACAATGACAGCCGACAGAGAAACGGACGCGCCAGAGATCAAGGCCACACACCGCTCACTGTTACCCTCAACGAAGGAGGATTGGCGAGCATTCACAGACAGTATCGTCTTCACTGATTACACATGAGGCATATCCAGACCTTGTCCTTTGGTGACAGGTGGTTCCTGTGCAGCAAGCACAACACTCACAGGCGGGCCGTGGTCCGCGCGGCTCTGACTCTGGAAACAGGGGTCTAGATAGCCACTCGATGCAGGTTCTTCTGTGTTCATATGAGGCGCGGAAAGCTTCTGGTCCCCATCAGTTTGGGGTTCACGACTTAGCTCACCTGTCACATCGACAACCTCTGACACATCCGTTACGTGTTTGTGACGCCACGTCATCTTTTCCTGACCACTGGCTTTCACGCAGCCTGTCAGCATAACTCAAGACACAGGCCTCCACAGTATGCGCTAAACGCCGGAACTGGGTGCATCGAGGCGCGCGGCACTGGCGCCGTACGTGTCCAACCCTGCTGCATCGGAGACACAGTGGAGGTCTCCTTGGGATAAGAACTAATATCTGCACCCCGTAAATATCAGGAGTGTGAGGAATTGTGCTTCCTGACACTCCGTCCTTGAGCGTGAGGGAGATTTCACGGTTCGCCGTTTCCGTATTCTCCAACCTTAGGCACCGCAACTTTTCACGCTCCATAGATTTAATCTTTACATAAGCCTCTAAAGCTTCCATAATCCTCCGGTGCTCCATATAGCGGGGAAGCAAACGAGCTTAACCTTGGCGTTCTTTCTGCACCTAATTCCTTTGACAGGAAACTCTGCTTAGTTAACAACCTTCTCCTTGGAAGAATTACTCTCGCAGGTAACCACCCACACGTGGCTCGTTTAGCATTGACGAATATTCAAAATTTCCCCGGAGGTCCAAAATCTGTGCGCCTGTCTCGGAAGCCAGGAGCTCAGTACGGGCGACCATTAAGGTCACCATGCAAGAAAACGGTATCAAGAGCAACGTTGCTGGTAGGCAGTCGATGAAAGACAACTTTGTAGGAGTCCGTAGTACCCTCAGAAGTCGGAAGACCTCGGCCAACGGCCGATGCATTGTTCGTCGGAGAAGCCTGCCATTTGCCTTTGGACACTTAAATGATATAGGTTTTCAGCATTAGGGTATCGTTGTAGTTTCCACCATGTCCGATTTTGACTTTCGCGAGCAGTCTTACATTACGTCTTCAACGAAGGTCTTCCTTGTTTCGCTATCTGCTCGATGTTTGTCTAATGCATATTTAGGCACCCCCTTTACTGTGTAACGTGACCAAAAGCTGAGTTTCGTAAACTCCATAATCAGGGCAATGTTGAGTGTTCCCTTAACATTTCCCAATCAGCTTCATTGTCTTTAAACGTTACAGAATTAGTAGCGCTATTTTTTTTCCCTGCGTACTTTATGGACATCGGAAAATGGTCACTTCCGTGTAAATTGGCAATAGAATCCAACTCTGCAGCTTCCAAGAGCATCTAGGAGCCGATAGCTAGATGTATGGCTGTATATTTGTTTAGTTAATCTGAAGGCTGGGCGAGTTAGTACGCATTCATACTGGGGAAAACGCAACAAAGGCGGGACAAGCTCAAGATAGGTAAGGACGAAAGAGGTGCTGCGCTTGTCTCATCCTTGTCCCGCCTAGCGTTTTTCTCGGCCTTGTCCCGCCTTTGTTGCGCTGTTCTCCAGCATGCGTGCATGTTTTATGTGCTATGTTGTAGCATGTTGGCTCTTTTGTGTTAAGTAAACATGGTAAACATGACAAGAGGACAATAAGAGCTTTTCAACTTGCACACCTCGGGAGTCTGATCTTGTACAACCGCATAATGGGTGTGGTCTATTGAAGTCTCCAACCAGCAAGAATTGCGTTGGAAATTGGTCAATTAGTTTTTGAAACTTTTCGCTACATTAGCTGTAATCTGGTGGAACGTACAGTCAGCATATTGTTGTTATTTTACCGAAAATTAAGGCTCGCATTGGCTCTGCCTCTAAGTCTTTAATCGAGCGAGGCGTTTCAACAAGGGACAAATTTTATTTTGTGCCACAATGGCAATGCCACCAGATGTGCGTGAACTCCTCCATCTTTTCGGAATACTGCGTACTGATTCAGGAAACTTGTGTAAGTTGGATTTACATGCCTCTCCTCCAGGAAAAGTATGTTCGATTGATATTCAGAAATAATTTTATTATGTCATACAGATTTTTGTGCAGTCCTCGGCAGTTCCAGTAAATGATGCTCTCGATAGCCATATTCTTCTTTCTTTCTTTTCTCCTTTAAAAAAGAGGAAGAGTGAATTGAAGATTCGCCACCCTGATCAGGTGGTTTAATTAAGGTATGCTTTTTCGACCTGAAGCGGTCCAGCAGGCCTCACCTTTCATTAGGAGAACTGCTGGGCGTAAGTGAAGCTGCACGGTCACTTCCATCGCTTCCGCTACAGAAGCGGAGGCAGATGTGTATTTGTCACGAGGGATAAAGTCCCGCTAGATGACTTTGATATCCCGGAGGTCCGTGAGAATGTGAGCGCTGGGGTGACAAAGATTGCTGCAGCCGGTGCCTGCTTCGTGAGAAGCCGTGGTTGGAGCACGTGGGCAGCATTCCACTGCGTGCCCACCGTTACTAGACGCGGCCTGACTTCTCTTCGGGCTGCGTAGACAGAGAAAGTAGTGGATATCAATCTGCTTTTTCCGAGC
The DNA here is from genome assembly GCF_055883805.1 of Amblyomma maculatum. Classification (NCBI taxonomy): domain Eukaryota; kingdom Metazoa; phylum Arthropoda; class Arachnida; order Ixodida; family Ixodidae; genus Amblyomma; species Amblyomma maculatum. The sequence goes on from NC_139346.1 coordinate 39,907,164, forward strand.
TTCTTCATAAGTTATTTTTGTTTCTGTTATCTGCAGATTTATTATCTTTCTTGCTACCGGGCAAGTTGCACAAGACCGTAAATATGCGGGGTGTGTCCCCTCATAATTCACGCATTTGAAATCTGCTGTTCTGCATCATGGTGATGTGGACTGCACTTCGCGCCGGTTAATCGTCCTCTACATGTTTGATTCAGGGGACCAATTGCAACTAAAGAATAATGATCTAGACAAAAGCAGAAAGGTAGGCCTAAATATTAATATTGTTACGATACGGCAAGCCGATGAAAACAGGAGAACAGAGGACAGAGAGATGGCCGATGACAGTGAGATGACGTTTAATGAAAAAATGTTGCCGGGCCTAGCGCGAGCGCTCCTGTCCGCTCCACTGCCTGCTTTTCTTCCTTGATGTCGTCCGTAACATGACCGGGGGCCACCGAGCGATCGTCCCGATCGTGGACGAGGAAATTCACGATGTTGATTATCCCATGGCATGATGATGGGCGTGTCTAGATGCTTGAAAAAGAAGAGGAAGAATAGAATGGCTTGCCAGCACGACGATTCGCGATGAACCTTGGCAGGACACTCTCGGGCCACACGTTGCCACGACTCGATGGCGGAGGCCAAGGCACGCACCGCATGGCATAGGCAGGGGAGAATGTCTTGAAGTGTAGCGGTGTCTTGGGTCGTAGGGTCTTTGGTAGGCACATCAGGTCAGTGGGGTCACATTAGGTCATTCGGGTGTCTCCTTGTGTCTTGTGGTCATGTGTGGCATCTCGGGTCAGTCTCTCCGTCGTGTTTTGTGGGCGGGGCGGGGGGGACGGGGCGGAGGAACGGCAAGGTCTTGCTGGGTCCGGCAGGCTGGGGAACAACCATGCAGTGCCTCCTAACCTTTCGCCGACGGCGCAAGAAGTCGCAGGGCGCTGATGCTCCGGACCAGGATGGGGGGGGGGGAGGTGATGATGAAGTACCAGCACCTCCAACCAAATGTTACGATACGGCAAGCCGATGAAAACAGGAGAACAGAGGACAGAGAGATGGCCGATGACAGTGAGATGACGTTTAATGAAAAAATGTTGCCGGGCCTAGCGCGAGCGCTCCTGTCCGCGCCACTGCCCGCTTTTCTTCCTTGATGTCGTCCGTAACAATATGCAGAAAACTAAGGTAATGCTGAACAGCCTTAGAAAGGAACTGCAGTTCAAAATAGGTAGCGAAGCGGTGGACGTGTAAAGCGAATATGTCTACTTAGGACAGGTAGTGACCGCAGGTCTGGACCACGAAAGGGAAATACTAGGAGAATAAGGTTCGGATAGATAGGCCCTTTAGTGAAAAACAGATTTTAGGCGACGTTTAAATTTCACTGACATGTTACTCTGTGTAGGAAGGGGAATTGGGGAGAGAAATATTGAAAAATAATAGTGAATATAATAAAATGAGTGAAGAGGGAGATAAAATGCGGCCATTAAATGCGTGGTAAGGTGCATCGTGGAGTAACGGTATAAAATGAAATGATGAAATGCATAGTCCGATAAACGGGCTTATAGAGTTGACAGCGTGAAAAATGCCTGAGGGTAACATTCAAAGTGAACTTAGAGTTTGTCTAAAAGCCCAATTTCTTTTAAATATGAAAATGAAAAGTTCACTGCAAGTCTCTGTTGCCTACGGCAGGCTAAGGGACATAAATCAATGTCCATTGTTAAAGGCACTGGGGAAAACGTTTCCATGCTATGTTCGTAGTAAGCACGCTCCTCAGCGTACGCAGGACACTCAAGCAGGATATTGTCACGTGGTGGTGACCAGGGTTGATAGCACAAATGAAAAGTCGGTGATTGCACTGAAGAAACTCTTTATTGGGCTGACTTGCGCCCGCAAAAGAAATAAGCAACTCGGCGGCGGCGATAGCAACAAACGTGCTCGTCGATCATCGAACAAAGAATGCCCGTCACACTCGTCCACGCTCAATTTGAAGGCTGCTCAGAACAATCTAGATAACGTCGCAAAGTGCTACTAGCACAACCTGGAACATTGTAGAAACATACGCAAGTTATCGGAATCTTCGAGGCAGATCTCTGCCCATCGTTCGCAACAAAAATAATGATAACGCGTCGGTGTCGCGACAACGAGTTTGAACAAACACGGGATACAGAATTGATACGCGTGCCAGAATCACAGTGATAAGGCAGCATGCCGGCAGCTGCTAAAAAACAACAAATACAGTTTTGAAGGTTTCGCGGCAATATGGTGCATAGGTTTAACCGAACCACAGTGTCACAATGCGGACTGTTCATTTGACCAAAACGGTACCGCAAGCCATTTGTATATGCACAGTTCAGGCGTTGTCATTGGTAAAGAGTTTCTAGTTGGCGAGGAAAGTTCGGAGAGACTCTTGATTTTAGATGTGAGTCAGTCGAGTAAAGAAATTGATAGTGGTTTGTCGGTAAGCTCCAAAGTTGATACTTCGCTCCAGCAGAAATTTTTAGCCAGTTGGGATGCATCAGGTTTCGTGAAGAAGGTCTGAATGTATCTTTGATGTTGGTGGCCCTTACGAGCCGCTTCATTGGCTTTTTCATTGGCCTTAATGCCATTGTGGGCTGGTATCCACTGAAATGTTATGCAGTGGCCTGCGGCAATAGTCAAATGATGCAGGTACCCGATGTCAAGGGAACAGGGTGATGATTGGTTTTCTTCAGCAGGCTATACAGGATTTGCAGAGATGCTCTAGGATCCACGAAGATGACCCATAGTCTGGGGGTCTAACGCAGGATATAGGAAACAGCTTCTGTAATGCCATGAATCTCAGCTGTCGTAGATGATGTCTTCCGCTAAAGTCAGTAAGACAGGACATGGTTTGTTGAGGGCGCATAAAGGTTACAGGAAGAAGTGTCTTTAATAGTTCAACCGTCGGTGAATATGTGGGTGTACTGTGTATATTTCTTGGCTAAGTACGTGAGAGTGGCTTGCAGAAGTGCTACCTGTGGAATGCGGCTCTTCGTTTCCACTCCAGGAACAGACATATTCACCTTTAGAGATGGTAGTGTCCGTGGGGGAAAGGTGAGTGGTAGTAGATTTTGTGGCTGAGTAGTAGTAGGGAGAGCAGAAACGGTACAGCTTGACCGAAGTCAGAGTTGCAGTGCGTTTTGTGGACATGATTTAAGAAGTGCTTCTTCCCTTGAAGGATATGTCGGAGATCGGTGCACAGAGTCTCTTGGGCAGCAATCGCATCCAGCGGAAGACATCCTACGTCTGCAAGTGTTCCTAATACAGATGATCCCTTTGTGTGTCCGAGTATGGAGCGCATTTGGCAGGTACTCAACATTATGACTAGCAGCTTACCAGTGTCACTCAAGAGGGAAGTGTATATTAGTTGCATCCTACCGGTACTTGCCTATAGGGCTTAAACATAGAGGTTAACGAAAAAGGTTCTGCTTAAGTTGAGGATAATGCAGGTGGCTATGAAACGAAAAATGGTAGGTGTAACGTTAGGAGGTAGGAAGCATTTTTGTGACCGGAGTTCCGGCCAGGGTTCGGCAGCTCACAATGGAGGCGTACTTAGCGGACGCCGGCGAGCGACCGCGAACAAAAGCAGCGAAGCGACGGCGACAACAGGGCAGCCATTCTTGTGCTTAATGGGCACGAGACGCGTCGCCGAGCAGCATTGACCCCGCTCGCCGAATTTTCGAGGCAAGCAGGTGGCCCCCTTGGAATTTCGCGGGGTGATTGACCACCGCCAATAGGCGACTTCTCGGACCATTTTGCCCTGGTACCGAAACTCCATTGCCCGCACAAAATCGTCATCGACATCAGAAGGTTTGCCCTCGCCACCGGACGATGTGCAAGGACGTTCACCCTCGGCAGTGGGCAGCACCTCGAGTGATCCCTTGCCCCCACTGATTGGATAGCATCGATGAACTTTGTTTCCCCAGCTAGGGAACTGGGGATACCAAACCATATTTAACTGAAGGATTTTGATTGTACAGAGAGCTCAGTTTTCCTCTCATGACTTGTACCTTTTTCAGTATGTAAAAAGTGTACATAAACTTTACAATTTGCCTCTCCTCCCTGGCTTTCGTCCGCCTCGATTCCTCGTCGTCTCCTGAGCTCGCTGCGGTGAAGCTCGCCCCCTGAACCCGACACACATCAACTGGTTGGCTGCGGTGGGAGCGCCCACGCTTGGTCCTGGCATCGGAAATGTTGAGCGCTTGACTTTCTCCGAGAATTTGGCAGGTTTTATAACTCAGGGACTTTATCAAAACTAGTAGATTTCATTTTGTGCTTTTGAAGCAGCAGTGTTTTATGAAAGTCATCGTTTAAAAGTGGCCATGGACATCAGCAAGTTAAAGAAACGGTTGATTTTGCTTTGCGAAGAGCTTGGTACTGAGATGGGGAGAAGCCATAGAAAGTCACAGCTTATTGAGGCTATCCCTTACGGAAATGGCATATCTGGACTTATAAAAAAAATACCAGATCAGGTATATCAGGAATTGGGCAGATATGGTATATTAGGACAGATCTTGGCCAGATAAGGCATATCTGGTTGTATATGCCTGATCTGCCCAATTCCTGATTTCGAGTACCGGATAAGGCATATCTGGTCAGGTATGCCTTAGCTACCCAATTCCTTATTTAAAGATCTAACCTGCATGACATGTAGGTTTTGAACTATAGATCTATATATCTACATACCAACATAACACGTTATTACAATACACACAAGATAATTTCAGTATTCCAGCTAAGTTCAGTTCAGTCGTTCAGTCGTGTCCGACTCTTCGTGACCCTATTGACCATGTCACGCCACGCTTTCCGGTCTCTCACTATCTTCCTAACATCACATAATTTCATCTGCAGTGCCTCGAGGATGCCATCTAACCATCGCGTTCGCTGCCTACCCCTTCTCCGGCGACCCTCAACCTTTCCCAACATCAAATTTTTCTCCAGCGACTCCTCTCTTCTCATTAGATGACCAAAGTAGCTGAGCTTTAACTTTAGAATTTGACCCTCCAATGAGCAGTCAGGGTTTATGGTCGACAATATTGACTGATTTGATCTTCTGGCAGTCCAAGGAACTCTCAAGAGTCTTCGCCAGCACCACAATTCAAACGCGTCAATTCTTCGGCGGTCAGCCGTTTTCACAGTCCAACTCTCGCATCCATACATCACAACTGGAAAGATCATATCACGAGTTATACGGATCTTGGTTGGCAGACTAATGTCTCTGCTCTTTACTAGGCGGTCAAGGCTAACCATTGCTCTCTTTCCCAGAAGAAGGCGTCTCCTAATTTCATGGCTGCAGTCTCCTTCCGAGGTAATCTTGGAGCCCAAGAAGAGAAAATCTGTCTCAGCTTCCACTTCTTGTCCCTTGATGCTCCAGGACTTGATAGGGCAAGACGCCATGATCTTTGTCTTTTTAATGTTCAGTTTAAGCCCAAACTTCTCACTCTCTTCTTGTACGCGCATCAGAAGTCTCTTGAGTTCCGCTTCACTTTCTGCCATTAAAGTGGTATCATCCGCATATCTAAGGTTGCTGATACGTTTTCCAGCAATCTTCACTCCAGCTGAAGACTCGTCCAGGCCAGCCTTCCTCATGATGCGCTCTGCATATAGGTTAAATAGGCAGGGCGACAGTATGCAGCCTTGCCTCACTCCTTTCTCAATCGGAAACCAATCAGTAAGACCATGCCCAGTTCTGACTGTGGCCTCTTGCCCTTCATACAGGTTCCTGAGGAGACAGATGAGGTGAATTGGAACTCCCATCTCTTGGAGAGCTTGCCACAATCTGCTGTGATCTAAGCAGTCAAACGCTTTCGCATAGTCAATAAAGCAGTAGATGGGTTTCTGGAACTCTCTTGCTTTTTTCATGATCCAGCGAAGCTTGGCAACTTGGTCTCTAGTTCCTCTGCCCTTGCGAAACCCAGCTTGCACGTCCGGAAGTTCCCGATCCACATACTGCTGCAGCCTACCTTGGAGGATTTTCAACATCACCTTGCTAGCATGCGAAATAAGCGCGATCGTGCGGCAGTTGGAACAATCTTTGGCACTGCCTTTCTTTCGAATGGGGATGTAAACTGACATCCTCCAATCTTGTGGCCACTGCAGGGTTGTCCAAATCTTCTGACATAATGTATGCAGAATGTTAACAGCGTCATGGTTGAGGTTTTGAAGCAACTCAGCTGGAATTGTATCAATTCCGCTAGCTTTGTTTTTAGCAAGGCTGGCTATAAGGCCCATTCAACTTCACTCTTCAGGATGCCCGGCTCGAGATCAGTGACCACAACCGTCTTATGTTGGGTTTGCACATTCGGGTCCTTCTTGTACAGTTCTTCTGTGTATTCCTGCCACCTCTTCTTTATCTCTGCGGCTTCAGTGAGGTCCTTGCCTCGTTTGTCCTTTATCACGCCCATCTTAGCACAGAAGCTTCCTTTGATATCTTTGATTGTCTTATACAGAGCTCTTGTGTTCCTTAATTGGCTGTTGTCCTCAACTGCTTGGCACTGTATGTTCAGGAAGGCATTCTTATCTCTCCTTGCTATTTTCTGAAAATCCGCATTGAGAGCCTTGTATCTTTCTCTTTCCCCCATAACTTTTGCCATCCTCCTTTCCTCAGCTATTTGCAAAGCCTCTTCAGATAGCCATTTTGCTTTCTTGCATTTCTTTTGCTTTGGAACTACCTTAGTAGCAACTTCTTGTATTATATCACGAACATCAGTCCACATCTCTTCGGGCTCTTTGTCTTTTAGATCTAATTCTTGAAATCGATTCTTCACTTCCACAGCATATTCTAATGGAACTTGATCCAGATTATACCTGAAAGGCCTTCTAGTTTTCTGCGTTTTTCTCAATCGAAGCTTAATCTTGGCAACAAGAAGCTGATGATCGGTGCCACAATCGGCCCCAGGCCTTGTTTTTACTGCTTGTATAGCGCTTCTCCATCTCTGTCGGCAAATAATATAATCGATCTGATTCCTATACAGACCGTCCGGCGAAGTCCATGTGTACAGGCGCCTCTTGAGCTGTTGAAAATGAGTATTCGCTATGGTCAGGTTGTTTTCTTGACAAAACTCTACTAGCCTCTGCCCAGCTTCATTTTGTTCACCAAGACCGAACTTGCCTGTAATGCCGGATATTTCTTCACTCCCCAACTTAGCATTCTAGTTTCCTATGAGAAAAAGGACGTCTGATGATGGAGTGCGGTCCAAAAGGCAATGCAGGTTAGCATAAAATCTCTCAACGTCAGCTTCTGCAGCAGTAGTGGTTGGTGTATAGACTTGGATAACTGTTATGTTGAAAGGGTGACCTTGGATCCGAAGTGAAATCATTCGGTCGTTTTTGGGGTTGTACCCTAGCACTGCTTTGCCCATTCTACTGTTTACTATGAGAGCGACCCCAGTCCTTCTCTTGGATTCGTGCCCACAATAAAAGACATAATGGTCGCCGGAGTTAAATTCTCCCATTCCGATCCACTTGAGCTCGCTGATACCCAAGATATCAATGTTCAATCTGTCCATTTCTCGCTTGACGATATCCAGTTTACCTTGCGTCATAGATCTTACATTCCATGTTGCTATGTGATACATCTCCTTGCAACATCGGACTTTCCGGTCGCTTCCCGACACATCCACAACTGAGCGTCCTTTTGGCTATAGCCCAGCCGCTTCATTCGTCCTGGAGCTACTAGGAATCGCCCTTTGTTCATCCCCAGTAACATATGGGACGCCTTCCAACCTGGGGGGCTCATCTTCCGGCGCCATATCATTAATGGTATTGTGACTGGCCATAGGGTTTTCTTGGCAGGAAATACTGGAGTGGGTTGCCATTACCTTCTCCAGTGAATCACATTTTGTCAGAACTCTCTGCCGTGACCTGTCTATCTTGGGTGGCCCTACACAGCAGAGCTCACGACTTCATCGAGTTTCGCAAGCCCCTCCGCCACGACAAGGCAGTGATTCATGAAGGGGATTCCAGCTAAATGCATGCTCAATCAAGTGTGCCAAGGGAAACCTGAATTTCCCCTTTTATTTCAAACCTTACAGGAAAGTAGCTTTGAAATCACAGGTTTTCTTTTTTCCCTGCCTATATGGAATCGCTCAAAGGCGGGCCTGGATTACGTATGTATACTGAGGGTCAATGACATGGTCATCCGTTAGTAAATATTGAGATTCTATACTCATTTACGCGTGATACTATAACAAACTAATGAGATATCTTTACAGAATAATGTCTACACGAGAAGCTAAAGTAAAAGTCATTAACCTATTAAATTAGATATCACATTTTTATTCTACTCTTTTACACAATGAGCTTTAACCAGTAAATGCTTTTAGTTTGAGCTGGTTTATTTGCGAAGCTAAATAAAATAAATGGCTATTAATCGAACTAGACTATTGAAATGAAATTTAAAGGTTTGTCGATACCTGGAAAAGGTACCGCTAAACCATAGGGCGATAAAACACACCACTGCTGGGATTGCTGATAATGCCTAAACCTTAGCAAAGTACACATAGGCTGTCAGGAAGTACTGGTTTTACCTTAAGCAGAAACTGCAGTGCAAAATGTGCGAACGCGCCTAACTCGTGGTTGCTTTTGAAATTAAGAGAGAATTAAAACAAAGAAAAAAGTATATCCGATGGCATTCGTTATGACAGCGAAAGCTCTAGCCCCTAAACCAAATAAAGCATGAAGCTACTTAGATAGTGCAAATAATAACAATAATAATAAACAACGAAGGACCTTATCCACCCACTGAAATTTGTCAAAATTGCTGGAGCGAAAGACAAATTAGCAAACGAAATGTACGGAAAAATATCACATACTGGCAATTACCATCCAATTTACAGATTGGAAAATTTTTCCATCAAAATAATAAAGTGAACAATATCCTGAGGATGGCAAGTGCTAGTTCCCGACAAGAAGTCTCACGCTCACGATTTTGGTGATCGGGCGTGCAAGATGAGGCGGCACGATGAGGGTGCGATCCGACACAATGGTGAAGATTTGGCCGGCCACCCAGGGCAGAAGCCCCGAAAAACTCAATCGACCATCAGGTTCGCTGCCAAGGCTGGGGAGGCAGCTTCCACCCCGAGTGGGACACAGTAATTTCCTCTGTGCGGACGGTCAGACTGAAGCTCTTGTAGGTTTGCTGTCGCATATTTGTTACATGCACACAGCTAATAGCGAACAGGCGCTGGCACACACACACACACACACACACACACACACACACACACACACACACACACACACACACACACACACACACACACACACACACACACACACACACACACACACACACACACACACACACACACACACACACACACACACACACACACACACACACACACACACACACACACACACACACACACACACACACACACACACACACACACACACACACACACACACACCAGCATACAGAAGATGCGGCACGCCCGCCAGCCGCACCGAACTCCGATGTCTGCCACCGAAAAGAACGAGACACCAAGTGCTTAGGCGCACGGACTTGAAAGGGGGAAGGGAAAGAAGCAAGCACACAAAAAACGGAGAGCTCGCGGCTTACGCGGTATAGAGCGTGGCAGCGAGGAGAGATGAAATGCGAGCCCGCGACGCAGCCGCTGTCTGAGAGGGAAGAGGGGAACGCGGGAGAGGAGGAGTCACAGTCTAGCCAGTGCGGCCCTGGACGCAGCCACCGCCAGCTGTCTCTGAGGGTGAGTCACCGTCTAGACAGCGCGCAGGGGGCCGTATACTTAACTGCCATCATTTTCTTGATATTTTGAATCGCTCAACTTAACCGAACATGATTTTGTGCACCGTACTGCCGCCGCATTTTAAATGAAAATGCGAGTTAGTAGGCGGAAAGAGGGGCATGAAGCCATAACCCAGCCCCCTCCTGGATTAAGGAACACATGGTGTAATAATTATAGTGCAGCGAAATCTGCAGAATATTTTAAATATTAGGAGTCGTAGCTATTTTCTAAATTGGACACAATTAACACTAAGCAGGCAGGCCATGCTGAGGGTAGAAAAATTGAAGCTCGACCACATGATGCCAACATTGAATATTTTCAGAAGGTAGACGAAGGCCATATATTGCTAATGTACAATCACTATGGCGCCTACATAATTAAGGCCCCGATGAGGTTATATAAAGTCCTGTTGACGCCAGGCATATGGACCTGGTCTGTCTATATAAGGTCATGACGATGCCATATATGCCCTTTACTAAGCCATATAAGGTCGCGAGGATACCATATATGCCCCTGATCAAGCCATATAAGGTCCCTTTACCCGTTCAGATATGAATTATATGTTGCATGATATGGCCAAATCTGAGCCATATAAGGGCAACATTTTGCACATATATGACCTTATCTGGCCCAGATAAAGTTTTATTTGCTGCCTTATATATTTGTATCTGGCAGCATATTTTCCATATCTGAAGCAGATATGGGATTTCCGTAAAGGTGTTCAGGAGTGTGGGGCGGATGGCAATGAAATTTCGGAGACTTGGGATTTCATTCAGGAGAAGTCCAGGGAGGCTAAAGAAGCAGAGGAGAGGAAAATTGCACTCAGGCAGTTAGATCCTCAAGTTGCTGAGGCAACGCGCGCCGGAAATAATTCTAACAATCAGGCTATTCCGACGGGCGCAACAATAAAAATGAAAGATCTCCTGCAGCCCTACAAGACAAACGAGGACATTGGGCTGTTTCTCGTAAATTGTGAAAGGATCTGTGGAAAGTAGGGAATTCAGCGGGACATCTGGCCCCAGAAAATATTAAACGTACTTCCTTGTGAAGCGGCTGAAGCAGTTGCCAAATTGTCGAAAGAGGATGCCGAAAGGTACGATGAAGTTAAGACAGCCTGACAGCGGTGGCGGCAGCCCTGAAAATATTTCGACCACAAGGAAATGCGTCCCGCAATTAGTTCGCGCCCTGATGAAGCAGAGAATTCATATCAAGGTGCAGCCCTCATTTGCGCCATAGCAAATATATCGAGCTCTCTGCACTGCCTAATTTATTTACTGAGCAGCTGTAAGTCCCATGCCGCAAAAAAGCGTGTACAGAGGATTTGTTCAGAAATATCCGCACAGTATCTTTGCGTCCGCAGTTGAGCTTGCCCTCTGCACCCCCGAAATTTCACCTCGGCCAACTGTGCCGTTCTGTGTCCAACCTAGGGTGTCTATGGCCAACTGAGTGGTGAATTGGAAATATAAGTGGCCTACCGCGAATATTTGGCCCAGCAGACTCCCTAAATTCGACTTTGACCAAATGTAACCACAATAGGTGTCAAGCCTAACTTGACTTTGGCAAAATCAGTAGTGACATCGAAATTTACGTGGGTCACCACAAAATTTGTTCCCTGGAACCCTGCGCCACTGGTATTTGTTCGTATTGGACGAAACTGAGATGCACAAAAAAGAGATGGCCTTATTTATTGGCAATTATATGCCTAGAATTCCATATACGGTTCAAGAAGACATAACTGTAATGTTTTATGCTTGAGCTGTTTTGTTGGCGATATTACGCCAACACTATTCTGGCTGAAACTATCAGTTCATTCTAAGCAGAGTCCACATGCATTGAGCATGTGATCATATATTTATTTACTTATTTGTAACGCGCCAGTAGCTTAAAGAACTAGAAAGGCGGCCAACGTTTCGTTCCTTTCATGGCCATCCATTGGCGTACAAATTGAAATTAAAGGTGAAATGGCGTGGCTACATTAGGCTACTTTTATCTGATTTCTGACTCCTTTTATTACCTTCCCGACGTGAACCCTGTCACGAACATCTATTACGACCGCACTAATCTAATCGTGAAGCAGACCGGGCCAGTATCTTAATTCTGTTACTGGCTGATCTTGTCCTCAATCAAAGGGAGGGTTACGTCTTTTTAAAACACTTCGCAAGCCAAGCACATTTTGGGCTTGGACGACGTCACCTTTTCGCATTTGTGCGCCGCTACCGTGGCACAGTAGTTATGATGTCCGACTACTGTACTGGAGTAGCCAGGCTCGAACTGTACCGCCAGCAGCTGCGTGGCCGATGCAGACGAAACGGATAGGTATGCATGTGTTGTGGGATGTGAGTGCACGTTAAGGATTCCCATGTGGTCGAAACTTCCAGAATCCTCGACTACGGCGTCTCTCGGAGCCTGAGTCGCCCTCGGACATTAAACGCTACAATCCAAACCAAACCAAACCTTCTGCTCCTCTGGCAGCATCCTCCATTGCCACGCATAGGTTTCTAGAGTACCAAACGGGACAACGCGTCCGATTATGACTTGCCCCGGCACGCCGGCTCACCGTAATGTAGACACTTAGCTATATGTATTTAGAGCGACAGATTTAAAAACCACGCATCAGAACATTCGGAGTCGGCGTCTGAGCGAAAAGGCACAGACATGCTTCTGGCAGGTGCTAGTTGGCAGGTGACATGAGAAGACGCTGATTGGTCTTTTGGTTGCATGACGTCACCAGATCACGTGACATGGCCGACTTGGCAGGCATGACCGACTGAGCCTTCGCAAGCCTGATTCTTGGGCTTGATGGTAGAGTTTTCGCATTTTGGCGAAGCCTGAAGTGAAATAAACACGGGGGAAACAAGCTCTGCTTTTAAGGGTGTGACGCGATGAAGTAGGCTACCGGCCCACATATAAAGCCCTGATTTAGCCAAGCCATATGAATGTGCCTACGTGGCCTAGGGGTAAATGAATGGAATGGTCCGGGCAGGCAGATTCTGAAATCATCCTCCGATGTGAAACGATAGGCCCGTTTGGCAGCTACTGCTAAACTTGATGTCCAGTTAGTACTCGATCATGTCAGCTGCCAGCTACCACCTGCCAGCGCTATGCTCGCGATTGTTCGCCAACACAGGATTTTCAGCGAACGGGGCTTTTAACGCTATAGAATTTAAAAAGGAGATAGGGACATGAGCTGGATATATAAGACACTAGTTTTGCCATTTTGGTGGGGAGGTGAGCTGTCTATGCAGCCTTCCAGGACCCTTGGATCCTGAAATTCACACGCCGCTCTTCTGTTTCGGCCCGCAGGCACACTCGTATGCTAGTTTAAAGTGCTGCTTTAGACCTCCGTCGAGTTCCGTTTCATAAGTTCAAGTAGCTTAAGAGTCAGCGTTAATTATTATGTGTGCAATACTAGAGGCTAAAGCTAAAATAATTACGATATGCGAGTTGCAAAGTGGGTATACGTAAAAAAGGATCTGCAAAGAAAGTCGGCAAATAGAAGCCATTATATCTGTGCCATCAAAACCCTAAAGACAAAATTTGTGTCTCTCGAATGATTGAGCTCGTCACTCAGCCGCACCCGACGCTTATATGCTGACTCAAGTAAGAACTTTGCATTGCTGACACCTACACTTCAGATGCTCGCGAGGCCTGTTGGCATCTTTGACATTGGTAGGCTAGGTTGACGGTATTAATATATCAAAGTTATCGATGTACAATACCAAACAGCTCTTTCGTGATGGAGGTAACCAGTGTGCGTCGCTGGCGTAGTTCAATTTTCATACTCAGTTCGAAGGCGCCTGGCGAAATGTATCGAAACAAGATTCGCGTTAGATTATAGAGGATACAGTAAGTCCTTATCATGCAATCGTAAGCTTCTACATTATGTGAAATATATCAATCCATAGTCGTAAAGCGCTGCTGTACGGAAGTGCTTGCGTCTATAAATGGCTTTATGCATTCTTTTCAGTGCAATTCGTTTGCTCTTCAGCCACGGCGCTCCACGGCTAATGTTAAATATTTTAGATCAGTCATCATTTTGTCTTCGCATGAACAGCGGTCTCGGCGCGTCCTCCGGTGAAGTGCGGCCCTACCATTTGGCTATAAAAGCGCCCTATTTAACCACATCTGCAGGGCATTAGGGAGCAGCTTCTTAACACATATTTGTAGGCCTTATAAAGCGAGCTGTAAGGAGTTAGTGTAATAACAAATAGCAATGCACGGGTCCCCATCTCTTCACTGTTCTAGGACCCTCCATTGGATTAACCTGAAGGAATACGTCGTTTCAGCCTCTTAATCAACCCAGAAAACGGTCCTAATTGCAAGTCTTTCGAGCAACTAAACAAATAGTAGTAAAATGTTTATCCGCCCAGTAATTCTTATTCCCATCCTTTTCAGTGTAGTCAGCAACTGACAGGAAAACGCGGAGTGTTTGTTAGCGGGTCAACTGTCGGTTTTAGGGTGCTCACTAATAATGTCATCCCACAAACCCTTGCGAGCTATTTGTAGGGGTGCACCCACTTTCGCGGAATGATTTGACCAATTTTGAAAATATGAGTCGACGTAATTCTGTTGCTTGAGGATACTGGACCTCTGTGGCACGGAATGTTTCTCAGCCCAAAGCATGTGGTTTTGCTCTATATGACGATTGCAATCCTCTCACTTAAGAATATAAAGCATCCTCTCGTCCATACTTCAGTCCGTACTAACCGCTAAAGGTTGAAATAAAAAAAAAATAATGGCTTACCCGCATCCTGTTATAATTTGTTATAGTAACTGACGCTCACCACGGCATAGGCGGCTCTTGAAAACTTTATATTTCATGTACCCCACCTCCTACAGCTTTAGAATTTTGGAACCTCTTTGGGTAAATAAATCGCCAATTAAACGTTTTTTGACGCTAAAATCAAATATCTAGCATGTGGTCTTGATCCCACTTCGGTCCAGCTGCGATGAAACCATGCCGGGATCTATGCGAATACCGCAGCGCTCTTTTTTCGTTACTACGTGACCTGTGGAACCATTCTGTGTAATGACATCATTGCGTACATGGCCACGCGTTGTACATGGAAAAATATGCCTCCGTTTCCCTATGCTGTTCAGTTTTTTTCTTCGCAACGAATGAGAATGGAATGAAATTCGCCATGGCGCTTTGCATTGGAGTTTGCGAGACACGACTTTTTCTATGAGCTCACTCCGTGAAAATAGGTTTGTGACGATTTACTAACGCAGCTATTTTTATGCAGACAGGGAGTGGAAGGCGCGGCGGCTGAGTGCCATTAGCGATCTCTGACCAAGTACGTTCGTATGGAAACAGACGGAGCCTTTCTCTCTGGTAAAGAAGTTTATGAAACAATGTGCTTGAGCGAAAAGCGATAGTCATGCTAGTTTATTTGTAAAAGTCATGGGGTCGCAATGGAGACAGCTTCTGCCACACCTCTCTGCGTAGATATAAGCATCAGCTTACGATAGTCATTCCACACACTTGCTCTCCGGTGCCGTGCGTAAAGAACACCAAAGGCGTCAATTCGTTGTAACTGTATCGTTAAGGTCGGGGCTGTCGATAGTTGACTTGGAGGTGAAGTTGTCACCGCTTACATCAAGGCTAGGGTCGCCGTCTTCGCGCGGGAGTATGGTATTGAAAATCGGCATAATAATGAGGTCGTCAGAGTCCTGGTTTCGCGTACTATTGCTTCTCTCGGTATTATTGTCTAGTTGAATACCGCCTCGACCAGTCAATTTCGCCCAGGCCACAACCACGACAAAGAAGAGAAGTATTAACGCGACAACCACAGCCACTTGCTTGGCCGAGAATATTTCGTCAGGTGGAAGAGGACTCGGCGGGCCCTGCACGTAGTTGCTCACTATCTGAGGGCCGTCATCGTCCCCTCCTGGCACAGGCGTTTGGCCGCCAGGGCTCCACAGTGAGCGCCGCGGCAGCAACGGCGGCTTGAACAAGGGAACCTTCTCAAATGGGCTCTTGGGCTGCAGAAGCGCTGTGGGGACGATGGCCGTTTCCTCTGGTCTGTCGGCAACGGGGGGACCCGTCTGTGCGGCGGCAGCGCGACCTGTGAGTGCTGGCAGAGCAGCCGCTGGCAAGACAGGAGCCTTGGGTGATGTACCGGGTTGGTTCCCCTTCTTACCCAATGCCCCGAGCTCCTTGCGAGCTGCTAGATTTCCAGCGGCGGCAACGGACACTTTTCCTGGCAAGAGGAATGGAGCTGCATTGGCGTCGTTAGCGACCTTAGGGCGAGGCGAAGCAGCACCCGGTGATCTTCCAGCTGGCGTCCTTCGAGCTGGGGTCTTGGACTTGGGAGACTTTGCTGAAGGCGAGCGGGCGGAAGGCGATACAACGCGGGGCGACTTCGCAGAAGGGGATAGTTTGGGCGTTTTAGTGGATATAGATGACGCTTCATAGGAGTCGTGGGCCACTGGTTCCTTCAGATCCTGGTACTCTTCTGGTAAGTCCTCCAGCTGATCAGGCAGAGTAATCTCTGTGCGTTCGGCCCTTGAGGAAACCTTTGGCTTTGCTGCTGCTGCTCTTGCAGGCAACCGCGTTGCTGGCACTCTTTGTTGTGGTTTTGCTTGCAGGTCCGCATCTTTACGATTCGGCTTGTCAGAGCGCGGAGCTGGCAGCAAACCCGGAAGAGCCGCCGGTTGACGGCCCGCCATGGCTTCTTCTTCCTTTGTTGCTCGCGCTCTTCAGGCGCCTGGTAATGATCATTTTCGTCAGCTTCACATCGGATTTTCGTGCTCACAGAAAGCATGAATATACATTTTGAAGAAATATACAGCGGAAAAACGGCATATTGGAAAATGAAGTTCCAAAAACCACTGTGCAACACTTCAATGCGCAGTTTTATAAAACGTATTTACTAAAGATGATGAGCAATATAAGAACTCAATATTGCATTTTTCGCAGTTCTGCCTCTTTATTGTTATCAGTGATTATTCGGCCACACATTCGTGACGTGCGAAGGCAAGGGGCAGCAGAAGCCATTATTCCAATTAAAATATTGTCGGAGGTCTGTGGTTTTTCAAGAAGACAGTGGTGCTTCGTAGGGTTCGGTAGGCCGCCGGCCTGCTTCAATGGCGGTCCGGTTTTGGCCTAATATTCCAATGTTCTTGTCGTTGCGGCAGCTTGTGCCACAGCCTGCTAAATACGTACCACATATAACTAGATCCAATGGTTGCGCTTGAGGCCATCGGAGCATCTATAAAGCATTTCATCATCACATTAAAGTTGTTATGTACGCATACAACTTTGAAGGTTTCAATTGACTAGAAGCCGGTGCGAAGCAGCAAAAATGAGTTTTGATTACTTTCTTCTTTCCATGTTTTTATAGCTTGCTCCAGTATGTTTGAACCTACCTCTTTCGTCGTGTTTGCATGAATTATGCCAACAGCTGAAGTGCTATATTATTTTGACGGTTGCCAAACGAAAATAATAAAAGCTGATATGCAGTTGATCACAATCCGGACTATATTATGGATGTCAGTGACGTGCCGAAACTGCAGCAGATGAAAGTAAAAGAAAAATGACTGTGGTGTTGAGATAGTGGTGGTGAGAGTATGAATAGACAAATTCTGCTGAATGAAGGAGTGGCTTTTAGTCCACGGCTCAGGTGCTGACTGCCGTAAGTTCGCTGTTTTCACTAAACAACGCTTGGTCGTAAAACTCCGATCAGAGCAGTACAGCTTGCGCTGCCTGAAATGAGGAGATTTTGAAAAGAGCATTGGTATTCAGGAGTTCACCTATCCCTTCCATGCGGATTCCGATAAAGAAGGAAAGGCTTTAAAAGTATAGCTTAGACAAGCTCGAGTATGCAACGATAGCAGTTTCGGTAGTCCACTAAACAAAGGGAACTTATTGTGCCTAAAAAAAAAACATTCGTGAAGTCATTTCTGACATCTTGCTTGATGAGTTGGTTTGGTTTGTACGGTGTAACGTCCCGAAGCGCTTCGGGCTTTGAGAGACGCCGTAGTGAAGGGCTCAGGAAATTTCAACCACCTGGGATTCAATCTTGCATCCTTGGGTGCAGTAGTCGATCACTCTAACCACTTTATAACGGGCCCGGAGCCTTCTTGTCTCAAATTGTATGGGGCTCTTGTCTCAAATTGTGTACAAATTGTATGGGGCTCTGAACCTAGTCAGGTGCAAGTACGCACCTTTTGTTCGGGGTCCTTTAGTTTCTGTGTAAGGAAACTAAGAATAAGAATAAACTTTGCTTCAGGAGAGAATTGATGCTCTGGAAGTGGCATTTGCCAGTCATATCAGATTTCCGCGAAGAAGGGATCAAAGAAGAGAGCAGCAGAGTGGAGGCGCTGATAAAAGTTGAACTCTGTGCCAAAGGCGGCAATGAGGTTGGTTGAACAGGTTTGTCTGGCACCGGCCGCGCAGTTTATCTCTGCGAGCCGCGGGATGAGCAACACCTAAAGACCTCCAAGTTTTGCGTCCGGTTCTTTACCAATTAGCTACATGCTGATTACTATTCTACATTTATAGGTATTTATGCTGCGTTCAACCTATCTTTGAGAGTGACTCAAAGCCATCCTCATCAGTAGCTCTTATTTACAGCGAGCGACGTCTGCGATATGCCCAAATGTAGAAGGTGGAGGCGGGTTTCCTGGGCTTTTGTCAAGCTGTTTGTACAGCGTTTAGCCCAGCTAGTGACTATCCACTTGTTGGAAAATAAACTTGATTTGATTTGATTTGATTGAGTGAAGTCGTAACCAGCTTACGCTAAAAGCGGCATCAAATTTACACAAGCGGGAAGGACCGGCCGCCATGGCCGCTGCTGTGTGAACGCTCGACTGCTGTGTGACCGCTCTGTGCTGTGGATGTGGGACTGAATCCAGGCTACTGCGGCCGCTTTTTGTTACACGTGAAAAGCAAGGCGTCCGTTTGGTGCGATGGCAATGCACATAGAACTCAGGTTGTGGAAATTTCCGGATGCGGAGCCCTCCACTATACACAACCTGTCATCTCCTCAGCCTTTTTGGGACATTAAATAAAGAATTACGGGAGTACTGTAGAACTACACTGCAGAAATGCGAACGCTTGAGCATTGTTGCTGCACAGGAAGCACCGCTCGTCCCTTGTATAGCTTTTGCGAGCATGGCCAGGACCCGGAAGCGTATTGCCAAACCACACCCAGTAGAAATACTCGAGCAGACGACGCTCTCAGCAAGTTAAACGACGACTCTTGCTGAAAGGTGTCTGTCAACGCAGCCTAAAGGTAACATACACTCACTGAAAACGGCGATTCTTGCTGATGTTGTTGTTAATGTTGTGGCTGTAGGAAGAAGGAAAAGAAAATGCACGGGCCTGCTACTGGCTCTGTAGCTGAGCCATCTCCGCTGCCTCGTGCAGACAGAAGAGAAAATAGAGAAGAAAGAAAAGGAAGAGGGAAAGAAAGACGCGCGCCGCAACAACAGCCATCGTCCACCACCAAAGCGGTGGCGGGTGCAATGACGGCCTACAAAGATGAAAATTCGGTGGCAGGGTAGCCCCCACCGCAAGCGACGGTGACCTACATACCTGCCCCAGCCCCATCAGGGGAGTACCACGATTTTTTTTCAGTGAGTACATGTTACGTTTAGGCTGCGTTCACAGACCCCTTTCAGCGATTCTTGCTGAAAGGGGTCTGTAAATGCAACCTAAAGGTAACATGCACTCACTGAAAACGGCGATTCTAGCTTAGAGGGGCCTGTGAACGCAACCTAAATGTAACACGCACTCACTGAAAAAGGCGATTCCAGCCTAAAGGGGTCTCTGAACGCAACCTAAAAGTAACACGCACTCACTGAAAAAGGCGATTCTAGTTGAAAAGGCTCTGTGAACGGAACCTAATGGTACATACGCTCACTGAAAACGGTGATGCTGGCTTAAAGGGGTCTGTGAATGCAACCTAAAAGTAGATACACTCACTGAAAACGGTGATGCTGGCTGAAAGGGGTCTGTGAATGCAACCTAAAGGTTACATATACTCACTGAAAACGGCGATTCCTGCTGAAAGGGGCCTGTGAATGCAATCTAAATGTACATACACTCACTGAAAGCGGTGATGCTGGCTGAAAGGGATCTGTGAACGCAACCTAAAGGTAACATATACTCACTGAAAACGGCGATTCCTGCTGAAAGGGGTCTGTGAATGCAACCTAAAGTACATACACTCACTGAAAACGGTGATGCTGGCTAAAAGGGGTCTGTAAATGCAACCTAAAAGTACATACACTCACTGAAAACGGTGATGCTGGCTGAAAGGGGTCTGTGAATGCAACCTAAAAGCACATACACTCACTGAAAACGGTGATGCTGGCTGAAAGGGGTCTGTGAATGCAACCTAAAAGTACATACGCTCAATGAAAACGGTGATGCTGGCTGAAAGGAGTCTGTGAATGCAACCTAAAAGTACATACACTCACTGAAAACGGTGATGCTGGCTGAAAGGGGTCTGTGAATGCAACATAAAAGTACATACACTCACTGAAAACGGTGATGCTGGCTGAAAGGGGTCTGTGAATGCAACCTAAAAGTACATACACTCACTGAAAACGGTGATGCTGGCTGAAAGGGGTCTGTGAATGCAACCTGAAAGTACATACACTCACTGAAAACGGTGATGCTGGCTGAAAGCGGTCTGTGAATGCAACCTAAAAGTACATACGCTTACTGAAAACGGTGATGCTGGCTGAAAGGGGTCTGTGAATGCAACCTAAAAGGACATACGCTCACCTAAAACGGTGATGCTGGCTGAAAGGGGTCTGTGAATGCAACCTAAAAGTGCATACACTCACTGAAAACGGTGATGCTGGCTGAAAGGGGTCTGTGAACGCAACCTAAAGGTAACATATACTTACTGAAAACGGCGATTCCTGCTGAAAGGGATCTGTGAATGCAACCTAAAAGTACATGCACTCACTGAAAACGGTGATGCTGGCTGAAAGGGGTCTGTGAATGCAACCTAAAATACATACACTAACTGAAAATGGTGATGCTGGCTGAAAGGGGTCTGTGAATGCAACCTAAAAGTACATACACTCACTGAAAACAGTGATGCTGGCTGAAAGGGGTCTGTGAATGCAACCTAAAAGTACATACGCTCACTGAAAACGGTGATGCTGGCTGAAAGGGGTCTGTGAATGCAACCTAAAAGTACATACACTCACTGAAAACGGTGATGCTGGCTGAAAGGGGTCTGTGAACACAACCTAAAGGTAACATATTCACTGAAAACGGCGATTCCTGCTGAAAGGGGTCTGTGAATGCAACCTAAAAGTACATACACTCACTGAAAACGGTGATGCTGGCTGAAAGGGGTCTGTGAATGCAACCTAAAAGTACATACGCTCACTGAAAACGGTGATGCTGGCTGAAAGGGGTCTGTGAATGCAACCTAAAAGTATATACACTCACTGAAAACGGTGATGCTGGCTGAAAGGGGTCTGTGAACGCAACCTAACCGTAACATATACTCACTGAAAACGGCGATTCCTGCTGAAAGGGGTCTGTGAATGCAACCTAAATGTACATACACTCACTGAAAACGGTGATGCTGGCTGAAAGGGGTCTGTGAACACAACCTAAAGGTAACATATACTCACTGAAAACGGCGATTCCTGCTGAAAGGGGTCTGTGAATGCAACCTAAATGTACATACACTCACTGAAAACGGTGATGCTGGCTGAAAGGGGTCTGTGAACGCAACCTAAAGATAACATATACTCACTGAAAACGGCGATTCCTGCTGAAAGGGGCCTGTGAATGCAACCTAAAGGTACATATTGCCAGGGGGCGCTCGCAGCGAAAGACGTTGAAGTGGCGCTCAGAGAAAAAGGACGAAGTGAATCGGCTCCGGACTAGAAGGACGTACCTAAAGCTTGGACCTTGTAATTCCAGCTGCACCGGCTCTGATAGCCTAGCCCTAGTCGCCACTATCGTGACAAATCTGGTGGAGGTCAGGTCTGATGCCCCGTACCCCTCCGCTAAGCAGGAGTGCTGGTCATATATTCGAGGAAACGCCTGTTCACCGCACCAGCCGCAGGCAACGAGGCCTACCACCTGAGTTTTCCCCATCGGCTATGACTACCGGCAGCCACGACGTCGTCGCAATGCCTGGAGCGGCCCCTACTTACGTGACGTTTCAGAACCCCCGCGTCCCAAAGACCTTTCACGGGGACACCTATGAAGACGTCGACGACTGGTTGCAGCACTACGAAAGGGTAGCTACCTTCAACCTCTGGGATGACGCCGCCCGGCTTCGCAACGTCTACTTCAGCCTTGAAGATGGCGCTCCGACATGGTTCGAGAACCATGAAGACCAGTTGTCATCCTGGAGTCAATTCAAGCGTCATCTTGCGGCTGCTTACGGTAGCTCAGATCGCCGCGAACGGGCCGAACGCGCTCTCCAATCTCGGGTTCAAATGCCCAACGAAACCGTCGCGGCATATATCGAAGACATGACACGCCTCTTTAAGCGGGCAGACCCTACAATGTCCGAGGACAAAAAGCTGCGCTACCTCATGCTTGGCGTTAAAGAGCAGCTTTTTGCTGGCCTGGTGCGCAGCCCACCGAAAACTGTCGCAGAATTTTGCGGAAACATCCACGATAGAAAGAGTGCTTCAGCAGTGAGCTTCGGCACAGAATCGTACCGTCCACGCCACCTCCGTCTCTGCCGAGTTACCATCGCATGGCATGGACGCATCGGCGCTACGTGAGCTCGTACGTTCGATTGTGCGCGACGAACTCAGACTGCTGTATGGCGCACATCAACCAGCTTCTACCTCCATTGCGAGCGTTGTCCGCGACGAAGTGCAGCAAGCGCTCCGGCCTCCGTTTCCAAGCGGTGAACCTCACCCTGCTCCTCCTTTTACGCCACCTGAGTGCCAGCGTCCCACATACGCCGAGGTGCTACAATACTTGCCACCCCAGTCGCCGACCCTCATTCCTGCTAACGTAGCTGCACCAACTACACCGGCCCCTGTGATCCAGTACGTAACGAATTCCCGACAGTCTAGACGGAAAGCAGACGAGTGGCGTACCCCCGACCGACGGCCTTTATGCTTTCACTGCGGCGAACCGGGACATGTCTATCGGCGCTGTCCCTACCGTCGACTGGGCCTCGAAGGTTTTTCCGCCAATTCTCCGCGGCTTCGCTACGGCGAACGGCCCCGAGCCGTTGAAGATTTCCTCAATGACCAGCGCCGTGGTGTTCCGTCTCGTCTGCGGCAATCTCGATCACCGTCGCCCAGGGCTCGCCCTTCGCCATCTGCTGCGAGTTCCTCATGGGCAGCGCAGGGCCAATTGCCCAGCCCCCAGCGGGAAAACTGAAACCAGCGACCTTCGGGGGTAGGCTCGCTGGACATCGCTGCGCGGGAGACCCCCCACCGACGCGGACACGGAAACTCTACGAATCGACATTGGAAAAGTCCGCGGTTTCCGATTATAACGCTACCTCGACGCCACCACGACGCACCCGCAACGACGACGAATTGCCGGTGGAACCGACGACGCACCAATGCACCCGCAACAACGACCAATTGCCGGTGAAACAGACGACGCAACAACGCACCCGCAACAACGACGAATTGCCGGTGGAACAGATGACACGACAACGCACCCGTAACGACGAAGAATTGCCGGTGGAACGGACACCGCAACAACGCGCCTGCAACAACGACGAATTGCAGGTGAAGCATACCGCGTACACCGACGCAGAGCACTCAAACACTCAGAAGCCTGATATTCGCGAGAAGCTGTCGTTGGACATACCAGTAATACTGGATGGTCGCCATGTTCGAGCTTTGTTGGATACTGGCGCTGATTATTCTATTTTGAGCAGCAAGTTTGCCGCGATTCTTAAGAAGGTTTTGACTCCGTGGGCTGGCACACACGTTCGCACTGCGGGTGGTCATCTGGTTACTCCTCTAGGCATGTGCACGGCCAGGATTCAAATTCAAGAGTCGACATTTGTGGTAAGCTGCCTCGTTCTGAAAAGCTGCTCACGTGACCTAATTCTGGGCGTAGATTTTCTTCGTGAATATGGCGCAATTATTGACCTCCGGGATTTTAAGGTCTCGTTTTCAACTGAGAAAGCAGTGGCCCTCAGCAGTGCACAGCGACCACTCAATGTGCTTCGAGTTTATGCGGACAGTGTCACGCTGCCACCCCGAACCAGCACCTTCGTTAATGTCAAATGCAATGCACTTCACGATGGTGATGCAATAGCCGAAACTAACCTCTCGTTACTGTTGACGCAGGGAGTCTGCGTGGCTCGCAGTTTGATCCATCTTAACTGTGGTCAGTCCAAGGTACTTGTTACCAATTTTTCGCACAAGTATCGACACGTTTTTCGGAATACTTCCGTAGCTTTCGCGGAACGCATATCTGAAGTCTCCGAGTGTTTGTCCACAGAAACCGTGCCACAGCCCACATCCCTCGACAACCTCGATTTTAGCTCAGAGCTATCGGTGAGCAATTCAGAGAGTGTTTTGCATCATCGTCAAAAGTGCATCAGACTCCCATCGCCAAGCACCAGATCGTGACGTTCGGTGATGTGCGCCCAATTCACCAGCACCCCTACCGCGTCTCTTCGACCGAGCGCGAAGTTATTAAGTCACAAGTTAAACAAATACTCTAAGATGATGTTATCCAGCCTTCAAATAGCCCATGGTCCTCCCCAGTCGTTCTAGTTAAAAATAAAGACGGCACGTTACGTTTTTGCGTCGATTACCGCAAGCGGAACGCCGTAACCAAGAAGGATGTATACCCCTTGCCGCGGATTGACGACTCTCTCGACCACCTTCGGCGTGCGAAGTACTTTTCGTCAATCGATTTAAAAAGTGGCTACTGGCAGATTGAGGTAGATGAGCGAGATCGTGAAAAAACGGCCTTTGTCACACCCAACGGACTTTACGAATTTAAAGTTCTACCTTTCGGACTTTGTTCCGCGCCGGCCACATTTCAGCGGATGATGGACACTGTCCTCGCCGGGCTTAAATGGCAGTGTTGCCTAGTCTACCTAGATGACGTGGTGGTCTTCGCAGAATCGTTTTCACAACATCGTAAGCGCCTGCGGTCAGTACTCGAAGCCCTTCGATCCGCTAACTTGACACTTAAGCCACAGAAATGTCACTTTGGCTACCAAGAGCTTAAATTCCTCGGTCATGTCGTAAGCGCTGCCGGCGTGAAGCCCGACCCTGACAAGCTTACTGCTGTTGCGGAATTTCCGATTCCACGTGACAAGAAAGCTGTTCGCAGATTTCTCGGCTTGTGCAGTTATTACCGCCGTTTTATCGATAACTTCGCTGATCTTGCTGAACCGCTGACTCGGCTCACCCGGGGAGACACCCCTTTTGTTTGGAGTCACGAGCAAGAAGCTGCTTTTACCGAGTTGCGTCTCCATCTCCAATCGCCGCCTATTCTAGCCCATTTCGATGAGCACGGTGAGACAGAAATCCACACTGACGCCAGCAACATTGGCCTTGGGGCGGTTCTCGTGCAACGTCAAGAGGGTGTGGAACGAGTCGTCGCCTATGCCAGCCGTGCTTTATCCCGCGCCGAGATGAACTATTCAACTACTGAGAAGGAATGCCTCGCCATTATTTGGGCGGCTGCAAAATTTCGCCCCTACCTTTATGGTCGCCCATTTAAAGTGGTCACTGACCACCATTCCTTGTGTTGGCTGGCGAACCTGCGTGACCCATGCGGCCGCCTGGCGCGATGGAGCCTTCGCCTACAGGAGTTTGACCTTACTATAGTCTACAAGTCCGGACATAAACATGAAGATGCTGACGCGCTCTCTCGTGCGCCCGTCGAGCTCGCTTCACCACACACGGGTGACTCTGGCAGTTTTCTCGGAGCTGTTGATGCTTCAGATATGTCTCATCAGCAGCGTGCTGATCCAGAGTTACGAGCCCTGATCGATTATTTAGAAGGTCAGCCAGCCACAATACCTAAGTGCTTTTCTCGGAGCCTCTCAACTTTCTGCCTGAGAAGTGGTGTACTCTATAAGCACAGCTCTAGATCCGATTCGAGAACCTACCTCCTCGTGGTACCCGCAGCTCTGCGAGAGGAAATCCTTTCCGCGTGCCACGATGAACCAACTTCTGGCCACTTGGGCTATACTCGCACACTTGCTAGAATACGAAAAACATTCTACTGGCCCAACCTTGCCACTGTCGTTAAGCGCTATGTTAAGAGCGGTCGGCAATGTCAGCGTCGGAAGGTTCCGCAATCAAAGCCTGCAGGCCTTCTCGTGGCCATAATACCACCACGCGCACCGTTTGATCAAGTCGGCATGGACCTTCTCGGTCCTTTCCCTCGATCCTCCGGGGGCAACCGCTGGATAATCATCTCACAGACTACCTGACTCGATATGCCGAGACCAAAGCGTTACCTAGTGGTACAGCATCGGAGGTTGCCCATTTCTTTGTACACCAGATCATGCTGCGGCACGGTGCTCCGATCTGTATTATTACTGACAGAGGGACTGCCTTTACTTCACAAATGATGGCCGAAGTTTTTCATCTCAGCGGTACGGCGCATCGAAAAGCTACTGCTTACCATCCGCAGACCAATGGGCTGACTGAAAGGCTTAATAAGACCATTGCGGACATGTTGGCGATGTATGTCGACGCCCAGCACAAGACTTGGGATGCTATCCTACCATATGTGACATTTGCGTACAATACGGCAGTCCAAGAGACGACACGCTTCACGCCGTTTCGCCTAGTTTACGGCAGAGAGGTTCGGACGATGCTGGACGCAATGCTCCCTTGCGAAACAATATACCGAACTTTCTACCGACGCCGAACACTTTGCCCAAGATGCTGAGCAAGCACGCCAACTAGCACGAGTCCACATCGCCCAGCAACAGGACAAGGATTCACGCCGGTACAACCTCCGCCACAAACAAGCTTCCTACAACACCGCGGACCAGGTGTGGGTGTGGACTCCTGTTCGACGCCGTGGCCTATCAGAAAAGCTGATTTGCCGTTACTTCGGACCATATAAAGTCTTGCGGCGCCTCAGCGACGTTAACTATGAGGTCCTCCCAGATGGCCCAGAGCAGAGAGGCCGTCGGCTACCTCGTTCAGAGACAGTTCATGTCCTACGCATGAAGCCGTATTTTACGCGGTAACTGAAAGACGGTATCTGCAAACTTTTTTTTTCGTTTGCTTTTGTCCACCTGTGTGCACGTGTGCCGTGTGCGTCACGCTTAAGGAGGGAGGAATGCCAGGGGGCGCTCGCAGCGAAAGACGTTGAAGTGGCGCTCGGAGAAAAAGGACGAAAAGAATCGGCTCCGGACTAGAAGGACGTACCTAAAGCTTGGACCTTGTAATTCCACCTGCACCGGCTCTGATAGCCTAGCCCTAGTCGCCAATATCGTGACAATATACTCACTGAAAGCGGTGATGCTGGCTGAAAGGGGTCTGTGAGCGCAACCTAAAGGTAACATACGCTTACTGAAAACGGCAATGCTGGTTGAAAAGGGTCCTGTAACGCAATATAAAGGTAACATACACTCACTGAAAATGACGATTCTGGCTGAAAGGGGTCGGTAAACGCAACCTAAATGTAACATACACTCACTGAAAACAGTGGTTCTAGCTGGAAGGTGTCTTTGAACGCAACCTAAAGGTAACACGCACTCACTGAAAAATGCGATTCTAGCTGAAAGAGATCTGTGAACGCAACCTAAAATTAATATACACTCACTGAAAAAGGCAATTCCAGCCTAAAGGGGTCTGTGAACGCAACCTAAAGTAACACGCACTTACTGAAAAAAGGCGATTCGAGCCGAAAGGTGTCTGTGAAAGCAACCTAAAGGTAACACGCACTCACTGAAAAAGGCGATTCTAGTTGAAGGGGTCCGCGAACGCAACCTAAAGGTAACACGCACTCACTGAAAAAGGCGATTCTAGCGGAAAGGGGTCTGTCAACGCAACCTAAAGATAACGCGCACTCACTGAAAATGGCGATTCTAGTTGAAAGGGGTCAGTGAACGCAACCTAAATGTACATACACTCACTGAAAAGGCGATTCTAGCTGAAAGAAGTTTGCGAACTCAACCTAAAGGCAAGACGCACTCACTGAAAAAGGCGATTTTAGCTGAAAGGGGTCTGTGAACGCAACCTGAAGGTAACACGCACTCGCTGAAAAAGGCAATTCTAGCTAAAAGGAGTATGCGAACGCAACCTAAAGGTAACACGAACTCACTGAAAAAGGCGATTCTAGTTAAAAGGGGTCTGTGAACGCAAGCTAAAGACAACATACACTGACAGAAAACGGCGATTCTGGCTGAAAGGGGTCTTGTAACGCAACCTAAAGGTAACTTACACTCACTGAAAACGGCGATTCTAGCTGAAAGGGATCTGTGAACGCAACCTAAACTTAACATACACTCATTGAGGGCAGT
This sequence comes from Amblyomma maculatum, assembly GCF_055883805.1. NCBI lineage: Eukaryota > Metazoa > Arthropoda > Arachnida > Ixodida > Ixodidae > Amblyomma > Amblyomma maculatum. Next base: position 39,935,329 of record NC_139346.1, read on the forward strand.
AATGATTACGGTGAAGGTAATTTCGTAGTGTAACCGTTGTCATACCGATTGTTGCTGAAAGGGGTTTGTAAACGCAACCGAAAGGTAACATACAGTCACTGAAGACAGGAGATGATTTCGGTGAAGGTAATTACTTTGTCTAACCATTGTCATACCGTCACTTCGTGGTTCTGTTCACGGCTGGGTTTTCTGGTAATATTGTTACGGACGACAAGGAAGAAGAAGCGGGCAGTGGCGCGGGCAGGAGCGCTCGCGCTAGGCCCGCCGCGAACATTCATTAAACGTCATCTACCATTGTCATCGGTCATGTTCTGTCTCCTGTCTTCATCGGCTTGCCGCTTCGTAACATTTGGTTGGAGGTGCTGGGTGCGACATCCCCATCCTCGCCTTGGAGCATCGAGGCCACCTTCAAGCCGGGACCATCAGCGATGGCCCAGGGACATCGCCGAGCAGCTTCGCCCCAGCCCTTCAAGCCCAGACCTGAACAACTACCACCGCCCAGCCCCCAGCCCGGACCTGAAGACAAGGAGAACAGATCGATCAGAACCGAGATGAAGGACCCGAACGACCCGAATGACCCGAAGGAACCGATGGACACGAACACGCAACCCCCGCCCAAGCTGCCCGACGTGACCTCGAGCCATCGGTCCCATGGACTCTGGTGACAGATGTTTGACAGCTCCAAGGGAGGCGGATCACCCACGCATCAGACATCGTTCCGGCAAGCCGTTCTATTCTTCCTTCTTCCTCTTCTTCTTCAAGCATCCAGACACGCCCATCATCACTCCATAAAATCATTCATCATCATCATCATCATCATCATCATCATCATCAGCCTGATTATACCCACTGCAGGGCGAAGGCCTCTCCCATATCTCTCCACTTAACCCGGTTCTGTGCTAGCTGCATCCACTTGACCCCTGCGAACTTCTTAATCTCATCCGCCCACCTAACTTTCTGCCGCCCCCTGCTACGCTTTCCTTCCCTTGGAATCCAGTTTGTTACCCTCAGCGACCATCGGTTATCCTCTCTTCGCACTACATGCCCTGCCCATGCCCATTTCTTCTTCTTAATTTCCACTAGAATGTCGGTAACTTGAGTTATTTCTCTGACCCACTCTGCACGCTTTCTATCTCTTAATGTTACCCCTACCATTTTTCGTTCCATAGCCCTCTGGGTTGTCCTCAACTTAAGTAGAACTCTCTTGGTTAGCCTCCACGTTTCAGCCCCATAGGTGAGTACAGGCAAGATGCAACTGTTGTATAATTTCCTCTTGAGCGATACCGGTAAGCTGCTAGTCATAATCTGCGAGTGCTTGCCAAATGCGCTCCATCCCAATCTTATTCTTCTTGTTATTTCCTTTTCATGGTCCGGATCTGCGGTTACTACCTGTCCTAAGTAGACATATTCGCCTACTACTTCCAGTATTTCGCTACCTAATGTAAAACTGCTGTTCCTTCCCGAGGCTGTCGGACATTACCTTAGTCTTCTGCATATTGATTTTCAAGCCTACTTTTCTACTTTTCCTGTCTAGGTCATCAATCATTATTTGCAGTTCAGCCCCTGAGTTGCTTAGCAAGGCAATGTCATCAGCAAATTGCAGATTACTGAGGTATTCTCCATCTACCCTTATCCCTAACTGCTCCCATTCCAAGTCTCTGAATACTTCCTCTAAACAAGCTGTGAATAGTACTGGGGAGATTGTGTCTCCTTGCCTAACACCTTTCTTTATGGGAATTTTGTTACTTTCTTTATACAGAACAATGGTTGCTGTGCAGCCACTATATATATCTTCCAGCACTTTCACGTACGGCTCGTCTACCCCCTGATTTCGCAATGCCTCCATCACCGCCGAGGTTTCAACTGAGTCAAATGCTTTTTCGTAGTCAATGAATGCTATGTATAAGGGCTGGTTATATTCCGAGCATTTTTCTATCACCTGATTGATGGTATGGATATGATCGATAGTAGAGTACCGTTTGCGAAACCCTGCTTGATCCTTTGCTTGATTGCAGTCTAAGGTTGTCCTGATTCTATTAGCGATTACCTTAGTAAATAAGTTATAGGTAACAGACAGTAAGCTGATTGGTCTGTAATTTTTAAGGTCCTTAGAGTCCCCTTTCTTGTGAATGAGGATAATGTTTGCATTCTTCCATGGTTCCGGTACCGTCGATGACACGAGGCACTGCGTATACAGGGTGGCCAGTTTTTCTAGCACGATATCCCCCCCGTCCTTCAGCAAATCTGTAGTTATTTGATCCTCTCCAGCTGATTTCCCCCTTTTCATTGTTTCTAGTGCTTTCTTGACATCGTCCTTCTTCACTGGTGGAACGTCTGATTGTTTTTCCCTACCGCCAATCTCATTACGGTCCTGACTACTTTGGCTACTGTAGAGAGCTGTATAGAACTCCTCGGCTACTTTGACTATCGTTTCCATATTAGTGATGACGTTGCCCGCCTTGTCCCTTATCGCATACATCTGATCTTTGCCTATGCCCAATTTCTTCTTTACCGCTTTGATGCTTAACCCGTTCTTTACAGCATGCTCAATTTTCTCCATGTTATACTTCCTTATATCGGCCACCTCGCGCTTATTGATTAGCTTTGATATCTCGGCCAATTCGATCATGGTCTGTTGGATTGGAAGCTTTCATACTCTGGCGTTTCTTAATCAAATCTTTCGTCTCCTTAGACAGCTTGCCGGTATCCTCTCTAACTGTCCTACCGCCTACTTCTACGGCGCACTCAGTAATGACATCTCTGAAATTATTGTTCCTTACCTCTAGGGTAATGTCGCCATCCTCAGATAGAGCTGAAAACCTATTCTGTAGCGAGATCCTGAACTCTTCTGCCACCCCCCTCACCGCTAATTCGTTGATGGGTTTCTTTCTTACTAATCTGTTGCGTTCCTTCTTCAGATTTAGGGTAATTCGGGACCTCACCATCCTGTGGTCACTGCATCGCACTTTCCCGACTACCTCTACATCTTGCATAATGGCGGGGGTTGAACACATTACGAAGTCGATTTCATTTTTAGTCTCTCCGTTAGGACTTTTCCACGTCCATTTCCGGTTCTTCCGTTTGCTGAAGAAGGTATTCATGATTCGTAAGTTATTGCGCTCTGCAAACTCAACTAGTAACTCCCCCCTGCTATTCCTAGAACCAATGCCATATTCACCTACTGCCTTGTCTCCTGCCTGTTTTTTCCCTACCTTGGCATTGAAATCGCCCATTAGTACAGTATACTGCGTCTTTACTTTTCGCATTGCCGATTCCACATCGTCATAGAAGCTCTCAACTGCCTGGTCATCATAACTACATATAGGTGCATAGGCCTGTACAACCTTCAGTTTATACCGCTTATTAAGCCTAATTACGATGCCTGCAACCCTCTCATTCATACTATAGAATTCATCTATATTACCCGCTATATGCTTATTGACAAGGAAACCTACTCCTAGTTGTCGCCTCTCTGGTAAGCCTCGATAACACAGTACATGCCCATCCTTCAGTACAGTATATTCCTCACTCGGCCTCCTAACCTCACTAAGCCCTATGACATCCCATTTCATGCCCTCTAGTTCCTCTAACAGCACTGCTAAGCTAGCTTCACTAGCTAGGGTTCTAGCATTAAACGTTGCCAGGGTCAGTTTCCAATGACAGCCTTTACAGAGCTGTTATAAGGTAGTAAAGAGGAAGAACAGTGATACAGGTATCGCCGCCACAGCCAAAACGGCCGAGGCTCGCAACTACAAATCACGTGACGCTCAAGGGATCCCGGAGGCCGACAAATGCGAATTGCGTTGACCGTTAGAATGCGGTAGTCGGTTTTGTCTGGAATATGATAGCATGCTTTTATCACACGTAAACGATGGCGAAAAGACGAAAGGACAAGGTAAATGTTGTAAGGCGAATATAAAAAATGTACTAATTTCGTCCGCTTGTCGGTAGATGCCGCTAGTCTCATGGCGCTACAGGCGTCCACTTCAGTTTCGGTGATGTTCCGGCACAGGCACTTCGTGCGTGCTCGGATAGTTTGGTTTTGGCCTGCAGCGCTTGAATTACGAGCTCGGAGCAGCAGATGCGCCTCTTGGCACGCACCTGCGAAGTATTCTCCGCTCCCGCCGCGCCAGCAATCACGGTCTCCTCTTGTGTCATAGTGTGCGTCATCCTAACCGACTACGTAGTAGGAGAAAACAGTTTGAATTCGACCGGCAGGAAGAAGAAAAACCTCAACTTCTTATTGCAATATCTCAGCAATAATTCGATTTTCTGCAGCCGGATATGCGGCGGCAGTGTCATGAAATACCGTTTATTGGATTTTGATAGCATATTTGGGTGTCTTTAGTGTCCCTTTAACAGAAAGAACACTGCCAGCCGATGTGCACAGACGCACTGAACACGGGAGCCTCGTTTTTCGCCTCCATCGGAAAGCGGCCGCCATAACCGGGGCTGGAACCCGCATGCTTAGGTACAACAGTCGAGTACCCTAACCAGCGAGCCACCACGGCGGGGCAATGTTGTACTTTCGTAGGTATCTATGTTGCGTGTTATCAGGAGCGTTCGCAAGCGCGACCTTAGTCGGAAGTGGTGCGTTCGAATCATGTCGGCTACACGTGGTTGTATCGCGTCACGACCCACATCTGTTAAGATTTAAGGCGTCTTCTGAGACAACCAGCGAGGCAGAAAGAAATAAGTGAAGCCATGAAGTCGCTGTTGAGTGAGAGTGGGGACATTGCACTACCCAAGGCACGAGGGGTGCTGAGAAGTTCCTGGCTTTGCACAGAAAAAATGTAGTTAGAGTTTTGAAGGTCAAATTTATTCAACGTATTCCCCCTGAGTAGGATGCACTTGTGGCATCGGTCTTTTAGCTTTTCTAGTCACGTATGCAGGTATCTTTCTCTTCTCTGCGTTGTCCTCAGCTTAGGCAGAAACCTTTTGGTTAGTTTCACGGCCGCACTTTAGAACGGCGTTTCGTAGGTAAAGTCCGGCCGGAAAGTAGTGCTTCCCATGGAGGAGGAGGAGGAAAAACTTTATTTAGCCCTATATTATTTGGCGGTTTTAGACGTCTTCAGAGATGCCTGCTTGTTGTATCCACAAGAGTCTTCTCCGTCGACTTCGTCCACTTTTTCACAATGGTCGGTTGCCCTCAGTCCAGGGCTCCGCTGGCTGCTGCCGCCCGTTGGGCTCGCTGTACCCGACCTTGCTGGTCTTCGCAGTGGTCACTGGACAGCAGAGTCTCCCATTGCTTCGCACTCGGGTTTCGAATTTTGGGGACCACATCTATGTTTTGACATGCCCATGTAATGTGATATAGTGTTGGTTTTTCATCGCACCACGGACATCTGTCAGCGTATATGGTAGGGTGCATTTTGTTTAGTATGTGCAGGTTTGGGTATGAACCCGTCTGTAATTGTCTCCATATGACAGTATCCTCTCTGGTGAGAGAACTGTGCGGTGGGGGATATCGCATTCTTCTTCCTCTATAGTTTTCTAGTATGGCCGAGTATGACTTGGGTGCTGGCAAAAGTTCCGCGGACTCGTCGGATGCTCGGAAAGTAGTGTATGCTCGAGCTATCCTGTCAGCCTCTAGGTTCCCTGCCACCCCCATGTGCCCCGGTACCCATATAATTTTGTGTCTGGTCTTGTTTTCTTTGTGGTTGTTAATTCTGTCGCTCGCTTTGAGGAGTATACGGAGCGCGTGACGACCAATCCTACCATTCATACAATTTCGACAGGCTGTTTGAGAGTCCGTGAGTATCTTTAGCGACCGCCCAGCTCTATAGCCCTCCGCCACCGCTAGAGAAATGGCTACTTCCTCGGCCTCTGCTACTGTGCAGTGTCGGATAGAGGCGCTGGTCACTTCACGTAGAGACGAATTGACCACCGTGGCCACTGCAATTTTGTTGTGTCCTCCTCTCGAGGACGCGTCTGCATACACAGTCGTGTCTTGAGGAGCGTATGTTTTTTGAATAAAATCGGCCCTTGCTTCTCTTCTACCTTGGTGGAGGTTAGGGTCCATGTTTCTTGGGATTGGAGATACTTTGAGGGACTTGCGAAGTTCGTCAGGGATCGTTACCGTCCTCGCTATTTCTCGCACCTGCTCACAGTATCCGAGTCTCTGTAAGAGCGCTCTTCCAGTCGTTGTCTGCAGCAGCCTGAGTTTTTGCGACTCAAGCTGCGCCTCGCGTAGTTCTTCGAATGTGTTTTGCAATCCAAGCGCCATGAGCTTTTCTGTAGACGTGTTGCGCGGTAATCGGAGCGCCGTCTTATACGCTTTGCGTAGCAGGGCATCCGCTTGTTGTATTTCACTCTTGTTGAGGCACTGGTAGGGCAGGCTGTACATAATTCGGCTCACTACCAGGTTTCTAACTAGTTTTAGTGTGTCCTCTTCGCGCATGCCATGCCGCCTGTTGGTGATGCGGGTGATCATGCGTGTCACTTGTAGCGTTGTTGTTTTGAGCTTGGTAAAAGTGTGACTACTGCGTTGGTTCGATTGAACCCACATACCTAATATTCTTATTGTTGTATTTTCAGGGATGGGCATTCCTTCCAGGTAGATGTTGAGTTTCAGGTTCTCACTGGTTGGGACGGTCGGTTTTGTTTGCCTCTCCACACTCAAAGCAGTTCCGATTTCTCGGTAGAGCATGCGAGACCTCTTTCTCCGAGATATTTCTGTACACAGGAGGCCGCTTCCTGTAGTTTTTCTTCCTTATCCCCGAGGGAACCGGTGTTCGTCCAGACTGTTATGTCGTCTGCATACATGGCGTGCCTGATGCCTTCGATCTTCTATAGTTTTCGTGCTAGACCTATCATAGCTATATTGAAGAGGATAGGTGAGATGACTGGTCCTTGTGGTGTTCCTTTGTTTGGCGCGTGAATTTTGTTCGATCGAAGGTCTCCCATGCCGATGGTGGCAGTTCTATGTGACAGGAAGGCTTTGACGTACCCGTGGATTCTGCGTCCGCAGTCCAAGTCGTCTAGGCCTCTAAGGATCGCTTCGTGACTGACGTTATCAAATGCCCCCTTGATGTCAAGGGCCATTATGACATTTTAACCTGTTCGGGGTACGTTTCGGAGCACATCTTCTTGTATTTGAAGCAGCACGTCCTGCGTCGAGAGTTTTGCTCTGAAGCCGAACATGGTATGGGGTACATGTTTATTATCTTCCATAAAATTTTGCAGTCTGAGCATCACCACCCGCTCGTAAAGCTTGCCGAGGCACGACGTGAGCGAGATGGGCCTGAAATTTTCAATTTGGAGCTGTTTGCCAGGTTTAGGTATCATAATTACTTCGGCGTGTTTCCAGTCTTCGGGAACCGTCTCCGCCTCCCAGTGTTTGTTTAGAAAGCTTACGAGCTCTTGTATGAGGTCGTCACTCAGGTTTCGGATCAGGGCATTGTCGATTCTGTCGGCTCCTGCTGCCGTGTTTCTGGTCGTATTCCTTATGGCCGCATAAACTTCTTCCACAGTTATTGGGCGGTCGAGTTTCTCGTTTTCGGCTCCGCGATAGGTTCCTTGGTATCGTGAGGGGTTGCGATCACCGAAACATTTTTTTCGTGCCTTCTCTAAAAGGTCGGTGTCCGAACCCTCGAAGGAGTGGATGAATCTGTGGATGCTTTTATTGTTTTCTGATTTTGTTTTGGTCGGATCGATTAGTGCTCTTAGGAGATTCCAGGTTCTGGCCGTACCTAAGGTTCCCTTAAGCGAGTCGCTGAATTGTTCCCAATTTTGTCTCGCGAGTTGCGCTGCGTATTCTTCAGCTTTTGCCGTAACTTCTGCTATCTTTAGTTTTAGTTTCCTGTTGTGTTTTTGCTTCCGCCATCTTTTGGTGAGACTGCGTCTAGCTTCCCATAGGCGCAGAAGGTGCCCGTCTACTTCGGGCGTTGTTGTTGTTCGTCTTACACTTTTTGTGCATTTGTCTCGCGTTTCTGTCAACATGCCGCTCCAGTCTTCTAGTGATTGAATGCCGCCTTCAGATTTTTTGCAAGCCCCGCGGAACGCGTTCCAGTCCGTGAGTTTTGCTAGTCCGATCCGGTATCTTATCCTTTCCGATGCTATTCGCGTCCGGAGGATAAAGTGATCGCTACCTAGGTTTTCCATCATGTTTTCCCACTGTGACTCCTTGCTCTTCCTTACGAACGTGAGGTCCGGGCAAGTGTCCGTGCTCACACTATTACCGATTCTCGTGGCGGTCGCGGGATCTGTGATTAGCTTACAGCCAAAATATTCGGCTACGTCCGCTAATGTTCTTCCCTTGATATCTTGCTTCCGGTATCCCCAACTCGTGTCCATGGCGTTGAAATCTCCCACGATAATGAGTGCATTTTCTTTGGCCAGCTTGTGCGCTCCGTGGAAGAGTTCGAAGAATTTGGCTTTTCTTTGTCTTGGCGGGCTGTACACGTTCAGTACGAATGTGCTCCTTCCCTTTCGCTTTTTCGGAATGATTTCGACAAGCGCGTGCTCGATGTCCGTGTCGGCGATGGTATCATGCCTGATTGCGGTGATGGCTTTGATGACTAGAACGGCTGCTTTACCTCCGTTTTGGCTCTCGTAAACATCGTGCCCCTGTAAAGAGGGCCTGGTTCCAGTCTCTTGGAGCGCAATCACATCGGGGGGTGTAAGCTGTGTGTTTATGTATTGTTTTAGTAGGGCCTGTTTTTTGCGGTAGCCTCTGCAGTTCCATTGCCAAATTTCTAAGTTTTCTTGGCCTTGCTGACGCGTCTTGGTTATGTTTACGTGTTCGTGCTGTTGCCTTGTTCGACAGCGAACGCCGTTAACGCTGGACGGTTGTACGCTCTTTCCCTAATGTTTTCGTTATGCCTTTGTTTTCGAAAAGCACTTTTGCTTTCTGAGATCTGCCCCTAAAATTGTGCTTGCATCTGTTGCATTTGAGATTGGATTTGCCGCATCATATCCTGCATCATCTGCTGCATCAACTGTTGCATTCGTGTTTCAAGTTCTCCATTGTTGGATGCTTGTGGCTGTTTTGGAAAGGCTCTAGTGATTTCAAGCTCCCGCTGTTGTGCCTTTAGTGTTTTTGTTAGTTCCTCGACCTTGCGTTCGAGCTCATTTTGTTTGAGTCGAGCGAGTTCAAGCTCGCGTCTGAGTTCATCACTGCTCGCGTCTTTAGCTTCTTTGACAGAAATATTTTTTTTGTTTGTATTGTTTGTGTTACTATTTTCTACCGAGTGCGGATCAAAGGTAGATGCACAGCTTACCTTGCTGCCCCCTTTCTGGGAAAGCTTCTTTTTCTGCTTTTCTTGTTTGTTCCCCTCCTGTGAACCGGCCGGCGACAGAGGTGGGAAGGAATTGGACCTTGATCGGCTCCTCGAGGTCTCTCCTTCTGAGCTGAACCATCGCTTGCGTGGTCGCCCGCGTTGGCCACTGCGCCCTCTTTCCCCGCTGGGCTTTGGTCTTGCTTTTTTCAGTCTCTCGGGACACTCTTTGGATCCGGTGCGATGTGCCTCACCGCATATTAGGCACTTGAGCTCGCACACATGGTCTTTCGTCGGATTTTTATCTCCGCACAGTCCGCACACAATAATGTCCGCTGTGGGGCACACGTCGGAGCGGTGTCCTTGCTGGAAACAGACGTAGCACACTTGCCTCGTTGGGCGGTACTGGTAGCACGGTAGTTCACCTCCGTAGTATATTACAAATTTCGGCAAGATCGGGCCGTCGAACGTGATCACTGCGGTCTTGGATTTTTCAAGCATCCTTGCCTGGAGAATGGTTACTCCTTGAGTTCTGACTCGTAGGTGTGCTTTGAGCTCTTCGGGAGACGTACCTGGGTCAACACCGTGTATTACGCCGCGAAAGACGTCCTCCGGAGCTGCCACGTAAGCGTTGACCTCGTACGACTTTCCGGCGAATTTAAGACAGGTAATGCGCCGCACCAGGTGAGCCGTTTCTTCATGTGGGGTGCTAACGATAATGATATTTGATCCTGTACGAAGCCTCACAAGTATGTCCTCGTCCTTGCATTGTTGACCGCACGCCATGATAACGGCGCGCGCTACTTGGGGTGTGGTGAGTGATTTCACCATGAGTCCTTTCTTGGGTCGAAAAATTATTTTGATGTCATTTTTCGGAGTGGCGGCAGTCTTCGCCTAGGCCTCCTCTGCTCCACCTGTCCGGTCTTGTTGCAGCCGGTCGCATTACCTAGTGATTTTCCATGAGGTTGGGCGTCCGGGCCGGTTCCCTTGCCTTTCCGTTGTCCTTGTCTCTGAAGTTTTTTTTTTTTTTCTGGCGCTTGGATTGAACAAGCTCCCAACTGGCATCGTTGTTGTACCCGACGCGCTCCGATGAGTAATCTGACGGGATTCCGTCTTCGCTTCCTGACTCGGCGTCTCCAAAGTCGTCTTCATCCATCCCTTGGAATTCGTCAAGGAGGGCATTTGGTGGTTGTGGCGACGCACTTGGGGCTTGGCTTGGCCCTGCCATATGGTCTCTCTTTGAAGAAGCGTCGGTGCTATGCGCCGCCGTCGTCAATAAGCCTAGCGTCCCATGCTCTCCCGATGTCGTGCTGGGCGTCCCGTCAGGGTTAGCGGGCTGGCGCCCGCTTTGGAACTTTCGAGTCCGGTAAAGATCCGAAAAAATGGTCCTACCGCTTGAAATATGGCATCCAGGGGATCCAGCACTTGATGTCTTCCAGTTCCGAATGAAATCCGGTGGCGAAAAAGCGTTGGTCCGGTGAAATCGGTCAAAATTTGCGGAGCCGAAGTGACGCGTGTCCGCCTGCTTCAACCGCCATATCCCCTTCCCATGGAAACGAAAACTGGTCCATTTCTTTTTGATTTCCACTGGAATGCCATCAACTCCTGTTATCTCTCTGAACCACTCCATACGTTTCGTGTCCCTTAAAGTTAAACCTGCCATCTTCCGTTCCCACAGCTCTATGCGTTGTCCTCAACTTACGCAGAACCCTTTTCGTTAGCCATTACGTTTCAGCCCCATAGGTAAGAGGAAATGTTATATACTTAGCTTCTGAGCGATAGAGGTAAGCTGCTGACCATAATCTGCGAGTACTTACCAAAAGCGCTCAATCCTAACCTTATTTTTTTGTTATTTTTCTCTCCGTGTTAATGACATTCTATACAAAATGAAGAGGAAGAAATGGGCATAGGCGGGCCATGTCGTGCAAACAAAAGATAACAGATGACCGAAAAGGGTAATAAATTGAATATCAAGGGAAGGAAAGCGCAGCAGCGTTTCGACAGAAAATCAGGTGGGTGGATGAGGTTAAGAAGTTCGCAGGGGTCAAGTGGACGCCGCTAGCACAAGACCGGGTTAATTGGAGAAATATGAGGTTTTTGCCCTCCAGTCAGTATAGGCACGGCCGCTCGATGGAAGTGCACTTGGGGCGGCCTGCTGCGTGGCGCCGCCCTCAGTGGGCAACCGCGTCCTTGAGGAGTTTACAGTTGGGCCCGCTATTTCTGCTGAGGGCGCCACTGTTCGGGGACACGCCGCCGCTGGTGTCAACGGCTCTGAGCGCGCGGTTGGCTTCCTTTCTGGACGCGTGTCTGCGAGGTAAACGCAAACTTTTTTCTGTGCGCGTGTGCAAGCACGTTAACGTTGAGACATGATGCGTTTGTTTTTTAAGGCGAAGGCCGTTCTAAGCTCATGGAGCGGAAATCTGCGCAGAAGCTGTGCCTGTAATTTGTGCGTCGCATCTGTGCACTGGTGTGTAAGTGGAAAAAGCTGACGTGCAAGGAGGGCGATTAAGAATGAAAATGATTGATGGTAATAGGTGATCAATAAAAGTTATAAATAGACATTGATAGAGGTAATGACTGATGCTAATGAATAATAATGGGTAATAATGACTCAAATGATTTGTAATGACCAGTATATCAAACTACGACATGTAATGACCGCAACTGATTAGAAATGAGTAAAAGAGCTTAGCAATATGTGGTAATGACTATATTAGCTAGGCATGACTCATCATTACCGCTAACGACTACGAAATGACCAATATGTGAAACGACATGCAATGACCACTGCCGATTCTAAATGAGTAACCTGCTTAGTTATGAGTGGTAAGGGCTACAATGACTACGCAGGCAGACTCATCATGACTGGGAAACGACCAATATATCAAACGACGACTTGAAATGACGAACTGTGGCAAACGATGAGAGGCAATTGATAGGAGAAGGGTAGGCTCCTCCGCTTAAGAGACATCTAACCCTCTGATTGTATCTGCTTAGCTCGCTCCAGGCAAAGGCAGCGGCGAGGAGTGGAAATGCACTCGCTTCCTCTGAAATGAAAGCGGCGCTGAGGTTAAAAAGTCCAGATGCTGAAGCATAATGCCCTATCAGCTGCCATTTAATTTGCTACAAGTGACAGCAGATTTTACTTGTTGGCGTATAACTATAGGTTAACAGTGCGAACAACATGACGGGAACACTGGAGAAGAGGACGGGATAACCTTGCTAGTTCTGTCGTCCTCTTTTCCTGTGTTCCCGTCATGTCGTTTAACCTATTCAGTTACCAGGGAGCTGGCCAGTGAACTAGGATTTTTAACGATATGTTGTGAAGCAGATGAACACGATGAGGTGGCACCAGAAGCTTTTCTCGAAGGTTATGTTGTGAGGACATATCAGAAAAAGGCACGAAGTTTTTTTTTTATATAAGCATACAATTTGTTCTATATTTTGCCGCGCTAGTCTGAGTGGCCTTGCAAGCAAAGGAGCCTGTGCATACAACATTATACTCTTGAGACTGTTTGAGCCGATGCGATAAACTGAAAATCCACGTTCCACAGAATATCCGGCGCCCACTCTGTCGGCGGAAAGTCGGAAAAATACCTCTCTGGTAAGAGGCACCTTAGTTGGTGATATGGCCAGACACCTTTGGCGTAATGAGAACACATGACATGTTCAATGTGGCAGGCGCTGCCAAACCAGAGAGAGTCAATATGATGTAAGGGTGAAATGGAAATTATTGTAAGTGGAACCCTTAGACCCCAAGTCAGGCACACTATACTCCTATAGGGCACGTTCGTACGGCTTCGGTAAATAGGGTCTTTATATAGCTAGTGTAGGGTGCTATTTCATATAATGTGGTGGCTTAAGGCTGCATTCTAATGATATGCGACAGAGGCAGCAATTACGGGATACGGTGAATAAGCAGGTAGCAAAGTGCGGGTACTCCAACGAGGCTCTTCAAGGAGATTCAAGAACCTCAAGTTTTGTTTATCACTTCCAGGTTGTTGCTTAATTTATGCAATATTTGGTAATGGGTTTCAGGCGCCATGTCAGGCGTGCAAGAGCCTGTTGCAGGAAATATGAGTCAACTGGACCAGTTACAAGTTAATGAAAACCAAGGACAATGGAGGCTTGATGTACACTGCAAAAGAAGTAATCAAGCTGTGTCAGCTTACGAGCACGTTTATTAACAGGATGATGAAGTCTGAAGAGGTCAGGTGAAGTAGCAAGCTGTGTAAACTTTTGATTTCATCATTGTTTTCTCACTGTACACAGTACCTGAAGCTAATATATGAAAACAATGATTGTGCCCATGCTGAGGCGCTATGCAAGATATCGTTAAGTGGCTGCACCCACTGTTAGCGAGCTGGGCTGGAAATGTGAACTCAACAGTAGAGCGACGTTTATGGCTATGGCATAAACCTCTCTCAAGAAAGGTTTTCCATCTACGATTGGTAATGTTCTTCCTTTTTTTGTGTGGCCATTTAATAAGCGTACTCGGCTGCTCGCTGAATCTCGGCTGCAGTTGCGCTCTGAAGCTTGAACATTCTTGTGATCGCAGCTAAGAGTTTCACAACAGGCACATTCGATGCGCGTTCTTCCATTGAAAATTACAAACCAGCAAAATTGTATGGGTTTGCGAGCAGCCAACACAAATAGTAATAAAAACTTTCGGCGCACACACGTAGCACCTTCAGGCAGACCGGCTCTATGAAGCGCGCTTAGTTCGGTCATGCAAAATGCGGGAAGCCATGACGGATAACGTTCTGGCGTACAAAGTTTAAGGTCTCCAACTGAGTCGAAGATCCCAGGTTATCATCTAGATTCAACCTAATAAACATCTTCATATTTCCACCGTAATATTTGTCAGAATGAGATAGAAAGTTTGGTTACATGTCGCATTTTCACAGAGGTTGCTTATAGTAGGACCTTTTTTTTTTTTATTCGATAGCGCTGTCAGCTTAGAACAGGTTAACATCAAGTTGTTATAAAAGCTGTATGCAGGAATGAGTAATTGGTATGAAAATGAAACATAGAATTAGCGACATAGATAATTAAGTGGTTATGCATTAGGCTACCATGGCAGCTCAACAGCTTCGAATTGTTCACAGCCAGGTGACATTTTCGCGTGACAAAAAACTTGATCCGAATGCAACATCACGGTAATGCGAGCTCTCCAATCGAGTGGCCTTGAACCACCGTCACTATAAGTTTTTCGGGGTACACTCCAGTATACATCCTTGCCGAGCAAGCGCTAAGTGCTGACATGGTCACACTAGACATGACAGTATATACTAATTCGTGTTGCAAAATTTTGTGAAGCGGAGCTCTTATATCATTAAAATAAAAGGCTTCTACCACGCCGACGCCTCCCTGAAAGTGCAGCCTGGCGCAGCTCTCCGCGCGTGGCTGTCCCCGAACGGTGGCGCCGAGGCGGTGGCGATGGGAAGTAGGCACCTCCCGCCGGTTTCGGGCGGCGTAGCAGGCCGCACCTAGTGCGCTTCCATCGAGGGGCCGTGGTATAGGGCTCCCAACCTCAGGCTTCGAGGCGCGACAGCAGCGCCACAAGAGCGCGAGTCGAAATTGTCGTAAGCCGGGAGTCGTGGAGTGCAGCAAGCTCAGTAGCACCTAGGGCAGTGCCTAAATGGGCGTCGCTAGTAATGTTATACAAGTGTTCGGAATAAAATCGGAAAAACAGGAAGCCATTACTGTTGTGTTGTGCACTGTCACAATGGCCTGCGCAACGCAAAGAACCGTGATCTGCCGTGAGATTTTACCTCTTCCCGGGCAGTTGACATCAGAAGCAGAGGTGCGAAGTGTGGATAGGTGCGGTATGCATTTTTTTAAAACAGCACTTTAGCCGCTACATTAAGAAATGGGGCGCCTCAGCCGCCCGCCTCACGTGTTACGAAATTCTCGGCGAAGAGGGCGCTGATCGCTTGTTCTCGGAGTGCTCTGGCTCACGTTAGGATCCCTATGGTCCGACTGTTGATGATAGTTACACATGCGAAACCACATACAATTTGAGTGAATGCCATTTCTGATCTCACAGGTAGAAGGAATCGTGGATAAATTTTCTTAATGGCCTAAAAGTTCATCATAGGTGGTGTGGAACTCATGGCAACACTGCAGTCTTCGTTTAAATGGGCTTTGGGTATTTTATTATCCATGTTTTAAAGCTTTACAAGGTGAAATATCTAGGTTGGTCATTACCAAAGACCCACAATTTGCTTCAATAGACCAAATAAATTATTTACTGCTAAGCGTTTGGCAAACCTTCGAGCCCAGCCACAAACGAAACAGCAAATAAACAAAACAATACAAAGTCTACGCGTGGTATTGTTTTCACTTTGCTGTCGTGTGCTCTCGCCCTTGACTGGCGGTTATTGCTGTTAACATCCCTCACGTGGTTGTTATTTGCGGCGTAGTGTTGCGGCGTGCTGGATAGAGGAAACGTCATGGGAGGCGCGCACACAGTCGAAATGGGATGTCTGCACAGTTTGATGTTTCAGATGCTTAGTTAATTCTATACAGTTTATCGCCCCAAATAAAGTCAGGCTATGAGAGGCACCGTAGTCGACGGCTTCGGAAATTTCGACCAGCTGTGGGTCGTGAACGTGCCATGCATATATGAGCGAAACGCTCTTCGAATGAGTTGACGGGCGCAAAACGCTGACTATTTTTCAGTGCATTGAAAACATTGAGTATTTTAGAAGATTGTTACATTTTCACCGACTGGTTGGCGAACACTTTGATAACATCAACGTCGCTCACGACGTTTTCGGAGCTGGTGCTGTCGGTGGGGCTGACGTTAGTGGAAACATCGAGAGAAACGAGTGGCTCTGAATACCCGCGCAACTCCGGCAGCGTCTCCATGCGGGGTGTAGCGGTGGTCTCTTCCTTGAAAGGCCACACACCCGCGCTGAAGAAGATGATGAGCACGAGGATGCCGGCAAAAAGGAGCACGGTGAAGGTGAAGCAGAGCTCCAGATGCGTCATTGCGCCGTGATGGCGGCCAGATATGCACAACGTGCTACACTTGTCCGTCGAAGCTGTCGACCCGGTCGCCTTCGACCCGGATGCTGTCGACGTAGGGGAGCGGGCGGCACTGGCAGTCACCACATGCGGCTTACCATGGGCCCTTTCTGATCCCATAGGAAGTGCCCGTCTGAATACAGTCTGCAAATATAGAGTGAAAGTTTTTATGTTTTGACCAATATTTTACTTCCACTAGAAAGAACAGGTAATTTCGTCTTGATCTGGCGGGGAAAACGAACTGCTCATTTTGGTTGCAAATAAGTCACTATTCATGCAGTAAGCGAGCATCTATGATAATGGCAAAATGTCATGCGGTCTAAGTTTTGTAAAAGACAGCGACAAAGTAGAGAGAGGTGTCGAGGTGTCCCAAACCGTTTGTCACACCGTTAATAGGAAAGGCGGAGTGGACAGTAGCACCCTTGGCGTCCCGCATGCGACCGTTCGCCTCCAGTAGTACTACAGAGCGATCAAAGCGATCAAAGGTGACGGTTGATGTCTAGAAAAAAGCTAGTGCTGCCAAATACAGCTGGTGCACTGTGCATTTTCGCTGAAAAAGCTTACAAACTCTTGCATGTTACGCAATTGAATAGCCGTAACTGCGAAACGTGCTGAGCAGTTTACTGCGCAAGAATACACACAATTATTATACAAAGGTGACGCGAAAATATTGGGGTGGTGATGGGAGCGAGGATAGCAGCAAAACCCAGAAATGCTACAAATATCACAAATCTAGTTTCAAGGACACATCGAATACGAATAATCTCGCTTTGCGTTGTTGATTCGGATGTGAAAAGAAAGATAGATTCATTAAAAGGAAAAGCAGAGAAGTTAGCAAGAATGATTAAAATATGGCCTGCTGTGGAAGGTGAGAACAAAGAGGATCATAATGGGTGACGATGTTTGAGAAGGCATATGAAAATATATACAGGCATATAAGCTTGCTTTACAAGCGCCAATAAAGTTTGGTGGCGCACAGGAAACCGCAAAAGCCGTTTTTTGTAGTTTCGGTAATGCGACGGCGCGCTTGCTTCATGCAGCTGCTGAGCAATTTCTTAGCATCTCAGTTGACGGCGCAACTATGGATTTCGCATCCTCATCTTCATAATCGCTTCCACTCTTCGAGCTATTTTGTTTTTATAGTTAAATTTAGTTCCAGAATCTTTAAGGTTTGTGCTGTATTAGCACTCTTGGAGGTCGTCCTCCGAACAGGCGAGGCAATAGAAAAAAGAAAGGTTATTACGAAATGGGAAAATGCCACTCCGGCAGGTAGCTTCAGACCGCAACACGGCGGCCGTGAGGCACCTGTGCCGTAGTTTTATTAGCTCTGCGTTTTGTGTCTGCGCTGAGGCCCAGACGGGAGGCCAATGGTATCGGGGCATGCGGATTTCCGCGTGAGAAAACAATCAGTTCAGTTCAGGCGTTCAGTCGTGTCCGACTCTTCGTGACCCTATGGACCATGTCACGCCACGCTTTCCGGTCTCTCACTATCTTCTTAACATCACACAGCTTCATCTGCAATGCCTCGAGAATGCCATCTAACCATCGCGTTCGCTGCCTACCCCTTCTCCGGCGACCCTCAGCCTTTCCCAACATCAAATCTTTCTCCAGCGACTCCTCTCTTCTCATCAGATGACCAAAGTAGCTGAGCTTTAACTTTAGAATTTGACCCTCCAATGAGCAGTCAGGGTTTATGGTCGACAATATCGACTGATTTGATCTTCTGGCAGTCCAAGGAACTCTTAAGAGTCTTCGCCAGCACCACAATTCAAACGCGTCAATTCTTCGGCGGTCAGCCTTTTTCACAGTCCAACTCTCGCATCCATACATCACAACTGGAAAGACCATAGCACGGGTTATACGGATCTTGGTTGGCAGACTAATGTCTCTGCTCTTTACTAAGCGGTCAAGGCTAACCATTGCTCTCTTTCCCAGAAGCAGGCGTCTCCTAATTTCATGGCTGCAGTCTCCTTCCGAGGTAATCTTGGCGCCCAAGAACAGAAAATCTGTCACAGCTTCCACTTCTTGTCCATTGATGCTCCAGGACTTGATAGGGCAAGACGCCATGATCTTCGTCTTTTTAATGTTCAGTTTAAGCCCAAACTTCTCACTCTCTTCTTGTACGCGCATCAGAAGTCTCTTGAGTTCCACTTCACTTTCTGCCATTAGAGTGGTATCATCCGCATATCTAAGGTTGTTGATACGTTTTCCAGCAATCTTCACTCCAGCTGAAGACTCGTCCAGACCGGCCTTTCTCATGATGCACTCTGCATATAGGTTAAATAGGCAGGGCGACAGTATGCAGCCTTGCCTCACCCCTTTCTCAATCGGAAACCAATCAGTAAGACCATGCCCAGTTCTGACTGTGGCCTCTTGCCCTTCATAAAGGTTCCTGAGGAGACAGATGAGGTGAATTGGAACTCCCATCTCTTGGAGAGCTTGCCACAATCTGCTGTGATCTACGCAGTCAAACGCTTTCGCATAATCAATAAAGCAGAAGTAAATGGGTTTCTGGAACTCTCTTGCTTTTTCCATGATCCAGCGAAGGTTGGCAATTTGGTCTCTAGTTCCTCTGCCCTTGCGAAACCCAGCTTGCACGTCCGGAAGCTCCCGATCCACATACTGCTGCAGCCTACCTTGCAGGATTTTTAACATCACCTTGCTAGCATGCGAAATAAGCGCGATCGTGCGGTAGTTGGAACAATCGTTGGCACTGCCTTTCTTTGGAATGGGGATGTAAACTGACCTCCTCCAATCCTGTGGCCACTGCAGGGTTGTCCAAATCTTTTGACATAATGTATGCAGTGTGTTAACAGCATCGTGGTTGAGGTTTTGAAGCAACTCAGCTGGAATACCATCAATTCCGCTAGCTTTGTTCTTAGCAAGGCTGGCTAAGGCCCATTCAACTTCACTCTTCAGGATGCCCGGCTCGAGATCAGTAATCACAACCGTCCTATGTTGCGTTTGCACATCCGGGTCCTTCTTGTACAGTTCTTCTGTGTATTCCTGCCACCTCTTCTTTATCTCTGAGGCTTCAGTGAGGTCCTTGCCTTGTTTGTCCTTTATCACGCCCAGCTTAGCACAGAAGCTTCCTTTGATATCTTTGATTGTCTTATACAGAGCTCTTGTGTTCCTTAATTGGCTGTTGTCCTCAACTGCTTGACACTGTATGTTCAGGAAGGCATTCTTATCTCTCCTTGCTATTTTCTGAAAATCCGCATTGAGAACCTTGTATCTTTCTCTTTCCCCCATACCTTTTGCCATCCTCCTTTCCTGAGCTATTTGTAAAGCCTCTTCAGATAACCAGTTTGCTTTTTTGCATTTCTTTTGCTTTGGAACTACCTTAGTAGCAACTTCTTGTATTATATCACGAACATCAGTCCACATCTCTTCGGGCTCTTTGTCTTCTAGATCTAATTCTTGAAATCGATTCCTCACTTCCACAGCATATTCTAATGGAATCTGATCCAGATCATACCTGAGAGGCCTTCTAGTTTTCTGCGTTTTCCTCAATCGAAGCTTAATTTTGGCAACAAGAAGCTGATGATCGGTGCCACAATCGGCCCCAGGCCTTGTTTTTACTGCTTGTATAGCGCTTCTCCATCTCTGCCGGCAAATAATATAATCGATCTGATTCCTGTACAGACCGTCCGGTGAAATCCATGTGTACAGGCGCCTCTTGTGCTGTTGAAAATGAGTATTCGCTATGGTCAGGTTGTTTTCTTGACAGAACTCTACTAGCCTCTGCCCAGCTTCATTTGGCTCACCAAGACCGAACTTGCCTGTAATTCCGGATATTTCTTCACTCCCGACCTTAGCTTTCCAGTCTCCTATGAGAAAAACGACGTCTGATGATGGGGTGCGGTCTAAAAGGCATTGTAGGTCCGCATAAAATCTCTCAACGTCACCTTCTTCAGCAGCAGTGGTCGGTGCATAGACTTGGATAACTGTTATGTTAAAAGGGTGACCTTGGATCCGAAGTGAAATCATTCGGTCGTTTTTGGGGTTGTACCCTAGCACTGCTTTGCCCATTCTTCTGTTTACTATGAGAGCGACCCCATTCCTTCTCTTGGATTCGTGCCCACAATAAAAGACATAATGGTCGCCGGAGTTAAATTCTCCCATTCCGGTCCACGGTATCAGGAATACGCTGATACCCAAGATATCAATGCTCAATCTGTCCATTTCTCGCTTGACGATATCCAGTTTACCTTGCGTCATAGATCTTACATTCCATGTTGCTATGTGATATATCTGCTTGCAACATCGGACTTTCCGGTCGCTTCCCGACACATCCACAACTGAGCGTCCTTTTGGCTTTAGCCCAGCCGCTTCATTCGTCCTGGAGCTACTAGGAATCGCCCTTTGTTCATCCCCAGTAACATGTGGGACGCCTTCCAACCTGGGGGGCTCATCTTCCGGCGCCATATCGATAATGGTATTGTGACTGGCCATAGGGTTTTCTTGGCAGGAAATACTGGAGTGGGTTGCCATTACCTTCTCCAGTGAATCACATTTTGTCAGAACTCTCTGCCGTGACCTGTCTATCTTGGGTGGCCCTACACAGCAGAGCTCACGACTTCATCGAGTTTCGCAAGCCCCTCCGCCACGACAAGGCAGTGATCCATGAAGGGGGAGAAAACAATACGTGCTCTCATTGCGCTTGCAATTCGACGTCAGTGTGATTGTGGGGCCATTGTTGCTTGTAGAAGCGGCACAAAACAAGAAAGGCTCATACCATTTTATATACTGATTTCGCGACACGAACAGCTGCTTATGTATCAGCAAAGCATTTTAGTCGCTAACTGGGTGGAGGCCCGCCTGGATCCGAAAAACCGGCAACGTGAAGCACCTCTATGAGAACAGCTGTTGTAAACAGCGGTGTCCGGGGAATTAGAGCATTTTTTTCTGAAAGGAACGTATTTCATAAGGGAAATAAATATCGAAACGCTCAACAATAAAACTTTCACTCGAAGTTAACCGACTGGATACAAGTCTGTGTAAGCCTTCAGCGGCTCTAGACTAACATTTTGACAGCTCATGTAAAATTTTCGGTCTGATGGATTTCACAACTAAAATGCCTTGTTAATGTGTTGTGTTAATGCCTTGCTACAGTAAATTTGCCTATTAAGAAATCGTACCCAGTGAATAACATTCTAGAAGCTAACGTCCTTGTCATGGTTGATTGGAAGCAGCCTTCTCGCTTCTTGCATCTTCGAGAACAAATTAAACATTCTAGGAGGCATTCGGAAGGCTTTGGGGCTTGCTATTCTCTAGATTTATTTGAAAGACATGATTTTTTTAGAAGAATTATGGCGTATTTCGCTTAGCATACATCGCGCATCCGCTAGCTGGCTCGTCCAGAGAAAGATTGACTGAAGAGCCGGCAGCACACTGCCTCTCATATCCTCCGCAAATGCAGAGTGGCACCCGCTACATTGCCATGGAAATGGTAGGCTAAAGAAAAATTACGATCAATTTCTCACTAGCATGGCGTGGAATAGTGGTTTTCGCGCTTCGCTTGACAGGAAAATAGTGATTCAACTGCCGGGAGAATCAACGGATATTTAAGTGCCAGTGTGAAGGATGTTTTCTCATCGCAATTCTTTATCACACTTTCTGTATACGGTGCGCGCGAGCCAAGAAAGGTTTTCACATTATAACAGAGAACTCGCAATTCTGAGCATGCAAGATAAATAATTAATTGTTTACTTTAGGCAGCATCTTCCGAATAAACGGAAGCGTTTTATTGCAGTGTGGCATTGGTGCGAAAATTACAATTTATGGACGCATACGAACTAGGAACTGGTACTAGAAGCTCACACACATAATGCTTACAAGACATGATGAAAATGCTGTTTGTCACCAGCAATACGTCATGTACCGCTCACGCATAAAGCCAGTTATCTTTTCTGCACTGTAGGCTCAAATGCAGCGTTTGAGTAGATAATCCTCGGCTTAACCTTTTCTGCTCTGGCATTTTCACCAATTAGAACATCGTTTTTTACGCACCCGCATAAGAAGTCTTAGGGAATGAAGGGTGGAGACCTTGGGGGACGTGGGAAGGGGATGCTGCGTACTATCCATTGACGTGGAAAGCTTCCAATGCGAATCTTCATATTACGGACACAATGCTTGGCTGGCGCTATATTCTGCTGGTACAAACGTTTTCCAGAACACCTTGAAATGCAGTGTTTCAATGAAAATTTCCTTCAATTTTGTTTTTCGGAGTACGTACCCTCCATTAGTAACTCTTCTTAAAGATAGGGATCAAAGATGGTGGTCGTGCTCTCGAAGCCGGTCTGTTCACATCTGCCCATCAAAGAACCCAGTCTTAAGCTTTGTGCAGGTTTACCCAGGAAGAGCGAGATAATTATGCCTCATCGCTCCATACCACTAACATTATAAATATTGGATCTCTGTCCAATTGAATCTGGGCAAAACAGGAATTGTGCTCAAAGGCTGTTGTATATAGAGGTGTATCATGTAGCGCTTGAATAGGACTCTCCATATTGTACTGTCTCACTGGGAGACTTGTCGAATTCTCGTTTCTGCACTTAATAACGCCTACTAACACAAGTGCGCCTATTTGAACCCAGGCGTCTCGAGCATAAATTACACTCCGCTGAAGCCACAGAACAGCAGATTCGTTCACAACCATCAGGGGCAATGTTCTCACTGGAGAAAATTGAACCTCGGCGTCCAGAACATACGTTTTAGACTTCCTCGTGGACGTCAAAGAACCTGTAGAAGAAAATTTGTTGAAAAGCCTCACGATGTCCTGACTTGAAGATGGCAACCCGGCGGCCTGCAAGTCTAGAGCTGCGATGGCAGACACTTGTTCTTTATGTTTGCGTATATTTCAATCTCTTCAACCAGAACATACACTTTAGACTTCGCCGATGACCCCATAGAACCAGTACAAGCAAATTTGTTGAAACCCCCCAGGAACAACATCTCCACTGGAAGGAGGCAGCCCGGCTGCTGCCGACACCTGTGCCGTTATATTTTGGTTTCTTTCAAGAATGCATGGATTTAAATCTCTTTCCCCAAAGCATGCGCTTTAGACCTCCTTGTTGACGCCGCAGAACTAGTAGATGAAAATTTGGGGAAATCTTCATGAACAATGCCTCCACTGGATGGCGGAAACCCGTGTGCTTGGAAGCGTCGAACTGACGCTTGTTCTCCTCCATGGACGCATTGATTTCAGATCTTCGTCGGAACATATGTTTCAAACTTCCTCGTTGACGCCACAGAACCATAGGAGCAAATATTGTGAGCCTTCCATGGATCTTCTTTTTCACGTATACATACCATCGTCATAATCCCGCGGCGCCGCCTGTGGCGCGCGCCTCGGTTCGCCATCCGAATAAACGCCAGACACGGCAACTTTGCCTTGTCTCCTTACCGTCTCAATCTGGCCTTCTTCCACTATATGTTGAAAATCCTCACGAACAATATCCCCCCTCGAATGCGGCATCCCGGTTGCTCGGATGCGTAGAATTGCGACGACATACGCTTGTTCTCCTTTATTGTTGCATATATTTGAACCTCTTAGACCAGAACGTATGCATTAGACTTCGTCATTTTCGCCATAGGACCAGTAAAAGGAAATTTGTTGATTTTCTTCATGAACACTGTCCCCACTGGAAGACGGCTGCCCGTGTGCTTGGAAGCATACGCATGGTTTCCTCCCTGGTTGTAGGCATTTCACTCTCTCCGCCCAAAACGCACGATTTAGATTTAACCGTTGATGCTGCTGAACTATAGGTATATTTGCTGAAAACCATCACGAATAATGTCCCCCGTGGTAAGCGGAACTGCGGGTGTTTGGAAGCGCAGAAGTGCTGCGACAGACGCTCATTCTTCTCTACGGTTGCATATATTTCAACTGCTTCGTCCAGAACCTACGCTTTGGACTTCCGCGTTGACGCCAGAGAGCCAGCACCGCAAAAGTTCTTGAAAATTCTCACGGAAAATGTCTCCAGAGAAAGTGGCGTCCCGGGCGCTTGGAAGCGTAGAACTGCGCTGACTGACGCTTGTTCTTTTCTATTCGTTTTGATATGCAACAACCACATCCTTTGTTTGTTCTGTTGACAACTTCCATTCGCTACGCACCGCTTTGGCGAGGTCGGTGCTATTACACACCACAAGCATTATTAAAGTGAGCTTTTTTTCTGCCACTGCCTCAAACTTCCCCGCTGTCACTCACTTCGAGTTCGGGTCTTGAAGGGAATGCTAGCGAGTACTTTATTCTCACGCGGAAATTCGCGAAATAACGGAGTGAAGCGAAACAGGTATCTGTACCACAGACTACCTATCGAGACCTCATATGACGTCATTCATGAGACTCGAAGCGCAAGGCGGAGCGAACTGGTGGTGGTGGTGGTAAACTTTAATCTCCAACAGATATAGGACAGGCGCCAACCTATCCGCCTACACGACGGCCTGGAGCCCTTGGACCCGGGTGGCGTGTTCAACCTGTCGGATTACACCTAGCTGAGGCTCGGGCTACGAGCTCAACAGTAGAGTCTCCCAAAGTGATTTCGTTTTTGTTTGTGCATTTATATTTTTACTTCTAGACACGTCCATATCATATGTACCAGATCCGCCTTATCCTGACATAGTTTGCACCAATCTGAGAATTGCTCCGGGTACCACTGACGTAGTTTAGCTGGGTTCGGAAAAGTCCTTGTTTGTAAGCGCCTCAAATGCTTACTTGGATCTTATTTATTGTCCTATCTGCCGGCGGATATTCTAACCTGTTTAGCAGATAGTGCACTGTAATTTTTTGTAGCTGACTAGCCTGTTCTTGCTAAGAGTGTACTGAGGATCAAAGCCTACCCGGAAGGTGAGACCGCGGGCAAGCTTATGAGCTCCCTCATTTCCCTGAAGCTGGGAGGGGGCTGTTGTCCATATTGATACGGGGCAGAAGGCTAGCACAGGAAACCCCAGCAGGTGATGAGCAAGTGTTCACAGCACAGCAGAGCAGAATACAGCAGGTGTTTAGGCAAGCCCAACGATTTCTTCTGCTTCGTCGTCTCTCACTCTATTTTCTATCGTCGTCCTCTTCGGTGGCATATACGTAACATTACCCCGCCACGAAAAGCACAGTCCCGGTGCGTACTAGGACAAACTACTGCAGGGGTAGTACGGCTTCATTCTGGCGACATGAACAATCTCGGTGCGTGGCATAGAGGAGTGTCGCGGCGGATGTACTGGGGCGACCTCGTATGTCACAGGAGTGACTGGCCGTAAAACACGGTAGGGTCCTGCGTAGCGTGGAAAGAGCTTCTCAGGGTCCTGCGTAGCGTGGAAAGAGCTTCTCACACAGCCCAACTTTACGAGCGGGAGTCCAGAGCAAGACGAGAGAGCCCGGAGAGTAGTGGACATCCCGGTGGCGAGAATCATGGCGTCTTTTTTGAGAATTTTGGGAGCAGGCCAGTCGGCGGCGAGCAATAACACGGGTGGCGTCAGCTCGGGAGATGGCGCCACGAACGTAGCAACTGGCGTTAGCGGTGGGAGGCAGTACGCTGTCAAACGGAAGGGGAGGGTCGCGGCCGTATAGAAGATAAAACGGTGAGTAGCCCATTGTGTCGTGACGAGAGGAATTGTACGCGAACGTTACAAACGGCAATGTGATATCCCAGTCACGGTGATCATCCGAGACATACACTGACAGCATGTCCGTGAGCGTGCGATTGAGGCGTTCGGTGAGGCCGTTCGTTTGTGGATGGTAAGCGGTGGTAAAATAGTGCTTAATGGAGCAGTACCGAAGAATTTCGTCAACTACTCGAGCCAGAAAGCAACGGCCACGGTCAGTGAGCAGCTGGCGTGGAGCACCATGGAGCAGGATGACATCATGGAGAAGAAACGCAGCTACGTCAGTTGCACAGCTGGTGGGTATCGCTCGGGTGACAGCGTAGCGCGTAGTATAATCTGTAGCCACCGCAATCCATTTATTTCCCGACGCAGAAAGTGGGAAAGGCCCGAGGAGGTCAAGGCCAACTCGGGAAAACGGGTCTACTGGGATGTCGATCGGCTGCAGGGATCCAGCAGGCATAACCGAGGGCTTCTTCCGTCACTGACACCGGTCACAAGAAGCCACGTAACGACGAACAGAGCGATAGAGGCCTGGCCAAAAGAAACGCGGCGGACGCTATCGTACGTACGAGACACGCCAAGATGACCCGCTGTAGGTGCGTCATGCAGCTGTTGAAGAACGGTGGTACGCAGGTGTTCGGGGACTACGAGCAGAAGCTCAGCGCCATCTGGTCGCATATGCCGTCGGTATAAGGTGCCGTTGTGAAGCACAAACGTAGCAAGGGTAGCATCAAGGTGATCACTGCTGAGGAGATTAATAATGCTGCAAAGCTTAGGATCTAAGCGCTGCTCATGGCGAATGCTTGAAAGGTCAGAGACGGACAACACATATGTGTCATCGTCGCATTCGCTCGCAGGTGGCGGATCTACCGGGTTGCGGGACCGGCAATCGGCGTCAGCGTGCAGACGGCCAGATTTGTGGACGACAGAAAAATTGTATTCCTGAAGTCGGAGGGCCCAACGGCCCAGGCGACCAGTAGGGTCCTTCAGCGTAGAAAGCCAACATAAGGCGTGGTGGTCGGTGATGACGGAGAACGGGCGGCCAAACAAATAAGGGCGAAATTTTGTAATGGCCCACAGGAGGGCTAAACACTCACGTTCTGTAATCGAATAATTCCGCTCAGCCGCTGAAAGGAGACGACTGGCATAAGCAATGACGCGAGTGCGACCCATCTGCTGTTGGGCGAGTATGGCACCAATACCGTGACCACTGGCGTCGGTGCGTACCTCTGTTGGTGCCGAAGGATTGAAGTGCGCCAGGACGGGCGGGTTGGTGAGGGCTGCAATGAGCGCAGAAAAGGCGTGGGATTGTTCTTGGTGCCAACAAAATGGAGCGTCGTTCTTCAAAAGATTGGTGAGTGGACGAGCCGTCTCCGCAAAGTTGAGTACAAACCGCCGAAAATAGGAGCAAAGCCCAAGAAAACTACGCACGTCACTGGTACAACGGGGTGTAGGAAATGCACTTACAGCACGTATTTTGTCTGGATCGGGTTGAACGCCACGGGCGTAGACCACGTGACCGAGCACCTTGAGTTCACGTCGGCCGAAGCTACATTTCTTCGAGTTCAGCTGAAGGCCAGCTCTTCGGAAGACGCCAAGAATGGTATCAAGGCGATGGAGATGGCTCTCGAATGTAGAAGAAAATACAATGACGTCATCGAGATAGCACAAGCACGTCGTCCATTTCAAGCCGCGCAGGAGAGAATCCATCATGCGCTCGAATGTTGCGGGCGCATTACAGAAGCCGAAAGGCATCACCTTGAATTGATACAGGCCATCGGGAGTGACGAAGGCGGTCTTCTCTCGGTCTCGTTCGTCGACTGCGATCTGCCAATACCCGGAACGAAGATCAATGGAAGAGAAATAGCTGGCGCCGTGCAAGCAGTCGAGGGCATCATTTATTCTGGGGAGCGGGTAAACGTCTTTCTTTGTAATTTTGTTGAGGTGTCGGTAGTCAACGCAGAATCTCCAAGTATTGTCCTTCTTTTTAACAAGTACAACAGGCGACGCCCAGGGACTGCTCGAAGGCTCTATAATGTTTTTTCTAACATCTCGTCCACTTCACGTTGTATGACGCGTCATTCAGAAATGGCGACTCGATAAGGTCTTTTGTGAATTGGCCGGGCGTCTCCGGTATCAATACGATGTGTAATGAGGGACGTTTGTCCTAAGGGGCGGTCACCAAAATCGAAAATATCGCTGTACTAAGTGAGAAGACTCGTAAGTGCTGTAGCTCGGTCAGGGCGCAAGTTAGGTGCAACCATTTCTGATATGCGGGCCTCCGGAGGTGGGGACCATGCAGGTCGTGTCGACACTTTAGCAGTAGGGTCAGGTAAAAGAGCGGCAACTGTGACGTCAGAGAATGGGATCAGTTCGGCGAGAGTAATGCCCTCAGGAAGAACGTGTACAAAAAGGCCGAAGTTCGAGACTGGAATATAAGCGTTGTTATTTTCTATGTGCACGATGTTATGAGGGAGAGCGATCCTACGCTCCAGTGTCACGTCGGTTATGGGGCAAACAATGTAGTCGCCATCAGGAACGGAGGGGAAAGGCGACATGAGCACATACACTGCAGCTTCTGGTGGCAGACGAGTAAATGTAGAGGAGCGGAGACGGAGCGTTGAAGTATCAGTGGCCTGTTTGTCAGGAAAGAGTGGCAGGTCCAGATGAAGCAGTCAAGACGAACAGTCAATGAGCGCGGAATGTGCAGTTAAAAAGTCGAGTCCTAATATACGTCGTGAGGGCAACTGGCGAGCACTGTAAATAGTACAGGGATATGGCGGTCGGCAATGGTAATTCTCGCAGTACACATACCAACCACAGTAGCTGTGTTGCCATCAGCATCACGAACGGTAGATGAGGGAGCGGGTGTGAGGACTTTGTTGAGGCGTTGACGGAGTGAGGCACTGAGGACGGAAATGTGGGCGCCAATGTCAATAAGAGCAGAAACTGAGACTCCGTCCACAAAAATGTCAATGAGGTTACGTCTGGGTGCGAGGGTCAGTTCCGGGTTGACAGTCCGGGTCGGTAATGCATGGTCACTCCCGGGCGCTGCACTCGCTAGTTTCCCGAGTAGGTGCCGGTGTATGATGAGGAGGAGTTGCGAGGAGGCACCGGTGAACGGGATCGACGAGACCGCGGAGATGGAGATCGGCTGGAGTGACGGACCCTTGAGACGGCTTCGGTGTGAGGTTCATCTGGGTGAGAAGGGAAGTTTCCAGGTCCATCATATGCGGGGCGGAGTTATTCAGGTTGGGCAGGGAATCGTCGAGGTCTGTAGTAGTACCGACGGTCAGCGTTGTAATAAGGATGAGGGGTGGAGAAGGTACGAGTGCGGCAATATCGGGAAGTGTGGCCGTCTCGACAGCAAATAAAACAAATTGGCCTGTCGTCTGAGGTGCGCCACTCTGCAGGATTGCGACTAACGTAGCGACGTGGGGGAGCTTGGCTAGTGGTTGCAGCCGCCACTACAGGAACAGGATGCGATGGTGACGAGGGTGGTACGGTGTTGGAGGAAAGACCGACGTTAGCAAGTTCCTGGCGGACAACAGCCTGTATCATGGCTACGGTGTCGGGCAGTGGAAATGGGAGTGGTGCAGGAGCTAAGGCTTCGAGTTCTCGCCTGACGATCCGAGTCATGGTAGTGGACTGGGAAGGCTGTTGCAGAGGAGCCAGATCATCGCAGGATGATGTAGCTGCCGTGTTGGGAAGGCGCTCAAAGCGATTCCGGATTATTCTGGCACCCTGACATGTTCTGGTTCAGAGGCACTTCCGTTGCTGCGTGAAGCTCTCTGCCAATGTGGCTCTTTCCCGCGGCACAAAGCGCAAAAAAAATTCGTTAACGAATATTTTTAGAGCGCAGCTCTTTGGCGTCCGTTCCTAGGTTTCGCGTCGGCGTCGGCCTCGTAACGAGCTCCGCGCCCCTTTCATCCCCCCAGCGCTAGCAGCGACCGACTGATACCGCTGGATGCCGCTGACGCCGCTAGAGTCAAGATAACGTGACTGCATAGAACACCGTCGCCGCCATGCAGAAAGAGGAGGGGAGGGTCCCCCCCCCCCCTGTTCCTGTGTGGCGGATAGGGTGCTCTTCAGCTGCCGACGCGCCGGTTATTTCACGTAGGCCCCGGCACGTCGACGACTACGTGACCACCTTCCCATGGCTAGACCTGGTTTTTGGCGCTGCGGAAGCGAGCGTATCATATTGTTTGCGTCGGCATCGGCGGCGGTGTCCCTGAAACCAACTCCGCAGCTGGGGTTGACTCACTATCGGCGTCAGCAGCATCAGTCAGTCGCTGCCACGGTGGTCGCTGCTATATCTTCCCTCCTCCCTTTATCGCGTTGTCTGCTTGCTGCGCGCGCTTCTGCCCCCATCGTTTGCCGCTGGGTGTACACGCCAACCCCCTCCCCCCTCTTCCTGCGAGTCTCCGGTTGTCAAAGCGCCGGCTCTCCCGCCGGGGTGGTGCAGTGGTAAGACGCCCGACTACTGTGCCGGAGTTCCCGGGTTCGAACCCGACCTCGGCGGCTGCGTTTCGATGGAGGCGAAACGTAGAGGCGTCGTGTGCTGTGCGATGTCAGCGCACGTTAAAGATCCCCAGGTGGTCGAAATTACTCCGTAGCCCTCCACTACGGCTCCTCTTTCTCTCTTTCCACTTTCACTCCCATCTTCCTCCCTTCCCTTACGGCGCGGTTGCTGTGTCCACAGAAATCAAGTGAGACAGTTACCGCGCCTTTCCCTTCCTATAAATAAATAAATAAATCAGTTAAAGCGCCGGCTCAAACTTAATTCCTTTCTTCGCTCCTCCTCCAATGCAGCCCCTGTGCGGTGGCGCTCAGAGAGCCGGATCGGTGGCGGCGGATCTGTATATGTGCACCGCCCGAGCCGAAATTGCCGCTGCCGTTCGCCACTGCGAAATTATCTGCCAGTTCTTTCTGAGCCATGAGCGAGACGACCGGTGAAAGTCCTCCGTCTGCTGCTGCTGCTGCTGTTGCTGCTGCTGCTGCTGCTAAACGAGCTGCCAGAGCAGAGGCCCAGCGCCGTCGCCGCCAGAATCCAGAGGTGCATGCCGCCGAAGCAGAAGCTTACTGTCGCCGAAGCAGAGGCTAAGCGCCGCCGCCGAGAAGACCCTGCCGTTCGCGCCGCCGAAGCGGAGGCGCATCGCCGCCGTCGAAAGCAACCAGCAGTAAGCGAGGCTGAAGCAGAAGCTCATCGCCGCCGCCGAGAAGACCCTGCCGTTCGCACCGCCGAAGCGGAGGCTCACCGCCGCCGTCGAGAGCAACCAGCAATAAGCGAGGCTGAGCTAATCGCCGTCGCCGAGAAGACTCTACCGTTCGCGCGGCCGAGGCCGAGGCCAAACGCAAACAAAGGCTCGCAAACAGTCAGGGTGCAGCAAATGCTTTCCGGCGACAGTTTAGAGACAATCCGTTTGGAAGTGTGTGTTCAGTGTGTGATCGGCTCTGGTTCCAAAATGACGTGAAACCGCTTCCGGATACGTGCCGTGAGAATCTCCGGTGTGCGTTTCCCAACTCGGACTTGTGTCAATTCAGACTGTGTTCTTCATGCATGCAATCTGTGCGGAAAGGTGACATTCCTCATTTTTTGACAACAAACGGTTACAAATATCGCTCGAGGCCAGCGCACCTTCCACAACTTAATGCGGTGAGTGTAAGACTCGTATCTCCGCGAATCCCATTCATGCAAGTGCGACGACTGATGCACGGCGGAGGCCAATATTGCATTAAGGGTCCAGTTGTGAACGTTTGCGTTGACGTGGACGAGCTGGTTACATCGTTGCCCCGTGCCATCGAACAAGACCGCGCTCTCAATGTGCACCTGAAGCGGCGTATTCTCGCGAAGACGACGTACTTGGCGGGGGCAGTGAGAAAATGTGATTTGCTGCCGTGGCTCAAGGTGCTTTGCGATAGCACACTATACAAGCACTACAACATCAAGTGCGACTTTGCCCGTTTGGGTGATATCCCTGAAGTGGACAAGCAGGACGAAATTGAGTCGCTCCCGGAATGCGCGGACCTCAACGATCCCATCCAGGCGGCCACAGCCATGACGTTGGCTCAGCACACCTTGATATGGGATGTAGACAAGTTTCTCGTCATTGCTCCCGGTGAGGGAAAGAAGCCCCTGAGCATCCTTTACGACGAACATGCGGAGGAGCTCTCATTCCCACAGATTTACCTCGGTGAACCACGCCGAGTAGACGCCAGTGCCAAACCAACCGTCTTCACGCACACCATGAGCGAGATCCGCAGGTTTGATCGTCGAGGTGCCACCCCACAACGCGTACTGTACATGGCCATGAAAGTGTTTAGGCACCGAGTAGCCAGCGACATGTCTGTGGCCTTCCGCAACGTCAGAGCGGTGGAAACCCTAACGAAACAACAGCTACTCGACAAGGACTTCGTTCAGGAAGCGGTAGAACATGACATTGCTTTTATGCATGGCATACCCAATACCGCGCAGTACTGGGCCAGGGGCAAGAAAGACCTCTTTGCCATGATCCGCCAACTGGGTAAGCCTACGGCGTTCCTCACACTGTCTGCCTCGGAATTGCACTGGCCCGAGCTGTTAGTGTTGCTTAAGCGACTTCGTCTACAACCTGATGAGACTGCAGTTGCCGTAGAGGAAATGAACAGCATTTATCGTGCCCAGCTAGTAAATGACGATCCCGTAGTCTGTGCTATCTACTTTGACCGCCTGGTGCGCATCATTCTAAACATACTCCAGAATACCCGGATATCCCCCTTCAGACCATACGTAGTGGTCGACTACTTTAAACGCATCGAATTTCAGCATCGCGGGTCGGCACATGCGCACATTCTTCTCTGGCTTGATAATACCCCCGATGAGGAACTCTCCATGCACATGCCCCGAACTCTGGAAATGGCCACTACTCTGCTTTCGCTGGACACCACGTACCTGAAGCGGGAGCGCACGCAGGTGCACCAACACACCCACACCTGCTACAAGCGCAACAGCACCAAGTGCCGCTTTAACGTCTCTTTCATGCCCATTGATGAACCCATGGTCGTAGTGCCTTTCCCGAGTGTGGAGAGTGAGGCGCAGAAGAAACACATCGAGATGCTCCAAATCAAGTACCAAGCCATGCACCAGGCTTTGGAAAC
The DNA here is from genome assembly GCF_055883805.1 of Amblyomma maculatum. NCBI lineage: Eukaryota > Metazoa > Arthropoda > Arachnida > Ixodida > Ixodidae > Amblyomma > Amblyomma maculatum. The sequence continues at coordinate 39,968,319 of NC_139346.1, forward strand.
GACCAATTATGATTCACTACAGCCGTTCTGGGAACATCACGGCATCACGGACAGGGAGCAGTACATTTCGGTTCTCCGAGCGGGTACACCTCGTCCCACCGTCATGCTACCCCGTACCGTGCAGCAAAAGCGGGTTAATTACTTTAACCCATGGGTGGCGTCCGTTCTAGATTCAAACATGGATCTTTAGATCGTGCTCGACACGTACGCGTGTGCTGCCTACGTTGTAGAGTATGTAAATAAAGCCAATCGAGGTATGTCCAATCTGAACCGTGCGGTGCAAGAAATTGTCAAGGATAAGGGGGACATGGATTACACGCAGGCACTGAGACACTTGGGCGTGAAGATGCTCAATGTGATCGAGCTCTCAGCACAGGAGGCCGCCTGGTGTTTGCTCAAGCAGGACATGTCGCAGGCCAGTCGCAAAATTGTCTTTGTAAACACTGCCTGGCCTGAGGAAAGGACGCGCATCCGGAAGTCTAACGCTCAAATGGAGGAGGAACGATTGGACGAATCTAGCACGGACGTTTGGAAAAGGACTATGATCGAGCGCTACGAAGACCGCGCGCCTGAATTGGAAGCCGTCATTCTGGCAGAGTTCGCTACAGACTACATCTACACCTGCAAGAAGAGAGTTCACCGAGTGATACTTCGCTACCGCGGTTACTCCATCGACGATCCAGTTAACTTCAAGAGAGAACATGTCCTACTCTTTTTTCCGTTTCGTAAGGAGGTGGACATCTTAGACCAAATTTGTTTCGAGTGGCTATACGAGGAAAACACCGACGTCAATCGGGAGCACAGATCACGCTACCAGACTGATGTAAATATTGAAGACCTCCGTGCTGTTTGTAATTTCCTGATACGACCCAATAACGAGGAACGGGAGACGGCTTCTGAGATTTCCGACGTGATCGTGCACCCGGCAGCCATGGAGAACGACGACTCTGATCTCCTAGACATTGGTGCAGTCGAGTACAATGCCCCGTTTAAACAATGCCCCGCCGTGTGCACGCGCCAAGACGTCATGAGCAGAGATCAGTACCTGGAAACCATGCGGAAGACAAATGATGAGCAGTACGAGATCGTCCGAGAAGTCCTACACCGACTGACAACTCCGGACTCTCCACCACTGTAAATATTCTTCACGGGAGTGGCTGGATGCGGCAAAACATTTGTACTGCGCCTGATCATGGACCTCTACAACAGGTACTGTAACCCTGCTGGCCCATACAATCTAAACGCATATGTGGCTTGCGCTACAACAGGAAAGGCGGCGGTGGCACTAGGCGGAGTAACTGTGCACGCAGCGTTCAAGCTTAGCCTCAAGACAGACAGCGGACTCAGGGACAACGAGTTGAACACCTTCCGCTATGCTTTCAGGAATGTCAGATGCGTGATTATCGACGAAGATAGCATGATGTCTGCTGATATACTTCACAGAATCGACTCGCGGCTCCGCTCCATCACCTGCAAATATCTGCAGCCCTTCGGAGGGTTGGACGTCATTCTCTGTGGGGACCTGCGTCAGCTTCCCCCCGTTCGTGCAGCTGAGGTGTTCAAGCGAGTCAAAACAGACGACGTGTTTAACACAGAAATCGCGTGGCACCATCTCGCCTACTTCGCACTCATTAAAGTGGTACGACAAAACAATCTCAGGTTCTCCACGTTGCTTTCCAAAATTGGAGATGGTGTCGAATTAGACCCCGAGGAAATCGCACCTATCGAGAGTCGGTTCGTTCCACAGCAGGAAGCAGAAGCTTCTTGCCCCGGTGGCATACGCTTGTTCTACTCCAACAAGGAATCTGATTACTACAACACAACAAAGGCCATAGTAGCACAGGATAATGCTGTACCATGCACGGCACAGGATACAATCGTTGGGTGTAGGTCTATGCAAGAGCAAACAGAGGCCATGCGTAAGGTCGAAACGTTACCCAAGGCCGAAATAGGAAATTTGCCAGCAAATATAATGCTGTGCGTTGGGAAGCCTTACATGATCACCGTCAACGTGTATGTTTCCGATGGCCTTGTTAATGGATCGGTGGGAACACTGAAATGCATCGAAAACGACACCCATGGGAAACCGCTACGCATATGGTTGCAGTTCAGGGAGCTTGGCTCCAAACTTGCGATCGGAACCGTAGCGGCCGCAAAATCCCACCAGTTACGCAAGCTCAACAGAAACATTCAACCCAACTGGATACCGATTGAAAGGCGTACCGTCACCTGCGTTATCGACAAGAAGACGAAGGTATCGGTAAGAAGATGCCAGCTTCCCGTTGTGCAGGCGAGCGCCATTACTATTCATAAATCCCAGGGTGGCACATATGATGACGTCGTGTACTCCTACGCCAATAATCATCCACATAAGTTGGTATACGTGGCACTGAGTCGCGCTACAGACATCAACGGACTCTACCTGACCAATGTTGACAACGACTTCACATTCTACCACGGAAAAGCCAATCCGGACAGAAAGCTAGTCGATGAATTTCGTCGGTTGCAGTCCCACAAACTTGACACCATCACCGCCAAGTGCCTCGCCATGACTGAACAGCCGCACTACTTATTGATCTCCGCTCTAAACGTACGTTCCATTGCCGCACATGCCAAGGACGTACACCACGATCACATTCTGCGCCATTCTTCTGTACTTTGCTTTGCTGAAACCTGGATGGATCCCGAAGAGCCTCTCGAAATCATAGATTTCCTATACTGCTGTGGTGCTCGCAGAGACCACTACAGAGCGGCGGGAGTCGCTATCTACTTGCGCACAGGTCTCTCTGCAATACCAGTCGAAATGTTTGGCGCGTCACATGAAGTTGGCGAACTGTGCGCCGCAAAGTTGCCCAACGGCTTGCTGGTAGTAGCTGCCTACTTCGCCCCTACGGCACTCACGAAAGACGTCGTGCACTTCCTGCAACTCGCATTAACCGTCCATCGATCCACACCGATGTTAGTAGTGGGGGACTTTAATGTTGACATAAAGACAAACAGGAATATCTTCACACTTATGCGGGAGAACATCCCGTTCCTCTCGCTCGTAACGCGTCCCACGGCTGTGACAACCTCGCGAGGCACTTGTATAGATCTCGTCTTTGAGAATCAAGCATTGGTGTACCAAGTCGAACATATATCAGCCTATTCCTCCGACCACAAAGCTTCCTTCATGACTGTCAAGAAATGTTAGTGGAGTCTTTGTTAAAGGAATACCTTTGCCTCAATCTATCGAAAAGGTGAAACAGCTCATTTGCTGCGCTCAAATGTCGCATTAGGAAGTAACGTAATCGTCGGTATTTTTTTTTTTGACTGTTTGGAGCGTGATCTCCAAGTGTGCTAAAGCAAAGCATCCCCTAAAATAATTATTTAAGTAAGAAATTATTGTGTTCATCTAATAAGTGAACTACTAAAGCGGTTGGCCGCTTACATGCATACGCCCAATGCCCTATGTCGCCGCAGGGCAAAAATAAATCTATATTACAGTGCCTTTATTTAACAAAGGCATATTAAGGCCCATTGTTAGCTTAAATTAAATTGATTTACAGGAAAGGATAGGCGCAGTATCTGCCACACTTTTCTCAGTAAACAGGGAAGGAAGGCGGAAGTGAGAGTGGAAAGAGAAAAATAAGAGCCACAGTGGAGGGCTACGGAGTAAGTTCGACCACATAGAAATCTTTAACGTGCACTAACAACTCACAGCACACGGACGCTTCCGTTTCGTCTCCACCTAAACACGTCATCTGCGGTCGGGTTCGGACTCGGGTACTAGAGCTCAGTAGTATGGCCTTTTAACCACTGCGCCACCATGGCGGGGTGATATTTTAACTGAAGCTTTGTTAAATTGTACATTATAAAACACCTGGTACATTACTTCCTCTAAGTTATTAGATACTGTTCGCAACACTGAGCGGAGTCGACTCTGCTGGCTACTTCACCGAAGGGGATCTATTTGCCGTATATAGCAGAAACACGACAAAGTATTACAGCCGGGTTAACGAGCATTGCCGCCGATAGCCGGTGAAAATTTGCGGCAAAGCTTCATGCGCTGTGAACACAGCTGACGTCTCTTTGAGCTCGTGGTTCTGGTCCCTCCCGTAACTACAAGCGCTGAGCTAAAAGCCTCGAGAATGTGGCAGCTACGCCTTTACCTACAGTCATGCCACATTCCTTTACGTCATATTTCTTATGTGGATGCTGCCCACGGAGCGTAGATAAACACAAATTTTGAACGCGTGAGCTTACCGGAAATATTGAGACAATAGGTTGCCACACAGGTGCGGCGGCTGCAGAGACTCTTGCTGGTTCTGGCTGCGGTCGCAAAGGCAAAATCCCGTCAGCTTGTTCCATTACCGGTAGATTATATGCTGCGAATGCTGCTGCGCCTCCCTGGGCCATCGGTACACTTTCGGGAACAAACGGCACCACGATCTCTGCGGGCGCAGCCCCGTTGGCTTCTGGTGGCGACATCACCTGTGGAAGTCGAGTCACCAAGAGGTTTGCGGGCACACAGTTGGCGGATTCTGTCGGCGACAGCACTGAGGGAGAAGGAAACGACGCTGTGTGGCTTTCGATGGCTGTGTGGTAGATGCCCGTTGTGCTTTGCTCCAATGATTTCTGGAGCTGCGATGGTGAGAGCACATCCGGGCATGTCTGCGGTGGCTGCATCAGAGCGTCTTGTTGTCCTTGATATATTTTGGAGCAAAACTCTTGCAAAGCAGAAGCACAAAGCGTGAATCGAAAGGACGGCTTTCTTTGTCTTCTTATTTCTTTCACCGCGCGCCTCCTGTAGGAATACTCGTGCATTGAACTAAAGAAGCCGTGCATTTGGAAGTACTGAAAAGTGCCAATGCTAGGTATTGTATGTAGATCGGTCGTAAGTATTTTGTTTGTAGATTTAGGAAATTTGTTTTGGCTAAAGCTGTTGTTATTAAGGTTTGTATGTTGAAGCAGGACGCTATGCACATTGCAAATGAAGAAATTGGGGAGCGCAGACCAGTATCTCCGTTAAAGGTGCATCAGTTCTGTGTAAACGGTCAATATAAACTGGTTATAATATATTATGAAGAAAATATTGTTTATTACAATTCACTGTGAGAAATGTGAGGGAAATGACAGACATTTTGGAAGAAAATGTCCCATACAGACAATATTTGTTTTACGCTATGTGCCGAAATATGCTAACAACAAATACAGGAATTCTTAGTTTTCCATCCAAAACATTGGTTTGAGCGTAAACAATTGGAGGTTCATCTTTTCAAGTTTTAGCGCAAAATGATTCCTACTTAAATAACTGATGCCTGCTAAGTCAGAAACGAAATGAGGTGGCTACTACGAAGGCGCTGCATGTGCGCAGAATCGTTGCGCACAATTTTCAATTTATTAGTCATAATAGTGGCGCCACATTGAGATACGTTTGTTGCACTTACGAGCATATAGTGGCCCAGAAGAGAAGACAGGAGAAGCCGCTTGCTTCAATTCTATCAGCTATGCTTGCCGCTGTTTCATTGGCCATTCGGAAGCCAGACAACGGGTGTTAAAGGAGAATTTTGTGCGTATCACAGTGTTGTCAATGCCGACATATTGTCGCGTATTGGGCTAGTAAGGGTTTCGCCTTCAAAATGCTGGTTTATGAGAAAAACTGGAGCTGTACGTAATTAGTTTTTTTGCAGGCAGAAAAAAATCCGAAATAACAGAACGAAAGGAGAGAAATATATATAATAGATATTTTCTCCTAGCGGCAACAAAATAAAAAGATCTAAAATGACATAAAATTAAAAACATATACAGCGCATGGAGCGTAAGCAAGAATTTCTGTCGATTCGCCGGAATTTTTCTTTCTTTGTAAACAGAACAAAAAAACGGAATTAAGTGAAAATAAAAAAAAGAAAACTTAGTCGGACAGAAAAATATTTACCAGGTAGCTGTCATATATTTTCTGTATTTTTCATTAAACACTTTTTACAGGGTTTTACTTTGTGCACTTTTTAAAGCAGTTGGAAGCATAATTATGACGAAAGATCGCGCGACCATGTCCAAGCTGTAACCCCTGTAGACTGACTTCCTAACATTTCACGTAGTGTGTCAAACTAGCAGTTAGCACATGCGTCGTCAGCAATCAGCTCTTCGAAACTTGTTGCCTGTTGCAGCGCAAACTAAAGAAGAAGGGAAAGAGGAAACCTTTACTGACTATGACAAGGATTCGAGGTTGAAGAAAGTGGGTGGGCACACAGTGCTAGCATAGGGGCCAGTTTTGTTAGTAGTTATGTGGTAGCGCGATGAAACCGACCTTTGTCCAGTCCTCTGGCAGATACGGCTGCTGTGCATGTCAAGTCGACCAATGTGATTTAGTTGTCCATGCCTTTACTGAAGTGTCTGGACTAGCGAAGGTGGGGCGAATAAAAGAATAATGAAACCTGTTTAACAGTTCACTTGCTAGATCTCACAGCAGGGTTATGAGGAAAGGAACAGCGGCAGCGACAGAAAGTGGCTTCAGTAAGCCATTTTATCAAAATGTGATATTCTTAAGGCCTGTTTATGATCCGTTCTGAAGAAGGGATAGGTAAATGAGCTCACCTGTGTGTTATTAAAGTGATTACATTTTTTACGATAACCTAACAGTAAGTGCCTACTCTCTAGTGTTTTTGTTGGCATTCCAGGGGGTTTTCTGTAGTGTTCAATATTACAAATAGTTAGCCTATTTTATTGAAACTTGGGTGGTAGTGGTGGTGGTGGTGGTGATGAAACGGTTATTCGTGAAAATAAGTTTGGGAGTTACCGCATGGCCTCGCTACATGGTCGGCGTCCCTATTCCGGGATTCCGCATGACCAGGTCCCGTTTCGCGCACGATTCACCAGAGCCCGCTGAGACGCCAGCAAGGAGTAGTTGAGGGGGGTATTCTTCGATGCCTCTCAGGAAAGGATAAGGTAAAGGGGGTAGGAGGGGAGTTTGAGTACATGCCCTGGGTTACGTTGGGAACTACTGCGGGCAGCGTGTAAGAGGCACGATGTTTTAATCAGTTCGCTAATTAATGAAATGCATAACATTTGGTTCTCACCTTTTGTTTCTAGCGCAAATTGTATTTCTGAAGTTTGGACTCGACTTCTAAATATTGTAGAGAAGAAAAAGAAAGTCATAACAAACCAGTACCGCGCCTTCCCAGGTGCACAAATGCCACACAGACAGGCGGCGTCATACCGACCTGTAACTGCACCCAGCGCTGATACGTAAAAGGGCTGTTTAAGCAGTAATGCCTCCCGTTTCCTTTTCGAGCACTGTTTTTGTTCAAAATGTATTAAGCTGTCAATATTGCAACAGCCTCTCTGCAGGCGCTACAATAATTGTGAATGAAATTTCTGTCAGGTTGTATGGCTTTGTGCCACCGAGGAGCAAAAGCATGCGTTCCCTCTGTCTAGTACTCTTTTTCCTCCTTCACGGCGGCAGCACGGGAGACAAACCCCATTATTAAAGCGTAGCCAAAACAAAGGCGAAGGACAAACTTGTATGTGCTGTAGTCCCCCCATAGGGTCCTCGATTGGCACGACGTGAGTTTCATTCCTGAGAACAATTGTTATGTTCTTGCTATGTCTTCCATGCGGACACTAAATCCTTCATTTCTTTTTGCAGCTACACTAGGAATGTGCACTGTCAATGGAAACCCCCTGCAGACACGCTTTCTGCGAAGATATAGAGGATGGCCAGAGAAATCTTCGAAAACCTTGTTATTCAAATGACAGAACTGTGTTAGCTCTGTTTCTATTGCGCTCTTGACAGAGGGATTGAATAACCCCAATTCTAATAGTTTTTGATCTCTTGTGTATGGGTCTAAAGAAAAGAAAAAAATAAAAGCTTGTAATTGCTGACTCAGGAAGGGCAAGAAGAAGCAGTTATTCAGTTACCAGTATCAGCGGTTGTACTGCCTTCCTTCGGTATTTTGGGTTGGGTGCGCTGCATTAGAGTATCGTAGTGAACTATCTAGACCAATTAGCCTGATTTGCTACCCTTCATCAGTGTGCAGCTATTCTTTTAGTGTAGCCGCATGTTTCGCAAATGTGCACGTATTCCAAGGTTGTTCCCGAGGAGATGCACTGAGCCATCCTCGCTTTCGAGGTCTTGCGCGAAGGTTCAATCGGTATGCGCGCACTGAACATGCACGAGTGAAACATGTGATTTTTCCATATGCCTAATTTTATTTTTACCGCTTTACGACTACCGCAGTTATTTGGGGCATGCTTTATTTTCTCCGTGTTACACTTCCTTTTGTTGGAAATTTTGTAGCTATTGATAATCTTTGATAGCTCTGCCAGTCCTATCCTGTCTGTTGGGTTCGAGGCTTTCGTGCTTTGGCTTCTCTGAATCAAACGTTTGTCTGCTTAGATAATTTATCGTTATCCTCTCTAACGCTCCTACCAATTCAGTAATTATACCTCTGAAGTCATCACTTATTGAGTCTGCACTATGGTTGTCTTCCTGGGGTAAAACACAATGTCGGTTCTGTAGCGAATCTTCAAATCTTCTACCCTCCTTTTCACTGCTAATTTATGAACGGACTTCCCCTTTACTAACTTATTTCTTTCCCTCTTCAAATCCAGACTAATTCGGGACTTTACCATCCTGTGGTCACTGCATTGCACCTTTCCGATTAATTCTACGTCCTGCATAATGCCAGGGTCGGAACATAGTATGAAGCCAATTTTACTTTTGTCTCCAGTTAAGCTATTAACGTTAACTAGAGGAATGCCAAAAAGGTTTGGTTTGTGAGATTTAACTACCCAAAGTGACATACGGATAAATAGACACCACAGTAGAATACTCCGGATATTTTGACCACTTGGTTCCTTTAGCGTGCATTAACATCGCACAGCACACGGGCGGCCGCTTTTCGTATGCAACGCGACCCCTGCATATTCCTTATTTAAAGTCTTGGTTATATGGTGTGGTTGTTACACGAAGATCGAAAGAAGTAAGGAAACAATAAACGTCTTGCGGAAACTCACGCAGTCGAACACGGGTACTTCTCAGTGCGAGGGCGAGTTCGCAACCACTCTGCGGCACATCTTTGCCTTTATTTCCAAGTTTTGTCAGACATCAAAATGCACTGCAGAAAAAAATAAAATCTGCCAATTCCTACGAGTATGGCTTTGTCCCAACAAAATTCTCCAAACGCAACCAAGGGTGGGCTGTCGAGGTTATATGTTTTAGATTTAAATAATTCAATAAACTTCCGAATATTTTCACGCAAGTATACATGCGTGCAGGCCGCGCATCCACAGCATAGTGATGCCTGGATATTCGGCAGCGTCATATGCAATGGAGGCCAAGGAGCATAACTAAATCATTAGGACCACCATCTTCGTTATCTCTAGGCAAATCTCTGATTAGAAACATTATACAGAGACTGATGTGAAATTGTTGACGGTGCCCGCGTACAGGGCCTTATATTTTGGAGGCCCCGACAGTAATGTCTTGAAGAGGGTTTAGAAGATGCATGTCCCAGCGGGAACAAAAAAACAACAAAAAACTGTACGCTGAAGCTTCGTAAATAGTTTTCAGGAAAAAAAAAAAATGCCTGCCTCATCTGCAAAGAATCTGAAAAATAGATCACGTTATTTTGCACCTTCAAAAAGGGGGTTATTTCATTGACGTTACAAAGGAGTACCAAAAACGATTTACCGCTCAACTTTGCCACAGAACCACATTGCTTCACTTCGAATAAAAGAGTGGACCTAATGCATTCATTACCTTATGAATATCAGATAATGTTGATTGCGTCATTAGAAACTAATTAAGGAACTAATAGTTAAGTGAGCAACAAAGAATGTTTTCAGCTTTGCCTAACTGCGATGCGTCGCTCACGGAAAAAACTCCTTCGATGGCGCAGCGCTGCGGGAATGGATGGCGCGAGCCGCCGTCAGATTCAATTCCTTATACATCCATCCATCCATCGTTGTCAAAGCATTCAAATTCAAGGATAGCTGAGAAAAAAACCGACTTAAAGTGGTAAGAAATAACCAAACGGAGGTTATGTGATTGATGGTTAAAATCAACGCAGGAGCGAAATTTCACAATGCTCAAAATACAAGAAAAGGTTGGTAGGTTGGTTTGCGGGGTTTAACGTCCCAAAGCAACTCATGCTGTGAGAGACGCAGAAGTGGAGTACTACGGAAATTTCGACCACCTGGGGTTCTTTAACATGCACTGACATCGCACAGCACAGGGACGCCTTGCTTTTCGCCTCCATCGAAAAGCTGCCGCCGAGGCCGAGGTTCGATCCCACGTCCTTGGGAACAGTAGTTGAGCGACGTAACCACTGCGCCACCCCGCCTATTTTTTCTTTATTGCCTAATTTATTATCAAATTTTACACATAAATAACATTACTCCACATACACTCACAGAGATAGAATATTACGCGACAAATACTCAACATGGGTTAAAAGCACGCGATTTGGGCTGCGTGATCCATTACAAATCAGTCATTTGCAGCAACACATCCATTCTCGGTAGCCACTCAGGCACTTCGTCTTGTATCTTGAGAACTTCAATAACACTCGCAACGGCTTCGCGAAAATACTGCCGTATTTACCTCGTATCAACGCCCGCATGCCTGAAAGCCATTCTGAATCGCCAGATACTGCGCAGGCCCAATAGCATGATCATGTCCATTGGTAGCCCATCATCATCTTGAATTGGTAAAAATCGAATTCGAATGCATCCACGGGTAGGTCCTTTGTGTTCGTTGTAGAATGTCCCAGAAGAAAAAAAGCTTCCCAACAGTCTAAGAAAACGTTTTCGATAGCTTCCGGTTTGCGGAATATGAAACAGTGATTTCCCCAAGGTATAAAAAAACTTTCATTTCTAAACAAGTCTCAACTTCTAGTGTATTGCTATGGAGCTTGAAAAAGAAAGTTTTTGTTCCCCCATATTTTTTATTCGTTTAAGGAGTGACTTTCATGGACCTGCACAGTACAACGATCTGTACAATGGTATAGAGAGAAAGACATCGCACAAGTCCTTGTAAAGTTTTCGCGTCGCAGTTGATAAATATTCAAACGAAAAACGGGCTTGCAATACACGACATGACATGTACACTTCTGTAAAAATGCCTAAAATCCTCCCTTGCATGCTTGCCGAACTTACAACAAAATTTCGTAGCACTCTGTTCAATCTAACCTGACACACGGTTCGTAAAAATGGTCCTTTGTATCACAAAGGAACATAAAACGGTTAACCACTCGGCGCAAATACAAATGCGCCAAACCAACTCCTCCAGAGCGGACGCGATGAAACGAGCTAGTTCGGTGGGTGCGCTCCCAAGTACTTCCTCACACAAACACGGCGAACGCACTGTGAAATACCTGCACATTCACACGAGAACAATGCAGTACTTGTAGCACGTACCATATCTTGGTAACAAGAAATAAATTATAAATCGTAGCACGTGCAAACATAGACTAACCGAATCCTTTTAGTCTGTCGGCCTTCTCATGTACTTCTAAAACCTGCTGATTCCAATATGACTCACTGTCTCGGTAGTTTTCCAGTCGCACTCCTAAATACTTCAGTGGGGTTGTTACCCAAGGCATGTTCACGAAATTCGCAGGGGTTATGTGCCACTGTCCATGCCAGAAACACAGGCACTCATTCCAGTTCACAGCACTATCACTCACAACCAAAAGTCCTTCACCAATTTGACAACACTGCGAATGCTTTCGTAGTCGGTACAGAAGACGGCAATGTCATCGGCATACGCGAATATGCGGACCTCTGCTGCATGCAAACGAGAACCTCGGATACTGCTGCTATCGATAATGCTCAGACAAAATGGTTCCATATACAAGCAGAAAAGCAATGGCGACAGGGGGCATGCCTTGACGTACAGAGCGTTGCACATGGATGTACTCACCCACCTTCTTATTTACTACCAGGTGCGTCGTGCACCCTCTGTACGCCATTGCGACTCCTTTGCAAATAACGGAGCCCACATTTGCATGCTCTAAAATTGATAACAATACATCATGCGGCACCTTGTCGAAGGCTTTCTCTAGGTCAAGCTGGAGCATGGCAACGCTCTCATGCAAAGCGTCGCAACAATCCTCTGCGCCACCCCGCCACCCTACCACCCTACAGAGGAAAAATACAAGAAAAAGGAGTGGTGCGTCACGAAAGTACGTCATTGAGAGGCTGATGAGCACCACAAAGCGATTCAAACGGGGTCCGACAAAAATATCGCGTTTTACTCTTAAAGCCGAAGCTTAAGTGTCCTCCATTTTTTTGCACTTCCGTGCAGCTCAGAAATGTTTAAACTAGGCGGACAAGTGAGTGGAAACCAGACGGCAAAGCGTCTTCAACTTCGCGGCTTGTATGCTGTTGCGTGGGTGTTCTCGTGCTGTCATGCCGGGAGGCCGAGAGAGAGAGCCAAGCATCCACGCAGCTCCAGAACCAAACACAAACTCATTTATTCAATCTCCCCCTCTCCCCCTGGCGGCGCTTTAGCTTAGAGGGCGCCACTATTAGGTTATAGTTGGCGACCCCAACATATGAAATGCAGGAGATGAATACATCTGGGCTATGGAACAAGTTTCACCGCAGTGCCGACATCGACTAATTGTTATAAGTGTGGCTGTTTTCATCGTTGTTCCTCTTACAGAGGCGCGCTTAGGTTGAGTGCAGACGGAAAATTTGCTTTACGGGATCGGGAACTAGCGTTGTGATTGAAGACGCTTATGAGCAATGTATATAAGACGGTGAAATTGCATGCGTTTGGGTCCATTAGTCGACAGCAACTTTTTTACGACGGCATTCTTTTGTTGAAGTGGAGGGTTTGACGGAAAATTGTCTGGCCCAAAATAGAGAAGTGCAAAAGACTAACTAAGAAAAGGAAAGTACTAGTTTCAGGCTCGCGCAAAACATCCTTCATCACCATGAGAAACGGAAAAGAACAATGGATGTTTCGGCAATATATTATGACCTAGGCAATGTGTCTACGTGCTAGGAAAGGCGTTGTCAGAGCGATTAAGTGTTATTGGTTGTTCGATTGATTGAGGATCCAAGTTTCAGATGAGGCGAAGATTCTGCTGGAGCTACAGGCGAAGTTACGCGGCGTTGATGAAAGGTAGGGGGTAGACACTTTCTGTGAGGTAATTGCGAGCTCTTGCGGTCGGTTTGCAAGTCCTGTGGCTCTGAACAAATGCGGTATACGCGATGAGAAGGAAAGGCAATCACTGATGTGTTATGACAGGCTGGAAGAAGCGAAATTTAAAAAAATTCTAGCCGGCACTTTGGACCACTAAAGCGGGATGAGGCGAAAACTATTATTGCGCAGTGGATCGTAACCCTCCACTAGGAACCACTATCTCCCTTTCGCCTTTCACTCCCACCTTCCTCCTTTCCTCGACTGCGTAGTAAGTGTGTCTGCCTGCGCCATTTTTACCAGTAAAACAATTTTAAAGGCCTCTGACGCCTTCTGTGCTAACGCCGCCTAGACATCAGGGCTTGCTTCTGGGCTTGCTGCTGTGTGGTGCGGAGTTCGAGGAAGCAGTAAATGAAATATGCCTGGATCGGAAGCCCTGCGGGGTGACCTTCGTATATGCATGTGATGTGATCTGATAACAACTTTATTCTTCCACGACATAAGGAGGACCCCTAGTCCGAACCCATGGCACACAGGCCTGAGGGACGGGAGCCGGGACCTCCACGATCAGAAGCTGGCAAAGAGGTCTTGGGTCTTCGCGGCTTCTTCCTCCGTGCGGATGGCTTATTGCTGTAGAGCAGGGACCTCGCTCCGCAGCAGGGCTCCCCAGGCTTCTCGACAATTTATATTTGCTTTTGCATGAATCGCCTGATGACGTCGCGACCTGTTATGACGGTACTTCGCGCGCCCCTTGCCGAACATAACTAGCATTTCACTGAACGCCTCAAAGTTCACCGGCGTTCTATATTTCGTTTACAGGAAAAGAAAGGCGCAGTATCTCACTCGAAGAATCACGCTACCATCTTTACGGTAGACAAGGGGAATTATGAAGAGCGTTTCACGATCCGGGGCGTGGCACAGTTGATAATGCGCTGGGCTGGGGATCCAAGTAATGGAGGTTCGGTTCCCGATGAACACAAGGTTTATTAGTTTATTTTTAACTATCACTCTCGAAAGCTGGACACCTCTACAGATAATCTTCTGTCGACAACGATGAGGCATTAAAGGCTTTCGCGATAAAATGAAGATAGCGTACGGTACGAGTGTTCCTCATTACACGCTGATGGGAGCGCAAATTGGTTGTTTCGCTATAAGGTATGTGATAAACGAAACGGTCCATTGTTTTCTTTTCGTCTGTGAACTGGGTGACTGCTTTTATGCTCTCCAGATGCTCTGTAAAACTAGATAGCACGCCCTGCCTGACGATGGAAGAACAGCTATTGTTAAAACGCACAAAAACATTGCTTGTTGGCTGAACAGAACTAGTGCGCGGCTTTTCAGTCGTTCTCTTGGCAGGTTGGCAGCAGATACAGACATCGAAGCACTCATGACTGTGCCATGAACCTGTTTATCAAACACCACGTGGAAAGTAAAACAGTTGTTGTTCAGGCGGAAATGCAAGAGTTGTTTCATATCTGGCACGTCGATTGCTGACCTGTCTGAAAGAATGGAATGCAGTTTTAAAGCATCCGTGCAACCTTAGCTGCGAAATCAGTTGGAGCGCTGGTGAAGAGTGATTTGACATCAAAATAAACCATCATATCGTAATCGTCAAACAATGCGTTTCGAACACTGTCTATAAAATCTCCCACTAACACGTACATGTCCATCACTCTGTAAATTTTGTACGAAAAGTTCCAAATGGGTCCCTTGACGACTAGAGCAGCCACGGAAAGCAAACTGATAGTGCTTTATTAGTGAACGTAAGCGCTTTCTTCTGTCAGACAATCTTGCAGACACTGTACTTCTGAGCTTCGTTTTTTGCCTCGAGGTAGGGCAGGATGAAAGTGTCGATCTGGTGCGATACTTTAGTGAAGAGCAACGGGTCATCTGGATTGGCGCACTGTACGGGCCCGCCCGACACCACTCCTTCCAAGAACCAGACGTCGCCAGAATTCCACACCAGCGGACCACCGCTGTCGCCCTGCGCATATGCATAATGGGCGAAAGTACAGAACAGTCAAGTACTTATTGGATAGTTGTGCGCAGTAGGCGGAATAGTACAAGGAACACCTGCTTCGCTAAGCATTCGGCGTGAAACTTCATACATTTACTGGTTATGGCTTGGTTGCGGCCTATGGGGCTTAACGTCCCAAAGCGACTCACGCTATGAAAGACGGCATAGTGAATGTCTCCGGAAATTCCGACCACCTGGGGTTCTTTAACGTGAACTCATAACTCATAGCACACAGGTGCTTTGCTTTCCGCCTCAATTGAAAGCGGCCAGGATTCAATCCCGCATTTTTGGGCACAGACGAAGAGCGCAGTAACGACTGTACCACCGCGGCGAACACATACATTTATTAATGGTATGTATTATCAAATATCCCTACCGGGGTGGAGCAGTGGTTACGGCGCTCGAATACTGTTCCCAAGGACGCGGGATCGAATCCCGGCCCCGGTGGCCGCTTTTCGATGGAGGCGAAAAGCAAGGCGTCCGTGTGCTGTGCGATGTCAGTGCACGTTAAAGAACCCCAGGTGGTCGAAATTTCCGGAGTCCTTCACTACGGCGTATCTCATAGCCTGAGTTGTTTTGGGACGTTAAACCCCACAAACCAAACAAAACCTATTATCAAATTTAGCATTTAAGCTTTAAGTGCTGAGTAGTAAATGTTTTACTTTAAAATATTTTTAAAATCTCCAGTCAGGCTACATTGGGGCCGCTGATGAAGTAGAGTGCGGTAACACCATTAATGTTGCTCTTGAATTGTTCATTACATTTCATGGTTTTGATTCATTCGAACTGACCCACCTCTGTTGACATATGTGATGTGTGCGTTCTCGTTGGTAGGAAGTAAACATATATAAAGTCCTGCTTTATGCAATGTGAACCAACGTGAACCAATCTGCTAGGAACAGCATCTCTGACTTGAGTTGCAAGGGCTCTGTGGGATCGAGTCTCACCTCAAGGGAGCGCCCACGTTAGCAGTTTTTGCCAATTCGGCCATGACATGTGGTCTAATAATGTAGCACAATTTGGCGACCAGTCAATGGCCGGGTATGTCAATACCACCTTCCAGGGGCATGCTCATGCCGAGGACCGGGTAGGCACACGAACATGCACATGCTAAATGTCGTCGGCGTCGAAGCCCCAGTGCTTGCGCAGTAGCAAAAAACAAAAGCAAAAAGAAATAAAAATGTCGCACTTTCTTTCCCAGACAATCTTCCACGCAAATTATCTTCCTGTTTCCTCACAGGCACCGTTTAGAAACAAGTGTGATTTCCAGCTTAAGGCCTTCTACACAAATCATGTAGAGGTACAGTGCCCTTATGGTCATTTCACGTGAATAAATGAACTACGTTGCTGCGAAATATTTATAATAGAGATAAGGCGACAGGCTGAGGCGCATAAAGACTCCGATGATTTTCTAACATCGAGCAACTGAATCCTACAGGAATACATCACAGATATTATTGGCAACCATAGAACGCAGAGTGCGTCGACAATAGACTGAGGACCATCGTCAAATAATCTATATGCATTCCGCTTTATTCTCATTTCGCAATATTTTCTCGGACAAAGTACCTGAATGAACCATGGACGCTCATACGGTTCCATTCATTTAGCAAATGCCTCCTCAATTGTTTGTGTAGCCTTAGAACTTTTCTTCCTGGCAGGACCAGCACCCTGTACCAGCCGTGTCATCTCCTAGGAATGTCATTAATTTCTGAGCCCACATAAGTCTGCTCTAGCAACGCATCTGCCCAGCGCACAAGGCAGGACCCGAACGAAATGTTTTTAATCTTTTACCTACGAGCGACCTCTCTCCACGTCCAGAGAGGGCGCTGCCATACACCGAAGCGAGCATGCTCCCAGTGGTAGCTTAAGTAGCCCGCTTCTAGCAAGGTAAACCATCAACTAAGAGATCGCAGTTAAAGAAGAAGGTTTTGGCGGTCTTCCATATCGATCTTCAGCTGACGCGGTTAATCTTTTGACGCGGCCACGCTATTCTGTATTTAGCTCAGGAATCAACTCGGGCATCAACTCGGGCGTTGATATTTATTTTCCTTGGCGGCAATATGTCTTACCACTCCACTAACTTCGCTACTATCACAAAGCAAAGGTTGGATGTTTGGCCGCATACTTCCCTTAACGAAGATTATAGGAAGCCAAGCCTTCCTAATTTCTATAACTGCGAAGTGGACTGTCTCCTGTTTCTGATTTACGGCTTGGTCTGCTGCTCTGGATGGTCTGTTCAGACTAAAAAGAGCGAATTTCTTTATATTACATTGAATGTGCAGTTTCACATTCACATGTTTAATGTTTGGCCAGTCCACTCGTTTCTTTCTTTATTTAGTGGAGTGATAACGTAAGTAAATGCGTGCAACCTTATTCGCAATTTTTATTACATTATAAAGGCAATAGCTACCTGACGCCGTTCCTGGCGGCAGGTTTCACACTCCGTGCCCCTTGTTACTAACAAATATTTTGCAAGTTTTTATTATATTACGAGGCTTTTCTACACGACCCTACTATGTCATTGCTCTATATAGCTGAAGCTGTAAACTAATACGTTTTTTTTTTTCATATAGAGACGACATGGAGTAATCTAAACTCTCGACTAACCCAGGCACAAGGTTTGGACAATTTAAAACTGTATCCGTCGGTTACTTTGCTACAGGTGCTCTAGTAGTGGTACTGTAAGAAATAAAATTTTCTAACTCGCATGAAATATTTATTTCTTGACGTCACGCTCTACATTTTTGAATAAATCTGTGACTTCAACAGTGTGGCGTTTTTTCGGCGCACTGGAGGAAAATAAGAATTATGGTGACAGCGTTTTTACCATACCATGTTTGCGCTATTCTCTGAAATTCAATTTGTGTATTTCAGGCTTCGGTTTCTCTTAGTGTCATTTTTAATCTTTTCTTGCATACCTGTGGCATCAAGATAGCCGCAGTGCGTACTTTTGGGCTGAATTGAAATTCGGGCGGGCGCTGGTGGTGTTTGTTTGCTGTGCCGTGAGACATTTCATTGCTACCGTTTTGCGAGTATGTCCTTCGCTAACAGCATTGCGCAAAAGCACGAATCAGGCTACTAGTAGACTGTAGCTATAGTTGAAACTATGTCCTATACTCATTTCACAGCCTGATAGCTCGTGAAAGCCATTCACATTCAATGATGCCAGTGACGCGTCTTTACTGGCTCACCTTGCATGAAGATCCGAAGTCGTGGCCAGTGCAGAGGACGCTGTCGGGAACGCCAGACTCGTAGTCCTCGTTGCAAGTCTTGTTGGACATTGTTCTGGTACGCAGCTGCTTCAGGCGTGGAGAAAGTTCTTCGCTGTCCACTTTATTGAAAAAAATAGAGGATAGATAAACGCATTAAATAATTTTGAGTAAAAATAGATACTTTTTCAGGCAACGGGTTAGAATGTCCATGAACAGGGGCCATGTCAGTGTATGTACGAATGGAGGCTCATATGGCAACATTTAGTATGGGAACATCGCTTTTTTTTTTTACGTGATTTTCAGTATTTTTCTCTCTCAAGAATGCATCTTACAAATCAAAGATCTAGAGACTGGGGCTAATTTGCTATATTTTTTGAAACAATGCATAATATCATTCGCTAAATTTCAAAAATGTCGGATAGAAGGTCAGCGGAAAAGTATAAAATGCTACGAGAACCCTTGCGCGAGGTTTTAAGATGGCAAACACCAAACGTGAATCTCAAGTATCTTTGTACGTTGTGGAAACTGAATTGGCTTTGAGGAGAGGCTTCTGCATGTGTGGCGGGAGATAAGCAAACATGGACCCGTGTCACATAGGGGTAGTCAACGACCTTTCTTAATGTGAAATGTTGAAAAACCAGTGTAATGAAATTTCAGATGGTATATAACACATTCGATATTCCAAAAAGCACTGCTGATAAAAAAAAAATTTAAAAAGGAGATAATATTTCATGTTCATGGCCTTCCACTTTGGTTGATGTTGAAAATTACTGGTTAGTAATTACATTTATTAAATCTTCCAATCGTTAATCTGTATCACTTGCTCATGTGTACCTTGCTCTAAATACCACCTTGCATACGTATTTTTCGTTTTTTAATTCACGAACTAAAATAAAATACCCCTCTACAGATTATAGTTAGTGCTCAGAAACGAAGCGATTGATTGCAAAAAGCTCCCAAATCTGGATGCAGCAGTCACCTTTGAAACGTCCCCAGCCAGTCACGTAGACATCAGTGTTTTCAGGAAGCTCGTGCATGGCCTTTGGCAGGCACACTGGAGCAATTCTTCGTGTGAAATTTACCGCCTCCTTCAGGGTTAGGACAGCGATATCATTCTGAAAGACAGTAAAATGCGATAGCCCAAACTTGACAAGAAACTGCGGCATTTACGAAAGCTTCTAACGCGAATCCTTGCTCTTCAAGCAGGTCCACGGTTTCACATGTGACCAGTTTTGCAGACATGGCATTTCATTAGGCGACTATGTAATGGACAAATGAGTATTAGTAACATGACATGGCTTGGAAATGCCTGAACTACTTTCTAATAATAGGAACCCGTAGTTTGGCGAGCAACTACTTCAACGAGTTTCGATTTTTCGTAGTAATATAAGAGTAGCTCTAACTTACCGTGATGACTTCCCCAACCTCGCTTTCGAATTCGAGTAGTTTTTGCAGCGTGTTTAGGGATGTACTTCAGCATTAACAACATGACGAATTTCACTGCTTTTAGTTGAGATAAACAGCGATGAAATTTAAAAACCGCGAGTACATCGTTAAAGGCGCAAAAAGCCGTCCACAAGCCATTGACGCCAAGAAACGCATAGGTAAACTTTTTGTTGTCTATCAAGGTAAAGAATTATGGTAATGACCGAAATGATTGAATAGAAAGTAGAAGCAAAAATAACCACATTACGCCGGTGGCAGGGAAGCCCAAAACTCCAATTATTTCACGTCCGGTTTTACACTCAGCGATGCCGCCAGCTGCTCATACAGTTGTGTTTTTTTCTTTTCCTTGGTAGTCAATTATCTTAACGGCCATTATTAATCTTATTTCATATTATGTAACGTACGAAAAATCACCTAGGCCTTACTTGGTGCCAGTTGGCTATTGGTTTCATTTCCTTTTGTTTTTGACATTTTCTATGTTCATCTTACTAGACTAGGCCTACGGCTTCCAAATGGCAACAGAGCATTCGAGCGTTGGAAGTTTTTATGTCATTTGCTGAGTAGAATGCGCCAGCGTCGTTTTAATTAACGTTGTAGCGTCAGAATTAGGCTCAGTTCCAAGAAAATACCAAGTCGTCGTTGTCGGCATTGGCGTTTCGTGCAACAAATTGCGGGCATGGCACTGGTAGGCAATAACAGACAGCTGTCACGACCAAGCACCACTTCTGAGCATGCTCTAAAGAACGGGTACAGCCTTAAAGAGGTGAAGAGAAAATTGAGCAAAAGTCTGATGTGTTGGCTGTAAGATAAGGCGGGCAATGTAATCACAAATATGGACACGATAGTCAAAGTGGTTGAGGAGTTCATACTGATCTCTACAGTAGCTAAAATAGTCAGGACAGTAATGAGACAGGCGGTAGAGAAAGTAGTCAGGCGTTCCACCAGTGACGAAGGACGAGGTTAAGAAAGGTTTAGAAGCTATGAAAAGGGGGAAAGCAGCTAGGAAGGATCAGCTTGTAGCGACTCGCGTGACATGCGTCCGGCACGTGCCGAAGAGAAGGAAGCAGCGCCGGCACGAGAGCTTAAGAACGCTCGCGACCTTCGCCTCGGCCGGACGCTGCCGTCGTCACCTCTTCAGCTTCTCCTCAAATAAATGTGGCCGCGGTCGCCCCTGCCTGGCGATCTCTTCAAGGTAATTACAGTTTTGTTGAAACACTGGTAAGGAAAGGGGGGGGGGGGGTATATCATGCTAAAAAACTGGCCACCCTGTACACGCGGTGCCTGGTGTCTTCGACGGCAGCGTAAACATAGAAGAACGCTAAAGGTATCTTAATTCATTAAAAAGGGGACGCTAAGAACTTGAAAACTTACTGACCAGACAGATTACTGTCTGCTATATATAAGGTGTTTAATAGGGTACTCGCTAATAGAATCAGGGCAATCTTAGACTTCAGTCAAGCAAAGCATCAAGCAGGTTTTCGGAAAGAGTACTCTACTACCAATCATATCCATACCATCAACTAGGTAACCGAAAAATGCTTGGAATATAGCGAGTCTATATACATAGTATCCATTGATTATGAAAAAAAAAAAACATTTGAATCTGTAGAAACCTCGACAGGCATAGATGCATTGCGAAATCGGGGTGTAGACGAGCCGTGTACTGGAAGAGATCTATAGCGGCTGCACAGCAACCATACGTCTGCATAAAGAAAGGAAAAAAGTCTCCATAAAAAAAGGTGTTAGGCAAGGAAACACAACCTTTTTTTTTTTTTTTGTACGCAAGCTTGCTATAAGGCATATTATAGAAAATCATGCAGATGGTTTTCCGTGAGGAACCGGAGCAGGCTCCCGTTCTTGGCGTTGTCGGTGAGCCATTTAGAAAAGTCCTCTTCCCTTGTTGTGGTTAGTCCCACTTCGCGCAGAATATGTGTCCTTGATGCCCTTGAGGTGCAGCGGTGGCGTAGCGGTAGAACGTCCGCCTCGCATGCAAGAGGACCGGGGTTCAAATCCTGGTGCCGCGCAATTCTCCATCGGATGAAAGAAAAAAAAAATCCGCGTGTTGATGGAATTGCGTAAACAGGTTTGGGGTGCGACCTGATGCCGGTGAACACCTCCGGCAACGCACTCCCTCACCAGAACAGGAGTTGGCCACCCTGGTGCAGCAATTGGCCGCAACCTCCTATGATAAGCTGCATAAAACCCCGGCCCTCAGTCAGCAGCGGCTGTGGAACAACTGACCACTGTGGCGGTCAGACCTGTGACGCAGCAGGGGGTGCTAAGAAAGCCTGGCTCCGCTGGACAGGCCGCCATTGGAAACTGACCCTGGCAACGTTTAATGCTAGAACTATAGCTAGTGAAGCTAGCTTAGCAGTGCTGTTAGAGGAACTAGATGGCATGTAATGGGATGTCATAGGGCTTAGTGAGGTTAGGAGGCCGAATGAGGCATATACTGTACTGAAAGATGGGCATGTACTGTGTTATCGAGGTTTACCAGAGAGGCGACAACTAGGTGTAGGTTTCCTTGTCAATAAGTATATAGCGGGTAATATAGATGAATTCTATAGTATTAATGAGAGGGTTGCAGGCATCGTAATTAGGCTTAATAAGCGGTATAAACTGAAGGTTGTACAGGCCTATGCACCTACATGTAGTTATGATGACCAGGCAGTTGAAAGCTTCTATGAAGATGTAGAATCGGCAATGCGAAAAGTAAAGATGCAGTATACTGTTCTAATGGGCGATTTCAATGCCAAGGTAAGGAAAAAACAGGCAGGAGACAAGGCAGTAGGTGACTATGGCATTGGTTCTAGGTATAGCAGGGGGGAGTTACTAGTTGAGTTTGCAGAGCGCAATAACTTACGAATCATGAATACCTTATTCAGCAAACGGAAGAACCGGAAATGGATATGGAAAAGTCCTAACGGAGAGACTAAAAATGAAATCGACTTCATAATGTGTTCAACCCCCGCCATTATGCAAGATGTAGAGGTAATCGGGAAAGTGCGATGCAGTGACCACAGGATGGTGAGGTTCCGAATTAGCCTAAATCTGAAGAAGGAACGCAACAAATTAGTAAGAAAGAAACCCATCAACGAATTAGCGGTGAGGGGGAGGGCAGAAGAGTTCAGGATCTCGCTACAGAATAGGTTTTCAGCTCTAACTGAGGATGGCGACATTACCCTAGAGGCAAGGAACAATAATTTCAGAGATGTCATTACTGAGTGCGCCGTAGAAGTAGGCGGTAGGATAGTTAGAGAGGGTACCGGCAAGCTGTCTAAGGAGACGAAAGATTTGATTAAGAAACGCCAGAGTATGAAAGCTTCCAATCCAACAGACCAGATCGAATTGGCCGAGATATCAAAGCTAATCAATATGCGCAAGGTGGCCGATATTAGGAAGTATAACATGGAGAAAATTGAGAATGCTGTAAAGAACGGGGGAAGCCTTAAAGCGGTAAAGAAGAAATTGGGCATAGGCAAAAACCAGATTATGCGATAAGGCACAAGGCGGGCAACGTCATCACTAATATGGAAAAGATAGTCAAAGTAGCCGAAGAGTTCTATACAGATCCCTACAGTGGCCAAAGTAGTCAGGACCGTAATGAGATTGGCGGTAGGGAAAAACAGTCAGACGTTCCACCAGTGACGAAGGACGAGGTCAAGAAAGCACTAGAAACTATGAAAAGGGGGAAATCAGCTGGAGAGGATCAGATAACTACAGATTTGCTGCAGGACGGGGGGGGGGGGGGGGATATCGTGCTAGAAAACCTGGCCACCCTGTATACGCAGTGCCTGGTGTCATCGACGGTACCGGAACCATGGAAGAATGCAAACATTATCCTCATTCACAAGAAAGGGGACTCTAAGGACCTTAAAAATTACAGACCAATCAGCTTACTGTCTGTTACGTATAAGGTATTTACTAAGGTAATCGCTAATAGAGTCAGGACAACCTTAGACTGCAAACAAACAAAGGATCAAGCAGGGTTTCGGAAACGGTACTCTACTATAGATCATATCCATACCATCAATCAGGTGATAGAAAAATGCTCGGAATATAACCAGCCCTTATACATAGCATTCATTGATTACGAAAAAGTATTTGACTCAGATGAACCCTCGGTGGTGATGCAGGCATTGCGAAATCAGGGGGTAGACGAGCCATACGTGAAAGTGCTGGAAGATATATATAGCGGCTGCACAGCAACACAATTTTGTTACTTTCTGCACAAAGAAAGTAACAAAATTCCCATAAAGAAAGGTGTTAGGCAAGGAGACGCAATCTCCCCAGTACTATTCACAGCTTGTTTAGAGGAAGTATTCAGAGACTTGGAGTGGGAGCAGTTAAGGATAAGGGTAGATGGAGAATACCTCAGTAATCTGCGATTTGCTGATGACATTGCCTTGCTAAGCAACTCGGCGGATGAACTGCAAATAATGATTGATGCCCTAGACAGGAAAAGTAGAAAGGTAGGCTTGAAAATCATTATGCAGAAGACTAAGGTAATGTTCAACAGCCTCGGAAGTAACAGCAGTTTACATTAGGTAGCGAAATACTGGAAGTAGTAGGCGAGTATGTCTACTTAGGACAGGTAGTAACCGCAGATCCGGACCACGAAAAGGAAATAACAAGAAGAATACGATTGGGATGGAGCGCATTTGGCAAGCACTCGCAGATTATGACTAGCAGCTTACCGGTATCGCTCAAGAGGGAAGTATACAACAGTTGCATCTTGCCTGTACTCACCTATGGGGCTGAAACTTGGAGGCTAACCAAGAGAGTTCTACTTAAGTTGAGGACAACGCAGAGGGCTATGGAACGAAAAATGGTAGGAGTAACATTAAGAGATAGAAAGCGTGCAGAGTGGGTCAGAGAAATAACTCAAGTTACCGACATTCTAGTAGAAATTAAGGAGAAGAAATGGACATGGGCAGGACATGTAGTGCGAAGAGAGGATAACCGATGGTCGCTGAGGGTAACAAACTGGATTCCAAGGGAAGGAAAGCGTAGCAGGGGGCGGCAGAAAGTTAGGTGGGCGGATGAGATTAAGAAGCTCGCAGGGGTCAAGTGGATGCAGCTAGCACAGAACCGGGTTAAGTGGAGAAATATGGGAGAGGCCTTCGCCCTGCAGTGGGTATAATCAGGCTGATGATGATGATGATGCCCTTGTCCCTGCACAAGTTTATAGCAGGTGGAGAACATCCACTTCTGCAGCTGGTGTGGAACACGTCGGGCATGTGGTTGGTCCGATGACTGCTTGAGATTCCCATCGGCATGTTACCGACGGGGTAAGGGCCGCCCCAGCTCTTATCCTTCTAAGGGAAACCTCCTCCAATCTCGTTAGGTTACGAGGGAGTGGGAATGTACACGGGGGAATGAGGGCACGTGTACTTTTCCTTAAAGAGGTGCTAAGGTGGGAACAGCTGAGCGGGCATCAAAAGGGAGACTGGTGGGGGGCGCATTAGTGTTTGGAACTTCGTGTGTGAGGTGGTCAACTTTTCTCTGCTCACCGTTCTCAGTGTTCTGTTGTGTCCAATGTATCTGGATGCTTATCTTTGTTTTTTTATTGAGTGCGTAGATTTTCTTGGTAACCCATAGCGTCTTCGACACTTTCTTCAGTTGTTTTATGGCGGCTAAGGAGTTTGTATAGATGTGGCCTTCTGTTATGGAATCTATTTTATTTATGGCCTCCATAGCATCGCGGATTGCACAGAGTTCCATCACAAGCGGGTCCGGGTATTCTGAAATATATTCTTTATGTACCTTTAGTTCGCTGTGTGTTGGACTAGTAGCTGCTCTTCTACCGCCATTTTCTATAATTGATGCGTCCGTATATGCAATGCAGTTACCTGGAAGTGCATCAACCAGAGGTCGAGATGTCAGTTTTTCTTCGCGGCGAAGCCGGTGGTCTTGTTTGTCGTAATAGTCGTGAATTCCCATGGAGGGGGGTCAGCCATTGGTGGTGTTTGAACTGCCACTTCGCTGTACAATGATGCCTTGGGCGTAACGTACTTTCGCTTCATATCCCTTGTTTCCTCTCTTTGTTCGAATTATTCTGTCAACTTATTTATCTGTGCAAACTCTTGGAGAATAGGGACAGGGGTAAGTTCTGGTAAGGTCGTGATAGTGCGCATTGCGTTTCTATTTATTGTTTCCAATTTCGCCCACTGCCGCCTCATGAGTTTTTGAAATTGGGCCTGGTATAGTATCCTCGGCTGTAACACCGATTGTACAAGACGTCTTGCCATGACCGCTCGAGCTCCTCCTCTAGACGAAATGAATTTTATCAAGTTTAGGGAAGTCGCAGCTACATTTTCACCTTATGAAGCCATTGTGTCCCTTTGCCGGATTTGTGAATTTCTAGGCCAAGAACTCTCAACTCGTCCACCTATTCCAATGCCTGATTTCCAATCTTTAAAGTGACTCTTCGCGTTGCCAATTGTTTTCTTCCATTCTTGTTGGCAACATGAATGTAACTGGACTTTTCAGGCGACAATTCCAGACCTGCATCTTGGACGTACTCATCTATGGTATTTAAAGCCTCTTGCAGATACCGATTCTGTCTCTGAAGTGGGTTATGAACAGACCAAATCGTGACATAATCTGCGTACATCATGAATCGCAATTCTGGTATTTTAGCTAATTTCCACGCCAATGGGATAAGTGCGATATTAAATAGTAAAGGTGCTAACACTGACTCTTGTGGCACGCCTCTGTTCGAGGTGTAATTGCCAATTTGTTTTCCGTTTATCCGGATAGAAAACGTCCTGTCCTTAAGCAGATGATATACTGCTTTTATGGCCTGCAAGGGAATGCCTATATATTCCATGTTGCTAAGAATCTTGGCATGTAACACTTGTTTGTATGCCTTCGCCACGTCGGTAGCCACTACAGTGCGCACTAGGTGGCTATAAGGCGACACGCGTATGACCTCTTCAGCGAGCATAGACAGTCCATTTTCTGTGCCAAGGTTTGTTCGGAACCCAATTTGTCGAGCATTATATTTTTATTACTTTTCAACCACCATGACAGGCGGGTGGCTATCATCTTTTCATAAATCTTGCAAATTGTTGGTGTTAGCGAACGAGATATGCCGCAAAGATTCTAGGCTTGTGGGAGGTTTCCCAGTCTTTGGTATTGTTACCACCACCGAGTGTTTCCAGCCGAGTGGAATATCTCCTCCTTGCTATACCTGATTTACCACATCGAACAAGCTGTCAACTGCGGCTCCTTCTAAATTCTTGAAGACTTCATACGGAATATCGTCATGTCCAGGCGCAGTTTTACCATTCGCTTCTTCTTTAGTAGCCAATAACTCCAATTTGGTTAATGGTAATGTTATTTCTGTTTTATCAACCGCATCCACTGTCGGTGAAGGCGCTGGATAATGTGCGCGGTTCGCGAAGAACAGGGCAGCAGCTTGATCTGAAAACTCAACTGGTGTAAGCTGTATTGCGAGTCTGATACTTTCTGCATGATCTTCAACCGTCCGCCTCTGTTGCATTCCATGGAAAGTTCTCCAGAGGGCCTTGTTAGTCGTTCCTTGAGCCCAAACGACTGCACCACTCATCCCATCTCCTATTAGCCAGCTGTTTTTCATATCGGCGTGCCTGTGCCGTCACTCTGCTCACCTCAATGTTTCTTTGCACATCTTCAGGATGGCGACCAGCCTGTATCTCGGCCCGTTTTCGGCGTGCCCAAAGTCTTAGTAGGTGCAGGTCGGGAGTTGGTTGATCTTCGTTCACTGTAGTTGTAATTGTGTGATCCTTGAGTACCGTTTGAAGGGTGGTAACAAGAGTATTCGGGCTAACTGAAAGTGTTCGAGTACCCTGCCACGCATCTAATTCCGCCTGCCATTGTGGTGCACCAGAGCCCTTCCACCACGTCACGTCTGGTGAGCGTGTTTGTGTTGCGACTCCTGGATGATTTAGCAATGTAAATTCCATTTCTGTGACGGCAGTATGAACTTGATCACCCCTTTTAGAGTCATAATCATATCCCCATATGGTGCGTTAAAACCGCCACCGATTAGTATCGCAATTCCAGGGTATGAATGGCGAATATGCTTAACCCATGCAAGATTAAGTACTGTGTTTCTTGGCCGAGCGTACACTGACACAAATATAAGGGGCGTTTTGTTTGGACGCGTGAGTACAGCAACTACTTCCTGCTGAGTGTTGCACCACTTGCTCAAGTCAAGTGGCGTTTGGGGAATATTGGCCCTAATATAGATGGCAGCTTTTCCTGGTGTTTCGGCCCCTGCTCGCGCTCGTTTGTCAGGGATAGAAGGACACTGGTACTCTATATATCCTGTTATTGAATATAACCTATTGTGCTCCTGTATCGAGAACGCCCATGAATGCAGTTTGCCGTACAATAATTTTGTCTTTGTTTCCCCAACTTTATTAGAGAGCCCTCTGCAGTTTTATTGTGCAATCTGTTGCCACTTGTTTCGGCTACTTCTATCCATGATGCAAGCTGCTTTGAATGAGGTGTGTCAGTTGCGTAAGTGTGTCCAGTACCCCCTTCCAAATAGGTGTGTTATTGGCAGGTTTACAATTCGGAGCATCCACTAACCTTGCTGTCGTACTGCCTGCAAGCGTTTCTTTGTTTTTCTGAGCTCTCCTTTCGGCGTTGGGCTATACGTGCTTTCTTTTGTCGCAGCTGTGGAAGTTTGGGCTGAAAGCATCGCAATTTCTTTTTGAATTGCGTCCTGCTGGCTTGTGCAGTCTTTAAGGTCCGGAAAATTATCAGCAGTGAATGCCACTGTGCTCTGTTTTGTGCGTCGTCCATTCTTTAGCGTAGACGCAAAGGATGCACTGTTCTGTGCAACCACCTCAACAGGCTCTTCTTCTTCAGGCGGGTCATCAAACAGCTCTTCGGCCAGAGCTGCAAATTTGTTTTTAACCAATAGCGGTGCACATTGTTTATGTCGTCCAGCCCTTGTTAACTCGAGCTTTCGCTTTTTTGTCGGACACTGAGAGGAAGTGATATCGTGTTCATCAGATTTGCATAGGACGCATTTGAATTTCGCTTCTCCAGATTCAGTTATGTATTCGGGGTTAACTCCATATGGACAAAATGTCTGCAGATGGCCTTTTCTGTAGCACCTGTAACAGTGCACCGGTCTAGGTTTGTGCGTTTTGGGTCGCATTATGCGGCCGTTGTAGTAAAATCTGTCTGGTAGAGTATCTGGTCCCTGTAATGTGGTCAGAAAAGTGCCTCTGTTCCCCAAACGACGTGCGGCTAACACAGTATGTGTTCCTGATATGAGGTCTCTGGCCACCGTCTCCGGGGAATCTTGTAGTCTAGGTCATAGATGACACATCGCTGAGTGTTAGGACCAGACGCAAAATACGTCAGGACAGGAAGATAGTCCTCTGTCGTGATTGGAAACTGCGTTACGGTGGTCATTTTGCGTGCATCCTCAAGGGTGGCTAAATGTACTGTGACAGTATTAGATGCCCTGTGGCTTACAAACCCCTGGTAACCTGTGGTACCAAGCGCTGCGTCTATTACTCTCTGCATTGTTCTGGTGGGTATCTTCGTGATATCAAACTGAACTGTTGGTCTGATATGCACTCTGAAGGATTGCTGCAAGGCTGGTGTTGGATAAGCAGAAGCTAGCTTATCAGGGGCGGCCCTTACATTCTTTGCCGGTGGTGCGTTGACTGGCGGCCCAGGTAGTTTGACCAGCCGGGGTGTCCGTTGAGAAGTGTTAGTGACGACGTCCTGTTGCACATTCATAGCCTGATGTGTACCGTTTAGCTCGGGTAGCGGCCCGAGCGTTGTCCTGTTATTCGAAGTAATGTCTACGTTGCTCTGTGGCCAAGTGCTAGCTCCAGGTGAAGGCTCGTTACCGCAGCCTGCCGTAGTGCTTGCAGAAGTCACAGCGACTACCGGAAGGTCCATTGGCGTCCCCGTGCTTGCCATCTTATCAGAGCTGAGGCTCCACGGAGCCGCAGTAGGCATAGCAGCAAGGCCGCGTCGGCATTCTGCAGCTCCTACCCGGAGGGCTGCGTCCTTAGCGATCTTCTTGCCACGCACGGGTTGTTTGGCCTTGCCTTTATGCTCTTCTTGAAGAGGTTGATGGCTGCTGTGTGGGCACGGACTACAGAAGTACTTCGAAATCTTACTGGACACGATGTAGCCACGGTGCTCAGCGACACGTCTTCTTCTCTTCAAAACAGGATCTCCACTGTACTATTCAAAGCTTGCTTAGATGAAGTATTCATAGACTTGAAACGGCTGACTTCTTCAAAATGCGTCTTATATGGTGATGATACCACAATCTTCACTTCAGACAAATTCGTATCGACTGTAGTTAGCAATCTTAACAAGGGCATGGCTCATATTTCAAACTGGTGTGAACTTAATATGCTTCAGATTAATCCTTCAAATACTTCTTTCCTTTTATTCACCTCAAGCCAGATAACTATTGCCTCCCCACCGTGTATTCGAATTGGCCAGCATATAATTACACCAAACGATTACTGCATCTACTTGGGCGTGAAGTTAGATTCACATTTAAAATTTCATCTGCATATTGCCCACGTCAAAACTAAACTAGCATCAGAGCACGAGCCTTCTTTTCACATTCTACACTGATGTCTTTGTATTATGCATTCATACATTCCCACATCACCTACGCCATTGTAGCCTGGGGAAACACTTATAACGCGCATTTAATTTCTCTAAAAACGATTCAAAATCGGGCACTTAGAATAATTACTTACACCTTCAATGACTCTAGAGCTAAGCATTTACTTCATAGTCATGGAATCCTGGCAGTCGCTGAACTCGTTAAATACAACCTATGCACATTCTTCTATAAGTTACTAAACGACAAACTTCCAGTATCACTTATGCCACAAATTTCACTAATAAATGATAACAAAACGTGATTCGCAAGAAACAAAAATTCATTACTTCCTAGATTTAAACAAATTATGGGAAACAAATCATTCATTTTTCTGCTATCATGGTCTGGAACGCGTTACCATCCATCGTCAAATCCCTTAACAAAAACAGATTTGCATCCGAGGTTAAACGGTTTTTTACAACCGAAAACTGATACTGAATAATGACTGTTATCAGCTTTGCGTGGTATCTATTTTTATGTGGTTTAACATGTTCAAAGTCTGTGCTGTCATGCCTTTCTATGCAAATATTTTATTACTGTTTGATTTGGTGTTTAACTTGCTTGCTCAGTTTGTTTTTTGCTGCAAAATAATGTAATTTTTATTATCGACCTATTTATTGTCTACGTTCAATTTATATTACTGTGAATTATTGCTGTCTTGTATATTATTCTTTATCTGTCACTTATCGGAAGTCTCGATACAGTCACTGACTCTTGGATCTGACTGTACTGAACGGATATAATAAAATTGAATTGAATTTAATCGAGAATACCTCATAATCAGCGATTCGCTGATGACATTGCAGTGCTTAAACTAACTGAGGGGATGAACTGCAAATAATGATTGATGACCTAGACAGGAATAGCAGAAAGGTTGCTCGGAATATCAATATTGTGAAAGAAGGCTAGGTTGAGACGGCAAGGTCGTGACGGCAAGGCCAGCGATGCCTTGTCTAGCGTTTTAATCCGATGACAAAACCCAGGCGCGTGCCGGAGCCGGCGCCGCGGGACGATGATGATGGTATGCACAAATGAAATAGGAAGATCATGGCATGTACAAATTAAAGAACATCCACGGAAGGCTCACACAATCTGCCCAAGGGGTCGGAAGCGGCCACCCTGGCCGCTCCTAACCGATTCATCGCGGCGCACAAACGGCTTCAAGCGAGACACGTGAATAATTTCAGCTCCACGGTGGCGTCGATCAGCTAGGGGAACAACAGGCGTCACTTCGTAGTTCACTGGGGAAGTTTGGCTTATGACCTCATAGGGACCTACGTAGCGCTGGTGGAATTTGTCACTAAGGCCAGGGGTGCGCAATGGTGTATAAAGCAGTACTTCGTCACCAGGACAAAAAGAGACCACTCGATGTGTAGAATCATAGCGAGTCTTGCGGTCTTCCTGGCATGCTGCCGTGTCGAGGCGGGCAAGATGACGGCATCTGGCCACACGAGATACAAAATGGGTAGGTACTGATGTGGAGTAGTAGGGCGTAGAGAAGAAGGAAGCGTCGAGAATTGTAGTGGAAGGACGGCCATAAACAAGGAAAAATGGAGAGTAACCGGTAGTTCGCTGTACTGCTGTAAAATAGGCGAATGTGACGAATGGTAAAATAGTGTCCCAATTTCGATGATCTGGTGTGATGTACATCGATATTATGTCCGACAATGTGCGATGAAATCGCTCAGTCAGACCGTTAGTCTGGGGATGGTAGCTTGAGGTTGAGGAGGTGCATGACGCGTGAAGAACTTCGGCAACGACGTTCGATAAGAAGGCTGTACCGCGGTCACTTAGGAGCACTCGAGGAGCGCCATGACGCAATACAATTGATCGCAAAAAGAGATTTGCTACTTCGACAGCGGCACCAGTCGATACGGATGCTGTCTCAGCGTAGCGTGTGAGGTGGTCGACAGCTGTTATAATCCAGTGGTTACCCCCATCGGAGAGAGGTAGGGGACAATATAAGTCGATGCCGACTACGTCGAATGGCGTGGCGGGACAAGGAAGAGGTTGTAGAAGGCCAGCGGGTGAAGAAGTCAGCCGTTTGCGACGTTGGCACAGGTGGCAGGATGCGACGTATTTGGCAACGGTGGAAGATAAGCCAGGCCAAAAGAATCGTTTTCTCACGTGGTCGTAGGTTTAGTCAAAACCAAGGTGACCTGCAGTAGCGTCATCGTAGAGAGCCGCCAGTATACGTGGGCGAAGCACACACGGCACGACTGGGATCCAGCGAGTTTCATCAGGGCAGTACACGTAGCGGAGCAGGATGCCATCTTCGAGGTTGAAATCGCGAAGCTGTCGGCGAAGCCTAGCATTGGGCGGGTCCGAAGCGCCGATAAGGCGGTCGATGATAGGACGGCAGTAGGCATCGGCTAATTGCTGTGAATGGAGAGCGTGCTTGTTCTCAGAGTCGTCAAAACAAACGGTTGTGATATACGTCGGGCAAAGAGATGGTCGGCTCTGGTCAGAGGTGGAAATGCATTGGGAAGAAAAACAGCAAGTTGATTCCGAAAGGGGACAGAGAGAGAGAGAGTGTCGGCGTCTTGGTGTTGGCGACCAGATTTATAAGTGACGTCGAAATGATATTCTTGCAGGCGTAGAATCCAGCGGCCAAGTCCGCCTGTCAAATTTTTGATTTTAGACAACCAGCAAAGAGCATGGTGGTCGATCACAACTGTGAAGTGCCGACCGCATAGGTAAGGGCGAAAATTGCGGACAGCCCAGACGACGGCAAGGCACTCCTGCTCGGTAATGGTGTAGTTTTTCTCAGCTGTAGTCAGCGTCCGACTGGCGAAGGCAATCACTTTCTCACGCGATGTTGCATCACGCTGCAGAAGTAAAGCGCCAAGACCGTGACCACTGGCATCGGTGTGCAGGATAGTTGGAGCGCTGTCACTGAAGTGGCCAAGAACAGGATCTGATGTGAGGGCGTGTTTTAGGTCATTAGAAGCAGTTTCGCACTCTTCAGTCCACACGAAAGGGCTGCGTGCTTTAAGTCGCTCATAAAGTGGTGCAGCAATAGTTCCAAACTGCCTTATAAAACGCCGGAAATAAGACGCGAGGCCGAGGAAACTGCGGAAATCTGTAGTCCGTTGTGGACGAGGAAAGTTCAAGACCGCGATGATTTTTTCAGGATCTGGACGAATACCGTCATGGCTGATCAGATGTCCCAATATTCTAATTTCTTTCTGTGAAAAGTGGCACTTCTTGGTGTTGAGCTGAAGGCCTGCCGAAGCGAGACAGGTGAGGACTTCATGCAGGCGCGTGAGATGGTCCTTAAAGGTTGCCGAAAAGATAACAATGTCGTCCAAGTAACACAAACAGGTTCTCTATTTTAGGGCCCGAAGCACAGTATCGATCATTCTTTCAAATGTCACTGGTGCATTACAAATTCCGAAAGGCATAACATTAAACTCGTAAAGGCCATCGGGTGTTGCGAAAGCAGTTTTTTTCTTTGTCGTCCTCGTGCGTAGGTATTTGCCAATAACCTGAGTGGAGGTCCAAGGTCGAGAAATATTCGGAGCCTTGGAGAGAGTCAAGGGCGTCATCAATTCGAGGCATCGGATATACATCTTTGCGGGTAATTTTGTTGATTGCGCGATAATCAACACAAAAGCGTATCGAGCCGTCCTTGTTTTTACCTAGCACTACTGGGAGGACCACGGGCTTGTTGAGGGACGAATTATATTGCGATGGAGCATGTCACTTACATTTTTTTCAATTACTTTTCGTTCAGAGAGGGAAACCCGATAAGGCCGTCGGCGAACGATACAGTTACCTTCAGTAGTGATGCGATGGTGCGCAACACTAGTCCGTCCCAGTGGTGTGGAAGTCGCATCAAAAATGACTTTCTGGTGTTGAAGCAATGTCAGCAGGTCTTGGCGTTGGTTCGGCGTGAGTTTAGGATTAATAGTCTTTGCGAGAACAGAAAGAGAGACGTCTGACGAAACACGTTGCTGAGGCGGAGGCTCGGTGAGAACCATCAGGAAAAAAGGTTGAACATCCACCATGCAATGCAGAGAAGTTCCTTTTGGGAGCACGAGGGATTCACGTGAAGTGTTAGTGGCCACTACTGTCGCTGAGCCGTTGTGGAACCGGACAATATTTGACGGGAAGGCGATGCCGCGTGCAAGATGACTATATGATGGTGCTATGAGTACGTCCCCGTCAGTGATGTAGTCAGAAACAACAGTAAGCAGTTTTTCGCACTGAGGAGGCAAAACAGTATCAGCGGCGGCAACGAGGGGATGATGTCGTTCAGAAAAGTCAGATGAAAAATCGCTGTCTGTCATATGGATAACACGGTCACCACAAGAAATTAACGCTGAAGCGGTTGACAAAAAATCCCATCCAAAAATCATCAGATGCGCACAAGGTGTGAGCACAGCAACCTGCACAAGATGGCGGATGCCGTCGATAACAACTCGTACGGTGCACTTCGCTGAAGGGCGCAAAGGGACGTCATTGGCTCCACGGAGTTCAGGCCCATCATATGGTGTTGTCACTTTTCGCAAACGGTAGCACAAATCAGAATGAATGACAGAAATTACAGCCCCTGTATCAATCAAAGCTTCGACCGGTAAACCTTCAGCAATAACAGCAATCACGTTATACGGGCGATCAGGAGGACTTTTAATAAGTTCGCAGAGTGCAGTTTGACCTCCGGAAACTGCAACACTTAGTTTTCCGGATGGCGGACAGGGAGAGCGGTTGTGGGGCAGAGAGGGGAAATTGAGCGGCGGTATGGGGATGTGGACCAGCGTCGGGATACATGGTTTCCACGAGGCTCAGAGGAAGATACTGGAGGTGGGGAGGATCGTCGAGGTGGGCTTGGAATAAACCGGCGTTGATAATATGACGTTGAAGGCATGTCAGTTTCAAAGGTGTTGTAACCACGGCGCTCGTTCTGAAGGCGGCGACGACAGAAGCGGGATATATGTGCTCTAATACCACTATAATAGCAGACTGGTCGAGAGGGACGCCAAGGTGCGTAATAGGGTGGTGTAGGTTGAGCCATCGCCATTGCATTGACGTGATTGTAGGTTGGTGCCAGTAGGGGCGGGGGAACCAAAGAAGGGGGCGGGATGCAGCGACGTGCGCGTAGATCGGCGCTGGGCGGATTGCAGTAGGTTCGGATGTCATAGGGTGCCTGATGGTTGCTAACTCTTCTTTACTCATGTTGCGGAGAACGGCGTCATTAGAAGGTGCGGAAGAATGATCGCACCCATGTAGACAGAAAGGATTGAGGGCTTGGAGCTCCTCGTGGATGACTGCTGGAATCATTGCCCGCAGATCAAGGTCAGCAGAGGTCGGACCAGTCGCGAAGCCAGGCTGTAATCGAGAGGACTGCAGCTGGTCGAGGCGTTGACAGGTCGTAATAATTGAATCAACGCTTGAGGGATTCTGGGCAACTAAGGTGTGATAAGCCATAGAATTGATCCCTTTTAAGACGTGGTGCACAGGTTGAGGTTCGGTCATGGTGGAACTAATGCGCCGACAAAGTGCAAGAACAGCCTCTATGTAAGACGCTTATGATTCATCGGGGACTTGAAGGCGGGAATCGAGCTTGTTTCTCGCAATCTCAGTCCTAACTGCTGGGTCGGCGAAGTATTGCCGGAACTGCTGCTTGAAAGTGGTCCAGTTAGTAGTGCGGGGTTCGCGATTAATGAACCAGTTTCTGGCGACCTCAATGAGATAGAACGAAACGTTGAGGAATTTTAAAGCATCGTCCCACCGGTTATAGGCACTGCAGCGTTCATATGTGTCGAGACAGTCATCGACGTCTTCGTCGCGACGACCAGCAAACAGCGGCGGGTCGCGTTGACGTGTGGGCAGAGTTGGAGGCGTCGGTGCAGCCGAGGTAGAGGGTTGGGCCGGGTCGGGATTGCTCTCGGTGGACATGATTATGGTGGCAGTTGCCAAACGGCGACCGGAACGTAGTTCCAGCGAGAGGCAGGGCCCAAGGCAGCAAGGGGATCAAATTAGACATCCACCACTTGTGAAAGAAGGCTAGGTTGAGACGGCAAGGTCGAGACGGCAAGGCCAGCGATGCCTTGTCTAGCGTTCCAATCCGATGACAAAACCCAGGCGCGCGCCGAAGCCGGCGCAGCGGGACGATGATGATGGTATGTACAAATGGAAGAGGAAGATCATGGCATGTACAAATTAACGAACATCCACAGAAGGATCACATAATACAGAACATTAATGTAATGTTCAACAGCCTCAGGAAGGAACAGCAGTTCACAATAGATAGCGAAGCACTGGAAGGAGTAGGCGAATATGTCTGCTAAGGAGAGGTAGCAACCGCAGAACCAGACCATGAAAGTGAAATAACTAGGAATATAAGTTTGGAATGTTGCAGAGCGGTGACGTAGCTGTAGAACATCCGCCTCGCATGCAAGAGGACCGGGGCTCGAATCCCGGTGCAGCGCAATTCTCCACCAGATTAAAAAAAAATCCGCGTGTTGATGAAATTGCATAAGCAGGTTTGGGGTGCAATCTGATTCCGGTGAACACCTCCGGCAACGAACACCCTCACCAGGAGTCGGCCACCCTGGTGCAATAATTGGCTGTAATCTTTTTTTTTTTTTTTTTTTTGTACGCAAACTTGCCATAAGACATATTAAATAAACTCATGTAAATGGTTTTCCGTGAGGAACCGGAGCAGGCTCCCGCTCTTAGCGTTGTCGGTGAGCCATTTAGAAAAGTCATCTTCCCTTGTTGTGGTTAGACCCACTTCGCGCAGAATCTTTGTCCTTGATTCCCTTGTCCCTGCACAAGTCCATAGCAGGTGACGAACATCCACTTCTGCAGCTGGTGTGGAACACTTTGGGCATGTTGTTGGTCCGATTTCAGCTTGCGATTCCCATCGGCATTTTACCGACGGGGTAAGGGCCGCCCCAGCTCTTATCCTTCTAAGGGAAACCTCCTCCAATCTCGTTAAGTTACGAGGGAGTGGGAATGTACACGGGGGAATGAGGGCACGTGTACTTTTCCTTAAAGAGGATGCTAAAATGGAAACAGCGGAGCGGGCATCGAAAGGGAGCCTGGTGGGGGGCGCATTAGTGTGTGGAACTTCGTGTGTGAGGTGGTCAACTTTTCTCTGCTCAGCGTTCTCAGCATTGTCTTGTGTCCAATGTATCTGGATGCTTATCTTTGTTTTTTTATTGAGTGCGTGGATTTCCTGGGTAACAAATAGCGTCTTCGTCACTTTCTTTAGTTGTTTTATGGCGGCTAAGGAGTCTGTATAGATGTGGGCTTCTGTTATCGAATCTATTTTATTTATGGCCTCCATAGCATCGCGGATTGCATAGAGTTCCATCACAAGCGGGTCCGGGTATTCTAAAAGATATTCTTTATGTACCTTTAGTTCGCTGTGTGTTGGACTAGTAGCTGCTGTTCTACCGCCATTTTCTATAATTGATGCGTCCGTATATGCAATTAAGGTACCTGGAAGTGCATCAACCAGAGGTCGAGATGCCAGCTTTTCTTTGCGACGAAGCCGAGTGGTCTTGTTTGTCGTGATAGTAGTGAATTCCCAAGGAGGGGGGTCAGCCATTGGTGGTGTTCGAACTGCCACTTCGTTGTACAAGGATGCTATGGGCGTAACGTACTTTCGCTTCATATCCCTTGTTGCCTCTCGTTGCTCAATTAATTCTGTCAACGTATTTATCTGTGCAAACTCTTGGAGAATAGGGATAGGGGTAAGTTTTGGTAAGGCCGTGATAGTGCGCATTGCGTTTCTATTTATTGTTTCCAATTTTGCCCATTGCCGCCTCGTGAGTCTTTGGAATTGGGCCTGGTATAGTATCCTCGGCTGTAACACTGATTGTACAAGACGTTTTGCCATGTCCGCTCGAGCTCCTCCTCCCCTAGACGAAATGCGTTTTATCAAGTTTAAGGAAGTCGCAGCTACTTTTTTCACTTTATGAAGCCATTGTGTTCCTTTGCCGGATTTGTGAATTTCTAGGCCAAGAACTCTCAACTCGTCCACCTCTTCCAGTGCCTGATTTCCAATCTTTAGGGAGACTCTTTGCGTTGCCAATTGTTTTCTTCCATTCTTGTTGGCAACATGAATGTAACTGGACTTTTGAGGTGATAATTCCAGGCCTGCACTTTGCACGTACTCATCTATGGTATTTAAAGCCTCTTGCAGATGCCGAATCTGTCTGTCAATTTGTTTATGAACAGACCAAATCGTGACATCATCTGCGTATATCATGAACCCCACTTCTGGTATTTTAGCTAATTTCCACGCCAATGGGATCAGTGCGATATTAAATAATAAAGGTGCTAACACTGACCCTTGTGGCACGCCTCTGTTCGAGGTGTAATTGCCAATTTGTTTTCCGTTTATCCGGATAGAAAACGTCCTGTCCTTAAGCAGATTATGTACTGTTTTTATGACCTGCAAGGGAATGCCCATACATTCCATGTTGCTAAGAATCTTGGCATGTAACACGTTGTCGTATGCCTTCGCCATGTCGGTAGCCACTACAGTGCGCACTAGGTGGCTATAAGGCGACACGTGTATGACCTCTTCAGCGAGCACAGCCAGTCCATTTTCTGTCCCAAGGTTTGTTCGGAACCCAATTTGTCGAGCATGGTATTTTTTATTACTTTCCAACCACCATGACAGGCGGGTGGCTATCATCTTTTCATAGATTTTGCAAATTGTGGGTGTTAGCGAGATAGGCCGCAAAGATTCTAGACTTGTGGGAGGTTTCCCAGCCTTTGGTATTGTTACCACCACCGAGTGTTTCCAGCCGAGTGGAATGTCTCCTCCTTGCCATACCTCATTTACCACATCCAACAAGCCGTCAACTGCGGCTCCTTCTAAATTCTTGAATACTTCATAAGGAATATCGTCATGTCCAGGCGCAGTTTTACCATTCGCTTCTTCTATAGCAGCCAATAACTCCAATTT
Organism: Amblyomma maculatum; assembly: GCF_055883805.1. Taxonomy (NCBI): domain Eukaryota; kingdom Metazoa; phylum Arthropoda; class Arachnida; order Ixodida; family Ixodidae; genus Amblyomma; species Amblyomma maculatum. The sequence goes on from NC_139346.1 coordinate 40,007,703, forward strand.
TGTAAATGGTAATGTTATTCCTGTTTTATCAACCGCCACCACTGTCGGTGAAGGCGCCGGATAATGTGCGTGGTTCGGGAAGAAAAGGGCAGCAGCCTGATCTGCAAACTCTTCTGGTGTAAGCTGTAATGCGAGTCTAATACTTTCTGCATGATCTTTAACCTGCCGCCTCTTTTCCATGCCATGGAAAGTCCTCCAGAGGGCCTTGTTATTCGTTCCTGAGCCCAAACGACTGCACCACTCATCCCATCTCCTATGAGCCAGCTGTTTTTCATATCGGCGTGCCTGTGCCGTCACTCTGTTTACCTCAATTCTTCTTTGCACGTCTTCAGGATGGCGACCAGCCTGTATCTCGGCCCGCTTTCGGCGTGCCCAAAGTTTTAGTACGTGCAGGTCGGGAGTTGGCTGATCTTCGTTCACTGTAGTTGTAATGGTGTGATCCTTGAGTACCTTTTGAAGGGTAGTAACGAGAGTATTCGGGCTAACTGAATGCGTTCGAGTATCCTGCTGTACACCATCCCAATGTGTAACAGACGCTTTCTTTCGAATTTTCTTCATATGTCCCAAATTAAGACCAATACCAATGGGGACATGATCACTACCCCACGCATCTAATTCCGCCTGCCATAGTGGTGCACCAGGGCCCTTCCACCACGTCAAGTCTGGTGAGCGTGTTTGTGTTGCAGGTAGTGTTGCGACTCCTGGATGATTTAGCAGTGTAAATTCCATTTCTGTGAAGGCAGTATGAACTTGATCACCCCTTTTAGAATCATAATCATATCCCCATACGGTGTGCGGAGCGTTAAAATCTCCACCGATTAGTATCGCAATTCCAGGGTATGAATGGCGAATATGCTTAACCCATCCAAGATTAAGCACTGTGTTTCTTGGCCTAGCGTACATGGACACTAATATAAGGGGCGTTTTGTTCGGACGCGTGAGTACAGCAACTACTTCCTGCTGAGTGTTGCACCACTTGCTCAAGTCAAGTGGCGTTTGGGGAATGTTGGCCCTAATGTAAACGGCAGCTTTTCCTGGTGTTTCGGCCTCTGCTCTTGCTCGTTTATCAGGGATAGAAGGACAATGGTACCCTATATATCCTGTTATTGAATATAACCTATTGTGCTCCTGTATCCAGAACGCCCATGATTGTAGCTTACCGTACAATAATTTTGTATTTATTTCCCCAACTTTATTACAGAGCCCTCTGCAGTTCCATTGTGTAATCTGTTGCCACTTGTTTCGGCTACTTCTATCCATGATGTAAGCTGCTCTGAATGAGGTGTGTCAGTTGCGTAAGCGTGTCCAGTACCGCCTTCCAAATAGGTATGTTATCGGCAGGTTTACAATTCGGAGCATCCACTAACCTTGCTGTCGTACTGCCTGCAAGCGTTTCTTTCTGTTTTTCTGAGCTCTCCTTTCGTCGTTGCGCTATATGTGCTTTCTTTTGTCGCAGCTGTGCAATTTGTGCTGAAAGCATCGCAATTTCTTTTTCTATTGCATCCTGCTGGCTTGTGCAGTCTTTAAGGTCCGGAAAATCATCAGTAGTGAATGCCACTGTGCTCCGTTTTGTGCGTCGTCCATGTTTTAGCGTAGAAGCAAAAGATGCACTGTTCTGTGCAACCACCTCAACAGGCTCTTCTTCTTCTAGCGGGTCATCAAACAGCTCTTCGGCTGTTTGATGACCCGCTAGAAGAAGAAGAAGAAATCTGTTTTTAACCATTAACGGTGCATATTGTTTATGTCGTCCAGCCCTTGCTAACTCGAGCTTTCGCTTTTTTGTCGGACACTGAGATGAAGTGATATCGTGATCATCAGATTTGCATAGGCCGCATTTGAATTTCGCTTCTCCAGATTCAGTTATGTATTCGGGGTTGCGGGTTATGTATTGCAGAAATTTTGTCCATATGGACAAAATTTCTGCATATGACCTTCTCTGTAGCACCTGTAACAGTGAACCGGTCTAGGTTTGTACGTTTTGGGTCGCACTATGCGGCCATTGTAGTAGAATCTGTCCGGAAGAGTATCTGGTCCCTGTAATGTGATGAGAAAAGTGCCTCTGTTCCCCATACGACGTGCGGCTAACACAGTATGTGTTCCTGATATTAGGTCTCTGGCCACCGTCTCCGGGGAATCTTGTAGGTCTAGGTCATAGAGGACACATCGCTGAGTATTTGGACCTGACGCAAAATACGTCTGGACAGGAAGATACTCCTCTGTCGTGATTGGAATCTGTGTTACTGTGGTCATTTTGCGTGCATCCTCAATGGTGGCTAAATGTACTGTGACAGTATTAGATGCCCTGTGGCTTACAAACCCCTGGTAACCTGTGGTACCAAGCGCTGCGTCTATTACTCTCTGCATTGTTCTGGTGGGTATCTTAGTGATATCAAACTGCACTGTAGGTCTGATATGCACTCTGAAGGATTTCTGCAAGGCTGGTGTTGGATAAGCGGATGCTAGCTTATCAGGGGCGGCCCTTACCTTCTTTGCCGGTGGTGTGTTGACTGGTGGCCCAGGTAGCTTGACCAGCCGGGGTGTCCGTTGAGAAGCGTTAGTGACGACTTCCTGTTGCACATCCATAGCCTGATGTGTATCGTTTAGCTCGGGTAGCGGCCCGAGCGTTGTCCTCGTATTCGAAGTAATGTCTACGTTGCTCTGTGGCCAAGTGCTAGCTCCAGGTAAAGGCTCGTTACCGCAGCCTGCCGTTGTGCTTGCAGAAGTCACAGCGACTACCGGAGGGTCCATTGGCGTCCCCATTCTTGCCATATTATCAGAGCTGCGGCTCCGCCGAGTCCCAGTAGGCCTAGCAGCATGGCCGCGTCGGCATTCTGCAGCGTCTACCCGGAGGGCTGTGTCCTTGATGCTCTTCTTGCCACGCACGGGTTGTTTGGCCTTTATGCTCTTCTTCAAGAGTTTGATTGCCGCTGTGTGGGCGCGGACTGCAGACGTAGTTCGAAATCTTACTGGACACGATGTAGCCACGGTGCTCAGCGACACGTCTTCTTCGTCGTCTGCCGAAGTCAAAACGTCATATGGCTGTAATCTCCCATGAGTAGTCTTCTCAAACCCCGGCCCGGAGGCCACCAGCGGCTGCGGAACAACTGACCATAGCGGCGGTCAGACATGTGACGCAGCAACGGGGTGCTAAGCATTCCTGGCTCCGCTGGACAGGACGCCATTGGAAACTGACCCTGGCAACGTTACCCGCTAGAACCCTAGCTAGTGCAGCTAGGTTAGCAGGGCTGCTAGAGGGTATAAAATGGGATGTCATAGGGCTTATTGAGGCTAGGACGCCGAACGAGGCGTATACTGTACTGAAGGATGGACAAGTACTGTGTTATCGAGATTTACCACAGAAACGAGAACTAGGAGTAGGTTTCTTGTCAATAAGTAAATAACGGGCAATATAGAATAATTATATAGTACTAGTGAGAGGGTGGCTGGCATCGCAATTAGGCCTAATAAGCGCTATAAACTGAAGGTTGTACAGGTCTATGCTCCTACATGTAGTTATGATGACCAGGCAGTTGAAAGCTTCTACGAAGATGTAGAATCGCCAATGCGAAAAGTAACAACGCAGTGTACTCGACTAATGGGCGACTTCAATGACAAGGTAGGGAAAAAGCAGGCAGGAGACGAGGCAGTAGGTGACTGGCATTGGTTCTAGGAATAGCAGGGGGGAGTTACTAGTTGAGTTTGCAGAGCGCAATAACTTAAGAATCATGAATACCTTCTTCAGCAAACGGAAGAACCGGAAATGGACATGGAAAAGTCCTAACGGGGAGACTAAAATGAAATTGACTTCATACTGTGTTCAACCCCTGCGCTTACGCAAGATGTAGAGGTAATCGAGAAAGTGCGATGCAGTGACCACAGAATGGTGAGGCCTAGAATTAGTCTTAATCTGAAGAAGGAACGCAGCAGATTAGTAAGAAAGAAATCCGTCAACAAATTAGCGGTGAGGGGAAGGGAAGGATTGTTCAGGATCTCGCTACAGAATAGATATTAGCTCTAACTGAAGATGGCGGCATTACCCTAGAAGAAATAAACAATAATTTCAGAGATATCATTACTGAGTGTGCTGTAGAAGTAGGCGGCCAGATTGTTAGGGAGGATACCGGTAAGCTGTCGGCTAAAGGTTGATTAAGAAACGCCAGAGTATGAAAGCTTCCAATAACAACAGACCAGATAGAATTGGCAGGGTTAGCAAAGCTAATCAATAAGCTCAAAGTGGCCGACATAAGGAAGTATAACATGAAGAAAATTGAGTATGCTGTAAAGAAGGGGGGAGCCCTTAAAGCGGTGAAGAAGAAATTGGGCATGGGCAAAAATCAGATGTATGCGCTAAGCGACAAGGCGGGCAACGTCATCACGAATATAGAAAGGATATTGAAAGTAGTTGAGGAGTTCTATACTGATCTTTACAGTAGCCAAAGTAGTCAGGACCGTAAGGAGATTGGCGGTAGGGAAAAACAGTCAAACGTTCTACCAGTCACGAAGGACAATGTTAAGAAAACAATAGAAACTATGAAAAGGGGAAAAGCAGCTGGAGAGGATAACTATAGATTTGTTGAAGGACGGAGGAGCTATCATGCTAGAAAAAAACTTGCCACGCAGTGCCTGGTGTGATCGACGGTACCGGAACCATGGAAGAAAGCAAAGATTGTCGTCATTCATACGAAAGGGGACGCTAAGGAACTTAAAAATTACAGACCAATCAGCTTACTGTCTGTTACGTATAAGGTATTTACTAATGTAATCGTTGATACAATCAGGACAACCTTAGACTACAATAAATCAAATGATTAAGCAGGGTTTCGGAAACGGTACTCTACTATCGATCATATCCATACGATCAACCAGGTGATAGAAAAACGCTCGGAATATAACCAGTTCTTATACATAGCATTCATTGATTACGAAAAAGCATTTGACACAGTAGAAAACTCGGCGGTGAAGCAGGTATTGCGAAATCAGGGGGTAGACGAGCCGTACGCGAAAGTGCTGGAAGTTATATATAGAGGGTATACAGCAACCATAGTTCTGCATAAGGAAAGTAAGAAAATTCCCATAAAGAACGGTGTTAGGTAAGGAGACACGATCTCCTCAGTACTATTCACAGCTTGCTTAGAGGAAGTATTCAGAGACTTGGAATGGGAGCAGTTAGGGATAAGGGGAGATGGAAAATACCTCAGTAATCTGCGATTTGCTGATGACATTACCTTGCTAAGTAGATCGGGGGATGAACTGCAAATAATGATTGATGGCCTAGACAGGAAAAGTAGAAAGATATGCTTGAAAATCAATATGCACAAGACTAAGGTTATGTTCAACAGCCTCGGGAAGGAACAGCAGTTTACGTTAGGTAGCGAAGCACTGGAAGTAGTAGGCGAATATGTCTACTTAGGACAAATAGTAACCGGAGATCCGGACGTTGAAAAGGAAATAACAAGAAGAATAAGATTGGGATGGAGCGCATTTAGCAAGCACTCGCAGATTATGACTAGCAGCTTACCGGTATCACTCAAGAGGAAAGTATACAACAGTTGCATTTTACCTGTACTCACCTATGGGGCTGAAACATGGAGGCTAACCAAGAGGGTTCTACTTAAGGTGAGGTCAACGCAGAGCGCTATGGAACGAAAAATGGTAGGGGTAACATTAAGAGATAGGAAGCGTGCAGAGTGGGTCAGAGAAATAACTCACGTTACTTACATTCTAGTGGAAATTAAGAAGTAATAGGCATGGGCAGGACATGGAGTGCGAAGAGAGGATAACCGATGGTCGCTTTGGGTAACAAACTGGATTCTAAGGGAAGGAAAGCGTAGCAGGGGGCGGCAGAAAGTTAGGTGGGCGGATGAGGTTAAGAAGTTCGCAGGGGTCGAGTGGATGCAGCTAGCACAGAACCGGGTTAATTGAAGAAATATGGAGAGGCCTTCGCCCTGTAGTGGGTATAGTCAGGCTGATGAGGATGATGATAAGATTGGAATAGAGTGTAATCAGTCAAGTATTCTAAGATTATGACTGGCAGCTCATCTGTATCGCTCAAAAAGAAAGTATACAACAGTTTTAGTCAGCTATGGGGCTGAATACTGGATGCTAACGAAAAGGGTTCTACTTCAGTTGAGGACAACGCAGAGGGCTATAGAACTAAAATGTTTTGTTGTAATGTTAACAGATGGGCAATGTGCAGAGCTGGTCAAAGAAATAACTTGAAATAATGATATTCTAGTGGAAATGAAGAAGAAAAAATGGTATGGGACGGGCATGTAGCGCGTAGAGAGGATAACCGATGGTCGCTTAGGGTAACAATTGGATTCGAAAGGAAGGAAAGCGTAGCATGGGTTGCCGGAAAGTTATGTGGGCGGATGCGGGTAAGAAGTTCGTAGGGGCAAGCGGATGCAGCTTGCGCAGAACCAGATTAATTGGAGGAGTATGCGAGAGGCCTTCGCCATGCAGTGAGTATAGTTTGGCTGATGATGATGACGACTTCTTCGATTGTTTGTGGGATTTAACGAGATCACGTGATATCGCAAAGTTGGCAGAAGCTACCAACTCTGAGTTCTCAATTTTAGGTGGGAATGTAAAATGAGAATTAGCCTACCAGTGCTCGTCGGTACTAACCCAGGAACGCTACTGCTAGGTCACGCTGGTCCGTTAGTACGGCAAGGTTTAAGCGGGGCTTTATATGTCGGGTGGTTGCCTAGGCTACCGCGTCATATCCTCACAGGCGAACATTAAATGTTCCCCATATATTTTTGTACGCGCTTTTTTGTGTTAGCAGAGCTTTGGCTGTTTTCGTGCCGTATTCGGTAGAGTGAAAGCATCACAGACAGTTACGATTTGGTAACTCTTTTGTAGTTCTGTATTTAACGTAGTTTGATATCACTAATGTATTTGTTAAGGATAGAAGAGCGTGCTTGTTGGTAGCTTACCCAAGAACAGCGCTGAAGCCACATGGGCGTGTTTTTCGTTTAGGGCCGGCTGTGTCTTCTCTGTTTAGTTCAGATTTATTTGATAATCGAGACTTTAAATACTTCTTCGATGTGAATATATCGAACAGGCGGGCTTGATGACCCGCCTATTTCACCTCGCCAGATAGTGCGCGCTGTGGCTGTACGCTCCGCGTGTGCTATATCGGACAATAACGGCCGATCGCCCACGACGGCCGTCAGTGTTTTGTACATCGTGCAAGTGCGTGCGTAGTGAACAGTTGCCTGGACGCAGAGCTATTGCGGAGGCCCGCCCGATGTACCGAGTGCTCAGTGATCTAAGACATTTGCGGGTGGGCCTCAAGTAAACTACTGTATACTGTACCATAGTGTATATATATTTTATTTTTACCTACTCTTTCCTTTCTCCCTATCGCTCACCTCTTTGATTTCCTCTACCTCGTCCTCGCTATCCCTTTATTTCCGCCGCCCCAGTTCAGGTGCTTCAGATATCAGATAGCAGATACCGGGCTGGCAAACATCTCTTCTTTCCTTTTGTATATACAATAAATAACCACTACCACCACCACCACCAAGGGTGCTCGACGCAACAGTTAAAACAGCAGGTGAGTGCTGTTTTAACTATATATAGCTTAAAGTTAAAAAAAAATAGAGGTCGTCTTCTTTGTGTGGTTTAATTGTGTAACAACACGGACGTTGTGTGCGTGATGAAGAGGAAAAGAAGCGTGGTATTAAGTGAAATTAGCGACACTGCAATGGAACTCAAATCGGCTCTGATGCCACACACAGTTCGTCGCCACAAGTTTTCAGTCCGGGAAAGATAACCGCTAGCGGAAAATACAAGGTGAATAAGTGTGGTGAATTTCGTTTGTTTAATATAAACAAGCCAAAATAATTAAATTTGTTTTCTGTTACAACTGGCTAGAACAGTAATATGGGCACAGCTCATTGTTACCAACTGCTATTTTTAGTCTGTGCCTGACCACAGTTAGCTATTTATTTTGGGTTTTATGGCCCAGAGCTATACAGGGCAGCCGAAGGCCATCAACTTTGACGGAGAACTCAGGTTGTTTTAAATTTTTCTGTATAGACATTGTGCATCGAACGTATGTTTCGTGGTCTCTCTGAGAATGGTTTGCTGTAATGAAAATTTGCAAAATTGCCATGCTCGGGTATATAATGCAGCAACAATTAATGCAGTTCGTGAATTTTACGTTGTAGAAGAAGAAACCGAATTTCAGCGACGGCATGTACCACTCGCAATGACGCAATCCTTTCAATGTGCAGTACGAAAACGGCCCCTCAGGCAACCCAGAAAGGCCCGTTTTGGCGGTGCCTATTTCTAACTACATCAACGAATAGAAATGTTCAAGAACAGGGCTTGCCTTCGACGTTAAAGGAGATCAGTTCGCAATAAAAGCCCCTGTTATGAACCAAAAAATTAAGAAGCGGGTTACTAGACGTAAGTTAGCTGTTCGTTTCCCAGCGTAGCTGCATCACTGTACGAATCACTTGCACATACAGCATTCAAGCGTCATTCACTGTTCTGAAACAGCATTCTGTAAAAGCTGAAAATACACCTTGTGCACGCATAACGTTGTAAAGGGCCATCAGAATTACGTCACTGCACATAGCCTTACTTAAGGTCACTTATTTCTGAAAATAGAGCCGGACCGCTGATTAAACTTTTAACAATAATCGACAGTGTGGATAAAGATTAGTGCCTAACTTACTTCGTTCGCAGTGTCTACATTTTTATTGAAGAAGAACACGTTGGAAGCCCACACAGATGGTGTGATGCTCCATGAAGGGGAGGGAGGGTTATATATTAGCCTTAGATTCTGTCTGCCCACCTGATTGGGCCCCATATCGGGGCCCAAGACTTTTAGCCTCGTGTAATATTTTTGTATGTACACCGTAATGACCGTAGTAGGAAGGTTCCGAATTGCGCGTACGAAAATTTCCCATACATTATTACATGCATTGCTTTGCTAGGGAAACCATCACGAGCTCTATAGGAAAGAATAATTGATGCGTGCTTTTACCATATAATTATTGCCGACTATGCATGGTCGTTTTTGAAACCGTTTCCGAGTGTGAGAACTGCACAGGAAAGGAACGTGAAGTGAGTTAAAGTGTAAGGTGGTCAAGCAATTAATAGGCCAAATTCTCATCGGTTGCTTCTACGAACACCAATGGCCTTTGGCTATCTGTTGTTCTTTTTGCTCTTTGCGCTCAAAGAACGCTGCCGCTACAATCTTTAACACAGGCTTGTTTCCTCCTATATCCCAGTAACTGGTATCACTTGAAGTCTGTACACGTACTTAAGTCTCAAAATGGTGTCAGTAACTTTAGATTTTACCGCGCTTTGAATTGTGCGGGAAAAAAGGATGGGGAAGAGAGCTTGTTTGAATTTCTCTCCGCGCGGATCTGTTAAATGTTATCGTTTGCAAAGAAGTGTTAATTACACCTCCTCAGGCGCCCCTGAGAGGTGCATCAGTGTATTTGTAGTGAAGAGAGTATACTGCCTTCAGCTAGCCACAGCTTTATAAAAGTGGATTTCTTACCGTGTGCGGAGGTTTGTAGCTCTTTTGAAAACAGACTTCGGCTACTCGCACAAACATTGCTTCGGCTTCTACGTTCGTCCGCTCAAAAGCACCAAGGAGAACCAGCAACATTTTGGCTGTCTTTCTCCTGAAAAAAAAAAAAAAAGAATGTCTCTCTTTTTGAAGGTGACACATATTTGACTGAGACTGAAGTGAACTAATTTCGTGCTCATTTATATGCGCGTGTGCCACATAAGCTGCAACTAAGGACAACGTTATTGGCGATGAAGGAGAATCGAACTGCGTTACTTCAATATTTAGCCCACAGCTAAGCTGCCAGGCACTTTTTCATTTCTGTGCATATGCGAAGAGAGGTCTGGGCCCGGTAAAGCTGCAGGCTACTTGTTTCAAGACTGGAAGAAACAACTGACGCTAATTTTATGCAGCTCAATGAAACATGACAGCGACATCACTGTATATAACACGAAGATTTTCTATAATCTGACGTGTTGTTGTTGCCGGGAAATTTTATAAGCGCGAATTCGTAGCTGCGCAGCATATGTATCTCCAAAATAACGAGTATCAAATACGTGTGCTTGTGTGTGTGTGTGTGTGTGTGTGTGTGTGTGTGTGTGTGTGTGTGTGTGTGTGTGTGTGTGTGTGTGTGTGTGTTTGAGGTGAACTTCTGAACAGCAACGCTTAACTATATTCGGCTGCATAGGGAGAGAGGGAGAGAGAAAAGCTTCCTTCGGCTTTGTAGCATTGGCTGCATTCCAAAAGACAGCTGTTGAGGAATATAGCTGACCGAAAGAAAATAATGCGAAGCAGAATGTTAATGCTTTTGGAGAATGGAGGACGGGGGTGGGGGGATGTTCGCGGGGCGTATAAAGAGGAAAGTATATATCATATGGCATAAGTTATTTTGCTCAAAGTATAAGGAAACATTAGAACGTCGACAGCTGTATTCGATCGTAATACATTCGAACATGATGAAAGATACTTCAACATCTGAGCTATCGAAGAGGGTTTTCAACAGTTTCTTTCTGTACTCCATTGCGAGAAGAGCAGCGTCCGTACGCGATATAGTTATAAAATATCAGCGGCATCAGATATATAAGGGGACGCCATGAAGCGGACGAATGATGCACACAGCATGCTGAACATCCATGATGCATCAAAAATTATCATCGACCTATATCACCGCCGCTCCAGACGACTGTCTGAAACCATTCAGTCGTGGACCTCCACGTGGTAGAAGGGTTCCCCGCTTTAGTGTCATAAACGACACTCGATTGATCGCAGAGTTCCGAGCGGAGTAATACGGTTTCTGGTTCCATATAGCATATATATGCTGGTGAAGGTGTAGGCTACCTCGCCACAATAATTCGATCCAACCACATAGCACCTCCTGCTTTACTTCCTCGACCAATGATTCGGTGATTACGGCTCCAAAATGACGTCTGAATCATCGAAGACTGCACCGAATGTGGAAACTCGCGCAATGTGTACAATGCAACCAGGAGAAACTGTAATGCATGTTGAAAACAACACTCGAAAACATTAGATCCGCTGGAGTGTAGCGTATTCGCATTTTTATTCGTAACCGGTCTTAATTAAGTGCCTATGACAAGGAATCCCGCGCGGCGTCTGCACAAAGCATTGCAGAACATTGCTACAAATTAGAGAAATGTCTCCTCCGCGCGAGGAGAGACCGTAGCCTTGCGCGCATCGGCGTCAACCCTGCCTCCTCCTCACACAGAGGCAACGCCCAGACGAAAAAAACTACAGAACTGCGTCAAAAATGCGACACAATATCCTGTAGTTCTGTCGTAACCATCAGACTTTTCTGTAGTTCTGTAGTTTTTCTGTAGTATATTTTTGTCTGTAGTTCTGTAGCACATTCCTGTTGTAACTATAGAAATTTCTGATGTTACTACAGATTTTTCTGTTGTCACAACAGGTTTCCCGCCAAAAACCGCTCAGAAATTCTGTCGTAACATCAGGATATTTTCTGTAGTTTTTTCCGACTGGGCGGTGACTCACCCGGCCAGAAGATGGGGGTCGTCTCGAGAACTTTCTACAGCGCTAACCAATGACGACGCGCTGCTCGGCGGGAGGCAGATAGGATGGTCAAAGAGCGAAAGTTGCGTGTATCTGCGCTCCGGCCTTGGCGCGTTATATCGGAGACGCCGCAAGCCCAGTTTACTGAGGTAGCTCCGTTAACGTCAGCCAGCCAGTGCTAAAGCCTGTGTTACTGCGAGTTAGCAAGCACTAATGCTCAGCTTTCAGAATAAACCCGCTGCAAGGCAAGCCCACTGATCTGCGACGAAGCGGCACTCGTCCACATGGCGGCCACATGGTGACTCTCAAGATGTCGGTCTGCGACAGTGTCCGGTGAACGAATTGGTGTTTGTTTGTTCGACGCTCGTGTATTGTTCAGTGTAATAAAGCTTCTGTATTTATTGAAAGCCTCTTTAGCAGCATGATTTGTATTGCCTTTCTGTGAACCTCTTGTCTGTGCATTTTAGGCGTTAGTGTGAATTCCTCTTTATCGACTTTTGCTGTGTATAAAGTGTTTTGTTCGTTAATTCTGACTCCGACCCTTACTCTGACTCGAACTGGCGAAAGCTGGACACCAAACGGCCCCTTCCTTTCTGGCACTACAGATCGCAGAATTCCGATTGAGCTTGCCACGAGAGTTGAGGGCATCTCCATTGAGACCTGAGAAGCTGCCCCATTCACTCTAAGGATGTCTGGGAGTGTGCGCACCATTAGTGGCGCATCGTAATAACATTTGATTATAATGGGTGACAATTATTATGGCATCCGTGCCAGGACGGTTGGTGCACGCCAGCTCAGGGAACGGAGAACGAATTGCAAGGGTCTATGAAAAGGTCGTAAACAAAGTAGCAGCAGAGCGAGTTAGAGGAGGTGCCGTGCGGAAGTGATTAGGCGAGGTTCGCTAAGCAGGTTTAAGGCTACACCTCAAATTTCAGACGTTTGGGATCAAAAAGCTGATTGAGGCTGGTACCCATCATTGGTTGTCTGGAGCCAAAGTACAAAAATGGGTTAGCCAGAAAGAAAAAAAGGTTAAAGAAGAGCGCGAGAGGGCTGGAAAGGAAGGCGAGGAAGAAAAAGACAGATTGGCAACGCGATTGCTTGTTCTGAAACTTGAGCTCCAACGTTCAGGGAACAGCAATAGTTCAGGTGAAGTGCATAGCCCCGGTGAATGATATAGCGGCATGGGAATAGACGCAAGAAATTTGCTTCCGAAATAAAATGAGGGAAGAGAAATCTCGATGCGTTCCTCATGCGCTTCGAACGGATCACCATAAGCACAAATTGCACAAACAATGAATATGCTACCAGCTTGAGCACACGCCTCAGTAGCGAAGCACTAAGCGTGTTTGGAAGGTTTTCTCCTGAGGATGCAAGATGAAAGCTCCCTTAAAAGATTTCAATTTACTATTGACGGGTTCCGTGAGGGGTTCAGGACTTGAAAGCCCATCGTTGGTGCAACCGCAACACAGTATGTGGCGCGCCTGTCTCTACTTTAACCGCTGGACGTAAATGTCAAAAATAGAACTCGAGTACAGCACATTTCACGAGATACTGACTAAAGAACGATTCCTGAGCAGCTGTCACCCTGGTCTCTCGATTTATTTAAAAGAAAGGAAAGCTAACATCTTGGACGAAATGGTGAATATTGCAGACCAGTATTTGGAAGCCAGGGAGGTGGTTATTTGAGCAAGAATGTAATTTATGAAAACCCTCAAATGTCCGAATTCAGGCAGGCACAAATCTGCTTAAAGTCAACCCCAAAGTGCTGCCTCTGCAGTCAAGTAGGCCGCTATGCACCTAACCGCAGCAAACTCACAGCTAACAATCCATCTGTGTGCTGGAAGTGCGGACGAAAGGACCGCAAAGTGCAGTCGTGTGTCAACGCCGAAAAGGAAACTCCCCAGGCGGCATGCGTGTAAGTTCCGTCTTTGTCGGAATGGTGCCTAGTAGAAGAGGATGCTGATGGCTTTGTTGAGCTCATGAACGGCAATGATGTCCGTGTGGTGCACAGCCTTGAGGAAAAGGACGCCGATAAGGACGCCTATCTGAAGTGCAAGGAAGTCTGTGTGGTAAACGCCGTAGTACATGCGCAGCTTGGATATGTGATTAGTCGGATGCCGGTTTCGAATAGGAAGCGAGGATACCAGCTTCCGTGCATCGGTACACATGTAGCAGTGCTCTTATACTGAAACGAAGCTTGGCTTAAAATTGCGATCTGACCGGTGAGAAAAGCCCTGTGAGGTTCATTGACGGTTCAGTTCAGCTGCTACCAGAGGCGAGATTTGATGTGCAGATGCCTTATTACAGTGGAACACTGACAGCCGTCTGCAGGGAACGCTCTATCTATGATCTGGTCTTGGGCAACATCAAGGTGACAAAATATCCCGAGGACCCAAATCAATATTTTACTTCTGCACGTTGCAGTGAGCTGAAAAGAAAAGGGGAATGTGAGGAAGGCAAAGCCCTGAGAAGCCGAAGGAAAATCTACGAAAATGTTATAATGAAACGCAAGCACCGTAGGAGGAAGCGCACAGGAAAGAGATGGCACCCGAAAAGGAGTCAGGATTGCCTAGGAAGAATTTGGCGCACAAAGTTTTCTGCTGCTCGTGGGCGCACCGTTGGGAATATTTGGCCTTCGAACAAAGGAATACCATTACTAGGAAAGCGTACCACTGCTCTGGTTCTTTTTGTGAGTGTGTGCGTTGACTCAGGTGCGTTTTATCCATCGGCGCTGCTGGTTGTAGGCGCATCTCTTGGCGCATATTGGTTATATGGTTTGGAGTGACTCCCAGTCGTGCCTAAAGGGTTGTGCAGTAGCGCGAATAGGAACAAGGATGAACCCCGGATGATAGAGTCTAGAACTAAGACAGAATTCATAACCGTCAGAAGTGTTTCATGCACTCACGGAGTAAACACGTGGGAAACGCCAACCAACGGAGGTGTGAATTACGTTTTGGACTGGAACCTACCAATGGTGAATTGTAAAAACGTGGTATACTATGTAGTGTACGCTGCGCATTTGCGCGTGTAGTGAGTCAGAGTGCAGTGACTTGTACTTGCTACATTTCTTAGTTGAGTTTGTGCGACTCTCGTCATGAGAATGCGTCATGGTGTTGCCGGTTAGTGGCATACTTTAAATGGATCTGGCGTTCAAGTGTCATGTTTATGGGCGGCATGTCACCGTGTTGTGTGGTTGAAATTGTTATTAGAGTTCGGGATGCTCAAGCTAAACATGTTGTATGTGCGTTATGTGTTCATTTGCTTCGTGAAGTTTGTGAGCGTATATATGTGCGCGCGATATTCGTGTGTTTGAGAATATTGTGATACAATATTTTTTAAGGGAGGGGTATTGTCAAGAACTCGGCGCACGTTTTTATTATGTCAGCGCGGCGCGAAAAAAGCCCACAGGCGTCTGCGTAGAACATCTAGCACCATTGCAGAAACGTTTCTCCCCGCGAGAGACCATAGCTTTGCGCGCTTCGGCGTCAACCCCGCCTCGTCCTCATTTGACGGCGACGGTGACTCACCTGGTCGGAAAATGCGGGTCGTCTCAAGAAGTTTCTACAAGACTTAACCAATGACGACGCGTGGCTCGGCGGCAGGAAGAGAGGACGGTTAAAGAGCGAAAGTTGCCTGTATGTGCGCGCTGGCCTTGACACTTGGTAACAGACAGACGAGGCGTGCCCTATTTATTGGGGTCACGCAGCTTATGCCAGCCAGCAGGGGCTAAAGCCAGTGTTACTGCGAGTTAGCAAGTACTATTGCTCGGCTCCCCTGATAAACCCGCGACTAGGCAAATGCACTGATCTGCGAGGGAGCAGTGCTCGCGTCTACATGGCGGCCACATCGTGAATCTCCAGATGTCGGGCTGCTACAGTGTCCGGTGAATAAATTGGTGTTTGTTTGACACTCTCATGCTTTGCTCAGTGATGCAAAGCCTCTGTGTTTATTGAAAGCCTCTTTAGTTGCATGCTTCGTATTGCCTTTCTGTGAATCTCTTGCCTGTGTATTGACATAAAATCAGTTTCAGCTGGAGTTCTACACGCAAGTGTACTGAGACGGCTACTTTTATCATTTACTTAAATGACATCGTTCTCATAGACCCGCGACTAACTTTCGTAATGTATATTGACGACACGAGCCTATTCTTTACCTCTAGCAGCACAGTCGAGTTGTCCGAAGAAGCAAACAGATCTTTAAAAACCTCGTCGATGAGAAATTCGTGAACTATGAGCATAAACAAAAGAAAAGCCGTTCTTTTCATACCAAGAAATACATTAGTGTGCGATACTAACCTTTTACTTAAAATTGAATAAGCGCATTTAGAAATTGTCAATGTTGTAAAAAGTGTCGGAGTATATTTTGAAAAACATTTACCTTGGCTATTATCTTTATATTTCTTTTTTGGTAAACAGTGTCTCGTTCATTATCTCCTCGAGTGAAATGATTTTGTTAAGTTGTTGCCAATGAATAAACTATGTACCAATACTTGAACCCTTGTACAGAGGCGCAGGCACGAGATCACGCTCCAATGCGAACTTTTTGTCTGCGCCCCTAACATCCGGAAAACGTAAATGGGGATTTGAATTTGAATTAAAATAGTATATAATTGGCCAGTATGACACTGACCGCCGTTTACAAAGTAATAGGCTACATTTCTCTCAGACACAATTCTCTCTTTGTTGCTTCATGCCAATGGGGCCGATGGATGGATGGATAAATGGACGGACGGATGGATGAATGGACGGATGAATGGATTGAAGAGTGTCCCATTTGAAAACAGGGTGGTGGAAGTTTTTACCATGTACGGCTTTTTTCTTATATATATTGTCACGAAGACAGGGATTCATGGGAATCGACAATAGGGGCAGCGACGCACAGTCAAGACAGGGGTTCACGGGAAACGGTAACACAGAGACACAGGCTCAAGAGTCCACAGTCCTATACTGCGTTTCATACATCAAGTGCAACACTGCCAAAGTTATAGCTCTTGTTTGAGCTCTCCGCATCCGCGATGAAAAATAGTGCCTGCTCTTGACGAGAGGAAATAATAGTTATTTTGTTTGCAAGCTTAATACATCTTACATTTGCCATCAACTTCATAAAGAGCACATTTTTTAGGGAGAAAGGATCGGATTCGGTGAATTTGTATGTTTTGTTATGTCGTTTTCGTTCGTGGCGTTTTTTCGCTGCCCCACAACCTTGCCGCCTGTGCTACTAGATGGCGCCGGCTGTGCCCTCCTCGCTGCGCATCTCTTTGTGAGAAAATGGTTCTTCGGTGCGCATTCTTTATACAAAATCCGCACTACGAAGATGTCTAGGCATGCGAAGCATGTTATTGCAAACGTGTATGCTTGGAATAGAGCCCGTTTCCGCAGGAACCACTCGGCCACAAAACGAGCGCGCAGTGATGCGCCTCCTTTTTTTTTTTCTTGCGGACTACTTGCGTAGCTTTCGGTGCGTTGTACCTGATGTATGAAACGTAGTATAGCTACCCGAAGCGCGCGAGAGTCTACAACTTCTTCGTCTTTCAAGCGCTACCTCAAACCATCAGGTGGCAATAGTAATATTTTTATAGATTGGTCGACTATATTTGTTTATTTCAGTTACCTAATTTTATTTCTACATTTCTACCTTTATGCCACATGATTGTTTTTATCGGCAACGAATCTTCCAATCGCTTTTTCCTAACTTTCACTGCAGATTCATTCACAAGATTACTGATATTTCTAAACCCTTTGTGAGCACGCACAGAAAGCGCCCTCGTTTCCCCGTTTACCACAAACTAAACCCTATAGTAAGAGTGACTGTCCGATGGCGCTGCTTAATAAAAGCAAAACGTGATGCAATAGTTAGAAGTCCCTAAGCAAGTTTTGCGTTTGACCATGAGTTTCAATAACGACCAGAGTATACATATGCTCAACTCATTGTCCATGCACGTAAGCGTCTGTGTTTTACTTACTGTAGGCAATGCGCCGCCGTCACCACATGGCGGTCCGATATAAGTGCACCGGAGCATATGTGCTTAGAGAACACTTCGTTAGTGAAGACACCAGCGTGCCATGGCCAGCTTCCCGGAACGGCCTCTTTCCCGCCAAAAATGCGGTCATCCTCGTCCAAATCAGGTGCAATGGGTGTCTTGCCGCAGTTCGTGCCATCTGTACCTGCGTGGGTTAGGTGAACACAAAGTTCTGTTGAAGACGAGCAGCGCAGCAATTGATTCCGACCACCTAGCTGCGTTGGCAGGAGCTGTGGGTCAAGTAGTTCTTCAAAGTGCTTTTTATGTGCAGCTTAGGCACAAGTTTACAAAGACTTCCCTTGCTAACTTTCATTTGTATGAACAGCTTGGTTTCTCTATGAAACGGGGTGCTCCAGAGAAAGTGCCAAGTATTACTGGAAAACATGCACTCATACACTCACCACCAGCGACCAAGAATCTTCGATCTTCTTTACGTGGTCGCTCTGATTGGCTAAGCTGTGTCGTGAGGTCACAACCGTATGGCGTCACGCGGGTAATCAAACTCAGTCCAGTATAAGCCTCCTGCGCTCCAACTTGGATCGCTAGAAGTGGCGCCACTTGTTAAGCACGGCCCAGGTTTCCAGCGCTCTTAAAGCGTCCCGAGCTACGCGCATCCCGTTAGCCAGCATTTTTTCAATTGGGTTAATCGGAAACGGGATTTGATAAAGGTTGTGCAGATTAGTGTTGGGCGTACGGTTGCAGCAATGCTATAGAATGCTGATGGGTAAGCCGAGAAAATCAACCGGAATTAAGCTTATTTCAGAGACGAGGCGAAATGCACGCTCCTGGGTAGAAAGCGCGTTAGAAGGAACTCTTTTTTGAAGCAAAATCTTTATTATGCCATGTAAAGCCAAGTTCGGCGTGCGGGCAGGAGCCGCTACTGCGCATGCGCCGTAACCATGCGCCGTTCCACAGGTGTTCCGCGGCTGCGCTCGGTAAGAAGAGGAGGAAGAGAGAAGCAGGCACTTCAGCTGATGCACGAAGCGTCGCAGAGAGCTGTCCGAATGGAGAAGGAAAGCGTCTGCCTAATCGCATGCTCCCGACATAAAAGTGGGTTCTGCCTAGAATACCGGTGACATTTGATGCGTTCAACGAAACGCTCGTTATGTTCGATGCAACGCTAGGCTGCCCGCAGACAAAGCTTTGCTCCACATTCGGTTCAGCAGCGTTGGACCCTTCTAATGTTTTGTTTGGCTTCGACGTCCTCTGAGCCGCCCGCGCACGTGACAAACACATGCACCACGGGTGTGCCGCTAAATAAAGCGAAAGCGACACGCTTTTCCGTCTGTAGAAAGCGCATTTTTAGGACGTTGCTTTGAGCTCAGATCTTCGTCCACGCGCGAGCATTTCTTCTCGTGGTTTTATGTTTTTTGCTGTAATTTGGCATCCTAACAATAAGACACTTTGAGTTTAGGGAGGTAAACAAATGTTAAACTATCGATAATGACGATCGCCGAGTTCACCTCGGCATCGACGGTTAATGGAAGGACGCTTAAAAAAAACGTCTTCCGCGGGGCGGCTAGAGCATAGGCTTTATCTGGATATGTGCCTTGAGGCAGAGGCACGCTTCTTTGGCGTGGCTGCTCTGCGGTTGTTTTCATTTTTCGCTCGCTGGGTCGAAACGATCCTGTCGTGTTTGATACCTGTGATGGCATAGAGCCCGTAAAAAATGCAGGCAGGGCTTAGCAAGGCCCTTAGCCTGTGCATTTTTTTGTGGATTTCAGACCAGATAATGTTGAGGCGCATTTAAAAATAATTTCTTGGCGCACGGTCGCAAATTGTGCGAGCCCAAACAAGACAATGAAGTGCACAAAATAGCTTACAGTGCACCGGGGTCAACAGACATTTCAGGGAAATGTGCTGCCCCGATGGAACCATGTCGTGCACGACGTAGAGTTGATATGTTTTATTGTCTTTCGAATCTTTCATCCACCGCATAGGTAATACGGTTTTGTTACGTGTAGTTGTCCGCAAAACCCGCGAATAATGACGGATGCAAACTGCACCTGCTAGGTGAGAGGGTGCAAAAACGCAACAGAACTGACGGCATTTGCTAAAGACCACACGCACGAGTCTTGCATTACCTTCCGTGTGCGTGGCGCAGGAATTCATGTCGGCGGCTCCTGCTACACATGAAGTCTAGCACGTCGCACACATAATTCCCAGTGCAAAGGTTGTTCGCGCGCAAGATGCAACATATTTTAAATGATCCTCAACCTTTTTAATTCGGCGAAACCGCCAAATAACCCGCTCTGTTCGTTCCGCACCACTATACCGCGAAGCATCCACAGCAGCCGGTAATCAGCGCGGGCAGATAGTAGCCACTGGAAAGTTCGCGAACTGGTCTGGTGGTGAAGCTAACTGTTCAAAATCTTTGGCCTCACCGTACCAGTGCACGACTCCCATAACAACTTAAAATTCGATTTTTAGCAGAGAGAATGATGGCGTTTATGGTTAACATGACTTTTTGCAGCGCTTTCACAATAAAAAAAGAAAGAAAATATTGGAGCTGATTAGAACCGGTCAGGTTCAAGACCGGGTAAAGCGCTTCAGTAGCTGAGAGTCTTAACTACGACAGGTCTTAACTTCGTTATAACGAGGTTAACGTATGATTAAACCTCTGCCATTGGTCCCATATGGTGCCACAAGTTAAACCTATGACCTCCGCTTTCAAGCGTGCCGTTTCATCGGAGTTAATCGCAGAGGTCACAGCTAAACCTCCACCATTTTACACGGCGGCTACCAGATGGCGGTACATGTACAGATGACACTGCGGCGCGTCAGGCTAATGAATAGCCATTACACAGAGGTAGAATAAGCAGGACGGAAAAACATCCATTGTAATAAAATCAGCGCGAGCAGGAAGACACAAGACAAGATATAAGGAAGCTACAGGACAAGTGCTGACTCACAACTATGCCTCAGCGTTTACTCCAAGGCCCAGACAAAAAAAAAAGGATGAAAACAAAGCTTTAGCGTGAAACATCTTCTCACAAATGCTGCGCTGATTAGTTTTACACGAACAAAGGAACTGGACAAACGCTGAGGTTAAGCGCAACTGACCTTAACCTTAACGCTTAACCTCAGCGTTTGTCCAGTTCCTTTGCTCGTTAAGGTCAGTTGCGCTTAACCTCAGCGTTTGTCCAGTTCCTTCGTTAGTTTAAAACTAATCAGCGCAGCATTTGTGAGAAGATGTTCCGACTAGCTCAATCTCAAGACCTGTGTGAAACATCCCTGGGTTCATCCGCTGGTCGAAGCAGGTTTTATTTCAAGGGACATTAAGTGAGTCAGCAAGGCTTCTCTTTTTCTTTCAAGCAAAGAGATTTCTTTTTTGAGTTACTTTTTGTATAGCAGATGAACCCAGGGGCGTTTCACGCAAAAGCTTCGTGTTCGTCACATTTGTTTTTGTCTGGGCCTTGGAGTAAAAGCTGAGGCCGAGTTTTGAGTCAGCGCTTGTCCTGTAGCTTCCTTATATCTTGTGCTGCGTCTTCCTGTTCACGCTGTTTTTATTGGCAATGGATGTTTACCAACTCGCCCAACAAAGTATCGTAGTAAGAAGAAAAAAAAACCCCGTACTTTCGGACTATATTCAGGTATCTATTTGAGCTTCACTTCAGCTAAATTCATTACAGTTCGTTAGTGTTAGCCTAATAGATCGCCATGCTAGCTAACAAACATACTCCTCAGGTGAGCATCTTGGACAGTCGCAGATAGCCGTAGTTTACGAACGGTTTAAAAAGTCTAAAAGAAAAAAAAAGTGCCCTATTTTAGCGCAAGAAAAAAAGAAACATCAGTAGAGTTAGTTGTTGGGCTAGTTGGTATTCTAGATTTAAGGACACAGTTTTCAGCGCAAAGGCAAGCGGCCAAAGGAAAGAAGAAGAAGGAAGACTTGAGGGACGAACACAGCGCTGTGTTCGTCCCTATAGTTTTCTTTCTTCTTTCCTTTGTCCTTAAAAAAAAAAACACTTGCCGCTTTACTGCAGGATGAGCAGTGTGTGTTTTTAATATCTTGTTATCCATTATATTTCACCTAGACACAAAATATCATGCACAAGGTCAAGTATAAACCACAGCACTGCTTGTTCTTTAAATTTTCTCGATCGCTTGGAAGAACCAGTATGTTTACCGACTCATTTTTCTACACTTTCCCGGACGAGTAGAAGGGCCTTTCTCACGTCATTGCTGTCTCCGCCTAACCGTAGACTTTTTCGACAACAGCGGATTCTCATACGCAAGCCTAGTAGCCAGTGTCTGCGTGTAATCCTACCCCTTATATAATACCTTAAAATGGGCCTATAATCAAGCAAAAGCGAAACGTCATAAGAGCACTATCAGCTAAGCGCATACTGTAAGATAATAAGGTGGGGACACCGTAGCTTACCGTAGCTAGCACAGGACCTGGTTAATTGGAGTAACATGGGAGAGGCCTTTGTCCAGCAGTAGGTATAATCCGGCTGCTGCCGCTGATGATGGGATGATGATCACTATAGCTTCGGGCATTACGCGATTAAATCCTTGAGTGTCTTTTGGTGCCATGAGACGACTGTTCCCCAGGCCGCCCCTATGTGAAAGCGGCAAGGCACTAACTTCCGCCTGGCGTTTTCTTTTTTTTTTTTTTGTATTTTAGCCCCGTCACCTGTCACCGAACTTTTAATACGTCATTGCGCACCTGAATATTGTAAAAGAAAACGAAAAATACGTTTACCGCAACCATATTGCGCATTTGCCTTGGCCATGCGCCGACACACGAGTGCAGCGCGGTACCGACTGGCTTTTATGACAATGGGATGATTTATGCATCTTTTTTATCCTGCCGATAAGGTCCCCAATTTCAGATTATGGCTAAACCTACAAACAGAGATCCGCATGAAGGTCTCTACGGCATCATTCCTGGCCGCTGTCGCACAAAGCAAACAATGTACTTCGCGTGTTCGGCTCGACCTACTTATCTTACACCTTGCTGCAACTGTTAAGAGTTTCAACGCTTTTGGCGGTGGCTATTGCATACAGGACTGATGCACAGTTCATTGTCTATCTTTATTAACCTAGTTTCGTTTTCTTGTTTTAATTGATGACCTCGTTCCCTAACGTGGCCTCTACTGCTGCATACAATGCCATCAGCTCAGAGGCATGCCACTGTACCCGAGACTTCGCTCTCCAGCAAAGGCAGACGACAAAAGCCGTAATGGACGCTTTAAGCCAGACTGCGGTGCAGAAGCAGTGTCGGTCTCTAGCTATACATCACATAATATGCGGCATTTGTGTGCGATCTGGGGTAGTTTACTAGGAGCGGAAGTCGTACACGGGAATCTTTTTCCGCAAATCATATTTCGACAATCTGGCACATATTACTCCTGCTGCCCTAATAAAAATGAGCCATGGACAAACCTTAAAATTGTCTTGTAATGTAGTGTTAGTGAAACGAGAGTAATTTACCACGAAGGTACGCAGGCCTCTTTCTTCTTTTATTGACGTCGTTTCTTTTTTTCTTTTTCGGCATTAACTATTTACCGTGACCTTTTGAAAAGCTGTTGTAAAAAATAAATACCATAGACGGTAAATATTCTGACAACATTGCGTATTCAAAGCAGAAAACGTGTATCTTAGTCACACATAATATCATTTTATTCGTTTATGCTTTTATTTTAAAAGCGCTACTTTTCATCGCTCAGCTCTTGTTTTTATGAACTTGCTGTATCAAATGCCAACGTTTACTGCTTAGAGACCAAAATATTTTATTTCGGCGTTCGAAAATTCATTTAGGACATGGTACTTACATCGCCTTGTTGAATGGTTAAGTTCATTCATTGACATAATGAAAGAGTGGTTATGTATTTACGGCCTTAACATGGTAGATTTTTTCTTCTGACAAAAGCGAATACTGTTAATAATATTGTGGGGAAATGGGAAGTGAGCAGAAAAGTGTATCTGTATTGGCTCAAATAATAGAGCAATTGGGATTGCAAGCATTGAGGAATACACTGAAATTGTTTTATTTCCTTTCTTTTTGCTGGCGCTACTGGAAATAATTTGTCTGGGCATCATTTCACACTGTTAGTTAATATTTCGCGCCCATCATAGTTCCATAGTAGCTTCGTTAAGGTTATTAGCTTCGCAATATTGCGCTTCCTGTTGTGAAT
The DNA here is from genome assembly GCF_055883805.1 of Amblyomma maculatum. Taxonomy (NCBI): domain Eukaryota; kingdom Metazoa; phylum Arthropoda; class Arachnida; order Ixodida; family Ixodidae; genus Amblyomma; species Amblyomma maculatum. The sequence goes on from NC_139346.1 coordinate 40,031,425, forward strand.
CCTTCACCATACGCCTCCTGAGATACTTTATCTTTGCGCATCATATATTGCATGAGAAATATTTGCCTTCTGGCTATTTTCTTCTTTTCTATTAGTTTATACTGAGTGCGCTGTGTTGTGAGCATGCTATTTTCTGCCGGGTCTTAATGCACGCTATTATTCGCCATGATGTAGCAGCGTGAAGACGATGCGTTAAGACAAAGGCCAAATCGCACAGCACTAATATCCTCCCTATCTATGACAACTAACCTTTTTCGTATTAATACAGGGAGGATCCCGTTCAATTTCAGGTTTTCGAGCCTTCATGACTTAATCTTTTATGTAAAATCACATGCTTGTAGGAATCCGTGAAGGGGGAGTCAATTTCGTTTAGGAATTTATTATCCGTCTCTATCCAATCAGGCGTAGTCATACCAATACAAAGGAAATATTTATAGCCATGTGACGATGCTTGGATGAATGATAAAGAGTTATTGTTTTTTTTTTTTGTCAAAGCTACTTAATCTTGGAAGATTCCTTGAAGCAGAACACCAAACACAATTTATATTTATTGTGCTGAATAACTGTGAATAATGTGAGTCTAAAGTGTTTGTGCGAAAGTTGTAAACTTTTCTGGGCTGCCATAAAGTTGCGCATGGTTACATATTGAATGACAGCTCACATATAATAACAATTATGTAAATTAATCACTTTATTTCGTCACCCAGTAGCGGATATACCTATATTTAAAGTTCGCTTTTGCATCAAATATGACTAGAATCAGGAGGGTAACCACAGATGTAAAAGGGCGATGGATGAAACAGTCGTCTAGATTCTCGCGCCCTTATTGCTCTTCCTCACAAAACTTGAAAAGTACATTCATATTCGCTTTCATTTTCCGTATGGTCTGTGGCGGGAAATGTTCTGGACCAAAGGAGCTGCCTACCAACTGCTGCAGTTTGCCTACAACGCCGAATTTAATGCCACTTTCTTTCATTTTTTTTTCTGGGCTTCATCGTTCTTGGCATCCAGCAACTCGAAAACCAACATTCTGTTTATTTCTTTGCGGCATCCGAGATATATGTCCGCTTGTCAGGTTCTTAAATTCAGATTGGTTATTTTAAATTTAAAGGCACCAAAACCATGCGTACACACACGAGAAAAAAAAAAAAAAAAACAGGACAGAGCACCTCCTTTCTCTTGTGTGCGTATGTGTGATTTTGGCGCCTTTACATTTAAAAATAGACCAGCTACCAACTAGCCCAACAAGAAGTTCTCTTAATCTAAATAGTTACATTTGGCATTTCTGCATCGCAGTGTCATATAAGTTCTTTCCAGCCTATTGATTCTTAGTTTGCAGCTTTGGCAGCACATATGTTAATAGAGATGTGCAAATAACTGCTGCATTTAACTGCGCTGCGTTTAGTTAGTTTCGAGTAGACTTCATATATAGTGGCAGGAGAAAAAAATTTATTTCTAGCCAGAAATAAGCTAAAAAGAACGAAACACCGGTGATGTTTGAGTGGATTCTTGCGTTGCCTCTTTGTTACCGAACGAAAATCGAGCGTGGAGATAAAACACGCGTAGGCAATCAGCCTATGGTTCGAGCCTGTGTACAGCCTGCTCATTTGCCCTGTTTTGTTTTTTTCCGCGACTAATGAGGTTTCTAGCTGACATAAAACAGTTTCCTGCTGCTAACGTAAATCACGCCTAACTCGATTTTGTGGGCCCTAGAGGCAATCGTTTTTGGCCAATTGGTGGTGATATGGGTGGTGGAAAACAATAGGATATTGAAAACAATGGGTGATGATATGTGGAAAGTTCTCCGCTACACCCGCGAGATCTGTTGACACCGCCACACTAACTTATATTGTTACCGCTTTGTATACTTCGGATATAGCAATGAACAGCCTTGGCACCATTAGTTTTTTTCCTGTTTCAAATAAAATTCATATAACAACGTTGTGATTGTATATTTTCGGCTGAAATAATTGAATTTGCTCACTGAGCGCCAAAAGTAATGTAATATAAGAAACAAAGCCTCGCCTCGTCTCTGCCAATCAAACGACACCAAGACGCCCTAAGAATGATAGAACAAAGAAAGTCCCTGCGGGACTTCATTTGTGCTAAACATTTTCACTCGGCTTCTTGCCGCACTTGAGCCAAGCCTTGCAGCGAAATGCGAAGATTGTCGTGAAAGAGCTAGCTGATTAGGCGTTATGCGTGTTAGTAAGTGAAATGTGTAAGTCACATGCTCTTAAAATTTTCTATTTTCTCATGGTTTCTTTGTTCTTCGACATAACCTTATTATAACTATTCTCGGTTATATCTGTCATATTTTTATTCCATTTAAACATTTTTATAATTGAACTTGTCCGTATATACAAACATTTGATAGCTTAGAGTGCCCGTCAATGCGCCACGGTTTACAGGCCAAGCAGGTTAGAAAGCAGCAATCTTCGCAGATGGGAAAGTTCTTGACGGAGGCGTCTGATGGAGGCATGCTGTACGTTCTCGACCGTTACATTTTGTACTGGTCATTCCGGAATTAACCACTGAAGAAAAATGCCTGACTTGCTGAAATTCACGCTAAATTGAGCGGAAAACGTTCATTTTGTCTTATGGTACAATTATTACTCTTTTTGCCCTTCTAAGATTTGCAGTTACGGTTGGTTTTGTTATGCTTGCACGGTTTAGCAACGCAAAGCAGTACCTGCTACGAGAGACGTCGTTGTGAAGCGCTGCAAAGATGTTGACCAGCTTCCGTGGTTTATCGTGCATTGATATGGCTAACCACAAAGACGCCTGGTGTTTGATTTACATCCAAGCACGTTCGGCGTCACACGGACCGAACCTGTCATAGTGATAAGCAGTCCATGGCGAGAGGAGCAGAGACATTCACGAAACTAACTAAAACGCCAAGGCTTGCTTACAACACGCGCGTAGAAAAAGTCGATTGAGCCACACGGAAGGACTAGGAGAAGTAATTGGCTGGTACATATAAAACTTCTCCCCGTCTCAGATATCGGATATATTAGCCTAATCTCCGGCGTACCCATCCTATGAAAGGTATTATCACAGTATATTTCGTTTGTTTTCTTTTTTGTAGCCACGTATCATAAATCTCGTGTCTTGAAGTAATCTCCTGAGGTTTCAAGGAAAAAAAAAAGGGAAGAAGCGAAATATTCAAACGTCATTGGCAAATGCGAATATGTTTATTCGTGTCATCGCTTTGAATACAGAAGGTCGCTAACCTCTTTGTAATTTTAGACTATTTCTAAAAGTGTACTTCGTTCCTCCTTTTTTGTTTGAAGCCAACTTTGAGCCATCACATTCACGAGTTTTAAAAGCTTAAAGTAATGGGTGCCCGTATTCTCCGCATTCCGCCTTTCTAAATCAGATGTGGTACGTGCAGTAACGGCTAATTTTCTTTATATTCTACATCCATATTTATATAAAAACAATTCCGCTTTACTGTTAGAGAGGTCATCTTATGCCTTTATATTTTCGTCCGCTAATCCTCTCACTGGCGAGGCCATCGAAAAAGCGCTGATGTAGTGCAGCCTGGAGACTATCGGCTCGTTCAGGCATCCAAATCTGTAGCCCTCTCTTGGTAGGATTGATTATATTATTCTGCTAGCCTTATATTAGAGACAAGTGTTTTATTCTCGTAAATATGCGTTCTCCACCAATATTGTGCAGTCCACTGCAGACGCAAGATGTTCATGTCTCGATTACACGTATCCTTTTGAATTGTTATACCCTTATGCCCAGCAGGTTCTTTATGTGTCAACCACGGGCATCATGTGTCAATGCTTTATGTGTTCCTAAGTCGATATCGCATGTCTAATGGTTTTTCTTTTTACCTGTGCCGTTTTTAGAAACGAAATTATTTCTCGGCCAGAGCGAGCCTATACATACTGTTCTCAGCGTTGACATGGTTCATGCGCTATGTCACTGGTAACAAGCGAAACTAAATTTTTGATCTTGGTGCAACCCACACAATCTTCATTTTTTTTTTGAAAGTGTAAGTTTATAAAGAGCTGCAGACTTCATGGCAAATGGAAAAAAATCTGAAGCCCTGAAATGATTTGTTGCAGAAATTTTGAGGTACGCGATGTACAGATAATTTTGCCAAGCGACTAGCACGCTACGTTCACAAGTGGAGAAAAAGAATAAGACAACGAAAATAGTAGAACCACTTACGGACATCAAATGCTAGAGAAACCGTCTTCAGCAGAAAAACCAGTAGCCATAGTCGTTTCATGATGACAATCGCGAGACACTGAGCACAGTACAGAGTTTCCGAAGTAAGGAATGGGAAGCTCTACAAATGGTTTTATGGCCAACGTATGACCTCTGCTATCTGGCGATAAGATGAAGCACAGGGCGCGTTCACGTCATCGCATTGCCGCACCTAGGCAGATGACGTGCGGCCTCAGCTCCACCGGGTGGTTCCCTTCCCATACGGTGGCAGTGTGCTGTATTCAGCTTTTGGGTTTTGAGGGGGAATGTTATCGGTGCTCAAACATGTAGAAGAGGTCACGCGAACAGGTAAAGCTGCTGTTAATTTCTCCGGGTATTCTCAGCTACTGTGAGAAAAAGCACGTACTGAGAAATCCACGTGGCTTTAATGTTGATTGTGACTACATAAGCCTACTGACAAAAGCAGGAACGTTTTCATCAATCCATATTGCTGACATGCCGACGAAACCTATTTAAAAACTGGACCCCTAGATTTGACACGTAACCCATTATGGGGAAAGTGGCACGCTGAACGGGTGATAACTTTGAGGTTTTAATTTCGTTAATGAATGCAACCTAAGTGTGAAACTTGCGGCATAAATGTCGCATTAAAAGATTCCTGACACGAACGGAATGGCCACAATAGCGGAGAATCGGGCCAGTTGTTTCTTACATTCCGACAAATAGCTGAAAAGCGAAGACAAAAGATAGAGGAGACAGTTTGAGCTCTATTCTGTCTGCTGTGTCTGTCGTCATTGCTCTTTTTAGTGCCATGTTGTATAAGGTCGAGGGGAAAGACGTAGGTAAAGAGCTTAAGCATATTGTAGGTATCTCGTTAGTAAAACATCTTGTAAAATCAACTACCCGAGTAATGCATAAATTCATTTTACTAATAGAACACCGACTTACCGCCCGCGTTTACTGTACATATATTTCAATATTCTGGCCTTAAGTAAATGCTTAATTGACCTACCACTGTTATTGCCGAATAATTCCATATGTACTGATTACCTACTTCAGGTGCCTTGAAATATGTTCCTGCTTGCTGTTTATAGAAACTCAAGGTAAAGGCGCATCGATCGAAATTAATGATGTTGCATGGCGAAAGAAAACAAAGTCTACAGCATATTGGTGCAAAAGATATGAATTTATATTGACGTAGAAATGATGGTGGGGAGCCCGAGTAACTAAAAGTTTTGTCCTGAGTTGGTGACGTTATGGTGAAGCAGATATGGCCAGGCCGGGAAATTTCGGCGACCACAGCTGCCTCATCACGTGATCGTGCACACTTGCGCCTTGCGATTATATGTTTTGGAACGCAGGTAAGGGTGTATGAAGGTGTGCACGAAGCTTGCCACTCGTGTGAAGACCATCGGAAACGCTGTGTCCCCGCAGGTGAAGGGGCCGCCGGAAAGGATTCCCTCCAGAAACCACTGGCCAGCCACGTCCTGCATTGCTGGTGCGCCGCTGTCGCCCTGAAATAGAAACGATGTGGCGTTTATAAGAGTACACGTAACAGGGTTGAAAGGATGCTGGAGGCAACAAATGAAAAACCATATGGAAGGTGACTGCCGACGTTTAACTATTCCATTCTTGGTTTAATCGCTTTGAAAACAAAATTTTTGACCTAGTCTTTAGTGACCTTCTACTTTAGCGGTATGGAGAGGCTCTTGGCTGCTCGGCAAAAGAAAACAAACGCACATTTTGGCTTTAGTAGAACGCCAGCTTAGGTTATTGCGTTTCTTGTGAGACTAATTGAAGTGAAACATACCACATGGGAAGAGACGGCCACGTGCCCCTATACGGTGATTCTAATATTAATGTGCATTGAATTCTAACGGTATCATCACGGAAAAGGGCTCCGACTTGCGGCATGTGTAGCGCGGAATATGATGATGCGGACATAGGCTATCTCCTTGAAGTTTAGGCAGGACGTTAATGGACGTGATTTTGCCGGTGTTCTTTCGGGCCCGAGGTTATGTTTTATATGTGCAATATAGCGAACATAACAAGCGTTCACTCGCGCAATCTAAGCGGGGGGTCCAAAAATCAGATGACTGCTCTTATTGACACACGTTTACAAAACAATGGTGGCAATGAGACCAGTCCACTGAAATAGCACGACCAAAAGAGTGCAATATTAGAAGCGCCCTCCATACCGCTTGGTTAATTTTTGACCACACGGCAGGCTACCGCTGTACTTTTTAAGCAAAGATGAAGTTTTATATAGCGAAATAACTATGCGTAACTACGGTTGTAAAAGAAATGACTGCGTCCAGTTTCCAGCAGCAGCAATGGCGTTCGAATGACACCTAGTTTTGTGGGCAGTGTACGCTATCGTAGAAGGCGCGACATAGAGCGAGGTTAGACAAATTCACCCAAAGGAAACAGGTTAAACTTGATTATGTGGGCGTCTGCCCTCCGTCTTTGGTGTTTATAACGCACAAAATTCTGTTTGTGATTGCGCAGGGTGAGCCTGTATGAGAAAACAATGTTTGCGTCTCTATTTTTTGCATTGATGCTTACGGGGCATATTACTACTCGTAGTCTCGCTCCAATGAGCAGAATTCCTTCGATAAGAAAATCCCAAATGTTTTATTCACATTGTTTATTCTCAGCCAGTCAGAAATGAAAGGATTCTATACCCGGTCGTTTAAACGATGATTACTTACTAATAAGGGGTAGATGGAAGTTTCGACAAATTCGAACTCGTCATGCTGGAAGAAATCTTGCACATTAACCTAGTTCGTAAGCTATAGGTATGAACTGGGTAGCTCCATCGTTTCCCGGAAGGTATGCACATAAAATCTTAGAAAACAGATTAACTCAGAGTGGTTATACCCCTCTTGGTTAACACTCGCTCCATGGAAGAAGGAAAACTCTAAGAAAAGAGGACGAGAAATGACAGTTATGAGAAACAGGATAGGAAAGTAAAAGATGAAGGGCAGGATAGGAAGAAGCGACTGCCGATTTCCCGCTGTAGGGTGAGCCCGAAGTCAATGGAATGTGGGTATTAGTACATGAGATGGGGCTTAAAGCTCCAAACACTCGTCATCTGCTCAACCACCAGGATTTGTTTTTCCCACACATAGCGATGCCACGCACAGCTAAACGTAGGTGCTCGGGGTCCGGTGTTGTCGTACAGCCAATCAAATTCCTGCTTTAGCAAATGACACCTGCGGGCACATATTCTCTAGGGTTAGAGAAAGAACACTGTTGACACTTGCATAATTCTCCTATGTTGCGCCGGCCGGTGAAGACATCGTGTGAAGAGCAGCGCAAACACAAACACACTATTGGCCTCGAGATCGAGCAGAGTCGCCACCTAGCGGAATAGCGGCGAAACTTGCCTAGTGTGGACGCTTGTTTGCGTCGCGTGCCAGCCTGCAGTGACTTACGTGCGTGCGTGCGGCGTGCACAAGAGTGCTTTTTGTTTGTTTGACAGTTCTTGTGCACTTTTGCTTATATATCTGCCTATTGCAAAAGAAATATGAGCAGGCTATTACCCCACGCTCTATAAAAAATATATATGTACTTGTCCATATCGAGTATGTCACGCTGGAAAGGACATATCATCAGTCGCAGTCTTCGGCGCTTGAGATTCTTTGACAAGCGGTGCTGTAGTTAGGCGCCGTCTCAAAGCAAAAAAGGTTGCTGCCGTCAATGCAACTTAATGCAAACGCTCAAAAGTCGTATACACTCGTTTCTGTTTGGAATACCGCAATTACTGAAACATGCGAGCGCACACTGCTGCATAGCAAAATCCGCTTTGAACAAGTCACTCTGTGTTTCTATACAGCCATGATAGAGTTCTCTGAGTTTATTATTATTATTATTAATTTTTTTTTTTGCTGTTAAACCTTTTTCGCGGTGTCTCAGTGGTAGGGCGCTCAACTGCTGATTTCGAGAACGGGGGGTTCGATCCAGGCCGTTTCGAACGCCCCTCATCGGCTGCGGGATTTTACTGCACATTAAGCAATCCCACGTGGTAAACGACACCGAGGCCCACCCCTACATCATCCGTCATATAGTCGATGTCACGTGGCGCTTTAAACCCACAAATGCATTCCATTTCGTTTTTTTTTTTCTGTTGAAGGACTTTGCGCATCCGTAACAGTGGTAATGAGCACATTTCGCTTTAGAAAAAGGCTTCAACTTTTGAGAAACAAATCTTCGTAGTACCTATTACACTAAATATTACATAATACACATAATGTACACTGGTAGCCCATTAGAATCATTAGAACCCGTTTTCGACTGTGCTGTATTTCGAGCAAACTGGTTGCTTCTGACAAGGGGAGTAAAATAGCTTCATACGGGCTTAACCATCGGTGTTTAGTCTGAGAATAAATACATATTTATAGTCACACGATAAGATGAACTTCATTTCTTTCAGGCGCAGTTTTATATCCGCCGCCTATTTTGAAAGTAAATGGCAGAACCCCTCCCCCCCTCCCCAGTCATTGCTCAAAAATAATTACACTGATAGAGAAATCTTCAGCCTTCAAATTTCTTTGCCAGAACATGACAGCGACCAAGCGCAGTTTTTACGATGTCTTCGCAGCTACTGATTCGTAGCTTGTACTTAACGTTACTGAAAATTAATCGCTGTTAGTCCTAAATTTTGACGATTGTGTAAAAGTTCCGTCACATCGTGAAATTCATTGCCATTGAAAAAAAAAATTACTCTACTGGTTTACCGTTTACAAACCTCACACACATTAGAAATTCCTTATACTTCCCTCGGTTTCAGGAAATCATTTAGAGTCATTTCACAGTGCAACATCATGATTATCTGCCGCAAGAAGCATTCGCCTTTTTGTGAGCCCGGAAAACTCCATCCTCTCACCGCTCTACACGGAAGCAGTCCGCTTTCCTGTGCAGCCATGTTTCCTGTACAGTGTCGGCGTAATCTAATTTTTTGGGGAATACAATTGTGCCTGATTGTCTAGCAAGAGTTGATGTCCACTCAGTCTACGGCTACCCGCCGGGCAGTACGCTGTCAGGGCTACATTTAACCTGCTTAACCCTCGCGTCAAGAACGATATGAACTAGGCTGCCTCGATTCATTCTAAACTATACTGCAGGTCAGAGCACGAACCTTGCTTCTCCGTGGGCCTGACATTAAATTTGCTGTCTCACTCGTATAAGACACGGGCACGCTGTTGAAAAGGCGGTGTCATTTTCAGGCCCAAGTATCACGCCTGTGAGTTTCGTATCTCGCAAAAAAAAAAAAATGTACAAAGCGATGCCAGTAAATCTAAAAGACGGGTGGTTGCGTGCCTTGGTTTGCTAAAGTTCGCGCATCTTTCATTTTTTTTTTTTGCTGCATTGGCGAACTCCACGGACTTTTTTCTGCAATGTTGGAACTCTAAACAGTAAATCGCTAATGCTTTGCATAAGGCACGTTTTCATCGCCAACAAGCCCATCGTAAACTCGGAAGCAGACCTACGCAGCGCGCGTTTCCGCTAGCGCCGTCAGCTGCCGATCCACACTATCGGAGCGACGGTGGCGCAACCTCTAGGTCGATCTCGCGACGAATAGACAAGAAAGGCGACGAACATAGCTCTGACTAGCAACTGCCGGTTACTTTACTTCCTCATTCAGAAGGAGAATAACGAACTGTCAGTTGCTAGTCAACACTATGTCTTTTCTTGTTTAGGCTCATAATCATTGTTGGCGAAGTTGTTCCGACGATGCTTCACCAACTAGCCTGCCGGTATATTTTGCCGGTGAAGACGATGTTTATATTGTCTTTAGTTTTTTTAGTCTTTTACCTTAGAAAGACGTTTTGTTGGGGAAGACTGTTTCATTACTGTCGCAGCACAAGCACCCTGTCGAAAAACGAAAACTTGTTCTCGTGCTGCTTTAGGTTTCTATTTATAATAATAGACCCACCTCGTCCGCGTGAGCATGCAAACGCTGCGGATACATGCAGCTTGATAAATGCTTTTTTCGCCGATGGCAAATCGCTAGATAAAAGCCTGTTGCCTTGGTTTGCCTCGCATTTTATGTTCAACGAAACAAAGATCTGTTGATTCATTCTGAATACAGTTCCTACATAGACGACGCTTCAGATTGCCGAGCCAGCAAAGACAACAGCAACCGACGGATGGTTTGGTATGGTTTGTCTGTTTGGTAAGAGTGAAACCAAAGAAACTCTGGTCTCTTCTATATCAGACACCTTGGTTTATTCGTACCGGTAAGGAACTTCGGGTTCTCGGCATTTACAGTATAGTAACGGAGAACAGGCATGTCGCATTTTAGACAAACAAAAAATGTCGGGCGGGTTATGACTGTGTACTTTGGGTAGTTATATATGCCGTGTTCTATGATTGAGCTGGTTCATACGCATTTGGAGGAATATTGTACTACTAATGCTACGTTTCCTATCGCCTCTATGCTGGTGTACGGTGGAGTATGGATGGCCACTGGCTAACCGGTAGTCCTGGATACTTCCAGCATATGTAAAATCTTCAAAGCCAAATCGCAGCAGTGAGTAAAATGAACACCTCACCCTCGTTACGCAATTCATACGTAGTTGTTGCTCAATATCGTGCATGAGTAGATACTGAGCACTGAGCAGAGGTAAAAGGAAGTGTGCGATTTAGTACCTCGCAGAGAGAGCCGTAGTCGTGCCCTGCGCACAGAACATCTTCCGGAAGGCTCACATCGAAGTATTTGGCGCAACGGTGCTCGTTCATGAGCTTCATCTTGAGCTCCCGCAGAATTCTTTTGGAGCGCTCGGCTTGCTTTGCTGGAAAAAAAGCGGCATAAAAGAGCATGTTAGGTTGAAGTAATGAATACTTATGAAATAGTAAGGTCTCAATTATCTCTAAGTATATGACCCCAGGATCATTAAAATTTTATGGTGTATGAACGAATGAAAAGGAACGGCAATGTATAATGTAGTGTATATTTTTTCCAGCTCGTTCTAAAGATCTCGTGAGGCAATGTTCTTTTTAAGTAGTGCTACTGCGATAGAGATATATTTGCATCGGCATAATCATTGATGTATTTATGATTTTGTGAATTAGGAGAACTCTTTAAGCATTCGTATTTAATTATATAATAAAAAATGAGATGTGCTTTCTTTTTCGCAGTGGGGCACTGCGCCATCTAGCCCCAAGATAGCGTTGCAGAGGATGGACCGAAACAAGACGGAGACGTAACATATAATTCGAGATATGGTCAGCCCAATCATGAGTTTCGGTTTTGTATTCCTAGAAATTTCCTTCTCAACATAAATGTGCAAATGCTTCATGGTATACCTCTGAGGAGAATGCAGTCCTGTCATGTATAGCACGCAAACTTTGTGGGTGCGGATGCAGCTTGCTGCACAAGTTTTTTTGTATAGCATTAGCTTTACTAGTCACACTCGTCATGGTCATTTCATGGTGCAATTCGACCTAGAAATAGAGGTATGTTTAGGCACGTGAGCTGCGCCTCGTGCCAGCTGCCAAGGAGAGGAAGAGAGGAGAGGGTGACCCCATATGGCGCGCGCCAGCGACCGGAGAGAAGAGGTGGGGAGAGGGTAGTCTAACTAGCCTTCATCGAACACCGTTTTTAGAGTACTGTGATGGAAAAGAGCACTATCTGTCACGTTCCCTTGTGTACACATGAACCGCGCCAACTAATAAAAGGTGAATGAGGGAATGAAATAAGAAAGAGAGAGCTGCCATAGAGGAGGTCGGAATAATTTCGAGCCACTCGGATATTTAACCTCTACTGACATCACATCACCAGCACCCGCGTTAGATCTAGGGAATCTCTATGCGAACGCCTTTCGTAGAGTGGTTCCAACTAAATAGGACTAACATATATGCTATATGTGGACAATGAGTTAGCTCCATTTTCAGGAGCCCTCTGGCAGGTCCCTCCGTCTTCCCTTACCTTGCAGCTCTGTCCAGGTGTTCCTTCAGAAGTGTGACAGATACTGCGAATTTTCCCTCTAGACAAATTCACAAGTTTATTAATAAATAGAGTAACCTCGGAAGTTTACTAAAGTGATCACATGGCTCTGGGCATAATCGTTACAGCGTGAAAGAAATCGATAAAGTAACCATTGAAGCCACCTTTGTGTCTTATGTACACAGAGCTATCTCTCGACATAGGGGTTAGGGTGTTTGTTTCCGGTGTTCCGGGGCTGGGAACTAAGAGGCTTTCGGCCTTTGCAGCGGAGGCTTCTTTGCGAATAGTGAATCTGTATCTGCGTCATTGCATTCGACGGCTAATCGGTAGTGAGCTACGGCAGTTGCAATGCACGTCTTTTTCTTCCTTCCTTTTAATTCTCATCTCTCAATTCAACTCGGTCCGCACGAGACAGCGGTAGCGGTTCAGATAGACTCAGCAGGCCACTGAATTTTCTTTTCCCCCTTTCCACAGTCACTACAACAACTTCACGACATTTGGTTCAGTAGCAATAAAACCCTCTAGTTTGCTTCTTTCTACTTTCTAATCAATTATCTTTTCATCCTGAAATGATCCCACCGCAAATTTCACAACTATGCACACAGTAATGAAATAATAGAAATATTGCCCTACACGTAAATGCCCCCTGTTGCAGGGAGGTTTGGCTTACTTGTCTAAAGTAATGTAGAAAGGGTATCTGCAAAAGCAAGGAACATGGTTACCTGATTCAGGTTGCAGCCGCCAATATTTACAAATCAATTCAGAATTTACGCTGGTGTAATTTAGGAGAAGATAATTGTATTGCGTCCTTCGGCAGTGTGAGGCCATCGTGGCCACTAACAGCCATACAATTGTACTTACGGTTCGTTACAGTCCAGCCTGTGGCGAAGGCTTCGGAGTCTCTCGGGGACTGCTCCTTTTTTTCAGGAAGGCACACAGGTCTTATGGTTCGCGTGAAGTTCGTAGGATAGGCCATCTTTACTATCGCAATATCATTGCCCTGCATTAATGAACATGAAGCATACAACATTGTTATAATGCTACCAAGAGATTTTTGATCTGAAAGTGCAATATCTCCCGTCACAGCAAAAAGGAGCTAGCCTACAGCTTGTGAATGTGGGCTGAGCTTACTGTGGAAATGTGCAAAATGCATGAGCCTCGGCACCCAGGTACCTGACTGTGCGAAAAGAAAAAATTGAGGTGTGACGATCATGGTGTCTAAAAAACGTCTCAGTTCTCCGGAATAAACGAGTAACTTCCAAAAAGCAAACATGCGCAAACTCAGGGAATTGCACACCTGCACAGATTTCTACCGCCCACAGAGACTGTCACGTGGATCGCATAATGCATTGGGAGAGGTAGACGTGGACAGGCAGTGCATACGCATAGATGTGCACACATTTAGGGCACTGGTGGCGTGATCACTTTTAACTTGAGAGCTGGAGAGTTTGCGATATTTTGTTTGCTATAGCGCAGTACTCTGGCAGGAGGCCCAAAGCGTTTAAACTTGAGAAAAAGTGGATTTCCCAACCGTAAAACGTGATTGAGACTTTTTGTTTTTTTTTTTGCGTTAGAAATGCTTTGCCTTTGACGTTTCTTAACCTTGATTTACAAGCACCGTAGCACAGGTCACAAGAAAATATTGCAAGAATGACCAGTAATAATGTATTTTAAAAAAAGCCATTTTGATACAACTTGCAGACTCAGAGAATAAATTTCAGAACGCATAGGTGTTGCACAAATTTATCGGTACGCTTTTTTCCTTTAAGTGTATGACACTGTGTGGCCTGTGTTCGCCCGGAATTCCAAGGAAGAGTCAAAGTGTATACCATGAGAGCCGCTTCCACAATGAGACCGCTGAGGCCACAAGGCAGCGTTCGACCCGAGCTCAAATCACGTGGAATAATAAGTATTCTTCTCACGCACCATCTGTTTCGCCAGCGACGCACTTCAGATCGGATCGTATTTAAGTGGCAGCCGCATAGCGGTACCACTGAAATGTCATGCCTATGTCATGCCACTTGAGTTCCGCGTTTTTTTTCCCCGCTAAGCAGCCGTAAAAACGGTGAAGCCAACCCGACGGGTACTTCGGCTGCACTGCATCATCCGTCGTGGCGGGTATGGCGTGCCCAGCTGTGTGCGAACTATAGCTACGGTGACTTAGGACAGCCAAAGTAATTCTTTCTCGATTACTTTCCAGTCTGGCCGATCGGCTCCTTCAAATACGAATTATGGCTTTGAGACACGATTTGGTTGCTTATTCGGTACCTTCGCGCATTTCTGGCAAAGCCTATATAGTAACTCTTATGTCAAGGAAAGAGGATATTTTACAAAAATATGCGCTTGGTCCTTGCTTGAATTTCATATCTTATTTACAGATTATTTAATTAGAAGTATTGATATACACTTTTTAGGTGCACTTTAAGTGAAGTGGACAAGGAAGCACCCTTTGAATCAACCTGGCTAACGCGCACATTTTGTTTCCGCAACGCAGGCGTTCTTGTTCATGGCAATGTACTGCCTTCTTGCGTGACAACTAGTGAGTCAGTCTGCATTTCATTATGTTTCTGATGTGAATATGACTGATCACTGAGCCCACGCATCCGCCCTCAGCGAGAAAGAATCTCCCTGCAAGCCAAACCACCAATCCATTTTGATCAAGCTGCACCTGCATTTTTTCACATTGACGCCAGTGGACATGACATCGGTGCAGTTTTGTTGCAATACAACACTACGCCTCAAAATCAGGTTGTGCTATACGACAACCGTTACCTCAGTGCACCTGAAGGTAACTGTACAAATGCGAAACAGAACTTTGTTGCTGCTATTTGGTCTGTCAAAAAACGCCGACTGCATAGGGTGCACTGCCACTGCTCTATAATCACCTATTACCGCGTCCGGTTCTGGCTGCTGTTGTGAAAGAACGTGTCGGTCAGCTGGGTCCTCGGCTGCTACGTTTCCATAATTATCTTCACCATGACCAGCAAAGCCGTAGAAAAAACACCTGCACGCTAACGCCCTTTCTTTCTGGCGGTTGCCTTTTTCTATTGTGGATCCACCAGCAATCTTCTCTGCACCAGCGCTGTGTCTAGTCCCTTCTTGTACTCTGGCCTCGTGCCGTTTCGCTGTTGCATCTTTGCGGCTGCACAAACACCGTTCGTATTTGCAGCCAGTCAGGGACACCAAACAGTCGCTTCCAACGTCAGCTCCGTCTTTCGGTTTCAAGATGCAACACTGCGCTGCTACACTTACGGCACTTCGGGCCACAGGTGGGTTCCTATCGCACATTGCTTCATTGGTGTTTCTGATGTTCACTACTACGATTCAAATACCACTCATTTGGTCACCATAGGATCGATGCTATTTCGCGCACAGACGTTTTACCAGCGCCGTAAAACATATCCTGCGCGTCTACCCAGTATCAAAAAAGGCCACCATCTTTTCCTGCTTGCCGCAGAAACCTCTTCCGTGCTCTTCACTTGCTACCCAACAAAAGGGTTAACAACGCAAGTATTGTGCGTAGTTTCCTCGAAAACGATGGTTTCATCGTCCTTTTGCGGAAATATAATTTTTTTTTAAAGCGGCTCAGATAAGTTTGCTCAACACTATATGCATACAGGCGCATTTGAGTGCCACCCGACGAAGATATAACGTCCCGTAACCAAGCCGTATGAACGTGCCTGCGTGATCTAGGGGTAGTATGATTTACTCAGAGCGCAAAGGTGCACGGTGGAAGGCAGATTCTGGTTCTTCAGCTGTTGTCTGAACGGAGAGTCATGATTGGAAGCTTCGGTAAAACTGGCCATGTCGTGTGGTCGTACAATGCTAAGCAGCTCTAAGACGAGGCACTACCGGGTCATGACAGCCCCTAACTACCACACAACAGAGCACGCCGGTGAGGTTGATACAAAATCGTATTTAATAATCAACTCAATTGGCCTTTTGAATGCTTTAGTCACGAGAGAATACCCCGCGATTTCAGGATGAACGCATCCATATATGACAGACGGCGCTTGGTGTATTATTGCCTTAGTATATGTTCCTATATAGGCAAATTACGCTTTTTAACTACAAGGTGATTTTTGCGAATGCCCGGTACCTTAAAGGGCAAATCTGGAGGTTTTGCAACCATAATAGATTCTGGTAAACCTTTTACGGTAGGTGTTTTTATCCTTCCAGACATGTTATGCCAAATATGGAAGCTATGCGATATTTCATTCATGCGCAACTCGATTTTAAAATCTGCAGTTTTTGTGGCCTCAGTTCGGACGATTTCGGCCGGCAACAATGCATTTGTGACATCACAAAACATTATACCCACTTTGCTGTCAGCTGCCTACGTGAACAAGAAGTTTTGAGGTCCGCATTAAGCCATATAAAGAATTTATATAACGCGTCGTAATTTCCAATTTTTATTTCCACCAACCAGCGCGCCGGCGTATTTTTTCAATACTGCATTGGACGTCACCGACTAATCAAATATAAAGCCTTTTCTGGCCATGAAGCCAGTGTCAGTTTCGGTTGCCTGTTGTTACTTCTTAGAAACAGTTCTATTCGGAATATTGGAAAACGGTTTGTTGCGTCGCAGTCAGGACACACCGAGGAGTGTAATGCAATCAGTAGCTGAGAATGCTGAAAAACGCAACGGGGTTGCCTTTTAATGGGTCGTAACAGATCTATGATTGAAACTGGTAACTGTACTACAAAGTGTGGTAACCGGCGAATAGGTAAATGATTAGAATTGCGGTTTTTACAACTTACGGTTCCAGAGTAGTTTCGGTGGACGCATATCTCCTTTACTGGTGCCGCGATTTCTCCGTCATCCAGCAGGCTTCTCCGCCACGATCCCAAGTGAACACGCATCGCATCAAGGTCCACTTCACTGCAAACCAAGAAAGAAGTTGAAAACTGGCAAGATTTCTGTGCTATGGTTGCACAGTGGTGGTTCGTGTAAAATGTTAAGTAGTTCTTTTAGTATTTTATGCCTGCAGGTGTATTTATGAGTGGTTTACAATGGAGAACAAGATATAACCCCCATAATAGGTCTTCGGGCAACTTCGTTTAATTGTGGTTGACTAAAATGCCCTTTGAAAGCTAGGCGCAGCAGAACAAACGAACCACATGTGAACAAGCGTGCTTATCTACTGCGACATAAATCCATCTGACATCACATCAAGTTCATTCGATCATCAGTTACGCACTTATCGCTTCGCTATGCGGATCAAAAGAAATCCATTTGGTCTGTACACTCAGCATATGTCACAAAGCCTGTGTGTAAAAACTTTTAGGCAGCAATGCTACCCTAAAGTAGACATACTTGCACAGTAGAATGAAAATACGAACGGGTGAGATATAGGTAGTGCACTCTGAGTAGACTCCATTTCCATCTTTACGTGTGCATTTGGGCTCGCTTGCTCTCAGCAACACATCAGCATGCAGCATGAAACAAAATTGCGCAGTGCCAAGCTTTAAGGTATCAATATTATGGAATATTTAAAAACATTTAACTGAACTAATTTGAGTCCGACAATTCTTACTGGTGTACGGTCGACAAACGTTTGGCACCAGCTGGTAAAAGTCATGTTTACTGGCGAGTTACGTATTTCTCTACTTTCAACAAAATTCAGTGGGTTGTTTTAAGCAACTGACAAAAACGTTTACGCGAACGAAAGGCGCTCCACTGTTCAACTTGTTTTTATCAGTCGCAGGCATTGAAGACCAATATGAAACTGAAACGTAGAAAATAGTGTAAATAACGCAAGCTATCAGTTTACATAAATAAGAAAAGAGAATAGCAATGAAGTAAAAATACTCTGCATACGGCCTTGTAAGAAATGTCAAGAGCCTCAGTCGATCAAGCGAACTAAAAAACAAGAATTACAGCAAGCGTGAGCTTGGGGGAATTTTTCAATTTCGCGTGTATCACCATGGTCGTCTTGTTATATGAAACATATATTTTAACTGCCTGTAGCATAGTTGCACGTGCCAAGCACCATAATTACAATCCGCCCCAGCACAACCCAGGATATAACCATAATTTATACATTCGCTCAGTTGTAACATCACAGTAATATACTGAATAGCATGCGCATTGCGTAGTAAGGAGCTAGCCAGCGTAACGGGTAAACCTCAATTGCAGAGTTCACTGGCCAAACCTGGCGGCGAGCAATGAGATCTTCAACCAACGCGCTCAACAAGGCACTGAGCAATGCGAAAGGTTTTATTTTTTGGGCCAGGAAACACAACGGCAGGCCTTTGAGTCAGAACAAATGACTGGTGCACATCTGCAGCATTGTTAACAGTGCTATACGCCCAATTGCTGGCACCAGTTAGGATAGGAAGTGGCAAGAAACCTATTGAATGCAGAAGCCAATTATTTAGTTTCGAAACTTTTAAGTTTTTCGTAGCCACGGAGACAATTGCCGCAACTATCATCCTTGAGCTTACTATAGGCAAAATGTTTGCCTGGTAAATGTCTCGACAAGATATGCGTGGAGGTCTTTGACTTTCGTGGCCTTCTAATGTCCTGTGTCCTAAACCGGACGCATTAAAAATTTACAAACGATTGTGATACTCGATAACGCGAAATTGCACCGCAGTCTTCAGGTACTCTGGGTTTGCCATTTGAAGAAAAAAAATTCTGAAAGACATTCATGTATATGCACACTTAATGGTCCGCACAAAACAGAAGTTCAGCTGACATTCCCTGCCCAATTATTTATTGTTACCAAAGAGGTCTGTGATCTGGGATTTGGTAGATATTTTTGAGGTACCGTATCAACGCCGGGCTTATCAATTCCGTGAATTAGTAACAGTAGTGAGGGGAGTCTATTCGCCGACTCCTCACGGTAGGCAGAGTCCGAAGGTTTACATTCTGAGCGCTCATACTTCATCACAGCACGCTACGCATCACTCGGTCGATCTCACACCTTCCACTTTTCGCCTTACAGTTCCACCTTTCTTCTGCCTATGCGCTTTCTACAACCGAAGGCGTTCACCATTGTCCTGATGTTGCGCATTTATCCACTCTTGCCATAATGTTCAGCTCACCATTTTCTTCTACTCGTACCCCCCCAACGTGGTCGCGCATTATTCGACACTCCTTCTTTCTGGCAACCCCCTTCCAGTTAAAATGCTATAGTGTTCTAGAATATAAAAATCTGTATTGAAACACTTTTTATATAGGACCTATTTATGTCGCGTTATTGGACTTGGGAGTTTTGGGAGTAGTAGGAGTTGCAGGTTATGGGGGTTGTAGAATGTGGTTAGCGACCGCTGTTCTGGAAAAATGCGGATCCAAGGTAAAAAAAGATTCTGATATATAAAATTTGTAGGTAAATTAAATAAGAAAGAAAAAGGAACACTGGCCTTGCCAGAAATCGAGCGATGATATTGCGTATCTGAGCGCACATCAGCCTAGTTCGCTAACCACTATACTATGGCTTTTTTTTTCTTTATTTCCTGTTAACAATGAAAATTACAGTGCGGCAAAGTCAAATTATAATACCACAAAGAGCTCTAGCAAAAGTCAGGGTTCACAAAGTTCCAAAAACACTTTAGACTAGCCAGCTCGCTCAAAACTGGCATCTACTTAGGTTTCTCATTTTGGGCATTATAGATGTCAATCAGGTTTTTGACACTCAATGAATTACTCCCTCGTGGAGTGAGCAACCACGTCCGCGTGTCTCACAGCCATTCTCGTTTTCCCTACGCTGTTGATGCAAAGCAACATGAATAGGTCGTAGGGCACACCCCCTTATTATGGACCGGTAGGACCCGTATACCATAGTGTGTAATTGGCTAAGTGGGTAACATAGTGTGTAAGTTCTCTGCAGGATATCCCACAAAAAGACTGCATCCCAGCAGTCAAGAAAATTATGGTCTATGTTTTCCGGCGTATGGCAAATCAAGCAGTCCACCGACCACTGGAAAAAGACACCTTTTTCACTCAACTATGGTTTAACAGATAATGTACCACTGTGAAATAGGAAGAAAAAACTTTTTGACGATCGTACTGGCATCTTCGTAACTCTTTAAGACATCCGCACCTCCCCCTTCACAGTGTAATGATTGAGAGAAAAGCACTGGCATAATTACATCAAGCAGGTCCTTATATAGTTGCTTTTGGTTTACAGCGCTTAGGTATCTCACTTTTCGACTGGTAAAGGAAGCCACAATCTTGCGCAAAAACGCACTTAGTCTTTTGTGTTTAAAGTTGCTGGAGGGCACCAAAAATTCAGGTAAGTCTAACTCGAAAAATCGTATGCAGAAGAGGGCCGTATCCAGGTTGTTACGTAAGTATACTACGTCTACAGATGGTCGCTGTGATTATATTCGTCTTGTGGAGCACTACTTTGCTGTTTAGCACTTGGTACCTTTCCTCGAGTACTGTCGTCCTTCGAGATTTTCCTGTAATCCCGTTGAACCCTCATTTGTCAATCACCAGGGTTAACGAATGTCATCCACATTGAAACGTACCAGGCTTTTGCACGTACGTCTCAGAATATCTGAATATGTGCTGGCTATTGTTTCATCGAGTAACAACAGAGCGTTTTCCTTTCTACTACAGAACTATCTCCGACGCACCGCATGCCATAGTTCATGCCCACTAGATGCCCAGTGATAACCATGCATACCGCTTCATGGATAGCGGCAGTCAGACGTCTAGGCGCGATTCATAGGCTATAGCTCTACCTCTTCATGTATTTTGTGTCTACGTGCTTTTAAGATATCAACTCTTACAAAGCCTACCACATTTTTGCTTGACATGGATGCAAACACATTTGTGTGGCCAAGATATGTAATTGTCCATACAGACTCTATTTCATTCTTTCATGGCTCTCGGAAAGCGTGTGTTGCCTCGGCATTACAATTTTACGCCTCGTGCCCAGTACACAGATGGGCACTTACTCGACGCAATGCGCTGCTGTGATGACGTGCTGGTTTGTGATGAGAGCTCCGCCGCAGTACTGCACCGGCCGGAACCTTGAGCTGGTGTGCATGGCTGCGTTCCAAGGCCACCGGACAGGCGCCACCTCCTCGGATGCAGAAAATAGGTAGTAGTCGTTCTTCCGCACTGACGTGATGCCGCAGAGTTGGTCTGCAAATGGTGTTGGATGAAATGACGATATTAGAGCGGGACTGTCTCATGACGCTATGGGGGACAACGCTTGGGCTGGCTGCAACTTGCAGCACTACCACATGATATAGCTTACGTCAGCACAGATAGAGGTGCTTCAAGCGCGTATGGCCACTTCCATCGTTTACCCTTAGCTCCAAGGAACGTTTGGATTACGACCATTACGAAGCACTTTCACGGAAACAATGTCTCTCTTATATCGAGGGCCGCGACAGGGAAGTTCAAACATCGCGCACAATTTTCTGCTCTGCTTACTGCCTGGCTCTATAATTTTCACACTTCGTGTGTGGCACACCAATTGTACATGGTTTACTTGGTGGAGCTTGAATTCATGATACACAATCTCCTTTTTTTGTCTCATAATGACTCCAAACACATGCTCCCAATCAGGGCGTTCTGATGTCTTTGAGAAGGACTTGCCAAATATATTTGTTTTGCCGAATAGAAATCGGGCTTTGGTTAAATGTTTGGGTCTGACTGTTTCAGGCGAGAATACTTTTTACGGGCTTGGTATAAGGTCGAGCAAACTGATTTAAGTGTCTGCCACCTCCGCTTTTGCATTTATCATTAGTTTGTTTCTCACAGGGCAATTAGCCCTTTAAGAGCAGTAGTGTCTACGGTTGTGAGCGCAACTTAAGAACTCTTTAGAGTCGCGAAGATACGTTTTCTGAAAGCCAGCAATTCCTACTACATATTGAATTTTTGATGTCGAAGTTATAGAAATTGGATGCCTGAAAAATCCGATCGCTTTTGAGAAACGCGAGAGAGAGAGACGCCACGAATTGTTACAGTAAGCTTTTTAGTTAAAGAGAGAGAGACGCCACGAATTGTTACAGTAAGCTTTTTAGTTAATTAACGGTTACTTCTCACAATAGGCAGAATTTAGAAAATGACATGGTAACTCAAATTTAGTTACAGAAAGAACTTAAAATTAAAGAACATATCGTTATAACAGGGCTGTAATTCTGCGATCGTGTAAGTGTCCGACGTACGTCAATTGCCAGTTTGACAGCCGCTCATTTTTTCATAAAATAGAGGGTTTCAAATTTACAAAATTTTCACATTGCTTCTTCGTAGCATAACATGGTGCATTTCTGCCAGAGTGTCGCGAATGTGGCCTGAGTCCATTGCGGCTAATGGAGCCTGTCTGAAGTTTGTTTGCACCATGAAATGGTCGCCAGTAAAAACTCTCTCAGTCACACCGCTGCATAATTGCTTGCTTTCCTTCGTAGTTACTCTGAATGACACCTTGTCCTTTGGATACCTTTTCACCAGAGCAGTTGACATATTTAATATATTTTGATTAAAAACAAATATTATTTGAAAGTTGAGCCTTATTGATTACGATACGCGGCACATCGAACACGAGCACTGCACCGAGAGGCCTTCGCCGGTACTGACCTGCTTGTATAAGAGTATCACTCATTCTTATGTAGATGTGCCCCTTGATAAGCGAGGCCAAGTGGCTGAAACCTTTCATTCGGTGCAATACAAATGCCGTTGGTCTTTGCAATGTCCAAGGTGCAGGGAATGAAATTGGGAAACTTCGCGCGCCCATGGCAAATGTGAAGTAGATATGATAGCACTTTGGTTCTTCAATTACGGGGTCACACATTTGTAATCCACCACATTACGTAAAATGACAACTGGCATGAACATGAAGCCCCTTTAACCAACTTTAGGAGCGTAAATAGGCTGACCAGCTGGTGAGACATTGGAAAATTAAAAACAGCAGCAGACACAGTACAGACAACAAAAACACAGAAAAACCACACTGTATCGTCGCCTCCCTCTGTTCATGTCTGATGCGGTTTTTAATTTTCTGATGCCCCTTAAACCAAGCTGCACGAATGTGCCTGCTGGCCTAGGAGTCTCGATATACAAGGACTCTCGTAAGTTCGCTTCCCATCCGAACGTTCTGCCCAGGCTGACAGCCGTTGCCAATTCGGCCGACATGCAATCCCATGACGTCCTACACACTGCCATAACGAACCGTAAGCATCGCTGCTGCACGTGCTTGGAGGCTTCAAACACGCTACAAACGAATAATACGAATCTGAACGGCTAATACAGTCAGAGAGGGTGGTGATGAAAACTTTTTAAGGCTCAGAAAAAGATTTTGGGAGCCTGAAGACTCCCTGTATGGTCGGTATCCTCAGTCCGCGACAGAGCACGACGAGGTCCTTTCTCGCGGCCTCTTTAATAGAGCCCTTTTGACATTCAGTGTGAAGCAGTTGAGAATAGTCTTTCATGCCTCTCGGTTAGGGGTATGGGAAATATGGGAATTCTGGGCAGATACCCACACCCTATGATAGATTTCGCAGATCTCTCCGCAGTGCGGGCAACGCTCTTTGATGTTCACAGGAGAATTTGAGTATAGTAAGGCATGCACGACGTCCGGCCTGCAGGCCCCGCTGAGTTGTATCCGCCACCCTAATAAGCCCCTTGACGAGGGCCAGGTTGACGGTGCGGCTGCCCTCATACATGTTGTCCTTGCTCAGAGGCTGATCAACCGCTTCTGCGAATCCGAGGAATAGTCGGATCGACAGCCTTAGTGCTAAAGACACCTGCTGATTCAAGGAGCTACGTTAGGTCGCAGATATAACTAAGGAAGTAGGTATCCTTCAGGGCGGTGGAATGTCGTAGCTCGCACCAAGTACACACCACCTTAGTGTGTCCTCACTGAATAGCAACCCTGTGAGTGCATTGAGGGGAAGGAATCGAAATAAAACCAAAAGCAATTCTGCAGTCCTTCCTGCAGCACTTGCTGCTTCCGTTATGAACGATCCTTCGAGAACCAGCCACAGTTTAGCTGCACATCCCTGAACCCAGACAATGAATTCAAAGTACCCTCTGCAGATAGCGCTCCAATCATCAGTGATACTTGCGTATTGACAATATTCCACCACAAAAATTTAAATGTAGCCTCCTTTCACAAACTGTTATGCACGTTTACAATAACCAGCGTTCTGAGAAAGTAATTTTTTTTTGCCAAGAAACCATCACCACCATCATCAGCCGGACTATACCGAACGCAGAGCGAAGATATTTTCCATTTTCCTCTAATTAACCCGATTCTGTGCTAGCTGCATCCACTTGACCCATGCGTAGTGCTTAACCTCATCCGCCCACCTAACTATCTATAGTCCTCTTCTACGCTTTCCTTCCGTTCGAATCCAATTTTTTTACCCTATGCGACTATCGGTTATCTTTTTTTTGCACTACGTGCCCTGTCCACGCCATTTTATTCTTCTTAATTTCCTCTAGAGTGTCATTAACGCGTTATTTCTCTGATCCACCTTTCGCGTTTCCTATCTCTTAACGTTGCGTCTACCAGTTTTCGTTAACTGTCCTGTGCGTTCTCCACTACTTAAATAAAATTCATTTTCGTTATCTTCCACGTTTCAGCCCCATAGGTGAGTACAGGTTAGATGCAGCTGTTTTTTACATTCCTCTTGAGCCATACGGGTAAGCAGGTCGACATAATCTGCGAGTACTTGTCAAATGCGCTCCATCTCAATCCTATTGTCCTGGTTATTTCCCTTTCATGGTGCGGATGAGCGGTTACCACTTCCGTTGCTTCGTTACCTATTGTAACTAGCTGTTACATCCGAGAGCTATTGAACCTTACCTTAATCTTCTGCATACTGATTTTCAAGCCTACCTTTCTGCTTTTCCTGTCTAGGTTCTGCTTTTCCTGTCTGAGTTACTAGACCCCGGTTATTTTGAAGCAGGCGAGCAATGAATATTTATCTGCATGTGTAGCAAGCTCACAAAATGGGGGTGGACAAAGAGGGCAGGTCAAAATAAGAAGTGATTATGAACATAATAAGGCGAAAGCTTTTAATGCCTCATCGTTGCCAGCAGGAGCTATCGACAGAGAGAGAGAGAGAGATATATTTTAATGGCAACAGGAGATGTCTGCCTGGTGGTAAGCCTAGCATGCTACTCCTGATGAGGGTTGAGGGATGAGGGTGACAGATTGTGGGAGGGGAAGGGGAAATAAATGAGAAAAAAAAGAGAATCGGTGTCGCACACTTTCACACGCACATAAGCACACACAGATGAGTTTTAAAGGGTATTGATCAACCCTGTGTCCTTAAGAAAAGTTAACTTTCACACGCACATAATCACACACAGATGAGTTTTAAAGGGTATTAATCAACCCTGTGTCCTTCAGAAAAGTTAGTAAGGCCTTGGTAGCCCTCGCAGCAGACGATCCGTCGCACCAAGGACCCAGGACATGTTCAAGGCGCAAGGTTGTTTCTTTAGGTAAGCTTAAATTATTGCCCAGTGTCCTGCGATGTGCAGTAAACCGTTGACAGGAGGTTACCAAATGTTCAAAATTTTCACACACATCACATGTAGAGCACAGAGGCCTGCTCGCTATGCCTATTTTATGTAGGAAGTAGTTTGTGTATGACACATTTAAGCGGATTCTGTGTAGACAGTTTCGATGCCACCTGTTCAAATTGTGAGGAATTCGAAAGACGCAAGTGGGATCTATTCGGTGTAGAGGTCGATATTGATGGTTCGGGTCACACCACAGAGAGCGTTGCAATCGCCACGATTCAGTTGCTACAAGTCTTGCTGCATCTCTTCGTGAGAATGGTATTGAAATTGTCCTTGTGGAATCTTTTAGTTCTTTTGCAGCGGCGTCTGCGAGGTCGTTGCCCGCGATGCCGCAGTGAGCAGGTAACCACTGTAGCACAATGCTGTGACTCAGGTCATAGGCCTCTGTGTGTAGCTTATTTATGTCAATGACGAGCTCTTCCTGAATTCTTGATGATTTAAGCAATTGTAGTGCAGCGCGACAGTCGCTGAAGATAACCCATGCTGCAGGGCGTTGTTGTAGAATATATATAATTGCTTCTCTCAGAGCTGTTAACTCAGTAGCCACAGCTGAAGTGCGATGACTGAGTGTTGCCGAGATTGTGGTGTGCATTGATGGTATCCACACGCCGATGGATGAAGAAATAGCTGTGACAGAGCCATCAGTATAGATGTGGCAATGATGACTGTAGCGTGCACAGATGTGCTCAAGGGCGAAGTATTTAAGTGCGGGTCCTGGGGTGTGGGCTTTTCTTTTGATGCCAGGTATAGTTGTCGAAATTTGCCATGAAGCAAACCTCCATGGTGGGAAAGATGACAGTACTGCACGTTGATATTGCGCAGGCAGTAGATTGGAGAGTGATGTCATGCTTTGCTCTGAAAACGGGTGGGTAGGTTCACGTGCAAAGCGCAGCTGGGCGCGAAGCAGCTCCTGCGGTATCAGCACGGTTACAGATAGACGTCTGCTCTCCGCCAGAGTGCCCACTGTGGAAGTGTTTTTTGGAAGACCAAGGCACACTCTCAAAGCTTTGGCCTGCATGGCTTCAAGTAGTTTAATGCTTGACTGCGAGAGGCCTTGAAGAACAGGGAGGCTATAACGCAGAAGACCTTCACAAAGTGCTCCATAAAGCCGTAATAAGGAATCGGTAGAGCAGCCTCTTCTGGTCGTTGAGAGCATACGGAATATAGATACGTATGAAGAGAGTTTGGTCTTAAGTTGTTGAACGTGTGGTGACCATGAAAGGGACCTATCAAAAGTCACACCTAGAAATTTTTGATGGTTGACATACGGTATAGGAGTGCCAGCAACTTTCAGTACATAACGGGAGAGATCACGTCGTGAAAATGAAATTGCTGCGCACTTTTCTGGAGATATAACAAGACCTCGCTTGTTATATCTCAACACAGCTTAGCAGTGCAATAGGACGATAAGCGTTTAGATCAATTGATGGCTTACCAGGTTTAAGAACGGGTATTACGCGCGCAGTCTTCCAGCTCTCTACAAGGCTGCCAGCTATCCAAGAGTTGTTATAGATGGTAAGCAGCTGAGTTTTGGCTTTTCTTCCAAGACGCGACAGCGAAGTGTAGCTAACATGGTCAGGCCCTGGGCAAGATCTTTTGTTGGTAACTGCTAGCGCAGCTTGAAGTTCTTCCATAGTGAACAGTTCGTCTAGGAAAGAAGTGTTGGGCGACGGGACAAAGGTGGGGAGCACATTTTGCAGTGAAGGAGCTGCTAATGGAGCAATCATCTTTGAACAGAAAGTCTCTGCTACATGAAGACAAGTAGTATTGGCATTTAGAGCCACGCACTCGAAAGGATGTAGTTGTGAAGGCTGACTTATTAAGCTTCGCACAATACTCCACACTTTAGATAGTGGCTTTCTAGGATCTAAATTTGCACAAAAAGATGTCCATTTCCTTCTTTCTAGCTTGTCCAAATGGCGTTGAACGTGTTTTTGTGCTCGCCTAGAAGTCCGGATATCGTCTCTAGAAAGTGTCTTGCGCGCTCGTCTTTCTGCTCTGCGACGTATTGCTCGAAGTTTTTCATATTCGGCGTCAACAGCTGAGTACACCTTTGGCAGGTGGAGGACTCTCGTGTGCAATGTTTGAGCTTGTGCTACTGCAGCAATGAAGGAGTCATAACTTAAGTTCGACAGATCCTGCTTTTCTACGGCATCAGCGAAAGCTTCCCAGTTCGTGTAGCGAACTTTATGCCGCTGAGAGGCGAGAGAAAAGCCACAAACCTCAATATATGTAGGTAGGTGATCGCTGCCATGAGTCTCGATGTCCACAGACCAGGTTGTTGAAGCTGACAGATCAGCAGAGATCATGGAGATGTCAAGAGCACTGGACCGTGCTCCTTGATAGTAAGTTGCTTGGCCGTCGTTGAGAAATAATAAATTGTTGGAAAGTGCGAAGTCGAATAGCTGCCGGCCTCTGGATGTCGATCTGACGCCTCCCCAAGCAGGATGATGTGCGTTGAAATCTCCCGTTATAATGTGTGGCACAGGGGTACTTCGCATGATATCTTGTAGGCGTTCAATATTGAAATTAGCACGAGGTGGTATGTAGGCAGCAATTACTGTAAACTGCATGTTCATGCACTTTAAAGTGGCTGCAACGTACTCATTATGTGGATCAGTTGGTATGGGATGCTGGATGAAGTTGACGTCTTTCCGGATAGCCAGAAGAACTTTACTGAGGTCTGTACCAGTTGTTGATTGCAGTACTGTGTAGCCTGAGAGACGGATTGTAGTATTAAGCCGAGATTCTGATATAGCAATTATAGGGAAACGATGCTTAAAGACGAAGTGTCGAAAGTCAGAGAGACGGGGGCGGAGGCTGCAGGCATTCCATTGAAAGATGGTGGCCTTATTTCGGATGGCTTGCACGCTGGGTGGAGCAGACGACTGATTGTCTGTTACCGCCATTGTGCCAGGAGAGGAGATATGAAATCAAGAATTGTAAGGATGGCTTTCGCCACCGGCGAGGAGAGTGGTATAAGAAAAGCACGAACAGCCTCAACAAGTGAGCACAGTTGGGAACTAGAAATGTCAGAGTTTCTGCGAATAGAGGTTTCGCATGAGCGGTTCCGGGATGCACTCCTCGAATGAGGCTGCTGTACAGTAATTTTTTGTGGGCTTGGTACAGATGGTTGTTGAACCTCTGATTGTTGTGGAAGAGGAGGAAATTCAACCACGTCATCAATTCTCGGATGACGAGCATCATCTTTCTGTGACTGTCCCTGTGATTTCTTTCCCGTCAATGGTTTTTTTCTGTGATGACTACTCCTGATTTGATTTTGGTCAATTAAAGCAGCTTTTGCTGACTTGTAGTCGGTATTGTTGGATATCTTGTACTTATAGATTAGTTTCTCCTTTTGGTAGGCAGTGCAGCTTGAAAACGTTGCCTCATGCTGCTTTCCGCAGTTGGGACAAATGGGGATGTCACTTGGGCACGTGGTACGGTCATGATTTCCCCCACAGCGTGGGCAGCGCAAGGCTAGTCGGCAAGCTGTAGTCACATGGCCGAAGCGCTGACATCTACCACATTGTCGTGGTTTTTGGATGTATTCATGCACACGGTATCTTGTATATCCAAGAATAACGTATTCTGGCGCAGATTCTGTCACAAATACAATGCGGATATTTTCGGAATTTCCCAGACGGCGCACCGATTTTATTGGAACTCTCTGTAATAGTGCCGAGTAGATATCTTCTTGAGAAAGATCCAGGGGCACACCCTTGATTACTCCTACGCCACAGTTGTTTGGTCGGGGCTCGTATGCTTGCACTGCAATTCCTGCTATTGATCGTATTTGTAAAAGGCGTTCAGTAGCGACCGCGGTTCGGGTGTCAACTGCCAGAAGATTAAGCCGCTCGTTGGGGCGAACTTGAAGGACGGCATCTGGACCCAGAGATTCAAATGCTTGCCTCATTGCCAGCGGATTAAAGCGAGTAATACGATATCCGGTATCTACTGGTTTTATGATTACTGTGAGGTTGCACTTGGGCGCTTTAGAAGCATTAGTTGCGTCGACACTGAAATTCGACCGCCTCGAGCTGCGGCGACGCTTCGATGGCACTTGAATAAATTTGTCTGGCTCTTGAGCAGACTTCGCCGCAGCATCTATACAGGTAATGGCAGACGAGTATCTGAGCTATCAGGAAAATCATCCTGACCTGTAGGCATCAGCCGATCCCAGCTTGCGGTGGAAGGACCAGATGCGTGTTGTAGATGAGCATCAGAGGGTGAGAGTCCTGAAGTACCTGGTGATGACAGGTGACCGCATGATACACAGGTTGGGATGACGGGTGATGATTGCAGAGCTGGCACAGTCTGCTGAGGTAGGTCTGACGCGATGCCAGAAGAACACTCAGGTGATGATCCAGGGTGCGGCATCGGTGGAGCCGCACCCGCCGCTGATAACATGTCAGGATCTTGCAATATAGGCTATTTGGGATATATATATCGAGTATTAAATGGAAAATCAAACAGATTTCGCAGAGACGAGCAGGCAGCCTGACAGCTCCCTGACTTCTTCCTATCGACAGAGGCTGTCGGCAGAGGGTGTCACACTTTGAGAGGGCATCATATATGGGAATCGGTAAACAGTAACTAATTGAAAGGTAGTTAACGGGTTAATTCATCGAGTAGTAATGATTTATATGGTAGTTAGGCAAATAAATAGTTTACTAATTAGGCTATCAGTATAATAAATGACCAGTTAAAAAATTTACCGAATTGTCCAATTAAATAAAGGAGAAATATTTACATAACAATTTAAAATATTTACTAAACTACTAATTGACCTAATAACCAAATACTCACCCAACTTACTGATTTAAATTAATTCCCTATTCAACTAATTGACTTAAGAGTCAATTATAATGACTAATGGCTAGCTATTTACTGACCAGTACTAACTAATGACTAACTAGTCACTAACTAGCTCTGATTAGTCATTACTAAATAGTCAAGAGTAATGACAGATGACTCACTATGACGCCATGACATGAAGTGATCGTCCATGACGTCATGACTGCATGTGACGTTATGACGTCACGTGCGGCCATATCTAAATAAAGGAAGTGACAATGACGTCACATCCGGTCGTGACGTCAGAACCGGTGATGACGTCACCAGGAGATTCACCTATGTACGAAGCTGACCCCGCCAAGCGCTCGATCCAGGCGCCCATGCGGCGCCTTTCATTACCGGCGTTTCAAATTGTTTGAGAGCAAAGAACTGTATCTCACAATTCTCCGAGGCCACCTTAACCGAGCTGTAAAGAAAAGGAGGAAGGTGGCAGTAAAAAAGAGAGAAAGAGGTGCCGATAGTGGAAGGCCTTGGACCACTTCGCCACAGTCGCTTTCGCCTCATAGAATTTTAGTGGTCCAAAGAGCCCTTAGACTTTTCTGGTTTGGTTTGGTTTGGGGTGGGGTTTAACGTCCCAAAGCGAATCAGGATATAAGAGACGCCGGAGTGGAGGACTCCAGGATTTTCGACTTCCTGGGGTTCTCTAAGGTGCGCTGACATCGCAGAGCACACGGGCGCCTTACTTTTCGCCTCCATCGAAAAGCGGCCGCCGAGACCGGGATTCGATCCCGCATCCTTGGGAACAGTAGTCGAGTAGAATTTTCTTATACTGGTTCTCTGGAGTCAACACGAGAGTCTAAAGCGTATGGTCTGGAAGAAGAGATTGAAATGCATGCATTCAAAGAGGAAACCAAAAGCTGTCGGCATAGGTTTACGCTTGCAAGCAGCTGGGCGGCCGCCTTCCAGTGGGGACGTTGTTCTTGAAGGTTCTCAGCAAATTTGCTTGTACCGATTCTATGGCGTCATCGGCGAAGTTTAAAGCGTATGTTCTGGTCGAAGACGTTGAAATATACGCAAGCATAAAGAACAATTGTCTGCCCCGGCTCATCTCTAGGCTTGCAAGCAGCCGGGATGCCGCCTTCCAGTCAGGACATTGCGATGCCTTTCAACAAATTTCTTTCTTCTGGTTGTGTGACATATACGAAGAATTCTAAGGAAGTCTAAAGCGCATTATGTGAATAAAGAGGTTCAAATTAATGCATCCATGGATGAGAATGAGCGTCTCAAGGTGTAGGTCGACGCTTCCAAGACACGGGAACACCTTCCAGTGAGAACATTGTTCCTGATGGTTGACAACAAATCTGCTGTTCTGTGGCTCTGCGGGGTGAAATTTATGCTTAAGATACCTGAATTTAAATAGGCGTACTTGTGTTACTAAAAGCGAATAAGTACGGAAATGAGTATTCCACAAGTACCCCGGGGAGGCGCCAGAAGCAATAGGTATATGTGAAAGTCCTTTTCAAGCACTGCATGATACACAGCTATGTAAACCCGACTTTGAAGGAAAGCACATTTTCTTTATTCGCCCATATTCAATTGGACAAAGATTCCTGGGTTAGCTTGCACAAGCTGAAGACTGGGCGCTTAACTGGGCAGATGTGAACCGACGCATCGAGAGCACGACCACCAAAAGAGCTGGGCAGTAAACGTTTGGTGCAGCGTTTTAAACGATCAAATCAACGATCCCTAGCTTTATGAAGAGCCACTAATGGGGAGTAGGTGCACTGAAAAATAAATTGGAGAAAATGCACGACTTCATTGAAGCACTGCCTCTTAAAGGGCTCTGGGAAGCTTTGTAAAAGCACGATGGAGTGCCAGCATACCATTCTGTACTTGATCTGAAGATTCCTATGGAAGCTTTCCACGGCAATGGATAGTATAAAATGGCCCCTTCCCACGACACCTTGGATCTCCACACTCCATTTCTTAAGACGTCTTGTGCGGCTGCACGAAAAACGAAATTTTCATTGATGAGGATGCCAGAGCAAAAAAGATTAAGATGAGGATTATCAACTCATGCGCTGCATTTGAGCCTTAAGTGTAGACGGGGTACTTGGATTTATACGTGAGCGGCACTTGACGTATTGCTGCTGACGAACTGCACTTTGATCATTGTTTATAAGCATTGTGTGTGTTTCCATGGTTGCCAGTTTGCATGCTTCTGTTTAAAAGTGCTTCTGTTTAATCGGAACGTGTTGCCTAAATGTTGGGAGGTAAACAACTAACTGCTCCTTTTGCGTGTTCAGAATAGCGAGTTCTCAGCTTTAATACGAAAGCCTTTCTTGGCTTGAACGTGACGTAAACAGAAAGAGTGACAGGGAAATGTGAACATAAAACGTCCATCGAACTAGCACTTAAGAATCTGGCGACTCTAGCGGGGTTTTAACCACTATTCCCCCGTACAGCCGAGCGTGAAACGACTACACAACACCGAGCTAGTGATAAATAGATTCTAATTCTTCTCTAGCCTGCTATTTCCATGGCAACGTAGCGGGCGCCACTCTGCCTTGGCGGAGGATGTGAGAGGCAGTGTGCTGCCAGCTAGTGTGCGCGCGATGTGTGCTAAGTGCTTTACGCAGTAGTGCGTCACAAAAACAAAAACAAAAAAAAAACTAAAAAGGAATATGTCTTTCAAATAAACGCTAGAGAAGAACTAGCCGCAAAAACTTTCGCCTTATCGCTCTTAAGGGGTCTTAAATACCCCTTGGCTTGTTAGTCTTCAGATTAGAGCTTTTATCAAAGATAAATGCAGAAAGGCAGCATTTGAGAAGTAGGGATACTAAAAAGAGCGCTAGTAGGAACAGGCTGTGAGTAAGAAATAGAGAAACTCCACATAGAAAAATTGCTTTATGATCATCTAAAGCTGTTACCTGCACGAAATTGAAACACAGTGGCTGATCGATTGAAAGGCAAAGAGGAAGCCAAGAAGGTGATGGAATAAGGAGATTAGGAAGGGCGTTGCTTAGAGGGACGGTTGCTTAGAAGGGAACACAGAGAGGCATTGAAAACGCAGTTATCTGCATACGAAACAGACCAAAGAGGAGAATTTATATAAAAAGAAATTGAAGGTACACGTCCACGCCTAGGGTAACATAAAGCTTACAACTGATCGTAGATCTCTGAAAGTGGCGATGCGACTACAAGTGGGGCAAGAAACCTCTTTAACGACATAGCATGGCTGCGCACTACAAACTGAAAAAAAAAAAACAGGAACGGATTAAGAAGCAGAGGCAAAATATTTAAAGGGAAGCAACGCTGTAAGCTACATTTCATCAGTTAAAGCTGTGTTATTAGGAGCGAAGATAAGGTCATCTCTACTGAGATAGCAGAAGGGGACGGAAAAGAAAAGGCAGCTTAGCATAGGCCATTCTGAATGAATGAGAAGCGGAAGAAAATATTCTTAAATAGGCAGCATAGTATAGGCCATCCTCAAGGAATGAGAAACGGAAGAAAATATTCTTAAATACACATCGTTTGGAATGAAGTATAATTCCCGTCCAACTGATGAACTTGGTCTAATCAAGCGAAATGTGAAAATACTTTAATGAAGAGCTGGCGACAGAGAAGCGTAAGTTAGATGCATAGAAGGAAATGTACTGGGATGCTCTTAAAACCATTCAGACTGAATACTAGAACATCAATTTTATACAGGTTGGAATTGCAGTCAAATAAGTTAAAAGGTCAGTTACGTATATAAAGTGATAATATACTCGGAGAACTTCAGAACGGGCTTTGGATGTGGTTGGCGTTTAATGATAACCTATTTGGGCTTATCTACTGTCTAGAAGTTACGCTGCAGAACAGACCTCTGTATTTAGCCTTACTTAAAGGCCCTAAAATGCTATTTCGGGTGAAATTCAAGCAGTTCACAAACGGGGCCTTTGTGAGTATTCGAGTCAGATTTGAAAGCATTACATGGAGTCGATAATGTGCAAATGAAGTTTAAAAATTTGCTCTGGAGACCGCTTGCAGCCGATTTCGACGACGCACTGCTGCGCGCAAGCCTCCCCACTGACGTCAGTGGGGCGGCTGGGCGCGCCCGCTCATTGAACGCTCCCATGTTAGGCGAGCGGGACGGGGCATGGTGAGGCGCCGTCGCGACTTGTTTTCTTCTTTATTTCTTGCGCGTCCGCATGGGTTGAGTTAAGGGGGGACAGGAGGCGCATCATTTTCGATCGCTAATACGTTCGATGCCAATGAAGCTACCTTAAAGATTTTTTTCGTTGCAGAGAGGGTTGATAGGATACCTATTACCCGCTTGCATTTTATAACTCTCGGTGAATAGGTTTTGATTGGCCCTTTAGCACAAGCTGCGCATACCGTAGTGTGTAGAGGGAACAACTGTGAAACATTATCAAAGATGAAGCAATCGGGAGGAGATAATTGATATCATATGAAAAGTATAGCGGGATAACGAGCTTACAATCACATATGAAGGGATTAGAAATGCCATATATTTCGCATTGGGCAAAGGGTTAAGCAAAGGTTGTCTATCACCTTACTGTTATAGCTTTGTATGATAAATATAGAAAGATACCAACAAGTTATCTAGGTTGTAATATGTTGCATACAATTGTTATTAAGGCCATAGGAACTGCGGCTACCTACTTCAACGTATGCTGATGGTGTTGTACGGTTAGCAGACAGCCAGGAAAAGTTGGAAACTCTAGGTAGTTCTTGTGCAGATAAAAAATAAGGTCAAGCCTTGAGGTTTAGCTAACGTTCTAAGAACGTTCGGTTTGGCATAGTTATTTGATATATGAAGATTTCCAGCAATTCAGCTGATACGGGGACTATAATACAAAAACCATGATGTGCCAGGAATTTTCGAATATAAATAAATCGGGGTATGAGCAACGAACAGACATACACAGAAAAGCACGAACAGTCTATTGGGACAAAAGTAGAGAGCTGTCGATATAATGCAGCATAGGTAAATTTGTGAGGTACAAATGGCATAATAAACAGAGATATTTGGAAACGAATGTTAGTACCATTGTTTACTTTCGAGAACGTGGTCTTGTGAGTAAGGTTCGATGTACAAAGGTGCAGTTGTGATTAGAAACAAATCAAAGGTGTTGTAGGATTAGCGATAGGCGTCCACGGCAAAGCCACAAACGAAGCGGTACGGAGAGATGTGGGCTCGGCATCTTTCGAAGCGTGGCGAGCTCAGAGGAAAATACTGTGTGAAGAACGGACGCCTCTGGAAAATGAACCATAACAGGTGGGCAGTGTTGCATTCGCAGTAAGCAGACGGAGTCTTGAAGAAACTGTCTTATCCACGGTGCAGCTTACTCGGCAGCACTAAAAACAACATCCCCGTGTCCCAGGTATATAATTCTTGTACAGAAATAGCATCGACTCACAATGAAGAAAAAGAACTGGATAACTTTGCAGAACTCACTAACATAGAAATAAATAGCTTTAATAAAGGAACAATAAAATAAATAAATAAAAACGAAAGAAAGCAAGAAAAAAAGAAAAAGAAAGAAAGAAATAAAGAAAGGTCGGAGTGCTTAGAGCGGGCCGCTGCAAGCACAACTTTAACGGTGAATGTATTACGCATGCGTAGTGTATGGCAAATCTAGAAACTGCTGAATATATTATACTGCATTGTAATCGTATCCTGAATTTTGATGCATGCGCAGTCACTCTCCCCGAGGCCCTAGTGCCAGAAGATAACAATGACCATGAATCTGCAGTGGAAGTTACGAAAAAGCGATTGCTATTTTGGTGACCCCAAAGTCGGGTCATGAGGCTAGGAGTATAGGAATAAAATGCATTGTCTGTTGATATGTCTGTTCTAGAGGGAGACTTAGAAAAAGTGTCTATCTGTTGCTACCGCTGGCAGATCACTCTGAATACCGGGAAGTGTTACCATGTGAAATTCACAAAGAAAATGTTCCCCAGTTCATATAGCATAAATGATAGTGCACTCAATACCACCGAACATGTCAGATACCTCGGAGTAACATTTTTTCAAACACTTAAATGGTCCAATCATGTTAACCAAATCACCATGAAAGCTTACCGTCTTCTACATTTTATCTGACGAAATTTTAAGCATTCACATCCTTCACTGAAAGCGAACGTGTATCTGACTAGCGCTAGACCTATTTTACAATATGCATGCGTAACATGGGATCCATACACAAAAAATCTAATAGATAAAATGGAACGGGTGCAGAAAGAGGCAGCACGCTTCGTGACCGAAAATTATCGTTACACTGTTAGAGGGTCTGATATACAGTAAGGCTTGGGCTGGAAAACCCTCTCTACACGCAGAAAAATCCTAAGGTTAAAATTTCTGCACAATATACATCAAAATAAAACTGGTATTGATGAGACTGTGTTTACTAAGCAGCCACATTACTCGTCATCTAGAAGAGACCACAATAATAAATTAGACCCTACCAGTGTCGTACTAATGTGTTTAAGTATTTATTTTTCTCTTACACGATTAACGATTGGAACCAGCTTCCTAGTGATGTAATGGCTGCAACTAATATTGAGAATTTTATTGAGAACTTTATTCATTGAATATTAGTTTATTCATTTCATAATTTATGCTATTTTGTGCACTTTAGTTCTGTTATTATGGAAAGTTAGTTTTTTTTAACTTTCAAAAATACTGTATGCTTTGTCCATTTGTTTCTGTTTTATTGTTTGTTGCTGCTGTTTTTGTTGCTTGCATGTTGTTGGGTCTAGTGATGTAATTCCTCACGCCACCCCATGTATCTATACCCCCTACAATAATGTCTCCCAGGCGATGTAGGTATACTGAATAAATAAATAAATACATAAATAAATAAATCAATCAATATTCAAAGAAACTGGGCAATTTATGCGGCTACTTGTAACACCGAACATGAAATATATATATAAAGAAAAAAAGCTGAATATAATAACAGCTGTCACCACCCCGTTTTAAGTGGGCCGCTTTGATTTTCCATTCATCCATCCACTGTGGATGCTATTGACAATAAAGAAGTCACGTTTTCACGAATGCAAAGAGCTGTGCTCCAAATTCGCATTACCGCGTATCATTCCGGTCTGTGCTAATTTTTTTATATGCTGTTTCGAAATTTAGAGAATAAATTGCTTGCAGTTTTTTGCCAAACAGCTTCATGAGACTGCCATCCACGTCTTTTAGTGCGGATATGTTTCCTCCAGTGCTTATTTCTCTTTTCTTATTCAGTATGCTTCTAATTCAGCCCTTGAGAAAAAGCATGAGAGGCCTTTCATACACCTCAGAAGACATCACTCGCGTGATTTTAATTGCCCTCCGCACACGGCTTCAGTACTTATTTGGTGCACCGCCTAGAAGGAAACAAGATCCACGAATGTAAGATTAATGATGGCACCAGAAAGCTATTGGGCATCGGGAATGTAATCACAAAATGGCAGCGGTTTCATAAATTGCCAAGCGCTTAGGAATGTTATTGCTGTGCTTGTGTGCGGGGATGCTTCTGATGCATGTAGCATGCGCTTAGCACCACTTATGCACTTGAAATACGGCTGATGCCGGTGACACGATAAAAGGCCACTACTGCCACGTGGAAAATTCCAGACCATTCTACCAGAAATGCTTTCTAGAAGCACGGTGGAGAAGTGTAACAGCTGATGACTAAGGAGAGAGGACAAAATATGAAATACGCTTGCTTTTAGGCCCTTTATCGCAGGCTGTAGTGATAATTATGAATAAAATTACTTCATTTGGGAGTCTAAGGTGAACTGTGTAAATATTGCGTTTTTTGCTTTACGGCACGTGCATTGCGCATAGATGCGGTACCGCATGTTTTACCCAATAGCATGTTTTGTTCAGTGAGGGGGGCGAGCTAGCTTGTGCACTATCCAGGCCGCTTTTCGATGGACGCGAAATGCCAGGCGCCTATGTGGTGTGCGATGTCAATGCACGTTAAAGATCCCCAGGTGGTCGATTTTTCCCAAGTCCTCCACTACGGCGTCTCTCGTAGTCTTAGTACATTTGCACGTTAAACCCTACGAACCAAACCATGCAAGGTATACCCTGCGTTTTTGCGCACCGGCCCCTGGCCCTTGATTTTAGCTGAGGTGACCCGTAAGAACTCCATGTAAAATAGAGGAATTTAAAAGAGCAATCATCGGAATACGCACCGCCTGTACGTATGATCCAAAGAGAACTGAGCTGTGGCGCTCCAGTGCGCATCCGATCATTTAGTGTTCTGCCATGTCACAGGCCAACTATCACCTGCCGGAGACATCCTCCTAATTTTTAGAGGTTTCAAACGGGGCGCAATGGCTTCGTTCTGTTCCGTTCCGATCTCACTCTTCTATAATAGCTCTCCGAGTTGGCAGCTGGATGGATGGATGGATGGAATATAGGAGCGTCCCCTTTGAAACGGGGTGGTAGCAGTAGCTATCATGCTCATTTTTCTCCATATATCTTAATTATTGATTTAGAATGGTTAACTAAACCATCATTCTATTTATTAAATTTTGCTCCTACATTACTAACATTATGTCACTTCCCTGCTTTTAAGCCACCAATCTTCCAGCCGTTTTTTGCTAGTTTACACCGCCGGTTTATTCACCCGGCCACTGTTATCTCTAAACCCCAGAGCTTCAGGAACAGTGATTGCGCCTGCATCAACTTCCGGATGGATACCATTGCATTCGAGTATAATATGGTCAATTGTTTCACTGGAGTTTCCACATACAGCACAAGCGTCATCTCCATTGTTAAACTTCTTTTTCTAGCTGCGTGTTCTAAGGCACCCTGATCTAGCTTCAAAAAGTAGGGCACTGCCTCTTGAGTTATCAAAGAAATCTTCCTTCCTGATCTGCATTTTCCACTTTCGGTATAATTCCACACTCTGTTTTTTTTTTTTCCATCGAATTTATCCAATTTTTACCTTCTGTGTTTTTCACCTGTTGCTTAATGCTCTTTATTTCTCCGTCCTTGTTACTAGCATACTTACTAGTTAGTTTCCTAGTTCTTTTCCGCCATTGTGAGTCGACGCTTTTTAGGTACAGGTATTTAAATACCTTAGCTGCCCATCTGTTACTGTCCAATTTCCTCAGGCGTTCCTCATATAATATTTTACACTGAGCTTCCCCTACTTCGAAAGATGCCCAGCCCATATCTCCCTGTACCGCCTCATTTGTAGTTTTGCAGTGGGTACCTAGTGCTAATCGTCCAACGGATCTCTGATTTGTTTCTAATGTCGACTGTACCTCTGATTTTAGGCACAAAACCGCATTTCCGGAAGTAAGTCCGGGCACCATAATTCCTTTCCAAATACCCCTCAATGCCTCATACCTATTGTATCCCCACAATGCCTTATGCTTCATTATCCCGCCATTCCTTCGCCCTTTGGCCTTAAGTGATTGCTCATGCTTTCCAATGTATGCCAATCCTTCGTTTACCCATACCCCCAAATATGTATATTCTGCTACTCTAGGTATTTCAAGGCCTTGAATTTTAAGACCCTGATCAGTTGAGCCGTTGAAAATCATCAGACCCCACTTAACTGCGCTGAAACTGAAGCCTAGAGCGTCCCCTTCGTCTCCGCAATACTTAACTAGAGTTTGCAATTCTTCCAGACTCTCAGCTAGCAGCACAATATCGTCTGCATACATCAAACCGGGGAGGCGCTGCTCTACCGCCTTTCCACCTAATCTGTAAGACAGGTTAAAACCTAGGTTACTGTCTTGTATTCTCCGTTCCAGGTTTATCATATAAATCATGAACAGCACCGGTGATAGAGGACAGCCTTGTCTTAATCCTTTGCATACTTTGACATCCTCCGTACTTCTTATCCCTTCCCACGTAATTTCTACTTTGTTATCCCGGTATATTTCCTGTAGGAACTCTATTATCTCATAACCGATACCTTCTTCTTTTAATATGTTCCACAGGAGTTCCCTGCTTACGTTGTTGTACGCCCCGTTTATGTCCAGGAAGGCCAAATACAAAGGTCTATTTTCCACTCTAGATATTTCAATGCATTGGGTAAGCACGAACAGGCAATCACCTAAGCGCCAACCATTTCTATAGCCGTTCTGAAGTTCTCCGAGTATCTTGTTATTTTCAACCCATGCTTGCACCTTTAATTTCACCGCCTGCATGGCTAACCTGTACATTACAGATGTTATGGTAATCGGCCTGTAGGATTTTATGCGCATCCTTTCTCCTTTCCCTTTATAAATCAAATTCATTTTACTCTGCCGCCAGCTGTCCGGAATTTGCTTATTCGCTATGACTGTTTCCAAAGCTTTTAACAACGTTTCCTTACTTTTTGGACCGAGTTCATTAATCAGCTTGATCGGAATTCCATCTATTCCTGTAGATGTGTTTTTAGGAATATTTTTTTCTGCCTTTTTCCAGTTTAGATCGGTCAGTTCTAAGGTGCTTTGTATTTTGCTTCCTTGTGTTGCTTCCTGATTTGCGGAGATTACCCTATCATCGTTCTTAAATGACTCGGCTATAACTGATGTAATGTAGTTCACGGCGTTGTCTCCCTTTAAACAATTTCCCTTGTTATCTTAAATCCGATCTTGTTTTCTTTGATTCTTCTTCCCTAGCCAGCTTATAT
This sequence comes from Amblyomma maculatum, assembly GCF_055883805.1. NCBI lineage: Eukaryota > Metazoa > Arthropoda > Arachnida > Ixodida > Ixodidae > Amblyomma > Amblyomma maculatum. The sequence continues at coordinate 40,072,487 of NC_139346.1, forward strand.
AGCTCCAGAATTGTCTTGCTCGGCCTCTAGAGGCATCGTGTATATCAGCCATCCAGCGATCGGTGGACTGTCTTATTTTACTTTGCACGAGGGCCCGCACTTCAAGTTTCTTTTGTCGATATGATTCCCATTTTTGATCGATTTCCTCCTGAGAAGACTGTGCTTTCTTTGCCATTCGGTGTTCCCTTGAAGCAGCCCGTCGTTGTTCAATAGCTTCCCGGATTTCCTTATTCCACCAGCTCCGTGGCTTCCTCTTTCCATTCCAGCGGTTTGCTACTTTAACCTCCTGAATTTTACTCCTTATGAGTAGTTCTACCTGTTCATAATCCCAGTCTTCCATGGGGCTTTTCTCTATTGCTTCCTCTATGTCTGCTGCTATCTGCGCTATTTGATCGTCGTTTAATTTTGCGTTTACGTTTTGTCTAAGTTCCATTTCTCTTTTCATCAAGGGCCCCATCTGCAGACTAATACGTTTATGATCACTTCCGAGACTACACTCCCCTTCTTCGTCTATTTCCATTTTTGTGACCTTGCTATAAATTTCCTGCGACATTAGACAATAGTCAATGGTCGTCTGCCTGTTGCGGAATTCCCACGTGATTTGGCCTTCACATTTTGTTTCTCTATTTACTATAACTAGATTCTGTCGCTCGCAGAAATCTAGCATTAGCTTCCCGTTACAATCCGTGTATCCATCCAGATTGTCGATGTGGCCGTTCATGTCCCCCAGCAGAATAATATTGGTCCCGTTTCCAAACTGGCTTATATCGTCACTGAGACATTCAACAAGATCCTTGTTTTCTTGCCTGCATTGATGTCCTGTCCCTAAATAAACTTCCCCTAGCCATGTCCTTATGCCGGCAATGGTTCCTGAAACCCAGATATGTTCTTTACAAGATGATTTAATTCTTTGCCAATTTGTTCCCTGGTGTATCAACATACCTACCCCTCCACCCTTTCTTTCCGTTCTCGTTCTGTTGCACCCTTCCCAGACGTAGCCTTCTATAAAAGGCGGCTCTTCTAGATCCCTGAGATGAGTCTCGCAAAGAGCGTACACACCTATTTTGTCATCCTTCAACTGCTGTTCTATCTCTAGCCATTTCGCTCTTTTTCTACCTCCTTGCATGTTTATGTAGCTGATCCTAGTGTTAAATTTCTTTTTTGCACTTTTCTTTCTCGACCTACTCTTTGCCATTTTTGGGGGTTCAGCCTCCATTATTACACTTTCTTCTGCTTCACTTCTAACTACCTCTGTGCACGGAGTCCTCGCGGACCCCCTAAAAAAGCTACAGCCCTGCCTGCCAAGCGCCAGCCGATCTCTGCTCCCACCCTTCTGTTAAAATGAATGCCATCTCGCTGAAAAGCCCTACCAAAACCTGCTTTATGTACCTCCCTGTTTACCTCAACTTTCAACTCTTTGACGCCACCTGGTGTAACCTCGTACCAATCGAAGACCAGGTATTGTCCGGTCATCTAACTTGAAAATTACAACTTGCTCGAGGCACATATGCGGTTTCTCCATCACCTGCGAGGACTCGAACTCTCGACTTGAAACTAAGTGACGTCGCTGGACATTCTTACATTGGGTCTATTACACTCTAACGTTAAATAAGTCTATAGAGTGTGAACGGAAAATCCGCATCGAACAATTTGGCCAATCGCTATGACATATACTGCATTACTGGATTGGTTTGGCTGTGTACTGTTGCTCGTCCTTCGTTCTGGCGTAGGCAAAACAGAAAAAGTATGCAGAATTTGCATTTCGAAATTTAATTTCAGAAATGTTATAATATTAAAACCAGCTCTAGACGCGTTCATGCGATCATGAGGTTGAGGGAGGTCTGTGAACAATGTAGGGTCAAGGCTCATATCTGTCGTTTAGTTCACAAGAGCCTTGGGTATGAAGGAGCGTAATTCTTGCATGATGCAAATTCTTCGATGACATTACTCGTACCTTTCTAGTATTGTTACCAAGCATTATTATATTAAGTGTTCTGAGCGACAAAGGAAATTTACTAAAGCGCATTTCGCTTTACGGCGTGGCTACCTGTCAGTATTTTCATGAGTTAGATTTTGCGCATAAGCATTGAAACATGACGGCGTCCATCTAAGCGAAAGCCACTCTCTAAGGCCAAATGATCAGTTATTGCGACTCCTGCTGGCCCGTAAACTGGTCACTGATTGAGATCTTCGGTTTAGCAATGACAAACACTGTTTCGGCGAGAAAATGTAAGCTTTTAGCAGGCGCTTTTCTTGAGTAGGATCTTAATTGTTGCTCTTATAGTCCTATCTAATCGATGGCTGTAACTGAAATTCTCAGTATCTAAAACGCTGGTTCCAATTAACGCAACTATGTTTTATATATTATATTATTTAGCACAAGAAATTATATCAAATTTGTACCGGTATTTAAATCACTACGTATCATAAGACCCACCATTTTCGTGCTCGATGGCTTTCACCGAGCTGTTTTTTTTTTCAGACCGATGGCACCAGATTTTCAACATTCGTTATTTTACAAAACATCTACCGTCGAAGCAATACGAATGGGGTCATCATCCTCATCAGCTGGACTATACCCATTGCAGAGCGAAGACCTCTCACATTTTCCTCCAACTACCCCTTTTGTTGTGATGGGAGAATAAAATGAAATAGGCATTAAAACGGAACAGACTCTTCTGGGGGTGTAACGCAGTGTGCAGATTTATTTTCGAGCGCAACTGGAGGTTATGCTGCTGCGCCATTCTATTCAACATGGAGATGAGGAGGGTGCTCTTTAGAGCAAACATAACGAGCTTGAATAAAGTGGTGGTCAATTATTCAAATGCAGTTTCATTAGAAATAAATGCGCCGCTAGTTGCCACAGAAATCACAAAATGGTCTGAAAAAAGCACGTGCAAAGCACGTAGTGCCCCGCCGGGGTGGTGCAGTGGTAAGACGCCCGACTACTGTGGCGGAGTTCCCGGGTTCGAACCCGACCGCGGCGGCTGCGTTTCGATGGAGGCGAAACGAAGTGGCGTCCGTGTGCTGTGCGATGTCAGCGCACGTTAAAGATCCCCAGGGGGTCGAAATTACTCCGTAGCCCTCTACTACGGCTCCTCTTTCTCTCTTTCCACTTTCATTCCCACCTTCCTCCCTTCCCCTACGGCGCGGTTCGGGTGTCCACAAAGCAAGTGTGACAGTTACTGCGCCTTTCCCTTCCTGTGAACCAATTTAACTTAACTTTAAAGCACGTAGTCTCTGATATCCGCTTTAGTGCAATTGTTTCCTGAGTGGTGTCCAAAAAATAAGGCTGCTCGGCGTTTTGCTTGAGCACTGTTCATTAGAAATATTCGCAATTTGTGAAGAATGTTAACCCTCTTACCTGCCAGATTTATATCACTTTTGAATGCAACCTTAGTCTAGGTGCATGCTTTTCTGCTATCGGCAAACGACAAGCATGCCTCTTTTGTACGAGCCTTTCTCCTCCTGGAGCAGCTGTGTTCTCTCGATGAGAATGAGGCTTTTGGCGATATGAAAACTGCATCCGCGAATCGCAAAAGTGAACATAGGATACTGCCAGCCAAGGATTGCAAGAAATTCGGACACGGCATCCAAGAGGCATTCGGCTGGTGTGGCGTGAGACTTTGTTGCCCTTTTTTGTGTAGTGAAAGAAAGAAAAGCTGCATGATACAAAGAAGGTATAGGAGGAAATTGTCTACCGGTGACACAAAGCCATGCAGTTTTATCGAGATTACATTAAAATGTAATGACAAGGTTGGCAAAATTGTTGCTGAAATACATGCTAATTTTGCTGTTCTGTTCTGGAGAAGAGGAGGAGCATTACTTTTCGATGGCTCTCGTATTGTACGTATACGATCACTAGGTTATTAATGTTGCTCGCCATCACGGCGCTTTATCCTAATCAAAACGAGATAGCTTACTTACCATTGCTTGTCCATGCTGCCGTGGAGGTGGCTGCCAAAATGAGATATAAACCTGATCCCATACCACGGTGTACCCCGGAGAAACGCGTCGCAAGGCAGGATATCGACGGCTAATGCTTTTAGCGTCCTCTGCTGGTGCTGCTTTCAAGAAGCAACAAGCGACCTTGACAAACAAGCTTCTGGAATGGCTCAAGCAGCGTTTAGTGCCTTGCACGTGGCTACGAGTCAGATGGCCGTCCTTTATATTAATTGCTTTAGTTACCCCGCCCACTAAATGAGGTGAGAAGGTAGGGGCGGGGAGAAAATGGGTGCGGTGTTTGGGGCCGCTTGCCTGCTGTTCTTGCTTTTTTTTTGTTCAACAGCGGCTCTAAGCCCTGTTGCAAACGTGTTCAAGGAGGAGAAGGAATTCTTCATTGCTACAGGCTTACCCTGTTCGTTGCCGTGTCCATGCGGCGGCCCTGTGAAAGTGTCTGTACCATTGCACCGCTCGGGTCGCTGCGGCCCTGCTTGTGAGCGAAGGTGAATGTAATATTTCTCATTGCTGCCGAAGGAAAATAAGGCTGAGAAGTGGTGCTTCCTCTAATGTGTTCATTTTTCTTGTTTTTCGTATGTTTCCACGTCACGCGGGGTGTTTATTCCGGTTCCCCACGCATTCCTTACCAGACGGAACCATGAATCAGCCCTCCTAGTGACGTTTGTGAGCTAACTTCCCAAAGGTAACCGGCATACGTACAAGTTGCGGTAGTTTTCAGCCTGATTTTCAACGAAGCAAGTTACCACTGACGCTGAAACACGGAGATTGCATGCTTCCTTCCTAAAACATTCTTCGTAGAAACATCGAGTTGGTTGTCTATGAGCAATTAGCTGATCACGTGCCGTTAGGCGACAAGATGCACGTCGGTCGAATATCGCGTAAGCTTGTGTTTGTACCTGCACAGACACGAATAGTCATTTTTCGAGCGACCGACTATTGCCGCTAAGTTTCCCTGTTTGCTCTTTTTGTTGCTTGGGCACACGTCGAAGCGTGAGGGCAGCGATGCAGGAAGCCAACGCTTCTTTATTCTGATATCTGTGGCCGCCAGCCATGGAACTTCGTAGCGGGACAGAATTCCTGAATTGCAATTTCTAACGTAGAACGTATACTGCCAGTGACATTTACGGTAAACACAAAGGTGCTCGCTTAATAGTCTGCGCTCACGGTGTTTTCTCTTGTGCTAAACAAATAATGCAGTGCTGCAGAAGAGAAACTTAAGACACGAAAGACGGGATGCGCACAGCGTCGTGAGTGTTCTGCGATTATCTTAAGTAGCGCGGAAGTTCTTGACTTTTGAACTACACTGGAATAAAAAAGAAAACAACGTGTATTGCAAAAACGTGTCGTTTTGCTCCCATTCATACTGCAATGTCGCTACAAATTTGTGTGATTCCAATTGGTTGTAAGAGTTTCTCTGACTTCGCAACAGAGGAAAAGCGAATCGAACAACCTGAAGCAGCAGATAAGGCATTTGTTTAATGTTTGCTAATCCGCTGTGTTGCTAGTTGAAATTACGCTTCGGCATTGGTTTGTCACTCCAGAATACAACGGACAGCACTTAACGCTAAAGCAGGCTTTTCTTTGTTTACGCGCCATTTGCAGGAATGAGAATATATTACAGACTTCAATTTTTCGGTTACATTGCAAATGTGCCTCCCAAAACGTCTCGGAAAACTAATTTTAATTTTTATTTTATCAGTCTAATGAGCACCTAATAAGCCACTAACATGTTAGTCTATTAGGCACCTAATGCCAAGCACTCAACAAAATGTTTTATTAAAGGAACAAGAAATCATCTACCCTTAGCGCCTTTCTTCTACTGCGGTGCCACATGTGTGACAAAATCTTTCATGCAATTTCTTTGCAAGCTTTGCTCAAAATGATATCTATTGCCTGCGAGTAAACGAGCGCGCAATGCTTGAGACACTGCTATTTGATAGAAAAATATTCCGCAGTAGAGGCTGCTGCCGTTTTATTTTATTTTTGATGAAGAAAAGCAAGGCCACGAGGTTAAAATTTTGCAGAATGAACAAAATTGATCGTAGGATTGTGGTAAATTTATTAAAGCAGCGTAGTACTTGTGCACATAGGTACGCTGGGAACATGAGGTGAGGAAATGGCGACTTCCGCTGTCCCGTCTAATCAAAGAATAATAGGCCCAAATTCACTGTGAAGCGCAGCATGAAAAAGAACGTATTACAACAGCAGGAAATGAAGAGCGTAATTTATGCGTGCCGAGATGCACACGCAGCCCGAGACCTGGAGCCATTGGTAACATATGGCAGAATAAAGTTGGTGATGTAGTGGGAAATTTTGGTGAAATACAATGGCTCTGCGTCATCGCCACAAATCCTTGGGCCACCGGAAATAACTCCGTGAATCGTCCAGGTTTCGTTGAGTTCGTAAACAACGGGTCCGCCGCTGTCTCCCTGTATAGAAAGAATAATTTCAGTTAACAATATTTCCTAGCTAATAAGGCTGCCATTACTTGAGCAATTAGTTCAGCCTAAGTAAGCAGTAACAAGCATATACACCACAGTTTTACGCGTTAAAGTCTGAATATGCACAATGACGATAGCCTTCATTCAGCCTCATCTGGACACATGAAATTAGATTTACCATGCAAGCACATTTTAACTATTTTCTTTAAATAACTGCGCATAATGGAAGACCGGCATATATATGATGTGGCATTATCAACCGGCCCTAATATCTATTACAATGATATGGTTTGTATTTTTGTAATTTAAGTTGGAATAGACTGCGTGTATTTTATTTCTGTTATGTTATTCTTTATTATACATACTGTAGCTTTCACTCGAGGGTAATCACTAGAAAATATCACATGTCAATAAAAATTACGATTAACTAACGACTACAGGAATAACAAAACCAGTCATAATAAATATATAATGAGGGAGAGAAGTCAAAGTTCACAACGCTTGATATTTTGCCCCTGTGGAACATACTCCGGAAATGCATTTATAGCAAAAAGAAGAGAAAGGATTTTGCAATTAGTTTAATTATTAGAGGAAGAGAATATGAGAGGAAGAGAATATATGGCGGTTTGTTTATTTTTAAGCAGTCCGTAGTTATAGGCAAGATGCGCTAACACAGGTGCTTCCCAGTGATGCTATTTTCTGGGCTTCTATACTTTTTAGGGTGTGCTGATCCCGACTACGCTCGATGATGTGGCACTGATTTAACAATGGAGCCCAATTTCCACACTTGCTGCAGTGAATGCCTAGGTTGTTTCCGGAAGAATGCATAAGATTATAATTGTGCTGGCGTACCCAGTCGTTGAGATTTTTATAGTTTAGTTTAATGATAAACGCCTGTGTGTCCAACATAATTTTAGCTACAAGATAGAAGGATGCAATAGACAACGCAATCTACAGTCCACGTACGATGTTTGCTGTTTAATGCAACATGCTTGTTCAATTGAAGGGTAGCGTTCCGTCAGCTTCCAAAGCTTGTTTAGCTTATGAGGGGCCGTAAACGCGCTATATTTTTAAGTTGTGGGAAATACTGTGCTCGTCAGGAGCACTGCCATTTTTTTCCTTTCCCTAGATTTCTGTGCCTTGTCTTCACGAGCGCTAAGGTTCCTAAGGATGCGTTCTACTACAAGATCCGAAGTGAAACAGGGTAGCCCGCGGTGGAAAATCGGTTCACTTGTTTCTGGAAACTACTGGGCATGCAGTGGTGGCAAGATGTCAAGGTGTTTCTAAAGCAAAGTGCAATGACTCCACGCGTTTACCAGCTTAAAGTGGGCAGAGCGAAAGCTAAGAGGGGCTTATTGCCGCGAGGTTCGTAGCTCCAGCAAATGTGGTGTTCGGTGTGTTAAAGGTGAACGTCAAATAAGAGTATTTCTCTGTCATATGGTAGTTCATGGGATAATTTTAGTGTCCTGAGATTAATCTGGAACGCTGCTAAAATCTGGCTGGTTTCGCACTGAAGGAACTTCGGTCACAGCCGTTAAACAGTAAAAAGTCATCCACAAATCTAAAAATCTTACAAACGTTTGAATCATCAAAGTAACGCACGCGGGCATTGTCAAGGCAGCTTAAAAATAGACCACTAAGCACCTGTGCTATCCAGGAACCAATACATACACCTTCCTCTTGCAGAAAGGATTCAATATTCCACAATATAAAATGAAGGTGTGTTTACTGTTTCCTATAAAGGACCGGTGCTTAGTAATCTGTTTTTAAGCTAACATGACAATAACCTCCAGCCTTACCTTGAGGATTGAAAGGCTTTATGGCTTTTAGATTTGTGGATGACTTTTCAACGTTTAATGACTGTGAACGGAACTCCATTGAGAACAAAGCTAACCAGATTTAGCAGCCTTTTAGTGTAATCTCAGGCCACTAAAACTAACTCATGAACTCACCTGACGAAGAAATACGCTTTCGTAACATGAACGTTTCACTAATCGACAACCACATATGCTGGAGCTGCGAGCCTGGTGGCAATAAGCCCCTCTTAGCTTTCGCGCCGCCAGTTCTAAGCTGATAAAGCGTGGGGTCATTGCACTTTGCTTTAGAAGCGCCTTGACAAAAGCTTGCCACCACTGCACGCTCAGTAGTTTCCATAAACAAGTGAACAGATTATCCGCCGCGGGCTACACTGCTCCACTTCAGGTCTCGGCAGCAGAAAGCATCAATAGGAACCTTAGCGCTCGGGAAGAAAACGCACAGAAATCTATGGAAAGGAAAAAGGTGGCAGTGCTCCCTTACGCGCACACTGTTTCCCGCAACTTAAAAAGGATAGCGCATAAAACAAACGTGATAGTTGTGGTTACGGCCCCTCATAAGCTAAATATGCTTTGCAAGTTGACGAAGCCCTACCCTTTGTTCGAACAAGCATGTTGCATCAAACACCAAACAACGTATACGGACTGCGTAGATTTCGTTTTCTACTGCATCTATTTTGCCGCGCACGTGGTCTGTTTCGTCTCCGTCTATGTTATTTTAAAGCTTTCGATAAATGGTAAATACCAGGTCTACAATGCTGCACTCCCGAATGTAGGTTATAAAATCAGTACTCCGATAATGAGAGCAAACAATACACAGAAAGATTCTCCGAAAATTTTGTAGTTCGTCTCACAATTTATTTCGTCAGGGTTTTCAATTCAGTAGACTAGCTGACCAATTGGCGAATGACTGTATCTTACTGAATTAGCTTTAATATTCATTGCGCCTGCGGCATTTTTGTTCTCAGAGTCCAGTTCTCGGAGTGATTTAGAGCAGACCAACGCCGCATGAGTGCTCCAGCTCAGATCACGGTCAGCAATCACGTTTGTATAAATTCATAAATTAATTAATAGGTTGTGACACACATTTTAAAGAGTTCTTTTGCCAATTTCATACATGGTATTGATGCCTGTAAAAAAACGCGGTTTTTGATCATGACATGGGGTCCCAAACAACCGCTTATGCTAACAATGACGCCATGTTTAAAAACAATTGGCTGTGATTTGACCAATGGCCATCCCGAGTAGAATTTTGGAAGCAACCTCTGCATCGAATGCGGCGGCGGCCGCACCTCCAATTCACTGCGCCGCGGAGGAGACGGCTGTGGACCCGGTGCGCCAGCTGTGCACCGTATGACGTCACTCCCTCCTGGCGTATGCGCGGCTTGGCTTGTCAGGGCTTCCGCGAAATGGATCAGTGACTAGCGTAATGCTGCTTCCGCAGAAAAATAAGTGGTCAAAGGCTACGCCCCGAGGCTATCACGCAATAACGACATGTGCCTCCTGGGCATGCTTCTGCACTGAGGAATCGACATAAGGCGAGCAGTTTTGACTCATTTGATGGTTAAACTTATAATGTGATTGTGTGCATTAGAAAGCGAAGACGTCATCGTTCTTGACGACGCAGAAGGGCTCGGAATACCGGTGGTACCGTACGACCGCGACACATGTTCTCGCTGGCACCTTTTGCATCGTCCTTTGATGTTCCCTCCAAATTAGAGCACGCCTTTTCGACACCATGGGACTAGTATGCTTTGACGTACGCCTCATTCAAACAACGTCTATATGATAAGGAATCCTGCGCAAAGTGTGATATAGCATCACCGAAAACTACACAGCAGCTTTCTATATCTTATCACTTGGTGTTCTTAACTGAAACCCCGTGCTCCCAAAATAATTAAGCTGATTGAGACTTTACTGCCAATGATAATATTCGTAAAACAAAAACAGTTTCTCGAAACTGTGCGGAGTCAAAATAAAAGGACAGTTATTTTTCTAGTTAATCGAGCATTGGGGCGTCGACTTGCAGCGTAGTTTTGTTCCGCAGCCTAGGCAACAGTCAGCTAAACGCCGAAACAATTGGTTGATTTATTTTTCACGCATGATAAAATTAGCCAACACACCTTACCACCGCAAGCCTTCTCTCAATATAAATGTGCCGGTGATCGCGCGCGTTTTGGGTTGCTTTTATATTAATTTCGTTTTTCCCAATGTTTTTAGTTATTTCTGCCTTCAATTGATTGTTGCGGAACGGCCACAACACCACACAAGGTTTTGTCAATTTTCCCCAGTGATGCGCCAACGTTTGTTAATGGAGTCGCCCTTTACACCACCTTTCTGACGCTTTTACCCTGTGGGTAACAACAATTTAAGAATAAAAAAGTTTTACCCTTGCGACGTAACGAAATCTGACTAGTCGCCCTTGCTTTTGAAATCCTTTTCCTGTTTCCCTTTCCTTCATTCACCTATATATGTGGCTGCTCTGCCAACTATACCTCAGTGGTTAAATAAAGGTTGTGTAAGAGAATTACTCCGTACTGTAATGTATTTTGTGTTGCCTGTCTTTACGTTGCATCATGAGCCAACTAGGTTAGAAATCAGTTCTTCTGATATAAATCTGATCAATTCTGAGTTTTTAAGGAATTGTTGGACAAATGTTTCTTTCGTTAGGTAACTTGAACCCACTGAGAGTATCAGTAGGCAAGTGAAAAATAAAACACGACTCAGAAATGACCTCTGTAGAACCCTAGATGAACCTTGGATTACACATGCAGTTCCCAATACAAACCGACTGTACCGCACCATGGAAATAGGCTGAAATTGGGTTCACAGTACTAGCTATTTATTGTACTTTTCAATGTAGGGCAGTGTGCTCTCGAAGGGCAGCGCGTTAACATTGAACACGATTGATTCACGCTACCTGAGGGACGTATACACATCAGGCTTCGCTGAATCACGCGTACGGGGCGAATATTGACGCCTGTGTTTAATTGTCCGGTATAAAAGTAGAGAGGGCACGGCCGGACCATGACGAACGCACCGGTGAACCCCTTCCTGTTCTTTACACAGGTCACGCTGTGGACTACCATCCAAACTGCGCCTGCGCCCGTCATCCTCACCAATCAAGATAACAGCATATTTCATGGCAATCGTGGCATCGTGACAAGCCCGGATTCCACCCATGCAACTTTAGCGCCACCACTGACGGCATATATTCAGCATCTCAGCGAGCAGAGCTTCAGAGGGCACGGCGGGACCATGACGAACGCACCGGTGAACCCCTTCCTGTTCTTTACACAGGTCACGCTGTGGACTACCATCCAAACTGCGCCTGCGCCCGTCATCCTCACCAATCAAGATAACAGCATATTTCATGGCAATCGTGGCATCGTGACAAGCCCGGATTCCACCCATGCAACTTTAGCGCCACCACTGACGGCATATATTCAGCATCTCAGCGAGCAGAGCTTCAGAGGGCACGGCGGGACCATGACGAACGCACCGGTGAACCCCTTCCTGTTCTTTACACAGGTTCGTGTCGATTTCATCGTTTGTTACCGTAGCGATGACAGGTTTGCTATTGTCCTGCCGTGCCCGGCTGTTTGCTTTTCGCTGCTTGACGAAGCCTGGTTTGTTGTTCTCATTTTGCTGTCTGGGGATGTTGAGGCAAATCCTGGACCGGATAAAATTGAGCTTGTCTTGAAGAACATGCAGACTTTGCAGGCTTCCATCGATACTGTCTCCGCTTCTCAAACATCTCTAGAAACAACGGTCACTGCTAAACTTGCTGACCTAAATGAAACGCTCAGGGTTATTTCGCAGCACACGGAAGAAATAGCAGAGCTGCGGTCTGAGGTTTCTTCCCTCAGGAAGGTAATCATCGACCAGCAGAAAAAGATCAATGACTTGGAAGATAGAAGTCGACGTAGAAACCTCGTTATTTTTGGCATTCCCGAAACTGAAAATGAGGACACAACGAGTTTGAGAGAGAAGGTTTTGGATGACATATTCCAAGAAAAACTTGGAGTCTCGGCAAAAACTGTCGAACGAGTACACAGGATAGGAGCAAAAAGGAGTGACAAATCCAGACCAGTAATACTTAACTTTTTTGATTATAATGAGAAAATGGAAGTACTACGTAACTGTCATAAGCTGAAGAATACAGCCTTTTCCGTTAATCAAGACTACTGTAAAGCGACACTAAATAGACGCTCTAACTTGTGGAAATTTGGAAAGCAATTCAAAGATAAGGCCAAAAAGATCACACTAGACTACGATCGTCTACGCGTGGATGATACCATATATACGTGGGACGAGGCTAGCTCGCAACCAGTTCAGCTATCGCGCGCCAAGCCAAGTGGTGAATATTGCTGACGCAGAATGAGAGAGTTGCGCATTATTTCGCTTAATGCACGAAGTCTTGTAAATAAGTCGGGTAACTTAGAAGAGATTATTCTTATTTATGATCCGCACATTATAGCTGTCACGGAAACGTGGCTTTCATCTAATATTACAGATTTTGAAATTATTCCACCATCCCACAAAATGATCAGACGTGACCGCGAAGGACGAGGAGGTGGGGTGGCTGTGATAGTAAAAAAAGATATACCCTTAGTTCAGCTGGAAGGAATCGCGGGTCATGAAAGCTTATGGTGCACAATCAACTTTCCAAATCTTTCCGTTTTGCTCGGCGTGGTTTACCGCCCTCCTAAAAGTGCTGTATCGTTTATGGAATCACTGGCAGGATATTTAGAGCGCACGCTCAAACCTAATCATAGGCTAGTGCTTACTGGAGACTTTAATCTACCTAGCATAGATTGGAAAAGTTTTGCAGTCTCGGGTTCCGAAGATGCAGATAGCGCTCGCCTTCTTCTTGACACCATATTTTTTCATGATCTTAAGCAAATTGTAAATGACCCAACACGCATTACTGAATCGACGCAATCGGTTCTTGACCTTGTTTTTTTCAAAAACATGCCCGATGACTACGCAGTTAGTACCACAGATGGAATTTCGGACCACAAGCTCATTCACGTAAATGTGAAATTAGACAGTAAAAAACCCATGCATTGTCGCGAAACTTTTCGTAATTTTTTAGCTGCCGACGATGAGTCCATTCTTGATAATTTACACTTCTCCTTTTCTGAATTCGACCAGAGAGCCGATGTCTCGCATCTTTGGAATAAGTTTAAAGCTTTAATTCTATCCTGCATTAAATGTTTTGTTCCACTACGTCATAAGACGGCAAAACGTCGCAATCCGTGGATTAACCGCGATATAATTCATTTAAAACGCCGTATTGCACGAAGACGGAAAACGAAGGGAAACGCTTCCACTGAACTGGTTGCCCTTAAGGACGAACTGCTTAATAAATTAAGGAACGCACGCAGCAAGTTTTATGGCCAAACGCTAACAAATTTCTTAAAAGAGTCGCCCCAAAAATTTTGGCGCTTCCTCTCTGAAACCAAAAGAAGTGTGGAACAGCTAAAAATAAATGGTAGCATAACTGACAACCTCACTTATATTGCTAATGAATTCAGCAGTAGCTTCCAGCTCGCTCTTGCTGGACCAGGCTCCTCTCATGTGCGAGCCCCGAATGTTGTCCAATTCCCGTCTACTGCTGTAATGCCCGACATAGAGCTTAGTCGTGAGGGGATATTTTCACTCTTGCTAAATATGAAAGTAAAGTCGTCACACGGCACCGACGGCATACCTAACGCGTTTCTTAAAAGATATTCTGAAATAATGTCTCATTATCTTTTTGTTATATTTAGTGCATCTCTTCAGCAATGTTCTTTACCAACCGACTGGCTAACAGCTAGAGTAATTCCGGTATTCAAATCGGGCAATAAATTTAATGCTGCTAATTACAGACCAATCTCTTTACTATGTTCTTGCTGTAAGATACTAGAACACGTAATAGCCCATCACATATCTTACCACCTCGAATCTAAAAGCTTTTTCGTCGCCTATCAACATGGCTTTCGAAGAAGGGTGTCAACCGTCACGCAACTTTTATCGGTCATTCATGACTTTGCTTCGGCCGTTGACGGTGGCAAGCAGGTTGATGCCATATTTCTTGACCTATCAAAGGCTTTCGACCGCGTGTTGCACCCTTTGCTTATTGATAGAGCGAAACAAGAAGGGGTTCCAGACAATTTGACTAGATGGTTGCAGGCATATTTAAGCAATAGGACCCAATTTGTAGAATGTTCAGGATATAAATCTGCTTATACTGATGTATTGACCGGAGTGCCTCAGGGATCTGTGCTAGGTCCTTTGTTATTTTTAATTTATATCAATAGCATTGCGGAAAACGTCGATGAAAGTGTAAGCGTGAAATTGTTTGCCGACGATTGTGTCTTGTACAGTGTCATAGACAGTGCTTCACAACAAACTGTGTTGAATGAAAGCCTTTGTAAACTTGCGGACTGGTGTGAGGAGAGCGGTATGAAGATTAATTTTGCAAAAACTGTATCTATGTCAATAACAAGAAAGAAGAAGCCCCTTGGTTACAACTATCACATACAGGATCAGTTTCTTAATTCTGTTTCAGCTGTTAAATATCTAGGGTTAACGATTACAGACAGCCTCAAATGGGACACCCACATTGACAATATTACCACGAAGGCATTCAATAAGCTTTGTTTTCTTCGCCGAAACTTAAAAGGCGCTACTCGTGGCGTCAAACTTGAAGCATACCGCTCTCTAGTCAGACCAGTTCTCGAGTATGCGTCGGTAGTTTGGGACCCGTGCTATAATAAACACATTATCAAACTAGAGCGCATCTAGCGTCTTTCAGCCAGATTTATTTTTTCTGATTACCGTTCAACATCTTCGGTCTCTAACATGCTGAGTCAGCTTAAGCTTGAACCCCTTAAAGTACGCCGTCAGGTTTCTAGGGTGAAATTCTTTCACATGCTGTATAACAACAAGTCTGGTTTGTCACGTGATGTCTATATTTTTGCTGCACCCCATAGATCTAGTAGACTGAACCACTCCAAAGTAGTAAGCCCATATTTTGCCAGGACCAAACTTTACCAGAATTCATACTTTCCCCTCACAACACATCAGTGGAACTGTTTGCCTCAATTTATTGTTGAATGCACCAATGAAAATATGTTTGCTGAACTGTTATTGCAGGACATGTAACCCCTCTCCTGCTTGGGCAGCGCTGCTGTCTGCAGTATTTGGAAATAAATAAAAAAACGTTGTTTACGCGACTTCCAATGCGTCTTGTGCGAGCGGCACCTACTCTGAATTTTTTTTTAAGTGTCGGGCTGATATGAACATCAAATGAACATCAACCCTTCAATGAACATCACTCACTTGAAAGGTCGCGCACTGCATTCTGGGCCTACTGGTAGGTAATAATTCAACGCCTGAGGCTGAATATTGTATGTAGGCCATAAAACAAGAGGGTATTCTTCGACATGCTGGAATTTGTGTCATTACACAACATAAAAGTACCTGCGCAATCAGTTATCCAACCAGTGTTTTCTAATCAGCTGCCCTGAGATTTGTTGCGTGACGTTTTTGTACACCGGGGCAGGCGTGTATGGTTACTGCTTTTCTGTTGAATAATTGGAGAAACACTGGGGGGATAATTAGGCTTCGCCTTATGAGTAGACGCGAAGCGGCTTTAACACCGCCTTTTCACCGCGCGAGTTTAAAAAAAAACTTGCCGTTGAGATGATATTTCAATTCTGAAATCATTATTACTGCAACATCAATACACATCTCAAACACACGTAAGTCAAACCCACAACTATGCGTTCTCTAGATGCTCCTCTAACTCGCTTGATACCAACGACCCTCAGTGGCCTATGCATCGCGCGGCCGCCTCGAATGCAGAGCATATAGATTGAATCTGAATGGCCGAAAATGTATTTCATTCAATGACTTCGAGCTTCTGAAATGCCTCAATTAGAGGAACCTCCTCTTCACTGCTGGCTTCATTTGGACCCTTCCCATTTGTTATGTAGCTTAATTTTGAGTGTGGGGTGTTTGACAATCCTGCACGAGGTCATGGCTTTGTAACGCCATAACAGTCGCTCAATCAGGATTTTGCCGTACGAAAGTTTCTAAGAAGCGCGAACCGAATGCTACCACATGGCATCGTTTCGACCAAACGCGTTTTATACGTTTCGCGCAATATGAAGACGACTGTTTTAGTCTGTAGTTTACGTGCGATGATATCTGAAAGCAGCATCTGCTAAAATGCGCAAAAAACCCACTGATATTCAGCGGATGTCTGCGAGTACTCACGTGGCAGGAAGAGCCGTGTACGTGGCCTCCGCAGAATACCTCCCGACTCTCCCGGACTCCAGTGATGTTTTCACAAACTTCGGGATCCAAGACAGTTACGGCTGCTTGCTTTAGCCAGTTTGACTTGCGGCCATCTGCGACCAACTGTTTGTCAATGGCTTTGCGGCAAGAGCTTGAGCTTTCCATCCGTCTCGGAGGCGCAGCATCAGCTTATTGCTGGTGCAGCGAGCCAGAGCCGCAGCTGAGACCAACGTACTCTTGGACCAAGGACATCCGACTATTGCTCCCACACTAACTCTTTCCTAACCCCCTACATCTGAACTCTAATTTCCAGACATTAAAGTTTACCAATCAATCAATAAATCAATCAATCATTCAAATAAATTATTTAATTTT
This sequence comes from Amblyomma maculatum, assembly GCF_055883805.1. Taxonomy (NCBI): domain Eukaryota; kingdom Metazoa; phylum Arthropoda; class Arachnida; order Ixodida; family Ixodidae; genus Amblyomma; species Amblyomma maculatum. Next base: position 40,089,366 of record NC_139346.1, read on the forward strand.
TAGAACAAACAAACAATATTGATACTAAATAAAGATGGTGTAAGAAATCAGGCTTTTCGGACTTATACAAAGCAAAAAGCATTACAGAAAGTCGTCCTTGCACACACATTTAGGTCCAGGCAGACACAAACTGAGGATGAATTGTGATTATAATCTTCATAAAGAACTAAACTTCACGCAATCATAGTTTCATGGTAACTTGCACCGGCTACACTTTAGACAAAATTGCATGGTATTCAGCGCAACACAGACACACACAATAAAGAGGACATCACGGGTGCTTGTTTGTGTCTGCGTTGCAGTGAATACCCTGTAATTGTGTCTGACAACTACTTAGCTCAGCAGTTAACTCTCTTATGATACGGTTCAGATAACAAAGATGTACGATCAGATTCCTATTTCAGGCCCTCAGCTTCATTCCCAATACTGTCTGCGAATTCAATGAATAAGACTTCATTTAAAGGCAAGAGATGGCTCTCGGCTGTGGTGTGGAGAATTAAGGAATTGAAAATTTGAGATAATCATTTTGGCAAGTCAACACGCCTTCACCACGTAATCAAATAAAATGCGAATGCTGTCAGATTTTTTTGAGGAAGCTGTCGTATTTGCAATACAATGGTGTCATTAAAATAATGTTTCGTCTATTTGTTTCTGTAGCGCTTATAGATCAAATACAACTCACTAGACATCCGTCCCCAGCCGGTTATATACACAGTTGAGCCAATGGGCAAGCTTTCTCTCGATCTTGGCAAGCACACAGGTAAAACCGTTGTGGTGAAGTTGACATCTTCACGCAGCTTCAAAATGGCGATTTCGGTGCGGTTTTCCTGCGAAGCAGAAATGAAATCTGAGCAAGTTAAACTGACTTTTGCACAGCAAGAAGTTCGTCGAACTGTGCAGCAAAAATACGCCCTTGATGTCATGTGAAGCCCTCTAGAAAAGAAGCAGTGGGAAGTGGGGACAAAAAAAAACGAGCTACCAGGCCTCTTCAGACGGTATGCAATTTCATTGGTGTTCTCAGCTGCAGTCGTTTGAGTTTTTGCGTAAGTTTATTTGTCTAGTTTGTGAGGTTGTCAGCCGACAGCAAATGGCCACATTTAAACTTGGACAGTTTGGCTGGTGCTCAATTTCTTCGTAGATACTTTAACTCAGTGGTGCCATCACTGTCTACCAACCAGGGAATTTTGTCTCCGACGAGGACGAGGCTTATGCAAAGAGGCCTGTAGTGCTATTATATTGAGACACCAGTCGCACTTGATCTCCTAAGAATTGCCAATTATGTTCGGTGTGATGTTTTGTATTGGAAGGCGAATTTTCGAGGTTGTAGTGCCCAGAATAGTTAACGGAGAACGACAGTGTTCTTTACCGCTAAATAGGCTAGATTGCTCTATCTAGCACTTTCCGCAACAAAATTGAAGAAGAAAAAATGAAAATGCGTAAGTAAAAAATTCTGAGACCACTGCAGAATCTGCACGGAGGCATGCGAAAGCCTGAACTTCTTGTTAAACACAGTACATCACGGGCTGTTGTTGTTGTGGCTGTAGGAAGAAGGACAAGAAAATGCACGGGCCTGCTACTGGCTCTGTAGCTGAGCCACCTCCGCTGCCTCGTGCAGACAGTAGAGAAGAAAGAAAAGAAAGAAGGAGAGAAAGACGCGCTCCGCAACAACAGCCGTCGTCCACCACCAAACGGTCGCGGGTGGAATGACGGCCTACAACAGATAAAAATTCGGTGGCAGGCCAGCCACTGCCGCTTGTCCCAGGCCCATCAGGGGAGTCTTATTTTTCCCGTCAACATCACGGGCTCCTGTCGAAGACAACCACGTTTCATTGAACGCATGAAAGATAACTGGCGCTCTATAGTTGGTTTACAGGAAAGGAAAGGCGCAGTATACGTCTTTCGTGGAATCCTGATGGCACATATTGCGGACAACACAGCAACGCTAAGGCTTACTTATTTCACCAGTGCAGATTCTGCAGCGCTCTCGGAATTTGTTTCGCTCTTTTACGCTCTAATTATACTTTTATTTAATTAATGACACTCAATACAAACTTCTGATCACTTTCACATATATATTTGGCTCGAAGTCAAGAGCACATGCACTTCCGGTTGACGTCACGTCACATCCCTTAAACGTCGACATTAGTATTATGGCTATTTCCACGTTTGAATGATTTTACTTTTACATCTTAGGCTCTAATTACTTACCTAATCAACCTGTTGACATCACTTAAACGTCGACATTAGTATTATGGTTATTTCCACGTTTGATTGATTTTACTTTTACATCTTAGGCTCTAATTACCTACCTAATCAACCTGTTGACATCCCTTAAACGTCGACATTAGTATTATGGTTATTTCCAGGTTTGATTGATTTTACTTTTACATCTTAGGCTCTAATTACTTACCTAATCAACCTGTTGACATATTTTTTGTTTAGCATCTCCACACTATTCTCTTTCGGTTACAACCAACCATTTAATCCTAACTCTTACGAGAACGACACAGGACTGTACACATGTTCCGTACGCACGTTTTGCCCTCACGACCTTGTTAACATAGCGATGCTTTCGCATTAAGAGATATCGTTACGCTCGAAGGCCTTGACGAAGATCGGGGTATCAGAGACGCCTTGTCAGCTACTCTCTGAGGCACTGCGCCCGCGCCCTACCAACAAACATCGTTCTCCTCCACAGCACCTAGCGCCTCATCTTCATTGCTGCCATTACAATTTCCCCCTGCGCAGCCGAAGCCCACTGGGCTAGTTACGCAGTCTCTCTAGAGTTCAAGGGCTTCAAGCGCGCAACATGAGAAAGTTCATTCTCCGACGAACGGCGATCTGGTGCAGTAAGACGCGAAATCTCGTAGGTGACCTCATCGATGGGAGTAATAACGACGTAAGGTTCATCGTAGTGCGCCAACAGTTTCTCGTGAAGACCACGCTGGCGAAGCGGTCGCCAAAGCCAGACTACATCACCCGGAGTGTAGGTATCATGTCGACGGTGCTCATCGCAGCGTGCCTTGAAGCGTTCTTGAGAAGCTACAGTCCACAAGCGGGCGATTCGTCGGGATTCTTTGGCGAACACAGTGTCTATGCAATGCAGGGATCTTCGCTGACTGAGAATGGCAAGATCGTATCAGGGTTAGCGCGGTGAACGGGCGTACAGAAGAGAGAAAGGGCTATAACCGCTCGTTTTATAGGTCGCAGTAATAAAAGCGTAGGTTTCAAAACGCAGGATGGTGCCCAGTTTTTGTAACCCGCGGCCGCGTAAACTGACAGCATATTGGTCAACGTTCGGTTTATGCAATCAGTCAAGCCATTTGCTTTCGGGTGATAATGCGTAGAGTGGCAAAAAGGTGTTGCGCAGAGACGCAGGAGTTCTTCGACGACATCCGCAGTGAACTGGCGGCCGCAGTCACTTATAATCAATGGTGGCCCATGGCGTTAGATGACTGAGCGCAGCAGAAGCATTGACACCTGATATGCTGTAGCCGATGTAATAGCGACTGTTTCACAGTATCGAGTCAGATTGTCGGCGCAAACAACAATCCAGCAGTTGCCAAAGCAAGACTTAGGAAACGGACCCAGGAGGTCGATTTGCTCGAAGGGTGCGTTCGGAGGCGGTACATGGTGCAGCAGCCCAGCAGGAGCAATTGTAGGACTTCTTGTGCCGCTGGCACTGTGTGCAACTGGCCACGTAGCGTTCAATGGTCGATCGCATCTTAGCTCAATAAAACCGTTATTGAAAACGGCGGAGCGCGCGAGCCGATCCGAGATGACAAGACGTGGGGTCGTCGTGCAACACGCGCAAAACAGATGAATAGAGGCTTTTAGGAACTAGTAGTAGTAGTCGTGGGCCGACTGGACGATAGTTCTTCCACAGGAGACCGTCGCGTACACAAAAACGTCTAGTAACCCAACGGGTCTGCGGAGTGTTGCAGAGAGTTCAGAGAGTGAGATCGTTTTCCGGTTTCGATATAACCTTTGTTGCATGCTGTCCACTAAACTGGACAAATATCTACGATTTTTGGGGAAAGTTCAGCGCATTACAAATGCCCATGTGCATACTGTAACAACAGTGGATAAAAAAGCTGTGTTTCTACCGCTGTAGGTGCCGCTGCGATACAGCCGATTTTTGAAAACTTAGTTCTGAGAATGGGTGACATCAATCTCGAATATTATCTAATAACTCACCTTTTCTCGCGATTTGAAGCATATAATTATATAAACGCGATACAAGAGGCACTCTGAGACAAGTGCTCTAAATACTGTGGCTGAGCAAAGCGGAGACAATTTCTCATAACAACGTTTGTAAAATGTCCACTACAGTGGACACCGTGCATGGCGGGATAAACTTCCCGTACAGAATATGGCCCGTATTCCCAGTTTGCGTCGCTGTCAAACTGCCGTTATCTTAGTGACCTCGAGTCATCCGATTGGTTAAAACACCAGAACCAGATGATGCCACTACGGAACCGGAAGTAGTGTCAACATCCTGTTCCGGCGTTTCAACCAATCAGATGACTCGAGGTCGGGGAGATAGTGATACTTTTGATAACGACGCAAACTCGGAATACGCCCCGTATTCCGAGCATCTTCCGTGCTCTGTCACTTACAGTATCACACGCATAGTTTCTGATGTTTTTTGTGTTATGCACAACTACGCGCTTCTCAATGAACAGAAGCGAAATGCAAGGAAAAAATTGTTATTTGATACAAAGTTCAACGAAATATGACGTTTTTTTTTCTTCGACGGCGGTTATCAACGCGTGGCTCTTTTACCACCGTCTCACAGCAAAGTGCACCATTAAACGTTCTTATTTCAATCTATAGATGGGGACACATCTGACAAAAGACAAATAAATTGCCACAGCTGATGAAGCTGATTTTTCTGTGGGCCTACAAGCAGCTTCTACTGCAGTGACACTAAGCGCACCTGTGAAATGAAGCACTGTTTGCAGCGATGTGCATGGTACCTGTGTCATTTCCGCTGTCAACAAGCTCATACTGCTCAATGATTTGAGGTGAGCAGCAGGAATAGTAAGACTACGTATCTCTGCGGAAGGTGCGAGGTGTACATGTGCGTTGGCGGGAAAAGTGTGTTTCTGTTTTATAAGGTAGAGTAACACCGCATCTAGCCTATTGCATTCATTCCTCCATGCGTGCAGCAGCAACCCTTGACTGCTGAATAAAAAAAAACTGTACTCTGAACTTCCGCCCTCGGAGCTCAGGTGCATGATGTCCACTATAGTGGAGATTCTATATCTTATGGAATAAACACTTTGAAAAAGGCACATTTTTTTGTGTGTTTTCTGGATGCATAAAAACAGAAAACAGCCAAAAATCGTACTTTTCACAGGTAATATTTTAGCATGCAACAAAGGGTTAAGAACTTTAAGGTCTGGAAACTGTGCAACCAGAACAGAAATCTAATTGCCGAAGTTTTCGGCGTCGCACTCGGTGGTGGCTAAGGGAAGCCGCGAAAGGCAGTCTGCGTCGACGTTCCGCCGGCCGGTTTTGTAGACAGCGCCGAAAGTATACTCTTGGAGGTGAAGGGTCCAGCGAGCAAAACGACCACAAGGATCCCGAATCTTTGTGAGCTACCAGAGAGGATGGTCGTCAGTGACAAAGGTGAATGGCCGTCCGTGTAAATATGAGAGGAACTGTTGGATGCCGAAGACCACTGCGAGGCACTTCTGCTCCGTTACCGTTTAGGCCCGCGCACGCTTGATGAGAGAACGGCTTGCATATGCGATAACATGTTCTTGCCTGTTGCAGCACTGAACCTGCATATCCCCAGTGTCAACACCACTTACGGCTGGGTCTAAGTGGCGTAGAATAAGATGCGACGTCAACAGAAACTTCAGCTGACGAAAAGAGAATTCACAATTGGCGACCGATTCGAAAGAAACGCCCTTGTGCAGCAGACTTGTCAGCGGGGCATTGGTGTCAGCGAAGCATTGTATAAAACGACGAAAATAAGAACATAACCCAAGGAAACTGCGGAGCTCTTTGAAAGTCTTTGGAAGCTTGAACGACTTGACCGCCGCTGTTTTCTGAGGATCAGGTCGTAGCCCATGCTTGTAGACGAGGTGTCCCAGCACCGATGCCTGGCGCCCGCCAAACCGACACTTCTGGGAATTGAGGACGAGGCCAGCGTAACGCAAATAGTCCAATACTCTAGCTAAGCTTTCGCTATGTTCATTGAAAGGACTTTAAAATATGACAACATCGTCCAGGTAACACATGCAAATGTCCGAATTCAAACAGCGCAACACCGTATCCAAAATCTTTTGAAGGTCGCAGGGCGCGTTGCAAAGTTCGAATTGTATAACATGAAATTCAAAAAGTGCGCCTAGCGTGACAAATTCAGTTTTTTTTCTTGTCATTAGGGTGCACATGGTTCTGTCAGTAACCTGATCTTAGATCGACACACGAGAGGTAAAAGGCGGCATAACGGCAGTCATTGGCGTCTTCTATACGAAGTAGTAGGTATACGTCCTTTTTAGTGATGGCGTTCAGACGGCGAGAATCGACGCAGAACCTCCACGTACAATACTTCTTGCGCACTAGGATTACATTGGTCGCCCAAGGGCTCGGAGACTCACGAATTACCCCCTTGTGAAACATTTCTTGGACTTGATCTTTTATCATATTGCGCTCGAATGCTGACACTCGTTAGGGCTTCTAGCGTATGGGGCGGATAAGAACCGGTGTCTATGGCGTGGCGAATGCGGGACGCAGGGATAGAAGATGGTCCAGTGGGCTGGGCGAAGACGCAACAGATGAATATTGGAGCTGAAGGTCCACCATAATCTGGTTCTGAGGGCTACTGAGGGCTACTGAGGCTGGTGTTGGGCATGCGAGTATTTGTGGATGTTGATGCGCAGCCTTAGGAATAGGGTCGGCTGGAGCGACCCCGACAGATGCCGACACGGAGGGTATATCGAGGCCACAGGAGGCAAGTTTCAAGCAAACGGGCAGAGCGGCTTGTTCGGGGGAGGAATTAATTGTCCACAATAAGGCATGGCTGCTCACTACATAGACGAAACAATGAGGTACAAGGGCATTCTTCACACACGCTGAATAAATAGGTTGTACTACATCCTCAAATGTGTCACTGCTGCGAGGCGATGAGGAAACTTACGCACACTGCAGTCTACGATAGCACGACTGTGCCTTGGGACACGATAAACGCAACTTCCGCATCACGCGAACTTTCCACGAGACCAGGCAAAAGGGCGTGCTTGAAATCAACCATCCCACTGCGACATTAAACTGTAGCGCCACACATTTTCAAAAAAACGTAACCCTAAAATTATGTCACGAGTGGAGCGGGCAATAACGTTAAATTCCGCTTGGAAAACTGATAACCGAGCTTCACTTCCACACTGCACACTCCCAAAGGCCGTAACGAATTATCACTCACTCCATATAACGTCCATTTAGCCGCACACTGAAACATTACTTTGCGCCCTAGCAACCATCGAAATCCTAAACTAATAACTGAAACAGCTGCCCCGGTATCGACAGGTGCCGATGTATAAACACCATGGACGGACACGTTAACTTTGTTCTTAAGCATTAAAACAGGGGGAGGTAGCTCAGCAGGCATAAAGCGACCTCACCTCCACCGGTCGCGCTGGCTAGTTTTCCAGATGATGTGATAAGAAGCGCCGGCGTGATGACGGTTATCGACTTGTCCGGGATAGCGGAGAAGGGTCATGCTTCGATCTGATGCAGGAAAAGGGTTTATCAAGTTAGCGTGCCAGTTGTCCGGTGCAGCGATTGGGTTGAAAGACTGCGCGTTGGAAAGAGGCTGATGCACGGGCCGTGCAGTACAGATCGTGGAGCCATAGCGAGGCAGTGCGGCGGCGATGGCAAAACCGCTAGATGTGGCCAGGAGAACCCCATCGGTAGCATAACAAAGGCGGCCGAACAGTTGGCGGCTTCGGGAGAGAGAGAGAGAGAAAACTTTATATAATGCAAAAAAAGAAAAATAATCTAGAGCTCCCGTGGTTGGGTCCTCAGTCCAGGACTCCCGCGGCCTTTGCTGCCCTTTGTGCCCGTCCAATCAGCCAAAGCTGGTCTTTCGACTCCGAACTGGACAGCGCAGCCTCCCACTGCTCCGGCGTGGCGATGTGAATTATCGGCACTGCATCTATTTTCTGGCAGACCCATGTGATGTGATAAATTGTCGGTTGCTGTCCACACCAGGGACACGTGTCCCTGTATACGGTCGGATGTATCTTGCTGTATAAAGACAGGCATGGATAAGAATTTGTTTTTAGCTGCCACCAAGACACTGACTGCTCCCTGTTTAACAACTTGTGGGGCAGAGGATACCGTCTTCTGGTCCCTCGGTAGTGCACTAAAATGTCTGCGCAGGTGCGAGTCACTGCCCCGGTCTCTTCGGCCTCTGACCTCCCTCGGTTTGTATAACCTCGAGCTATGAGATCGGCCTGGATGTTCCCGGGAATGTCGCCGTGCCCCGGAGCCCAAAGTACGAATTGTTTTGTGTCGCTTATCCCGCCGGCCTTCAAGATGACGGCCGCCTTTTTGCCAATCCTGCCGTTGGTGAATCCTCGGCAAGCGGCTAGCGAATCGGTAATTACTACCAGCGAACGCCCGGACCTATTGCCCTCTGCAACCGCTAGAGCAATAGCGGCCTCCTCGGCGTCAGACACGGCGCAGTTCCGTAGCGAGGCGCTCATTTTCTCACTTAACTCGTCACGTACAGTCTGACGAATAGTAGCGGCAAGGTCATTGGCAGAAGTGGAGTCAATGGCTGTCACCGTTGGTACAGTCGGTAAGCGGCCTTGGGAAAACATCAGTGGTATTGGCGCCTGTAGGTAAGGTATTACATCGTACGTCTTCCCCTTTAGGTGGCCGGCGGCAGCTCACTAGAGCGCACAAGGGGTTCGAGCAGCGATCTACAGGTGTGGTACGGTTGGGACTGTCGAGACAGCTGGGACATCGGGTAACCTCGTAGTCTGCTGGTTTGACAGACAAGGGTTGAGGCGAAACCATGGGATCCGCGCATGGCTGCAAGTTAGATCCTACCATCAGCTTAACTCGTCACGTACAGTCTGACGAATAGTAGCGGCAAGGTCGCTGGCAGATGTGAAGTCAATGGCTGCCACCGTGGTACAGTCGGTAAGCGGCCAAATTTCGAAGAAATTCGCCGCACCTTAAGGTTCTCAAACGTGCGGCAATGCTCAATCAGGTTCGAGATGGATGCCAGGCTTTCCTTGCTGATAAACATCTTTGGCAAAACCTTTCAGTAGATGGCCCACCTTGTACTCGTCGAACATGCGAGGAAAGGCAAATTTGAAGAACTTTAGGACGGTCTCGATATACTGAGTGCAGGTCTCTGCAGCAAGCTGTGCCCGTTGAGCCAGTGTCCTCTCGGCTCGCTTCTTTTTCGCTGCGGAGTCACCAAAGCACTTGGACAGCTCTTCTACAAAGCGTGCCCAGGATATTAAAGAGTCTTCGTGGTTCTCATACCAAGTAAGAGCCGTATCTTTGAGTGTGAACTCCACTTTGGCAAGCTGTGTGCTCTTGTCTCACTTATTATACCGGCTGACGCGATGGTAGTGCGTCAACTATTCGTCCGCGTCCTCTCCGGCGGTACCCGGAAATGAGCGGGGCTCGAGGTAATGCTACCAGAAGGAGCTCGATACTGACCTGGGCGCGGAGTCTGTCCTCCAAGGACATCTCTGGGATGGAAGGTAGTAAACCTGTAAGTCATCGGCTGTTGCGAGGTCCGAGCGAAATATCCATGGCTGATGAGGTCGATACCCAGCACTTCCACATATATTGTTACGCTCGAAGGCCTTCACGAAGGTCGGTGTGTCAGAGATTCGTTGTCAGCAACTAGTCTCTCTGGCTCTGCTCGCGCTCCCTACCAACAAACATCGTTCTCTATCACAGAACCTAGCGCCGTGTCTTATTTGCGGCCGCTTCAGTACATTTTTGAGCTTCCAAGAACTAAAGATTTTCACAGTCATCGGTAAGTGGCTGGCACAATTGCTTATGACAATCGTAGCTCCTGCAGGAATTCTGAGTGCCGTAGCGAACAAATCCTACCCCCCCCCTCCCCCCGCCACTACACAAACCTCCGGCAGCAATATTACAGCGTGATGTCCTATTGAAGGACATATAGCATATAGCCCTATTTGTCGGATCATTCGGTTTCGCTCATGTTAAGAATGTGAAGTCTGTCTATCATACAAGTTCAGGAAAGCAGAAAAGGTCTAGGTTTCTAGCACTGAAACGTGCAAAGAGAAATAATTTGACGCCTAATGTTTGGCATCTATAAAAATATTGTCTTCAGGAGACAAGAGCCATGTGCATTTGAAAAACGTTTTGTTATAAGATCTGCAAGTAGAATTTTCTTTAAGTTTCCACTTGGGTCCTTTTGACACTCTCCACGCAGCTGCAGTTAGTTACAGAACAGAAGCAATGATAAATTGATGCGGAAAATAAAAAGCCATTCAAAGGAATACACCAAGAGCTCTTACTGAGTGGTCTTTCCTACTAAAATTCGGGTGGCTGCATATATCTTCTACCGCAAGTGATGTTGCCGTGCTCTTGTTTAAAATTCGTATATGTGATCCAACATATACAATGAGATCGGTGGAATTTCGTTTCCTGCAAAAGAAAAATAAAGAGTGTGGACGTTGAGCATTTTACAGGCATTTGTCGCTGGTATATATTTTGAAAGTTCCCTAGGGCAATGATTTATAAAACAGAGAGTGCTTAGAAAAAATGGCACTGTTCACTAAACTGAGATGCAGTACTGCGGCGAAAATTGTTATTTTACCTTTAATCACTTCATATTTTGCCTCGCAATAAAAACGAGTTAAGAAGAGCGGTGAACCACAGAAACAATTGTTACGTATTGAACACACTGGCACGTTGTGATAGCTCTGACACGCTGGCAGTGGGTATGTTGGTGCAAGCATTCGCAGTCGATCGACGAGCTCTTAACAGCGTGTCGGAGTGATATGAATCCGAGTACGTTAGTCCCGGATGTAACCTAAGAGGGAGGAAGATACGTACCACGCGTAGTTCCATTGCGAGACTATAGGCCGCATTCTTTGTGTGCGCCCCATATACAGTGCGGAAAAACTGTGTCTCTGCCATGTGCTGGAGAGTCTAGATGTACGCCCACTGATTGAAATCAAGATTCTAGGTCACTGGCCACTGCGACTGTCGGCGGTGAAAGCCTCCCAGGCACTGCTTCGCTTCATAAAAACCTCGGGCCTGTTCTATAGGCTGTGTTTTTGCTGTGATGTGATGTGATAAGACTGTGATGTGATGTGACGTGATATGGCTGTGATCTCACTATACTGACTTCCCCCATCCCTCTCTTGCACATTACTTTTATATCCACTCACCCCCTTCCCCCAGTGCAGGGTAACAAGCCGGTTTCTTTTTCCGGGTAACATCTCTGCCTTTCCTCCTTGTCCTCCTCTCCCTCATCCCCGAAGCATGCCTTCAGCGCCTAATGCAAATGACCAAAATAGGAACCTTTTAAACTTTCCAAATTTTAGCAGAGGGACTCACATTGACTAGAATGAAGAGTTACATACAATCGCCCTGCGGTGGAAGGAAAAAAAATGGCGGGGGGTTTCTTTGTTACCTAACTGTTGTAGCTGCGTTTGGACATCAGGGACAAAGATGTAGAATTATAATGGGAGCGAAGCATACGGGCTGACTGCGTGGAACATACTACTCTCAGAATTTGACCACGCGGGATAACGGCAATTTTAAAAAAGCTGTAAAGTTTCAGCTGCGGTGCTTAAAGATTTGAAATGGATCTGAGCCACAAATTTGCGCTGTGGTATGTGTAATCAGCGAAGCCCCAGAGCTTTAAAGGTGTGCCTCAATGCTTCAAAAAGCCATGAGCGCGTGATCGCTGAAGTCCGGAAGTTCCCGCCTTTTCCCTTTCGCATTTCTTCCACCTTTGCGGAGAGTGTCTGTCGGCAGCCACCTAATATGAGGCCTACGACCTGGATTTACGGAAGTGCGCAAGTTCCGGATAGCACTACGAACTGAACTGCGGCGCGAGTTAGCACCGCAGTGATGCCGTAAATAATGCTTTCGGCTGGTTTTTACAAAGCCCCATAGGGAACGCCGCCCGTGGTCACAATTTGCTGATTCAGGTTACAGATGAAAGCTGTCGCATGCTATGGAATACAAGCTTAACAAGGAAGGCAGACGAAAAATGCAATGAAAGAAAGTTGGGTGGGCGGATGAGATTGGCAATATTGCGGTGGGTCATGTGAATATACCTGCCTTAAGACCTTGTTAATTAGAGGAATAACATCATCTTCAGCCGGACTGTACCCACAGTAGGCGAAGGCCTCTCCCATATTTGTCCCATCAATCCGGTACTGTGCCAGCTGCATTCACTTGACCCTTGAAAACTTGAACTCATCAACCAAACTAACTGTCTGTTTCCCCACGCTAGGCTTTTGTCCTTACGATCCAGTTACTTAGCTTTAGCGACCATCGGTTATTCTCTTTACACTAAATGTCTTGCCCATGCCCATTTCTTCGTCTTGATTTCCACTAGAATGTCAGTAACTTGATTTTCATATCTGTCTAACTCTGCTCGCTTCCTATTTCTTAACGTTACACCGATTATTTTCCGCTCCATATCCCTCCGCGTTGTCCTCAACTTAAGTTGAACCTTTTCGTTAGCCTCCTCATATGGGGCTTCAAAGTTGGAAGGATATAGTACAGGCCTTTTTCCCTCTACGGTGTAGTCAGGCTGGTGATGGCGATGATGATGATGATGATGCTATGCAACATCAGAAAACGCCAGGATAAAATGCAGTCAGCGCCTACGGTAATACCGCCTCCCTTTGCTCCTGTGAACTTGCAAAATTTCGATCTTTACCGCCGCGTTCTATCGTTTCCTACAAAAAAACGAAAAACGTAAAAAGAATGGAAAAAAGAAATAAAATGGGAAGAAAGGGGAAAGAGAGAAAGTAGGGCCACCGAAGTGGTCGTACATTCGTGGGGCATTCGAATCCTAGCGCCATCGGGCAGCCCCAGGTTTTCCAATTAGTTTAATATTTATGCTAGCCAAGTGCCCTATTATAGGATTAAGTATTTGTAATACAGATGATGGTAAACGCAGCCCTCCTGCCATCGATGGAAAATTAGTCTCCGCGGCACCAACATTGCCTTTACTAGCATAGGAAATTGTGGCTGCTTTTTCATTTTTGCTCCAGGTCAGGTCAAAGACTCATTTGCCGAGCAGTTGAGACCGATTAAGCCGGGTATTAGGCCTAGAGGAAGCTTACACCTATTTGCCACAAGTACGTACTCGGCGGCCCTACTGTGCACAGTATTCCCATCGGTTTGACTAAGCTATGCTGTGGGGTTTTCTTCAGACGCAAATGAGCAACAGGGCCGTCCGGCTGTTATCATATAATGAATTTTAATTCCTTTTTGCTTACCTGGCAAGACCTCCTTGATATTTGCGAAAGAGCAAGAGCGCACCGAAAACGGTAAGAGAACATAAACCAGCACAGATTAGGCGCAGGTACGAACTACGTACCGATGTACCAAACGTACGAACTAGCTTGTGGAGTGTCTTACTTGAATTTAGCGCAAGCCACAGACAATCTTAAACGCGGTAGACTTCTCGCTTTGATGACAAATTTTATAATTAGCACGCTGAAACACATTATTAGGGGGTGTTAAAAGTTAAAATATCATGCAAAATGGCTATTGCTTCTTGCTTTTGCAAAGCTTACGTAGTAGGTGGGTCGCCTTAAAATGATGGCCCAAATGGATTACGGTGCTTCTCAATATTTAATTTACTGACCCATTTTTCCACCCAGGGCCCGAAACACCTGCGCCTCACTTTGCCACAAACAAGCGCCTCGAGACAAAACGTAAATAATGTATTTAAGACATTTATGATCAGTGCACGCTGCGAGGGTACTGCGGCGTTGCCTGTGGTATTCTGTTCTCCGCAGTGAAGGAAGTCGCCAGGTGTGCCGCATCTGGCCAACATAGCGAAGAAGATGCTCTCTTGCTAAATCGCCCCCACGACCCAAATTTTGCTTCGGTTTGCGCAAACCTCCAGCAGTGAGTGTAGCTTGTTACTATCTGGTACCCCACCAGGCTGTTCCTACAAACATTCTAGGTTTGGACTGACTAGACATGCCTGCAGTTGTTTCGCCACGGCCTTGTGGTGGCCGTTGTCTTCTAGAGCAGGCCATTGTGCATCGATCATTTAGAACAAGGAAGCTAAATTTTGCACTGTCCAATCAGAAAGGAGTTCTTATGTTCGCTCTTCTTGAATACATTAACGCATTTCTTGCACATCTGCGTACAGGGAGGGTTTATTTGAGTCTGTATATTGGTGCTCTCCCTGTGGAATGCTCTTATTAGACAGAAAATTGAGTAACTCATTACATTAAGAGCGTGAAACACGATTTTGTTATTGTTGCACCTTTATTTGGCCTGTGGTGGTGAATACCGAACTCTTTATACATTGATTGCCACAGGAATTGTAGCGTTGTCTGAAATTTGACTGAATCCCGAAGCTCGTCCTTGGCTGAGGTTTGTGGGTAACGGTGCCATAGGAGGCGGCTACAGACTGATCATACAGGATATGGTCGAGTAATTAACGCGATAGCAATAAAGATCTTGGTACTCGAAAAATCCTTCGTCGACTTTGGTGTAAGTGAAGGCGCTGTCGGCGAAAATTTTTGGGCATGGCGCTGGTAGGTGGTAGCTAGTCATGATTCGTCGATGGCTTTCATGACTGTATGAGACCATAGGCGTAAGGTGCCAGAACTTCACATAACTCTTGCTGGACGGATGACGAAAGCGATTTGTTTATAATCCGGGTTATGTTCGCTAACGTATTTACATCATTTACAGTAACACGCATTTTGTTCTTCATCACAGTAGGCGGAGGAATTGGAGAAGAGGACCATTTCGCGACCTCACCTCCATCGGCCGCTCCTGCTAGTTCACCGATGGTGAAGTAGGCCAGCGTCGACGTGGGGACGGGGACCGTACTCGGCGCGGGGGTGGTGGTGTGAAGCTGTGGTTAGAATCGGGAGAGTCACTGCGAAAGACGCCTGGGCGAGGCTGTAGTGGACGAGGTTGGGGCCACTCAATGTTGTTTTCACGGAAACCTGCCGAAAGGCGGGTGCAAGGACGTGAGGCCCGGCCGAGCCGGCGCTGACCAAGGCGCGTGATCTGCCCGCGGTGGTCGCAGCTTTAACAAACGGACGACTCACGAAAAGCGTAGGCGCTGGATCCGAAGGAATTCAACTGTGGATGAGAGACCATGGGAGCTGCAGGACGCACGTTCGAATGTGGAGAAAAGCGGCTGGTCAGAGGTAAAAAGGCGCGCTCATCGCCGTAGGAGTAGAGCGAAGTTCTCGTTGACACGCTCACTAGGCAGGATGTTCAGCCTGCTATGACTGAACTGCGCATTCCGAGTACACAATTCGCGCGATGGCGCCTTGCAGGTGCTTGGCCAGCTCTTCAATTACAACTCTGCGGACCAGAGAGGCGAGATCGTCGTGGACAGTGTAGTCAACGCTGGCAACTGTTAGGACGTTGTAGAGGCATTCAAATTTGGGTACAATGCGCCGCATTTTTAAAGCTTCAAATGTATGGTAGTACTGCATAACGTTCGAAGTACTGGCTAGGATTCTTTTGTCATAAAGAAATTATAACCATCACAACTCTGTGGACCAGAGAGGCGAGATCGTCGTGGACAGTGTTAGCAACGCTGGCAACTGTTAGAACGTTGGAGAGGCATCCAAATGTGAGTACACTTCGCCGTATTTTTAAACCTTCAAATGTACAGTAGTACAGGATAACGTTCGAAGTACTGGCTAGGGTTTCTTTTGTGATAAGGAAATTATAACCATCTTCGGCCAATCCTTTTAAGAGAAAATCTTTTAACGTTTCAGGTAATGCTGGTCGCTCGTGTCCGCGATTAAATAAGAATCAGGTAATATAGATGGGTTAGTTTTAACAGCCTCTCAGTGTCGGTTCTATATAGGGCGGCAAGCTTTTGTTACAATTGAAGTGACTCGCAATCGACTTTCATTAGTGTCAGTTGTACCGCATTTCTGTACTTATTTCGTATGCTGTTTTCCTTCCACTCACACCATGCCCAACCAGAACTCTTTCTTGTCAATCCCCCTAGTTTTGTTTTTACGCCTCTCCTTATCTCTGCGTTTCCCTCTATCGTGATTTGTTTTTGGCTGTGCTTGCTATAGCACATGTCATTTTCGGCTCGGCATTTATGCACGAGATTATCCGGGAGCTTCATAATTTGGTCTGAAATTTAGCTCATGCAGCAAGAGAGGTCGTATCTTCCAGAGCAAGGCTGAATCAAACTATTTTGCGTTCTCGTATGTGATAAATGCCACTTCGGCAATGACTCACATAAGTGCACGGGACAGACAGCAAATGGCGACTTTGAAAAGTACTGAAATATTCCCGTGTATTGTTTTTCCTAGTGGGGACGTGCATCTTACTCTGCGAAACGCGACCAAATGACCCAAACGCGTTTTACTCAACGGAATTCGGACGGCAACTCGAGCTGAAGCTTAACCGTGAAATGAAAACCTTTGCAGAGCGAAATATTAAATAGGTACGCACTTTCTACAATGCACGAATGGATGACAGCCTATCCAGAAAGACGAAAAAGGAGCACTTTTCCGCAGGTATAGTGTACAGCCATGAATAGGTAACATGCAACACATTGACAGTTTACTTTTTTTTCCGGAGAAGGTTCGGTAAGGAATGCAGGAAGGCATTGTGCTCGCAAACAGGCAAGACGTTTTGTGCATACTTGTGCATTTAGGTAAGTTTACCGTGAGCGATTGTCATTTTGCAGTGCAGTGATTTGCAGCCAAAAAATGACATTGATGTTTGAGACACATAAATAAAATAAATACCAGACGCAGTGCGACGCCGTGAGAACGTGTCGACGGGTGATGAGCGCTCCGCCGCAGAAGTGTCTGCCCCCTCTCCTGTGTATTGCCACTTGCCAGGGCCAACTTCCGGGCAAGGCTCTCCTACCGCCCACTATTCTCTCTTCCCCGATCACATGCGGTTTGACGATCGGTTGTCCACAATTCTCTGGAGAGGAAAGCATGTAGTGAATAGCTAGGTTAACGGGCTGCAGTGCAGATCATAGTAGTGAAACACTGATCATCATATGCAATATATATGTTCCAGTATTTAGGATAGTTAGACAACCGATCAGGTAAGTAGGCGGCTTGGCAGGATACCACACCGCCTCTAAATTATGGTTCTATGGAGGAGTTTGTACCAACCGTAATAAATGTGTAGAACGCGGCGTCCCTAAGTATAACGAATGTGTTCTTACTAAGAAAGCACTCTCTTTAGCCATCGTTAGCCCACATATTTTCCGAATTGGGTAATCAAGTTATGAAGATTAGGAAGAAAAGAGGTCCTCTCTAATCCAAGTAAAAAATTACAAACACTAGCGCTCACCGGGAAGCTGAGACAGGGCAGGCATACAAAGGACGAGCAGCAGAAGGCTCTTCATGGCGAGACTGCTTGGCTGTAGTCGATCGACATGTGCCGTTTGTGTAATCTGGTGTCAAGGTCCGTCCTCCCAGTTTTCCATACAGAGTGACCCTTATCTCCTTTTCGTTGCTGGCTGATAGCAGTAGGAAGCGATAAGGCACTAAGTAGAGAATATACAAAAAATGAAAAGTGAAAATGGGAGGCAGAGTTTGATATCGTATCATAACGAGAGCTTTAAGGCTCCCCTTTAACGCAGAGCCAGCGTCCGCGTTGTCCGCGCAGGGAGCAAAAAAATAGCTTGGCATGGGGATGTGATAGTAGACAGGTGACATGCTTCGGCACTTACTGTTCGGTGTGTTGTGTGACAGCATGTGAAGACGTGAAATGCAGTTGGGAGGAGGTGCCATTCAATTTACTCGTGGGAGAATGGAATAAACGGGTGCTCTTGGATCCTCAGTCAGGCCCCTAGTCAAAGTAGTCACGTAACACGGCTTGGTTACAGGGAGGCTTATTCTCTACGTCAAGTTTTCTTTACATAATATAGTAGCCTACTAGTGCCCGCTAATGTATTTGCCTAAAACAATAGAGGCTAAACTAATGAGTGAGTTTATAAGCGAATAGTGAAGATCACATCCGCGAATTAAGATTTGCATGTGAAGCCGCAGACTAGAGCCATTAAATCTGTCGCAGCTTACAATTTAAGGAAACGTTTAAGTATGCGGAATGCTTCATCACGCTGCAGATATTTTGGCATCAGCAAAATTTTCGAAGGCACAGTTACTGGGAGCATGCGTCTTCACATTTAAGGCGGCCTTCTCGCTGGGAGCACAAAAATGGGGGGGGGGGGGGGGGAGGGGAGTAGGGAGACAGGCTCAAATTTTGAAGTGTGGGCTGGTGCACCCAGCGTTCACGTCTGCTGAGGAACGGGAGGGATAACCCTTACCCACTTTCTTTTAGTAGTGGGAGGCCCACTTATTTTCTCTTCTCCTTTCCCTTGCTCTGTCCGGCGTGTTGTCCCTCTGCTGGGCAGGCGTTCTCTGCAATTCTAAGAAAAGAATAAGACCTCGCTGAGGTAGGCGCACCCACTTATGTCATGTACTAAGAAGACTATGAGTCGAGGCGTGCAATGACTTAGGGAGTCTGCCTGCCTCGAACTCTCTGACAAATCAAAAGTTTTCTTTAAAATAAACACTCCAGCTTATGCAGTAAGTAGCGCAACTTTTCTTAATGAGAATAAGTTGGTGAAAAATATAAAAAAGATCACTGAACAAGGGTAGAAGGAGGGAACCTTCAGTTCGCAGGTCGAGCCAACGTTTCGAGAAGTGGACTTGTATTTGCCTGGGCAGAGGGATCATCACTGGAAGGCGTGTAAATACCCTTTTGCTTCCGAAGAAAAAAAAAGCTGGGCACGGGGAAGGTGGGTGAGAAGAATGTAGGTTAAGGAGTAAAAAAAGTTTCTTCAGTATGTATTTCTCAGCCAGGAAGCGGTGATCCTACGGCCTCTAAAACAAATAAAAGCTGCAGTACCAGGAAAAAACTGAAAAGGGTTCAACCTTGCTGAACCGAATGCGAAGCGAAAGCATTAGCTGTGGCTGACCCAGCGTTCTTCTTCTTCTTCGTCGTCGTCGTCTTCTTCGTCATCGTCGTCTTCGTCTTGTTTTTCTCGAAGCTACTTCTCTTCTCGAACTAGCTGCGGCCACCCGAGGTCTTGAAACCCAGCCGCAGTGCAGCTTTTGCTAGAAAACTACAATTCGGGGTAGATGATTAGTCAGCACCTAAAGCAGGTTCGGTGCAGACACCTTTTTTGAAAAGGTACAGGCATTCGAAAGGGTCCTGGTAAGGAATATAATTCCAGGTGAACAATTCTAATCAGGACCCTTTGGAATGCCTGTCCCTTTACTATAAACGTGTGTCTGCATCGAACCTGCTTTAGGTACAATAATAGAATAATAACGCTCAGCTAGTTGCCTGCTCTACTGCCTTCTTCCAAGAGCTGCTTTAGGTGGTGACTGATCATCTACCCCGAAGTGTAGTGTTTCCTGGTACTGCCGCTTTTATTGGAAAAACAATACTACCACTGCCGAAGCGAGACCTCGGGTTGCCGCAGCTATACTCCATGAAGAGGCGTAGCTACGGTCTCCTCACAAAAGCATCAGCCTGCCATGACATTTGAATTCACGTTACCCCTGTGCTACGGGCAGGTGCTGCCAACTCGGGTGGCTCCTTTCATATGGAAGGGTGATATCAGAATCAGCCTGCCAGAACCGTTTGCATTCTCGTTACCCCTATGACACGCAGGCACGTCCATACGGCTTGGTTGACGCGTGACTTTATATGTTGTCTGGTAGCTTACTCTCTCGCGTCATGCCCTTAAATAATGAGCTGAAATGTCCCCAATAATGTAGCGCCTTACACTGACAGAGCGTGATAGGGTAAAAATGTAGCAAGCAAAAGAAGCTTCCGCCGCTGCTTTCGCAATTCAACCAGGGTTAACCAGAGCTGAACCAAAACAAATTTTTTATTTCTTTTTCAGGCCACAGGCTCACCGATTCCAGGCAGAGAAATACATACTGAAGAAACTTGTTTTTAGCTTTTTTTTTTACGCCATGACCTACTTTTGTTTCAGCCTCTCTCCCCCTCCCCAGCTTTTTCCTTCGGAAGCAAAAGCGTGTTTACACCCCTTCCATTGATGATCGCTCTGCCCAGACGAAGACAAATGGTTTAAAAGAACTTTTAGACGGGCTAGATGGTTTTCAGCTTCAGACGGAATCCTTTTTTTTTTGCGCTAAGGATGCCGTCTGAAGACGAAGACAAGTCCACTTGTCGAAACGTTAACTTGACCTGCGAACTGAGGTTGCCGCGCCTCTACCCTCGTTCAGTGCTCTTTGAATACCGCGTATACCCATCTTTTTCTCGTTCTACCGGGTGAAACAATGACTCACATGGAAGAAAGCGGGGAAGACGAGGTGATCAATCATATCTGAAATTTAATCTAGCATTAAAGGCTACTTGTTGCCATGTGTGCATAATTCAATGGCGATACTTGATTGATAAGAAGGGAAAATGTACTGGCGCGGAGAAACGGTTAAGGCGCACGGTACTGACAGTAAGCATATTCACTTCGTTCTTAATTGAAACTGCTAGCTATGGTGTATTTCTGCCATACTTCTTTATTTCCTATGGACAATGCTTGCCCGCGTTGCGAATAATATATTTCAACGAATTGTTCTCTTTGTATTTCTTTTCTTGCCAACAGCTGACGGTCTCTGGCCTTATCGCTTTGCGCATAGTATGCACTATGGTCCATTATAATTTCATGTTCTTGCTTGTTCACGCTCACTAGATCCGTGAATCGTCTTCACCTCTCTCACTGTAATGCGAGGTACGCCTAGATTTATCTCGAATGATAGCGGTCATGCGCAAGGGCTTCTACATTGTTCCAAATCATCATGCTGCCTTTGGCAAGCTTATGTCAATGGTTCTCAAGATACGTCTTTGAAGCCTTTCTCGGTGCGTTTTGTCTTCCAAATCCATAGCCAAACTTCCATTAGTCTCGTAAACCCTGTAAGCTTCGGGTGACTCGGGTTTTCTGGCTGCGTTTGTGTTTATGGCGTGTTCACAAATTTAAAAGAACGGGAGGACAGGGGGAACCAAACCAGAACTGATGCCGCATGTGCTCATGGCGACGACACCTTATATCTAGGGCGCTTACGAAACTCCGTATATGCCGTCTATCTTTTGACGAGGAGCAGCATTGGGCACCTTATTCTTGCGTAGGCGCGGCGTTGTTGTTCTGCAAGAGCAGTTCGCATTCTATATCGAGCCTCTCTGTCCTGTGTTGTAGGGTTTAACGTCGCAAAGTGACTCGGGCTATGAGAGAAACCGTATTGGAGCACTCCTGACATTTCGGCCACCTGGTGTTCTTAAACGTGCACTGGCATCGCGTTGAATACGGGCACCTTGCTTTCCGCCTCCATCGAAAAGCGGCCGCCGAGCCCGGGATTTGATACCGCATCCTTGGGCACAGTAGTAGAGCGCACTAACCAGAGCTCCACCCCTGCGGGGCCGAGCCTTTCTGTTCATGCTGTTCATGTATTCTGTTTAGCTAGTTGTGCATATTTTTCTCTTGCACTGAAACAAGCGATTTCTTCGGCACTCTGTCTGAATGGCCGCTTGCTCCAAACGCAGTCGAAGCGCATCGAGAGTGAAGGGTTGTTTGCGATTTATTCCTGCATTCCTGCTTTGATATAGCCAAACTGTTCCTGTTACCATGCTTGGAATGAACTTGAGTGCGATGTTGAACTTGCTGAATGAACTTGAGTGCAGTGGCTGCGTTTCCATGGAGGCGAAACGGAGTAGCGTCCGTGCGCTGTGCAATGTCAGTTAAAGAACTTCAGGTGGCCGAAATTTCCAACGTCCTTCACTACGGCGCCTCTCATAGACTGATTTACTTTGGGAGGTTTAACCCTGCAAAATAATAAATTTCTACATAGACGTTTTCACTCAGTTATGCTCTTTGTTCAAGGAGTACGCACAACACCAGTAGCAAGGACCTATGAAGCTGCGCCCGACGCCGGAATACCCACCGTATCGTGTCGGTATCAATATTTCTGAGTATTGGACTCCTACACTTTTACGTCTGCGAGGCTCTGTGTAACTTTCCTGAAGTGGAATTGCTGAAAAGGATTTCTTTTAAGGCTGCCATAGAAGTAACAAGAGAAAATTATAATGCCAAACCCTTTCTTGGTTCATGGGCAACGGGTATGCCTGCAGGAAATGTGCACAGGAAATGTCCGCACGAAATTACCCTTAAAAAAAAAAATTGTGCCCAGCGAGAATCGAATAACTATTTCTTTGGTCCCAAGTGGAGCGCCCAAAACACTAGACTACGCGGAAGTTCTATTTAGTTTGGTGTGTATTACACATATTAAACGTAGGAAAGCGCTATATACATTATTTACAAAGCAATCAGCCTGCAGCCGATGTGGCTTGTAGGCGACGCCAGGCTAGTGAGAAACCGATCCTACTTTTCCTTGCCTAGCATGATTATAATAGTAATAATCACAATGATGATGCATTTAGTGAATAATTATGATAATAGCAGTGGTTATGCTGTGATAGCGGAGACGACTATAATGAAGCAATAAGTGAAACATGTATTGTAAAAGTAGTAAGGTTGAAAGTTGGGCGAGTTGAATCTGGTTCATTTTGAAGGTAGCGCGAAAAACGAGGACCAAGAGTAGAAGGACACAACACGAGCGCTTTTTCACAACTAAACTTTTTATTGAAAAACACGGAATAAATACCCATCTCGCGAAACTAAAACACAAGAAACAAAAGGGATAGCATCAAGTACAGGAAAAGTGTAGGGCATGATACAGCTGGTGGGGGTGCTTACTAACTAAGATAAGATGTAAAAGAAAGCACAAAAGCCTCATAGTCACGAAAGCAAGCAAGACTTACCAAAAAAAGATGAAGGAAGCGACGGGAGATATTAGTTCCATGTGTGGTCTAGATATGCGAGTTCTTTTTGTGTTAGAGCAATCGACGGTGCGCTTATGCATGTACTCCCTTGTCTTGATATGTAAAAAGCCTCCGTGATTTCACGCTGAAGTCGTTCCTTATGAGTTGACAATATTTCTGCTTCCTCGTAAAGGGGCTCACATTTTTTCTTGCACAACGGCTTACACTCCGGCTTACAGTACGGCTTACAATCTTGACATCCCTTGCAATGGTGAACCAAATGCGAGGACTTTGACCCTGATAGCGATTTTTCGTGTTCCTTTAGCCGTACATTTACACAACGTCCTGTCTGACCTATGTAGGTCTTTCCACAGGAAACTGGCAGCTCGTATACCACCCCCGTTTTGCAAGGAATGAACCCTGAAGCATGGCATACTTTAGATCTTTTCTTATTTTTGTTTTGTCCGTTCCGATTAGCCATCATTCTGCCTACTAAGCCACACACTTTCTTGAGCTTGTTTGGAGCGGAAAAGATTACCTTTACACCATAGCGTTTGGCCACGTTGCTGAGATTGTGTGAAAGTCGATGCTTGTATGGTATCACCACCTTTTTCTTTTTTGCCATATCGTCAGATGACTTCTTTGGTGCGTTACCTTTTACCCAGCGGATAAGTTTATCACATGCGAACCTGATTGCGCTGTCCGGATAACCTGATGTCTTTATTCTATTCACCTGTTCATGAAAGCTTTCACCATGTCATGGATGCAAGATTTTACCAGGACTGAACGCAGACAAGAAAGAACAATTCTGTTTTTTACAACTTTCGAGTGGCCTGAGGCGTTATGTAGCAAGGGTTTGATTGATCTCGGATGATAGCGCCAACAAACATGACTGTGGTTGAAGGATATCAGCAAATATAAAAACTGCAATTTGTCTCCGGTTGGCAACTCAAAAGTAAAATCGAGACCTTTCCGACATTCTCTGAAGACCTTTAAAATGTTCACAACGCTGTCTGTGAAGCGTGCACCTTCCACAAACACTAGGTAATCATCCACATATCTAAATACACGGGAACACATGCCATTTAGATTTTCTTCAAGACATCTGTCCACGCTACAGAGAAAGATATCTGCGAGAACAGGTGCCACACATGAGCCAATACATACACCGGACTTCTGTATGTATGTTTTGCCTTCCCAAGCAGCATGGGTGGACTTGAGGTAAAACGAAAGTAATTCGAGAAAAGGCTCCACCGGGATTCCTGCACTATTTCTGAAACTTAACTCATCATTAGATTCACAAATACAGTCCTTCACACTATGCATAAGGGCTGAGTGGGGTAATGAATAAAACAGGTCAGTAACATCAATGCTAAAGGCTCTGCAGCTGCCAGGATTAGACTTCATCAGCACATCTACCAGTTTGTCAGAATTTGGAACTAAAAAAGGGTCATTAATATAGAGGCCAGATAGGAACTTGAAAAGATAGCTCGAGATGACATGTTGCCAAGTGTTCCTTTCTGTAACGATAACACGGAAAGGGATATCTGGCTTGTGTGTTTTCGCCGAAAAGAAGATATCTAAATTCGTACTCTTCGCGTTCGAGACAGCCGTTGCAAGACTATTCAAGTTCATGCCTTTAAGTAGCCCAATAGCCTGCTTTCTGATTTTCGACGCTTTCACGTCTACAGCGTTGAAATTCTTTTCAATGGCCGCCTGCCCTTTGACCGCATACATGCTCTCAGGAACAACAACGAAGAACCCTTCTTTATCCGACATGAGTAACCGTAACCCGGAATTGACAAGATAATCCGCTAAGTTGTAGCTGGGATCAGACTTACAAAGTCGTGTCCCAGGGTCAGTCCTTGCAATCGTGTCGACACATTCCTCAATGCACCTGAGGCGGGTCTGTTCAGGCGCACACTGGGCGATGGCTCTACCAAAGGACAGTTTGTCAATCGGTGTCCAGGCCGGTTGGTAGGCGAACTTTGGTCCCTGTTGTAGGGTCTTAAGGTGTCGGTCCGGAAGGCACAGGTTCCCCAAAACAATGAGTTTTTCCTGAAGTAGAGGCGCTCGTCTCTTCTTTACTGGCAATCGGTGGCGGATGGATGCCCAGATGAACTCAGTGGTCCGTTGCGCAGTATCGCACCATTCCCTGTACATACGTGCTTGGTGGTTATGCGGCATATTCAAGTCACACGCCAGACGTAGTCGATCCTTGTAGTACCTGACCTGCCTCCAAAACTCCGAGCTTAGGATACGGTTCACCCGTCGAGAATGGCCGGTTGAAGGTGGGAGGCATCCACACAGGTTGAGGAATTCCGGATGACAGTCGCCCGATCTTGCGTACCATGAGGCGATCCTTGCTTTCACCGCATAAATAGCTATTAGGGTGGCCAGCGAGGCTGGACTGGAGAGTTGGGAGTTAAAACACGTAACAGAGCCCGTTGTAGAAGAAATATATAGTAGTAAGGTTGAAAGTTGGGCGAGTTGAATCTGGTTAATTTTGAAGGTAGCGCGAAAAACGAGGACCAAGAGTAGAAGGACACAACACGAGCGCTTTTTCACAACTAAACTTTTTATTGAAAAACACGGAATAAATACCCATCTCGCGAAACTAAAACACAAGAAACAAAAGGGATAGCATCAAGTACAGGAAAAGTGTAGGGCATGATACAGCTGGTGGGGGTGCTTACTAACTAAGATAAGATGTAAAAACGAAAGCACAAAAGCCTCATATCACGAAAGCAAACAAGACTTACCAAAAAAGATGAAGGAAGCGACGGGAGATATTAGTTCCATGTGTGGTCTAGATATGCGAGTTCTTTTTGTGTTAGAGGAATCGGCGGTGCGCTCAAGAAAGTGTGTGGCTTAGTAGGCAGAATGATGGCTAATCGGAACGGACAAAACAAAAATAAGAAAAGAGCTAAAGTATGCCATGCTTCAGGGTTCATTCCTTGCAAAACGGGGGTGGTATACGAGCTGCCAGTTTCCTGTGGAAAGACCTACATAGGTCAGACAGGACGTTGTGTAAATGTACGGCTAAAGGAACACGAAAAATAGCTATCAGGGTCAAAGTCCTCGCATTTGGTTGACCATTGCAAGGGATGTCAAGATTGTAAGCCGGAGTGTAAGCCGTGGTGCAAGAAAAAAATGTGAGCCCCTTTACGAGGAAGCAGAAATATTGTCAACTCATAAGGAACGACTTCAGCGTGAAATCACGGAGGCTTTTTACATATCAAGACAAGGGAGTACATGCATAAGCGCACCGTCGATTGCTCTAACACAAAAAGAACTCGCATATCTAGACCACACATGGAACTAATATCTCCCGTCGCTTCCTTCATCTTTTTTTGGTAAGTCTTGTTTGCTTTCGTGACTATGAGGCTTTTGTGCTTTCGTTTTTACATCTTATCTTAGTCAGTAAGCACCCCCACCAGCTGTATCATGCCCTACACTTTTCCTGTACATGATGCTATCCCTTTTGTTTCTTGTGTTTTAGTTTCGCGAGATGGGTATTTATTCCGTGTTTTTCAATAAAAAGTTTAGTTGTGAAAAAGCGCTTGTGTTGTGTCCTTCTACTCTTGGTCCTCGTTTTTCGCGCTACCTTCAAAATTAACCAGAATCAACTCGCCCAACTTTCAACCTTACTACTATATATTTCTTCTACAACGGGCTCTGTTACGTGTTTTAACTCCTAACTCTCCAGTCCAGCCTCGCTGGCCACCCTAATAGCTATTTATGTGGTGAAAGCAAGGATCGCCTCATGGTACGCAAGATCGGGCGACTGTCTTCCGGAATTCCTCAACCTGTGTGGATGCCTCCCACCTTCAACCGGCCATTCTCGACCGGTGAACCGTATCCTAAGCTCGGAGTTTTGGAGGCAGGTCAGGTACTACAAGG
This sequence comes from Amblyomma maculatum, assembly GCF_055883805.1. NCBI lineage: Eukaryota > Metazoa > Arthropoda > Arachnida > Ixodida > Ixodidae > Amblyomma > Amblyomma maculatum. Next base: position 40,116,291 of record NC_139346.1, read on the forward strand.
ATCGACTACGTCTGGCGTGTGACTTGAATATGCCGCATAACCACCAAGCACGTATGTACAGGGAATGGTGCGATACTGCGCAACGGACCACTGAGTTCATCTGGGCATCCATCCGCCACCGATTGCCAGTAAAGAAGAGACGACCGCCTCTACCTCAGGAAAAAGTCCTTGTTTTGGGGAACCTGTGCCTTCCGGACCGACACCTTAAGACCCTACAAGAGGGACCAAAGTTCGCCTGCCAACCGGCCTGGACACCGATTGACAAACTGTCCTTTGGTAGAGCCATCGCCCAGTGTGCGCCTGAACAGACCCGCCTCAGGTGCATTGAGGAATGTGTCGACACGACTGCAAGGACTGACCCTGGGACACGACTTTGTAAATGTGATCCCAGCTACAGCTTAGCGGATTATCTTGTCAATTCCGGGTTACGGTTACTCATGTCGGATAAAGAAGGGTTCTTCGTTGTTGTTCCTGAGAGCATGTATGCGGTCAAAGGGCAGGCGGCCATTGAAAAGAGTTTCAACGCTGTAGACGTGAAAGCGTCGAAAATCAGAAAGCAGGCTATTGGGCTACTTAAAGGCATGAACTTGAATAGTCTTGCAACGGCTGTCTCGAACGCGAAGAGTACGCATTTAGATATCTTCTTTTCGGCGAAAACACACAAGCCAGATATCCCTTTCCGTGTTATCGTTACAGAAAGGAACACTTGGCAACATGTCATCTCGAGCTATCTTTTCAAGTTCCTATCTGGCCTCTATATTAATGACCCTTTTTTAGTTCCAAATTCTGACAAACTGGTAGATGTGCTGATGAAGTCTAATCCTGGCAGCTGCAGAGCCTTTAGCATTGATGTTACTGACCTGTTTTATTCATTACCCCACTCAGCCCTTATGCATAGTGTGAAGGAGTGTATTTGTGAATCTAATGATGAGTTAAGTTTCAGAAATAGTGCAGGAATCCCGGTGGAGTCTTTTCTCGAATTACTTTCGTTTTACCTCAAGTCCACCCATGCTGCTTGGGAAGGCAAAACATACATACAGAAGTCCGGTGTATGTATTGGCTCATGTGTGGCACCTGTTCTCGCAGATATCTTTCTCTGTAGCGTGGACAGATGTCTTGAAGAAAATCTAAATGGCATGTGCTCCCGTGTATTTAGATATGTGGATGATTACCTAGTGTTTGTGGAAGGTGCACGCTTCACAGACAGCGTTGTGAACATTTTAAAGGTCTTCAGAGAATGTGGGAAAGGTCTCGATTTTACTTTTGAGTTGCCAACCGGAGACAAATTGCAGTTTTTAGATTTGCTGATATCCTTCAACCGCAGTCATGTTTGCTGGCGCTATCATCCGAGATCAATCAAACCCTTACTACATAACGCCTCAGGCCACTCGAAAGTTGTAAAAAACGGAATTGTTCTTTCTTGTCTGCGCTCAGTCCTGGTAAAATCTTGCATCCACGACATGGTGAAAAGCTTTCATGAACAGGTGAATAGAATAAAGACATCAGGTTATCCGGACAGCGCAATCAGGTTCGCATGTGATAAACTTATCCGCTGGGTAAAAGGTAACGCACCAAAGAAGTCATCTGACGATATGGCAAAAAAGAAAAAGGTGGTGATACCATACAAGCATCGACTTTCACACAATCTCAGCAACGTGGCCAAACGCTATGGTGTAAAGGTAATCTTTTCCGCTTCAAACAAGCTCAAGAAAGTGTGTGGCTTAGTAGGCAGAATGATGGCTAATCGGAACGGACAAAACAAAAATAAGAAATGATCTAAAGTATGCCATGCTTCAGGGTTCATTTCTTGCAAAACGGGGGTGGTATACGAGCTGCCAGTTTCCTGTGGAAAGACCTACATAGGTCAAACAGGACATTGTGTAAATGTACGGCTAAAGGAACACGAAAAATCGCTATCAGGGTCAAAGTCCTCGCATTTGGTTGACCATTGCAAGGGATGTCAAGATTGTAAGCCGTACTGTAAGCCGGAGTGTAAGCCGTTGTGCAAGAAAAAATGTGAGCCCCTTTACGAGGAAGCAGAAATATTGTCAACTCATAAGGAACGACTTCAGCGTGAAATCACGGAGGCTTTTTACATATCAAGACAAGGGAGTACATGCATAAGCGCACCGTCGATTGCTCTAACACAAAAAGAACTCGCATATCTAGACCACACATGGAACTAATATCTCCCGTCGCTTCCTTCATCTTTTTTTGGTAAGTCTTGTTTGCTTTCGTGACTATGAGGCTTTTGTGCTTTCGTTTTTACATCTTATCTTAGTTAGTAAGCACCCCCACCAGCTGTATCATGCCCTACACTTTTCCTGTACTTGATGCTATCCCTTTTGTTTCTTGTGTTTTAGTTTCGCGAGATGGGTATTTATTCCGTGTTTTTCAATAAAAAGTTTAGTTGTGAAAAAGCGCTCGTGTTGTGTCCTTCTACTCTTGGTCCTCGTTTTTCGCGCTACCTTCAAAATGAATGTATTGTAAAGTGGCTTTTGGCACTACATTTGAGCCTAAACTGATTTTTGAATTTCTCTCCAGATATTACAAATTATATTTCCTCGAAATGTGAGCTCATTCGGCGCAGTAGATATGATGCGCCACGCAGCAGAGTGAATATACTTACAGCACAGGTAGTAGTCACAGATCCGGACCATCAAAGAGAAATAATTAGTAGTATAAGATTGAAATGGAGCACATCAGCTTACCGGCATCGCTGAAGAGAAATGTATACGACAGTTGCATCTGACATGTCCTCACCTAGAGGGCTGAAACGTGTAGGCTAACGAAATGTGTTTGTCTTAAATTTGAGGACAACGCAGAGAGCTATGGAACAGAAAATGGGAGGTATAAAGTTAGGAGAAAGGAAACATGCAGTGTGGGTCCGAGAAATAACTCACGTTATTGACATTCTAGTGGAAATCAAGAAGAAAAAATGGGCAGGAGATGTACGAAGAGAAGATAGCCGATTGTTGTTAATGGTAACAAACTGGAGTCCACGGGAACGGAAGCGTACCAGGAGGAAACAGAAGGTTAGGCGGGTGGATGAGGTTAAGAAGTGCGCAGGCAGGGGTCAAATGAATGCAGCTAGCACAGGACCTGGTTGATTAGAGGAATATGGGAGAAGCCTACGCACTGAACTGGGTATAGTCCGGTTGATGAAGTCATTTTGTCCCAGGTGACCTAGGTTACTATGTCGTGTCCTAAATATTTTCCATCGGCATCTTAAATCTGCTCTACCTTTCTATGATTCTTATTAGCTAGTCGTCTTATTTTGGTCCAAAAGTTTCTTTATCTGCATTTAGTTGCATCGCGAATTGCCCATTCCTCTAGTTTATTTCATCAATAAGCTTCCCATTGTGGCTCTATTTCCTCCTTAAATAACTGAACTTTCGTTGCCTGTTTGTTTTAACTTGAATCTAAGCATGTGTGTTTGATGGCCTCGATAATTTCGCGATTTAATTGGCTTTGTGGCTTCCTCTTTTGATTCCAGCTATTTGCTATACTATGCTCCTTTCATTTTCGTACTATGAGTAGTTCTAGCTTATTAATGGAAACTTGTTCTCTTCATATGCCACCCGCAACAAAATGGGGGGGGGGGGATATAGCCCCAGATTCAAACGTTTTCCCGGCAATCATATATTTAGTGGAAATCTCTCAGAGGCGATAGATACGGCGAAGAAGACGTTATCCAGAGTGCACTTTAACACACCGACAGTTTAGCATGGTAGAAATTGTTTACCGAGAAGGCGGAGTGGTCAAAAAGGTTGATGTATTTGCCTCGACTTTATAAGCGAACAAACGGGCGTGAAGCTTTTAGTTGATTTGTTTACGTGGGACACAGGAAGCGGCCTCAAAGATAAAATGTTTTTAAAGCGTGAGCTGCATCAGTTAAGGTTTTATGGGGCTCTCCTGGGAAACCAGTGAAACCCCCATAGCAAAGCTTTAGGATCTTCGTTTGAGATCCTGATAGGGCATCGTCTTGAATAGGGTTGTATAATTAGAGCAGTTTTGCAGCATATCTTATGCCCATTGTATTATTTTTTGTAGTGTCCACTCTAAAAACCCTAAAAGCCGCGCTTTATCTAGCGAAGCATGTCGATGAAGCCTCGGCTGCATATCTGGCTCAGAATCCATGGGTCCCGGATAAGATTCTCTTTGCAATCACATTAAATTGCTTTTGGGTCCATTCATTCAATTTTCGAATTCGCTCCAGCACATCAAGCATTTTAGAACAATTTAAAATTTCTCCTCACGACGCCACCTACTGTGGCGGCCGAAGCCGCTATGTTCTCCGCTGAGTGGTAGCCTTAACATTGGGACGTTAACAACCTCGCTTAGTCGAGATCAGTGTGAATTCTTCCACAACGGCTTTGCTCAATGCCCATGCTTAGTGCTTCGGGGCGTTTAACATCAAGCACCATATCTATCCATATGACATTGTAAGTATTGTAAGCTGCCTGAAGAGAACTGAAATATCCCAGTAATTATTCGCATTTCTGCTCCGATATGCACAAACGCTGGAGAATTTCACATTTTATTGATTGCCATATGCCATTAGCGTGCAACTCAAGTGATGGTGCAGATCTTGCGGATTTCTTTTCGAGGTGTTTTAGGATCCATGTATGGCAGGATGAAGTTGTCTATGTAGTGAGGCACCCTCGCAAAGTATAACGGTGAATCCGAGGAGTCTCCGCATGTCCATGGACCCCCAGTCACAATGCCAAATAGGGTCCACGTTCCGTTTCTTTCGTGAACAACTGGACCACCACTGTCGCCCTTGAAGATGAAAAGCAGATAGCAATTAAAAATATAAAATACAGTCTGTACATACGGCAGGAACACTTTTGTCAAGCTAAATGAAATGAACTATTTTCTTGGCTATGCCAAGGTATGCCGTTGCATGTTTCCCTCGGCAAGATCAGCCACCACACTTCAGAACGATTCCTACGACTGCTTTACCACCAGCAAGAAGGAACCATTTACAGCCCTTGTAATAAGAGAAACGAACTGTGCCTAAAGAGTGTGCTTACATTTTGGCCAAATGTTTGCATCTCCTATACAAACTGCTTGTAGAACGATGGTGAAGGGCAGTTCATTTTAGTGGTGCTTCTTTGTACAGGTGTCTCAAAAGTAAAACAGTGCGCGCGATCGAGGTTGGAACCGCTGCTTAGCTCACTCTACGAGTGGAAGCGCACACAGGCAACGAAGATCCGGCTGGCTTATCACGAAGTTCAGAAGCTTGCCTTATAAGATATTTCTCAATGATGATAATGGTGTTGGAATATTATGATCCGTATTTAACAGGCTATTCAAGCCATGGTTCTGCGTAAAAATTTGGAGAAGACGGAGCGAACTGCTGTTTTAGGTAACGAGCTGCAAACACCTGAATCATTTTACTCAGGTACGTGCAAATATTTCCTCTATCACAAGCGGCTGTTTAGTGGCGACAACTTGTAACATTCAGTTTGAAAGTTGTAGCAGAACTCACGAAACAAGATGATCCAAAAGTGTGGCTAGCACACATAACGTCAGGGTCCACGTATGGGCAGTCGGAATCACGAAGCTCTTCGGTCATGGCTTGTTTCAATTCAGCGGACTTCTTTAGTACTCTGGTTCCTGTGGTTGAAAAATTAAAGTAACAGTAAGTGGTGCTCGGTAGGAGAGAAATTCAATTCCCTACCCAAGAATAGTTTGTTGTTATTAGAGCGTAAATAGTATTTTTTTCCAGACCATGTGAAGTGTCAGGCTTAATTTGCTAGCTCACTTACCAGAGATAAATGCAAGTCAAGAGCATTCGTGGCGGCCTGAATTCGTTTGTCAACTACATGCACGCTCTTACAATGCACGGCCTCTAAATCAGAGAACATTTCCAAATGCAAAACAGTGCACAGTGTTGCTACCATGACCTAATGCAAAACCTATACAGTTATGACGACTTGTAAAATATAAAGCCTGGTTGTCACATTTGTGTTGAACCGTCGAAGTCATCGGTGAATTTTCCCTACTGGTCCCGAAATCATTGCAAGATCAAAAGAACAACGAACAAGATATTTTGTACTTTTCTGCGGCTTTCATGAATAAAGCAGCAGGGTACGGGATATGGCAGAAAGGCAGAAATCAAAGCACGGCATAGTATCGGCGGGGTTGACAACAAAAGTTGACGTGTGCCACAGGACGAGGTGCGTCGCGGCTTGGCAAACACTCAGGAAAAGTCACAAACGAAGCACCTTACTTGTTGTCGCGCCCCAGCCGGTGACGTAAAGCTTGGACCCCGCCGGTAGTTCTTCGGCGTTGTTAGGCAGGCACACTGGAGATATGGTTGTTGTGAAATTTACTCTCTCTCTTAGTTTGACGACCGCAATATCCCTCATGTTTGGCTGCAATTTAGAAAGAGAAACGCTGCGGCATGTAAGTGAAACACGGTATCACGGCGCTGTTTCCTGCACAAATTTTACGATAAGAAAGGGCAGCAATAAGAAATGCACGCTCTCTCAATGGAAGCAAATCTGATATTGGTGACTCCTTGACACCGGGGCATGCAAGGGTTACGCCGCCTCTGTTAAACCAAGAATATGTTTAGGTGCCAATTTGGGTGTGTTCAAATGAACATTGGTAATAAACAACAAAAAACATGAGCCTGCACATGATGCCGAATTATGCAGAAAATGCTGCGGCTTTAGCGTCGTATAGTGCCACACTTAACACTTAGCGCAGGATGGGGGCCGTAGCCGGCGCGGCGATTGGTCGTTTTCTTAGCATACTAGTCTAAAACCGCGTGAAAGACTCCATTCATCAAAAACCCTGCGTCTGCTCTGGTGTTTGCGTTGTGAGCGAAGTATGATCATGGCGCCGGCATGTGGTAGCAAGCAGAAGACATGGGCGCCCACTGTATAGACGTATGGTTGCCTTACGTTGCGCTTGGCAGGAACCAACTCGGGTCTCTCTTTTCACATGGGAAGGTGATATCAGAATCAGCTTGCCAGGAGCCTTGCATTCACATTACCGCTAGGCCACGGAACCACGTTCATACGACTTGGCTAATGCGGCTTTATATGTGGGCTTGTAGCGTACACTATCGCATCATACTCTTAAAGGTGGCGCCTAAGTGTCCTCCATAGTTGTGTTTGTCTTTTGTTATAGGGTGCTTATTACACATGAAGTAAAAAAAAATTAAATAACAGACGTTCGGTTTACAAAACCGATGCCTCGCTGATTTACCAGAAAACGCTACTTGAAATATACATCAAAACGATAACCGTCTGAGAGAGGGCGTAAACCACGTTCGAGGAGAAATACAGAGGAGAAATGTAGTCGCATCTGTTGAATAATGTTTAAAGCTTGGATGCTAGGTGTTTGGATATATTGCAGAGATTGTACCTAAGAATCAAATGCATCTCAGATCAGTAAACATTTTTGGCAAAATATAATAGCCTTCTGCGCAACGGAGCTCAGAATTTCAGTTCAGCAAACGCACAGACCAACCGCACAGCCACATCGACGACCCGACTTAACTAGGACCTCTTAACTACATGCGCCTTTGGCGCTTTTTCATTGGCTCGAGCGATGACAAAGGGCGTAATGCGGCCACCGACTATTGCAACTTCCTTCCGCCCGCACCCCTGTATTGCCAATGGTCATCATCAGTCCGTGGGAGTGGCTCAGTGGTGGTATACGGCCGCATGGTGCCACCCTGTACGTGCACTCCAGGATGAAATTCTTAGCCTTGAGTGGAACCATAGGCATCTAAATTGTCCTGAATTTAATTATCGCTGTAGGATATATGGGATCTCCTAGAACTTCGTCACTAAAGGGAAATATGTTGCTTCCATATTTAACATGATGTGATACAGATGGTTGTCAATTTTGTCGCATTATCAAAGGCAATTTTCATGACTGGGTAGAAAGAGACCAAGTTCATATTAATAAGCCGAATTCCTTTAGCATATATGTAAACCGTTACATAAAATCCCAGCATATTGTCTCAAAGCTTTTGTAATGTCTGTTTGTTCATTTTCAATTCTGCCGGCGCCCTGCGTTGCCAATTATCACAGAAAACGGATGCTATCAGGTTAAGCTAAATACATTTTAGCTGCATGGATCCGGTTGTACTTTTTTAGTGATGGTCGTAAGGAATGGCCGCACCTTACCTCTAGTTTTCTCGCCAGCTTTACGTTTCGCGCAGCCGAAATTCAGAGACGGTCATTCAGTAGTTCGAGGAACGTCGAACATATTTAAGTTGATAGCGTTACTTAACTCCAGGTGAAAATTTCGCGTGGTGGAGTTATTCCTCACAGATATGTTCGCACGATGCGTCCGCGATATTCCGCGGGGTATCGGCGAAGCTCTGTCTAACCTTTAAGAAAAAAAAAAACATAATCCTCCACCGGGAATAGCACTTCTACATCTCCGATCACCAGCCGAGTGCGTTAACCCAATAGGCCATGCGGGTTACGCGAGAAACATGCCTTAGGTCTTTTTGTATATCATTTCTGCAGTCTCCATGGCAACGTAGGAGCGCGATGACGACGCCTTCAGCCCGGTCTCCAGGAGGAAGCGTGGTGCGAACCATCTGCCGCCAGCCAGCACCAAGCTCCGCGGCGAGCTCGCGCCATGACCGTCGAGTGGAGCTACTCACCTCGATTCCGACACGGAAGAAGCCGCTGTCGTGAACTTTGTGACCGGCAGGGTTCTTTCGAATAAACATTACAGTAGAACCAGCCCCAAAGCATTTCGCCTTATCGCTGTTGAGGTGTCTCAAGTGCCTCAAAATTATTTTATTCTTGCGGTCGCCGCTTCACATCATTGACGGTACACGTCAGCCAGTAAAGAGTTCATTACAGCGCCTGTACAGTTTCTCGTCCATTGTCCGCGCAGTGGGGCCAACACTGGGCATTTTGCAGAGATGCTGAAAGTGCGACTGCAGGAGCGCTTTTTCTTTCCGGAATATGCTTGCGGAAATTACGAACTCTCGTTTGAGCGAATCGAAAGACAAGAAGGTTCGTGCTTTTCGTACCACGGAACGCACGTCTACGGCTTTGCGCATCAGTGTCCTTACTTTTAGTTTGCACCGTTATCGAAGTGTCGCTATTCCCCGGACATACAGTCATCTGACTGGTGGAAACTCTGGAGCCTCGTGTTATCACTACTTCCGGTTCCGTGTTGGTAACATCGGATTCTCACCTTTCCACCAATGAGATGAATAAATATCCGGGAGATAACGATGCAAACTCGGAATGCAAACTCAGTCGTGATGTGTTAGTGGTTGCGTCGTTGTCATTGGAAATGCACACTGCAGGGAAGCAGAAATGATTTCTTCACTAAGCTTACTTGCGCCCTCAATGAACTCAAGAGCTCAACGGTAGTCATACCAAGGTGTTCGCTCGGCGGTCGTCAAAGAACGGAATTATCGTTGCTTGCGGGCCCGCGCCGTTTGAAGTTTGAATCTAAGGCGTGGTAATCAGCCGCAAAAAGATCGAACGACTTAGAACAGGCATATTTCACAAAAATACGAAACGGTCATTTTTGACGCAGTAATGACGCGGGGTGTCTGCATGTTAGTTTTGGTGTCTGAATCTTGCAATACTGCGCTCTTAATATTTTAATACACGCTCCAGTTCTACGTGCACGCTTGTTTCGTGCCGTGTTCTTCTCTGCCGTCTTTGTCGTTCTCGCTCTAATTTGCAGTGAAAAGATACTAACTAGCCCCACTTCTCAAGCTGACGCAGCAACCGGCATGCGACAATGTTTCGAGATGTTTGAAACAATAACATATTTATAACATTTCACGTTAGCCGTGACGTGAAAGAGACAGACGTGTAGAATTCAGCACTTCAAGTACTTGAAGCAAATTCAGGTTTTTGTTTTCATGCTCGTCCCCCTTTTGCAACTCTCACCTTAGAGGGATTATAGTGGGGATGAATGCACACTTCATCGACCTTGTACACAGCTTCCGTATCATCGGTGGCTAGGCGGGCGTGCGAACCAAGGTGCACCTTCACAGTTGTCGACAGTCTAGACCTGGAAAAGCCGAGTAGAAAAATATTGTTTTTCATTTCACTTGAGACAATAGCACTTGTTTATTTACCTATCGCAATATACTGGCAAAAGCAGTGAGGTTATTACAGAAAGGGACTTCATATTCGATTCGAGTGCATTAAAAAATACATTACACATTCAGCGTTAACACTGTCAGGAGTAAGAAAAAAAAAAGCTGCTGCCTTCTTGGCAGGTAGAACCAAATTGTAAACCATTGACTGCGCAGTAATAGACCGAGGTAGTTACAAGATTACTGGGAAGAAGGAAGAGGGCGGTCTGTTGTTCTTTCTGAGTTCAACTTTGCTTCTCTGTCCGTTTCAGAACGCTTGGTTAAAGATATTTGCACGTCCCCAAGCCATTTAAGCTTGAGAGACGCCGTAGGTCAGGGCTTCGGATACTACCACCATCTGATGTTCTTTACCGTGCACTGACATCGCACAGCAAACATCTGGAGGATACTAAAAAAGGAAGAAAGGCATAATGGCTGACTATATCAGCAGAATAGATGCGTTAATGCTCAAAATGCGTGACCAACGTGCTGACTGACATGTCGGGTCAAGGGATGAGTAACAAGAAAAGAAATACCCGAAAGGCTCTGAATGCAGATTTTGCAGGACGAAAGGAGACCTGTACCATATGGTATGAGCTTGCCAAGAAAACTAAGCCATACCTCGCAAAGAAAACCCAACTTAGGCTAATTGGAATGTTGTCCTGTCAAGCTCCAGCCCTGCCGCACAAAGGACCTTGCTGGCGAGTGCTCGACTAGCGGCATCCGCCAATAGTGTTCCGAACTGAGGCTCCGACCAACCCCTCCTTTAACCAATAACTCATGTAACCCAATAAATGTTTATACTTTTACTACCCGAAGGCCAGTGAAAAGTTTCCATATATGTGGCCATCCAAAGATCGGACGCCACCGTGCTCCAAACAAGTTATAACCTGTGTTTAAACAGAGAACTGCGACGACAACGTGGTTATCATTCTGAAGGCTCGAAAGGGAACCACATCTTGAGCAATGCTGATTCGTTTTCATGATATGATATCTGGAATTCATAACAAATCTCAATGAATGGTGATGCCTATGAGATGCTTATCTTTAGTCCAATTTCGACGATGTCATTAATTCATGCCTGCCCGCGTTTTCTCGCCCCAAAGATTCCATCCCAAGGCATTCATACTTGCACGAAGATTTAGCCACCGCTTGCTCTAAGACTACAAGAACTTTTAAGATGTTATACGGAAATAACTAAAAAGAGTAGTAAACTTCACATGCAGCGCTGACAGACAAAGAAAATTTATATATGGCTTTCCTATCTCTCCTTTACATGAAAACCTTTCTGGGGCCTCTTTATTCCAGTGTTGTTACTGCTGCGATACTAATACCGGTTTCCATTGGGCGAATAGGAGCACTTTTAGCTGCACTAAAAGTGCTCTCGCGAGTTTCGGCGCCTATCAGTGGTCGAACAGGAGCAGTAGCATTGTGTTCTACTGGCAGAGGAGGCGTGCTTTTGGGGTCCCGAGAGCAGCCGAGAGCAGTCCTCGGTGCTCCGTCGCCAGCGGCGGAGCACAGGGAAACGGAGCAAGTCACGTGACCTTTTTGACGTCGGGACGGGATACAAGCAACGCCTGACGTCACGCGCTCCCCCTCGCTACGCTATAGCTACGCTGCTCTCCGAGCAGCGTGAATGTTCCATTGGGGAGACAAGAACGCACGTCTCCCGTGCTTTCGTGCGCTGCTCTGGCTGCTCGTTGCTCTTGCTCCTGTTCGCCCAATGGAAACCGCTATAAATGCGTAAAAAAATGAAAGCAGTACGCGGTTTCAAAATTCAAGCAAGTCTGTATGCTCCACCGCGTCAGTCAGTCTTAAATGTTGCAACAACGATTTCTCTCGCGCAGTACACCACATCATTTTATTACCTTGAGACTCCCAATAGAGGATGTTTCATGATGGGTGGGTAAAACAGTCGTATATGCAAATAAAATGTGGTCGGTCTATTGTGGAGGCTATGCAACTAGATGATGCCGATTGGGCAGGTGGCTGCAAAGATGTCGCATGGAAGGCACTTCGAGTAGAGGGTATGGGAGAGGGAAGTAGCAGTATGCTCTGAAATGTCCGCGGACCGACCCGAATGCAATCTGCATCCTATTTTAGAAGTACGTAGCATAAATTTACAGCGTATATATTAGAACACAGGATAGCTCCCTTGCTATAAAGAACGGGGGCAGCCTTGAAGCTGTAAAGACAAAAAAAAAAGACATAGGGTAAAATCAGATGCGTGCGGGTCATTTACCGCGAAACGTTCTAGGCCCGAAATGAGGCCATCACATCAATTGAGTGAATACTGTTCTGCCTAAATATTTTTGCGAAAAGCATTTGTCTTCTCATCTTTCGATGTTTTCGCGAAGAAGCAAACTATGCTTGCATTTAAATATTTTTAAATCAAGTGCGAAAGCAGATTCTACTTTATATTATCGCAGATGGGTTGTTCCTTCATTGAACTTCAATAGTGCCCGTATATAAACATTTTCTGCGATTTCTTGGTTCAATAAGGAAGCAAACATTGTGCGTTTTCAGTATTTTGTTTATCATATACGTCGTTCGTGGTTTAATCACAATAACGTTTTTTACGTTGATCTGTCGGTAGAGATTATGCCAAAAAATAAAACCTTTTTTTTTTTAAATTGATATTTAAAAATCAATCGCAAAGTTTGCAAAAAGTGATGCTTTCCTTAGATTGAGATCTAAATTAGGCATAAAAGCTCTGGAGATAAAAATAATTGAGATAGTTCTTTAAACACACGCACTTCTTAATCTGCAATCTACTATTTTTTCTTTGAGTAAATATTGTCTCACACGCAAATATATTTTTGAAGTTCGGCACTTCCGAACTTGCTTTCACTGCATGACACCTGTGCGGCGCCGACGTTTTTCCGGGACGTCCGCTTACTTTAGCTTTGTCCGAGGCCGACATTTTCGCATTTAGTTGATGCTAAGAAAAACCATCTTGAAAGATGCGCTTTCCTGAGTTTGACACTCATGTTTGCCTCGGTATGGTCAGGAATACGAATAAATCATCGATGCGCGACACCTATTCTGTCATATTTAGTCAACTTTGCAGGCAGGACAATCACATGGCCATTTCGTTTTCTCTGCAGCACAGCATAGCAAAATGATGGCTTGAACGGGCACACGGATACGTATAGAAGGAGGGTAGATCCGCAAACTGGAAATTTCTCGGCATTCGTCTACTCTGCCCTTCGTTTTCTCATCCTCTCATCTGTTCAGGATTTGATTTTTTTTTTGTTTCCTGGTGTCTTTCGAAAACTGCTTCAAGCTGGCAAGCGCGGTTAAACTAAGGAAGTGCGTGATAGAGCAATGCCTACACTGCGCATTGATGGAGCATGGCATGAATAAAATTCGCTTCGAATAGGGTGTGCTACAGTTGGCGCACAGGGGCGAGAATCAGGCTATTGCGTGACCCGAGCGTAGCTGTTTTTATGCTAAAAACAATGAGTCAGCGCCTTGCAGAATATATCTAATGTCTGATTGTCGTGTTTTAGGCAAGACAACTGAGGCAGCATAGCTCAGACAGGAACGGCTTTATTCCGTCATAACGGAAGCGAAAGAAATGCGCTGTGGTGGCTGGCGCAGCGCTCTTTAATAAGCCACCTTATCACAGTGGCAAGGGTGAGCGGAGAGAGCGTGGCTGAGGCGAGGTAGTTCCGCACCTTTGATAACACTTCGCGATACCACATCCCTCCGCACTTATTTACAGTTCAAAACAAATTCCTGTTCACGGCACATAGCGGTCGGGTGGTCTCCTCTCCCGATGTGGGTACCGCCGTTCTGCAGGTTGTGTATCCGAATGGCGGTCTTTCACTCCAGCCTGTTGACGGGGAGACCGGCAGGACTCCGCTTGCTCATCAGATTCCGGGTATGGCGCCAGAGGAGCAGACATGTCTTCTTCTGGAGCCACTCGGACGATGTGGTTCTTGTGGCGAACCCACTGAAACACACCTCTAGGAGTTACGACACTTAGAGCGGTACGAGACTGGACCAGTTTGCGCCAAAATGGTCGCTGAAAACCATTTTTCTCCGCGCCTGAAGTTCCTGACCTTTACACTTTCACCAACCTTAAAAAGTCGCTCTTTGTGATAGCATGACTTACGCCTTAAGGTTTGGTCAAACTGCTTAGCCGATACTTTTGATTGGATTGAAGGCTTTACAAGATCCAACCTTGTGCGAAGACGTCTGCCAGGCAGGAGGAGTGCAGGAACTTCCCCAGTGGTTGTATGAGGAGTGTTGCGATACGCCAAAAGAAAATCAGCAATAGCTGAGCGTAGGGGTACGGACGGATTCTTACGCAACGCAGACTTGAGTGACTGCACGAAGCACTCAGCCTGTCCATTGCTGCTTGGATGATACGGCGCTGTGCGAACATGACGGGTGCCAATGCTGCGCATGTATTTTGAGAACGCGTCCGATGTGAATTGCGGACCGTTATCAGATACAAGCGTCTCTGGAAAACCGAAACGACAGAAAAGTTCATGAAGACGGTCAATGGTTTTCTCTGCGGATGTATCTTTCATTTCAAACACTTCTGGCCACTTAGAATGAGCGTCTATGACTATCAAGAGCATCGCACCTCTGAATGGGCCTGCGAAGTCGACGTGAACCCGTTCCCAGGGCCGGCTAGGCCACGCCCATGGATGAAGCGGAGCAGGGCACGGCATGTTGCGCTGCAACTCGCACGACTGCCATGCACTCACTTTCTGTTCGATGTCTCTGTCAATTGTTGGCCACCACACGTAACTTCTCGCCAACTCCTTCGTCCTGATGATTCCAGGGTGCCCCTGGTGCAGCTCCTCAAGCATGAACGACTGGAAGCGCTCAGGAATGACGACACGAGTTCCCAGCACCAGGCATCCTTGCTGCAAAGACAACTCCAAACGTCTGTAGAAAAACGGCTTCAGTAAGTCATTCGGAGCTCGATTCGGCCAGCCGCTCAAAACGTACTGCATGACTGCTTTGAGTACAGGGTCACGACTGGTCTCGCGTGCTATGTCACGGCAGTTTACTGGAAGCGAGTCAAAACGCAGAACGTAGAATTTATCTTCCGGTGCTTCATCATCATTGCCAGGCAATGGCTGCCGCGAAAGGCAATCCGAGTGTGCGTTTTCTGCTGACGACTTGTACTTGAGCGTGTAGTTGTAGGCAGATAACAAAACGGCCCAACGCTGCAATCTCGCTGCAGCTATCGTAGGAATGCCTGTTTTGGGCCCGAGAATGGTGTGCAATGGCTTATGATCGCTTACGAGGATGAATGAACGGCCATAGAGGTAGTAGTGAAACTTTTTCACACCGAAAATTAGGGCGAGTGCCTCTTTCTCAATTTGGCTGTAGCTAGCCTCTGCCTTAGTCAATGTGCTTGATGCGTATGCTATTGGCTTGCACATACCATTTGGTAGGACGTGAGAGAGCACAGCTCCGATGCCGTATGCTGATGCGTCGCAAGACAGCTGTAGTGGCAATCCAGGCTCGTAGTGGGTAAGCACGGGTGGCATGGACAGCAACTTCTTAACTTCAACGAAGGCGTCCTCGCATTCCCTGCTCCACACCCAGGGCACATCACTGCGTAAAAGCCTGTTGAGCGGTGCAATTACACTGGATAGGTTCGGAATGATCTTTCCATAGTAGTTAACTAGGCCAAGCAGGGACCGCAGCTGATGCTTGTCATTTGGCCTCGGTGCCTTTGAAATAGCTGCCACTTCGTCATCGGTGTGCTGTTATCATCTGTTTTGGTTTGGCTCGGCTTGGCTGGCAGCTGCGACTGCGATAGTGGCGCTAGTGTATCTGTGGCGCAAGCGTGGCGCAAGTGTATAAAAGCGGAGTGCGAGAATAAACGGGGGTTCATTTCGTCGCTTGGGAGCTCGGTGTCTGGACTGCTTTCTCTGGCAGCGTTCCGGCGCGGGTGCAACGGCGCCCCCCCTGCCTGGGCTAACACGACATGGTGTCAGAAGTGGCCGTCTACGACATGATGTCAGATGGTCAAGAATCTTCGCACTGAGCCAGGCACCTTACATCCACGATGTCGAAGACGCCTTCAATGCGGCTGCATGGACTGCAGCAACCGCCACCGCTGGACTTTGACCGCACGTCAGAGTGGCCGGCGTGGATCGAACATTTCGACGACTTCCGATATGCAACGGGACTCAACGAATGCTCCGGGGAGGCTCAGGTACGAACGCTGTTGTACACAATGGGGAGGCAAGCTCGTGACATATTCAAGACGTTTTCACTATCTGACGAAGACGCCAAGAACTATGAAACCGTAAAGAAAACGTTCGACGGGCACTTTGTAAAAGAGAGGAACATCGTGTACGAAAGCGCCTGTTTCCACAGACGCGTACAAATGCCAGGAGAGTCGGTAGACCAGTTCGTCACTGCGCTACACGGCTTGGCGGAACGTTGCGACTACGGTGAACTAAAAGAACGAATGATCCGAGACAGACTGGTTGTCGGGCTCCGCGACGCAAAGCTCTCGGAAGCTTTGCAAATGGATTCTCAGCTAACGCTGGCTTCGGCGCTGTCGAAGGCTCGCTTAAAGGAAAGCGTCCAACAGCAGCAAAGTACTCTACGAGGACAGCACAGCCATCAGTCATCGGAAATTCGTGACCAGGGCCCCAATGTGGACGCGGTGGTTCAACAGAGGCACAAGGGACGTCTGCATGGGCAACGAACGCCGGAGGTGCGGCAGCATGGGCAACGAACGCCGGAGGTGCGGTGTCCTTTCTGCAGTGGCGACGCCCACCCCAGGACAATGTGCCCAGCCAGAGCTGCCAAGTGTCTTCACTGTGGCAAGAAGGGACATTTCGCAAAGGCCTGCTTGAAGAAAGCAACGGCTACCGCTCAACGAAAGGTACGCGTCTCAGCGGTCAACCAGGAAACTGGAGAGCTACGCGTCTCAGCGGTCAACCAGGAAACTGGAGAGACTTTCGTGGGATCAATAGATGCATGCAGAAAAGCGCGATTTGTTCAGGTGCGCATTAATTCTGTGCCCATTTT
Source organism: Amblyomma maculatum (assembly GCF_055883805.1). Taxonomy (NCBI): domain Eukaryota; kingdom Metazoa; phylum Arthropoda; class Arachnida; order Ixodida; family Ixodidae; genus Amblyomma; species Amblyomma maculatum. The sequence goes on from NC_139346.1 coordinate 40,133,398, forward strand.
TGCAAAGGTTGACTCAGGTGCTGAAGTGTCAGTATTACCAGCAACGTTTCCGGGATTACCGTCCCGACTGGTAAAAACCGATGAAATCTTGCTAGGTGCAGGAGGCAGTAAGCTTAACGTACTAGGCAAATTCGTAGCAGAGATCGCATGGAAAGAGAAAACTGTGTATCAAACATGCTACGTTGTCAGTCCGTTACGCGACGTCCTTCTAGGATTACCTGCACTTGAGGTCTTAGGTATCGTGAAATTTGCAGACGCGGTCGAGTCGGGAAACCTGCAGTACGAGACGCGTTTTCCAGAAATGTTCCGCGGTCTAGGTACGATGCCAGGGCAGTACACCATCAGGCTACAAGCTGGCGCTATCCCGCATGCCATAAGCGCTCCACGCAGGGTACCAATTACCCTGAGGGAGTCCCTGAAGCGCGAAATAGATAAAATGGAGCGTTTAGGCATAATCAGGAAAGTGGATGGGCCCACCGAATGGTGCGCCGGAATAGTTCCGGTAGTGAAGCCCTCAGGAGACCTGAGAGTTTGCGTAGACCTCACTAAATTGAACAAATGCGTAGTTCGAGAGCGATTTACGTTACCAACTGTGGATCAAGCTCTAGGGTCACTGTCGGGAGCGAAATGGTTTTCAAAGCTCGATGCCAACTCAGGCTTCCACCAGGTGCGACTTAGTAAAGACTCGGAAGAGCTAACCACGTTCTTAACACCCTTCGGTAGATACTGTTTCACGCGACTACCCTTTGGAATTACCTCCGCTCCGGAGTACTTCCAAAAGAGAATGTCTGAGATACTAGGTGGCCTGCCGGGGGTCGTTAATCTCATGGACGATGTCCTAGTGTTTGGCGAAAGCAAAGCTCAACACGATGAGCGTTTAAGTAACGTGATCACACGCCTAGCAAGGGCAAATGTGACATTAAACAAAGAGAAATGCTCATTCGGGGTTAGGCAAGTGCGTTTTTTGGGTCACATTCTGAATGAGGAAGGTATTCATCCTGATCCAGCGAAGGTCAGTGCTATAAAAGATTTGAGAGCACCCAGAAACGTTACTGAGCTTAGAAGCATTTTGGGCATGGCGAATCATTTGGGCCGCTTCCTGCCACATTTAGCCCAAGTGTCTGCTCCCATGCGTGTTCTTTTGCACAAGGATAGGGACTGGGTCTGGGACAGCAATCAGAAAAAAGCGTTCCAAGAACTCAAAGAGCTCATTTGTTCAGCGCAATGCATGGCTTTGTACGACGACGCTTCGCTACAAACCACTCTTTCAGCTGACGCATCGTCTTTCGGTCTGGGAGCAGTTTTGTTTCAAAAGCAAAAAGACGGGCAACGTAGACCAGTTGCATTCGCTTCTCGTTCGCTCACCAAAACCGAGCAACGGTACTCCCAGATCGAAAAGGAGGCACTGGCGTTGACGTGGGCAGCGGAAAGGTTTGATGAGTATATACGTGGTCTGGAAGTTGTTTTTGAAACTGACCACAAGCCCTTGGTGTCGCTGTTGGGTCACATGGCAATCGATGCTATGCCGCCAAGAATTCAACGTTTTCGTCTTCGCCTGATGCGATACAGTTTTTCTGTATTATATGTACCAGGCAAATCGCTAACCACTGCTGATACTCTTTCACGTTCGCCGTTAGCTCGTACGAAAGTGGAAAGCTGTTTACCTGTCTCAGAGGTAACCGCTTACTCGAAAGCTTGTTTACTGGGTTTAGAAACAGGCGACGATTTCTTGAAAAGAGTAAAAGAAGGTCAAGCAAAAGACGAAGTGTGTCGAAGCTTGCGCACAGTGTGCAAAAAAGGGTGGCCCAGGAAACAAAATGTTCCCTGTTATCTTCTGCCATACTGGCAGGAACGTGCATGCATTACTTTGGTGAACGGGTTTCTGCTCAAAGGTATGAGGCTTATCATTCCTCAGACCCTTCGCAAGGAAGCGCTAAGCAAACTGCATGACGGTCACCAAGGCATCTCGCGATGCCGCAGTGTGGCTAAAGGTTCTGTCTGGTGGCCGGGACTTAGCACTGAGATAGCGTCATTCGTGAAACAGTGCAGCGTTTGCGCGAGGCATGCGCCAGAACAGATCGAACCGATGATTGCATCGCCAACGCTCTCTTTTCCTTGGGAGAGAGTAGGGGTCGATCTGTTTCAAATTCAGGGACAGCAATATCTTGTCGTAGTAGACTATCTTTCGCGATACCCAGAGATTGCCATTCTTCCGTCAACAAAGTCTGCTACCGTGATAAGCCGAATGAAAAGCATTTTTGCGAGACATGGCATTCCCGAGTGTGTGGTGACCGACAATGGTCCCCAATTTGTCAGTGTCGAGTTCGAGAAATTTGCAAAACTGTATGGCTTCCGTCATGTCACCTCGAGTCCGAGGCACCCCCAGGGAAACGGGGAAGTCGAACGTATGGTAAAGACGGTTAAGAATCTCATTCTAAAATCGGACGACCCTTACTTAGCCTTGCTGGCTTATAGGGCCACACCTGGTGTTCTGAATGTCAGCCCAGCGGAGATACTGATGGGTAGAAGGCTTAGGACGAGAGTCCCAATGCTGCCTTTGCACCGCAATCCGGGACAATGCTGTCTGCAAGAAGCGGCAGCCAAGGACTGTAAAGTCAGAAAGGAGCAAAGCCGCCACTTCGACCGACGTCACCGGTCTAAAAATCTCCCAAAGCTGGAAGCAGGTGATGTGGTGTGGGTGACTGATCTCCGTACCAAAGGTACAGTGCTCGGAGCAGCACCACAGCCGCGTTCATACCGTGTGCAAACGGAAAACGGGGTTGAAGTCCGTCGAAACAGGAGAATGCTTAACCGTCTCCCAAAAAACAGGGTAGATAGCGGGAACTACGAATTTCCGGATAGTCAGGAACAGCCCAGCAGGGCCGGATTGGTAACTGGAGTAGACAACCAATTTGACGAAGCTCCGGAAGCTTTGGTGCCTCTAACTCAGACGGAGACTGACGGTGGCGATTCTCAAGCTAGAATTGTAACTACGACCAGATTTGGAAGAGTTGTTCGCAAACCCATAAGGCTGGGCGTGGACGACTGATGCTGGAGTGACTGTGTTCTGTCGTGGTTTCTTGGGCGTCTTCTAATGTTACTTTGAAGTGTATGCATGTAAAGTTAATAGTGCTTGAAAAGGGGGATGTGCTGTTATCATCTGTTTTGGTTTGGCTCGGCTTGGCTGGCAGCTGCGACTGCGATAGTGGCGCTAGTGTATCTGTGGCGCAAGCGTGGCGCAAGTGTATAAAAGCGGAGTGCGAGAATAAACGGGGGTTCATTTCGTCGCTTGGGAGCTCGGTGTCTGGACTGCTTTCTCTGGCAGCGTTCCGGCGCGGGTGCAACGGCGCCCCCCCTGCCTGGGCTAACACGACAATCGGCTGGACGCACGCCATCAGCGCTTACAATGTGACCGAGGTACTGAAGCTGGTCCTTAAAGAACTGACATTTAGGCGTCTTCACCTTAACGCCTCTTTCTGACAAGCGTTTCAGAACAGCTTCGAGGTTACGCAGGTGCTCTTCATCAGTCTTTCCCGTTACGAGGATATCATCAATGTAACATGCAACCCCTTCGAGTCCTTTGAGCATGTTATCCATTATCCTTTGAAAGATTGCAGGAGCTGATGCTATGCCAAAAGGTAGGCGGTTGACGACGTACAACCCTTTGTGTGTATTTAGCGTCAAGTATTCCTTCGACCGTTCGTCCATTTCTACCTGCTGGTATGCTCTGTTGAGGTCAAGTTTCGAGAACTTCTTTCCTCCCGCAAGGATTGCAAAAAGCTCGTCTGCTCTTGGAAGCGGATAATGCTCAGTGTCTAGAATTGGATTCAGGGTGACCATGTAGTCACCGCGCAGTCTTATCGAGCCATCAGCTTTAATGACCGGCACAACCGGCGTAGCAAACTTGCTGCTAGCCGCTGGTGAGATAACGCCAAGCTTTTCTAGCTTCACAAGTTCCTGTTCTACTGCCGGACGTAATGCGAATGGCACAGTCCTTGCCTTCAGAAATCTAGGCTCTTGATTGTCTTTGAAATAAAGAGTAGCTTTCTCACCATTTATCTTTCCCAAGTCTTCGCTGAACAGTTGCGTGTACTTTCGTAGCAAGGCCTGAAGTTTCTCCGACGACTCTTCGGTCGCACAAGGCAAACTCCTAACGGCGTTCAGCTCCCAGATACGGCTCCAGTCAAACCGAATCTTTTGTAGCCACTCCCGTCCCAGAAGTGAGTCAGTCTTGTGGCACCACGTAGAGCGGTAGGCGCTGCTTTTGGCCGTTCGTTTCCACGTTGACTTCAAGCACTCCAATGGGCTTGATTACTTCACCCGTGTACGTGCGTAGTCGAAGACTGGTTCGTTGCGGGTGCAAATCTGGGAAAAGCCTCCTGCAGTGGTTGCGTGAAATTATCGAGACAGCAGCTCCGGTGTCCAGCTCCATCTGTAACGGTACACTGTTAACTTTGACTGTCACCATAAAAGGCACTGCACGTGTGTCTAAAGTAACATCATTCAGAGCAAGTTTTGTTTGCCTGTTGAATGAGCTTACTGTGAGCGTTTTCACACGTCGCGGACGACTTTTGCAAACTCGTTGAATGTGTCCTTTCTTTTGGCACTTATAACAAGTTGCTTGCGAATGCGGACAAGATGCTGCTCCGTGCTTGGGCGAACCACATCGATAGCATGCTACCGTCTTTGCTTCGGGAGTTGGCCTTGAGCTAGGCATTTCGTGTATATCGGCATTCCTTTCGTGCACTACGTGCGCTTCTGTCGCATTTCGCACTGCTGCTTCAAAAGACAAGGCACGCTCGACAGCTTTTTGGAAAGTTAGGGCATTATCTTCGGCAAATAAATGCCGTTGGATGTCGACGCGCTGCAACCCAGAGACAAATCGGTCGCGCAGTGACTGATCCAAGAACTCGCCAAAATCGCATGTCTGAGCAAGGTGTTTTATCTCGGCCACGAACTCCGATATGGTTTCAGTTTCTTTCTGTGACCGGCGGTGAAATTTTGCTCTTTAGCCGATGACCGACGGCTTCGGAGACAAGTGATTGCGAAGTAGCGTTATGAGCGTTGCATAGGGCTTAGACGAGGGCTTATCCGGAATAGTCATTGACTTGAGAACTGCGTAAGTTTGCGGTCCGATCAAACTCAGGAGCACGTCTACTTTTAAGTCTTCCGGAACCTTGTTAGCACGCAAATATGCTTCTAAACGCTCTTCATACGAAAGCCAATCAGTCGTAGAATCATCAAAATGCTCAACTTGCCCGAAAGTAGACATGGCGAAGGCGTTCCCGTTGCTCTAGATGCTACAGTTCTTGGTCTTGTGCCGAAAGTCTTCAGTGGGCGTAACACCGACAGAGATTCGCCATCCTCGTCGCCACTATGTCGTGTTTTAGGCAAGACAACTGAGGCAGAATAGCTCAGACAGGAACGGCTTTATTCCGCCATAACGGAAGCGAAAGAAATGCGCTGTGGTGGCTGGCGCAGCGCGCTTTAATAAGCCACCTTATCACAGTGGCAAGGGTGAGCGGAGAGAGCGTGGCTGAGGCGAGGTAGTTCCGCAGCTTTGATAACACTTCGCGATACCACAGATAATTCCCCCGTTTATCGAATATATGTAATAGTTCACAGTTTGATTTCTCCACACAAATGTATATTGTGTAAAATGATATTACATTGTAAACAAACCCATCAATAGCGTATATGGTAGCTTTACTGCCAGTTTCGCTCAGAACATATCATTCACCCACATATCATGTATCGAGAGGTTATAACCACTTCTTAATTGAGCTGTGGCGCGTAGTGCTTAGTTGGCGGCATATCATGTCCATGTACCGATCGCACTCTGTCACGTAGGTCTAGTGCATCGTTTTTTGTTAGTGAGACCTCAAGATCAAGATTGTCGTGATTGTGATCGCATCGAGTATCTCATCGCCCGCCCAGGCGCATTCAGAGGTGGCAGCAAAACCGAGGGGCCGTTCTTATCAACGCGGCTTGACTGGTTTCCGCTAGGGGCGCTACATCGTTCATCTCGGCCTTCGAAATGCCACGGTGCAGTTGGCGGTATATCATGCCACGCACGTGCATGAGTGTTGAGAGCCGTAGTGTTATTTTTTTGTATTAGTGTTCTGCTGCCAACTTCAAACTTTGTAGTGCTTTATCATGTCACAGGGAGAGTGCGCTCGCTGCTTAAAGTCCTTTGATGCTGATTATAGATATCTGAAACGTTCTAGTAGTTCTAGCCACTATCATTTGGGTCAGGACTGTTCTGAGGTTGGAGATGCGACTTACTCCTCGATGGGAGCAAAACATGATAAATGGCGGCGCAAGCAGTGCCGTGCCAGTAATTCTTCTCAAGCAGATTCCGCCAGCACCTCTGTGCTATTGGCAGCTATTAATGAAAGGCTTGAGGTATTGCAGTCAATCACAAAACGTGTAGACTCTATTTCCACCGTAGACCTAAGGCTGGATGAACTTCTTTCATTAAAAGCTGGATTCGAAATTCTTAAATCTGTGGTGAATGAAGTTCAGTCATCTCTTGATGGTTTTTCTAAAAAATATGACTCGTTTTTGAGTCGTTCTCTGGTGCACTCCCTAGAAACGTGTGTGGCTTCGAAGGCCTCAACTATCCTAAAACTACAATCCGATTTAAAGGAATTTGAACACTACAGCAGGTTGTCCAACCTAGAGATATATCGCCTTCCCATAAAGCCGGATGAGAACCTGATCGAAGTCCTTAAAGATTTTAGTGTTGAGTTTGTAATTGATTCCTTCTCTCAGGATCAGGTGGTGCTGTGGATAGGCTTGCTCCTCGTTTCGATCCTACCATGCATTACGCTACTTTTAGAAAAACACATTTCGACAGTGATCAGTTTTCTTGAAGCTCCTGGCGAGCTCTCTGTTAATCAGTTCGGGTTTATTAAGAGCCGTGGTATGCAGAACGCGCTTGATGAACTTTGTGATATTTTAAACAGCTCCATTGAAGAAAACGAATTTGCTTGTGCTTTATTTTTGATGTGTCCAAAGGTTTTAATTGTGTTAATCAGGACGTGTTGTCAGAAAAACTGCACAATTATGGATGTAGAGGTCATTTTCTCTCTCTTCTTGTTAAATATCTATCCAATCGTTCGCAGCTCCTTGTATTTGGTACATACAGATATGGCCTGCAGGAGATTACATCCGATGTTCTCATATGATCTATACTTGCACCTTTTTGTGTTTAATTTATATGTCAATGATTTGAGCTCTGTCATACAAACTGTGCCTTGCTATTCAATACGCTCATGATACGCTCATAGTTCCATTACACAAGGACTATAAGATAGCGTTATCTTTTATTCAACACGACAGCGAGTTTGTTATGGAATAGTTCAGCGACAGCTTAATTATTGCCAACAATAAAAACACATGATTAGTATTTTTTCTCAAATATATAAAGGGAATTCATATTGATGTGTCAATTTAATTGCCCACACATAATTGTGCTCATTGCAAATGTTCGTCATTAATGCTTGTGTAAACTATCAAATACTTAAATATAATCTTTGATTCCGGCATGTCTTGGACTACCCATTTGTTGTTTGTATGTTCTCATCTCCGGAAAGTTGCCTGTTTGCTGCACTCTGTTAAGACCCTTTGCCCTATATATGTACGCATGCAAATAGCGGATGCCTTAGCCTACAGTGTTTCACGCTATGATATTTGGTGCATTTATTTCTGCTCTCCTTTTGGCGAAAGAAGGCCGACAGCACACTGGAATCCACCCACTAAATCAGTATTAATTTGTGCTCACACGAAGAATATATTAGCGTTTTTGAACTTTTACATATGCTTGACTTTACTCATCCATTTTCTGAAACAGTAGTGTTTAAACACATCTGGACAAACAATTTTTGTACATCCTATGTTCCTGTGAAAGATCTGCGAAGTTGCGATCGTTCTTCCTGCCTAGAGTGCGAACACGTTATTGAGGCTGTCTTCGAGAACAATATGTTCCTTCTAGTTTTAACCGGTTACCCAAAGAAATATTTTCTGCTCTGCTAATTCCAAAAAGACAGTGAAAGCTTGTCTTGTAAAATTACGTTGATAGTTCAAATAATCTGTTCTGGTGCTGTTTTCGCATTTTTCTCTCCTTTTGTGTATATTTTTGCGTTCGCTCTTTTCGAATCCATTTTTCTTCTCCCATCCCTTTTTGCTCCCCCTTTTTTTTTTCTCCCATCCTTTTTTTTTAACTTGTCTGATCGGTGCACGACTTGTACGCTGTCTACTGCCTCCCACTGCCAATCAAACCTCCTGAGGTTTTGGCAGGCAGGTATTTCTACAGGTGACAGGAAAATATTTCATTAATAATTTATTATTTATGTCTTTGCAGTTAAAGCACAGTTCTATAGTGCCATTCAGTGACATAGATTGTGAGCTTCCAATTTCTTTCTCGTGTCAGACAAAATTTACTCCAGCAAAAAGTTGTGGATTGTAAGCTGGGAAGCTTTTGCATTTAATGAGCTATGTCATGTATTTTTATCTCGAGAGCCTTTATGCCTAAATAAATTTTCAATTAAGGAAAGTATAGCTTTTTGACAACATTGGGACTGATTTGCCAAAAGTACTTATTAAAAAAAGTTTAAATTATTTTTAGCCTCAGCTCTTCCAAACGCTGAATGGTGTAATTTATTGTGACTGAAATATGAAAGTAATTCACGATAGAAAATTTTAAAACCGCACAAAGTTTTACTTCTTTATGGAATCAAGGAAACGCAGAAAAGCCTTCCTTGAAAAAAAAAAAAGGGCGCCATGGCGACTGGGGAGAGAGGAAAACATTGGAGTGACAGGGAGGAAGAGAGGATGCCCGGTTCGGCATCCCAGGGCAGTCGAGCATGGGGCACAGGAGGAGTGAGTTTGATCTCGAATCAGTACGTCGTCAATTACGCCCGAGCGAAGACAACCCTGATGGAACGGAGAGGGATCTGACCGATTCCGTGTGAAGATTCCGGTCAAAGGCTCCTGCTAGTCATCCATCCCCGCCTGGCAGCCAAGTTCCTCGACTGACTGCCGCCAACATGAGTAGTATCAGCAACCCCTGGCAAGAGACCATTCGACACTTGCCGTTTTCCACCCATTGTATCCACTCTATGTATACCATATGCATACTACTACGTCCCTTAGATGTACAGCAATAAATGGCTGTAACCAAATTTCTTCAACCTGTCTTCCTTTCTCCGAGCCTCAGGACGGTCCCATATCTAGGTCCAAGACCCTTAGAGGCGGTTGCGGTCCAAACCTTCACCCCTCTAGGGCTGTCTCAGCCTGCTGATATTTTGTGTTTTGTTTGAGTGCGCCAGCGATCTGTATATAATCCGTTTTGCAAGGCGGAAACTGTTGGAAACCGCACTATGATCCGGGGTGAGTGCGCAGGACTACCCTCCGCTTCCGTAGGCCGAACTGGCATTAGTGCCAAGTGTCACCGTTACCTATGAAGAGGCCTATGCTGTATCTCTCCCGGAACGAATATTTTTAGCTATATTTTATAATTGTTACGGTGAATGTCGACGCAAGCGCACATCGAATGAACCTTATGGGCAGCTACCGAAACCGTAATATAAACTTATACTACGAGAATACTTTTGCTTTCATTGTAACACTGATTTACCATGAAATACGACCAATTTGATGTATATTTTCTCTCGATGGGGGCACATATTTTCTTTCAATATTACGCTGCCGTCCTTTCACAATTAAGGGATTTGAGGCGTGTTATACACGGGAAGTGATATCGGTGGTTACGCAGCTAAGCGCTGCAGTCGTGAACCGAGCTTGACTAAGGTAGGCGTCAATGGCACACGGACGCTCAAGTGTGAGGAGCGAATGATCGCGCTTGTCCTCTTAAACAGCGTACTTTCCACATTCATCTTTCTAGAACAGCACATAAATCAAGCAGTGTATAAAGTACCGTCGGCGTCTTTATGCGCCTTCGAGTACCTCCGACAGTGCGGCAACAGAGCATGCGCGTCCTGTTGTTACAGCTTCGTTTGCGCGGTGAGTTGTTGACAGGAATTTCTAAATACGTGCGGCCCCAGCTTCACCATGAAAGTAGATGAGAAGTTAGCAACATTTACAGAAACGGATGTCGCAAGCATGCTGCCCGCTGGTACGGTGGACGACGGCACGGGGCGTGCGCGAAACAAGATAGTGTCGAAACCCTGGTCGCTATTCCAATGTAGTATTGCAAATGCATTATCTCCCCCGCCTTCCAGTCAGCCGGCTTTAAGAACTCCTTTGTACTTCTCACACTGTCGACAACCCCTCTTGACGACGTCCCCTCCTCACTCATTTGATCATTAGAGAGGGTGGGGAAGGGATGGGTAGGGGGCGAAAGAGGGAGGCGAGGAAAAGGGGGACGGTAGGGCGTGCGTGCTAAGCTCTTTTCCCTTTTGTTAGTATTGCTTAGTTTGTTTTCGACAGTGCGGGCATAGACTGCTCATGGAGGAGAGCCGGGAGCGCCCATTCGCGTGGCTGTTTGATAGCGTGTTGTCCATGCCACGCTCAAGAAAGCGGCACCTCTTGTTAAAAAGCGCTTCATTCCAATGTTAAAAGATTGTGAATCGTCAAATATGTAATTCGTATGTAATAGTCATTTCTTAACATACACAGTTCTGTTCCCAAACAAAAGTGTTCGCAAAGCGAGTTGTCTGTAATTTTAAATCGCTAAGTAAATCAAGGAAAAAGTAGAATGACCCTGATAAGAACGCATTTTTTGTTTTCACAAAAAGAGCCAAATCTGGACCCCGAATTAGATGAAGTTCAGCAGCAATTTTTAGTTTCCTCAAATATATATATTCAGAGCTGTCACTTATAACCTTCCAATGCGTTGCTGTGGATAAAAAAATGAACTGCTTTTTGCTTTGGTTCTCCCAAGGTGGATTTGAATCTTTTCGAAACAAAAAAGGAACCACTTTTATTAGCCCCAAGATCAGCTTCTATTCACTACAGTGAGTAGCGCAGCGAAGATTAGACAAAAACTTCGGGCTTTGCTATTTTCTTTTTTATAAAAAAGAAAAAAACAAGGCATGTATAATTTTGACACGCCGGGAGGCTTATTAGACACCTATAGTAGCCGCATGATATGTTCATGTATCTTCTGTTACATTGTTCACACACAATAGACCGCCACTACTTATATGCACGTAGTCGGTTGACAGACACTAGCTGCAGTTTTCGACGTAACAATTATCAAACTGAAACGCTTTACTGTTTCTTAAGCATAAACATTATTCGTAAAACATTCGAAGAAAGAATGGGGAAGAAAAGGTCATTTCCCCCAGTTTCGCAGAATCCAGCCGCCTGGTCCAGCCCTTTATCCTCTCGCCCTTGCGCGTGTCGCCTACAGTAGCAAAAAGGAAACACCCCTGCTCTCCAGCTTTTTCAACTGCCGACAAGAAGGGTAGGGTGAGAGGGGATTGTGATTAGGGGGAGCCGACACACGAGTAAACATGCGTGGCACTAACTTCACGGGATTTCGGCACTGCGGGGAGATGGCCGATTGCCTCCGACACGCGGAAACCGCCAGACGGGGAAGCGTGCAACACCCGCCTTCGAGTCTCTCACAGTGCGCTACTTCCTTGTCGCACTTAGGCCTAAATTGTTTCGCATCGAATGTACATTTTACGGTGTTTTGAAATACCAGTGTTGTGCCCGGCCAAAGCCGCCCAGAAATTCAGCCGGACGCCAAACATCTCCGGCGAACGCATTCTACACAACATCCGAATACTGCTCTGCAAATCACCGGTGCACTAGAGGCGAGCCATGCTAAGTGGAGAGAAGCGACGTGTTTTAACATGAGCTAAGCATCCAGACAGCTCGACGCCGTGGCCCTGGCGGTGGACCCCTTCTCGCCCCGCGGCATATTTGAAGCAAGAGCGCAGCAAGCTCTCCTATTGGCCCTGCGAAAGTGCTGCCGTCGGATTTGACCATTTGAGCGTCAACGGTTTCTGGGCTACCGGAGACTCAAGTGCTTCATTTCGAGACTCCGAGTGTGAGTTCGTCACTAGCGTTCATCGGCAGCAGTCGCCCCCTGCGAGAGTGGACGCGGCGGAATCTCTCCAGCCATTGCTGCACGAGAACAGTCGCGTATGGCTATGTTAGCTTTCGACCCCAGAGCCGATATCGTTCTATACATGCCTTTAAATAGTGTATAAAGCTTTTTCTTCATCTCACCAGCGCCGACTCGGATTTATCGCTACCGTCCAGGGAGCTGACAGCCCTCGTTCACGAAACGGGTGACGAGCGCTACGCAACCAATTCCTTGGCACAACCCTGTTGATGGTGGGATACTGTGTGATAGCCCCACCGGCACAACAATAGTGCCAGAGTAAGGGGTCTGCTATTAAACGGACTTATTGCAGACTCCATACGTATTAACGGAAGGAAGATAGGGTAATCTCCTCTTTCAGTTGTGAAGCCAGCGTGCAAGCAGACGGTCAGGCGTGCTGCCTCGACGGGTGATGGCTGCGAGAAAAACTTGCTGGTAATTCATTTATTGCACTTATCAACCCCACGATACTGGTAACTAATAATCAATGAAGACCAATTTTCCGCAGTCGGTTTGTTTTTTTAAGGAAACAGGAATTTTTAGCACCCTCTTCAGAAGCTGGCGTAAGGTATCCACCGTATAAACAATGCACGTGGCACGGCCGGCGCCACGTACAGTGTTTATAAGGTAGCGGAGGAAGTGAAATGGGCATCTTATTCGAGATTCCATCAATGGAATGAAGTCTGTATTTAACAAAAAGCGTTAACACACAAAGGATCTGCTTAACTGAAAGGAGTGAAGCAGAAACCCTACAGACACACTCGAGCTGTCGCTACATGCTTCTCGCATACGTTCTCGGCAATCATCTTAAGAGTTCTTTGATTATTTGGGCAGTCTAGACCCCGCACCGCTGTCCCGATGACTAAGCATTAAAAAGAGCCCTAACAAAGGGATTGAAGTCTTAAACCACAATACACGGAGGAGCAACGCTGCTCTGTTGTGCATAAAGCGTGCGAACACACCTTCCTTTCAGGACTGGCTACAGTGGGCTGGTGAAATGAATGCGCTTAGAGAGTAGTTTCTTCCTCTCCAGGTTGTGTTCGGCAAACTCGTCGATAGGAGCCAGTACTAGGAGCAAAAACCTGAGTGCACAAAAACAGTAGGTGTGTTCGCTTTTTCTTTGTCAAATTAGTTCTTAAAACAGATCCAGTGCGCCAAAGCAGTGCTCCTTCTACCACTGATAAGAATGTAACTATACAAAAATATCCACACGTATTTGGCTCTTATTTATAGTTATTTAGTACAGACTGCCTGCAGAAAGCAAAAAGTGATTGAAATGACGGCAAACAAAAGGTCAATAGCTTCGGATCTGCTCTTTGGAACGCAACAATGTTTAATCATATATCTTAGTCACGCCTTTTAGTTAGGTGTCAGTGCATCTGTCAGCTGTGCGTGGCAGATTTTAGTGTTTTGTTGCGAAGTTATTTACCATGAAAACTCGAGCCACGCAGGCCACGGCAATGTCTGCACAGAACGTCATAGGTCATGTTTCTTTTTGTTTTTAGGTGATGGTCACATTCAGAGCACAAAAAATTACCAACTATCGTTCAGACCATGAAGAAAATGTTTTACATTCAGTAGAACATAAGTACGACGCAAAATACCGGCAAAGGTACCTTTGTATTTCACTTAGACCCTAAGCAATTTGATTTGAAATATACGCTATTTTCGTCAGTTTGATTTTTTTTTTTGTAAGTAACTGTTCTGGATAGTTTTCGTCGAGCTTAAGATTCCACCTAAACGCAGCAGAAGCAGCCTTGTGTTTGATGTCGTGTGTTTTCATGCCGAAAATTGTTGAGAAGCTAATCTTTTAGCAAGAGCTATTTATGAGCGCTACGGCTTTACATGCCACAAAAATGTGCTATAATAACCAACAAATCTGCGCTGTTGTTATCTCGCTGTCCTTGCTAGTGTTTAATACAGTACCTATTGGTGTTCTACAAAAATATAAAAGACTGGTATGTAGAAAGAAAGGCTTTTCTTCTCACTTGAAGTTTTACGGACGTCATACCGGGGGACCAGATGACACCAACATTTCATCAAAAGCGTGGGCCACCATCGCTTAAGCAGGATTTCCTGTATACATGTCTAGAATAATGACTGCATTTTGACGTACACTGATTGCCTAACGGTCTGGCAGAAAATGTTTGATTCCTTGTTCTTTTAATTTTGCTAGTGTGGGCAGAGAATCTGGAGCTTTCTCTTACCAAGCTTATCCGACGGCTTTATACGGAGCGAATCAGAAAGCTGTAGTGATAAGACACAAAGCTTCGTCCTAGAACTCATACAAGCCATTACATAAATAAATAGAAGTGTATCAAACGCTATTAGCTAAGGTAATAAGCCCCAATTACCGTCTTATTCACATAGATGCAACCAGAGAGATTATAATAAAACGTAGGCAGCACATTGTACGCAGGAATACATAAAATCAGGTGAGCTGCAAATGTCCCGTGAACAGAATTTATGAATTATCCCACACGGGTTTGAATGTTTGTGGTTCATATCAGGCATCGATTTGCCGTTGATAAAACTGAATGTTCGCGCAAGTGCAGCAGTGAAGCTAAACAGCAGACTTGCCAGACACAGTGCGCTGCAGTGATGATGTATCTATCGTTGATAAGGGCCCCGCCGCAAAAGTGTTGGTAACGATGCGTGTAGATGCCAGCTTGCCACGGCCAGCTTCCAGGAACAGCAGTGGTCCCCCCGTAGATGCGGTCCTCATGGTCAAGATGAGGCGGTATTGCTGGCACTCCGCACTGAGCTTGAAATTGAATTCAGGAAAACAAGGGCAAGTTCTGTTCATTAGTTCGAATACTAATGCGTTCAGGAGGACAAAGAACTGCTTCTTCCCTAAGTTGCAGAGTAATACAATGCGCTAAGCAACGCAGAAATAGTTTTATGGTCTGCAGCGATATTACCTTAAACAATGTGTTCGTATGGGCGCGGGCAGAAAGTTAAATACAATGCATGATCTGTACGCATGCACCTAGCGCCTCAATGGTCTGAATTTAGCGGTGCATTCTGTCTTAAGATAAAAGAGATGAATATATCAAGCTACCTGTGGGGCTAGAATGGCTTCTTGACTATGTTTACTTGTGTTTCACGTTTTTTTCGGCCACATATGGAGAGGGCAGGCTGGGGTGCTGTAAAGGAGGCCACCTGGATTTTTCAGCGCTCGCATACCGCGCAGCGCACCGGAGCTTGTGTCTTTTTGGTGACACATGTAGTACGCAAACGTGAATTCTATTGTACCAGTGCGCTCGAAACCAAAACGAAGAACAATTTGGCGACCATGACCAGCGATATTCTAAGAATCGTGTTGCGGTAGCCATTGGTGTTTCTAACGACATAGAAAGCGTACGCGACACGACGAAGTCACTATGGTTGGGTTATGGTTATGTTCGGGAGGAATAAAAATAATGACGCACCAAGTAACCATATCAGGTTCAGTTTAGACTTGAAATGGAGACTCATTCCATGCCTATAAATGATTATTATTCAAGTTTTGCGAGTTACTTTATTAGTATCTCTTAAAATGATTTGCAGAAGACTAAGGTAATGTTCAACAGCCTCGGGAAAGAACAGCAGTTTACATTAGGTAGCGAAGTACTGGAAGTAGTAGGCGAATATGTCTACTTAGGACAGGTAGTAACCGCTGATCCGAACCATGAAAAGGAAATAACAAGGAGAACAAAATTGGAAAGGAGCGCATTTGGCAAGCACTCGCAGGTTATGACTAGCAGCTTACCGGTATCGCTCAAGAGGAAAGTATATAACAGTTGCATCTTACCGGTACTCACCTATGGGGCTGAAACGTGGAGGCTAACCAAAAGCGTTCTACTTAAGTTAAGGACAACCCAGAGGGCTATGGTTAGATGGCATCCTCGAGGCACTGCAGATGAAGTTATGTGATGTTAGGAAGATAGTGAGAGACCGGAAAGCGTGGCGTGACATGGTCCATAGGGTCACGAAGAGTCGGACTCGACTGAACGACTGAACTGAACATTAAAAGATAGGAAACGTGCAGAGTGCGTCAGAGAAATAACTCAAGTTTCCGACATTATAGCGGAAATTAAGAAGAAATGGGCATGGGCGGGACATGTAGTGCGAAGAGAGGATAACCGATGGTCGCTGAGGGTAACAAACTGGATTCCAAGGGAAGGAAAGCGTAGCAGGGGGCGGCAGAAAGTTAGGTGGGCGGATGAGATTAAGAAGTTCGCAGGGTTTAAGTGGATGTAGCTAGCACAGAACCAGGTTAAATGGAGAAATATGGGAGAGGCCTTCGCCCTGTAGTGGGTACAGTCAGGCTGATGAAGATGATGATGATGATGGTGGTGAAAATGATTTGCGAATGTCGATAGCACGTTGACCGTAGACTACTTCACATATACCGAGACGGCGCTGTGATGATAGGATTAACGTGTTGTCATTTTGTTTTATGGCAATGAGTACAGTAGGACACTTTAATTAAACTCTTGATAATCATTTGTGGCCGTAAAAAGTTTTAGAAGTATATATTTTATGGGGCGAAGGGTATGTCTTTTACAGGTTTCGCGTTTGTTGTGAGCCAGCAAAACTACGCCGAGCGTTGTTCCAAGTACAGTTTTCAGTCAGAAACCTTTACATTTTGAAAACTTTTCACACCTGAATTAAAAGTGATTCCACATGTGGGACCTGATAAGTGGCATGCACGTGAGAAAAACTGTGCAGCATGCACTCAAAACAACGAATAAGTTCTCTGCAAGCTTGCTTTAAATGCCGCCAGCGCAAGTGCTTGGCAGAGAATTAGAAATATCGAAATTACATGCGTCAGTTTTGGTGGAGTATGCAATGAGAACAATTTTGTGTCGTAAATTAACTGTCAGCACGGCGCTGCAACCGAAAAATGTAAGTTTAAACCATCGTATATACAAATGTAGAATAATAGTAGAATACTAAACGTTTTTGCTTTGTTTTGGCAACGCAGTTGTATTGTTCACTGAATGCATTGAGAGTAAGAACACCGGCAGAGCGCACTTTAATCAGAAATGAAAAGAGCTTCGCATTTTGTGTACATTATGAACTTCAAGTATGCTATCACTAATTGAACGCAGCCATTCTCGCCAAGATATTAGCATGGTATTGCTTTAGTGAGCCATATTACATAGTCTGACAGTTACGCCCAAAGCAATATCATACAAAGATAATTAAAAGTTCGTTTAGTTTCTGACTTGGATGAAGGTGGGACATGAACTGACATGTGTGCGAAACTAGAAACAGTTGTTAATCAAGTGTGATATCTAAAAAAACACTATTCGGTAATATTTCTTTTTAATGGCAAATTTTGTTCTATACATTCAGCAAAAAACTTGTGCACTTCCTACTGAAAAAACTGTAAGGGGCAATAACCTCAAATTTTCTCACACAATCTCACTCAATTCACATAAGAAATCACGTAGAAGTCGCATATAATTGCATAAGTTCTCATAGTTTCTTGTACATTATCATAAATTATGTACGATATTTTATGATAATGATGTGCACCGTATGAGACTCTATGCGATTAAATGAGATTTTATGAGGTTATTGCCCCGTAGAACTTTTGATTTTTCAGTAGGGAATTTCGCTGCTTAGTGGGCGACATGGGTAAGCTCATAACACAAATTATGTGCATTTGCTTACGAATTCACCTGTCTATTCTGCGCTTTGTTAGGCGAATATTAGTTTCATAGCGTGTGCGCAGCTGAGTGCCAGCATGGTTCCAGTCTCGAGCTCCATGCGCGCTCAGCCCCTTGTGAGCAGGGAGAATGATGTGCGCATTAGCAGTTGCTATTGACGTCTAGAAATATAGGCTGTAGATAATTGGTGAAATTTGAAAGACTGAACGAGACTGCTTCGTAGCTGCCATTGTTAGCTTATCCTCAAGTGATGCTATCTGCTACATCTTCCTCTCTAGCCCTGAGTAGGCACAGGTGTCCATGTGGTTAGTTAGATCGAGGAGGTTTTGTTCTGTCTGCTATTTGTGAGTTTTTGCGGTATCGTATAATGTTCTTCCAAGATGTGCCGACGTCATGCTTGTCAGTGATGACCTGCAGTAATTGGTTCGTAGCAATCTCGCAATCAATGTCAAATGCTATCGCTATCACCGCGAATGCTCCCTATCGATGGTAATACTACCAATTTATCGATAGTTCGAGTAAACAGCGGCCGCTTACTGTCTTCACCGGGGCGTCCGTGCAGAGTGCGGCGTATATACGTTGACTGCTCAGTTACTTTTTTCTTGTGGGCGCTGAATGCAGGTCACTCGTTCCAGCCTACGACCCTCACTTCAATAAATAAACCGCAAGTAGCTCGGGTGAGGAAGTAATTCAGGTGCGATCCTTATTTTACTGCTGTCATTCCACTTTTCGGACAATTAGCAACAGAGGTAAAACAACTGCGGCGACACTGCCAGCACCGAATTGGTGATCATAAGGACTATAGTGGCCTACGATATTCATAATTGGCTGCGCGAAACCGAATAAAAAATTTAGAGGTAGGAGACTCATTATTCATAACAGCCTACTGTATATGGCAAATATACATGCAGGTGGATCAGGGCTATGTTCACGAATACGCAAGTTTAGCTAAATCTCCCCTCGAACTTGAGCTGAACATTGATATCTCCGTGTAATTAGGTCGGTGAGGGAAGAACCGAAAACGCTGGGAAGAAAATAATAAAGGGTCATGGCAGCACTACTGCTATGTAAGGTTTGCGTCAGCACTATTAATTATCTACATAATGATAAGGAAGACTAAAAGGAATGAGATAGGCATAATGGCTGCTAAGCCATAATGTCGGAGATGTGCCGCTGCGCTGCAGAGCTGCTTGGATTGCAGACTGGTGTGCAAAGATTGCTCCAGCTTGTCACGCAAAACAGTGGGGCTGACCCCAAACATTAGCCCTAAAATCTGAACCCAACAGAAATGTATTGGCGTTGAGCCGTAGTGGACAACGAGCGCAGCTTTTCAGATTGGCTGCTACTGCTAGTAATATATACTTAAGTCACGCTCTGACATAATGCGAGATTTTATTGAGCAGAGGCCCCTATATTTCGCCCAATGCCAAAGGAAGGAGGAGGCATGGAGGCCAACCTAACGTTGGATAATATATAATATTTAAAAGACTAATTACGCAATAAAGCATGGATGTTATTTTTCAATCCTGAAGCAAAAAAAAAGAAAGCAAGGCTCGCGTGCTTTCAATAGGGCTGGTAGCATGATTCTTTTATTTATGTTACGCCATTCTAACTCAAATAAATGTCGACTGTGGTGTATTATTTGCCTTTTAGATTGAATATTTCTCCACGCATTTCTTTACGCGGTAATGGGGCACTACTTCCTCTGATTTTTATCTTGAATGTTAAGTCTGTCGCATTATCGCTTCTAGGCCGGCGTTATTGCCGGTTTATTCCAGAAGGCGAACCAAACCAGTACCTAGTCACAGCCTCAACCGAAAACTATCCTTAAGGCGCTTGGAAAGTTAACTAAAAAAGACCGGCCGTTCAGTCCTTTGGCCATGTAAATGTAAGCGACAGCTGCGGCCATCATCAAACTGAATGAACTCTTGGCACCTGTGTACGATAGCTTAAGTTTGATGCGGCTACACTCGCGTCAGGAATTCTCTTCCTGGCACTTGTGATGCGTATTCCAAGAATTGGGATTCAGCGCCACTGTTTCTTTTTTTCAGATAAGTTCATAGGAGAGACATTAGATTACGAGCACTGACTACAAATAAATTTATTGGAAAGCACGCTGTTTACAATTATTTAGAACGATTCTAATGAGCGCAAGCGCCTTACGACCACGACATAGAAGAGCGGCAAATATTGTGTCGCTGTTTTTCAGAAATATCTCGCAAGATCTCATCCAAACTGAAGGGGTACTGATGCTGATGACCCATCCTGGATTATATTAAACACACTGTGGAACCTACACTGCAGAAATGCAAAAGCCTAAGCGTTGCTGATGCGTACGGTGCATCACGTTTGCTGTCATTATCATTATAAACTAAATGCACCGTCATTATAATTTCTAAAGCATCATTATCATCATCACTAACTGCAGTGTCATTGTCATTACTCATGGTGGACAAGGACAATTACAATGTGCGTTTCACGATCCCGGGCGTGGCGCAGTTGGTTAAAGTGCTTGGCATCCAAAGGATGGTGGTTCGACTCCAGGCGGAGACAGGATTTTAACTATTTTCCTCACGGTAGACTGGAAGATGATGTTACTAGGTGATGTTATCACAATCTCATGATATCCTGCGGAATCTCGCAAAGAAGTCTGAAACTTCCCGTTTCCAGACGGACAGGGTCATGACACCGCGTATGAACAATTAAAGACTTTCGCCTTAATATAAAAAACGTGATCTTGTCCTGGCAAAGTTTAGATGTCCACAATCCGATGACGCTCACTCAAAAGTATAAGGCTCCTTGCTTTCCCAAAGCCTAAATTAAATTTAAAAGAATTCTAAAAACCGCGGATTTAAAAGCGAGTGCTGTTTGGTATGTGGGGTTTAACGTCCCAAAGCGACTCAGGCTATGAGAGACGCCAAAAGCGGGTGTTAAAGAAGTTATCGCCACAACATTCACAGCTTTCGCTGTATAACTAGGTTCAAGCCGTGCTTAAACCCTCATAATTTTTTAACCAAACGCCTTGAGATCCCCCGTGAGGTACTGCTATAAACATTGAAGCCAATAGGCAATAATATTTTGTCACTTTTATTCCATGTTACTGAAATTAACATGCACGCGATTGCTGCCCGGCCTGCCTAAGAAAACATAAACATAATAGGTAGTTGGAGTCAACGCCAAGGATGTCACATGAGTGAATAAACAGTGCTCCTGAGTTATTTTCCAAAACAAAAAAGCACAGAAATTCGCACATGTAAGAAAGAGTATTTGATAGAACGTTTGAGCAGCCTGTTGGCGAATTCGAGGCTTTCATCACGTATATTTAAACCTTCAATATAGTTCCCACTCTTTCTGTCTGGAAATTAGAAGCATGTAGAATTTCTGCTTCTGCCTATTAACTGACACGAATAAGTTTAAGAGAACAAGAGGGGGTTTATAGTGCACAAATTCTGTTAGGTACATTTAGGACCCGCTTTATGCCCTGCATGTCGTGATTATATATTGGCCGTTATCTGGATAACTTTTCTCAGCTCAAGAACGAATAATAACGGTAGTAAACATTCACTTCTTTTAAGGTTATTTGACAAAATATACATCTATGTTCAGTTAAATAAAATAAACAGTCCAATAAGGACAGGTAAGAGATAAGCCATAAGTTCAAAGAAGAAATAATTATACTTTTCCTAGTTTTCTTTGACTCTTTGTCATCTGATCTGCATCTCTCCTTGCACCTGAAGTAATTTCAATGGTGGTAGGCTCACACAACTCATGACGCAACACATGACCATACATCGTATTCCATGCATGGTAACTTGGAGCCCAGGGCTTAATGCAATATTTCGCGTATTGTGTGCGTCTATGATGAGGTTTCTATGCAATCGCTAGCTGAGCTGGTTGCTTGTGAACAGCCACTAAGAAGTGAAGAACAAATTTTGGCGGATGTCGTGGCAAAAATGCTTCTTCATAATCGAGCTCAATGGCCAGGCATTGTGCAAAGTTCCTTCTAAAAGAACCTTTTCCAGGGGTTGGTTCAGTTGCCAGCACAGGGAAATATTCCACACAAACAGCCTTGGGAATGCTTTCCCTCTGACTAAAAACACGAATACTGACTCGAGTGAATAAGAGGGGTGCCTGACTCCAGCTGAAAACTAAACTGTCTAAGCTGAACACAGAAAATTTCCCTTTTTTGGACAAGAACTGAACTTCCAAAGATTTGGGCACTTCTTGCGCGCCACCTGGCTTCAAAAACCACATGTCACGTCTGAATAAAAAAAGAGACTAAAAAAACGCAGAACTTCCCATTCAATATTGTATATGATTTGACAACGCAGAGTGCCAAAAATTTGGATATATTTTTTGTCTCCATATTCTGTGGAACCGAATATATGGTCACGTTGGCAAAAAAAAAAGGCGTGTGAAGGCCGCAGAGCAGGCAACACAAAGAGCCTGGTGTTGGCTAAGTCCAGGGACGTACGGTCCGAGCGCGAGAGGGGAACTTTGTCGTCTTCTGCTTCGCTTTCTTGTCTTCATCACACTGGCATTATTAGGTCCCCCGGTGAGGAAGCATCGACGCGATGCTCGAGGTAATTCACGGACTCACAGGGAGGGCGTCCTGGCGTGATAAGGTTTCAGTCGAACGACGTGGACCATCTCTGGGCGTGCGGCACGATTTGATCGTGGGGCCTCGCGTGGAAGAACTTCATAGTTGAGAGCGCCAACGCGGCGCAGAACTCGGTAAGGACCGAAGTAGCGACGCAAGAGCTTTTCGCCAAGTCCGCGTTGTCGAGCTGGAGACCAAACCCAGGCAAGATCCCCCGTCTGATAATCAACCTCGCGGTGCCGCAAGGTGTAGCGTCGCGCATCCTGCACCTGCTGCTCAAGGATGCACAGCTTAGCTGGCTGGCGGGCTTCATCGGCACGTTGCAAAAAGTACGCAACGTCATCATAGGGGTGGTCGTCGACATGGGGCAGCATAGCGTCTACCGTTGTGGTGACTTGGCGGCCATAAACAAGGCTAAACGGCGTCATATTGGTCGTTTCTTCGATGGCTGTGTTATACGCGAACGTTACCTAAGGCAGGACTGCATCCCACGTTTTGTATTGAACGTCCACATACATTGAACGCATGTCGGCAAGCGTTCTGTTTAAACGTTCGGTTAATTCGTTCGTCTGGGAATGGTAGAAAGTAGTCCTGCGGTGACTTGTGTGACTTAAGTCAAGAATATGCTGCCTAAGCTCAGCAGAAAAGGCAGCACCTCGGTTCGTGATCCCAATCCGAGGAGCACTGTGGCGTAGGACGATTTGCAGTACAAAAAGTTTGCAACTTCAATAGCAGTTCCACTCGGAAGAGCCGCTGTCTACGCGTAACGTGTCAGGTAGTCGGTGGCGACTATTACCCACTTTTGGCCGGAGCTTGAGGTAGGGAAGGGTCCTAACAAATCCATCCCGATTTGTTGAAACGGCTGGGAGGGAGGCTCCATGAATTTGAGGAAGCCGGCTGGCTTGGCAGGAGGAATCTTTCGGCGCTGACAATCACGGCAAGTGCGAACGTAATTCGTAACCTCATGTCCCAGACGAGGCCAGTAGTATTTTTCTCAAATTCTGGCTTGCGTTCTAATGATTCCAAGGTATCCGGAAGCTAGTTCGTCGTGGCAGGCATGAAAAAATTTCGTTGCCTAGGTTCGTAGGAACAACAATCTAGTAATGTCGACTGTTGGGTGAAACATGCTTCTTAAAAATCGCGTCGTCGCGTAGGCAGAGAGAGAATAAAGCGCGCCGATAAGCTACGGGAACTCTGCCGTACTTCGCAGATAACCAATTACTGCCTGAAGATCAGAATCGGTGAGTTGTTGCACGCCGAAGTCTGTAGAGCTGACTGCGTTGACGAAGACGTCGTCGTCTTCGCCTGCGTCAGTTTGGGCTTTCCTGTCTTCATCACGCTAGAATCAATATGTAACGTACTACGTGTCGCTCGTTTAAGCAACCAAATTCACAAAACTCATACATGCCTGGACGTCACAATTATTTTGCATTCCAAGAAATACAGTGCGAATATACGAAAGGGTTCCTCGTTGTGTATCGCATGATGAAGCTTTTCTTTTTCTTTGAATTTGTTTGCTGAATGCCAATACAAGCCACACTTGTATTCACTTGATATTCATACGAGGCTGCAAGTTGATGAAAAAAGGAGACCGAACACGAACGATGGCGATGATATATGACGGTGGAGTAAGCGCGAGCGCGCCTGCCCACGCCAATGGCCGCTTCTTCTTCCTCGTCCGTAACAATATTTGATGCAGAAAAACATCCCACACTTGCTTTTGCTAATACCAATAATGATAGTAAGAATATTGTTACCAACGAAGTGATATAAAATACTAATTTTAAAAGATGGAAAATGGCTCATCTACAGCCCAAACCCCTCTACAAAAAATGGAGGCGCAGATGTAAGTGCGACTATGTACATTGGAAGGAGGGGAGGAGAATATGAAAAACAATTTTTGCTACATATACATCTCTTATATGGTCAATAGCATATAACAACAGTTTGTGGAGAAGGAAAATTTGAAGCATATGAACAGTTTGCTACCTAAATCAATTCGGCATTCATTAGTGTAACATAGGCGGGGGGGGGGGGGGAGGGGCAGACAAAATGAAGTATATTTCTTCAATAATTTACAAGGTAGGGCCCACTTCCCAATACCCAGGGTGAGTGTAGAACGCAGTCCGCATTCCAAGTTAGCATCGTTATCGAGTGTCGCTATCTCCCCAACCTTGAGTCATCTGATTGACGGTAAGGCCGGAAGTAATCTCGTATTCCGGCCTTTCCATTAATGAGACTAAGGGAGGCCCGATAGATAGCGAAGCTTTCAATGACACGTAAACTCGGAATACTATCCCAGGACGGAAACTCGGAAAGCCATCCCAGCATAAACCTTTAAGCTACGAAGTAGTGGCATTGAAACATCGCTCCTTTAACGGTCGTTTAAATGTCACATGTAATCTTTAAAAGTATTTTACACACAGCAATTATGCTGCTACAGGACCTGCTTGCAAATATGCTCATGTATATGATTCATAAGGAAGAATGACAAGATGCCAAAAAATGTGGGCCGATTTTGCGTTGAATGGTATAGTATAGAGCCACATTTCGTTAGATCGCTAAACACATCATTGTCTCGTATAGTGGTTTATGTGTAATGGAACTTATACGAATTTCTAAAGCATATTTTGAGAGAAAAAAAGGAACATAACACTATATTCGCACTTTGTATGTTTTATCCTCTTACATGTTTAAGAGGTTTTTGATTTTGATCCCAAGATTATGACCTCAGTTTTAATGTACACATCTGCAACTTTATTGCAAATCACTCCCCTAAATTGCAAGAATGGTTATTGCGACGTTGGTGACGCGGTCGCGGTCTGAGCGGGAAACAAATACAGCATCATCGGGATACATTATATGCCTTCAGAGCACTTAATAAAAACAGCAATATAGGTATTGAACAGGTAAAGTCCGACAATGATACTCTGAGGAGCGACTTTTGCAGTTTGGTTTGGGCCTTCTAAACCACCGACTCATAAATAAACCTCGACTTAGGTGCATCTGAGGAAATAATGAATAATTAAATAAAGTCATCTCGTTTCAGTAATGCTGGCTTAGTGATGTATGTTTTCTAAAGGCGATCTGAGCGAGATTAGTGCGTATATATATATATATATATACGCTAAAATTTTAAAATTGCGGTAAATAATATTTTCTTTCTCTAACCATTGCAAAATATAGGTAAGAATAAAATAGGGCGATGGTTGGCTATAATATTTCTTTTATCTAATTTTTAATTTACAATATCCATAAGTACCCGCAGAGCGATATTACATAGGGGGGGAAACCACACTCTACGCTCACAGAGAAGAGAGGATGCAAAAACAAAATCAGCAGGCCTATACAGAATAAACAGCGGAAAAAAATGCGCCGTAATTGTTAGTATACGCAACGTCAATGGGAAGCTCGTTCCAAAGTTTAGTAGCTAAAAGCGAAGGTGAAAATTCGAAAAAGTTTGTCCTGCAATGTGATAGGTATACATTGATGGGATGGCCGGTGCGATGAGAGATGTATGAAGCAGGGCGAATATGTCGAGGGCGAAAGTTTTTTAAGTTCGAAAGAGCATTTTAGCATTTACAACAATAATCTTTTCCGCAAAACCAAGATTTCATAAACAATTCTTATATATAGAGAGGTATCTGACGTGACTGCCATGGTTAGGAGGTCGAATTTCTATATATTTAGGTGATATAAAAGACAATCTTTTATTTTTATCATTGACTGGCTCGAGAACGATTAACGTTACTGGCTGAAATGAGCATAAACCTTTCAAATTCATACACAGCGGAACATTCGCTATATTGTCCAAAGCAGATATTGAATATTTTTGATACATTCTTGAGGTAAGGCTGCGATTTCGATGTTACGAAGCTTACTTGTCTGCAGGCTGAACTATAATGATATTGCACTGTGAAACAATGTACCATAAAACTTCTCTTTTTTTACGTACGAAATATATTGAACATGGTGCTGTTGCTCGTATTGCAATTAAATCGAAGTGGAATATTTTGAGCGATGCTCCGTTTTTGTATGTTGTAACCTCGTTTTCTGCGTTTTTTTCCACCCTGTTAATTGCTTCAGAAATTAAAAACAAATGTTGCCCTACACCATTTTGGTCGGGTAGAAGCATAATAAAAGGTGAAATGTAGACATCGACCTAAAGCAAAACCTAGGCTTTGTTTTGTTTTTCTTTTTGGCCGAACCTACATTTAACCTTTTCGTATTTTACACCTATCGGGATATGTACTTTCTATAGAAACAGCCACCTTAAAGGTTAAAAAAGCCCTAACAAAAGCAGAATATATCCGCGCAAAAGCACTGACACGAGGCACGGAGAAATTGCGGAAAATAGATAAGGTCGAAGAAATGAAATGAGAGAAAGTAATTCAAAAACGTATAAGCATCCTTACATACCCTCCATCTGTGCGAAAGCAACGTAGAAGGCTGTTGAAAGGAGTGCTCCAAGTTTTACTGCGCTATCTGCTGCCATTTGCATGCCTTGGCGAACGGACTAAAACTTCACGGCTGTTTCACGAACCTGGGATTCATGACAATACCTCTGTGCTGTCCAGAGTCGTGACGCTTTTCCTGTAGCTTTCCGCTGATTATAATTTACGTCACAGATAACGTGTGGCCGATAAGGCTAGCTTTCGATAACGCTCTTATTGTTTCCTCCATTAGGCATTGTTCAGTTGAGCGGACGGAGTGACGATTTTTCTTGGGGCCTTCAGCAATGCTCTAATCAGTGTTCGCGATGCAACAGTAATTGCGGAAAATCATGTACTAGTGATATCGGTATACTGAGCGTAATTTTATTTTTGTATAAAACAATACTGATTACTAATTTTTTACTAATTACAGTCCGCGAGACATCCTTAGCGGAAACGGTTTAATCTGAAAATGCGAAATTTGGATAAGCAAGTGTTTCCTTCTTTGAATGCCAACTGACACTTAAAAAATCAGTTCGAAGGTGTCCAAAAAGTAACACTGCTCCTCCTTTCGATCATACCTTTAATCTCTAGCGTCGATCGCTCTCAAGCTGGCGGTCGGATGAACAAGCCTCGAACTCTTCCAATATCCTTATTTCATTTCATTGTCATCTATGTGATCTCTGAAGTGCAACTCAAGACAGAGTAAGTGGAGAGGTAACGTGGAATGTCTACTAATCAGTTTATTCTAAAAATTGGATCCATAAATATCTAGAATTTTCGCTAAAATTATAATGTCGTGCGAAGCCGGTGTTGCACAGGTTGCATCGGCTCCATTTTCATGGCGTCGACGCTAACTTCAGAGGACATTTCGGTACAACTGAGAAGAAGAAAAGGCAAAAGGTCAATTAATGACTAACGCTTCCATTGCGACCATAGGCACAGTGTCATGGCTACGTATGGCTGACTGTTATCATACTACTATGGAGTAGTTATGCATGAGCGTCGCTCTGCAAGCAAGAAAGAATTTTGTCGGAGTGGTAGCTTCGAGACAATGTCAAAACTATGCTTGGCCAAATGTTACAATGCTACTACGCAGCTGTCGATATGCACGGATATCACTCTAGCAAGGGCAGGAATCCAGAAGCAAGAGGTGGCTTTGCCATGAGCAATAGCTTCCAATAAATCAATTAATGTAGCTGGCCGACATACGAAATTATAACATGGAGAAAATTGAGCACGCTCTATAGAACGGTCTTAACCTGAAAGCGTGAAGAGAAGCAAGGCATAGGTGATACTCAGATGCATGCGCTAAGGGACCAGGCGGGCATTGCTATCACTAATAAGATAATCAAGGTAGCTGAGGAGCGCTATAATATACAGTAGCTACTGTATATTATAGCGTAGTACTCATAGGAGTAGTACTCAGGAAAATAATGGGACTGTCGATAGTGATGAGCGATCAGTAGTTCTGACCATAAAAAAGGACGAGGAGAAGAAAGCTTTAGATGTTAAGGGTAAAAGCAGCTGGTTGGATAAGCTAACTACACTGTTGTTGAAGGGCGGGGGGATATCGTGCTAGTAAACCTGGCACCCTGTATACGCAATGCATGGTGTTATCGACGGCACCGAAATCATGTAAGGAAGCTAAACTTATCTTTAACAAGAAAGGGACGGTAATAACTAGAAAAAATACAGACAAATCAGCTTACTGTTATATATAAGGTATCGGCAGTCATGCAAGCGTTGCGAAATCCAGGTGTAGACTAGCCGTAAAAGTACTGGTAGATATCTATAGTGGTTGCA
This sequence comes from Amblyomma maculatum, assembly GCF_055883805.1. Taxonomy (NCBI): domain Eukaryota; kingdom Metazoa; phylum Arthropoda; class Arachnida; order Ixodida; family Ixodidae; genus Amblyomma; species Amblyomma maculatum. The sequence continues at coordinate 40,161,976 of NC_139346.1, forward strand.
TAGCAGCCACAATAATGCACGAAGAAATAAATAAATTGCGATTAGGAAAACGAGCTAGGCAAGGAGAACTGGTCTTCCCAGTGCTATTTACAGATTTCTCACAGGGTATATCGGATATTTGGAATGGGAGCAGTTAGGGACCAGGGATGATGGAGAGTATCTCAGTAATCTATGATTTACTGATCACATTTCTTGTTAAGTAACTCATGGGACCATTTGCAACGACTGAATAATGGCCAAGACAGGAAAAGCAGAGAGGTAGGCCTAAACAGTAATGTACAGAAGACTAAGATAATGCAGAACAGCCTGGGAAAGAAACAGCGGCTTAAAAAGATCACGTAGGGACCGGTGTAGTGCTGGAGCAAATTCTAGACTAAACCACGCTCCCGCATTGGACGCCCAAGCAAGGCCAACTCGTCAGTGAGATAGGCGACGTGGCGATGATGGTCATCGTACGAATATTCGAGCGCTGTCGTGAGGAGAGAGTTCACAGGCAGGCTATCCTGCTGGCTTCTTGAGACCGGCAGAGGAGCTTGGCAACACCAGGATTGACGTGTGTGAACAATCGGAGGATGCTGTTGACAGTGTGTCAAAAAGATGTGGACATAAAAACAAAGAAACAAACAAACTGGAACATGTTGTTTTCTGTTGGGTGGTATTGTATACGTATGGTATAAATGGCAGTACGGAGTACCAAGTCTTGTGGTCAGCGGCGATGTACAAGGAAATCATGTTGTCCAGTGTCTGGTTGGCTATCTCGGTCTGTCCATTTGTTTGATGATAATAAGGAGTAGAGGGTCGAAAATGCGTCGTGAACAAGCGAAGGAGTCCTTCCACAACATCCACGGTGAACTGGGAACCTCTTTTGCTGATAAACAGTGTTGGTGGCCCATCCATGGTGAAGTACAGGAAAGTGTAAGGGAACAGGGAGACCCGGTGTCCTGTAGCAGACGAGAGAGCTACCTTTTCACAATAACGTGTGTGATATTCAGTGTAGATAAAAATTCAGTGGTTGAAGTCATACGATTTGGGAAAGGGCCTCAATAGTTCTACCTTGAGATTTTAAAAAGGAGATTTTGGCGGCTTCACAGAATGCAAGAGGCCAGGAAGAGCACCAGTGGGAGATTTATGACTCGGACATTGGGCACAGCTGGAACAATACTTCTCGGTAGTTTCCCGCATTCGCGTTCTGCCTCTGCTCAGTGGGGAGCATACGGGCATCAGAAAACGGAGGTAATATCGCGGCTACATAGTCATTAAAATTGTCGGCGTCACATTCTGTCGTGGCAAGCTTCAAACGTGAATGACAGTCCATGAGAGCGTGCCGGTACCTGCTGAGTTGTGTGACAATGTGTAATCAAATTCCTATAAACGAATTGCATACGGGTGGCGGAGATTAATAAGCCAGCACAGGGAAGGATGGTAAGTAACCACTGTGATGGGGCGTCTGTACAAATACCAGCAAAATCGCTAAATGGCCAAAACTGCGACTAGGTACTCTTACTGAGTAATCACGTAATTGCACTCAGGCTTGCTTAAGGAGCGACTGGCGTAAGCAATTCCATGATCCTGGTCGTCATAACGCCGAATTAGAACAGCATCAATGCCAACACCTCTGGGTTCCGTTGTGCATTTCCGTGGGGGGAGAAGGATTGAAATACCGATGACTCAAACTTGCGTTGCCGAAAAGAAGAGTCACAATCGGGTCTCCACTCGTAGGGGGCGTCTTTGCGGAGAAGACATGTGAGCGGGTGAGCGATGTTAGCAAAACGGGGATTGAAGCGGAAAACATATGGGCGAAGCCCGAGAAAACTTCGAAGTTCTTTTACATTCTGAGATCTTGGAAACGACGCACCGGCCGTGGTCTTGTGTGGGTCAGGTGCGATGCCTTCATGATCAACGAGGTGGCCGAGAACCAAATTTAGCCGTTCACCGAAACGACTTCTCCGCATTCAGTACCAGACTGCGTTTTTCACACAGTCCAGTACAAGCGCAAGGTGTTCATTGTGCTCGTGGAATGTCCGGCCAACAATGAAGACTTCATTTTTATTTCAAACTTTAAGGCGCCAAAATCACACGCACACACTCAAGAAAAAAAAATGGGACAGAGCGCGTTTCTTTTTTCACGCCACACAAATAGAAGAGCCCACTGTACTAGAAATATAGCTTAACAGAACGCCTTGCTGGGCTAGTTGATAGCTTAATATTTTAAATTTTAAGGCTCCAAAACCACCCACACACACACGAGAAGAAAAATTTTAAGCCGCTCTGTCCCATTTTTCTTCGCTTGTATGTGTGCGCGGGGTTTTGGCGCCTTAAACTGTAAAATAATGAGCTACTAACAAACCCAATAAGAAGTTCTCTTAAGCTAAAACGAAGACATCGTCAAAGCTAGCACATACATATATGCATCTTAGGCCACTTAGGATGGCATTGATAAATGTGTCGAAAGTTATGGCAGCATTGAACAGCTTAAACGGCGTTACATTAAATTTAAACAGGCCGCCGGGCGTAATAAAAGCGGCTTTTTCCTTATCCTGAGGGTGCATATGTATCAGTAAATATTCTGACCAAAGATAGATGGATTAAAAGCATCAGGCGTTGCGTCGCCGATCCTGGGAGCGACGATAAACATATTTCTTAGTTACAGCATTCAGGTGGTGATAGTCCACGCAAACGTACCATGTACTATCTTTCTTCTTGACCAGAATGACAGGAGCAGCCCAAGGACAACATGACTCTTCAGTAATAGCTTTGTCCGGCATATCCCTAACTTGTTGATATAGACCTGGCATTCTGTTGGCGATGATCTATCGGCGCCTGTCGAACTGGCTGTGAGTAGCCTGTGTCAATGTGATGGCGCGCGTACGTGTCGGCGGAACGCATCGTGATCAACTGGTCTCCGAAAAGTTAAAAAAAAATGGCCGAGTAATTCAGGAGTAAACTCTCCAATGCTTTACACTCTTCGCTAGATAGTGACTTGCTTATCATTCGGTTAAGTTGTGAGTCAATATATACGAACATTTGGCGAAAGCTTGTCGACGACGAAATGTACTTGATGTAATGTTGAAGCCAGTAGTTAGCTTTGGTTTTTGGCCCTGCGTGCCACAATCAGCGCAGAAATTCGACAACTGCCACCGTTGCAAGTTGCTATACAAGTGGAATACATGATGCGGGAGATTGCGAAAGCAGCGGCCATTGCTTCCATTCCACCGACCGATGTTCTGGGCGAGACAATACGGGCGCAGCGGTCAGCTAATGATGCCGACGCAGGTTCCGCGTTATCAATTGCTGAGATTTCAGGCGCTCCCAAGTCATAGGCGCGAATTGAATCTCCACACGGTAAATGATTCGCCAGCTCGGAAACGCCCCATGAACTGCGAGGAATAAGAGCTCGTGAAACAGCTGCGGTGTTCTGCTTTATTCAGTGAAGAGGCCAATGCTGGTGGAGCCCAACATGGAAAAACTTGTAGCACTTTATTTTACCCTGCAGGTTTACGCTGTATTCACAGAAGCTGGCGGTATGTATTTATCCCACGTTTTTCTGTTTTTAAAACTTTGTTAGCGCTTTTATCAAAGCTAGAGCTTTTACGAACTCGAACTTGGTTTTCACTGGCACGTGCAGGAGGAGGCCCTTTTGCATTTAACCCGACATCACCTCAGACATTTGGTGTTGTTGCATAAATGACAGTTGCTTATGCATCTGAGATGAATAAGCAGCTGTTTTTTTATTTAAATGAGGACATCGTTCAGTCCAACCGCACTCATAGGAGGCGCATGTACCAGAAGCATACTGGCGGACATATTGTTTAAAATTAGGCACATGTGATAGGGAAACGAAGAATGGATCAACGTACAGTGCTCGCGTCACGCTTTTCCTCGCTCTGAAGAACATTTTGAAGACTGTCTCTGAACTTCGCTGTCATATGTTTATAATCCAAGAAACATGCTTTTAAGGCTCCGAATGAGCTGATTGGAGTTGATTTCGCGCCTACGCATATGATTTTGATTTGAAACATGGCTCAGCTCTGTTTGTTCACATTTTCCAAAATTGTATGCGCGCAACAGCTACACACGTCGTGTGGTGATGTACATCTGCGCTGCGCTCTCATAATCTAGAACTTGAGGGGTAGATTTCTTGTGCGGTTGCGTTAAAGACCCCGTTCAACGAAAATCCAGCGTCGGCACCGTCGTTGTGAGTGAAATTGTTATCATGAAAAAACATATCACATATCCTTTAGCACTCTGTACATCTTAGATTCCAGTGATGCCCAGGGCTATTTATTGCTTATATTAGAAAGTCCCACCAATAATAGGCATCGGCAAATAATAGGATATTAGGATATAATAAAAATATTAGGATACGTAGGGCTTAATGAAGTTAGGATGTAGAATAGCCTATACACTAGAATTAAAGGGGGGGTGGGGGGCACGTACGGTGGTATCCAAGTTTGTCGGAAAGACGAACACTAGGTGTACGATGCCTTGAATGAAAGTATGTCGGTGTTAAAAAAGAAGGCCCATAGCGCGGCCAATATGGTGCAGGTGTAGTAAAAAGCTTAATAAGCGGTACAAATGGGAGGTTGAACAGGTCTGCGTGCCACTACAGGCACTTTATCAGGATAAAATGCGCGAGTTATGCACACCTTCCAATGCCTTCGGTCTGTGGGCGCGTTCTGGGGCGTCCGGCACCCATTTGGGGGCCTGTATGCACGCCTGGTGAGCTGATATCGCGAGCTCATTAGGGCAACAAGTATTGGCATTTTTGATACTCAATAATTGATATCGATGCCAGTAAGGAATATTAACAATTTCGTCATTATTTCCAAGGACGTATTTGCCACAAATATAGGTACTGGGCAGCTTCTGGTCAATTTACTCTCGTTATTTATTGCTTACAGAAGATAACTCACTCAAAACCCGTTTTTAATCCTTCAAAATGCTACGGTTTAGATCTCGCAAAAAACACGCTGGTTTATACAGATATGAAAACGAATGGCAATTGCTGAGGAGCAGCGGTTTTCATATTGCTAATATAGTCAACGTGGGTGCCGCTTGTCACCAATTTGAGCCTGATATAAATACATTAAGTTTCAGCTTTTGCTTCCCAAAGCATTGGTATAACTCAGATTTCGGTGCTCCGCAGCCGATGAGTCCGAGAAGTTTTAGGCGGCTGTTTGAACCCTGCGCTGCGAGCGGATCTTTTTTTTTTTTCTGTATGTGGCCTCAACGGATTAAAGTGGAATATTCAGTCAATTGTCCTGGTATGCCATATTTGATCTAAAATGATATATTAATCCATGATGTCTACATCCAATGCCTGTGTCCCTGGGATCTAGCATGGTCTCGATCCGAAGAGATGAAAGCGAATTCACCAACAATTATATGCCCTAATATACCAATTGGTCCCAATATATTTGGACCTTTAACCACACTCGAAAATCGGTCTCTCAATATTATCTAGCACTTGATTACCTCCAAGATCGTGGAAGCCAGTCAAGGATTCATTTTTCGTGTCGTCTGCTATGCTGCCATAAATATTGCTAGGCCTGGGTGGCGAAGAGATATCCACACGCAAATACTGGTATTCCAACTTTTACAATAATTTCCTACTTATCGTGAAAGATAGTGTGCATTGATTGGCCTCAGAAGTAATAGGCCTGCGGGTGGGTGAGAACACGTAATCAGATTCTCACTGTTCTGCTCAGCCCAGTGTGGAGTTCCAGATATACCGCCACTTCTGGACCCCCAAGACCGCATCTACGGGGGCACCGCTGCGATACCTGGAAGCTGGCCATGGCAAGCGGGCCTCTACACGCACAACTACCTGCACTTCTGCGGTGGTGCGCTCATCAACGAAAGATACGTCATCACCGCAGCACACTGCCTATGGCAAGTTATCTGCCCTGTGGTCTTGCGCCGAGTTTGAAATCGCAATCACAAATTAGTGGAAATGGTCCATGCCATGCTGTAACCTGAACAAGCTTACATCGTTCCAAAAACGTCAGAAAAAATGTCCACATGAGTTCTCATCAAAATTGTTACCCAACCCTAATTGGTACAGAGTCGAGGGTGATGTCATGCTCATTCGCATTACATTGTTCCTAACCATTCAAAGCTCTGCTTGTTGTTTTTTTTTAGCAGCCACCGGCGTGTGGCCTTATCACTGTGAGTGCGGTGCGCGGATCGATGTTCGTTAATAATAGTTGTTTAGAGACGCGCCTTTGTCATTTCCATTGTTGCGGTACAAGTTTCGAGATGCATCTGGAAGGATTTTAGCCACGTGCTTGTGTTTCTACAATGTTCCAGGTTATGCTAGTCGTTGTTCACGCTTTTATCTACATTTTTCTATGCCGCCTTTACATTGAGCGCTGACGAGTGAAACGGGCGTTCTTTGTTCGTCTACCAGCGAGCACGTTTGCTGTTATCGCCGCCATGGAGCTCAATAAGGGGTTTCTTTAGTGCACTCACAGACTCTTCACTCGCTGTCATCGGCCTTGTCATCACCACGTGACGTAGTTTTGCTAGTGAAGATGGAACCTACTTTGTGACAGGAATTCGAGCTTACATCAGTCCCTCAATGACGAACCGTCAAGCAATACTATGCCAAATGGCGCTTTCGCTGGTCTTAATCGATTCAAGCAGAGTTGAACGGCCTTTACGCGATAGCATTTAGAGCTCGTTCCGTGGGGTTGCCGTTCCATGCCGGTGCCATTGCCGAGACCTGGAATGGCGTCAGCAGTCGCACACTTCTCCGAAAAGCACGTACGCTGTTGCATCAATAGAATTATGCTGTGTCGAAGAGTTTGCCGTGATGTTTTGTCTAAAACGACTGTAGAACAGAAAGTGCCTAAAATATCTAAATGCATTAGTGGTTAGAGCGCCCGTCTCGGCTGCGGGAGGTGGTTAGTTCGAAATCCACCGCCGGACACGCACCGGTAAAAATGGGTACAAGCGTCCCCCGGCTTGGCGCTCTGCTTTTCCAGGGGTGTGCGTTTGGGAGAAGCTCCATAAACTTAAAACAGTACTATCATCCAGCACGAGTCATAATTGATGCATAGGCACGAGTTATAATTTATACATAGAAGGCGTAGTTCTGGCGCATAAAGACTCATGGCAGTAACTTGAAATATGCTCGGCTGCACTTTGGACTACTAAAATGCGATGAGGCGAACGCCTTTATAACGTGGTTGTACGTAGCCCCGAACTACCGTCACGTCTCTTTCTCTCTCTCTCTTTCTTCTTTCACTCCCACCTTTCTCCTTTTCCTTGAGGCTCGGCGTGGGTATCCGCAGAGAATCGTGATAGATACTGTGCATTTTCTTGTCTGTAAACACATTTTTAAACGCCGCTGATGCTTGCTGTACTGTTTCTGCTTCTATATGCTGTGTGGTGTGGCTTTCGAAGAGGCGCCAAGTGAAAGGCGCCGCACGGAAGCTTGGATCGGACGCCCGGCGTGATCAGCTTCGTATATGCGTGAATTGTCCGGTTGCATCACGGCCAATCGTGACGTCATCACCGGATGTGACGTCATTATGACATCAGCTCGGTTATTAGGCCTGGCCTCATTATGATGACGTTACATTGTAGTTGGTACCACAGCCGATGATGTCGTCATGTGATTATATCACAGTCCATCAGTTCTCTCATGACTAATTAGTACTAGTAATGACTAGTTAGTCATTCTGACTAGTTAGTGACTAGTTAATCATTATTAAACAGTGCTACCTAATGGGTGATATGATCGTGGCCGGACGGACAAAGCCATGGCTGCGAGTAGGAGCCATTAAATAATAATATAGTTTATTTGCCACCAGGCTTATGTGATAGGGCGGCGGGAAAAAAGCTGCTCGCAGGAAGCGTGACCAACCAACAGCCCCCGTTTTTTTTTTATCTGGCAGAAACAGGGTAGCACCACATGAAAAAAGAAACCTATACACATCGACTCAGCAAGTGAAATATGATACACGTTGTTTGGATCATTGTCTTGATCAAAATGAAATAAAAACACGACATTTAAGGCCATGGCAAAGCATAAGGTCAAAAAGAAAAACAGTATTCAAAATTATACACAATGCATTAGGCGAACATTTTGGTAAGAAAAAGAAAATAGATCAATGTCTTATGACTCCTAACTATTCGAAAGAAATAGCAAAGTAAAACATAAACGGTGTTGACCGGTATTAAGACGAGGCGTAGGAACCTCCCAGCTTGCTGCATATCAAGTCTGGCAACGTGTTACATTTTTTGTAGTTTTTCAAGACTGTTGAGGCCTTGCTTTATCTCTGTTTTATACTTTAAGCTCTGTCGGTGCTTATATATGCTATGAAATATATGCCTGCGTGAAAAAACTGTGCGTCTTAACTACTTCTCCGCACAGGGTCAGGCACATTACTTTTGATGAAGGATTCAGCGATCATAAACTTCGACAGTTATCACTTAATTCTCCTTTTTTTTCACGTCGCGCTCAACCTAAACAAATCCTAAATTATAACAAGGCTGACTTCAACGCTATAAATCGTGGTCTGGAATGTTTCTCTGAACAGTTTTTTCGTGATTTTTCCTCCCGATCTGTTAACAAAAACTGGTCTTTGTACAAGGAAAAAATGACAGAACTCGTGCGCAATTACATTCCTCTAATAACGTTTCGTGTTAACGTATCAAAACCTTAGTTTAACAAATCACTTCGTACATTAAAAAACAAGAAGAAACGCCTTTTTAAATCAGCGAAGCGACTTTGCACGCAGTATTCGAAAACACAATATAAGTTATGTGAAGCATCATACTGCCATGCTGTCCGTAAGGCGAAGCGCAAATTTCTGTCACATGATCTTCAATCGCTCATGAAAAATAATCCAGCCAAATTTTGGAAAACCATCTCCCCCCCATCACGCACGTTCGACAATATTTCTTTACTGGATGCAACCGGATGTCCCATTCCTAAGGACAGCTGTGCAACAGTTTTTAATGATTTTTTCACATCTGTTTTCACTAACGAAGACCATTCCAACCTACCTAGCCCACAAAAAACCGATTTCCCTTTCATGAGTGCAATAGACATCACTATAGAAGGCATTGCATCTCTAATCAAAAGTCTCAAAATATCTACTTCTTCAGGATTAGACGGAATAACTACCAAAATTCTAAAACACACTGTAGATGCCTCTAGCCTCATCCTCTGTCATATTTTCAAACAGTCATTAGAAACTGGCGAAATTCCGCATGACTGGAAGATTGGTCAAATAATCCCCGTGTATAAATCTGGTAACAAACACTCTGTCAGTAACTACCGCCCCATATCGCTAACAAGTGTTCCATGCAAATTACTAGAACACATCATTGCATCTAACGTTGCCTTCCACCTGGAGCGAAACGGTTTCTTCTTCGCACACCAACACGGTTTCAGAAAAGGGTTTTCCTGTGATACACAATTATTAGAATTTACTACTGACCTCTTTAAGAACATGGACGAAAATTGCCAGACTGACTGCATATTCATTGATTTCTCTCGTGCATTCGACCGCGTCGCCCACTGTCGCCTCATAGCTAAATTGTCACTGCTTAATTTAGACAACCTAACACTCTCTTGGATTAGAAACTTTATGTCATTTCGCAAGCAGTTCACTCTTTTCAATAACTTTTCATCTCCCCTTAGCGACGTCACATCTGGCGTTCCTCAAGGTAGCGTCCTCGGTCCTTTATTATTTTTAATATACATTAATGACCTCCCATTTCACATAAGATCATCAGTTCGGCTGTTCGCTGATGACTGCATAATTTATCGTAAAATCCCTTCTCTCACTGACCATGTCATCCTTCAGTAGGACTTGGAGTACGTAACTAACTGGTGCAGATCATGGCAAATGACACTTAACACGGAAAAATGCAAAATAATGACAGTCAGTAGGAAGCATTCCCTCTCAACCCACAATTATTCACTCAACAGGATTTCACTAACCCGCACATCTTCTTATAAATATCTCGGCTTCATCTTACCGAAAATCTTTCATGGGCGACGCATATTGAAAAAATAACCGCCAAAGCATCGCGCACGCTCGGCTATCTAAAGCGAAATCTACATAGCGCACCTATTTCTACTCGTAAGCTCGCATTTCTAACTTTCGTTCGTCCTCAACTAGAATATGCATCATCCATCTGGTCACCACATCAAGAGTATCTAATCAAATCCCTAGAAGCTATTCAAAACCGTGCAGCACGTTTTATTTCCCATGATTACAGCCGCCATACCAGCGTGACTAACATCAAGTTGTCCTTATCGCTCACAAGTTTACAATCACGTCGGGATATCGCGCTTATCTGCTTGCTACACAAACTAATCTACAGCCACCATGCATCAACAGTGCCACTTACTAGACCGACTCGCACCTCCCACCGCCTGAATAATAAAATAAGTTTTCAACGTCTATTCGGCCGAACACATGCATTTAACTTCTCTGCCTTGCCACGGGCTATAAAGGGTTGGAATGGTCTTCCCGAACGCATCGCTAACATATCTGACCCACTAAAATTCAAAAACGAATTGAGTACCTTTTTGCAGTCAGAATAACTTTTTTATATTGCGTTCACTGTGTCAGGTTGATTTCGTCCAATGCCGCTAACTATTGTATAATGTCATAATCCTCTGTTTATTACTTCCCATGCATGCTCTAATACTTATTTGCAGTTCCAGTCCTGTATAACTGTTACCTTTTGTATTTTAAACTATGTACCATTGTTCCTTTTGATACACTGTAACCCCTCCCCCTCACCCAATGTTCCATGTTTGGAACCTGTGAGGTATTTGTATAAATAAATAAATAAGTATGGTACTCGTATTTTTTCTGCAAAATATGACTGCGTTGCAGGCTACAGGGAAGTCGAGGTCCCCCTACTAGTTGACTGTAGTTGAGATGAGACTAAAAAAGCGAGTTCTACGGAAGCAATTTACTTGGTGCTGATAGCTGATGTTTCATTCCACCTATCAAGCTGGTGATGGAAGCCAATGTTGTCGGTAAGTGGGTTATATGATCGTCCCAAAACATATGAGGCGAGAAAATTACACCAAAGCATTTTAAACTCTCTGCAATTTCTATATTACGGAAGTTCAGTGTTATTGCTGCATGCGGCGCGATGAGTTTGTTCACTGGTCGGAAAATTACTGCCTCAGTTATCTACTGATTTATACGCAGTGTTTGATATTGCCCAATCTCCCAGCACTGCTAGGGTATTATTACATCTGGTTATTATTTATGATAAGTTTGTTCCAGAGAAGAAGATGCTAGCATTGTCAGCGTAAATGATAATTCTTGCATTGCGATTGATGTTTACAATGCCATTAAGGTGTAGTGAAGAGGAGAGTTGCAAGTATGCTACCTAGTTTTACACCACAACGGATATATATAACTGCAAAAAAAGACATTATATAACAGAACCACTTGCTTCTTCTGCGATAACTAGGACTGCATTAGTTGTAAAGCCTGTCCGCGCATGCCATAACGATTTAATGTTTGCAACAAGATATTGGGATCCACTAAATGGAAAGCCTTTGTGAAATCGACAAATACACCAAGTGCCATGGACGTATTTTCAAATTGTTCAAGAACTAATTCTTTCTGTTCAAGAAATGCAAGTTCAGTTGATTTAATTTTGATGAAGACGAACTGGTGTGAAGTCAGTATTCGTTACTTTTCAAAATATTTCGATAAGCGGCTATGCAAACTTTTCTCAAAGACTTTCTAGAACACAGGCCAAATAGACATGACTTGTAGTTGGTCGGATCATGCCGGTTTGCGTTTATTGAGTATTAGTTACATTCGCCATCTGCATATTTGTTTAAAATATTCCAGTCATTATACAGGCATTGGATAAAATGCAAGGTGTGGTGCAATTATACCCGCTTCATGTTTCATGGGCAGGCTATCGTTATCACGGCTTGTACTCGTTTTCAGGTCCCTTATTACAGATATTATTTCCTGCACAGTTGTAGGTTAGGTTGTAGAAGTATAGAGTCATAGTTGAGAGCATTCATGCATTGTACGACATCAAACAGGCCATTTGAGTGGCTATGTTGCAAAAGAAGGTTTTCAAATCATCAGCTAAATATTTCCCAAATAATTCTGGACCGTGCACTACCTGTTTTGAGGGCGTGGCTGTCGCCTTAAAATTCAAGACAGCCATAACAGGGCGGAAAATCTACCCGAGGAGAACACCTAACGTGTCACAAATCCTGGAAGGACCAGCCGATTACTATAGGCAATAAAGCACTGCAAGTGGTAACTAAATGCGCATTTAAACGACAGAAACCGATCTTTTATCCGAACCCTGAAAGTAAATGTCCGGGGAAGAGAAATTGCAGTTAAATGCATTTGGCAGGCAGCCTCAGCTCATCAAAGGCAGTTTAATGAAGTCGCTGAAGAGGGGAACGTATTAGAGTACTATCTTCCCAGTTATCACAAATACGCGAGAAGGTTTAATTGAATGCGACAGATATCCGTGGGGGAATAACCTCGAATAAATTATATCCTAGGCAAGAACAACAAGAATAAATGGGCGCGGGCAGAGAATAAATTGAAAGGTAAGTCAACCGACGGTCTTCAATGGTAAAAGAGTCTATGATCTTATCAGGAAGTGGCCGACGCAATGTCGTAAAGATGTGCGGTCAACGTGACCATATACGTCACAGGAAGGGCGTAAGTGCAGGAGAGAGGTAGAGGCCTTATGCCTGCATTGGATATTCACGTGATACCGGGCGAGAGGTATTCGTCCAATATATGGTTTTGAGCAACAATTCTTATGACAAGGCATTCATCCCAATAGTGCCAGGTTGTACACTATGTTGGACGGACCCTTTGATGCGGCCCTCATGCAATGATGAAATTGCATTGCCGAAATTTCTAACAAAAGATTCCATATAACTGAGTTCCAAATGCAGCTTTCAAGTTCACAGCGTTTTTGTACCTGCCGGAGAAGCGAGTGCAGTTTCGACTATTTGCTCGTAACTTCAAAGAATTAATATGGTTTTATATCAAATTAAATAACACAGCAAACACGCAGAAGTTGTAACTCTAGATAGTTTTACTGTATTTTTTTATAATATTGTGTTGTGCTGTTCCGTAAATTGGACATTGTAGTTGTTGCAACACTCATCGCTAGTGAGAAAATATACAATGCGCTAACCTTCATGATCTCAGTAACTTATTCAGAGAGCATAAGGAGAAACTGTGACCCAAAAGCATCTCGAGGGCCAAAAGGATATAGCTGCAGTTATGCATAGTCGCGATAATTTTACTAAGGCATAAAATCTAGAAGATGCACAGAGGACGTCTGTTTTTAATAACAGGGGCTGTAAAATTCATCAGGCGCAGCTTTCCGGGATATTCCCAAACTATCGGCGCATGTTGACTGCCGATAGCAATAACTAGAGAACTCTCGCAGTTGTAACTGCAAGAATTCTGCTAAGTCCCAAGAAACTCTGCACGAACGTAGTGCATGATCAGGATAAATATTCTTCCGTCTCACTGGCAAATCTGACTTATATAATGATTTCAGCATTGACACCAATTCTGGTGCCGTACAAACTCAAATGTGTGCACTGAAATTTCAAACTTATTGTAGTTAAGATGTTTATCTCTTATATTATGGTACTAGCACCAACTATGAGAGTTTTCCGGCATTCTATAGGCTTACAATCTAAGTTAAGCGCTTCTATGTGCGCAGAAGAATAGTTCTGGTTCCGGTTGTTGTCCACAGTCCACAGATTTTATTATAGGAATTAGGCAGGAAGGACTCAACATATTAAGGAGTTTGGTGCTCTGGCGTTCTTTCTTATCGGTGACATTTGCCTTTGCCTAACTCTTTTTGCACCACCAGAGCTACACGGGCTTAGACAAATCAAATATACAAAAAGTGGGTTGTAACAAAACAAAACAAGATCAGATTGTAAGAACAAAATAAAGAAACAATTAGATGTGTCTTAAGTGTAGATCCGACAGCGCATTTCACCCAGCATTCTCACTCCGCGACTTTTTGTTTGCGCTGATATACTGACACATACTTTAGCAAGATGTTAAACGTCTTTCGTTGGTCTCATTTTTGGGAAGAGGAAGGCGGACTATGTGCCCCACTTCTAAGTATAGATCTAAGCGGGATACAATTCAAGCTAGTACAAATTACGTTGGCTCTGATCAGTGTCGCAAACTAGCCTCTAATTGGACTAGCAGACGCCTGCTACACAAGAAGTGAAACAGTATAACACTAATATGAACCCTCCGCATTGAACGGCTGAGGCACAGGTTAGATGAGAGATCGAGTGGGTAATTTTTCTGAAATATTTTCTGAATTCTGGGTTATGGCGACGCCGTAACGAAGGAGGTAAATACGCTCTCACATAAATCGACGGGAAGGAGATGGCAACAGATCTGCGGCGGAACGAAGCCGATACGCTGTTACATAAAAGAAAAAAGAAGAGAGGAGGGTTGCAGAGAATACAAGTGAGCAGCGGTTCTTTTGGTGAGCCGGCACTCTCATTCAGTGATCCGATTCGTGCCGAACAATTCGGTTGTAGGCCGTCATTGCACCCGCCACTGCTTCGGTGGTGGACGACGATGGCTGTTACGGCGCGCGTCTTTCTCTCCCCTCTTCTTTTTTTTTATTCTCTATTTTCACTTCCGACCGCACGAGGCCGCGGAGGTGCCTCAGTTACAGAGCCAGTAGCAGGCCCGTGCATTTTCTTTTCCTTCTTCCTACAGCCACAACTACAGTTCCTTGGAAGTCGGATCTTCTCGGTGCGACGTCGGCGCCATCTATTAGCGATGCGAGAAAGCAGCTGCCCTCCCGCACGGCTTTCGAAATCACCATCACCATCTCCCGTCTCCCGTGTGCGTGAAAGAAACGCCCGCGATAGGATGATCTCAGAGGCCATGCCTCCCGCCCTTCCTTAGAAAAATTTGAAACATCCTCTAGCCTTCGGGTGTCTTTTGAGCCGCTCTTTCAAAAGAGGAATAATGAGCGGCAACTCTTTTAGAGAGCTGCCGTTTAGTGAGCTGTCGTTCAGTGAGCCGTCTGGAAACGTGAGCGGCGGTTCTTGTGGAGAGCCGCCAGTTAAGTGAGCTGTCAGGAACCGTTCTGTAGCCGTGGCTCCGGGGTACAGTACTCGCCTTGGCTTTGGGAGGTAGTAGGTTCGACTCCCACTTTCGGCTGGTCACCCATTTGTTTTCTCAAATGGGCACACGCCACGGCCCGGCCTGGTGTTCGGCTTACCAGGGCTCGTGGCTTGGGAAATAAACCCGCGCCTTGTAAGCTTAACTCTGTGAGCCGTAAGAGGCAGTTCAGAGAACGTTCATCGTCATCGTTCCGGCAGAGTCGGATCTTCTGGTTGCTGCCACTTAAACGCCATCTATTAGCTCAATTCTCCGGTTTATTGCAATCTATTAGCAGTGCGAGAAAGCAGCTCCAGTGGGCAGGTAGGGGTGGATCAAGCCGGCATGAAAAGAAAGGAAACAAAATTGGCGGTAGGAGCGCGGGGGGCTGCTTCGCCGCCATGTCGAAACTCCGCACCCGCAACATGGCAGCCCCAATGCCGGTGTATGCTTCGGGTGGTCGCCACGGGTTTTACGCGTCTTTTGTTTTGCTTTCCTTGCTTGCTATGTATAGTTTTCGCAAGCTTTATTGCAACAAGGCGAATGTCGAATGCATAGCCCCTTCCGCAACCGGCTCGGCAGAAAACAAAATCCTGTTCGGTCACGTACAAACAGCACCGATTGCAGCGCGTCGTGTGCTCTAAAAGGAAACATGCCTTGAAAATTTAAAACCACTCCTCACAGCATGAATGACGAGCGATTTGGTTTGAAGTACACACAAAATGAATTAGTCAATGAACAAAACGCGGTCGGCTTGTGTATCTCGCGGCATAAAAGGAAAGTTGAACATGTTTGAGTTAGAGGACCGGGGAAGAATGCTGTCCTAGGTAGAAAGGAAACAACGTGAGTAGCCAGGGGGCTGAGAGCTCTGTTCCTTGAAAAACACTGCCGCAACGTTGAACAAAAGGGTTATAATAATATACGAAAAACGAAGTAGAGAAGGCAGAAAAAAGGGGTAGGGCAGGCCCAAAAAAGCCCAATTTAAAAAAACAGAAAAAGGACTAGCGTACTCGAGCTACAAAGTACACACTGCATAAAAAAAAAAAAGAAAACGATTGGTCTACATTTATACTTCAGGCCCCCACTGAATTCACTGTATCCGGAAATGTAGGAGGAACCACGAATATATTAATCTACTTTTTCTGTATATATAATTCACTATTTGTGTATATGTCTATACCACCACTACCTCCAATTATTAATAATCAGCCCACATGGCATTTTGGGCTATATTTAGAGATTGATGGCACTAAGTGTTTATTAAGGAAAGTTCTCTGCTTGGTGCATGATTGTCAATGTTAATCAGATAATTTTAAAACTATAGTTT
Source organism: Amblyomma maculatum (assembly GCF_055883805.1). Lineage (NCBI taxonomy): Eukaryota > Metazoa > Arthropoda > Arachnida > Ixodida > Ixodidae > Amblyomma > Amblyomma maculatum. Next base: position 40,178,440 of record NC_139346.1, read on the forward strand.
TTGAAATGAATGAAATCCCTCTTGGAGAATGGGTGCACTTCTATTAAATATAGTGGACTTAAAAGAAAGAATCGCATCTAAAAAAAAACGGATGTTACTGTTTACTAGTATTTGGTAGTTACCACGAAGGGAGATAGAATGGTGACACAATTATTTTCAAACTTTCGCTGAGGACGGGGGTTCATTACAATTTGAATTGAGTATTCATGCATACATGGCAGACCATGTGGCATGCATATGGCATGCCCGAAGAAGTGTAATGACCTGTTAATATTATACTTCCGTAAGGATAGGCGTTGACCTCGGGGTGGCTCGAGGGCTCGAGGCCCCCCGCCCCGTCGCGCCAAATATTTCACGCCCTCTCCCCCTATTCTAATCATGCATAACACTGTTAAAATAAAAAAACAAATGCATTACTTAATAACCGTGTTATGTATTTTCACTGATACCTTTGAACGGTTGCACCAGAACACGATGCACGATTAGTGAGAATCCTGATGCATCGTTCGAACCGCAGCAGTCAACGTAAGACGACATCCTTTGCAAGATGTCTTGACATTACGTGAAGAAAGGTTCAGCACGGCTCACTGAACGCTGGGGCGAACTGGTTCTCCAAAGTAGAAAAGAACCGCCGCTCTCGTTTAACTAAACTACGACTCACTCGTTCTTTAATGAGAGCAGTTGCTTTGTCGCACCGCTAACAGAAGTACGGAAGTCTCGCCCAGCCACCCGGCTTCAACGGAATGGTTCGGTAGGTCGAATGGGCGCCGATCCATGAGCGAGAGACAGACAGAACCGGCTTTCCCTCTCTCCAATAGAACCACTGCTCGCTCCTGAGCGAACCAGACTGAACTGAGCGGAATTCATCATGTCACCGTACCAACTCGCTCAGAATTCGTTTCTAGTAACTGAGCTGGGGAGCAGTTCAAATGAGCGGGCTCACATCAGTGAGCTGAGCCGTTCTGAGCCGCCCAATAAAGTGAGCCGCTTTGCCCATCTCGGGAGGGATGCTATTATCCTCAGCAAAATTATCCTAATAGCTTCGTTAGGAGCGTTTCATCCTACGAATACATTTTAAATATTAGGTACAACTAAATAACTGTTTCTATATAAAATTTTGCAAGTGTCAATACTATTTATTTTACTCTTTGTGCGACGCTCCACGATATGTTTCCTGATGAATATACATAATTTCTGGTGTTCATTTCTGAAGTTTGATTTCTCTCCTCGGTTTGTGGATACAACTAAAATAGTTTCATGCCTCCGCTATTTCAGGTCAAAGCCGCTCAAAAACATTAGGGTGCACCTGGGGTCTCACACTCGCCGTGCCATGGATGATACGGAAGTGGCCTACAAGGTCGAAGAAGTTTGTACGCATCCTCGCTTCAATCCAAACAATGTGAGAGTTGAACGCGAGATCTATCATAATATTGTTTCTCCACTAGAGAGACGCTGTGACTCTGTAAATCCACCGATTTCTCAGTCCGATACAACCGCACATTGTATGCTAGTCAGAAAGCGAATGAAAAGTGATAGAGGTGGTGCACAGAAAGTAAATGCAAAATGTACTTTTCTTCCGGCAACTCAATGTATTACTGACAGATCGCTTCGCATTCACGGATACAAAGCCTTAGAGGTCGGTTAGTATGGCATTGCCCTTTGCATTGCGTTTACTGCTTTTTTGGCTTTACCATTGTCCATAAAACGAAGTATGCCTGGTATGGGCTTTTGTCCGATGGAGAGCAAAGACGGCCGGGTACAGTGCGGCGTCTGCATACGTTAAAGAACCCCACGTGTTCGAAATTTCCTTACTTCTTCTCGTCGATTTGGAACGTTAAACCGTTAAATATTGCAAGCCAACTAAACCACGAAAGCCATAGAAGAAGTCGCATGACGGATACATTCTAACAAGCATCATAATGCCAATACCACAGTCGCTTTCTGTTCGCACACGCTGCAAACAAACGAAGAGAAGGCAAAAAATTTGAAGCTCTAATTTCACCAAGTACGCACTCGGGAAATATTTTGAATTTCTTTCAATTCACTTTTATGGATCTGGTGAACCTGCCATGGCAACGTCAACCATCTGAAGGCCATCTCTTAAAAAGAAGCCTTTGCTATCTAATCTCTAGACCCGGTATGACTCAACAGAGGCCGGTATGGTTGGGGCGTTTGGTGAAGCTTGCAAGGTTATGTTCTTGCTCGTAATCAATTAGAGAGATGCATTCTATTCTGCCATTACCTTTTTATGTGAAAGCATTCCTGTCATGAGTGGTCTGAAAAGGACCTATGGGCACAGTTGTCAGCAGATGTGTCTGCCCTAACTCTCAACAGAGGAAAAAAACTCAGCAGCGACTGAGTCTCGCACCCGCGCCAAGACGAACAGATAAGGATCCGTGGCCCAGACGCACGAACGGTATATAATATCTACAGCCGATCACGCCTCGTTTATATCTGTAACTCAGCCCCGCGCTGAGCAGGGAACATCGCCGTCTTCATTAAGCTCTATGTTGAAGTTTTTTTTTATCTAAGCAAGACAAATATGCCATACATACAAGCCATCTGGGCGAGTTTGCGAGCGTAGTGCGAGGCGGGCGAAGCCTTCATACAGGACGAAAGAACTCGTGATGTTGTCGCATTTCCACACGTCAGGAGAATCAAGTGCACACCTGTAATTTTTATTATTAAAGGTAGCTGCAAGACATATGCCATTTTTAATCGACATTTGCATCAATCAGCAACATATGAATGACTTATATGGCACTAGCAAAACCTTCGTTTCTTGTTGCGTTTTGGGAGATTATGCAATGTGCAAAGATATTGCTGCTCGCTGCTTTTCACTCAATAAGTTGCAATGTTTCCATCTACTTTCAGACACACATGCCAGACATTGCGATTGTCAAACTTCGGCAGAATGTGACTTTCAAGAGTACCATATCTCCAGTATGTCTGCCTAAACATAGAGAGGAACTGCTGCTGGGATCAAAGTATTACGTAACCGGTTGGGGCGCTACCACCAGTAAGATTACTGCTTCCTATTGAATATTTTCCTGCATGTTTTCAGCACAGTGGCGTGGATCTATTTAAGATCTGCGTCTCCCCTTGCTGGGAACTCTGCTTAATGTACCTCATGCTTCGAGCTCCACCGCAGACGGTGGTGGGCAATATTTGCGACTTAAAGTGTGCCAACTGTCCGTACATGTGCTCCGCTGTTTCTCATAATCCAATGCCAGTGAAACCTGAAAACTGACAAGCAGTCATCGGGCTTGACTGTAACAAATGTTAACAGAACCTGCACAACTTAGCGTTTGTAAATATTCCCTTAACTACTTTTACATTTGTCGTACCCTTGTCATTTTCTTTTGTGCTAACGGTCAGCCATCTGTTTGTACCTGCATATGCTGCTAAAACGAACGCTACTCTGCATGAATGTATGCGTTGTTGCCTTTTATTTCAGATTTGTTGGTTTCTCATCTGATTATCATCATCTCATCTGATTATGGCGTAGGGTTCGGTCATGGCCGATGACTTCACTAGGTAATGACGTTACAATATCGCGAAGAAATGTTACACTTCTCGCGGACGCACGCACGCACGGACGGACACTCATGAGCCTATAAGGACTGTCGCCTGTATAGAAGAGGGGATTTTGAGGAAAACGTTTCTAGAAAACCAGTTATTTTTATCGAAAAAGTATTGACGAGTCAATTAATCGCTTTCGACGCATGATCTCAGATGTGCACTGGTCAGATGTTCTTAATGAAATGTATCCTAGTCGCTCTTACAATGTCTTTGAAGAAAAATTTCAGAATGCCTATAATGCTGCCGTTCCTCTTGTTCGCAGCTCTAAATACAAAACGTCTAACAAGACGGGGGTTTCAAAAGAGCTGTACAAAAGAATAAGGCAGAAACGCAATCTCTTTGCTGATTTTTAAAGTGTAGGGACATGAATATACTGAAACTATAAAACCGTAAGGAATAAACTCAACACCAATTTGAAAACCGCAAAACAGGAATATTACGCAAAAGCGTTTGCTAATAAACATGCCTCAAATCAAATATGGAGGTCATACAACAACTTAATATCAAAACGTTCTCAACCAACTTCAGTAGAAATTGTGGTAGACGTCTACCTCAGAGGTCGTCTCTTATCAGACATGTTCAACGAACACTTCTTGACGGCTGGTGAAAATCAGGCCGCACAAACAACGTGCACTGATCCAATGTCATTTCTTCAAGTCAGTCCAAAATGTTCAATATCTCTCTCCCCAACAACAACAGCCGACATTTCTAGGAATATGATCTGTTTAAAGAATAATTATTCCGTTGGTGCTGATAACATTAAGGGTGAGGTAGTGAAAGCTGTATCCAATATTATCGCACCTTTGTTGTCACATATATGCAACCAAATACTCAAAGAAGGCACGTTTCCAGAGAAATTAAAGATTGCGAGAGTTTGCATGATACATAAGACTGGAAGCTATAACGATGTTAATAATTATCGCCCAATATCCGTTCTGTCTGTCTTCGCGAAAATTGCCGAACCAGTTATCAACACCCGCCTTATTTCGTACCTCGCTAAGACCGGAACTATTGCCAAAGAACAGTTTGGGTTTCAGAAGGACAAATCAACGGAAAAAGCTTTACTTCTCATAAAGACAAAATAATCCCTAACATCAAAACCAGATTGCTTACACTTGGGCTACTTTTAGACTTTAGAAAAGCCTTCGACTCAGTTTGTCACAAAATTTTACTACGCAAACTAGAATTCTACGGGGTACGAGATCAGCCCTTAGTCTTCTTGAGGGCTACTTGTAATCCAGATTGCAATTTACAATGATAATGACATACCTTCCAGCTACTGCCTTATATGCACTGGTGTGCCAAAAGGCTCAATACTGGGTCCCATTCTATCCCTAGTTCACATGATATGATATCGTTAATATCCTTCCTTGTTCCGAAACAGTTTTATACGCCGACGAGAAAAATAATTTCTTTACTGATGCGAGAGTTTACAAGCTATAGAGAGTAAAGCAAACACCTGGTTAGAAAATCTCTCATTATGGTTGCGGGCCAGTAGGTTAGAATTAAACATCACGAAGACGAAGTATGTAATATTCAGAGCTAAAAATAAAGTCATAGGAGATGAGCCAACTATGATATACAATTCAAACGGTATGCAACGTGTACAGACAATAAAATTTCTTGGAGTTATATTTAATGAATACCTGCGGTGGACTGACCATACTAATGAAGTAAGAAAAAAGATTTCGCGAATTGTGGGCCTTTAAACAAATTTAGGCTTCAATTACCAATATGACTAAAAAAACAACTTTATTTCAGTCTAATTCAATCGCATCCACACTACTGTCTGCTGGTATGGGGCGATACAACACATGCTAACTTAAATTCTTTGTTTCTACTACAGAAAAATGCCATAGAGCAACTGCAAACCTAGCTTACTTAGAAAGCACGGACCAGTGGTGGAATAGCATAGGGCTATTAACCATTTTTCAGTTAAACACTCTTCGGCTAGCGCTTGAAACGTATAATACAACTCATTCTGAACCTTCGTTTTTTGTAGCGCCAGAACTACATTCAAAATCTATATCACCTTCGGCATATACAAATAAGAGCCCCAAAAACAACGAATCACGGGTTGAAAACGATTAGATATCAAATTACTGCCCTTTTAAATGAAAACAGCAATATCCATGACCTCTTTTACCAATGTAAAAGTAAAAAAATATCTACAAAAGAAAAGTGATTGCACTGCTGACTACATGACGTTTTGGGTATATCCTGTGATATATTGCGCATGCATTTTAGTGAGAACAATTCTTTTTCTTTATTTTCCTTCATAACTTCCTGTATTTCATTATTGCTTCTTTTCAAGAAATCTTAATTTACTGTAACATGCACTGTCCAGCTTTTCGCTCTCGTATGTTCATCGTACATTGCTGTACCAGCAGTCGTGGCTTGTGATGGTTTCATGTTGTCGCTTTTCTTTATTCAGAACACCTAAGGTTCAGGTATTCTTATCTTTAAAATGAATTTTGTTTCATGTGCTTGCAGAAATTGATGTCATGATGACCGCTACACACATTGTATTTGCTTGTTTTGTATACATGTGCCGAATGCAATTTGTTTCCCCCAGGGAGGAAAGCCACGTCAGGCGCGTGCCTTTTGGCCTCCATCCTGAAGGGTAAATAGAAATCCACTTCAAAAAAATAAATGAAATCTTAATAAAATAATTTTCAAAGGTGCAGCTAGGCCAGAACCGGGTTCAGTGGAGAAATATGGGAGAGGCCTTCTCCCTGCAGTGGGTATAGTCAGGCTGATCATGATGACGACGATTATGATGATGATGAAAGAAAGGACGCCCTCCCTCTTAATTCAGTCATCAGGATGGGGAAAAAAGAACTGGGTGCTTATAATCGAAAAATAAGGTATATAAATGTCACTTGATGTGTGTTCATCTTTTAACCACAGGATCCAAAAAGGTCACTAAGTCTCCGGAGCTAAAGCAAGCTTTGACTGAAGAAGTTCCGCGAACTTCATGCCCCTATTCAAGCGCAGGATTTATATGCGCGCGGCACACCTCTGGAGTGTCCTGCCCCGTGAGTTATATTACTCACTACACAATTGTATGCATTGAAGCACAGGTAACCACTGATTGTTTGAAGGAAGGTGAAGGATATCGTGCTAGAAAAACTAGGCACCCTATCTATGTAATGACTGGCTGCATTGACGGTACCAGAGTGTTGGAAGAACGCTAAAAGTATTTAAATTCATAGGAAAATGGACGCTAAGAAGTTAAAAAATTAGAGCCCAATAAGCTTACTACCGTTACGTAAAAATATTTACTAAGGTAATCGCTAAAAGAATAATGAAATTTCGATTGAATCAACCATATTCAAGCATATTTTTGGAAAGGGTACTCTATTACCATTCATATTCATACTATCACCCAAGTGATAGAAAAATGCCCGGAATCTAACCAGCCCTTTCAAATAACATTCATTGATTACTTAAAAGCACTTCAGTGAGTCGAAATCTTGGCAGTCATGGATGCATTGCGATCACTTTGTAGATGAACTATATGTGAATGTGCTGGAAGATATCTTATTGCTGCACATAAAACAACCACAGTCCTGCCTACAGAGAACAATAAAATTCAGATAAACAAATGCGTTAGGCAAGGAGACACGATCTCCCCAGTAGAATATATTCACGGCTTTCTTAGAAGAACTATTCAGAGATTGGGAATAGGGGCAGTCAGAGATAAGGGTTGATGAAGAATACCTTCGTAATCTGCGATTTGCTGATGTCATTGCTTTGAAAAGCAACTCAGGGGATCAGCTACAAAAAAACGATTGACGACCTAAACAGGAAAAGCAGAAAGGTATTCGCTTGAAGATCAACAAGAAGACAACTCGTGCAGTGTTAAGCAGCTCAGGAAGGAACAGCCGTTTTCAATAGTTAGCAAAGCACTGCAAGCGGAAGTTGGATAAGATTACATAGTACAGGTAGTAACTGCTGATCCGGACCATGAAAAGGAAATAACTAAAATAATAGGATTGGGAGGAAGTGCATTTGGGACGCACTCACACATTATGACTAGGAGCTTACCGGCACGCTCAAGAGAAAAATACATGAGTTGCATCTTAGCTGTATTCACCTAATGGAGAGAAACATGGAGGCAAAAGAAAAGGCTTCTACTTAAGTTGCGGACCACACAGAGGGCTCTGGAACGTAAAGTGGTAGGTGTAATTTTAGGAGTAGGAAGCGTGCAGAGTGGGTAAGAGAAATATCTGGAGTTAGTGACATTCTGTTGGATATGAAGAAAAAGAAATTCTTATGAGCAGGGCATGTAGTGCCAAGAGAGGATAGCCGATGGTCGCTTAGGATAATAAATTGCATTTCCAGGGATGGAAAGTGCAGCTTTGGGCGGCAGAACGTTATTTGGGCGTATGAGGTTAAGAAGTTCGCAGGGGTAAAGTGGATGCAGCTAGCAGGCTACCGGGTAGATTGGAGGAATATGGGAGAGGTCGGGGCCAAGTAGTGTGTATCGTACGGTGTGTATCGTACGGAAAATAGTGGTGTATGCCGCCACAACGAGGTAAACGCGAGACGCCTAGGGTAAAGCCATAACAGGACCTTTAGACAAGTAAAAAGAAGTACCTGAGGGCGACGTTTTACAGCACGGCAGTTAAGGGTGACGAATGGAGCAAGCGCGGAACTGTGTTAATTGCAGCAATATGGGAGAGGCCTTCGCCCTGTACTGGGTATAGTCTGTCTGATGACGATCATGAGTTAAGGGTTAAATGGTGAAACAGGAGAACGAAGGCCAGCATGGCGAATGATTGCTGGGGATGGTGTAATTCAGGCCGTCCATTGAGGTCACCTCGTAGCAAGCGCTACTGAATACCATCTATACTGTGTTTTGAAGCGTTACACCTTCATCGGCTCTAGCGGTTACGAAAGCTAATGAGGAAATTTTGTTCGGCCATAGGTATTGGCGCTGTTGAAAGACACTGGCATGTGTATTGAGTTTACTATATTTGAAAACTTAAAAAAAAACGCATTCAAATTTTGGAAATTGGAGAGATTGAAATCCAAATCACCATAACAATATATAGCCCTCAAAGGAAATTAATCTATGGTTTGAAGTATATTTGGCCAGTTCAGGAGCTCATCGCCTTTCAGAACAGAGGTATCGTTCCATATATGTGCGAAGGGTGAGGATTGCTTATCGTTTTCCTTTCAAGCCTTGTATGAAGCGGCGAAAAACTATAGGGAGGTAATCTTGCGGGTACGCTCCCCGAAAATGTTCGGTAGAACAACTAGAAGGCAGGTTAAAAAAATCGTAATCCTCATGTAGGCCGGCACTTGAGCGTTACGAATGCTTTAGGGATGAGTATTACTAAGTGTCGCAACACTACCACATGTGCAGCGGTTCCTATCGCAAATGCTTTAAAACAATTCTTAGAATAAAATATACGAGAAGTCAGGAGCCTGGTCACGAAATTATAGAGTGGTCAAGCATCGCCATTTAGGGTATAATGCGGTAGAGATAAGGGCTTCCGTCTGCGGAGGCTGTACTTCACATATTCGATTATAAAGACTTCCCGCTCGCTTAATTAGTACTTCCTTATTATTTTTGTCACTCTTTTTAGCATGGAGATAAACTGATACGTTATCCATCTACAAGACGTAAAGGGCCGTCCACGTCCACGTCCACGTCCACACACACACACACACACACACACACACACACACACACACACACACACACACACACACACACACACACACACACACACACACACACACACACACACACACACACACACACACACACACACACACACACACACACACACACACACACACACACACACACACACACACACACACACACACACACACACACACACACACACACACACACACACACACACACACACACACACACACACACACACACACACACACACACACACACACACACACACACACACACACACACACACACACACACACACACACACACACACACACACACACACACACACACACACACACACACACACACACACACACACACACACACACACACACACACACACACACACACACACACACACACACACACACACACACACACACACACACACACACACACACACACACACACACACACACACACACACACACACACACACACACACACACACACACACACACACACACACACACACACATATATATTGAAGAGGGGTTTATTGGGGCATATTCGAAGGATTGGAGACGGCGACTGATGACACAAGACGATCGTAGAGCGAAGAACAATCTAGTGCGAACAAGACAGTCCGAGCTCTCAGTGCGCGCGCCAGCTGATCGACGTCTTCATAGTCGTTAGTGTCGGCGCTGTATCATCTTCTTCCTTACAATTGCCACGGCAGAAAGAGGTAGCAATCATGACTTCTTAAGGCGAGGGTATGACAAGGGGATCGTAGTAAGGCTTAAGTCGACTGACGTGAACAACTTCTGGGCCGCGGCGACGGTGATCCGAAGAAGGTGTTGCCGGCTCCACGACGTAGTTAACTGGTGATGTATGCTCTAATACACGATAAGGGCCATTATACTCTTCAGAGAATTTGGAATCAGCCGGAACACAGAGTCAAACGAGGGTGTTGGTAGGAAAGTCAGAAGATGAAGAATGGGAACAGCGTCTCGCTCGACGGTACGCTCAGGATGCAGCTAGACGAAAGCGTCGCGCTTCTCTTGAATCGTCTTCAACCGATAACTACTCCGAATGGAATGTAATGAACGCTTGGAGCAGTGAAGACTCTTTGTCGACGTGTTCACTCAGTAGTCAAGAACGTAGGAATATAGCTATGCGGCAACGACGCGTTCAGGAGACAAAAAAAGAACGGCAAAGGGACCATTGCGTAGCCATGCTATTATTGCTTTCGCAACTTACCGGGCTTAACTAAAGCTAAGCCCCAGCTAATTTGCTTCTAATAAGTATGTCCGTTCATTGATTTTTATTGCGTCAAGAATATGTATTGCTGGCCACAATCCATATATCGAATAAATAAATATGCCAGACATTTAGAGCTACTCCAAGTAATAAAATATGCAGTGGCTATTTAATACAAGCAATTGTCAAGTTTGCTAGGAGGTCTCCAGCCACCCCCCGCTCTTAGTTCATTTTAAAACGTTTGAGGTTATGATATGATACCTCAGGGCCACCCTATGACAGTTCAGACTGTCTTACCTGGGGCGTGGTTATGCTCGATGCTCGTCTCCCGCAAGCCATCACTGTCATCCTGAGCAAGACGTTTCGGAAGGTGTGCTGAGCGGCAGAGCTGGAATACTAAGGGGCTCTTGGGGCTATGACAGCGTACAAAAAGGAAACTTGAGCGGCCACCAGATCGAAACCATTGCACGCTATTCCAAGTATTTGAACGGTACAGCTATGACGCCTGAATGATAAAGAAAGTGTAAGTCAAGGAAGTGTAAGTTGAGTGTAAGGACAGCGGAAAAGCGGAGGAGGACGGTAGATGGTGGCATTGGGCGTTTTGAGCAGAAATGAGCAGCGTCTCTTGCAGGAAATATGGATTGAAACATGGAGGTGATATAGGCTGCTTGCCCAGTGGCCAGCTATCAACTCGGCAGCTATAAGATGGAAAGGTACCATTAAATTCGGACTCGGGACCTTTGGTTCTGAAGAATGAGGTGGAAACCCTGGGACACGCAAGGGCGTTCGGCAGGTTCTTTTAAATCGGGATTTTATGTCTATGGCTGGTGGCGTCTCAGTTACCGTGGAAGCCCGAGTATGCACGCTATGTATGTTCGATATGATACGTGAAATCTCAGAGGCACAAATTTAGAGAGTAGTGCTTCAGCGAATAGCGTAACACATGAACGGGAATCTAAATCGTGACGTGGTCGCATCATGCCTTTAAGAGTGAAGTTCAGAGAATGGCGAAATTATATGCTATGGAATGTGTCCTCAAAGAAAGCCCACATCGCCGCGCGACACTGTAGAAGCGAGGTCCTCAAAACACAGCGGACGTTGCAAGTGTCACGAAAACGCCTCTTTTTTAACAGTCAAGAACCGGGGAAGGATTGGGTACCAGCTGAAGGATTACTATGAGGTACTATACAGAATAGGCTCGAGGAAGACATTTATCGAAAGATGCAATTGTTATCTCAGTAAAACTAAACTAACTGGAGAGCTCCACTCAAGTTCCGCATCATTGAGGAGCGTAATTGTCAGCCATGTTTTAGGTCGACATCGAATGCTATATTTTGTTATTCTTGTTTCGGGTCAGAATAAATCGCCTCTTTCATAGGTCTACTGAGTTGATTTTAAATTCTTTAACATACTTCCTTCATGCTGCACATTTTGAACTCATAATATTCCGAAGAGATGGAAAAAAGTTCACTGCCTACACAAAGAAAAAAGTGAAACATTCTTGATGTGTTTTTTCTTGAGTAATTTAACCGCATGACAGCAAATGCCTTGAACCAGTCTACCTACTCCGTGTTGCCATAATAGAAATGGATGAGTACAGTCTGCGTGTGTTTTACTCATATAATTCAATTTCGATAACATGAATATTGGGCATAATGGTCCAAGCCGCAGAGGACGATTTGGTGTTAGAAAAGAATATAGTACTTTCGGTTCACCATGAGCTTCGCATGTGCTTACTGGCTCCCACATATATATTCAGTTGTCGTTATTTTAGCTTGATTATCATAACCTCTTAGCGAAGCATATTCGAGCTTCCTGCGTTATGTATAATTATATGACATATCTTATATGGCAGATTGCATTAAGCTGGCACGAGCACTCAAGACCACGGCCAAAAGGGGTTTCAGATGTTCTCCGTACTCCGCTATTATTCGGAGTACGGAGAACATGTTTGGGAAAACTTTCATCCAGTGGTAGAACAGGCGGGTTCAGATTCACCGATAACAATCGAGTGCAGGCCAAGCAGCTCTCCTAAATGTCGAGTGAGGACAGGAAGCGAGGGTCGCGTATAAGATGCATATGAAGGGTGCCAACTGCTATCGGCCTTAAGGGGACCAGATTAGCATATCAACGTAAAAACGGGATAATAGTTGATAGACTAAGGTGCCAGTCCGGTGTTTTCTTCTCTTTGTCTTCGTGCTAAACAGCGCCCACCAATACACCATGAACTACCTACAACTCACTCAACTTACCCTTCTGTTGATAATAGGTTAGACCACAAAAGAAAAAGAACCAATGCCTCCGGTGAGGTCCGAATGAGTAGCAAAACTTTGAGGGCATGAACTCAGCATTAATTAATTAAAATTATCTTCTAGCTATAATATTATACTTACACTGATCACAAAAGAAACTATGTTGTCATTGGGGTCGGCGGTTGTTGGCTCTCGTCGCAAGTATGAAGGACATGGCAAGACATAAAATGAATTTCCTTTCCGTGAACGCATTCCACCTGTTATAATTAGTTCGGAGAAATATTTACCTTTTGAGTATCGTAGCACACGAATCATCATATGACGAAGATTGAAGGATGGTTAACGATGATATAACACAGAAAGGAAAACAGCTATTCGTTAGGCGCAGGCTCCTTTCGCTGTAGGTTTGTTCTGCAGCGAGGAGAAATAGACTGGTCAATGTCGTTGACTAGATAACATTATCTGACATGAGTATAGCATCCCGTTATACTCCTGCAGATGTATAATAATCCAGAGATAGTTAAATGCATTCAGGCGAATGCGATCTCTGAGATGTCTTGAGCACAATGTGACTTTCCTGTTCTTTCTTAAAGGGCGATAGCGGCGGCCCGGTGGTACACCAAAGGAACGAAACATGGACGCTATTTGGCCTCGTCAGCAGCGGCCCACGAATCTGCGGAGATATCATGCAGGCGCCGCTGCTTTTTTCCAAAGTTTCGCACTACATAAACAACTTCATTTTGCCATACATAGATCCTAAAACACCGCGAAACGTAATTCGCAGAATCTGCACTGTAACCTAACTTGTAGAATTTGAATGCTGCGTGAAGCAGCCAACAAAGAAAAGTAGCGAGTGTTGTTGACGCATGCTCATAATAAAACAAGAACACTCACAACCGATAGGCAAATGTATATTTTTCTAAAGTGCATTCTTCTGAAGTCCTGTATATTTGATTCGACCACCAGTTTCGCAGACACTTTTGTACTTTAATAGTCGTGGCTAAATACATAGAAATCGAAATTCTTTGCTTGCAATTTGGCTTAAAATATTGTCACGCCCATTGCGACGCTACGAAGACCTTCTGGGAGGTTTGACAGACCAGGTTCACATAGACAGGGGACAGCAACACAGGATCACAAGATCAGATCCAATGGAACGCGCGCACTTCAATATCTGTTTTCTTTTTCCTTTTACTGGCTCTCCTTCACTCTTCATCTAGGAAACATTTCCCCCGTCGTAAACGAATCTCACCGGGCGAGCCAGTTATCATTGCGACGATGGCAAGGTTTCAGGTTGGTAGGTTGGTCTGTGGGGTTTAACGTCCCAAAGCGACTGAGGCTATGAGAGACGCCGTAGTGGAGGACTCCGGAAATTTCGACCACCTGGGGTTCTTTAATGTGCACTGACATCGCACAGCACACGGGCACCTTGCTTTTCGCCTCGATCGAAAAGTAGCCGCCAAGACCGGGATTCGATCCCGCGCCCTTGGGAACAGTAGTCGAGTGCCGTAACCACTGCGCCACCCCGGCGGGGCTCGTGACGGGGAGGTACCGGGTTCGATCCCTGGTGCCGCCGGCTACCCAACGGTTTTTAAATGGGTACAAGCTTTCCCCCGGCCTGGTGCTCAGCTCTTCTGGGGTGAAATGCTTGGGAAAAGGGGTCACGGCTCAAATAGTTGCGCCGATCTGGCAGTGATTCGTTCCGCCATCGGACAACAATAAGTCCGCCTTGCGCGGCAACAGCTCATTATGTGGCCCTTTTTTTTTGTTGTACGAAACTAAGCTCCCGAGGGAGCACAACAGCAGGGTTAGCAGAACCTCTTCCAAATTCACACCCCTGAAAAAGCCGGGCGCCAGGCCGGGGGACGCTTGTACCCAATTTTACTGGTGGGTGTCCGGCGGCGGGTTTCGAACTGACCACCTCCCGCAGCCGAGACGGGCGCCCAAACCAAGTACATGCCGATCGTCGGCTACTTTTGGTGAGGCGACCAACCTGATAAGTTTATCACGTAGAGGCCATTATAGTACGTGAGCATTTTCTGGTGTAAAACACTCTTCCGTGTTGGGTGCTAAAGCCAAACCAACCTGCCAGAAAGATAGCGATCATTGTAGTCGTAGCGGGATTTTGAGCGCAGTTATGAGGCGACAGTTCACAGGCGGGATATCCGGCGGACTTCTCTAGCCCAGCAGAGGATCTCGGCTATCTAGGTTCTAAATATGCGAAGAATGGGAGGATGCTGTCGAGGGGGTGTCGAGGAAAGCGGACATAAAGAAGACAAAAAGACTGTAACATGTTTTCTGTTGAGCGGTAATGTATGCGTATGTTATAAATGGTAGCCCTGAGTCCTCATTGTTAGGTGAGTATGTTGATGTATTTTGGTGAGTGTCCGGTTGGTTCGCTCAGTCTCTCCATTTGTTTGCGGATGATAAGGAGTAGAGGGCCTACAATACATAGTGCGCCAGCGAAGTAGTTCTTGCACAACATTCGCGGTGAACTGGAGACTACGGTCGCTGATAAACACTCGTGGTGGCCCATGGCGAAGTATAACGAAGTGTAAAAGGAATATGGAGACCAGGTGTGCTGTAACCGACGGGAGAGCTGCCGTTTCACAATAATGCGTGTGATAATCAATGCAAATAAGGATCCAGCGGTTGCAGCCATAAGATTTGGGAAAGGGTCCCAATCGATATACTCCAACCTGATCAAAAGGAGATCGCGGTGGCGTCACAGGATGCAAGAGACCATGAAGAGTACCAGTGAGACAATTATGACTTGCACACTGGGCACGTCTAGTCACATAGGGCTCGGTAGTTTCCTGCATCCGTGGCCAATAGAAATGTTCGTGGATGCGATGGAGCGTCCTCGCTGATCCCAGGTGTCCCGAAGGGGGAGCATCATGCGTGGCCCTCAAAACAGAGGGTTGTAGACTATCAGGTACTACCAGAAAATAGCGGAGGCCAGTTCCACAATAGTTCTTCTTGTACAAAAGCCAGTCATGTTCACAAAACAGACGGGGAACTGTGGACTCCTGTGCAACGGTAAAAAATGGCTTCCTTTTCTGGTCCTGCCTCTGTTCAATGCGGAACGTAAGGGCGTCAGGGAATGGAACTAATACCACGGCAATGTAATCATCATATTTGTTGGCATCACAATCCATCGTCGCAAGCAGTAAACGTGAGAGACAGTCAGTGTCAGCGTATGACACTGTATAATCAACTTCTTGCAAACAGATTGCCCACGCACAACACGACTAGACGGGTCACGCAGGTTGATCAACCACACTGAATGATGGTCAGAAACCACTGTGAAGTGGGTCCAAACAGATATCAGCAAAACCGTTGAACGGCGAAAACCACGGTGAGGCACTTTCGGTCGGCCTTGCGTAAGGAGCGACTTGGGTAAGCAATAACGTGCTCCTGGTCGCCATAACGCTGAATCAGCACAGCTACGATTCCAACACCACTGGCGTCAGTGTGCACTTCCGTGGGGGCCACAAGGGTTAAAATGGCGAAGAATTGGATGTGATCCTAATATAAACTTAAGTTGGCGAAAAGGAGAGCCACAATAGGTTGTCTACTCGAAGGGAGCGTCTTCGCGGAGAAGGCACGTGAGCGAGTGAGCGATGACAGCAAAATGGGGTATGAAGTAGGCTAAAATATGAGCAAAGGATAAGGATACTTCGAAGTTCCTTGACATTCTGAGGTGTTCAAAATAACGGAACGACTGCGGTCTTCTTTTGGCCAGGCCTGATGCCTTCACGATCAACGAGGTGCCCAAGAATCAAAGACTTCCGTTTCCCGAAACGGCACTTCGCATTCAGTACTGACCTGTGTTTTTAGGCAATCCAGTATAAGCGCAACGCATTCGTTGTGCTCATAAAATATCCGGCCAAAAATGAATACGTCATCGAGGTAGCCCATATATATGCGACATTTTAATCCCTGTAGGATGACACCCATAAAACTCGCTGAAGTTACGGGAGCATTGCACAGCCAGAACGGCATTACATTAAACTCAAACAGATCATCGGGCGTGATAAGAGCACCCTTCTTCAGTTATTGAGAGGGCATAGGTATCTTGCAATATTCCGAACGCAGATCGATGGTGGAAAAGGTGAGGAGTACAGGCGATCCGTGGCATCATTGATCCTGAAAATAGGATAAGCTTATTTCTTACTTACAGCATTCAGGCGGCGACAGTCCACTCAAAAGCACCGTGTGCCATCTTCGTTCTTGAACAGAATGACACGAGCAGCCAAAGGACTGCATTACTCTTGAATGATACCTTTGTCCAGCATATCGCGAAGCTGTTTAGTGATTAATTGGGATTCTTTGATCACACCCTATACGGCTTCTGTCGAACTGGGTAGTACGAGTACCCAGTGTCAATGCGATGAAGGGTACATGTCGGCAGAATGCATTATGAACAATTTGTTTCCGAAAGGTAAACGATAGACAAATACTTCAGGCGAAAAATCTCCAATCTCCGTAAAATCTCCATGTTGTTCGCTGGTAAGAGATTTAATTATTATTCGGCGCAGTTGTGAGTCAGGGGTTTGAGCAGCAGTAACGCTTTTTGCACTGATGGAGCAGCATCATCTTGGCCACACGTGGCAATCTTCATAACTACGGGCCAAACAACCGGTTGCAAAGAACAATTGATGATCCACAGCCCTTGACCGCCGTCAGCATGCAATAACGAACGAGAATGAGTTTTTTCGCAGAGTTATAGAGCGGAGGCGCCACTGCAGTATCGATGGTGTTGGTGACATGGCTGGCGCACAAAAATGGGACGCACAGCATAGAAAGGGCTAGTATAGAGGCGTGTCCTGAGATACGCACAACACATCCGCCTGCTCTGGGGACTCCTCTAAGAGTCCAGGTGGAAGAGAATAGTCAAGGCGGAGTTCTCCGAAGGGAACGTCCATCGTATCACCACACTCACAAAAGATCAATGCTGAGAATCACGTCATGCATTCATTGCGAAAGCACTGCAAACTCCGCTGTGAATATCATTCCCCCAATGCACATCGTAGCATTGCGCATTCCCAAAGGGCGCAGCACCTCCCCACCCGCACCTTGAATATTCACATTTCTGTCCCATATGAACATAACTTTGCGACCTAATTAAGTGCTTCTTAAGCAATAAACTCAAAATAGAAAGTGACGCCCCGCATCCACTAAAGGTATTGTTGCATACCATCGACAAGCACAGAACCAGTGTTCTTTACTCTTTAACATTATAACAGATAGAGGAATTTCCACAGGTAGTGAAGTCTAGCTGCCTCACCTCCAGCGGCCGCGCTGATTGTTTTCCGAAAATTGCGATACAGACCGCCCCCGTGGCCGTGGAGACGAGATGCGGTGCGTAGAAGAGGTAGGCGGTAGTGAGAAGCTGCAGTTGGAAACGTGAAAGTGACTGCGTTATCCATCGGTCTGCGGCGAATCGTGTGAAGATGGGGGCCATTGCCATGAAGAACCCTAGAATTGGTTATATGGCTCAGCTTGCTTAACGGGGCAATAGTGGTGGGTCATTGGGCAACTACAGCAGTAATGAGCGATGTGCCCCTCAATGCCACTGCGGTGGCAGATGGGGCTGTGCAGCGAAGACCTTGGTCCCTGGAAGGCTGCAAGAAAGCATGGGCCATTTGATAGTCAAAAGCGTCTGCAGGTCTCCGGGTTGGACGTCGGAAAAAGCGGGAAGCTGGTGCTTGCGGTCGGTACTCACAACGCGGCTCGTAGTGCTGCGAGTAGTGAACCGAGCGTGAGTCTTAATGAGACGGAGGATTACAGCTAACGACCCTTGCCGTTAGGCTGTAGGCATCACTGTGTGCGGCATTGACTGAGGGTTTATCCTGGTCATCAAGGGGAGCATGGTGGGAGCCTCTCAAGGAATGATAAAGTCAGTAGGCACGGATGGTGGACGCTATACAGACGGCTCAAACCACTGTAGTTTCTCGCACACTATTTGCTTGATCGTCGTTACCATTTCCGTGAAGCGGTTTTCAAGCCGCAGGTGGAACGTTGGCTAGCCGCCCAAATTTTGGTGTTATGCGACGAGTATTCCACGTCTCGAAAAAGAGGACATGGCGAAGAGATCAGAGACTGCTTACATGTGTTCTGCTATCAAGAAATTGTAAACGGCAGCAGCGCAGGTTCGCCACTTTATCTTCCTCGGTCACCTGAGCATTTGGTGCTTTACAGAGCTTCAAAACCTCCTCTATATAAGTTCTGGAAGCTTCTCCCGGTATCTGAGCCATGTGTGCGAGCAGGTGTTCTGCGCGTTTTTTCCGCGTTAAGTAGACGCCAAAGCACAGGCAAAATTTAACGGTAAAATGCTCCCAGGTTGTCAGAGTCCTCGCAGCTTTCGAACCAGACTAACGTGGTATTTGTCAAGATGAAAACCACGTTGGCAAGCTGCGCGGCGGTATCCCATTGTTTGTAGCAGCTCACCCGTTTGTAGCGGGTCAGCCACTCGATCAGCCAACCTCCTCGCAAGCCCCCTCTTGCGAAAGTTCGAGCCTCCTGATAGTGGGCCGAAGAACCGTCCCTGGAACTCGCAGGCCCGTCGCCAGCCTGGAGTTTAGTGTCACCGTGGGCTGCTGGCGATTAGTCGGCATGTTGCATGTCGCTGGTCAGTGGTTAAAGGTCTGCAAGGCGACAGCTCCTACGATGCTCCAGTTCGAGCTGCGCGGAGTGCAGTGCCTAGGATTTTTACTCCGGTCCCTTTACCACATGTCAGGCCGGAAACTGATCATGAAGACCTTCTGGCAAGCTTGGCAGGCCATGTTCAATCAGACAGCAGACAACGACACAGGCACCACAAGACAAGATCCTACAGAACACGCACATCGATCTCTTCTTTCTTCTTCTACCTTGATAAATGGCCCATACCCACGTAGGGGGATTGGCCAGGATTCAGTCCAGACTGCCAAATGTACTACAGATACTGAATTAGTTTAATAAAGCAATTATCAACTAAACAAAAAACCTAAATATAAAGATCACAGAATTGAGTGAGAGGAAAAAAATACGGAGCGAACATTTGGAAGCTTGTAAACTTGGAATACAATTATCAAGGACATTTGTTCGTAGTTTTGATGTAGTTGTGTAAATACTGACAAATATGAGGCAACGCAAATCCCCTTGCACTAGCACTGAAGGAGAGATGAAGCGGGAACGACAAAGTAAATCTCAATTTTTCTATTGGAATTTCTAAATGTACCCTTTTCTGATGTGAAAACCGTCGGCAAGCGGGAAGGAAATGCTCAATATTTTCAATCTGATCGCAATCCTCATAAAACGTTTGTGGGGCTGAACCGGCATCAACATAAGAAAAGAGATAAGTAAAGTAAAGGCGGGGGATTCTACATCGCATGAAAGTCAGTGCGTACCTCACACTGCCATGATTGACATGAACGAACGTTCTATGAGTACATGAGGTCATCACTGCACGAGGCAGCTATGTATTGATAACGCTAAGAACGGGACATTCCAAAAATGATGATATAAGGATGGTACATGGACCAGGTACATCAAGAGCTGATTGAGCCAAGATGTCTGCCGCTTCATTCTGGAAAGTACCGCAGTGACCTGGGACCCAGATGAAGCCTATTTCTTTCACCCATCCTGGTATTGAATACTTTAGCAAGCCGCTCAACTGAGCATCCCATGCTGACTCCAGTGACAATGCAACAGAGAGTTTGATAGCTTTTCCTGGCTCTCCTTGACACTCCTTTATCTACATAACAATATCACAAGGAGGATCACCAGTCTATGGTAAATGACGTTTAAAGGGTTCAAATGCATAAACACTTCGACGTACCCAAATTGCTTCACTGGTAAGGGCCCAAGTATATTACACTTATCAATGAGCAATCCACTATGTCTCGTGTACGCATCCAGGTTTCGGTCTCTGTCCTACTTTCTCCAGAGCCCTTTACCTGAAGCCAAAGCAGGTTTGTTAAGACGCCATTTAGCATTTCGCTATTGACTTGCTGGATAGAGAGAAATTTATTCTTCTGGAGGTGTTTAACAATGGCAGATTTTTCATCATCGGCGTGCGCTCCAACATCAGGCTTTTTGTGTACGGCTGCCAGATATGATTTACCCTAACAGCGGAGAGACTACCTAATAGTATTTCTGTCAACGTGGAAAGCCGATGAAGGTAGTGCTTCTAGGGTGTGTATGCTTACATATTTTCACTTTGTTGCTCTATTCTGGCATGGTCTTCTTCTGGCCCAGAAAAGGCGGTGAAAGAAAAGGTTCCATTGCACATGTGCAATTCATTGATTGCACACCAAATGAACATTCATTGTAGATGATGGTCAATCAATCCACTTTATTCAGCAATAATAAACATTGATATTATTTAGCTATATTGATATCATATTAGCTAGATTTATATTATAATATAATATTGATATTAAGTCATCATGCCGATTCATCGAACATCCAGTCGCATCAGCCACACCTTTGCTGTTTATCCGCCACATGCCCGAATGACAACGCACCTCAACTCATTTTTTGTAAGGACAGCCATCGACTGGAGCGATCTTCCCGCTGAAATCGTCGCTCACTCTAACCCAAGCCATTTCAGAACCGCCATTGAAATCTTTTTTGTTAATCTCGACAATACTGTCAAGCCTACCCCTCATGTAAAACCCCGTACTCCTGGCGTCTTTGAGGTATTGGAAATAAATAAACATTGAGTACCTGAAGCTGGACTAGGAAAAGAACACATGGACACAGGGGAATTACATAAGAAGACACGCTAACTAACGTAGTTGTTGCACAAAAAGACAGCCTTCAGGAGACTCATCCCCTCCAGTTTCGTCTGAACATGAAATTAAAACGGTTATTCACTATAGAAATAGAAGGGCAAGAAAATTGACTTAGGAATTCCTCTTCTCCCGAGAAAACGAGTTCTTCAGACAAATAACTAAAAATTTCTAGGCGTAAACAGTTGAGTATGGGACTTACAGGACGACGCCTAATACCACCAGACACTGCTGCACCACGACAGCTCAACCTGAAGAAACCCTGATGCGATGCACGTGGTCCTTCACCTTCTGTACCAACCATACCTCTTACTAATCCTTTGGTGTATGGTGCCACCACAAGTGATAATTTAGTCACTTTCTTGAGGGGCCCCGTCAGCCTCCATTTTAGTAATCGGCATCGAGCATAAACCTTACACAGGGCGTCGGATGGTGCTTTAACGAACATCACCTTTTTACTGTGCTTCGTTTTATGCAGTTTGCGCAGCCGTTCAATAAACTGTACTATCATGGCTTGGAGTGCGGCGTTGACTTTCAAAACGTGAAGGTAGTTCTAAGTAGCTAATTAAAGCTTCTCTCTGTTCTCTTGCACGTCAAGGTAATTCGTATTTTGCTGGAGGTTAGTGAAAGCTACACGCTACGCGATAATATTCGTTACTTCTCGGTGCAATCACGAAGAGCACCAGAAGTGGCAGCACGAGAACATTGCATCTTATGGAGTAAATGCGACCTGGTCACCACCTCCTCTTTAGGCATTTTCTTTCGCGTTGTGTCCTCTTGGTACAAAACTAGGTTCAGGAGTAGTACGGCAGTTCCGCGCAAGCCCTTTCCCACATGGATGACTCAGTTCGTTGCCTTCAGTAACGCTTACATATTCCCGTAGTGCATGTCAGGCTCGAAATGGAACTCGCATATCACAATGTTCTCATTCGAAGCTTTGTCGGCTTGATGTAAATTGCTTTCACCTTGTTTTCTGAGGGCAGCTTCTTTGGGGACATGAAAATCGACGACTTCGCGCTTCCCTACACGCTCACTAGCCAATGCGATAGCCTTGCACAAAGCAGTGATATGATCTTCACGATGACATTTTCCAAGCAGTAGAAAACCACAGCTCTTTGTGTCACATCGCCATGAATGGTGAAATCTTCGCTCTATAGAAAACATGTCTCTAAACGTGGCAATATCTTCTTAAACCATCCGAGTGTACCGGCGGCCAGCAGGGTGAGCCTGTTTTCGTATGACGATCTGTCGCCTCTAGCTCTAGCCTGTGACGGTGCTATGGATGGAGGGGGGGGCGAGGGCATCTTTCCGAACATTTATTTTCGGGCTTTCACTGAGCACGTAGGAAGGCTTTTCCTCCCGTCATATTTGGAAGCAACATAAGTACATCAGAAGCAGCAAACTTAGTCGACTGCCAGCTAGGTGTTTTGTTGCATTTCCTGGTTCCGGATGGGAGCAGAATACGGCGAACAGTCGAGGAAGGTCTTTTCCCGGTCGTTCTCTGTGCGTCGATGGCTCAGAAGGGTAAGTGTCACAAAGTTCATGCCTGCCCAGTTCCTTCATTAATTTTTCCAGGCGCGGCGTCGTCCATTTCGACATGGATGCACTACATTAGCGATGCGGAAGGGTCCCTGGAGGCGATTTAGCACCACCCCCATGTGGTACTGCGTCAGGGGCAACGGTCAAAGAACGCTTTAAATAACAATGTGCTTCGGGTGTGAATGTCAATGAAGGTCAGCCGCGAGGAGGCTACCGCGACAGAAACGCGAGCTGGGCAGCTGGTTTGGAAGAATCAATGCAGGGGGACATAGGTAGCGTACGTGAGGGTTCAGGGGAGTGTTCGGCTAGCGAGCTTCAGGTGGAGGGAAGCCCCGGGAACGCGTGACCCAGGATTGTGCGACTCACGATACCATATCGGCTCCATTGAGAGAATCTGCAACCAGATTCTCCCGGCGATCGGACCTTACCACGCCCCAGCTACGGCAACAATTTTCTTTACCGACCCAGACTCATTCGCTTGGCCCTTCGCTCTCTCTTTGTTTCTTGACTTGTTCTTTTGAAGTGCATCCCTTTCCGCACGCAACATTCCTTTGTAGTCATCCCTATCATGTTTCTCTCTTCATGTCCACGGTTCTACTAACAATATAATTCTGTTTGTTGCTTGCATCGCGCCTGTGTTCTGACGGCATTTTGCTTCGTAACGTTCCCTTGATGTATACATGAGTAGATTGTGTTGCTCTCAAACTTGTGTACGCTTCATGTCTCCTATCAATGGCTAACGGGCGTGGCCCCTATTTCCCGTCGGCAGCCCGAACCTATTCTTGCGCATGTGGGAGGCGGAGCTTGTTTCTCAGCTCCCATCAATGTATGAAGAGTGCAACATATCCGTGGACCGGTTGGAAGGCTTGCTTGATTAATTATAATTTTCGCATTGACAAGCCATTAGGCCTCTCAAAATCTTCTTACAGTCAAATAGACGCTAATAAATGTATTAACGCTCAGCAGTCCGGACAATATCTTTTTGAAGGCAGCAGTACGAAAATATTGTTACGTGGCGGCAACCGATAACAACAGGAGAACAGAGGACAGAGAGATGTTCAATGGTCGTGAGATGACGTTTAATGAATCTGTGAGCGGGCCTAGCACGCGCGCTTCTGCCCACACCATTGCCCTCTACTTCCTCCTTTGTGCGTAACTATGCCCCGCCGGGGTGGTGCAGTGGTAGGACGCCCGACTACTGTGCCGGAGCACCCGGGTTCGAGCCCGACCTCGGCGGCTGCGTTTCGATGGAGGCGAAACGAAGAGGCGTCCGTGTGCTGTGCGATGTCAGCGCACGTTAAAGATCCCCAGGTGGTCGAAATTACTCCGTAGCCCTCCACTACGGCTCCTCTTTCTCTCTTTCCACTTTAACTTCCACCTGCCTCCCTTCTCTTACGGCGCGGTTCAGGTGTCCACAGACACAAGTGTGACAGATACTGCGCCTTTCCCTTCCTGTACACAAATTCTTTCTTCTTGTCCGTAACTATATGTTCGTTACAAAGAATCCGAAATACAAATTAGTGAAAGATAACGGAAGGGCCAAACTAGTGTTTATTTCATCACATGTGCACCGAGATAATCCATCAAAGTCTTAAAGAGAAGACGGAGGAAACTCGCAGTAGTGATTTAGTGGCTAATTAGGCGCCACCCAGCACACTTGGGCGCAGCGTAGACAGTGGGACGCGAGCTTACATGATGATCAGCAGTACTAACATGTCATATCCTGCTATATTTGTGCCAGTGACACAAACCTGTCTTAAACGTAGCTGTCAAAATGAATAGTATCGGATAAGCTCACAAGATTGGATATCGCTTTCCCTCTGCGCATGACAAGCGCAGCCAATTCGTGATCTATCGAGGGCATTTTGCTAGAAAAAATGGTTTAAATTAATGTTTTCAGGAAACAAAGTTTAAACAATTGTGCTGCAAGCTTCCTGTCGCATATATGTTCGTTTGGGAACTCGCTTTAAAGGTGCCGGAGGACTGATTTTTGTTTGTGAAGTGACTGCCCGCGGAAAACAGTACGCTGTTATATTGCCACACCATGGTACCTCTTCTGGCGCCGCTATGTGGCCGAACGCCATCTTGGCACATGGCCGAGCGCCTTCTTCATCTCTCTCGAGCTTCGCCTTATTAAAAGACCAGCTGGATTTGCTGCTTGCCATGTTTGGACATCTAGTGGACCATGCCAGGTACATACATATTGAAGGCAGCAAAGAAACGAGTACGAAGGTGAAGAAGAACACAGCATGAGCGCTTTTTGCAACTAAATCTTTTGTTGAAGACCACAGAATAAGTGCTCATCTCATGAAAATAAAAACAGAACAAAATAAACGGGATAGCATCAAGAAAGGTGTAGGACATAATACCGCTGGCGGGTGCTTATTAACTCAGTTAAGCTGCAAAAAAAAAAAAAAACTTCATAGTCCGAATAGCGAATAGCCATTACCAAAAAGTTCAATGTATGGTCTAGAAATGCTAGCTATTTTTGTGTTCAAACAATAGACGATGCGCTTATGCATATATTCCTTGAATTGAAATGTAAAAAGCTGACGTGAATTCGCGCTGAAGTAGTTACTTATGGGTTGACAATATTTGATACTACCATGTTTGTTTTCTTCTGTTTTTAAATTCATGAGATGATTATTCCGTGGTTTTGAACAAAAGATTCAGTTCCAAAAAAACGCTCGTGTTCAGTTCTCATACCCATTGCCACTCGCTTTTTTTGAGCTACCTTCAATATGAAAAAGATTCAGCTCGTCTAACTTTCAACCTTAACCCATCTACGTTGACCACGAAGACATTAGTGACGCCGCACACCGACACACGGACGCCACTTCCGTCCATAAAGTGAGCTGTCGCTTGCGAGGTCTCCAACCCGAGTTATATAGGCACAGAATACACCGGTGCGAGCCATTACATTCACTACAGGACGCCAGACATTTCAGAACTTCAGAAACGTCCTTCTCGCACCTCGGTCATAGCCATCATTTCACAGTAGCCGGTTCCAGGATGTGGAAGACTGGTAGACCAGTTTTGATCCTGTGGTTGCGCTGAACCATTGGGACGACGAGCGGAAGCTGATGAACGCATACGTAGAGCAGTAAGACACAGCCAAGACGTGGTTTGAGAATCACGAGGCGTCCTTTGCCAACTTGGCACCTTTTTGCCGTCAGTTGCTTGCAACATTCAGCTAGAGCACTTGGAAGGAACAAAGCAGAACTTGTCATTCTTTCGATGTCTCTACAGTCAAATGAGAGCGTAGCCGTTTTTTGAGGACATGGCATGACTTTTCGATGTCGCCGAACTTGGCGTGCCTGAGGCAACGAAAGTATGGCATCTCATGCGTAGGTTGATGAACAATTTATTTGCTTGCCTTCTTTGCGACCCTCCAAGAACTTTCGCTTATTTCACCATAGAGACTGCAAACATAGAAAGTTCAGTGTAGGAATTGAGTGCCCAGTACGGACATCAGGCAAGCGTAGCGGCCACACACTCTTGCGCCTCCGTGCTAGTAGCCAGATACGAGTCTTTGCGAGAGCTTGTGAGGAGCATTGTGCGTAGGGAGCCGCAAAATCTCCACTTGTATGCTCCACCGGCAATGACATCTTGTATTGCAGACGCCAAATGAGACGAAAACCGGCGAGCGGTGCAGCTACCACCAGACCGTAGCCATTGAATTGTGACTTATAGCGATGTCATATGCCGACCTGCCTCGCCCCGTTACCCGACCACCTCCCCGCAACTTCGCCCCGTCGAATAGTAACAAGACCTACACCCCGTCGAGCCGCAGCAACACCTGCGTCCCGCTATGAGCAAAGCGCACTTGTGACTTACACCCAAGAGTCGGCCGCTCTATTATCATTATGGGGAGCCTGGCCATGTTATTCGCAGTTGCTTACACCGGAGGATAGGTTTGAGTGGATTCCCGCCTAACGCACCTCGGCTTCACTATGGCGAAAAGCCGTAGGACATTGAGGATTCAGTTCAGTTCAGTCGTTCAGTCGTGTCCGACTCTTCGTGACCCTATGGACCATGTCATGCCACGCTTTCCGGTCTCTCACTATCTTCCTAACATCACATAACTTCATCTGCAGTGGCTCGAGGATGCCATCTATCCATCGCGTTCGCTGCCTACCCCTTCTCCGGCGACCCTCAACCTTTCCCAACATCAAATCTTTCTCCAGCGACTCCTCTCTTCTCATCAGATCACCAAAGTAGCTGAGCTTTAACTTTAGAATTTGACCCTTCAATGAGCAGTCAGGGCTTATGGTCGACAATATCGACTGATTTGATATTCTGGCAGTCCAAGGAACTCTCAAGAGTCTTCGTCAGCACCACAATTCAAACGCGTTAATTCTTCGGCGGTCAGCCTTTTTCACAACCCAACTCTCGCATCCATACATCACAATTGGAAAGACCATAGCACGAGTTATACGGATCTTGGTTGGCAGACTAATGTCTCTGCTCTTTACCAGGCGGTCAAGGCTAACCATGGCTCTCTTTCCCAGAAGCAGGCGTCTCCTAATTTCATGGCTGCAGTCTTCTTCCGGGATAATCTTGGAGCCCAAGAAGAGAAAATCTCACAGCTTCCACTTCTTGTCCCTTGATGCTCCAGGACTTGATAGGGCAAGACGCCATAATCTTTGTCTTTTTATTGTTCAGTTTAAGCCCAAACATCTCACTCTCTTCTTGTACGCATATCAGAAGTCTCTTGAGTTCCGCTTCACTTTCTGCCAATAAAGTGGTATCATCCGCATATATAAGGTTGTTGACACATTTCGCAGCACACTTCACTCCAGCTGAAGACTCGTCCAGACCGGCCTTTCTCATGATGCACTCGGCATATAGGTTATATAGGCAGGGCGACAGTATGCAGCCTTATCTCACTCCTTTCTCAATCGGAAACCAATCAGCAAGACCATGCCCAGTTCTGACTGTGGCCTCTTGCCCTTCATACAGGTTCCTGAGGAGACAGATGAAGTGAATTGGAACTCCCAATTCTTGGAGAGCATGCGCTAGACATTGAGGATTACCTGCCGCCTATGAGCTTACCCCGACGTCACCCCAATGGCAATCGCAATTCTCATCCCCGAGGTGCTTTGCTTCCCCTAGTCAATCCTCCTCCTCTGGGCGATTCAGAGGCACGCCCCCTCGCCAGGAAAACTAAACACGAGAAAACTCACTTTCAGTGGTGAAACCATCGTTACTGCTCGGATTTAGCATCATCTACCGAACGATTTGAGGCGACAGACCGAGCGCCGACGACCCGATCCGACGAACTTACCGACGTGCTGCGAATGCATGGTTTCCGCTAAAGTGTTTCTAACCGTCGAGAGTTGTGACCTGACAGCCGTAGTGGATACCAGCACCGATTGGTCTGTCAAGAGCAGCTAGCTAGCCATGACATTCCTTAAAGCACTGACGCATTGGTATGGTTAAATGATGCGCACTGTCGATACTTATGTGATGACGCCGATTAGCATGTGAACTTGCAGTATAGATATCCGCGGTTTCAGTTTTACTGGTACATTTGCCGTATTACAACAGTGCTAAAACTTTTGATTCTCGGCATGGATTCCCTTCAAGAGTATTGTGCTGTATCGACTTTCGGGAGCTGATGGCATCGTTTTCAATTACGCGAGGCGTTGATAGCGATGCGGGTCTTCCGGAAAGCAATTTTGCGTGTATATGACGACCGGATAACGATCCCTCCGTGAGCTAGTAAGTTCGTGGCAGTCGTGTGACATAACAGGACTGGCAAACGTGGCATTGCTGAAACGAACATGTCACTGCTACTCACTGGACAACTTTGTATAGCTCGGGACCTTGTCGAATTTCTCAATAGGCGAGCCGAAATTTTAGTAACAAACTTTACGTGTGAACCCCAAGATTTGACGGTGAACACGATGGTCGCTTTTTTTGAACAACGTGGAGTGAAGAACAAGAAGAATTTTCTTTATTAAACATGTAAACCATACATCAAAAACTGTGCACAGCCCAGTGCGCTATTCAACACGCTGGGCCTCGACGATGCGACGCTTACAGCCATTAATGCTGATGTGAACCCTCACCTCTTGGCAAGTCAGGAAGGTTGCGTAGAGAATCTTATCAATTCCTTCTGCGACTGCTTTGCATCAACCTCCATGGTCCGAAAGAACCACTAACAAAGCACCGAATTATAGTTGCCGACGGCCAGCGACTGCTATGTCAGCGTCCTTACTGAGTGTCTTCAAAACATTGTGAAGCCATCCACGGTCAAGTAACAGAAATTCTCCAGGACGACGCATTTGAACCGTGCACGAGCCCCTGGCCTTCGCCTGTTCTCCTTGTTGCGTAAATGAATGGAACCTTAAAGAGGCCTCCATAACGTCGCAAAAATGATGTGTGCCCTCTGCCACGCACTGACGACTCCCACGACCGCCTTCGCCATACCATTTACTTTTCGTCAAGTGATATTGGGTATTGGAAAATAGAGGTTGACGAGTGAGACCGAGAGAAGACCGCCTTTATCACACCAGATGGTTTGTACAAGTTTAAGCAGCTAGCCACTTGGCCTATGCTCAGCCGCTACCACATTCCAACGAATGGTGGACACTGCTATCTGGCGTGAAGTGGCAGTCATGTATCGTACATCTCGACGATGTGATTTTCTTGGACTCGTTCGACGAGCACCTGAGATGTTTGCGCGCTAGTTTCGAGGCCATTCGACCTGTGGGTTTGTCTCAAACCCGACAAATACCACTGTTGAAGGTTCTCGGGCATATTGTCAGTGCTCGATGCTTTAGCCCAGACTCAGAATAAACAGGGGCTATAGCTGCATTCCTGGAGCCAACGGGGAAACGGAGCTTGCTAAAATTCTTGGCCGCTGCGTCTACTAACGCAGATTTGTTAAAATTTCTCCTAGATAACTGAGCCTTTGGCCCCCTCCGAAATAAGACGCCGAACCGTCCTTTTTGGACAACGACCAGGAAAAGGCTTCCACGGAACTCAAGTTCCATCTCCAATGTACGTCTATAATTGGCCACTTCGACGAAGACGCCAACACGAAACTGTACCCGTATGTAGTAACGTCGGCCTAGGTGCGGTCGTTGTTCAGTGCCAGGACGGTACAGAACGCGCAATTGCTTAAGCTAGTCGCACTGTTTCCAGTTGCGAAGATAAGTATCCTACTACGAAAAAAGAGTGCCTTGTTGTTGTGAGGGCAGTCATGCAATTTCGTCCGTACTCATGCGGCCGTGTCCTGAGCGACTATCATTCATTGTGTTGGCTAGCACACCTGAAATATTCATCGGGAGGCTTTCTCGATGGAGCCGTAGTTTGAAAGAATTTGACATTACTATCGTGCACATGTCCGTCCACAAACACAGCGATGCTGACTATCTGCCCCGCGCTTCTATTCCCTGTCACACGGACGGCTCCGACGACGATTCTTCTTTCCCCGGTATTACCACCACGCCCATCCTAGCCCTGAAGTAGCGGGCCGACACCGAACTTCTGCTCCGTATCGAATACCTCGGAAGAACCGTGCCATCTCCTCCTCGGCTGTTCAAGCGCGGACTGTCGTCATTTGCTTGCGAGACGGTATGCTCTACGAGAACTACGGTCCAAGAGAAATTGCCTATCTGCTTTTACTACCTACAAAAGCTCATGACGAAGTTCTTCGTGCATGCCATGGCGACCATTCTTCCGGCCTTCTCGATTTTCTCACACTCTGGCACGGATACGCCGAAAGTACTACTGGCACTGAATCGCTGCGTTGTCCACGGCTACATCCATATCCACCGTGAGCGCTAGCGGTGGGAGACACCGTCGACTAAACCCACTGGGCACTTGCCTACCGATCTCCCGAAATTCACATTTTAACAGGTCGTCATGGACTTACTCGACGAATTCCCGGAGGCCTCCATTGGTAAACAGTATATAGGATTTGCACTTACTACCTCAGCCCCTACTGTGTGACCAGGCTATTCCCCGAAGTTTCCCATTTCTTCAATCACATCATTGTGCTTCGTCATGGTGCCCGGCAGTAGTGCTTAATGACAGGGGAACCTCGCTTACATCGGTACTCACGAGCTAGGTCCTTAGACGTACGGCACCGCCCACATTGAAAGAGATCTGCCTACCTTGCTAAAACAAATGACTGAGCGCGTTAACAAGACAATTGCCGATATAATTTCCATGTATTTAGAAGATGATCATGGGAACTTGGACCGAAACTGCTGTACATCCTGCACGTATACATCACTGCGCTCCACGAAACTAAACGCTTTACTCGATTTCATTTCGTTCATGGACCCAAAGCCATGACTATGCTTGATGCTGCGGTTCTTCCAGACTGTGCTTCCTCCACTGTCGTGGGCACTGACCAATTTATTGATGACGCAGAAGACGCACGCCAACTTTCCCGGCAGTGGATCCGGTACCAACAAAACACGACGCCCAGTGCTGCAACCTTCACCATAGAGAGGTGATTTACACGCCCGGCGACCAAGTCTTCGTATGTAGCCCGGTCCATTTCCGAGGGAGTTCTGAAAAGCTTCTTCGACATTACTTTAGCTTCTACTAGGTGATCGATCGCCTCAGCTCTGTGTACTACGAGGTGCTCCTCTTGACAGCCGAAGTCTAAAGTAGCTCACATCACCAGAATTAATACGTATTATAACCGTTAAACCCTTTATAGGGTCTAAAGCAGAGCCAACAACACGTCCGTGCAACTTGCCCCACTTACCCATCGTTCCCTTACGTATGAGCCATTGGTTTGATGCCTCTATGAAATCAGGGGCAATGCTACACCTATGAACTTCTGGCGCCACGATGTATCTTCGGAAGTGGCCGAGCGCTTTCACCTCTCGCGAGCTTCGCCTCATTAATAGACCAGCTGGGTTGTTCTACTGCTTTCCACATTTGTCGACACCAATATCCGTATTATACGAGGCGAGAGTTATGTTTAAAAATTACTATGTTGTTTACTTTTCTCTTTCAGTTACTTCGAATTGCATGACCGGCGCTATTATTTATGGGATATCATTGTAAGATGAATATAAAATCATTAAAAATAAAATAATTCATCATCATCGCCAGCCTGACTATATCCACTTCAGGGTGAAGGCCTCTCCCATATTTATCTAATTAGCCCAGTTCTGTGCTAGCAGCATTCAATTGACCCCTGCGAACTTCTTAACCTGGCCACCTAACTTTCTGCTGCCCCCTGCTACGCTTTCCTTCCCTTGGAATCCAGTTTGTTAACCTAAGCGACCATCGCTTATCCTCTCTTCGCACTACATGTCCTGTCCATGCCCATTTCTTATTCATAATTTCCACTAGAATGTCAGTAACTTGAGTTATTTCTCTTACCCACTCTGCACGCTTCCCATCTCTTTATTTTACCACTTCATTTATCGTTCCCTAGCCCTCTGCATTGTCCTCAACTTAAGTAGTACCCACTTGGTTAGCGTCTGAGCTTCATATCAATATATATACATATTTACAAAATTCTATGGGTTGCAAAATGATGCAAATGATTTTACAGCAAGGAAGATGAATTATAGATGCGAGAAAAAACTCTAAAACAGCAGTGAATATGCAGCAATCCAGGATAAAGCCCCTGAATTTTCCTGTCAGATACCTAAAGGATAAGATCTGGAAAAGTTAGAATGGCAAAATTTTAGTCAAGGCTTGTGTACGGAACGGCAAAGACAAATCAGGAAGGCGCTGACCTACGATTACTCTTTCAGGTGCGATGAAAGGTACGTGAGTGGGAGGCCGAAAAAAGAAATTTAACCAAGGAAATGAAACATGCGTTCGGATGAAACACCAAATTGCTGTCCCGCTCTCCCATTTACTTACCAACTCTGTCATCCAGCTACAGGGCGTTTTCAGCATTTATATTCAATTTCAATGACGTTCTTTGCATTGATGGTTGTCCAACCGGAACTGTAGGAAATGTGGTATAATGCATCTTTATGAAATATACCTAATAAACTACTAGGTGACGTTGGTGGATTGGAAGCACTTTATACAAGGTTACAAAGATAGAAATAAAAATTTATTAAATGAAATGACGATTGAAGGATTTATGAAACAGACGAATTATTAGGCTAAAAATAACTGAGCATGGTGTCAACTGCACTCCCCCCCCCCCTCCCTCCCCTTCCCTCTTCCGCACTGTTTTAAAGGATTTGGAAATGAATTGTAGTCTGAAATATTACCTTTTGAAATGTGCTCTTATATGCCATTCATTCACTGCGGACTGTGGGTCTGCATCGCTGAAAGAAAGAATTCGTGCTTCGTGCTAAATTCGCTGACGAAGAAGGTACCTGGTTTTCGGTGACGTTAAGTTTATTCATTGCTTTTTTGGCTTTGCACGATGAACCGTGGCCAATACTCCCCGTGAGTTGTGCCATGTAGCGAGGAACAAACACAATAGCGAAAGAGCTACGCTCTGCAGGCTTCGCATTATTGAGTATCGAAATCGGCGACTCCTTTTTGGCTACATATTTCGTATAATGTGTTTGCGTGAATTTTTGCGTCAAGAGTGTTTGCGCCAATGCTCTCTTTATTTAGAGCTTGACATTCTCAGAGGCTTTGGCAGTGCTCGTTGAAACAGCGGCCAAGGTTCTTAGCTAATAAAATGTCTTCAATGGTGTATTTTTCGCGTTAAGAAAAACGACACGACGATTTTTCTTCTTTTATCTTCAGCGTTAAACAATTGATCTTTAATTCCACAATCGATTAATTTGTGCAGGATACAAAGTGACCGCTGATACCTAATTTCAGGATTGAAATGGCTAATTTAAATGAGAAATAGTTTTGCTGCTTATCTTTCCTTTTTTTGATATAGTTTATTCAGAAAAAGAGAAAGAATATTATTAAAAACATCACAAGCGCATTAGTGCGGTCCACAAGTAAAGTAAATTTACGTTCAGAAGTAAAAATACAAATTGGTGAATAAAGAGAAACATATCTCAATATGCAATACGAAAGCGTTCCTGAGAAAACGGGGGTAATATATGGTGTCAGGCGAATGAGAGATATATAGGACCTATCGCATGCTGTCATAGCACTCTTCAAGCGTGAATTCTTGGCCCGAACAAAAATTACCATCGGCAAGGTGCCAGTACGCTAGCAACGTACGCCGCAATTTCGTCCTAATAGGCATTGTTTATAAAGTACGTGAAGCTAGGCTTGTAGGGCGTTATATTACGAAAGGACAATGTCCATCATTGCTCTCACTAATGCAGGTTGTCTCAAGTTTCTGTCGAAGTTTTTTAACCTAGGATGATGAGGTAGGGATGCACCGAAAAGGTTTGAGTTCTGCTTTGACACTCGACTACTGATATGAAGAAGTGGGGTTCGAGATAACTGAGGTTCTATTTGTTGACCGTATATAGCTTTGATAAGTGAGGCACAGACTGCTCGCAGGTAGCCCTGTGCTGTTCTTCTATATTGTACCAATTCATAGTAGACGCATATTACGGCATCAGGCTGACGCACCTTTCTCGTGATTCTGAATTTGCGTACGGCGACAAGGAGATAACCATCCTCGCATTTTTAATTCGACTGAATGAAGGCATGTGTGCAACTGCTTCTTGAAGCAGAAGCTGATTATTATACGCTTCAAAGGTTAAGAAACGCGCTGACTTGCTTTTAAAACTGAAGACGACTATGAAGCATAATTACAATCCCAGTCAAATATCTGCAATCAACTGTTACTCAGTACGGTCCATGATTTTTACGCCGCAGAACGACGCTGTATATAGGGGACACGTAGCGGTAATATTAGTTACCTGAGATTTTCTAACTTGCATTGATACTGCAGAGTAGATGGAGTCCTTGAGTTTCGTTTCCATCGAAACGTAGACTTGGATGCGGCGGCCTTTATCTAACCCGATTCCGCGCGATTAACTGTCGAGTGCGGGGCAATCTTACTTCAATTTTTAATTGTTTTATCTATGGTTATGGTTATGAGATTATGGTTTTAAACGCTCCCTTCACCTCGCAGCTAGAAAGTCACAGCGGCGTTCACTTCAACGTCGAGAAGCACATATCCTTTGAACTTGGGAACGGCTTCTGGCGTTTAAGTAGGGATAGATGAAGCTTTCGGCATAGTGCGACACTTTGGTGGCGATGAGTGGCAAGTGCTCGAAGCCGTCGCGGCGTGGGCCATCGGAGACAACACCGTAGACCACCCAGTAATACGGTGCGCAGTAGCCAACAATAGGGCTGCCGGTATCTCCCTGTAATGGAATGAAAAATATAACTTAAATTGCTCAAACTGATCAAATGTTATTTGTGCCCGTTGAGTCATGTGCATTGAACCTTCAGCTACGTTCGCAGGCGTCGGCAGTTTCTGTAAACCTTATTCGGAACCGTTGTAGCTGACCAAATTCTGGCTGACTGACATTTATGCAGTACAAAGCCTAGTGTATTAAACTAGCTGGATGAAATGCCAAATAAAAGACCTCGGGGCCATTAAAGTCGGTGGACTGATTATAACTTATAACTTGTATAAAAAAAAACACATTTGCGTGACCTATGTGATAAACTATTATATGCGGTTATACTTGCACGACCATAAAGACGACGTGAACAAACGGGAATGCTTTGCGTTGTACTACTTTGTTGTTTATACTTCACAAGCCCCGCTGTGCACTTTATCAGCCTTTATGCTCATCACTGCCATTCTCAGCGATTTGCCCCATGTTTGCCGCTAAACTTCCCTTCTTGTTAGAATAGGCTATCCCGTTCGACATTGGTGTTTTAAAATTGGTGAGTGGTACACATTTTATCAGCCATCAGGCGAGAAGAGTGGGGGCTGCAAGTGACTTACGAAGAGAGACGGCGTCTCCCTGACATTAGCACAGAGGATAGACGGGTCTGCAGTCTTGTTGAAGTAATCCAAGCAACGGCTGTTTGCAATAGAATTTGTGGTCATCTGCTTCAGTGTTTTCGCGCGGGAGCAGTTAGAGCCTGTAAAGAAAGAACTTGTCGTTAGTGAATTTGCTTCGTTTTCTTACCTATACAGACGAAAAGCATTTACTAATTGGTCCTAAGGAACCACTCTTCTAACCGGTATCTGCAGAACAAGATATCTGTGTTGCTGTACGGTACGTAATAAAGAAAACCTGCAGGCCCTCTTAAATCAGCTCGATAACTAAGCCGCTTCCAGGGACAACACCTTATTGTGTAGCAGTATAACATAGCGCGAAATACATCCCACAAGAGGGACAACGAAAAACCGCGTCAAATGTCGAGGGATGGTTTTCGCTGCTACGGAGAACTAATATTCCAAATCCGCCGATGCACTCTCTTATGTTTCTCCTCAAGTTCTAAAGTGGCGAATTCATGCGAATTACTTGTTAAACATACTCAGGTCACTGCGTCTCAAACGTCTCAGGCGTTTGCGACGTTTGAGACGCAGTTATCTCAAATTGCTTCAAAAATATTTTGTAGTTGTGAGCATACAGAAAAGTGTTACTCCTGAATATTTGCGGCAAAACACGTTTATTTCAACGTTTAGGTGTGTCTTGAAATACAATGCTTGTTGCAAATACGGGGACAAGAAATTTAATGCCAGACAAATATTTATGATATCCTTGGTTAATTGTTTTGCTACATTTTCACATGTACCTTTTATACCCCAGCTTAATCCTGAGGTGAAACATTTGTTTTCCGCAAAGCATGCTTATTTCATTTCTGGAAAAGGACGCTGTTTTGGCAATTTATATAAAAGTCAGAACTTGCACTCTGGCCAATGAAAAAATTATGGGAAATTGTCAACTTGTTCTTAAAAAAACTGTGCCGTGAGCTATATTGCTGTCCGTAGATAATATGGCAAATATGCGACAAACACAGATTTCAACTCTGGCTGCATACTGCTCGCACTGGCGGGCGACCTAGAAGACTAACTATGCCTCCAATGATACTCTAATTCTTTGTCTTCTAGTCCGTGCAGTTTAGATAAAACAAGTTTTAGCAGTATAGCTTATACATGTTTTACACCATGCATCATATTTGAAGATCGGATTATAAAACGGGTAAAAAGTATTTACGCTGCAGATATTCAGTGAGAGTAATATTCTCTATACCAACGACTATCACAACCCTTTTGGGGATGTCTGTGGCGTTCGAAGGTCACTCTTTGGATTCTTCAGTTGGAATAACTCGTTTAAAAGAAATCGAGAGGACCAAAGTAATTTTTTAGTTCCGCGGATGAAGTGGTCCACAGGCCACTTCACTTATTGGTAAGTATGTCAAACAGTAAACTTTGGGCTAAAAAAAGAGGTGGGTTACATTGCACGATGTGACACACTAATAAATTCAAATATATTTTTAGGAAGAGAAGGAGCTCCGGTATAATAATTGTTTACAATTTTGCATGCGTTAGAATATAATATTTATTTATAGTCGGTTTCGATTAGCTGAACGGAAAGAGAAAACGCCTGGATAGTCTGCCCTCTTTCCGAAGTTTACTCCTGGCCGATAAGAATGATGTCGTTTGTATGCTGAATAGAAATGGACTAAGGATACCTGCTTGTGACATGCCGGTCTTATATAGAGTGTCGACGATCTAGCGGCATTTATAAACACGCATTGCTGTTTATATTTTGAAGTTGGAATGGTAGTAGCTGAAGCGGAAGCTTGCTAAATATAAATTTTGAAGCTTTTTGAAACCTTGCAGGTTTGATGAAGTTTTACTATCTTGCACTTGGTGAAAAACCCCTTAGTGTGGAAGTTGCAGACCACGTTAGTAATTGCATATACGAGTTTGTTCTGCGCTACTATTACTTTAGCGAAATTAGAAGTTGACGTCCTACCCGAAAAAAGCTGACTATAATCAGCGTGTGGGAGAACAGTCCAGCTCAAATTGCCACTTTTCTGGCGTACGATAATTATACTCATTTTAGTTTTGCGCACCTGTTGTGACTTCCTTTAAGGAATATGAAATGTAAGGCGTATGGTGTTGCATTACGATGTTAGTTGTCCATCAAGTTGTTTGTACATCATCTCGCGAAACTACGAACAACACTTGCCTGTCTGAAAAATGACTTCTTGTGTCTTTAAGATAAATCTTAACATTTGTTTGAAATCGCTAGCTCCACTAATGAGAGTTGTTTACAAAGTTTGTCCCACAAAACCACTGCTGTCGTATACAGTCATGCTTGGGTTGTACGACTCCCATTAATATGGACACATCGAATTACGGACAGTTTTTCTGGTGACCAAACTTTCCCATGCATTTACTTCTCGTTAATATAGCAACTCGCTGTGCGGACAATGGACAAGGAGAAAATATACAGATACTATTATGGTCCATGTTAAGTGTGTCGCGTTAATATGGCCAGTCATGGAAAGCAAATCGTTACACTGCTTCAAAGGAAATTTCTCTTCTACGTTTTGTTGGCAGGCACCACATGAACTTAGTGCCAATGACTTATTGTTTGCCCTTTTCACTTGTGGTTTTGTATTTTACACTGCGAAGTAGCGCAGTCAATGACGCTACGAATATTTTTTTTTTATTGCGTGAATTCACTTGAACAAAACTCTGACACCAGCTTGCGCCTTCTAGAAAGTTGGATTAAGCAACTTTCAGCCGACTGAATGCTGACTCGTAGCAGGGGACCGCGGGAGGTGAAAAGTAAAATTAAAATATTTTTTTTTGAAACGTCATCAAATACAATATGAAACTGCATCCCAATACTTTCAATTTAATCGCATAGAAGCATAACGGTGACGCGTACAAAGTTCTTGTAGCTTCTAATGCCAACTTTGCTGGCCTACATTTTGCTCTAAAGAAGACCTTATACTTAACAATTATCTTGATTTTTTTTTTCAGAAAAAAAATTCCGATTCTTTATTGCGGAAGACTAGCTTCATGGACAGTTTTGTGCAGAAACCAAAGTGTTCACATTAATGAGGTACGACTTTACATGGTTCTTGAAGCTGGCACCTTTGTGCATAACAGTGATGTCGTACAGTGTACGCTGGAGAGTCATAGAGTCAGGGTAGCTCCCTAATCAGCATCTAATTCTATTTTTATTTGTATAGGATTCAGTACTTTTTATACAAATACAATTCTCTTGATTTCTAAGGTAAGATGGTGAAGGGAAATGTTACCGCATACATATCTTCTGAAGGTAGTTATTAAAAGGTTATACTCAATGCAATTTATAGCATTCGCGTAATGTATAAAAAAAGATTACGAGTAACTTAATTTCAAAGTTTTTCTCTGCACGCATATTTTCTGTGTTACAGGAGCTTGTTCTGTTCACCCACGTTATTGATTACAAAAAATGGCGGCAGTGGTTAGATTACGTTTCTTGTATACCGATTCTGTTTGACTGCGACTTTTTTCACGACTTTTCAAGAATGCTGGGAGGGCAGATTGAGGGTGGCAATTTTTAGGTCAAGCTTATTATTTTAGAGCAACATGTGAACTTTGTCAACATTTACTTTTCGGTATATATACCTACTTTTACGCATACATTATTTGGGACTAATGCGTATGCATAGACTACATTCATTAAATGTGTTCCTCAAGGTTCCATCCTAGGCCCTCTAAAATTTCTTTTGTATATAAATGGTATAATTGCTATCCCTGAAACTTCCAATATCTTGCTCTATGCCGATGACACGTGCGCCTTTTTTTCCTCGCCGAGCTTACCCTCTCTAGTGTCTGCAGCTAACAAATGGCTTGAAGATCTGTCGAGTTGGCTTTGTGCAAACCAGCTGATGTTAAATGTTAATAAAACGAAATATATAATTTTTTCCGCTGTCAATAAACCAATAAATAAAAATATCACACTTTCGTTCCAATCTGTCTCCTTAGAACGTGTTTCAGTGCATAAGTATTTAGGTGTTCTATTTCACGAAAACCTCCGCTGGTCTTATCATGTAGACTTTGTATCCAGCAAAACAGCCCGATACATAGGCATACTGAATAAATTTCGCCCGCTTCTGCCAATACACTTGAGGAAGCAACTATATTTTTCCACTGTCCAGTCTCGTGTTCAGTATTGCCTGTTGGTATGGGGAGTGGGTACAAAAACCAACATGGAAAATATTTATATTTTGCAAAAGAAAGGCCTTCGATTTATTCACAACCTGTCTAGATATGATTCTGCGTCTGCATACTTTAAACTAAGTAATATATTAAGTATTACAGCCCTCTATAAACAACAACTATCCCAATTTATATACCGATAATACAAAACTGACAGTAATGCGTTTTTAACTACGTTTATCAACACAGATCCACATTACGTCCTTAGAAATGTGAACTTTATAAAACCTCGCATAAGGACCGGGTATGGTACGCAGTTAATTCACTGGCAAATCCCTAACCTCTTGAACTGCTATCCTGACATATTTTATCTACTTGAAGAGTCATCCTCCTTGTTAACATTAAAAAAAAATTAAGATGTACTTTTTGGAACATACGTGATTATTTGTTTCCTATTTCCGTTGTGTAATACCATTTACTGTTGACACTGTTACCTTGATGTATGTTAAAGATTGAATTTTATGTGTTTGCCCCTGGTTTGTGTTTGTATTACATTCTCACATATGACTGACTATTTTGTGCTGCTCTGTGCCTGCTGCGTTGTGTTGCACATGCCAATTGTGGTGCCGAAGGCCCAGTCAGGTGACTTGTACGTCACCTTTAGCCTCGGTCCCACGGCAAAAATTGTATTTTTGCTACAAACTGCAATAAACAAAAACAAAATGTTTTATATTGTTATCTGGTGGCATGACAAGCGATGTAACACAGCGACGCAACAGAAACAGAACGACATGATGACATGACGATGAAATATGCTTTAATGGCCAGCGGGCCTAGCACGAGCGCTCCGCCCCGCGCCACTGCCCGCTTCGTCATCTTCGCAGCATTATCCGGGGCCACTGAGCAATCATCTCGATCGATTGCATGAACTCCAATGCATGACGTGACGATGAACACAGACACAGGATTGGGACATGAAACGCTGGACACCAGAATGAATGCGAAGATGGGAACAATGCTTGCACCGGAGCAACAAGTCCAATCTTCTCCGTTTGCCGAAGGCCAAGGCTCATGGACACACCGAACGGCTTAGGCGGGGGAGCTGTCTTAGCTCGAGTGGTCGTGAGGTCGCTTCTTCGTGGGGTAGGTAGGGTCGGCTTTGGGCTCTTCCTGGTCGTCGTGTGTTGTGGTTACGGCTGGGGACGAGGCTGGGGACAGCGGCTGGTCGGGTCTGAGCAAAAAGGGCTGGGCAGAGCTGGGCGGCGATCTCCACGGGCTTTCGGCAGATGGACCCGGCGTACGGTTGGCTTCGACGGTGCCGGGCGAGGATGGGGATGAACCGCACCTCCAACCAAATCTTACGTGCTGGCATGACAAGCGATGGAACACGGCGACACAAAAGAAATAGAACGACATGATGACATGACGATGAAATATGCTTTAATGGCCAGCGGGCCTAGCGCGAGCGCTCCGCCCCGCGCCACTGCCCGCTTCGTCATCTTCGTAGCAATATGTCCAAATTCCAAGCCATAAATCAGTGCAGCTCCACGGGTTTTCAATTTGAGATAGCTCGAATAAACTAGCAGTGCATATTGCTTAAATACAATTGCGTCATTGGGTGAAGAGAACTGAAACAAATCATCATCATCATCACCATGACTATACCCACTGCAGGGCGAAGCCTCTCCCATATTTCTCCACTTAACCCGATTCTGTGCTAGCTGCATCCACTTGACCCCTGCGAACTTCTTAATCTCATCCGCCCACCGAACTTGCTGCCGCCACCTGCAAGGCTTTCCATCCCTTGGAATCCAGTTTGTTATCCTAAGCGACCATCGGTTATCCTCTCTTTGCACTACATGTCCTGCCCATGTCCATTTCTTCTTAATTTCCACTAGAATATTGTTAACTTTAATTATTTCTCTTACCCACTCTGCACGCTTCCTATCTCCTAATGCTACCCCTAGCATTTTTCGTTCCATAGCCCTCTGAGTTGTCCTCAACTTAAGTAGAACTTTCTTGGTTAGCCTCCACGTTTCAGCCCCATAGGTGAGTACAGGTAAGATGCAACTGTTGTATAATTTCCTCTTGAGCGATACCGGTAAGCTGCTAGTCATATTCTGCGAGTGCTTGCCAAATGCGCTCCATCCCAATCTTATTCTTCTTGTTATTTCCTTTTCATGGTCCGGATCTGCGGTTATTACCTTTCCTAAGTAGACATATTCGCCTACTACTTCCTGTACTTCGCTACCTAATATAAACTGCTGTTCCTTCCCGAGGCTGTTGAACATTACCTTAGTCTTCTGCATATTTATTTTCAAGCCTACCTTTCTACTTTTCCTGTCTAGGTCATCAATCATTATTTGCAGTTCATCCCCCGAGTTGCTTAATAATAAAGGGATAATAAAGTAGAAATTACATAGAAAGGGAAAAGAAGTACGGAAACTGTCAAGGCATGCAAAGGATTAAGACAAGAATGCGCTTTACGTGGTTGATGGTATGGATATGATCGATGGTAGAGTACAGTTTCCGAAAACCTGCTTGATCATTTGCTTGATTGCAGACTA
This sequence comes from Amblyomma maculatum, assembly GCF_055883805.1. Classification (NCBI taxonomy): domain Eukaryota; kingdom Metazoa; phylum Arthropoda; class Arachnida; order Ixodida; family Ixodidae; genus Amblyomma; species Amblyomma maculatum. The sequence continues at coordinate 40,221,072 of NC_139346.1, forward strand.
AGGTTGTCCTGATTCTATTAGCGATTACCTTAGTAAATACCTTATACATAACAGACAGTAAGCTGATTGGTCTGTAAGTTTTAAGGTCTTAGCATCCCCTTTCTTATAAACGAGGATAATGTTTGCATTCTTCTATAGTTCCGGTACCGTCGATGACACCAGGCACTGCTTACCATATGTTTTGGCCATTATAAAGAAACTAGCAACGGTCTTTCTTGATAGCAGACCAGTTATAGTGATAGCAAAAGAAAATAAATATGTGTATTTTGTGCAGACGGAGAAACAGAGTTATCCTACTTACATTCAGCTTTGCTTCCCCACCCAGTTGCAAAAAGTTGCACTCTGTCCTCCAATTCTTCGTTTGGTTGAGGCAGGCACACGGGCAGAATGGTGCGGCTGAACGTTGCAGCTTCCTTCAGTTCGATCACAGCGATGTCGTACTAAAACATTGCAAAAAATGCATTTTCTTGTTTACTCTTCATTGTTATGCTCTTCCTATTAATATTTTGGCTTTCCACGATCATACAAAAACGTCACCTGCATCTCACAACAGAAACAAATAAATTCACGACCTAGGCGAGAATGTCCAACTACCACCGCTGTTGCGAAAAACAAATTACGGAGCACGGGACTATGTAAGTGGCACGTTTGGGTCTCTATTCTCAAGTTTTTAAGTAAGTAATGCTTTTTAATAAACCAGCTATATCCCTTCTTATAGTTCACTTCTGTGAATTTCTGGCGGTCTACAAACAAAAAGGTTCTTAAAATAAGTGCCCTTATATAATGTTTCATAGACAACGATCCTTCGTCATGGATAAGTATTTCGTTGTCTCAAATAGGCGGAAGAAGCAGTCAGATGTGTCCATGCACAGCGATGCTGCACAGCGATGCTTTTCTGTATGTGGAAGACGCCTGTAGCAAAACTGGCACTAACAAAACACCCCCTGCGCTATAACTAGTCGCGAAAGCAATGCCATATAACGTTACTTGTTCCGTTTGTTCACAGTACGTGTATGCTCTATATCCCGCCTCCGCAATAGCATAACCTGCCTATGTTTATTGCCCCGCCGGGGTGGTGCAGTGGCTAGGGAGCTCGACTACTAGCGCGTGTCAGTATCGAACCTGCTTTGGCTGCTGACTCATCCTCCGCCCAGCATTGTTTTTGTTTTTATCATCGGCTACAGCCTTTTATTTTCTTTTTCAGGCCACTGGGTCACCGGTTCCAGGTGAAGATACTAATGCAAACCTACTTTCACTCCTTGCCCTGCCGCTCTCTCTGTTACCCTCTTCCACCTCTTCCTGGACTTTCTTCTTTGTGAGCAAAAACGTATTTAAACCCCTCCAGTGATGATCGCGCTGCCCAGACGAAGACACGTTCCCTTGTCGAAACGTCGGCTGGGTTTGCGAACTGTGGCTCCAAACCCTTGTTCAGGGCTCTTTCATACTGCGTAGCCATCTTCTTTCCCCCTCAGCTGGGCGAAAGAAGCGAAAGTTGTCTTCTTCCTCAATCTATGAGCCTATTGAGCACACAAATTGACTTGTTCACCCTGAAGATTTACAGCAAACAAAAATGACATGATTATAGTGACGAGATCACTTCTAGTGCTATAGGTAGTTAGTGCACTATTGATAAGATGAGGTAGTGACAGGCTGAGACTGACAACAACAAAATTACATCCGAGTAATTTGAACAATGAAAAGCTTCTTTCATTTCATTACCCAGGAGCATACCTAATTTTCGTTATCCCTAAAGATATTTTGGGGATATGAACCTAATAATTAAACCCAATACGTCATTGTGTAAGCCATTTATGTCATTATTAAATAGCTCTTCAGAGGCTGGGATCCCTACACATAATGTTTTTAGCTTTGCCCGACAAGATTTGTAATTCCGCACAACCCATGGTCCACCATTTTGAAGGATACGGATGCGTTGTTAGGAAGGCCATAAGCTTATTCTAGTAAGCAATGTTGAAAGAATTGAAATGAAAAGTGCCTGCTTTGCATTTCACCTACGTAAAAAGTTCGCGCTCTATCCCTGCTTGATTACATTGTCAGCTCATCGCATCGAGTTATATCTCTACGCTTTGTTACTGCCACATGCCTTAGTCTAGTTTTTACTTTAAGAGTAGGGCGGAACAACATTAGTACCTATTGGTTGCGGTTGGTCTTAGGCATCCGCGTTCGCGTTTGAGAGTTTTGATACTCGCTCATTCACTAATCCGTTAATTATCTTAAAAGCATTCACTACCTAAGCTACAAGAATAAGTGAAATGCTGCTTGGTATAGATATAAGAGCCCGCTTTATAAAATCCACGATAACGTGCCTGTATGACCCAGAGGTAGCGAGTACGAGTTGGTATACATGGGTCCCGGCTTAGATTCACTGGTCACCCTCCACCTCAAAACCAAAAAAAAAAAAGAATCTGCATGAGCTGACAGCTGCTCCAAACTTGGAGATGTCATGTGTATTATGACGTCACAATTCCGCCAAGTGCCGACCAATCAACGTTGCGGCCATAGGAGCTGCCAACTTGCACCTTTCAGAGGCATGGTCGTAATCATTCGGTCATAACGCCGTCAATGCGTACAGCACAGGTTGCCCTAAAGAACAAGGCCTTCAACGTTTTGGCTTTAAAATGGAACCACTTTAAGGACTTCCATTCTTCACTTCCAGCCCCGATGTTACGCTTTTACCACAACTGGCCGTACTCGGGCTGGCCGCATTTTTGTGATTTGGAAAATATGTGGTTAGCGAATTGTGGAAAATTTTTGACCTGAGTTAAGTAACTACTAGCAACTACAGCTAAAGCGAGCAAAAACCGAAATCAGAAAGAGTTCTAGTGGCGAAAAGATTGTAGTAATAAAGTAGGTGTGCTGAGCCAGCCCCCTAAACGTTCACGATCAAAGAATAACAATAATTTTGCCCCCCAAAAAAGCAGCCGCGCTTTACAGCTTATTTGTGACGTTAACATGTAGGACACTTCAGTCTTATATCACCTTAGAAGTTGCTCTGGGTAAAATAAATATTAAATGCATGATAGCAAGATAAGGCACCCCCTTTCTCTTTACGGGATTCGCTGTGATACAAAATACTAGACTGAAACCACTGAGATCCTCAGGCAACGCAGGAAACAAATTCCCCAAGAATGCCTCAAAACCTCCGCGTCATTGACACCGAAGCCTGTCATATTGCTAGTTGACGCTGAGCCAAACAAATAGATGCACTTATTCAGGCTGTTTATGTTATATTGAAAACTGAGATATTACTGTCATTGCAGCACAAAAAAAAAAAAAATAAGGCCGATGCTTTCATAAATTTACTTGAGTAGATAAGATTGAAAAGATCTAAGCCGCTGAACCCCCCAATTTCTGGCACATCTCTTATCTTTTAGGCGAAAGCTGACTTCAGACAAGCACCATTTCCTGTCCGCTGCGGAAGCGCTTGTGCACGCATATCTCTGATGCCTCGATGACCTGCTCGCCAGGCAGTCTTAGATTGGTGAAGTGCGAGCCCAGGTGAACGCGGACCTCGCTCGACAGCTTGGCACTGTAAGCGAAAAGCGAAAAGAAATGTGATATTTATGGCCGGTTCAGGACTCCTGCGAGATATTACAATTTCTTGCCTATTATGTAAGGGCGGAAAAATATGGCTTCTTAGTTATGGAAACGTTCTTCTTTTATGGAGGTTGACAATATTGGTCTTGAAGTAATCCCTCTACGAATCATCCACATATTGTCACCTGACCGATGAGATACCATCTATACTAATGGCTGGCTGTATGTGTGTGCGCGTCTTTCCTGCGCATTGTTGTCTGTTCAGCTGTATGCTTCATCATGCTTCAACATCTTGGAGATTTCACATTTTTTACAAGAGCTTGAGCAAGTGAGGTATAATGTTTTCCTTTTATCGAGTGAGATACCTACTAAAGGATTAGAGAAAATGTTTTATTACGTTATAACTAGATAATCCGACGGCTTTACAATGGTGGCTGAAACAACAAAGTGCAAGCAAGGCTGTTTGAGTGCAAGGTGTTGAGCTTACTAAAAAAAACACGCTTGACTTAGAACAAAACTAATTTTGATGATGATTTCATGGCAGTTTCGGCGATCGTTTCTACAGTGCACTTGAAAGACGTGATAAATCAGCCAGTGATATCACAAAAAAACCGCCATTGAGACAGGGTCTGCAGCTGTTCCTTTCACGGATTCTGCAGAAGCTTGAGCATGTCTTCGACCGGCGTGTCGTGCATCTTTAAAATCCTGCGACAATTCTCATCTGCATCGTTGTGAATCAGTCCTCTATTTTTCAGGGCCGAGAAATAAGGCTTGCTCTGTGCGCCCTGTTCGCTATAGCCACTTTTGCATGCTTACGAATAAACGTGGGAATGAATAGCAAGATGGGGTTATGCAAAATCTCGATTGTTGCTTATTTCCGCATGGTTTTCACATTTCTACTGGGAGATTTTCATATCTATTTCATGCTATGCGGACGTCACAAAGAGGCTGTATGAGAACCATACCCGTTTTTCGTGTACTATGCACATAATCTTGAATACATATATGTTGCTATGCAGACCGGAAATGTTTCTAACTATAGGAATAATTACTGGCACACTTCTCTACAAAGGAAGACAACTTCTTTTTTCTTAGGCTATTTGTTACCGTTTGAAGAGCTCTGAAGAACTCTGAAGAACTAATACCGGTCTTTTGTATAAACGCCGTTGGAAAGTGCCTCGCCTGACCCTGTTGGAAACTTCCAGCCTTTACTTCCAAACTTTTACCTTTACCTTGACGCTTACGTACTGGAGCAGTCAAAACCATAAGCCCAATTAAGGAACTCTTATTAATGCTTAATTATGATTATTATTCTAGATTCCGCGGAGCACCTCTAACCTTCATTGCTATAGGGGTGCTCTGTAAGCTTAGGTGCGAATTTTAAGTAGACATCAGGTGTCTATCAAAATATTTCGGAAGTGTAATGAGCAGGTTAAGTGGTGTATTCGATAACAAATTAGAGCTATGAGCCACCCACACATGCAGGACATTTTAAAAGAAACTTCAATTATTACAATGTCATTTTACCTGCGCAGCACAGAGGCCTTAAAATGGAATCTACACTCGTTCTAGAGGGTTTTTAAGGTATTTAATTGATGTAATGTGTCTTTTTCAGGTATTATGCAAATCGAAAGAAGGTATACGTACAGAGTCTCTCGAGGCAGCTAATGTTTAGACCTTTAATAAATTGTGTGCTCAGCGAAGCCGCGCGTTATCAGGGACACCCAAGAATTGAATGATGGTTAAAAGAACGCTGTGGTGTGAGCACGCAAAAGAAATTGCCACTAGCGTCTTCAGAATAAAGTAGAGCGCCAAAGAGCAGCACAGATAGCTAGCCAAATGTTTTTCAGTACCTCCACCCTTACAGCCTATTAAATTTCACGACTGAGTCCCAAAAAGCCCTATTTGAGTCCTTTTCCTATGCAGCATATACTGAAGTCTTCTTGAGCCCGTAATTAGTGAGAACTTAAGTAGTTAAAGCTTCCTGAAGATCTGTAAAATTTTCCGTTCCACAAAGATTTACTCTTCAGATTTCCTGCAAACCGGAGATTTCCCTAAATGGAACGCCATCAGTACTCACAAGGTAACGCCGACATGAAGTGAAAGGAAGCAGTGACCTATGGCATTCGCAACACAGGACCTCTACTGCAAAGAGAGTGTCATAGTTACCGCGTACCGTTCGGAGCTAAAACACTCTTCCAAAAAAAAAGTAATGATTAGTTTTATTAAAATTTAGATTTTGAGAAAGCCATGTCACTTTGATCGTAGCCATGTCGCACACACCATTCATTGCTACTGCATAATTTAAACAACCTATTTACATTGATGTCCATTATACCATGACCCCACGGTACCGAGTCGCGAAAAAAGTTTTATCTCTTTACTTCAGCTAAAATGCAAACGGCGCAAGTATATTAGTGGTGGCCACATGGCCATTTGGAAATGGTAGTTTCCATCTAAATTTATTTTTATCAAGACAAAACCTTGTAAAACACACACCAACAACGGTAGAAAGAACATTGGCAGAAAGAACAATTAATGAATACAGAGAAAGAACATTTTAAAATTGCGTCCATGGCGACAGGAGTAAAAGCGAAAGAGACTGTATCCAGCTGTTTTGGAGTCAGCGAAAGTGCCTTTAGTTTGACAGGTTATTTGCGCACTAAAGAACAAGAAATCATGAAGTGCTACGTTGACTGTCGAAGGCGCTCACTCTATGCAATGTGCTGCCGTAAGTATGTGCCTGTCATCGATGAGTACGCCGTCGCAAAAGTGGCTCTCCGACGGACCATTTAGGTGCAGAGCTGCCATCCAAGGCCACACGCCGTGGTCTGCGTCTTCGGGCACGGCACTTGTCGCACCACTTAGAGGATTGGAAATGATCTCAGGTATGCCACACTGAGCACCTGCATGAAAGCACAGATGACGCAGTTCAAGGTTTACATAGAGTTATACAAAGTTATACAAAGAAAGGTGTTAGGCAAGGAGACACAATCTCCCCGGTACTATTCACAGCTTGTTTAGAGGAAGTATTCAGAGACTTGGAATGGGAGCAGTTAGGGATAAGGGTAGATGAAGAATACCTCAGTAATCTGCGATTTGCTTATGACATTGCCTTGCTAAGCAACTCGGGGGATGAACTGCAAATAATGATTGATGGCCTAGACAGGAAAAGTAGAAAGGTAGGCTTGAAAATCAATATGCAGAAGACTAAGGTAATGTTCAACAGCCTCGGGAAGGAACAGCAATTTACATTAGGTAGCAAAATACCGGAAGTAGTAGGCGAATATGTGTACATAGGACAGGTAGTAACCGCAGATCCGGACCATGAAAAGGAAATAACAAGAAGAATAAGATTGGGATGGAGCGCATTTGGCAAGCACTCACAGATTATGACTAGCAGCTTACCGGTATCGCTCAAGAGGAAAATATACAACAGTTGCATCTTGCCTGTACTCACCTACGGGGCTGAAACGTGGAGGCTAACCAAGAGAGTTCTACTTAAGTTGAGAACAACCCAGAGGGCTATGGAACGAAAAATGGTAGGGGTAACATTAAGAGATAGAAAGCGGGCAGAGTGGGTAAGAGAAATAACTCAAGTTACCGACATTCTAGTGAAAATTAAGAAGTAATGGACATGGGTAGGACATGTAGTGCGAAGAGAGGATAACCGATGGTCGCTGAGGGTAACAAACTGGATTCCAAGGGAAGGAAAGCGTAGCAGGGGGCGGCAGAAAGTTAGGTGGGCGGACGAGATTAAGAAGTTCGCAGGGGTCAAGTGGATGCAGCTAGCACGGAACCGGGTTAAGTGGAGAAATATGGGAGAGGCCTTCGCCCTGCAGTGGGTATAATCAGGTTGATGATGATGATGATGATGATGCTGATGATGATACAATAGACCGGGTAATACAGTGAAGCCTGACACAAGTAACCCTGACCAGGGTTGTCTCTGTTAAACTGATTATAGTGCTTTCGTGATTATAGTGATAATATAGTGCCTATAGTGCTCGACCTTTTTCGTCTTACCTGTTTTATCTCGGTGCAATCGGTGTTTTGGCACGAAACTTGCTTGATGCAAACTTTCTATGGATATGGGCTTGGCGCGCTAGAGTTTCAGCGGCGCATGTGACGCCATCTTAAAGCCACCTCAAAGGGCGGATGTTTAAACGTGGCCTTCGAGAGCAGCTTCAGCGTAACGGCGTGCTTGACGTCATAATCACGTGTTTAACACTACTTTTACTATATACAAGCTGCCCCATTTATTAGCAGATGTTCACCCCTAAGTTAAAACTGGTTATAACGAATAAAAGCACCCGCCGCCGTGGATCAGTTTTTTAACGCAGTAATAATTACACTCAAAATAGCATATATTTACATGAACTAGGTAAACCACTACAACAGGTAAACGAACACTGCTTGTTGTGCTTTCGTCGCAGCGAAAGACTCGAATTTTTAATTATATCGACTGAATCAGTCAAGTAGGACATATATAAAATTAGGGGAGCACTCAAGTTTCTTCTTAAGAGTAGACGTGATGCACTTTTAACGCCGCCTTTTCATTCCTCGAATACTGTTATATTTTTATTTAGGTTGGTTTTGAGGAAGGGAACGCGCTGTACCCAACTCTTCAGTCGACACCTAAATTCTTCAGAGGCTTGTATTTCGTCGCTTCTAATCACTATAGTGCCGCGAAACCTTCAAAACAGTATTTGTTGTTTTTTAACAGCCGCCGGCATACCGGCTTATCACTCTGATTCTGGACCGCGTATCAGTTCCGTAATCTTTGTTTGTTAATGCTCGACGCCGCGAGTCACACCTTTATCAGTTTTGTTGTAGCACAAGATGCACCGAGATCTGTCTCGAAGGTTCCTGCCACTCGCGTGTCTTTCCACAATGTTCCAGCCCGTGCTGGTAGCTGATTGCGACGTTATCTAGATTGTTCTGTGCAGCCTTGATATTGAGCGTTGCGAGTGTGACGGGTATTCTTTGTTCGATGATCGACGAGCACGTTTGTTTCTATCGCCGCCGCCGAGTTGCTTAGTTCTTTTGCGGGCGCAAGTCAGCCCAAATAAACAGTTTCTTTAGTGCAATCATCGACCCTTCAATTGTGTCGTCGACCTCGTCACCACTACGTGACAATAGCAAAGTGGCCTCTAACTTGAATATGAAATGTTGCCACTATGAACGATGGGCTATATTTGCGTCAGAGGTTGATGCGAAATAACGTGCGAGTTTTCTGCGATACAATTTTCCTCAATTTTGGTTGCGGTGATGACAAATGACATTTTTCTTTTTTTTTTGCAGCGCGAGCTGCATAAGTTTCGTGTGAAAAGATCGATTAATATGACGTCATACAGTAAATTACAGCACGATTGAGCAAGTAGTGTAGCCAAGAGTGGCAGGATTTCAGACATAGCAATAACGCAGTGCCACAGTTCTTATAGAAGTTTGATAGCGCGTACAACAAAAGTGCAGAACAATTCATGCAGTTATTTGCACAAGAGCTTTGCTCTCTGCTTTAGTGTTTTGTTATTGGTGGTTGTGTAGAATGTGGATTAGGACATGCTCGCGGTATTACCTGGAGTTCAATGCTTTTGAAGGAATCTTGTATGGTGAGAGAAATTCACAGCGACATGAAAAAACATACACTCGCCAAAGGTTGAAAAAAAAAATAAGAAAAAAGTACCTTTCGGGTCTAGACCCGCATTCACATAGCTATCTACACAGAGGCTGTTTATAAGACACCCTGTAATGATAGCGAGGCTGCCTACATTCGTGATAAAGTAAAATTGAAGAGGCTGAAACAACAACAAAATTACTTGCTCTAGGCAGAACACGCTCAAAGGCTTTAGCGGACTGCCATCAAGACACTGGATATGCCGTCGAATGGGACGCGGCACGTGTGATTGCCAAGGAAAACTCATTGCCAAAACGCTTGCTTCTATAGAATCACTGTACATCGAATAAACTTTACATGCAAGAAACCAGACACGAGGTGATCTCTCGGAGATATACATCCATTCCTCCCGAAAGCACACCCTCAAGTAGCTACCCTAATCGTGCTTCGCTTCATTGTGATCAAGGCACCCGTATAGGCACCGAAACTACAATCTTTTTTCCGCCACGTTTTGTCGACTTTTTGCGACTGTAAGTTTTGTTTCGTCGCTTTAAGTATTATTGCGGCAAGGACTAATAAGGCAGCGCAGAGTTTGAACAAGGCGATTCTACTGTTAGAGTAAGAGTCGGGAGATTCTTGATCGTTTGAAAGGATTACAGATATATGTAAAAATGTAAAATGTTATCATTAAAACTCACTCAGGAGTTTAATGTAGATTTGAAGCGATGTGTACATAGAAGCGGTGCATTAGTACTTGTAAACAGATGCACTACATAACTGTAAGTGCAGTACACAATTTGGCGGAATAAAAACCACCCGATAATCGGCAATGTAGAAGCATGTACAAAAATCAGCATCATCATCAACCGACTGCAGGGCGAAGGCCTCACCCATATTGTTGCAATTAACCCGGTTCTGTGCTAGCTGCATCCACTTGACCCCTGCGAACATCTAAACCTCATCCGCCCACTTACCTTAATGCCGCCCCCTGCTACGATTTCCTTCCCTTAGAATCCAGTTTTTTATCCTAAGCGACCATCGGTTATCCTCTCTTCGCACTACATGTCCTGCCCATGCCCATTTCTTCTTAATTTCCACTAGAATGTCGGTAACTTGAGTTAGTTCTCTGACCCACTCTGCACGCTTCCTATCCCTTATTGTTACCCCTACCATTTTTCGTTCCGTAGCTCTCTGCGTTCTCCTCAACTTAAGTATAACCCTCTTGGTAAGCCTGCCCGTTTCAGCTCCATAAATGAGTACAGGTAAGATGCAACAGTTGTATAATTTCCTCTTGAGCGATACCGGTAAGCTCTCAGTCATAATCTGAGAGTGCTTGTCAAATGCGCTCCATCCCAATCTTATCCTTCTTGTTATTTCCTTTTCATGGTCCGGATCTGCGGTTACTACCTGTCCTAAGTAGACATATTTGCCTACGAAAGCCCCCCTTACTTCCTCTAATCAAGCTGTCAATACCTATTGGGGAATTGTGTCTCCTTGCCTAACACCTTTCTTTATGGGAATTTTGCTACTTTCTTTATGCAGAACTATGGTTGCTTTGCAGCCACTATAGATATGTTTCAGTAGTTTCACGTACGGCTCGTCTACCCTCTTATTTCGCAATGCCTGCATCACCGCCGAGGTTTCTACTGAGCCAAATGCTTTTTCGTAATAAATGAATGCTATGAAAAGGGCTGGTTATATTGCGAGCAGTTTTCTATGATCTCGTTGATGGTATGGATATGGTTGACAGTAGAGTACCGTTTCCGAAAACCTGCTTGATCGTTTGCTTGATTGCAGTCTAAGGTAGTCCTGATTCTATTAGCGATTACCTTAGTAAATACCTTATACGTAACAGATAGTAAGCTGATTGGTCTGCAATTCTTAAGGTCTTTAGAGTCTCTTTTCTTATGAATGAGGATAATGTTTGCATTCGTCCATGGTTCCGGTACCGTCGATGACACAAACCACTGCGTATATAGAGTTGCCAGTTTTTCTATCTGAATATCTATTCTGTATATCTATCTGTATACAGAATATCTATTCTGTAGCGAGATCCTGAACCCTTCTGCCCTTCCCGTCACCGCTAATTCGTTGATGGTTTTCTTACTTACTAATCTGTTGCGTTCCTTCTTCAGATTTAGGCTAATTTGGGACCTCACCATCCTGTGTTCACTGCATCGCACTTTCCCGATTACCTCAACATCTTGCACAATGGCGGGGGTTGAACACACTATGAAGTCAAGGTCATTTTTAGTCTTCCTGTTAGGATATTTCCATGTCCATTTCCGGCTCTTCCGTTTTCTGAAGAAGGTATTCATGATTCTTAAGTTATTACGCTCTGCAAACTCAACTAGTAACTCCCTCTGCTATTCCTAGAACCAATTTCATAGTCACCTACTCTCTGGTCTCCAGGCTGCTTTTTCCCCACCTTGGCATTGAAGTCGCCCATTAGTACAGTGTACTGGGTCTTCACTTTTCGCATTGCCAATTCTTCATAGAAGCTTTCAACTTCCTGGCCATCAAAACTATATGCAGGTGCATAGGCATGTACAACCTTCAGTTTATACTGCCTATTAGGTTTAATTAAGGTGCCTGCCACCCTCTCATTAATACTATAGAATTCATCTATATTACCCGCTTTATACGTATTTTCATGGAAGCCTACTCCTAGTTCTCGCCTCTCCGGCGAACCTCGATAACACAGTACATGGCCATCTTTCTGTACAGTATATGCCTCATTCGGCCTCCTAATCTCACTAAGCCCTATGGCATCCCATTTTATACCCTCTAGTTTCTTTAACATCACTGCTAAACTAGTTTCACTAGCTAGGATTCTTGCGGGAAACGTTGCCAAGTTCAGTTTCCAATGACGGGCTGTCCAGCCGAGCCAGGAATTCTTAGCACCCCCTGCTGCGTCACAGGTCTGACCGCCACCGTGGTCAGTTGTTACTCTGCCGCTGGTGACTAAGGGCCGCGGTTATATGCAACTAATCATGGGAGGTAATCATGTAAAAGCTACAACCCAGTAAATACGTTTTGTAATGCATAGAATAGCATTCATACTACACAGTGTACGCACCTGTAAGCGCATTGCCTCTAAAGGAGTAGCTGCTAGTTTGTCAACCAAAACAAGGGGGAGGGCGGCGAACGTGCAACTTTACTGCGCGTGTATTAACGTCACACCCGTGCGGAACGTTCCTAGGCGAGCTTACATAGGAGAGAGCTGCTTGAGTTTAAGAGGGCGACCATTCCGGCTAGTTATCTTTCTACTCTGACTGCGCTTGAAATCACTGTGACAAGTATACATCACCATCATGCTGCTGTGCAGCATGGCTCGTATATGCTAACTCTAGGCACTAAAAATGGCAAAACATACGGCCAATACAAGTGCCAGGATATAGGCGATCAGCGCTACCTTGTAAAAATAGTATTTATACTCTGATCGTATATTCCTAAAGCACGGATATTACGCAGTAGTGTGCGAGGATTGTTTTTCCTTTTTGGGAGGGTTACATCGGCTACTGTTGCGTGTGGAAGCATGTTGGCGCAGTCTTGGTCGTCGTGTGCAGCGCATTGTGTAGAGGCTAACGGTAAGTGCTCGCCCTATGTTAGATCCGGCGTATTTGTCCGATATAGCCTATCGTGTATGGCCTGCGTTCAGTGCGCGGCTCTACACGGCAGTTACATCGATGGCCTTTCCTTGCCAACCCTAAATTACCTTAATTGCCACTGGCGGCTACTAGAGAGTGGACATGTAAGATGCCGCGCCATGGAGTTGTTCCATGAGGGTTACATGAGAGGGGTCTTGTTATCTATGGCAGCAACTTTTCTTCCAAACCACCGCCACATTGAACGACAGCAAAGTTAGCATAACGTTTAGCGTTCTACGCGCTTAATATTGCTTGGCATATCGTGACTTTCGCTGACGCCGCACGCGAAGGGCAGCGAACAGAGTGGCGGCTCCTTTTGAACGTAGTAAGCTTGTTACCAGTGTGCCCTCTTATACTTACTGCCTTTTACCATCCATAATCTTATTCCATCACACGGTTTCTGGCTGCCTTGTGACAGTCTCCATCGCGTCTTAGTTAAGATTGCCATTTTCGCTCTACCTTTGTTCAGTAAATTGGCCAAAAATTTCATCTCCCTTTGTATTCGGAGGTACGCTTAGGTCTTCATCCACTTCACATAACGTAAATCTCATTGCAGAAGGACCAATACTTTTTTTTCTTATACTTTTTCTCATAGGAGACTGGAATGCTAAGGTGGGGAGTGAAGAAATATCCGGAATTACAGGCAAGTTCGGTCTTGGTGAGGCAAATAAAGCTGGGTAGAGGCTAGTAGAGTTTTGCAAAGAAAGCAACCTGATTATAGCGAATACTCATTTTCAGCAGCACAAGAAGCGCCTGGCGCCTGCACACACGGACTTCACCGTGCGGTCTGTACAGGAAGCAGATTGAATATATTTTTTGCCGGCAGAGATGGAGAGGCGCTATACAAGCAGTAAAAACAAGGCCTGGAGCCAGTTTTGGCACCAATCATCAGTTCATGTTGCCAAATTTAAACTTCGATTGAGGAAAACGTAGAAAACTAGAACGCCTTTCAGGTATGATCTGGTTCAAATTCCATCAGAATATGCTGTGGAAGTAAGGAATCGATTACAAGAAATAGATCTGGAAGACAGAGCCTGAAGAGATGTGGACTGACGTTCGTGATATAATACAAGAAATTCCTACTAAGGTAGTTCCAAAGCAAAAGAAATGCAGGAAAGCAAACTGGTTATCTGAAGAGGCTTTGCAAATAGCTGAGGAAAGGAGGTGGCAAAAGTTATGGGGAAAGAGCAAGATACAAGGTTCTCAATGCGGATTTTCAGAAAATAGCAAGAACAGATAAGAATGCCTTCCTGAACATAAAGTGCCAAGCAGTTGAGGACAACCGCCAGTTGAGGAACACAAGAGCTCTGTATAAGACAATCAAAAATATCAAAGGAAGCTTCAGTGCTACGCTGGGCGTGATAAAGGACAAAGGAAGCAGGGACCTCACAGAAGCCTCAGAGATAAAGAAAAGGTGGCAGGAATACACAGAAGAACTGTACAAAAAGAACCCAGATGTGCAAACCCAACATAAGACGGTTTTGATTACTGATCTCCAACCGGGCGTCCTGAAGAGTGAAGTTGAATGGGCCTCAGCCAGCCTTGCTAAGAACAAAGCTTGCGGAATTGATGACATTAAAGCTTAGTTGTTCAAAACCTCAACCATGACGCTGTTAACGTTCTGCATACATTATGCCAACAAATTTGGACAACGGGGCCACAGAATTGCAGGAGGTCAATTTACATCCCCATTCCAAATAAAGGCAGTGCCAAATATTGTTCTAACTACCGTACAATCGCGCTTATTTCGCATGCTAGCAAGGCGATGTTGAAAATCCTCCAAGGTAGGCTGCAGCAGTATGTGGATCGGGAGATTCCGGACGTGCAAGCTGGGTTTCGCAAGGGCAGAGGAACTAGAGACCAAAATGCCAACCTTCGCTGGATCATGGAAAAAGCAAGAGAGTTCCAGAAACCCATCTACTCCTAGAGGATATCTAGAGGATATATACTGCCTTGATGGCTCAAAAGCACTCTCACCCTACCGTCATTTCAGTCGTCGTCGCGATGACTTCCGAGCAGTGTGGAGTGGAAGGGGGGCGTAATCGCACAAGCTGCACCGGACATGGGTCAGACGGCAAGTTTCTCGTCTGGTGCAGCCTCAGGTGCGGTGTCGTGTGGGGGTTTGTATTTGACACAGGCTTCCATATATATGTTTTTCCTAATTCCGTCAATAATAGCAGCTTAGAGGCATTCCGTGATAATAAGTCACTCAAATACCACCGTACACATAGGTCTGCAAGCGACTCCCGTGAATTCTAGCTCCAGACGATCCAGCCGAATCTTTAATGTGGTAACTCGCGCGCCAGGTTACACATGTGTTCTAATCAGTTCCTATTGAGGACAGGTTCACTTTAAGACATATCAGACACTACATTTCGCTTTCCGTCTTTTTGCTGCATCCAGCTTTAAATCCATCATCAGGATGTGTCTCAGGCAGGTCGCGAAATTACTGTAGAAAAATGGTCCTACATGAAAGGGAGGACGGGTCGCTGTTGTTCCAGAGTCTAGAAAAAAGTGATAGCAAATGCGGTTTCGATATGACTGAAACACCTGATATAATTCGTGACCGAAAATGTGTGGGTCTTGTGTAAGTGCATGAAAGAAAATGTGAGCAGTGGATCTTTCAATTACTAAATGAGACAAGCACCGGATATAATTCGTGACAGATAATGTGTGGGTCTTGTGTAAGTGCATGCGAGAAAATGTGAGCAGTGATCTTTCAATTACTAAAAGAGACAAGCACCGGGTATAATTCTGGACCGATAATGTGTGGGTCTCGTGTAAGTGCATGCGAGAAAATGTGAGCAGTGGATCTTTCCATTACTAATTATCAGACCTTTTCAAAAGCATTTACTTAGGTAGTAGCCTGCGGTCACTTTCTTCATTGTGCAGTGACTCACGAATGAATTTACTGTGTGGCATATTTCGTGTTATGGTCGAAAATTGGGTATTATTCAAGTGAAAAATATTGCTCAGCAATCATATCTGCAATGTTTACGAAATACCGCAAATGACGATGACTTAAATTAAGCAGAGCTTATGAAGTGAAATGTGACCGCGGTAGCAGAAATGAGAAGTAATTGCCAGATTGCCTATCAAAATGGTCACGAAGCATCTTACCCATGCACTTCGTGGATTGATTGACTAGTATTTCCTTTCCTCTAAAATTTCAAATCTTCTATTCTTTTTGCCCTGTTCTTTGTGTGCTGTTTCAACAAAGAATGAGAGAAAAAGGGTAGTCGTGGACGTTCGAAGAAACACCACAAAAAAAGACGGGTGAAAATATTCACATTTTTCAACTCGATGGCACATAAAGGCAGCTTCTTGCTAATGGGCAAAACTAATGTAATTTGTTCTTGTAGGAAAGTTACAAAATTGAGCCTGGCTTATGTCGAGTGATTACTTTGTTTGTGATATTTCATAATGATTTTAAAAAGTGCGGTTTCTGGAAAAACGAAAACGCTCACAATGAAAATACTAGTATGGTCGTCCAGTTTTGATTTAGGAAGAAAACTTCAGCGTTGCCATTGCTATTATTGGGTATTTTGAGTTTAAACTATGTCAGTTGTTCTTACATTGATCACAGAGCCTTAAGAACTGACACCTTGCGTCTTGAGTGAAGAGACGTTGAAAATTAATGGGCATCGTCTAAATCTATTTTTTTTGTGTGTGAAATACCTGCTCAGCTGGCAGATAAAACTGAAGTGTCAAGAAATCGATTTTATTAAAAAAAATGTCGAATTGCTTAGATTTTCACGGCTCAAGGATAAGAAAAAATTCCCTCCAAGGCTAACGGCTGCCAGAAGTATGACACATGCGCCAATATGCCGAAAAATGCCCGTTTTACTCTAAACGTTTTCATTAGTAATCCATGTGATAGCCATATAGTAAGCTGGAGAAATAACCCAGCAGGCAAAAAAGACCAAAAGTGCCATTGTGTATGGTCCTCATTATCTGAAACAGGGCCGCTTGCACCTTATTTAAAAGAAAATAATATTTCCAGGAAAATGACTGCTTTTATAATTTTAAGTTTCAGTTGACGCAGTTGACCTTGCACGCAAAAATTTATGACTCTTGTATGCCAATACTTCCACCTGTTATCCAATCCAACTGTAAAAAATAAAAAAATAAAATTGTTTTTCATATCGCACTGAAATATTGTGCAAACTATCGCATTGCTTTGTAGTTCCTGAATTTAGATTCAATAGAAACGGGCGTTTTAAAAGCGAAAGCTATTTCGTTTTTCAGGATGCCTTGATGGTCTTTCATTACGCTTGCTGCTGCTGCCCACAGAACCCCTACCGCCATACGTTGGGGTGTCTGTGTAGTCCTGTTACAGAAATGTAGCGGTAGCTCCTTTCTTAATAGTGCCACCAAAGGTGTAAATATTAAACGCAATCCAGTGTGAATCAAAGTCCTTGTAAGCAGGTTTCGGTAGAGATAAGATGGGTGCATGTTGTGTTTTTTTGTTTCTCATATATACAGGACTCAAATATCTACTAACTTTCTGCTACCATACTAATGCGAGCCATATACAGAAGTTGGCAAACCTTTCAGCTGAGCTTTAAGAGCCATAAAAACGGCAAATATTGTTACGGACGAAGGGCACACAGATTCATTAAACGTCATCTCACGACCATCGAGCATCTTCTCTCTGTCCTTAGTTCTCTTGTTGTCATCGCTTGCCGCCATGTAACTTTTGGTTGGAGGTGCGGCTTACGTCATCCTCGTCCTCGCCTTGGAGTATCGACGCCATCTGTAAGCCGGAGCCACCGACCGAGGGCCCAGGGACATCGCCGAGCAGCTTCACCCCAGCCCTTCAAGCCCAGACCTGACCAACTACCACCACCCAGCCCCCAGCCCGTACCTAAAGACAAGAACAGACAGACCGATGAGAACCGAGACGAAGAACCCGAAAGACCCGAATGACCCGAAGGAACCGATGGACACGAACACGCAACCCCCGCCCAAGCTGCTCGACGTGACCTCGAGCCATCGGTCCCATGGACTTTGGTGACAGATGGTTGACAGCTCCAGGGGAGGCGGATCACCCACGAATCAGACATCGTGCCGGCAAGCCGTTCTATTCTTACTTCTTCCTCTTCTTCAAGCATCCAGACACACCCATCATCATGCCATGGAATCATCATCGGTAAACTTCCTCGTCTACGATCGGGACGATCGCTCGGTGGCCCCGGGTCAGGTTACGGACGAAGGAGGAAGAAGAGGGCAGTGGCGCGGGAAGGAGCGAGCACGCTAGGCCCGCACACAGACTCATTAAACGTCATCTCACGACCATCGAGCATCTTCTCTCTGTCCTTAGTTCTTCTGTTGTCATCGTTTGCCGCCACGTAACAATATTTACGTAAATATTCAACAAAGAGCTTTATTTGCGCATGAGCACAATATCTAGCCTAATTCTAGTGACTGGCGCGATGATTACGCCGGCAGGTTATTAGGCACGATTCTAATGACATTGCTTATAACCTAATTACTCAGTTACAAAAAAAGACAGTATTCACGAGAACGGCGTCTACGTGTTCACATATTCGTTGCGCTTTAAATGGCCCCATGGCTGTTGCTTCTTGTGGGCTGAGATAAATATCAGCAGGAAAACAGGTAAAGAACAAAAAGTACACAAGCTAATGGGGTTCATGCCGGACCTTAGCAAAACGAAGCACCCAAAACTGAACCTGGGGTAAACGCAAGCGAAACGAATATAAAATGGGAACAATTATGCTAGAAAAATTTATTTCCTTTATTTGCAAAATATAAAGCAGCGCTGTAAGACATACGCGTTTGTGTGTGTAATCAGAGACAATTTTGGTTTACTATTGGTTCTCAACGTGTTCTGTATTGCTCATTTTTTGTTTTGTATTTTCCATTCCTGTTACAGCCCCTTATGGTGGCTGACAGTATTAATAAATGAAATGAATGTAATATGGGAAAACGAGGAAATGGGGATCGAGAAAATAATACGAAAAATAAAAGCTATTCTTACACAAAAACTGCTACGTCTACTTGCGAACGATTCAGGATGCTGTGCCACGAACTTTCCGAGTTGCCTAACGCGAATGACTAATATACAGACTTATATTCTCATGTAGTTTATAAGTTAAAACCAGTTATAGACTCATGCCGCAAGATATCGAATGTCATGATTTTGAATACATCCTTTCACAAACAACGTACTGCAGTATCAGCCATGCATCTAACGCTTAAGACTTTACGCCTACGAGAGTGCACCGTGCAATGTTCTCCTTGCCGTCAACGAAAGAGCAACAGCACTCACCCGTTCCTTGGGACCGGACGACTCTGGCGCTGGTGAAGGCTATCAGAACGAGTGTTATCTTCAAAAGTAACATATTCGGAAGCATTGCACTCCCACTAACGTCAAACGCGGAGGAAACTGCAGGGTCTGCGAGTCCGAAAAAAAGAGAAACAAATGTTCGAGGGTTACGGCCAGCTCCGACGTGTGGCGCTCCTCTTCCGCTGTGTCGCCCGATTACTACCGTATCGGTGAGAGACAACCGCGTTCCGGGAAGAAAACTGTATCCGGCGAAAACTTGGCGCAGTCGCTGTGTAACCCTAGACCGCCGCAGTGGGGAGGGGGCACGATAGTCGTTATCGCCATCCCTCCCGCTCTTCTCCTCGTGCACAAACGCAGCTAGACTTTTTGTCGCCGCTCTTTTCAGCGTTTTGTCACCTATTGCGAAAGAGCAAAGAAAGAACACCCTCCAGAAGGCAAGCCCGAAATCGTATGCAGGGTGCGTCCTAGATCCTGCATTAACAGCAGACTTGTGTCAACGAGCCTTTTGTTGCACAAGATGCGGCGGTATTCAACAGGCGGACAATTCCGAACGGATGAAAATTATCGGCATTGTTTAGGATCAGCAGCACCAACCGACCGGTACGGGTGTTTTGAACTCAATGAGACTTCCGCTCCACAAGTCAGAGAGACATCAGGGGTAAAATGAAGTATTTCGCGTCAGCCTTTAGTTCTCAAGTGCTGCGCCGTCTATTGGTGAATCTTTAATTTCGAAACGAACAATAGTTTTTGGTATAATTGAGTAGAACATTTCTGTTATTTTCCTAGCTTCGTTTTGAGTCGAATAAGTTTTTGTTTTGTGTCTTGAACTGCTATTACCACGAATCTGACCAACCTTTTGTTCGTGTAAGATCAATCAATTCCGCGGGAGCAGCTGCAGCATTCCTCGAAAAAGAAAATAGAAGAGATTGCACCTCTTTGACGTATGCATGTCCGGGAAGATGAAACAATTGCTTAAATGGTGCACAATACTTTAATTACATTTTCTTTCTTAGGCTATTTGAATCATGACCAGTTAGCATTTATGCGATGTGGGCTGGTGGGTGTGTTGTTATTTGTAATCGAAGATCAAGAAAACGCCATCGCTAAAACGCCGACGCTGCTGCGTCTAAGACAGGTTCCAGTATTTTAGACGAGAAGTGAAAAATTTGCTAGCATGAAAAATCTACTCAACATAGCCAAAGAAACATGACAGGAAATGTTTCCGCTATAGGTTGCACAACCTCAGAGTAGGATCACATAAGGACCCATCCGGCTCCCGCATCTTTCTCCACCGATACTTATATTTTGTGCAGCCATAGCTCGCGAGTGCATGCAGGCATAATTTACGACTGTTCGAATGGGCCTAGGTTTTTGCATTGCTTTTATCGGTAGGGATCACCATGGAAGCTTTTCTGGTAGGAGTAATTATGGCCAATCGGAAGCGCGGGGTTGTCCCTAAGTTCGGTTTGTATCATAAACTACTGTGATAATCGTCAAAACAAACTGTTTCATGCTGATTTATATTTTATAGTGCCTATAAGAACGAAGACGGAAGAGCTTAGGCTTGAATGAAATACCGAACTACCAGAAAAACAATTTTTCAGCTAGAAATGAGGCATAGTTGAACACTTGCAATTACGAAGACTGTCGTCGTATCGTTCGTGTGGCCTTATAGAATATTATGCTGATGACAAAATAACTAGCATAAAAAAGTTGGTTAAGGATGTAACAGTTTTTAGTTTAGAAAAATACCACGCCTTCATGATTGGGATTCAAGTGTCAGCTACGTTTTAGGAGACTCAGGTGCAAATCCTGTACTTAAAAATTTATGGGGACGCAAGCTCCGCCGTTGAGGGTATGACGCGATAGCTTTCCACACACACGGACGCTGTTCTTGCTTGTTAATTTTGGGTTTTGGTGTTTTTTTCTTTTTGTGTTCTATTATATTAAAATACTGTAAAGAGTGTTAGCAAGCATTGGCTTTTCAGGGTGAGCAGTTTGACACCTTTTGAACGCATTTTTCACTGTATTAATTATTTAAAATAATTAGGTTTGGTTTGGTTTGCGGGGTTTAACCTCCCAAAGCGACTAAAGCTATGAAAGACGCCGTAGTGGAGGACTCAGGAAATTTCGACCACCCCGGGTTATATAACGTGCACTGGCATCGCGCAGTACACGGTCGTCTTGCTTTTTGGCCCCATATAATTAAAATAATTAATTGATCACTTGGTTAATCTACATTTTCTAAAGTAGCAGCATCAAGCATTGGCTTTTCAATGTGTTCCTTCTGAACTTGTTGACGCTAGTTTTATCAATCTTCTTTTCATTGATTCTTTCAGTTAAATTACTGCATGCTCTAAATTTTAAAAATTAGCATCACCAAACAATGGCTTTTCGTTCAAATCATTTTCAAATATTTGAGCCCTTTTTTCATTGTTTGACTTTCCAATTGCTCCAAGTACATTACTGATTAATTAAACACGGTATTAGAAACACCAAGCTTTTGGTTTTTATTGCGAGCATTTAGGCAGCTTTGAAACTATTTTCTCTATTTTTTATTTTTCAGGTATTTCAGTTTATTAATTGATATTTACACACCCTAAATTTTGCTTAATTAGCATCATCAAGCATCAGATTTTTATTTTCAATAGTGTGACGCCTTTGAAGCGTCATTTTTTCTATATTTAAGATATTTCAAATAAATAGTTCATCACCAAACACTCCTAAATTTCTCAATCCGCATCATCAAGCATTGGCTTTTCATTCTGATCATTTCGATAACATGACCACATTTTTAAATTTGTCAATTTTTTTTTCATTTATTGGAGCAACAAATTCATCAGTTACACACTTTAAATTTTCCTTAGCCGAATATTGAAGTATTAGCTTTTCATTCTAAGGACGTTGACGCCTTTGAACCCCCTTTTTTCCAATTTTTTTCATAATTTCATTTTGTTAGTTCAATAATGTTTTACAAAATCATTAATTCTTAGTCGACTATCAAACACCAATGAGTCGTAAATCCCTAGAACCACAAATTAGCATGATACTATTTGTTTCTTACGCTGCCCCCGATTCTTTCCGCCTCGGGGTGCCGACAACTACTACAACTACGACGGCGATATCTTTTCAGCCAAACTAGCTGTAAAAGCTCTCTGTTAATATAAACTGACGTGTTCGCGAACATAAGGAATACAAAAGCCCGGAAGCTCGCTGGGACCCGATGCTTACTCGAAAAATCTACGGTCTCGCATCTGGCCACCTTTGTCACGTCTTCGCTCATTCAAACACCATCATTTCGTTTTATTATCCTACAACACCTTATATAGCTAAGTGCGTTTGAAGCATAGCATCCATATTTTAATGACCCAATTTAGGGCCTCGAACAGGAAGCCGCATTCGCTGATCTCGCCGGTTGTTTTTTTTTTCGGTTATTAGCCCCTCGCAGCTGGCACTAGTTGTACTGCACAAGAGGCTAAATTTGACTATAAACTAAAACTCTTATGGAGTAGAAGATTGGGCATCCGGGTCGACTGCGAGAAGGAGTGGTTAAAATTCCAAGAAAAAGAAGCATTCCACTGGTCTGGCGCCGGGCTTCTTTAGTGGTCTGAGTGTGGAAGTGACGTCGCAAGCTTCAGCGAATACATTGGCCGGTAATCGCAGTTAATGCTACCTCATTCACACGGCTGCTCTATTCCAGGCAGCCGTGTGGCGAAGCAGAACTATTAGCTAAACGACATTGCTATGTGCAGTCTTTTGGAAAACGTTCACCTCAGGTCATTGCTTAAATCTTGGGCGAATCTGAAATGTTCCACGGATGCCGCAAAGAGTGCAGCGTAATTGCAAAAGCAAAGCTATGGCGTAGGTTTCCTAGACGACCTACTGTATAAATAACCGCAAACCGAGTTCACTAGATTTAGTGAGTGTAGCCTGCTACGACTGTAACTTCTTGCAGTGGTCCAAGGTTAATGTTGCTGCTGTCACACCTGCCTTAATGTACAAACACTCGCGTTATGCGTTGGTAACCTTTCTGTAACTTTTTTTGTTCGTACAATTTTACTTTCAAGACATAGGACACGTGTGGGCTGTGGACTGTCAACTCGCCTTTATTTCCGTCTGTAAGCTCCAGATGTAGTCTACAGAGGGAAACATGATGCTTTGATATCGCGGCAGCTGAAGGTTATGTAATCATGTCCTTTCCTATCTCAAAGATCCTCTTTAGCTGTTCGCTTTCTCTGGAAGAGAGCAAAAAATAATATGTTCATGTGTATGCACTGGCCTTCCACATGCGTTACTTCATTTGTAAGAAGTCTGAGCAGACACCATTTTTGCAGAACAAATGGCGAAGCAAGACACGATAATTACACTAACACGTCATAGCACCCGCAAAATAACCAACTCAAGACGTTAGCATTGTTGCAATACCGCATGAAACACTAGACAAACAGGCAAGTAAACAATAGAAGTGTCACCAAAGTCGTTCAGTTCTTTTAGGGGCCACGAAACTTCTCTGTAATGCTATATGATGGAACATCATATACTTAACTGTAAAGAGCTGCCGCGATGTGCCATCACTGTGCACTAAAAGACATTGACGATTTCAGAACTCTCGCAAGGAATAAGAGAGCGTCGCGTCGTGGATTATAGTGCATATTTTGACTGTGATGTCGGGAGCTCACATCATGTAACTCTTGCGCATGTCATTATGTCTTACACTTGTAGCATTCAAGCATGCACTTCTGGGTACAAAGGCGCCACCGTGAGGGCTTCGTTGCTTGGTTTCCCTACAGCCCCGGCCGCAAGTTGTCCAGAAATAGGCTTACCGCCAGCACGAATTTTTTTATTTTATTCTACAACGAAAGATGCCGACGAAGTGCACTTGTCTGCGACGCGCAATTCCGTTTCCTGAACGGTAGGGTCCCGGAACTTCTTTCTCCTCGCTGGTTGCCTCTCAGCGGGTTAAATGGCGATTGTTACCAAGAAGTGTCTCTGAAAGTAACCTACAGGAAACATACACTCACTGAAGGCAGGAAAGGTTTACGGTGAAGGTAAAGGAATAGTGTTACCATTGTCATACCGCCACCACGTGGCTCTGTTCACAGCTAGTTTTGCCGTGAAACAACTGCTGTGAAACATATTAAAAGAAGAAGGTATCGGGTATGAGATAACAGGGCTCCTACAAGAAATATACCGGGATCATCATCATCATCATCATCATCAGCCTGATTATACCCACTGCAGGGCGAAGGCCTCTCCCATATTTCTCCACTTAACACGGTTCTGTGCTAGCTGCATCCAGTTGACCCCTGCGAACTTCTTAATCTCATCCGTCCACCTACCTTTCTGCCGCCCCCTGCTACGCTTTCCTTCCCTTGGAATCCTGTTTGTTACCCTCAGCGACCATCGGTTAGCCTCTCTCCACACTACATGTCCTGCCCATGTCCATTTCTTCTTCTTAATTTCTACTAGAATGTCGGTAACTTGAGTTATTTCTCTGACCCACTCTGCACGCTTTCTATCTCTTAATGTTACCCCTACCATTTTTCGTTCCATAGCCCTCTGGATTGTCCTCAACTTAAGTAGAACACTCTTGGTTAGCCTCCACGTTTCAGCCCCATAGGTGAGTACAGGTAAGATGCAACTGTTGTATACTTTCCTCTTGAGCGATACCGGTAAGCTGCTAGTCATAATCTGCGAGTGGTTGCCAAATGCACTCCATCCCAATCTTATTATTATTATTTCCTTTTCATGGTCCGGATCTGCGGTTACTACCTGTCCTAATAGACATATTCGCCTACTACTTCCAGTATTTCGCTACCTAATGTAAACTGCTGTTCCTTCCCGAGGCTGTTTAACATTACCTTAGTCTTCTGCATATTGATTTTCAAGCCTACCTTTCTACTTTTCTGTCTAGGTCATCAATCGTTATTTGCAGTTCATCCCCCGAGTTGCTTAATAATAAAGGGATAATAAAGTAGAAATTACATAGAAAGGGAAAAGAAGTACGGAAAAAGACAAGAATGTGCTTTATCATCGCTGCTGTTCATGCTTTATATGATAAACCTGGAACGGAGGATACAATAAAGTTGCCTAGGTTTTAACCTGTCATATAGATTAGGTGGAAAGGCGGTAGAGCAGCGCCTCCCCGGTTTGATGTACGCAGGCGATATTGCACTGCTAGAGAGAGTCTGGAAGAATTGCAAACTCTAGTTAAGTATTGCAGAGACGAAGGGGGCGCTCTAGGTTTCAGTTTTAACGCAGTTAACTCGGGTTTGATGATTTTGAACGGCTCAACAGTTCAGGGTCTTAAAATACAAGGCCATGAAATACCCAGAGTAGCAGAATATAAATATCTCGAGGTATGGGTAAACGATGGATTGGTATACATTGGAAAGCATGAGCAATCACTTAAGGAGAAAGGGCGAAGAAATGCCGGGATAATGAAGCATAGGGCATTGTGGGAATGCAACAGGTATGAGGTTTTGAGGAGTATTGAGAAAGGAATTATGGTGCCCGGGCTTACTTTGGGAAATAGGGTTTTGTGCCTAAAATCAGAGGTACAGTCGACATTAGAAACAAATAAGAGAGCCATCGGACGATTAGCACTAGGGGCCCACGGCAAAACCACAAATGAGGCGGTACAGGGAGATATGGGCTGGGCATCTTTCGAAGTATGGGAAGCTCAGAGTAAAATGTTATGTGAGGAACGCCTGAGGAAATCGAACAGTAACGGATGGGCAGCTAAAGTATTTAAATACCTATTGGCCTCGAGATCGAGCAGAGTCGCCACCTTGCTGCTCAGCGGCGAAACCTACTCAGTGTGGATGCGTTTTCGCGTCGCGTGCCAGCCCGCAATGATTTATGCGGGCGTGCGGCGTGTACAGGAGTGTTTTGTTTGTTTCACGGTTCCTGTGAGCTTTTGCTTGCCTATATGTTTCTTGCAAAATAAATATGAACAGGCTATTACCCCACGCTCCATAAAAAAAGAACAAATACTTGTCCGTATCGAGCATGTCATACTGGATAAGGACATCATCCGTCGCGGTCTTCGGCGCTTGAGATCCTTTGACACGCGGTGTCTCAAACGAAGTGGTACTGTCGTTAGCGCCGTGTCAAAGCAAAACAGGTCGCTGCCGTCAATAAAAGTTAATGCAAACGCTCAGAAATCGCATATTCCCGTTTCTGTTTGGTTTGCCGCAGCTACTGAAACATATGCCACCGCAGACTGCTTCATAGCAGAATGCAGTTTGAACGGCCACTCTATGCCTGCTATGCCTTCTGTATGCATGATAGAGTTGTGTGAGTACTTCTTTTTTTTTTTTTTTTTTTGCTTTTGAGCCTCTGTCGCGGTATCTCAGTGGTAAGGGCGCTCGACGGCTGATTTCGAGAACGGGGGATTCAATCAGGACCGTTTTGAAAAGCGCTCCTCTGCTGTGGGATTTGACTGCACATTGAACAATTTGACGTGGTGGATGGGGTGGTAATAATGAGAAAAAAAAATAAAGAACGACACCGAAACCAGCCTCTGCAATCATCCGTCATAGCCGATGGGCTTTCATGCGTGCCAATATGTTTTTTTTTTTTTTTATTTTTGCTGTTGAAGGCTTCTGCACATCCGTAACAGTGGTAGTGAGCACATTTTGCTTTAGAGAAATGCTCGAATGTTTGGGAAACATCTTCCCTGCACCTAACTGTTACACTAAATATTAGAAAATACACCTAGATCAATGTACTTTACTGGTAGTCTATTATAATCATTATAATCCCTTTTCGTCTAAGTGCTGTCTTCCGAGCAAACTCATCGCTTCTGACAAGGGGCGTAAAACAGCTTCATTCGGGCTTCATTATCAGTGTTTAGATCGGGAATAAATACATCTTTATAGTCGCATGATAAGATGACCTCCATTTCTTTCGGAATAGATTTATATCCGGCACCTGTTCTGGAACTAACACTAATATTTTACTTCGCATACGATTTAGTCACTGTTCAATAATTAGTGATAAAAAAATCTTCAGCATTTAAAATTGCTTCCCGTAACATGACAGTGCCCATGCGAAGTTTATCACGAAGTCTTTGAAGCGAGTGATTCGTAGCTTGCACTTTAACGTTAGTGAAAATTGCTGATTATCGTAAATTTTGTAAAGTGTGTAAAAGTTTTCCCACACTGTGAAATTTTTGGCATTGCAAAACAAAGTAATTACACTACTAATTTGCCATTATATATCAACATCACACAGATCAGAAATCCCTTATATTTTCCTAAGTTTCAGGAAATCATTTACAGTTAGTGGCGCATGCAGTAACACACTATCACATTCTATGACAGTGGCCGCAAAAAGCATCCGCTTCTTTGTGAGCTCGGAAAATTCAATCCACTCAGCGCTGTACATGTGAACAATCAGCTTTCCTGTGCGGCGAGGTTTCCTATACAGTGTCGGCGTCATCTCATTTTTGGGGAATACTTGTGCGTGGTTGTCTAACCAGAGTTGATGTACACTCAGTCTAAAGCAACTCTCCATGCAGTACGCTGTCAGTGCTACATTTATCTGCTTAATCCTCGACTCAAGCATGATATAATGAACCAGGCTTTCTCGATTCATTCTAAAGTATTGCAGGTCAGAGCACGAACCTTGTATCTGCGTGGGCTTGACACTAAATTCACTTGTCTCACTCGCATGACACACGCGCACACTGTTTAAAAGTCGATAAGAAAAACAAAGCTGTCATTAGGCAGCCCAAGTATTAGGCGGGTGAGCGTGGTAAAGCGCAAGAAATGTGCAAAGTAAATCTAGAAGACTGGTGGTTGCATGCCTTGTTTTCCTAAAATCCGCACTTCTTCTGCTGCATTGGCGAAATGCTTGGAATTTTTTTTGCAACATTGCAGAAATACTGCAGAAGACACGTTTTCATCGCCAACAAACCCGCCGTAAACTCGGAAGCAGACCTACGCCGCGTGCGTTTCTGCGAGCGCTGCCGGCTGCCAATCCACACTACCGGAGGGACGGTGGCGCCACCTCTAGGTCGATCTCGCGATGAATACCTAAAAATCGTTGACTCACAATAGAGGAAAAGAACTAAGAAACTAACCAGTAAGTATGCTGGTCACAAGGACGAAGAAATAAAGAGCGTTAAGCAACAGGTGAAAAACACAGAAGATAAAAAATGGATAAATTCGATGGAAAAGAAAACGAGCATGAAATTATTCTGAAAGTGGAAAAGGCAGATCAGGAAGGAAGCTTTCTTTGATAACTCAAGAGGCCGTTTCCTACTTTTTGAAGCTAGATCAGGGTGCCTTGCAACACGCAGCTACAGAAAGAAATTTAACAATGAAGCTGATGCATGTGCTGTATGGGGTAACTCCAGTGAAACAATTGACAATATTAGACTCGAATGTAATGGTATCCATCCGGAAGTCGATGCAGACGCAGTCACTCGCCCTGAAGCTCTGGGGTTTAGAGATATCAGTGGCCGTGGGAATAAACCGGCGGTTGAAGCTAGCAAAAAAAAAAAAAAAGGCTGCAGGATTGGTGGCTTAAAAGCAGAAAAGTGACATAATGTTAGTAATGTAGAAAAAAAAGTCACTAAATGGAATGATGGTATAGTTAACCAACCTAAACCAAAAGTTAAGATATAAGGAGCAAAATGAGCATGATAGCTACTGCTACCAACCCGTTTCAAAGGGGACGCTCCTATATTCCGTCCATTCATCCATTGGGGGCTATTAAGAATTAAAAACATCACATAATGCGACTTTACGAGCGGTAAAATGCAAATCAATAAAGGGAGAATAATTTCTTTCTGTATTAAAGAAAGCAATCAACACAAAATGTCACTCAACTACATCAAATGATTAGAGCGTACCGTTATTACGTGCTACAGAGTACTTATTCTTTTACTAAAAAAGAAGCAAACGGTGTGCCCGCATGCATATTAAAACAAAACATTATTCATAAAACAGATCCCATGTGGCAGGCAAACATCTGCCATGTACGTACATGAGAAATACATTGCTTTATTAAAATAGAAGCTGAGTATTTTTGCTTGCTTTTCCCATCGTGGAAAGGCTGTTCAATTGATTAACATTGCAGTGAGTACATAGTGCAAGGCAAAAAAGGCAGTGTTTAGTGCCGACGTTTAAGACAGTGTTTGGTGATCCCTCGCTGCTTGTTCATCGAACCATATGACCGGCCCTCAAGTTGCACTCTCGAACCGAGCAGACTAATAATCAGAAAGCATCGAGGTGCTATTTGAAATTCATGATGGTTTAATGGGCGTTGTTTAACACACAAACAAAGAGAAGAAAACACGGGATAGACGCCTTTATTTCTCGTCTGTTCTTTGTCTCTGTGTTAATGACCGCCCATAAAAAAATCATGAACAACCCACAACTCGCCCAACTTTCCGTTGTTTATTTTTTTTATTTATTGACTCTGCAATCCCAGTGTTGGGATTTTAACAGGGCAGGAATATAAACTAAGCAGTTTAACAAAACAGGCCAAAATAAACAATAATTACAGTGCACGTTGAAGCTCTTCGGCACAATTAGGAATAAAACCAAACGTATACAACATAGCAGTGAAATAACAAAATCAATAAAAAGAAACTAGGTGATATGTTGCGAGAACAACGTCAGTGATGGCTGCAGCACTTCATTGTTAGTGAGGTTATTCCAATCGGAAATAGTTCGTGGAAGAAATGAGTATTTAAAGCAGTTATTTCGAACGCGAAAAGGAGTTAAAGTTAGCTGGTGTCGTTGTCGGGTTGCGTATCCAGACGAAAAAACAAGCAAATCGTTTGGTTTTGATTTGTAGTGTCTTTTAAATAATTGGTACAGAAATTTAAGTCGTGCACAACGATTTCGCTCTGTTATTGTCGGAAGGCCAGCTTTAATTAAAAGGTGTGTTACTGATGTAAGCCGGTAATTGTTAGATATGTATCGTGCCGCCCTCTTTTGAACTTTCTCTAATTTATTCATGTTAGTTTGTGTGAACGGCTCCCAAATTATTGAAGCATAATCTAAGGTAGACAGAACAATAGTTTTGTAAGCAAGCAGGCGTACAGATGGGGTAGACAACCGCAATGCCCGTCTCAACAAAAAGAGTTTACGGAAAGCGTTACACGTTATGAGATCAACATGTTTATTCCAACTAAGATTGTTACTGACCCAGAGCCCTAGATATTTATATTCTGCCATTTCAGTTAGTGTCATGCCGTTAATACAGTAATCGAAGGGTAAGACTTTCTTTTTGTTAATGATTATCATTAGTACAGTTTTTTCAAAGTTGATGGATATTTGCCATGCTTCACACCATGCGAAAACTGTTTGTAACGGACTATTAAGTAGTTGTTGTTCAGATACATTTCTCACTTCTGTATAAATAACACAGTCATCAGCGTACAGTCTAATTTTCACAGGAATGTTAACGACAATGTCATTAATATATATTAAAAACAAGAGGACCAAGAACAGAGTCCTGAGGGACACCAGTGTGAACTGTAAGCCTGTCAGAAGAATGATGGTTAAAGACAACGAATTGCTCTCTATTTGAAAGGTAGGCTCAAATTCATTTTACTAATTGTTTGTTATGAAGTATTATATCCAGTTTATAAATTATCGTTTCGTGAGTAACCTTATCAAAAACTTTCGAGAAGTCCATAAATACGGCATCAATTTGCGTTCCATTGTTAATTTACGATGCGAAATCATGTATAGTTTCAGCTATGTACAAGTTGAGTAACCCCTCCTGAATCCATGCTGATATTTAGTAAAAAAAGTATTAGCTTCAAAAAAATTTGATATGTGATTGTGTATTATGTGTTCGAGTAGTTTACGAGCAGTTGATGTGAGTGAAATAGGGCGGTAGTTCTTGAATAATCGCTTGTCTCCACTATTATGAAGCTGTTTTACTCTAGCAGTCCCCAGACTCTCGGCACTTGACCCTCGTGCAAGGACCTTGTGAATATAACATATAAATACTTAAATGTCCATTGTGCATATCTTTTCAAAAAGGCGTTAGGTATGTTCTGTGGTCCAAGTGATTTCTTTATGTCAAGGTTAAGTAACATGCTTTAAATGCCATGCTCACTAACTACAACGTCATCCAGAGGCGGGAGAAAAGCTTCAAATTTCGGGAAAATGTTATTGACATCATTAAACACGGACCTAAAATGTTCATTGAATTCATTAGATGCTGTTTGTTCATCACTGACCAAAACACTTTTGATTTCAAACTCATTATTGACCTTTGATGTTGGGGAGACCAAAGCCAGAATTTCCCTGGAGACTCAGAGATAAATTTGGGTAACGATTCTTCAAAATGACGCTGTTTTTCAGCTATAGTGTTCTGTTTGAGCTGAGAACAAAGCAAACTGATCTTTTGATCTAATTCCGGAGAATTACTAGTTGCTTTTTTTTCTTTTTCATCCGTTTCAGTTTTCTTTTTAAGTGCAATGTCGCCCGAGAAATCCATGGGTTTTTTGTCATCTTTTTAACAATAACCGGCACGTGGCATTCAATGCATTCATGTATCATAGCTTTAAACCGGTCCCAAAGTTTGTGAACACTGTCAGTGCTATTACAAAATGTATGAAAGTTGAACATCGACAGTGAAAACATCATCAGCTCGAGAGAAGTTTCTAAAACGCATTTCTGAACTATTTTTATCAGCAGTTAAGCCGGAAAGAGTTGGTAGAACGGCTTGGTGATCAGAGATACTAGGTATGACTACACATTTACCTGTATCTGAAATGATTCGTCTCACGCAGATCGACCGCATGAGTTAGCGGGCCGCATTGCTGCGCTTGGCAAAAACGGTGCAGATCAATGGTTTCTTTATGAGAGCAAAGCATCTGCAGCGGAAGAGTAGCTACGACCCTCGTGCGGCTGTAAATCTGCGTCTTTATTAATAATCCTCTAAAAGAAGACGCAGCTGAAAAGTTCCCTTACGACGGAAATTCAGTGCTTTCTGCAATTACAACCAGATGTGTGCGCTTACTTTACCACCCACAAAACTATCTACCAAACTGCGATGAGCTAACAGCCGCCTACACTACACGTCGAATTCGACATGTTTTTTTCGCGGCTGCCACAAGTGGTTCGAAATGCGGCGTCCAACTTTGGTCATTTACAGCAATGGCAGAACATCCTTAACGCAGTGAAATGTCATTTTGACGTCATCGTTAAATGTTTAGGCATGATGTATTTCCCGTCACACAACGTCAGCCAATCAGATTTCAGGAGGCGGCACTTGATAGTAGGCAGTTCATTTCAGCCCACTCGTAATGCAAGCGCAAATTTTTCTCTTTCTATCATAATGCTACATTAGGAGGTGCATGCACTGGCATCTGCATAAGGACGGAAGAAGAAGAAGCTCGTGAGTTCTGGTGAAGACGACGTGCGAGCAGTGTTGGTTGGTGCCCGGTTAACGCTGATGTGTTTCTGTGTGCTTGTGCGGAGTCATCTTGGACTAATCTCTTGGCCTTACCTTGCCACGTATCATCTTGGTGGAGGTGACTCAAGATCCCCGTGCGCTCAGAACAGAATATAAGAGCCAAATAGCACAGAAAAGCTGGTTTTGCGCAATGGCCGCCACCTATCTGGGCTCACAACGACGTCAGCAACGACCACTATGACCTCCGAGGCATCCCCTACCATCGCAGCAACATCGGCTAAGCCAGTGGTACTCACGAAGATCCGCCACCCTCCCATCTTTAATGGCGAAGACAAGCCGGACGTCTACTGGCTAGATGAGTACGAGCGCTGGAGCAGAAACAACCACTGGGACGCGACCATTATGCTGGCGAACGTAATCTTCTATTTGGCGGGAACAGCTCGGACGTGGTTCCAAAATCACGAGCAAGAGCTAGTGACCTGGGAAATCTGTAAACAAAAGCTACAGGATTTCTCGCAAAGCCAATTGGGCAGGCTCGCGCAGCAAAAACGGAACTTTCCACTCGCACCCAATCCCCCACGGAGTCCTACCTTGCCTATATTCAAGACGTCCTTTCATTGTGCCGCAAGGTGAACAGCTCCATGCCAGAAGGTGACAAGATAGGGCATATCCTCAAGGGTATAGCGGATGATGCGTTCAACATCCTCTTCTGTACGGATTGCGCTACCGTCGACTCGGTACTTAAAGTCTGTCGAAAATTCGAGCAGCTAAACAACGCCATATCGTACGTCGCTTTGACCGCCTTCCAGACACGGCGGCTACATCATCCTGCGCTGACCTGGCGCCCTTCGAACAGCCTTCTCATCCAACGAACATCACTCGGATCATCCGGAGAGAACTCGAGGCCTTGGCTCCTGCACCACTCACGTCTCTGCCGCCCAACACTGTGGCCATGATACAGGCCGTTGTTCGCCAAGAACCCGCCAATGTCGGCATCTCCTCCAGCCCCTGTCGCCACTGTCACCAACACACCCTGTACCTGTAGTGGCTGTTGCTACTGTAGCCGATCGACATCCCCATAGACCCATTTTCTCGAGTGGGTCTGGATCTTCTAGGGCCTTTTCCACTGTCCGCATCGGGGAACAAATGGATTGCGGTGGCCACTGATTACACCACACGCTACGCGGTCACACGAGCAATACCAACCAGTTGTGCAACAGATGCCGCTGCTTTCCTCCTCAACGATGTTATACTCGTACACGGAGCTCCCCACCAACTGCCCACCGAACGTGGCCATTGTTTTCTCGCGCGTATAGTCGACGAGATCCTACGATTGTAAAACATTTGTCATTCTTTCACGACTGCCTACCATCCACAGACGAACGGGCTTACTGAACGCCTTAACCGGACATTAACTGACATGCTGTCTATGTACGTTTCTGATGACCACCGCGACTGGGACATAAGGCTGCCATTTGTGACATTCGCAGACAATTCGTCGCGTCACGACACTACCGGCTACTCCCCTTTCTATATTCTATACGGCCGTGAATCTCTGCTTCCTTTTGACAGCCTGCTCCCTTCGGCCGCGACTGCCAGCTCATATGCTCGTGACGCCATAGCCCGAGCTGATGCTGCCCGCGTTGTTGCTCGCAACCGACTCGCAGCCTCCCAGCACTCACAGAACCGTCGCTATGATTCCTGTCATCGCAACACACAGTATTCTTGCGGCTCTCTCGTGCTGCTTTGGACCCCAACTCGCCGCTTGGCCTCTCAGAAAAACTTTCGCCCCGTTATACAGGACCCTACCGCATTCTACGACAACTGACTCCAGTGACATATGAAATTGAGCCCTTGTACCCCGCCACGCGTACCCCTACACCACGCACCGAGACGGTCCATGCTGCACGCCTCAAGCCCTACCACACGGACCCTGGTTTGGGCGCTAGTACGCACCGGGAAGGTGCTTTTCAGCCGGCGGGGTAATGCTACATTAGGCGGTGCATGCACTGGCATCTGCATAAAGACGGAAAAAGAAAAAGCTCGTGAGTTTTGGTGAAGACGACGTGCGAGCAGTGTCGGTTGGTGCCCGGTTAATGCTGCTGTGTTTCTGTGTGAGGTGTGCGGAGTCATCTCGGACTAATCTCTTGGCCTTACCTTGCCACGTATGAATATATACCTCTGTTTTTCCTCCACTACTAATATATACAATCCAGACATCAAGAGCAGCGCTGCTAAAATCAGTTTTCACGTTCACGTCATTTTTACGTCAACGCAAAAAGCCGTTTCGACAGACCGCAATTTCGCGCCACAAATTTAAAACACGTGACTTTTGTGGCAACTAAACCGAAACAACATGGCGCCGAATGGCGGCCATGTGTGTCAAATTAGGGCCCCAGGAGTATAACATTTGTACCTCGGCTGTTATTGGCCACCTTTCTGACAAGTGGTTTCATCTAGCGCCACCTCCACGATTCAAACTAGAATCACGGCGATTCAAAGTAGAATGACGGGGCCTCTTGCACTCGACGGATTTATCTTTGCGGACGTCTTTAAATATCGCGATGTTAGCGCTGGTAGTGCAGCCATTTGCGAAATACGCGCAGAAGAATATCACGTACTCATGGCAGCGCTGCAGCCGAAAGGGCGACGCTCACGTACGGAGACATACTGCCGTGAAGTGCGTTGTACGCGTACATACATTTCGCCAAACACCACTAAAATAACATAACTTATTACATGGCCACGGGTTTTATGAACAACGAGAATTTTCGCGCTGGTTGCCAGTGTTCATGTGCGAACTACTTGGGGTCACAATGTTTTACAACCGACTTCAAGCCACTATCACACACGCACTTTTTACTGCTTACATAATGCACGACACATTTATGTAAGCAGCAAGAACTATGTGTCTCACTCCAACGACCACATGTGTAGCCTGCTGTCCTGCGCGACAGCACAGAGCGCACGCGTGGTTAAAGGTAAGTTTCCTAAATATGTTTGCTTTGCTCATGACAACAGAACATGGATCAGCAAGCGGGCGTTTCTGCAGCAGAATAATTAAGCCGTAGCACGGGTTATTTTTCCAACTTTTTGCTTATTGTCTCTGAAAATAGCGCGTTTCTTGTCACGGGTTTGAAATAATTACGTGTACACGGCGTTATAACTTCTTTTTGCAGTGTTCTCAGTTACGAGTGATTGCGGTATGGGCGGGTCTTCGGACACCACCTGGAAAGCGGGTGAATCGTCGGCTGCTCATCTTGTGCGGAAGTGCAATGATTGAGTTGCTAGCTTCATATCGCTCGCGTACCGTTAGAGGAGCTGGGGATGAAAGAGCCTTAAAGACAGTTGTAGAGAGTCGGTTTCGCAGCACAGGTCGCGTTTATTGCTCATACAATAATGATTTCCACATGATTTCCACAACGACATAGTGAGATTTTTCCCATTTATGTTAACACCCAGAATATTCAACATACGTGTGCTTGCTTCACCATCTATTACAAATTGATCAAGGAAGGAGTACAAAAATAGGTTTTTGCTTTTGACACCTGTGGCCAGTTCATGAATCGTTCCTTTCGTTCTGTTTGCCGATGTCTTGGTGAAAAGTGAAAAATAACATTAGTGCTCATGAGGGCGTGAGACAGAATAAAAAAATGACACGTATAGCACAGCTGCAAAAACCAGTCAGCAAAAGGAGCATATTAAGCCTAGGCCATCAAGTCTAGGTATTTCTTGGCAACATACACAGACACTAGACATTCAATATCTGTCTGTCAACGTTTGAGTAATATCTCCTGTGAGCTCAAGTTGTCAATAATTATAGCAGTACTGTGTTTTGTACATCGTTCTGACTGAGATGCATCCCGCTGGATTGCTGTCTATGTCGCCTTGCCTTTCCCTAAAGCAATAAACTTTTGCTGATTCTGGATTGCTGCGCTATTTGCGCTTCACTGTACCTCTGATAATAGTTTATTTGTGAGCAAAAATATTATGAGTACACGAGCAAGCTATATACAGCCTATGTCTCATATCCTTGCCTAAGCTTGGCATTAATGGAGCTTCGTGCTGCACGAGGACGCGACGAACGAAGAAACAAAAGGAGGCTTCATCAACTTCAATGCAGGACATTCACTAAGTGTGCAAATAATACTGTTTGTTCAGGTTTATCTGCTGTTGCTACTTCTTTTGCGTTTCGCACTGCTACAGAACAAACACGCAGACAGAGTTAAATATTCTGCGAGCTTTGAAATATAGCAGTATAGCAGTAGACATATGATACAATGAGCTCATTTTGCTTCATAGGCTTTTCATGTACTGTTATTTACATGTACTAACGCCTTAGTCCCATTTTACTTCACTGCCTGACCTTCGTTTCTGATACGCCTGGCTCTGGTTATGGGAGCTTTCTGGTCGTTTTGACAAGTCGGTTTGCCAAGAGTGCACAGGGGTAATATTAGCAACTTCTTATAAGAAATTGCATATCTTCCGTAAAGTCTTTCTGCTTGTCAGGGCGTCCACGTAGACGTCTATGAAGTTCCGGACGTAATGGGACACCTTGGCGAAGTAGAGCGGTTCGTCTTCTTCCCCGCACTCTTGTGGTCCTCCCACGACGATCCCGTGTAGCGTCCATGTCCCATTGGTTCTGTGTACCACTGGTCCGCCGCTGTCGCCCTAAGAAGGCAACAGTGGTCGGAAAGCCATTTCATTATCCATTTTGTATGCACCAGAGTCGATCAGTCTCTCTCATTAATATACAGGCCATTATATGTTGCCAGCCGCGGAGAGCTGAGGGATAGTGCAAACGAAAGTAAGCCACATCTGCACAGAATTGTTGGTTTGTAAAATAGGACCACCTATATCCCCAACGCGATACAATGCAATGCTTTAACCACCAAGGGTGCATGTTAAATTTTGATTGGTAGTTTTTTAGCCAAGGGAAGCTGTACGAGTTGATATATATTCATTCCAGAAAACATTTAAAATAAATGAACTAATAAAGTACCGTGATAGGCAGAATTTTGTGACATTATTGTGACTCGTGTTTCAAAGCCGTATAACAGCTCCTTTGCCCAGCTTCCAATGGTAAGAGCTTTAAATATGAGTAGGTGTTCCTTATATTACATTATTTAAAGCTTAAGAACAGTCTAAAACTTTTGCGATCTATGTTGCTCGGTTTTGTTGTTGTTGGCGCGGATAATGTTTGCCTCTGTTGCTCCACATACAGAGCCAATCATGATGCTGCTAACGCCATGAAAAGTGCCCAATTCAGGGGGCAACATTTCTTATCCTCTAGACAACAGACAGTACACGAAGAACCCAATCGTGGAACGTCAGCTTAAAAAAGCAGGCATCGCTAGGTGACACATTAGTTCCCTGCACGGTTCGCGCTTTTAGCATATAGTAGCATACTTCGCTTTACCGTTAACCGGCAGGTGCGTTACCGTTTTGATAACTATAGTTTAAGAAAACCTTTATTCATTGAAATAGGCGTTCATATTAAGGGGATGTTTGAGGTAAAATTGCTCAACTATGCTGGATGGCTTCTTGTGACTAAAAATATGTGCTGTTAATTGCGGCACATAATACGTACGCGTACTAAGTAATAACACTTCTGAATGTTAAACCAAGCGACAGTATTTCGTATTACGTGAAACCCAGCAGTGTCAACCAGTTGGCGAAACAAGGTTGTACCGCAGAGAAATAGGCCACTTACAAACGCATCACCACTTGCCCCCCAAAAGTGCAATTCTCTGTCTCAAGTAATATCAGCAAGCGTTTACTCACATCGCACGATGACCCGTAGTCATGGCCGCCACATAAGATGGTGGGTGGAAGGTTACGACCACTATGGTCTCGACACGCTTCTGTTGTCATCGCCTTTGTCAGGGTTTGCTTCAACTCGGCTGCTTCATTCTTTCCTTCCCCTGAAAATAAGTCCCAAGTGTTTTTACAGTGTGCTACGAAACAGGCGGGTTTGCGAAGAGGCAAGCAACAACCTCATTCTAGCGTCCTCATTTTCACTGGAGCACGAGTTCAAGGATGTCCTAACCCCTTTCTTCGTATCTATTTACGGCGAAGAGCATCGCCACATGTCCTCGTACGAGACCTACTTATCGAGCATCGCGACATCGCTTGTACTAAAATATGGGCCACGGAATGTCTAAAGAAGAACTTTGATACGTTATGATCGCGGTTCTTCCATCTCGTATTAGTAAATTATGCAGCGAGAAAACTATACGATTTTTAAGGTTGCGACAAGCTAGTTCCTGTTAACTGATTGTAAGGCGATTGCAGTAAAACGCAGCAGGTCAGTTTGTGTAGTGTTCAATGGCATGGCGTTATGTGGCAAGGCGGACGGTAAGCTTAACGTCAGCGTGATGTGTGAGTTACAATGAATGAGTAGTTGAGACAGACTTGTAAAATATTTTGTTTGCGGTAATTTTCTTACTCCAAAAAGGCCCACCTTAGAGATGGAGCTTTTTGCTGGGAAATGATTCACGTGTTTGCATTGCGTGCTTCGCTTTTTGTTTGCAGGGTGTGGTTGCTGAGTTGCAAATTAACAGTTGCTTACTGCGAACACGTCACGATAAATAGAGTTGCGTGGTCGTAGCAGGGTTCTCATTTGATCCTTAAAATGGAATGAACTTAAGAAAAGCTCGTTGGTCCACTTACGGCCGGTTCGTCCCCAACCGGTGACGTAAAGGTGTGATCCATCGCCGAGCTCTTCGAAGCTGACAGGAAGACACACTGGATGAACCATATTTGTGAAGTTGATCTTGTTCTTCAGTTTCAGTATGGCGATGTCTCCTTTGAAGCTCTATCGAAAGGAAAGCGTGCGCCTTGAAACACGAAAAAAGGAACCCTCCTACCACGGTACAATTTTCTAAATTTTATAAAAGATGTGCCTAGATTTGTTCAGTATGGAAGCTGTCACAGTGAATCAGACACAACGAATAGTTTGTTTAGCATCACAGTACTTACTTGACGTGTAGAGTTCGTCATCGTTCTGAATAAAATTGTTTCACCATTTTGAACTACAGGTGCTTTGAAAGGTGTAAAAAATTGCTCTATGTACAGCAAGACATCAGCCTTCTGTCCTCACTGCTTCTTAGTTCGACCCCCATAGAACATCGCTGGCAGTTACAATAGTGGTACCCTGTTACCTGAGAGTAGGAAGGAACACACACGGTCTTTCACACAAGGGTGAGAAGATCGGAACTAATAGGTATCTACATACATACCTGCTTGAGTCTTTGATGTTCATTAAGTCACATTGGTTTAAACCGGTGCAGGTAACAAATTATGAATGGTTTAGAAGATAAGTCCTTACATGTCGCAGCACTTATGAACTAAATAATCCTTAGGCGCAGTGCGACCTGAAATTATTTCGTCACCGGCCCTTATCTTGGCAAGTAAACGAGTCGATTTATATACCGAATTAAGTTTATCGTAGTTGATACAGCTGATAGTGGCACAATATTTCGACATGCACTG
The DNA here is from genome assembly GCF_055883805.1 of Amblyomma maculatum. Taxonomy (NCBI): domain Eukaryota; kingdom Metazoa; phylum Arthropoda; class Arachnida; order Ixodida; family Ixodidae; genus Amblyomma; species Amblyomma maculatum. The sequence goes on from NC_139346.1 coordinate 40,261,093, forward strand.
ACTTCGACTGCTTGCCTCGTTTAACAGTTTCAATCAAGCTAAACCTCCGGAATACTGACATAGCTGTTCGCAAGGAGAGTATACGCCAGAGTCCTTCTTGAATATTCATCTAAGGATTTCGGCTTCAAGCAATGGTTGGATTTATACACCTACTAAATAGTTAGCGCGTTGACCTTCTCAAATATTACAAATTAGTGCTGCTAAATTGGGACCCCCTTGGAATTATACAAAAGCCTGCCTTCCGTGCATGGGCAGATGAATTATGCTGGGTTATTTATTATGGTACAGTATACAGATGAGATGAAATATTCCTACTTTGCATGGTGACCTAGCATCACATTATTAATTGATTTTGAACATTTGTTTCCCCATTTTCGTGAAAGAAGTCTGGGGTAGTGGGGAAATGCTGATGCATGTCCAAAGTTAAGTCAGGTGACTGCCAAAATGCTGAAACGTATGAAAGGGACATTTTAAATTAGTGAGATGATTTTCCACGCCCGCAGATTTTTTTTTAACTACACTCATCTAGCACTGCACACCACTATCAGCGCCTTTACAAACTGCGTTTATTGAATAAGTGATCATTATTGCATCACTGAAGCAGCTTTGAATCTGCACAGCTAAAAAGAACATGTTTTTGTGATACCCTGAAGCTACACATGGTGACCGTGCAGACAACTAATTATAATTTTCACTTTGGTCCCCAGGAAGACTGGCAATTTTGCTTTCTGTCCTCTGGGAACAGATCAATTAAGGTTGCGATTTCGGCAGGTTGCCATTGATTCATAGCGAAAACAGAGCGGCAAAATGTGATGAACGAAGGAAATCACAACACAAGCGCTGACTCGCAACTGATATTTTATTCCTAGAAAACGTTCTTTAAATGCTTTTCCAACCAGGAAAACATCAAAAGCAAAGAAAGACAGCAAAAACTACTAATAAAACGTAGCGGTGACAAGACACACACATCAGTGCCATGGCGCATATACGTGAGAGAGGTAGATGTCCTTTCGGGATAAATAAGAGTACTCTTTATCGTTGAAAGCGATAGAAAGATCGCTGATTCACCTGCCACTGTTATGGTGAATATGAAATGCATCTGTAATAGCATATGAAATTATAGAGGCATTTCATATTCACGATAACAGTGACAGGTGTATCAGCGATCCTTCTGTTGCTCTAAATGATATAGTTCTCTTATTTATCTCGAAACGACATCTACCTCTCTCACGTGTATGCGCCATGGCAATGATGTGTGTGTCTTGCCACCACCCTGTTTAATTAGTAGTTTTTCTTGTCTTCCTTTGCTTTTGATGTCTCTGGTTGGGAAAGCATTTAAAGAACGTTTTCTTCGAATAAAAATTCAGTTGCGAGTCAGCGCTTGTGTTGTGGTTTCCTTCTTTCGTGTCGTTTTTCCGCGCTGTTTTCACTAGGAAACAAATCACTAACCATACAATGTAGTACTTAAGGCTGATTAGGGCAAACAGAAACTTCGTACAGCACGGCGTCTCAAGCGTTAGAAATTTCAGAATAAACTTTGCTTGCTTAAGATATGTATTTTTTTACAAGCAGTTGTTTACGCGTTATCCAGATGCAATTGTGTCCTGAGCGCCTTCATATTTCATTGACCTGAAGCGCCGTGCCGTCGCCGATTCATTCCGATATGAGAAGAGAATGATAGAGGTAGTGCATAAAATACAAATTAAGACTATTCATACAATCGTTTTCAACGAAGAAACCACGCACGCTACTGGGCCAGAGGAGGGGAGGGGGGGAAGGGAGAGTGTAAAGCACGGGATGATCTGCGGTGGGCCAGAAAAATGCAGCAATAGCGATTTCCACATCAAGGGGCTCTCTGATAAACATACCGACTTTCTGTGAAACTTGAAGCTTGAGTGAGCGCATATCTCCTCCACTTCTTCCCAAATCTCACTTCCTTGCCGCATATCTCGGCTGTGGCCGCCGAGGTGAACTTTGATGTACTGCTGGCCTGGTTGATCTGTCCTGCAAGTCATGATGAGATACATTTGTTAACCACTGTTCCAGCACCTGATTGTTAAATTAGTTTCCTATGAAACAACCGCGCACGCTTCAGCAGGCAGACGTTTATCCGTATTTATTTGGCAAGTAAAACTACCAATAAATCAGTCTTCTGGTCTTCATAAGTTATAAAGTTAACCGGCTGCCCATAGCAGGCTAATAATCGGAAACCGAGCAAATTCCACTTATCAAGAATAGCAAGTAGGGCTTGAATATATTTGCGGGCGGCTATGCAACGTCGAAACAAGGAAATGCTACGAAGTGTATTAAATACCGAAATATTCCGTTCTCTAAATGCGCTCAAGAGTCATTGTCGAAAATTTTAGACATTGTTGCGATGATTTGCTAATGGCGAGTGTGTTTGTGTTTTTTTTTATACGAGAGTTTTAAAAGTCCGTCTTCTTGAAAACTTGGTTTCCGCGAAAGTTGACGAGCATGCCCCCGAGAGGAAAGGTGGAATGGCCTTGAGCTGCTCGGAAGGAAGGCTGGTTGTATAATGTCACGTAACCATGTGACAAGACGGACTTGGAAGCTACCTCCATCTGGCGCTGTTCCTTCGACAAGAAAGATTAAACTTCCACCATCTCAGAATCTCGTTTCCCGCATCAGGCCCGCTTCTCCTAGGCCACGCAGGTGCGTTGTGCTTTGTTATTAAACCGGGGCTTTACATTTATATCGGCTGGTCTTTTCGCATAATGTATTAGTCGACGGTCTGTACAGGAATCAGATCGATTATATTCTTTGCCGGCAGAGATGGAGAAGCGCTATACAAGCAGTAAAAACAAGGCCTGGGGCCGATTGTGGCACCGATCATCAGCTTCTTGTTGCCAAAATTAAGCTTCGATTGAGGAAAACGCAGAAAACTAGAAGGACTTTCAGGTATGATGTGGATCAAATTCCATTAGAATATGCTGTGGAAGTGAGGAATCGATTTCAAGAATTAGATCTGGAAGACAGAGAGCCCGAAGAGATGTGGACTGATGTTCGTGATATAATACAAGAAGTTGCTACTAAGGTAGTTCCAAAGCAAAAGAAATGCAAGAAAGCAAACTGGTTATCTGAAGAGGCTTTGCAAATAGCTGAGGAAAGGAGGATGGCAAAAGTTATGGGGGAAAGAGAAAGATACAAGGTTCTCAATGCGGATTTTCAGAAAATAGCAAGGAGAGATAAGAATGCCTTCCTGAACATAAAGTGCCAAGCAGTTGAGGACAACAGCCAATTAAGAACACAAGATCTCTGTATAAGACAATCAAAGATATCAAAGGAAGCTTCTGTGCTAAGCTGGGCGTGATAAAGGACAAACAAGGCAAGGACCTCACTGAAGCCTCAGAGATAAAGAAGAGGTGGCAGGAATACACAGAAGAACTGTACAAGAAGGACCCGAATGTGCAAACCCAACATAAGATGGTTGTGATTACTGATCTCGAGCCGGGCATACTGAAGAGTGAAGTTGAATGGGCCTTAGCCAGCCTTGCTAAGAACAAAACTAGCGGAATTGATGGCATTCCAGCTGAGTTGCTTCAAAACCGCAACCATGACGCTGTTGACATTCTGCATACATTATGTCAGAAGATTTGGACAACCCTGCAGTGGCCACAGGATTGGAGGAGGCCAGTTTATATCCCCATTCCAAAGAAAGGCAGTGCCAAAGATTGTTCCAACTACCGCACGATCGCGCTTATTTCGCATGCTAGCAAGGTGATGTTGAAAATCCTCCAAGATAGGCTGCAGCAGTATGTGGATCGGGAGCTTCCGGACGTGCAAGCTGCGTTTCGCAAGGGCAGAGGAACTAGAGACCAAATTGCTAACCTTCGCTGGATCATGGAAAAAGCAAGAGAGTTCCAGAAACCCATCTACTTCTGCTTTATTGATTATGCGAAAGCGTTTGACTGCGTAGATCACAGCAGATTGTGGCAAGCTCTCCAAGCGATGGGAGTTCCAATTCACCTCATCTGTCTCCTCAGGAACCTGTATGAAGGGCAAGAGGCCACAGTCAGAACTGGGCATGGTCTTACTGATTGGTTTCCGATCGAGAAAGGAGTGAGGCAAGGCTGCATACTGTCGCCCTGCCTATTTAACCTATATGCAGAGTGCATCATGAGGAAGGCCGGTCTGGACGAGTCTTCAGCTGGAGTGAAGATTGCTGGAAAACGTATCAACAACCTTAGATATGCGGATGATACCACTTTAATGGCAGAAAGGGAAGTTGAACTCAAGACACTTCTGATCCGCGTACAAGAAGAGAGTGAGAAGTTTGGGCTTCAACTGAACATTCAAAAGACAAAGATCATGGCATCTTGCCCTATCAAGTCCTGGAGCATCAATGGACAAGAAGTGGAAGCTGTGACAGATTTTCTGTGCTTGGGCTCGAAGATTACGTCGGAAGGAGACTGCAGCCATGAAATTAGGAGACGCCTGCTTCTGGGAAAGAGAGCAATGGTTAGCCTTGACCGCCTAGTAAAGAGCAGAGACACTAGTCTGCCAACCAAGATCCGTATAACTCGTGCTATGGTCTTTCCAGTTGTGATGTATGGATGCGAGAGTTGGACTGTGAAAAAGGCTGACCGCCGAAGAATTGATGCGTTTGAATTGTGGTGCTGGCGAAGACTCTTGAGAGTTCCTTGTACTGCCAGAAGATCAAATCAGTCGATATTGTTGACCATAAACCCTGGCTGCTCATTGGAGGGTCAACTTTTAAAGTTAAAGCTCAGCTACTTTGGTCGTCTGATGAAAAGAGAGGAGTCGCTGGAGAAAGATTTGATGTTGGGAAAGGTTGAGGGTCGCCGGATAAGGGGTAGGCAGCTAACGCGATGGTTAGATGGCATCCTCGATGCATTGCAGATCAAGTTATGTGATGTTAGGAAGATAGTGAGAGATCGGAAAGCGTGGCGTGACATGGTCCATAGGGTCACGAAGAGTCGGACATGACTGAAGGAGTAAACTTATTAGTCGACGACTTTATGGTACCAGGTGTCCATGAGAAAATAATCACACAAATAAATGAATGTTACATAGGTGAGTTCCTAATTGCATGTATGGAAATCAAGATACAAAAAAAGCCGGAGACGGAAGTCATTACAGCCGTTGCACAATAAACTTAAAATGAACATTAGGTCTGCCATTGGTTTTCCTCAGCTACATTCGGCTCATAACCCCTATTAATAACAGCTTCATCAGAGAGTTTAGAGGGTATAGCCAACCGGAAGCCTTTCTGGTAGACGCCTCTGCCTTCCCTTCTCCTCTCTATCTATCTATCGGAGGTTTTTCCGTTTTCATCAAAGGAAAAACAAAGCATACAGCATTGATTGGGCGATCTTTTAACATTGCCGGAATTATAACAAGAATTAAGTATGCAAATGAAAAGATTTGTCGTACTCCTTGGGCGGGAGGTGGAGGTTGTTAACTGAGCGCTCCCACCTAAAGCATGGGCTGTATAACACGTTTGTGAAAGTCACACCAACGGCGCCCTTTCGTTGGAAGTGGCTCTATGCGCTTTCGCGTAAACATAGACTAGTTTTAAGAATATTACATGCGAAAAGATTCTTTAGCATGATTGGCCAGGTATTTTTTGGTGATTTGGAATTAAGAGCCTGCCTCAGAGCTTCGCTACCTTAAAGTTTTTTTACTTGGTTTCGTTTCCGAGGGACGGAATGACGCAGTATCCATTTCACTCGTAGGTGGTCACCTACACTTGCAATTAACGGTATACAACACGAGACTGTAATGTCGTCGGTTCGGACCCCTGACAGAATCAAGGCTCTAGCCTGACTACTAAGTGTATACTAAATGGTAAATAAAAATCGAAATGTATGTCACCACCGTGAACTCTGCACAAAGGATGGTTTCTTCCCAATTTTCATATCAAGACATATGCCTATTTTTGCCATGTGCTTAGCTTGTAATGAGGTAATGTTCTTTCCGAATACGGCGACGCATTTCAGGCCGGACGAGCTGCATACGTTGTTGTGTAAAATCACTAACATTGGTATCGCAGGTGGTAGTGGGCAGGTGGCATAGTTGAGCAGCCCTTGGTGGGCAGGTTGTGTGTGTGATGTCACGAGACAGTATGACGACATTGGCATGTTGGAAAGAGCTGCCAGTTGAGGTCGCTCGCTCATTTGAGATGGAAGTCGGAAATGGAATCCAACATTACTGGACTCGAGCCACGATGTAAGCAATCTACTCCTAGCCCAAGCAAGCAGGCTCATACGGTTCGGTTAAAACGGGTCATTATATCTTTGTCGTCTGGCCTTCCACATAATCTGGTAGCTTTTCTGTGACTGTGTGTGTGTGTGTGTGTGTGTGTGTGTGTGTGTGTGTGTGTGTGTGTGTGTGTGTGTGTGTGCGTGTGCGTGTGCGCGTGTACGCGCGCGTGTGTGTGTGTGTGTGTGTGCGCGTGCGTGTGTGTGTGTGTGTCTATGACTGAGCATGCGTAGATTATGCACAATGGAAACTGGAAGCCATTGGCGTTATCGCTAAAAACCATTAAAAGCGAAGCCTGTATGGCCCACCATTCTTTTTCCACCTCTTAACAGATGTACACCGCTACTGATACCACTATAAACGATGGGCAAGGCCGCACCAAACGCAGTGCGCGGCCGTGATGATATGGCGATCGGTGATTAGCGCCCCGCCGCAGGCGTGACCTGCGCCGTGCTTATGGAGGGCTGCGTGCCACGGCCACGAACCAGGAACTGCCGGTTGGCCGCCTATGATGCGATCCTCTGCCTCCAGCTGGGGCTCCACGGATGGCCTGCCGCAAGGGCCCACTGCGATGTAGCACCAACATTTCCGCAAGCTTGTTACAATCATACGACAGGCGATCAACTGCAGCAGAAGATAACTGCACACACACGATGCAACATTCCTCGTAAGGAGTGAATACTGGTCCATGTTTTCGTATGCTTGAGAAAGCTGTGTTTTGATCAGCAATTCCTTTCAGCTCTAGAAATAAATTACAAACTATTGCTTTAAACGATCTAAGCAAAAAAATGCTATGATGGATGTCAAACTGTGCGCATTAGGATTGCATCAGCCCACTTGGATGTTTTTAATGCCAGCTGACGTCGCACAGAACACGGTTGGTTTTGTGTTTCAACTCCATCTTACTTGGTTGGGTTGGAACTTGCGGCGCTGAAATCAACGGCATCGCGTTATACCAATCGTGGAATGAACCACGGTTCAATGTGCCATGTCCTTTGACTCATAGATATTCTATAATATAGCCTTAACCGCGTTAACTCAGCCCTCAAGGGACCAAAAAAGAACTGTAAATTACCTGACAATTTTACTAATTGAAAGACTGTAAAACTGCAGAAAGCCGTTTGCATCACATAATAAAAATCTTCATATAGACTGTCGAAACATACGGTGTTACTTAGTGCAGGTCATATATGCCGTATTTGGTTGGCTTTATAGAGTTAATCGAACAAAATCAACTCAAGTTATTAAGGACACCGTATTTGAAGGCTCAGAAAATTTGATCACCTGTGAACTGTAAATTGCAGTGATAATACAGTGTACACGGGCGCCTTACTTTTTTCCTCCATCGAAAGCAGCCGCCGCGACCGTGTTGGAAGCGTTGTCCTTGGCACTACCATTAAAGCGCTCTAACCAGTGAGTCACTGCGGCAGGTTATATGGGTCGTATGGGTAATAGGGTCGATGTGGATTACATGAGCCTACGGTAATATGTGTTACATGGGTCATAGAGCGATATGGATGGCTGGGGGTGCGCATATTCAGACATCCTAGTCGCCATGACCTCATGATTCCAAGTCACGTGTTAACGCACGGTGATGGCTGTAAAAAGGCAAAAGTGTTCAATACAAAAAAAAAAAGATGTAGTTTCATGCTAGATTTTGTTGCGCGTTCCTTTAGATTTTGAGCGCAGCGCACTAGTAATTAAGCCAAGCCGAGCTTGAATGCCTTATTATAAGCCCAACTGACCGTTGGCCCTTCACCTGTTATTTTCTCATGGCTAGTGGAATAGCGCATTTCCTCATTTTGTGTATTTCTGCAAGTGCAGACATTGTCGTTCCAAACGGCTTATTGCCTTTCAGCTAGCTGAAATGTCGCACGGTCTATCAGGAAGGTGCTGATACCTTGCCTCTTTATAGAGCGGCCCTAATGGTTAACCAAGGTGTCATTTTTGTCACTGATAAAGGAGAATTATTTATTTATTTTACATACCATCAATCGCCGATGTATTGAAGAGGAGAGTGGAATACAGTGATACAAATAAAATAAATATGCGGTGATATTTGCTAGAACAGTAAAGACTTCACGCAGGTCACATTAGATAACTCAACATTGATGACCAAATTACAATAGTTTACACAAAACAATAAAAACAATAAAAAACGCACTTATAGCAACAAACACCTGAGTGTGAAAAAAGAAACTAAATAATAGGCACAGTTAGAAAACGCTATTTAACACGCACAAAATAAAACAGTGCACAGCCAATGAAAAAAGTGTCAAATAGACAGCCAACTACATAAGCAGGTTGTTATATGTAATAGGAGAACGCATAATGAACCATGATGTCATATTTCTCAGTGATAGCTAGCTGTCATGCTGTCTGCACAGAACGCACATTTTATTTGTTGTGTATAGAACTTTTTAGCTCAACATCCAGCAGTTTATTCTTTTTTGTTCTGAGCTCTCTCCTCGCGTTCTAGTATGCACAGAACGCACACTTTATTTGTTGTGTATAGAACTTTTTAGCTCAACATCCAGCAGTTTATTCTTTTTTGTTCTGAGCTCTCTCCTCGCGTTCTAGTTTATATCCGTCTTGGTATCAAAAGCCTGTACCTTCTGCATAACCTTCTCTCCTGCCCAGGTGCTCTTCCTGTAGAGGCGGTTGAATTCCTTCCTTGTTCTCTCGTTGTCCCCCTGCCCACGTGTATTGTAGACTACTGGGCATCGCCTGGTTAATCTCCCTGCTTTTCTACTCTATTTTCTGTCTCCCTTTCTCTGTGGGCATGGACGTGTTATGAACTAATCACTTCCCGCCATTCCACTCAATTCGTTTAATTAATATGGATTGAAGCTGGTGAAAACTGGCGCAAAAGTGCTCCTGACATGATCGAATTGTTTGCACGGTGTTCCCTCTAGAATGGCGCGTAACCAAGCATAAAGACTGAAGCGTCGCTCTTTTCACATTCGGCGCACTGAATCGAAGAAACGCTCAACGGACAGCTTCATAATAAAAGTGAGGAGTTTTGTGTCGCTGGCAGTCATCATGAATGCAGAATTATGCGTACGGAGTCAGACCTGTGTGGGGAATGTTTGCGAACATGGGCGTGCGATGGAAGATACGTAAAAATTAGCAGTGGAGTAACACGATCGCCTCAGAGGTTTGTAATGAAAGTACGTGCACTAGCTACACTGGCTAATATTATCACATCATTTTATTCATTCATGGTCTGATATCGGTAACTATCATTTTATGCCGTGTGCACCTGCTCGCATAATCTGTTTGCCTAAGCAGCACTCGTTAATTGCTCAACACAATTGTGTTTTTTTAATTTGCACTCTGTAACTCTACGACCACTCTACGTCAGCAACGCATTCAGATTTGCACTGAATACTGCGGCATCTGAGCTCCTTTTAGAGGCTTTTACTGATAAGTTGTTTAGTAGCGCTTGGTATTACTGCTGCTTACGGCCGAAGAAAAGGGGAGATTGTAAAGGGAGAGGCACAGTAGATAAATACGGCAGTCTGCGTTAAAACCCCCTCCCGTAGACTTCACAAATATGTATAGACGTTTCTTAAGGAGAAAAGAAAGGGGCGCAATGATAGGTTGTGCAACCGATATTGATTGCACAAATTGGGGCCGACGAGTGAAATTTTTGCTTGCCGACCATTTTGATATTGGCGTATAATAACCGCTTATTATTTTACCTCACGCGAGGTTCACAGAGACGAAGCATCAGGTTGCGTCATAATCCTGCCACAATGTCCCGACTAGGCATATACATTCCCGTGAAGGTTATCGCTCAATTTCTGTGCCTGTAGTATTTCAGGGTAAATGTCACTTGGTTATGTTGAAAACCACCAAGAAAGCTTCTCACGCCATAAGCAAAAATGTCCGAGTAAACGACATCAAAGCATCTTGCACACGAGAAGAGATACTGGTACACGGAGAGTCAAAAGCATTATCGGCGGAGAACCTGAAGCCTGCGCGCGTGTCGTCATATGAAACCCGCTATACCAGATTGTTCAAGTTCGCGGAACACTAACCCCGGGGTCGGTCACTGATCTCGAAGCAACACTTACGAATGCATGACGTCGCTGAAACAATTTTTTCTGTGAGTGCAATGCACAGTGTAAGTTCATATCGCCTCGTCCTAGGAATTGACCACGACAAATGAAAATCTATGTCATTTCAGTGTCGCGCCGTAATATGAAGGGCATTAGAAAAGGAGAAACAATTGTAAGAACCGGCATATAGATGAAGAAAGTTTAATGCGCTGTCTTTGCTTCTGACAATACGCGTCCAGCAGGATAAATGCTAAAGATGATCCTTCTCATGCGGTTGAGGAAACGACAATGTCCTGAACCAAGTCTACTAATCACGCTCTGTTGAAAGCGTAGCAGTTAAATTTATTGTTCTATATTTAATCAATAGTAAGCTGTTTGGATATACAATATTGAGCGCGTATTCTTTCTCAGAGCGCGATTTCTCAGGAAAGTCTTAACGTGAACGGAAATTTTATGCTGTACTCAGATCGACAATTTAGCTTATTTTTGACTTTATCGGTGACAAATATACTGTGCCTTAGGAAACGACCAGCACCTCCAAATATTATTTATACTACGGTAGTTTAGCGGGCATAAATGTCTTGTTGTGCTTGAGCAGTTCTATTTTCATTTCAAGGTAGTTTCCCTCGACGGCACCTAGACCACAATTTCCTCTTTTATACGCGAAAAAAATCCGGTTATGAAGGCCTAAAGGTTTTAAAAGGAGAACCTAAAAGAAAACAAAGAAAGCAGTATAGGCTCTGCTAAACAAGCTATACGTTTGACTGTTGCACGACGGACAAGCGAAACACGTTATTGGAGTTGAAAGTGCACTACTCGGTATCCAATTCCGTCATCTCGTCAGATATACACGCCTCGCGGATGGCGGCACGGGGATTTCCCGCCTCGAGCACTTACCATTTTCAGCTCTCCTAGAAGACGCCGATGCTAGAGGCGCAGAAGCAGCCAAAACTGGAGCGTACCGGTCGGCCACAAGGAGAAATAGTACTGGAATTGACCAGAAAACTGCGCAGGAAGCTCGCTGTGTTAGGCGGTTCATATTATTTTAACTACGAAAGAAAATCACCAGTTTTAAAAAAAAAAGTGCACAGTGCAGTGAGCTGGTGTTGCGCTGGGCACTGCAAATTCCGTAGTCGTGCGCCACAACAGATGCAGGAGCAGAGCGCGCGCTTTTGACGCAAACACTAACAGGGCAACTTAGGAGACACAGGCTAAAACGAAACCATGAAAACGTTGCCTGTAATACGTGTGCCCGCTCTTGTCGCTGCGAGCGGTGCAAGCTGCTGCGGCCTGTGATCTCACCGGGCGGCCGCCTTATGTCGTTTCCCCTGGTAAGGTCGCCCGCGATACGCTCGTACGGAGACGACGCGCCTGTACGAGATAAGTTAAATCGCTGGGATGGAGGGCGCCTTCCCGTATTTTGAAGCCGCCGCCACGGAGGCTCGTTAGTGCTCCTATCGGCCCAGAGAGAAGAAGGGCAGATGAGGGGATGGAGGAGGAGGGTGGCAGCGCAATTACTAGCGACGTTAACGGCACATTTCGTTTTTCACAGTCGTGCTCTTTCTCTTTCTTACCAGCCTCGACGGGACTCTACAAGAGTCTGTTCTGGCTTTCTACCTGTGCCCCCCATCTCGACAAACGTGTTCCATTTGATCAGGATATGGAGAGATTGAATTTAGCGGGCTAATGCATTTTTGTGTACTACATATTTTAAAGACGCAAGTGCTGTCTAGAATCAGATGCAAGTTTTGTGCTCTTTTAGGTTAGTGTATATAATGGCGAATTTTTTTCGCGTATTTGACACATTCCTGTTTGTGTAGTAGTCGTTCCTGCGACACAGGCCAAAATTAACCAACTTATTTCGCATCGAACTGCCCCTACTGCACAAGAACTGGCCGCACTAAATCCTTAACGCCGCTTTTACAGAGCGAGCGAGGAGGAAGAAGACGACCGGCAAGAAATCGGGAGCTCATGAGCGAGGACGTTGGCGGGTAGCCGTCTTGAGCTAAACGCACGCATTCAAGGCACTCTTTCTGGACACCGTTCCAGACCTCAGTCTTTGCGTGCGTGCTCGCGACCCATCTTAACCACTTCGTACGGCTATAAATTATACCTCTGCACAAACACCTCGACAATGTGCTGTGTTTTATGACTCTTAATCTACCGTAATCGGCTTTGTGCAATGGCAACTATGAGACCTTGAAGCACAGGCATGGCATCTGCACCACTAGGCAGTAAAAGAAGGCCACGACATATTCCTGTGGCTACCAGAGTATAGTTGCACTTTTGGCGACGATGTAGGTGACGATGCTGCTCGATCGGCTAACAATACAAGCAACATTGTCCAGATACCACTGACAAGAGATGGCGTAGGAAGGCAGTCTCGACTACTCGCAAAAAATGAAGCTAAACAGCCCTGGAGGCAGGATATCCTGCTCTCACCCCTTTGACCCTTTCCTGAATTTAAAATACCGTTGTGCATGCTCTTCTGGGAAGCTACGCTGTTGTGCCGTCTGTTGATGGGAGTGACCTTTACTACCCACTGTTTTTATCTCATCGAAATGACAGAACATTGAACGTGTCAGCAGTGTGGGTGTGAGTGAGAGAGTGCTGAAGTGTGTCGTGTTCAGGAGGCGAGCTTCACACCAGCGGGCTCAGGAGGCGACGTGGCATCGAGGCGGAAGACAGCTAGGGAGGAGAGGCAAAAAGTAACGTTTATATACACTTTCTACATACTGAAGAAGGTACAGGTCATTAGAGAAAAACGAAGCTCTCTGTCCAAACAAAATCCGACAGTTAAATATGGTTTGCTATCCCCAGTTCCCTAGCTGGGGAAACGAAGTTCGTCGCTCCTATCCAATTAGGGGGGGCAAGGGATCACTCGAGGTACCGCCCACTACCGAGGGTGAACCTCTTTGCACATCTTCCGGTGGCGAGGGCAAATCTTATGATGTCGATGACAATTTTGTGCGGGCGATGGAGTTTCGGTATCAGTGCAAAATGATCCGAGAAGTCGCCTTTTGACAGTGGTCATTCACCCCGCGAAATTCTAACGGGGTCACCTGATTGCCTCGAGAAGTCGGCGAGCGGGGTCAATGCTGCTCGGCGACGAGTCTCGTGCCCATTAAGCACAACAATAGGTGCTCTGTTGTCGCCGTCGCTTCGCCTCCATTGTCAGCTACTGGAGTCGGCCGGAACTCCGGTCACAAAAAGTAGGCCTCCATTGTCAGCTGCTAGAGTCTGCGCATAACTCGGCAGGAACTCCGGTCACAACAGCCCGTCCGCCGCCCGAAGAGGTCTCGTAGTGTTAGCAGCGACCGCTGCACCCCTTAGAGACCTGGAGTCGGTTCAGCCTGGTCGGTCTGGCGACGTCAAACCTGGTCATCTTGTTCCTGCTTCCTTGTTGAACAGCGCGAGCAGACTTAGCCACTCAAAGCCCAAAACACAGCAAGCAGCGAGCGCAAAACAAACTCTGAGAAGTGCCAGGCTACCTTCATAACAATAGTTGCCATTTCAAACCAAAGAAAACAAAATAAAATTCGTCCAGAGAATTTTCAGTTCTCTTCCAAAAAAGACCATGTTCGAGAAACAAGAAAAAAAACAAGATTTTTTTTTTAACAAATATGCTAGCTAAAATTTTGGTCCATGCCATAACATGAAAGATGATATAGAAGGCCATTTACTGTGAGAACATATCCCAAGGTGGAGCGGTAGGTAAACGATAGTAAGAACAGTATCAGCAACAAAAAAAAACCCAACTTCACAAGCAAAAAAGAAATATATATGATATGCGTAGCCAGTTAACGTCTGGGAGCCCAACCAGAGAGCATTACCCAGGGAAATTTCGGCTGAGGCCATCAGCGTTAGCATTATCGTGCCCCTTTTTATAACGCACGTCAAATGCATGCTCCTGCAAGGCTAGACTCCAACGAAGCAGCCTGCCATTTTTGGCCGACATATTACGAAGCCAAGTCAAAGGACAATGCTCAGTCTCTACAAGAAACGGAGACCCTGCCAAATAACACTGCAGCTTCTGAATCGCCCATACCAGACAGACGCATTCCTTTTCCGATGCACTATCGGCCTGCTCACGTAGGGTGAGCTTCCTGCTTACAAATACAACAGGGTGCTCCTTGGGCTCGACAGCACCACAGCTATGGCCACTGCAACTCACTTGCGACGCTTGTTCGTCTTGCAGGTTTCCGTCTGCCTCCTGCGATGTGGCAGCTGGTCCACGAGTGATGCCCGGGTGGTCACACGGATGCCAGCCTGGCCGCCAGCACATCGCGACCCTGAGCCCGTTCTGCCGCACAGCATCCCACCAACCACGCGCACGTCAACAGCACCGCTGCCCACTGCCTGCCAGCGCCGCCGCAGGATTATGCCCCGCGATTACCGCTACATGCATTCTCATCGACGATAGTCAATCGCCAACAATAAACCTCCTTGCCACCTGACCGCTTTATAAACAAGACGCCATACAACACCACCTTCATTGGGCTCGACAGCACCACAGCTATGGCCACTGCAACTCACCTGCGACGCTTGTTCGTCTTGCAGACAAATGCAAAATATACTTTATTCGCGCGACGCACGCGCTATGCTGGCTTACTGGTGCTGGCTTACTGGTGCTGGCTTACTGGTGCTGGCTTACTGGTGCTGGCTTACTGGTGCTGGCTTACTGGTGCTGGCTTACTGGTGCTGGCTTACTGGTGCTGCCGAGCCCACTGTGCTGCATCCAGATTGCCTTTGATTGCTACTATGTTATCAAGCAGTTACTAATCCTCGCTGGCGACGTTGAGCTAAACCCTGGTCCCAACACTCGTTCCGGTGATACCCAATCTTCCACCGAAATACTTGAAGCACTAAACAAAATTCGTTTCGGACAAGCTTCACTTCTTACAGAAATGAAATCTGTTCGCTTTAAACTTTCCCAGAATGGCGAAACATTTCAGGAAATCAAAAACAGACTGGCCAAAATTGAAGCTGACTGTTCATCAATGATAGCTGTTAAAGAACAGATGAACCGCATACAAGAACTCTCCGAACAAAATTCTGTGCAAATTGCCAGCATTGAAAACAGACTGGATGATTCGGACGACAGATCACGCAGATCAAACCTTTTGTTTTTCGGCCATAAAGATGTCGAACGCGAAACATGGGCGCAATCGGAAGACCTCGTAATCCAGCATTGTAGTACGCTATTAGATACTACCCTCGTTCCTCTTGATATTGAAAGAGCTCACAGGCTGGGAAAGTTCAGGGCGGACCGTGACCGACCAATCATTCTTAAGTTTGTCCACTTTAAGGTAAAAGAAAAGCTAATTTCATGTGCCAAAAAACTAAAAGATACAGGTTACAGCATTTCTGAAGATTACTGTCCGCACACGCTTACCGCTAGAAAACACCTCCTGGAATTCGGTAAAGCACAGAAAGGAAAATATAAACTTAGACACAACAAACTAATCATCTTAAACAAAACCTACATATTTGACCACAACATTCAGCAGGTTATCCCCCACCCTTTAAACTCGTAAAAGGAAATCATTCGCGTCCTAACCTTTCATACATCTCTTTTTTATATACTAATATTCGAAGCCTTTTGCCAAAGCTTGATGCACTCCGTAATGTATTCACACAACATAATCTAACCTGGTCATTCTTACCGAACTGTGGCTCAATTCATCAATCGCAGACTCCGAAGTACTTTCGCTTTCTTCAGATTTCAATATTTTCCGGCGTGATCGAAATAATAAACGTGGTGGTGGTGTACTGATAGCCGCCCACCGCAGCCTTCAGTGCACTGAATTTAGGACATCCTCCCCCTTACAAATTGCATTTGTTATTAGTAACGCCTCTTATCCCCGTATAGTAATTGGCGTCTGCTATCACCCTCCTGATGCTGATATTTCTTTCGTTGCCGAGTTCAACGAGGTTCTTTTATCAGTAACCAGCGCATACCATCTATCGTCTATCCTGCTTTTCGGAGACTTCAATTTCCCTGCGATAACCTGGTCAAGTCTTGCCTCAGTTCTATCACAAAACAACAGCGAAAGTGACTTCTTAAACACTTGCCTAACGTTTGGACTAACGCAAATTGTCACAGAGCCGACGCGTCGCGGTAGCAAATCATTAAACACACTCGATCTGGTTTCAGCTTCCAAGCCCGATATGCTCTCTCCGCTCACATATTTTTCAGGGCTTAGTGACAATTCAATTGTGCACGGTTCCTTTCATTGTCATATGCCGCATACGCCTAAAATAACGAAAACAATAACATTATACGACATGGGGAATTATTCCATAATTAATGCACACTCGAAGAATTTTGCATCTGGCTTTTTCACGATTTTTCAAAACGCTCCGTAGAAACTAACTGCCCAAGCAGCACACCAGCATTGGTCCAACAATGGTTCATCACTGGAAAAGAATGGCATCAATATTGGACTGATATTGGCATTTGGGCATTTTACTACATTCTCCATTCTTGGCCCATCTTTCGTTCCAAGATTGGTCCAGTGTTCAACCAAGCTGGAGCCACCAATGTAGGCACAATATTAGACTTTCCATTCATGCACCATGATTCTTGCCAATACTGTCCAGCATTAAACCATCATTGTATTACCAATATTTGTTTAATACCAGCTATTCCATTGATGGCCCATTGTCAATGCCAATATCATACCAATGGTTAGCCATTGCAGGTGCACTGGCTACTCCATTCATGCCGCATATTGTCGATACCAATATTAATCCAATGGTTTGAGTACACCGGCTACTCCATTCATGTGCCATTGATGATGTCAAGATTACACATTTTGTGGCACTGCCTGTGCAGGCCATAAAATGCAGCCTTTTTCATTCTAGCCATATTCGTGACAGCACATCGAACTTGCCGGGACAATGTTGGCCTTTCAAATAGGAGTGGCCATATAAATTCAAATTGTTGCTCATGAGCAACCAGTAGATATTCACAAAACAAGGGCATGGTTCACAAAAAGATAATATTTATGGCAATTGTTACTATAGACGGCAGTTGTTACTAGCCAGCGCTGAGGGCACACACAGCAGCAGTTAGCGGGGTTGGTCAGGGCAGGGCGGGCTCTCGGGAAGTGGAAGGGGCCAGGGAGCTGGAGGGCACACTCATAGGCGTAGTGAGGAGGCTGACCCTGCAATTGCATTCACAGGTGGCATGCCTGGTTCGCCAGGGGAGGTTTCAGCATAACGCCTTTTTCTTCCACCCCCCCTGTCACAGGAACCAGGCAGCCACCTGCGAATAAATGCGTGTGCCTCCAAATCGTCCACCCCAACTTTTTCGCAAATGGCACCTGCACAAAAACAATGAGGAAACAAAATTTACAACACTATTACGAGGCATATAAAATCGCGCGCATTATTTTAGGAAGATGTAGAAAATTCCAGGATTCATGTACCGAAATTTATGGTCAATGAGAAACACTATACTTATGAGTTCCAGACTAGTTTCAGCTGCCTTAGGTTTATTAGGATGAAAGACGCACATACGTTGCAAAGCATGTGCCCTGTTGCATTTTGATCGTCTCCACAGCAATACGGCTGAGA
Organism: Amblyomma maculatum; assembly: GCF_055883805.1. Classification (NCBI taxonomy): domain Eukaryota; kingdom Metazoa; phylum Arthropoda; class Arachnida; order Ixodida; family Ixodidae; genus Amblyomma; species Amblyomma maculatum. The sequence goes on from NC_139346.1 coordinate 40,278,981, forward strand.
CAGCCAGTGTTTCATCCCACACTAGGAATAGTGCTTGATTGTCGGCTGTCTCCGCATATGACTGTCGCGCTAGTTTTTTGCCGCTCCTACGCTTTCTGCGATGTGCAAACAGCTTATACTAATAATCGTTACCAAGGGAATGTTCGGCGACCATTTTCATTTTTTTTAAATGGCTAGATATAATATACACAAGCGATCTAAGCCCACGACTGCTGCACTGGCCGCTGGTTAGCTGATATACGCTTTTGACTGGTTTTGTGGGTAGTTCACTTAAACGGGAGCTCACTTAAACGGGTAGCTCACAGGTGCATCATTTTTACACATATACTGCTTGTCCAAGCAAATTTGATCCAAGGGATAAAAAAAAAACATTTCGGAGGCAGGCAAAGGAAACCAGATATATATTGCTGGAAGCTACCTTGAGCGCCACAGAAAAGGTTTTGTTTGGAATCCTTATTGACATTATTTACCTAAATTCCAGATTAATGCCTTACACAATAAATGGTGTTGCTACTTTGAAGAGTACCGGCACAATCCACGTTTGAATATTTGTGATAAAGAACCCTCACGTCTGCATTTTGAACGCCAGATACAATAGAAAACCACGAAAATACAGAAATCTGATTCCCGGACAATACAATTGAGGACTTGGCTTGGCTCGACAGCCCTGTGTAGCGTTAGAACTACAAGTTGCCTATGGTTTCTTCGTCCGCGCCAGCACATCGTCCAACAAGACTGTATTTGTATTTTACAGCTGAAAATACTGTTAAACTCATTTATATCCTTACCGCTTTGTAGTCATTAGCCGCATTGCAAAGTTCGGCGCGCTCATTGTAACTCGAGCCTTCATGTGCGCCAAAGGGCCGACGCGAAGCAACCATCGCCAGCATATCACCCTTACTCATGCATGGGGCTAGCAATCTTAGCGGCAGGTTGTTTTGTCCGCTCAAAATCATGTTGTGAGCAGCACAGTTGAGGTGCGCGAATGGGCTGGTAACGGTTTCGGTATCTACATAACCCGGAATTTATCTACAGCTGGAAAAAAAGGTACACATGAGGTTTCTAACCGCAAATATTGAAACAGGGGTTTCCGAACGTGCTCACCGACTCTGTAAGTCCTATTTATTGTCTAAAGTGAATATTTAGTACTTGAAGCGAATAACCTCACTTCCCCACGTACAAAATAAAAATTTTCTGCGCTGTCCTAAGTGGCTGCCAGCAATGCACCACCGGTTTCCATCGTCTGTTTCTAATGGTTTATTTATAACCCTTGGCTCTAGCTATGGGGCGCAGCAGGTGTAATGTAGCTTGAGTAAAACCTGCAAGAGATCATATATATGGGTAAATTTGTAAGGTTTACAGATTTCACTTACAAATTCTACAGGAATCGCGTCACTGCGGCCTTTCTTTAAAATTGACACGTAATAGCGCTATATTCGTGGCTAAAATAAAGTAATCAACGCATTAATTCAGCTTAGCAAATGCAGCTGTAACAGCAAGTGAGGGCTGGCTACACCTAAGGTGTGCCTAGCTTTCTAATTTTCTTAGATGGCACAACCGTTCGAAATATGGCATATTAAAAAAATGCCCTTGATATTGGCTTTCTCACAGCGTATTATGGGTGCCTTAGATAAGAAACATAATCGAGGTCCCATGGCCATCTTTCGTTTCCAATGAAATTCTTAAATGTGGTGGGCAAGTATCTAGACACAAAAGAATTAACCTTAGTTTTTCAAGATAAGCGTAGTTTCCTCGAAAAAAAAAACAATTGTATGGTATATCTCTAGAGGTAGAAAACGCTGTTTTTGCCATTTCAAAATGTTGCAAGTTTGGATACCATGATTTTGTCATCGGCTCTTTTTTACTCACTAAATATATGCAGGTTTTATATTTACAAACACTATTAGAAACCTATTTTGTTTTTGCAGTTGTGTTATTAAAAGTCGCAAACTTTTCTTCAGGAGCGATACGCTGCAAAAATATTCATTTTTAACCTTATGTACTGGCATATGATGCATTAGGTTGGTTGCACTAAATATGTTTTCACTTCCTGACGCATGTTTTTAATTCCAGGCAGTATCTGGAGCTCCAGACCACTAGGTGTGTTCTCCACAACGCATCAAAATTGCTCAGATTTCGAAAACAGCAGTAAAGGGCAAATTTGCTGCAATTAAAAAAAGATCATCTTCGATTTTCATTCAAATCCCTCTCAAAAATCTTCAGTACCTCAAAAATATCACGGACTAAAAAGTGTTGCGTTATACTGTTTAAAAATATAACATTAAATATTAAACCAAGTGCTTGTGCTGATAATGGCCAAACTCAGCCTGCATTCTTGCAAGATCCAATAATATCTTGGCACAGAAACTATTTTTCTACATTATCTAGGTTCCATTCATTATTTCTGAAAAAATTTGAAGCTCTAGATTTGTGTGTGTATCTGCATATTATTTTGAAATTGCACAAAAGTAAGAAAATGGTAAAATAAGGAAAACTGATTAGAACTGAAGAAACGGCCGCAACATCAATTTTTATCAAAATCTGTGGAAACAATGCAAAGTACTTTGTTAATTTGAGTCACTAAATATATTGATTTCTGCAAAATGTAATATTCGAAATATAAAAATGCTTGTTTTTGTTCTATAGATGTGCTTATATCGCTCCCCCTTATGGAATAGGCATCAAAACTTCAATTTAGTATTTGCTTAATTTAGTAACATTTTACCTTAAGTAAAATTTAAAACATTGTCAGCGCTTAACACCGTTTTTCTGCTTCTGGGACAAATACTTAATATAGCTTAAAATGGTATTAATTCACTATTTCTGTCAATTTCATGGCAGAACGCAAGTGAAGGCTGAACTTTTCTCTTTCCTGCATTCTTTTTATTACTAGGTGCAATAGTATTCAATCTAGGTTATTAATATATTATTCCATTTGTCAGCTTTGACCACCACTAACAATACTATATTTTTGAAGATGATTTTTCAATGTGTAGTTTTTATAATTACAATCTTAAGCAAATCGCTTTCCAGCATAATACTTTTGGTGGCGTTACAGAGAACACACATAGCAGCTTAGAGCTCCAAATTCTGCCTTAAATTAACAATATGACCTGCGTAATAAACACAGAATATTTTAGTGCAAACAACGCAATGCGTCACGCCAGTATGTAAGGTTGAACATTAACATTTTTGTAGCGCGTTGTTCTTGAAGCAAAGTTTGCGATTTTTTACTAAATCAACTGCATCAATGAAACACACTTTTAATACTTCTTATACAAGTAAACGTTACCCAAATGCGGTGAGTAAAAAACAGTGGATGACAAAATTTTACGCAACCAGCCGGCCTCCAAACGTGCAACTTTTTGAAACGACAAAAACGGCGTTTTCCAGCTTTAGTGATAGGCGTTTTTTTTTTCGAGAATACTACGCCGCATCTGGCAAACCTAAGGGTCATTCCTTTGTGTCGAGACATTAGCCCACGACATATGAAAATTTAATTAAAAAAATGGTCATGGCACCACGATTACTGTTCCTGTCCGAAGACATCCATGTTTGTTTTCATTTCGTCTCTTCAACAGGCTGGTTTAGCCAATGCGGTGAATAAAAATATCATCGCATATATTAAAGATTTTCGCGCTATATGTTATACCTAAAGCTACCTATATTGTCACAACTGTCATACATTATTTGTAGCTGAAACATTACAAAAGGGATTCGATTGCAAATTGTTCGCTAGTTAAATAGACGTACGAGATGACACACGTATACTTTGTAGAATACAATTTAGGAAAGAGCAGATACAAACTACAGGCGAATAATGCTATGATAGGGAGCATATGAATTACTCCGGTTAACAGTAAAAAAATCAACTTTTAACATATTAATATATTCGACAAACTATTGCATGCTCACATAGGAACACAATTAATGAGCTCATCCACGCATCTAATGTCTATGGGCATTAGACGTGTGGATGACTTCGTTTTATTCTAATTCGTGCGTCACTCAAAATAATTGAACGAGAAAAAAGTTAATGTCTACACAATTTTCAGTGAGTATACCACAAATTATACTAAGGTGCTTCATATATGTCACATCACCTAGCAAGTGAAATGGGATAACAGAAGTAATCAGACTCTAACCCTGATCAGCATTTCGCTTTTGCACCATCTTTGTAAGTTTTTAGGCAGGCTTTTCCACTGATTATCCTCTTCTTTATACCCCTGCCACCCACAAGACACAAATCTTCTGGGGGTATACCGAACTGTTGGTTTTCGCACCAGTGTTACAACTTAATCGATCCATTTATACGTAGAAAACACTCTCGATGCGCACCTAAAAAAAAAGTGAAAGCATGTATGTGTAGGTGAAATCATTCACCGGCGATTTAATAATATGATTTGAACAATAAAATCAAAGGATCACACTCGAAGTAACAAAAAAGTGGTGGAGAGATAGGAATTGAAGCAATGAAAGGCGGTTGCTTTCTGCAAAAAGCCAATAGCAAGAGGTCCACTGTCTATAAGAATAGGCAATAAAAATAAGGCATATTTAAAGGTGCATGCAGCAGTTACAGTGATGCAGTGCTACCTTCTTTTAGGCAGTCTTTTCCGCTGATTTTCTTCTTCTTTATTGCCATTCCAACCACAGGACACATATCTTCTGGGGGTTGTCGGTTTTCGCACCAGTGATACAACTCAATCGATCCACTTCTACGTAAAAAACGCTCCCGATGCGCATCTAAAAAATGAAAGCATGTATGTGCAGGCTAAATCATTCACACATGATAAAACAATATGATTTGAACAATGAAATCAAATGATCACACCCAGAGCAACAAGAAAGTGGTGGAGAGATAGAAATTGAAGCATTGAAAGACGGTTGCTTACTGAACAAAGCCTATAGTAAGAGGTCCTGCGGCTATAAGAATAGGCAATAAATAAGGCTCGTTTATAGGTGCATGCAGCAGTTAAAGTGATGCAGTGTTAACTTTCTGTTTCACTGCAGTGATTGGTATAAATATTACAGCAATTGCTAGGCATCTCAGGTAACCCCATTGAAAACTTCATCCAAGGTACCGAGGAGTAGTAGCGTGTTATTTGCAGCTGTTAACGGAAAGACAGGCTATCCTATGAGTGCATGCGCATTTCCTCCTTTTTGTATACTTGAATAAAAGCGACTGAACAGTGAGTGTTGTAAGAGGTGCAGCGTCCCTAGGAATGGGGAACAAAATTAAGTTTTAGTAAACAGAGGTACAAAAAGAAGCAAATATGCCTGCAATAATAGCATGATGGCCTACCTTTTGATCAACAGCTGTAAACAACCTGTCACTGCCAGTCGGTTCCTTAGATAGGCTTATCAATGCCAGAGCTTAAAGCTAAGAGCAATATGAGTAATGTTTATTGCGGTCACGGCCGTAAACAATTCTAGCGGAACACTACATTACTGTAACTATTCAACCGTCCATTTGTACATATCGTTCATTAAAGAACCATGCACATCATATTAAGTTGCTCTTTTCTACTCCCAAATGATTTCCTATAGAATTAGAATACGTGGATCGCTGCTTCGGTTTCAACATTCTTGCACGATGGCTATGGCGTGCACTTCATGCATACGGTACGGTACGTGAGGTACAAAGAGCTGTAATTGCCGAACAGGCGGACCTGACGTCCTGTCCCATTTCGCCTGAAAGTGCGCGCCGTCATCGAGCGCTTCGCGAGCAATATATTTCGGACGATATGGTTGCCTCATACCGGCCGTCAATGTTTTGTACATTGTGTCCCGCGTGCACGTTGTTTACTTTGCAGTGACAGGGACGCAGTGCACACACGGCTGATGTGCCTTTTTGCTTGTATTGTTATTTTCCCCCGCCCTCGAAGGGCGTCTGCGAAATCGCTCTCCTATTGTCGCCGCTTTCTGATAACGCCCTCACCTGAAGGCACGTGCTCAGAAGGGGGGCGTCGATTAAGAAAATTTTGAAAAGGGGCTCACTTGCGCTGTTCACGGCTTTCAATTCCTCAATATGATATTAACCATTATAAAAGTGGAGGTTCAATATGACTTAATTATAGCCTAGTCATCAAGCGGCATCACGCACATGTCTGCCCCACTGTAAAATTCGCTTGCACAGACGGCACGAACAGTTTTCAAAACTTCGTCTGTACATCTGAAAACAAAAAACTGCCCTTAACTCTTAACAAAATCCAAAAACCTGTGTGAACATGGCTTCCTGCGCGCATAAGAGAGGCTGTCCAAAATATATGTACAAAGCCGGGCGCATAGTATCTGGTTACTAATTGATTGCGGCGCGCTGCACAGTCAAAAAACTGCGCAAATGGCTGCCTGCAGTGTTCTGTCACGTGTTGGTGGCATACACACCTGTTACGCACGGCTCCTCTATTTTCGGCGCAAATGCTATTCATATCGCAGCCAGCAAATAAGTCCACGCACTTGCTTGCATGTAACCCGGACGAAAATTCGCTTAGTTCTTGAAGTCATGCTTCGCGCAGTTGTTTCGAGGAGAATAAGGAAAGAGAACATTTGGGACTGGTAGGAGATTATATAGAACCAATTATGAAGCAATGGCATGCTGCAAAGATATATACTCACGGTCTAAGATGACGGCGTTCACTGAGTCTGATAATGCCGATGGTATCCCGCCGTTGCTGTAATCCGTACTCCGGCGACATTTCACAGCTCAGCTATTCACTGATATGTAGCAAGCACCAACCGGAGCGCATGGACATGTATAGGCGCAAGAGAAAATTATGCACAGCACAATGAAAAAGAAAATTAATGAGGGAAGAAATTAAAGAAAGGTTTAAGAAGCTGTCACAAGTCTTGTAGCGTCTCCAACAAGCTCTGAAATGAACGCATCGGGAGGAGGCCGCACAGCAGCGCAACTGGGGATGCTGTCTGTTGTGTCTTGCACGTAGACGCGTAGGCGAGGGGGAACAACGACCCGCTCAACCAGCGCGTGATTCCCGCCGCGGTGTTGTGTTCGCAAGGGCTGCGCGTGGGAACGAAGGACCAACGACCCTCTCAACATTCCATTCGTCCTTTACCCAGCCCTCTTCGGCTTGCACCGGCCAGCCGTGACTTCGGACCGTGCCGATGAGCGGCCGCCAGCGCGCACCGCTCGAGTCGAGTTCTAATAAATAGTTTTGTTTTGTGTGTTCGCAAACGCATTGTTTCTTCAAGCCAACTACGGACAAACATTTTCTAAAAAAATAGAAAGCCTCCCATCTACCATCCACATTCTTGCGTAAATCCATACAGTTGGTGCATCGACAAATGCGCGCGTCCCCTCCCTTTCGCCACCTATGATCGAACAAAGGATGGTCGTTCGACCTTTTATATCTACTTCAAAATATTATATACTGTTGCGTGATGACTGATTAATAATGTCAAAGAGGCGGAGTTCCGAGCTTCTCTTCTATTCTGGCCAACTTTGGTTATAGATTATACAAATTATGCTCAAGTTAGCTAGCTGAAAATTATCCGACTAAATATATACATGTTTTTATTTGTATTCAGTTAATGTTCGCTTTTCGGGTATGAGTAGATGTTTTTATAAAAATTCTAAACATCGGCCCAGGAAACGAAAATTTTCCTAATTTGCAGGCCTTTATTTCAGAAAAGGTTCATGGTAGAGCAGCAATAATTCCACAATATGTTCTCAGCATAATTATCCGCAAACAGCTAAAGCTCATATTTTTATGACATTTGGATACAGAGATACGATCGCGCTAATTTACAGAAAACAGCGAACATTGAAAATTTTTAGGAAAACAAAAACAGTTTTCACATTGTTTAAACTTTTTCCACCTATTCTACACTACCTCAGCTTTCAAAACCATTAAACACCTTGCATAATTTTGTTGCGCAAGTAATTATGGCCACATCGATAAAGCCTTTGTCCAATTATAGCGCACCGCGCTGTTCTGAACATTCTACGGAATTTGTGAATTGTTCAAGGTTTTTAAATTTTGGCATATAATTTTGTAACAGGGAGAAATATATTTACAAAAGAGATTAAAGATATATACATTGAGGAACAGCCAAGGAGCCAGGCTACGAGGGCCGCCCATTCGACGCACTTCTTTTTCTTAATCTTCCACAAACGAGAGCGCCACTTCGTCCTCATCATTCTCCAGCTGTAACAATATTTCTTCGCTCATGTTTTGTCTCGACTTCGCAAATCGACGGTGACAGACACAGCAATGAATGATTCAGAATCAATTTTGTGCGCGTCGAGGTCCTGAAGCGCTGTGGCATCAGGCAATACACAGACGTTTTTCGCAATCACCTTCACCTTAACGCGGATTGCACAAAAAGACGATAACGTTCAATGAGCAAGCAACGTATTCCAAATCATTTTAGTAGAATGAAAGAATTGGAAAGGGCATGAAAAACTGCCTCATTAAAACAGTGTTTGTAGGCTGCATTCGTTTTTTCGAATGACTCGACAGCGCACATTATTTTCATTCCTGTACAGTTTTTTTTTATTCCTTTTATTTTAGGCGGAAAAAACTATTTTTTTTTTGTTTATTGGCGATATATATGTTGTACGCCATATAAATGTACCGGGGCCTTCATGCTCGCAGTCTGCACGAAAAACTGTCATTTTTTTTTACCACCGTGTGAATGCCCAAAACTAAAATGGTAACCTCGCGAGTCTTCCGGCTTTTCATTTTCGCGTCTAGAAAGTACACACATCGTATTCGGTCCTTTCTCCAGGTAAACAGACGATGCTGCGCGTAGTTCCTTATGGATAATACAAAAGCACTAGAACAAAAACATCGCTGAGAAAATGGTCATTTGTTCCTTCAACTTGAGGCAACGTTTTCCTTCTCGGCAATGAAAAAGCTACCTTCTAATCACTAATTTAATGTCACATGAACATGCTATGGCGACACGATTTCGTTTTTATGCGCGTTCTCACTGACAACTGGATTTGTACTATAGGTTACGTATAGATGCAGGGATGTAATCGGCGTGCAATACAGGCATATTGGGTCGTGAGTGCTAGCCGGTCTGGGGTATACATATGTGGTCGCACGGTCGTGCTATCATTAGATATAATTGTGCGACAAGCGTATGCGCCTGCGACGAAATCTGCATGCATGCCAATAGGCTAAAACCATAAATACATATAGCTGACCCCCAAAAATGCGCCGCATATGAGCGCACCGAAAAGACGAATCCAGACAGTTGCAGCGGTACGTGCTTAAATGCGTTATATTAATTGTCGTCCCGTACGTGGTACTTGGTGAGGTCCGAACGATCGGCTGAAATGTTGTCGGAATTAAATGCCGCGGTTTGGCGTCCAGCGCACGTGTATTCAACCATAAAAATGGAGAATTTGTTTTGATTGAATGGTCAACGGAAAATATTCACTTCGGCAGCCCATTAAAGCTGTGTTTTTAGGATGGCAATGACATTTGCGAGATCAGGGGAAAAAGTGGTCCATCGTGGGCAGTTTTCATACAGGGATAGCTAATACTGGAAAAACACAAGACAAATTGCAATGGTCCATTACAGCCAGTTTAAAACAACGGAACGGTCAACGTCGGAAGAACACAGGACACCTTGGTCCATTGTAGCCAGTTTAAAAACTGAACGGGCAACGCCGGAAGAACACTGGACAACATGGTCCATTGTAGCCAGTTTTAAAAAAGGAACGGCCAACGACGGCGGAACACAGGACAACTTGGTCCATTGTAGCCATCTTTAAAAAACTGAACATCGAATACTGGAAGAACAGAGGATAACATTGTCCATTGTAGCCATGTTTAAAAACCGGAACATCCAATGCCGGAAGAACACAGGACAACTTGGTCCATTGTAGCCAGTTTTAAAAAACGGAAAACCCAATGACGGAGGAAGGCAGGACAGCTTGGCCCATTATAGCCAGTTTTAAAATCCGTGCGACCATTATTGGAGGAACAACGGCAATCTCGGTCCAACATAGACATTCTGTATGTACGGCAGTGCCAATACCGGGAACTCACTGTACATCTTGGCCCAAGCTAGCCAGTGTTGGCTACTGGCAGCGCCAACACTGGGAGAGCACTGGCTAGACTGGGCCATTGTTGGACATTGTGTTGACTGGTATGTCCTATGTTGGGAGCATGCTGGTTAGGCTGGCCCAATGTAGGGCCACTGCTTGCCGTCGTACTTACAACATTGGCCCAATGCTTTGTGCTGCCTGGGTGCTTACTTTTTAAGAGCAAAATGCTTGAGTTGATACTAACGCACATACGAACTACTACTATAAGAGAAAAACAGTCATCACCATGGTTTAACATCACGTTGAAACGTCTTAATAACAAAAAGAAAAGACTATTCCGCTCAGCTAAAAAAACTAACAACCAATGTTCATGGCAAAAGTATTACGCAGCGGAAAAGGAGTTTCAGTCACTTGCTAGCAGAACTAAACGCTCTTTTTATTTATCAGTCTTGCCAACAATGATAAAAAATAACCCTAAAAAGTTTTGGAATACGATTTGCCCCAGACACTCGCAACCGTTACAACCATGCGATCAGCAGAACCGTCCAATCCCTGACAATAAAATAGCTCAAGAACTTAACCACACATTCATATCTGTATTTACACAAGAACCCGCCAACACTTTACCAGATTTCCCTAGCTATGATCACGCAGTCATGCCTGGTATCATTTTCAATCCTTCCGGTATCGCGAAAATTATAGACTCACTAAAACTTACATCTTCATCAGGTGTCGATGGCATCAACTCAAAAGTATTTAAACACACCAAAACTGTTGTCAGCGTCATTTTATGTCATATTTTTCAGCAATCGTTGTCATCAGGAGTGGTGCTGGAAGACTGGAAATTAGGCAAGGTTGTTCCAGTTCCGAAAAAAGGTCGTCCATCTTCATGTTCTAGTTATCGTCCTATTTCACTAACAAGCGTCTCTTCAAAACTAATGGAGCATGTGCTTTACGCTCACATGGTAAAATTTCTAATTTCTATAGCCTTTTTTCATCCTAATCAACATGGTTTTCGTAAAGGACTGTCATGTGACACTCAACTACCTTTATTCATCAATGACATAAGTTCTAACCTGGATTTAAACGTACCTGTAGATGCTCTTTTTTCAGATTTTGAAAAAGCATTCGACAAAGTTCCCCATCAGCGACTTTTATTTAAACTTTCACGATTAAGCATTAACCCTCTTGTATTGGAATGGATACGTAATTTTCTGACTAACCGGAAGCAATTTGTGTACGCTAACAAATTCTCATCGACTTGCTTCCCAGTCCTCTCCGGCGTTCCCCAAGGCACTGTACTTGGACCCTTGCTCTTCCTAATCTACATTAATGATCTGCCTAGTAACATTGTTTGTTACATCCGCCTATTTGCAGACGATTGCGTCATCTACCATCCCATCCATAACAGTTCCGATTCTCGCATTCCTCAAGATGACCTTAAACGCGTTGAAGCCTGGTGCGACAAATGATTTATGTCTTTAAACACTAATAAAACGCCATTACTCTCTTTTCATCGACGACAGCACTATCAACCCTCCAGGTATGTCATCTGTGGCTCCGAAATTTCATCTGTCCAATCATACAAACACCTTGGCATCACAATTTCTAGCACACCTAATTGGTCTGCACATGTAACGAACATTGCTAACAAAGCCAATCGCACCCTTGCTTACCTCCGTCGAAACTTGCGCCTCGCCCCTGCCTCGATTAAAGCACTAACTTACCTCACGTTCGTTCGATCTAAGCTAGAATATGCATGCTCAGTTTGGGACCCTCATCAAGCTTACATTTGTAACGTCCTCGAATCAGTTCAAAATCGCGCAGCAAGATTTATTTTTTCAGACGATTCTTATCACTCCAGCGTAACTGCTCTTAAAGCTAAGGCTCACCTTACTAATCTCAACTTGACACGTTGCATCTTTAGGCTTTGCCTTTTTCATAAATTTTATCACACACCACTTCATGTTTCAGTGATATTATCAGCTCATCGCTTCTCAAACCGCACCCGCTATCCCAAAGTTGTCTACCCTCCACCAGCGCAGACTACAGCTCATCTTCGCTCGTTCTTCGTCAAAACTGCTCGGGACTGGAACAATTTGCCAGTCGACTTCGTGCACCACTCCAATCCATCTCAATTCAAGGCAGCCGTCGAATCTATTTTCATAAGAAATAGCAGCCCATCCCTTATGTAATACCCCATTCCTGGGGCATTTGAGGTATTGATTATAAATAAATAAATAAATAAATAAATAAATAAATAAATAAATAAATAAATAAATAAATAAATAAATAAATAAATAAATAAATAAATAAATAAATAAATTGTCATCTTGCTGGCTGAGGACGGCCCCCATACCTCGGTCACTCGCGTCGCCTTGTAGCACAAACGGATGCGTGTAGTCTGGAGTTCTCAAAACAGGCTGACTGGCCAGGGCCGCTTTCAGGGCCAGAAAATAGCGTTCTTTGTCTGAACTTCATTCTACTTTGACAGGTTCATTCTTTCGCAAACTGTCGGTAAGGGGGCTGGCGAGTTCGGAAAAATTGCGGATATAATGTTGATAGTATCCGGTTAGTCCGAGGAATGACCGAATATCTGTCTTGGTGGCTGGCCTGGGGAATTCTGATATTGCCGCTACTTTTAGTTCTAGCGGATGCCCATAAATGCTTCCGACAATGTGACCCAAGTAAGTCACTTGAGCTTTTCTCAACTGACATTTCTCCGCTCTCACAGTCAAGCCTGCCTCACGTAACCGTGTCAGTACACCCTCAAATGACAGAGGTGTTCCTCCCAGCTCTTAGAAAAGACAGCTATGTCTTCTAAATATGGAAGAGCATAGTCCTCCATACCCTAGCTGCAGCACACGGTCCATGAGACGGGAAAAACAAAAGGGCGCGTTTTTGAGGCCAAAAGTAAGAACGAGAGGACGAAACTTTCCTAGAGGGGAAATAAAAGTGGCGATTCGGCTCGCTTTCTCGGTCAGAAGCACCTGCCAATACCCGCTAATGAGGCCCAGTGTGGATATATACTGAGCACCACTTATGGCCTCAACCCTTTCCTCAAGATTCGGAATCGGGTAGCTCTGATCACGTGTGATCTCATTCAGACGGCGGTAGTCAATACATGGACGAGAGTATTTACCTGGCGCCTCAACCAATATGATGGGGGACGTGTATTCACTCTCGGATGGTACAATCAGCCCCATGTCTAACATCCGCTGAATCTCAGTTGCCAATATTTCCTTCTGCTGGGGTGAAACCCGGTAAGACCTGCACTGGATGGGCTTGTCGCAAATTAGCTCTATATCATGTTCGATCAAGATAGTCCTGCCGGGCCGGTCAACGAAGCAATCTGTGAACTCTCGCAGAAGCGTTTCTAGCTCTTCTTTCTGTTTATCTTCCAGTTTGGCGTCGCATTCAATTTTCTGGCAAAGTGTTTTGAGTGCGGAATCTACTTGTACTTCTGGGGAAAAAAAAATCATTTTCCATCTCTTCAGGAGCATTTAGAGCGAGCTGCACAATGGCTTCCCTCTGTCTGTACGGCTTCATTCAATTGGTGTGGTAGATCCTCACCTTTTTGAGTCTTCCCGGCATTCTAATAATATAGTTAGTGTCCGAAATCTGCTGTACAACCTCTGCGGGACCTTCCATAAAACATCTAGTTTGTTCTTCCGCGACGCAGTCAGTAAGAGCATTTTGTCTCCAACAGCAAAAGTTCGTTTTCGGGCGTTCCGGTCGTAATATAGTTTCGCCTTGGCCTGAGCTGATTTGATGTTAGCCTCCACTAGCTCGCGACGTGACTGAAGACGTTCTATTAGCTGCAACACATACTCAACCACTGTGGGGTCCTCTCCGCGCCCTTCCCATGCCTCGCGGAGCATCTGAAGCGGGGACCTCATAGAACGGCCGTACACTGGCTCTGCTGGGCTGAAGCCGGTAGCCTCATATGACACAGACCTCAACGCAAACATGGTAGCTGGCAAGGAAGCCTCCCAATCTGTTTTGTTTTTATGGCAAAAAGCCCTAAGCACGCTTTTCAACACAGAGTGCAAGGCCTCTACACTGTTGCTCTGTGGGTGCCGCACGGAACTGTGTATAATGCGAATACCGCATCTCTCAAGGAAGGTAGTTGTCAGAGCGCTGGTAAAGACGCTGCCTTGATCATTCTGCACTTCGTCCGGAAAACCCACTCGAGAAAACACAGAAAGCAGCGCTTCGGTCACCTCTACCGAGCTTACTTTCTTAAGTGGGACGGCTTCCGGGAATTTGGTGGCCGGACATATTATAGTCAAAATATATGTGTAACCTGACGTAGTTACAGGCAACGGTCCCACTACATCTATAACAACAAGCCGAAAGGGCTCTGTGATTATGGGCACAAATTTCATAGGTGACTTTCTGGTCTCGTGTGGTTTGCCAATTCTCTGGCAAGTGTCGCATGTCTGAACACATTTTTCGACGTCTTTAAAACATCCGGGCCAGTAGATTTCTCTCAGCAGCCTGTCTTAATTTTTTTTATACCCAAGTGACAGGCCCAACCTTTTCCATGCGAGAGGGCGAGACCTTGAGCCCTATACTCAGACGGGAAAACAAGCTAGTCGTGTTCTACTCCTTTCCTGTCCTTATACTGGCGATACCATAGGCCAGACCGGCGCTGGAAAGCGATGTTTTTGCGCGACACACCCGTTTCTCTGGTCGCTCAAGTTTTGCAGAGACTGATCTCTCTCTTGCTCAGCGGCAAACATTTCTCGGTCCACCCGAAGGAGCTCGAGAAAACCCTCTGAATGCGGCAACACCAGATTCGTACTGACTTCATTTCCTGGCTCAGATTGAGCAGTTGCACATAATTCGGGACAGTCAGTGCAGCTAGCACCGCTATCGGTGCTTTCTAGATCAGCGATATTAGTGAGTAAATCCTGTTGCTGCTCGCCACCGTGATCCTGCACTTGGCTTACAGTTTCATGCTTACCCTTTTCCTCTAGCTACGTCTGCGCTGTGATTTCTCGCGCCTTCGTACGTGTGAGAGCCTGAACAGCATGGTCTCCAAAACTCAGCCTCGTTTCCCTGAGCAGCATGTCCGAGCGACTGGAAAATATGTAGGGATACTGCTTGGGTAGCTACTAAAGCAGTATCCATCTCTAAAAACCTGAGTCAGCCGTCTCTAAAAACCTAAGTTTTGAGAGACGGCTGCCCCAGTGTGAAACACCCCAAGCGGTCCCTCGATCTCGACACGGGCAATCGGCAGACATGTACGCTATTCTCCTCAACCACCTGCCGTATCCAGGCGCGTTCACCCGTGAAATCTCCAGCCCTAAAATATTCAGGGTGGATGACGTCCATTGTAGCAGCGGAGTCGCGGAGAACTTTGCATGCTTTACCATTTGGGTCAGATCCCTAAGATAAGGCTGCAACAATAGCAAGTTGTCGTCCTTTTTATCCGGAAACGAAAACACCCCTTTTGGATTACGGCAGCCGGCCGCTACGTACCCAGGCTGCTGGCAGCGGAAGCAGACGGCCGGCTTCTTAGATTCGAAAACCTTTTCTTTCCTCGCGTCGTCCTTCGAGCTGCTTACTGCACCTTCTTGTTGTGCAACAGGGATATTAGACGACGCAATTCCCACTTTTCCTGTGTGTGAGAGAGCGTCCGATTATCCCTACCGACTTTCGCACTGGATCTAATGCGCGCTTTCTCTGATTCTCGACGGGTCGCGAACTCGTCAGCTAATTCTGCCGCGCGTTCCAAGGTCCTTTTGCAGGGCCTGTCCTGCACCAACTGGAGCATTTCCTCTCCCAGGCTACCGTAAAACTGTTCAAGGCAGATTACCTCAATGACGCTATCGCGACGGTCATAAGCTTCTTCACCTTTCAGCCATTCGGTCAGATCTGCTTACAATTTGTACCAAAGTTCTGAAACGTTTCGCCTTGCTTCCGTGCTGCCTCTCGAAAATGGCGCCGAAATGCATTAGCTGATAGCTGGTACTTCTTAAGGAGAGCTGCCTTAACTTTATCGTATCCTCTTTAGGCATCCTCTTTCGACAATCTGGCAATTGCTTCAGCCGCTTCACAAGGAAGTACGTTTAATATTTTCTGGGGCCAGATGTCTCGTTGAATTCCCTCCTTTTCACAGATCCTTTCAAAATTTACGAGGAACAGCCCAATGTCCTCGTTTGTCTTGTAGGGCTGCAGGAGATCTTTAATTTTTAATTGTTGCGTCCGTCGGAATAGCCTGATTGTTAGAATTATTTCCGGCATGCGTTCCGTCTGCAATCTTGAAGATCTAACGGCCTGAGTGCAATTTTTCCTCTCCTCTGCTTTCTCAAGTCTGATGGCCTCTTCTTTAGCCTCCCTGGACTTCTCCTGAATGAAATCCCAAGTCTCCGAAATTTCATGCCGTCCCACACTCCTGAATAGCCTCAATAAATAAGCGGTGACCTCCTGTGGCTTTTCTCCACCTCAATACCAAGCTCTTCGCAAAGCAAAATCAACTCCTGTTCCTATAACTTGCAGATGTCCATGGCCACTTTTGAACGATGACTTTCGTAAAACACTGGCGCTTCAAAAGCACAAAATGAAATCTACTAGTTTTGATAAAGTCCCTGAGTTATCAAACCGGTCAAATTCTCAGATAAAGTCAAGGGCTCACCATTTCTGATGCCAGGACCAAGCGGGGACGATTCCACCGCAGCCAACCAGTTGAAGTGTGCCGTGTTCAGGGTGCGAGCTTCATCGCAGCAGGCTCAGGAGGCGACGAGGCATCGAGGCGGAAGATAGCCAGGGAGGAGAGGCAAAAAATAACGTTTATATACGCTTTCTACATACTGAAGAAGGTACAGGTCATAAGAGGAAAACGAAGCTCTCTGTCCAAACAAAATCCCTCAGTTAAATATGGTTTGCTATCCCCAGTTTCCTAGCTGTTGAAACAAAGTTCGTCGATACTATCCAATCAGTGGGGGCAAGGGATCACTCGAGGTACCGCCCACTGCCGAGGGTGAACCTCCTTGCGCATCTTCCGGTGGCGAGGGCAAATCTTCTGATGTCGATGACAACTTTGTGCAGGCGATGGAGTTTTGGTACCAGGGCAAAATGGTCCCAGAAGTCGCCTTTTGACGGTGGTCATTCACCCCGCTAAATTCCAAGGGGGCCACCTGATTGCCTCGAGAATTCGGCGAGCGGGGTCAATGCTGCTCGGCGACGCGTCTTGTGCCCATTAAGCACAAGAATAGGTGCCCTGTTGTCACCGTCGTGGCAAGGGCAGCTGGTCTCTATCCTAAAGGAGGGGGGGGGGGAAGGGTTGGTCGTCGCAGCCGGAAACACCTGCCGTCGCTGCCGCTTCGCTGCTTTTGTTCGCGGTCGCTCGCCGGCGTCCGCTAAGTACGCCTTCATTGTCAGCTGCTGGAGTCTGCGCATAAAGGCTGGTTCACACTGGCGACTCGCGGAGGTTGCGCGGCTCGATTCGTCACGGAAGGGGAGACCGGCGACAATCGTCAATCAACAGGGAGTGTTCACACCGGAATGCGACTCGCTTCACGACAACCCTGCCTCCGAACGAGATTTGAACGAAGAGCCGACTTTCGCGCCTTTACGGCTTCTGCTACCGCGCTCGGGGTAGATAAATGCGGACTCATTTCGGTTGTGAATATGTGACATTATCAGTGAAGAACCGGATCTTATGGTTACTCCCATGTTTAGGACTGTTTCGACCGCCAACGCGCTATAGTTCGACGACGACGGAAGCGGCGGGGGTGTATGCTCTGTTGTTAGCGTTCTCGCGAAACAGCAGGTCACGAAATCGCCTCATGCCCGAACGTCAAGCACATGACCAAGGATGCGAGTACAAGCGTGAATTAGTACGCTTCACTTTCGCAGTGCTCCTTGACATGTGTGCCCAACGACTGCGTGCGAAGTAAGTCGATCGTGCACACGCGCGCATGCACTCTTGAAATTTCCCGCCTTGGAAGGAGGCAAAAGCGCTGCGGATTGGCTCAGTAGCTTTGCGACTTCAAGTCGCGTCGCAAGAAATCGGTCAGCGAGCGACTCCATGACGGCTCCCTCAAACGGGTCGCTGGCGACTCGTTCGGGTCGCCCCCTCCGTGACTAATCACCCCCTCCGTAACGAATCGTGTCGCGCGACCTCCGCGAGTCACCAGTGTGAACCAACCTTAACTCGGCTGGAACTCCGGTCACAACAGTGCCTTCGTGTCTCCTTCACTCGGTCGCTTGGAGTCTCGTCCTTACAGAAGCAAAGATTCCGGGGCTAGGACAAACCCTTCATCGCAAATAAAAGCGCTAAAGGCGCTTTTGAAGTTCTTTAAGGAATTGGGGTTAAGTTCTAGACAAAATCTTTAGTGTGCGCCCTTTATCCCAATATCACATTGGTCTATAGACACATAAAAAACTAATGTCGTTATCGCTCTAAATTTTTCCCTTTATTCCCCTCTCCATGTGTAAGGTAGCTTACTGGACATCGCCTAGTTAACCTAATTACTTTCCGTTCTACTAATTCTCTCTCATTTGGCCTATCTTTTATTGTTCTTCTTATTATATATCCCGAGTAAAAACTTGTGCCATGTTTTATTCTTTCTTAAACAAATATTATACTTGGCTTTATTACGCAAACTCAATTGAGTGGTATTTTTGTTTTGCTGCCCACACCGAATATGTCTCAAAAGTTAGTCCGCACACCGCTTTAAAGGCGTCGGAGTGGCACTAGTTTTACGGGGACATCAGATATCTGATGGCAGTGGCCGTGCATTTATTTGCTTGCTGGATTTTTGAATGCAAAAGAAATGATGATGTCAAGCGATAACGCAACTCCGGTTTTGGCTTCAAAGCCTCTATTCAACTTCATTCCGCTTATGTTTTTTCTAGCCTAGTGCCTAGACCAAGTCTACGGATTTCCTTCCTCAAACTTGAGTAGCAGAATGACTACTGTCGCAAGGCGCTCCTCGACTTGAGTCCCAAACAAGCGCTGTGTGGCCTTACTAGCTTCCTCCGCTTTTGCAGCTCCATTGGAAGCTCTGCACAACGACAGTCGTGCGCGGACGATTCTTCATGTTCTGCAGATGTGCTCATCCCTAATGTGGGCGGCCATGACTTTCTGATCCAGTTCTTGTCGCAACGCACGACAGTTTTCCAATTCCTTTTGTCGGTGGGTTTCCGGGTCTCGTAACTTTTCTTCTCGTAGAGACTCCCCAATGCTTTCCAGTAAAAGAGCTATCCGCTGATTCCGATCTTTGTTACCAGCATCCTGGCTTTCGCGTTCAGAAAGCGTTGGTAGCTGCATCAACCTTCCGCCTCTTAGCGGTACTTCCAAAGTGCTAACGTTGCATTCCAGATTGTAAAGCGCTTTGAGTGCTTGGTGGTCGCGTTCGATCTGCGCATTCAGTAGCTGTAACGTGGAATCCCCACCAAGTTAACTAAACTTGCGGATGGTGTCTTGACATCCAACTATGTGATAAACGACTGTGCGGACACCTCTAGCAGATCGGTTGCTCGCGAGTGCCCCTTTTTCTCGTTTTTCGCGGCTACTCGGAGGTTCTTTCTCACCCTGGTTCTGCTCAGTATTCTGAGGCCAATCTGTGTCTGAGGAGTCCATCGCCGCATCCATGGGTCTTCCTGCATTCACCAAGTAGTACTTGATCTCAATCCAGGCCTTCTCCAAGCTTACCCTTTGGGAATATGCATGTGTTTTGCTCTTGGCCGATGCAGCCGGTGTTCGGAAAGCTGCTTTTTTGATGATGGCTGACGTTCGAGTTTTTAAATTTTTAAAATGGGAGAGGGCGGGGCAAGGGAATATACTGTGTCCAGTCAAAATTCGTGGAGGCCGGCCGGTGGCCACTCCAGTGTCAGGTAATGCCGCCCCGCGGTGATAGCCGCTCACTGAATTGCAGCGGGGCGTAGATATTGCACGCAAGGCGCCATTTCTCATCCATGGCATCCCGCTTGCTAAGCGGCATTTGCGGGTCCCGCCGCACAACACCGCGGCCGCGTGAGCATACTCAAATTCTACCTTCACGCAGTGCTTACCCAGCCTTCAGCTTCAGCATCTCGATTTTTTCGAAGCTTTCTGTTGGTCTCGGTGATCTACTCCAGGCGCTTCACGTCAGCAGAGAGGAACTGTCCTGTGCGAGGGGATCGGCTACACCATGCTGCACATGTTGCTTCTGGAGCCATTTTCGCAGCTCCCGCGCAAATCACATCAGCCACTCCGAGTGTGCCAGACCACCATACACGTATACTGCGAGCAACAAATGCTCCCGCCGAACCCGCTCGTTCCGCTCACACTCTGGTAACAATCGCTGTTCCAGGCTTTGCATTTCCTTGGCATGCCTGGTCTTAAGTGTTTCCAGCTCCATGCTCAACTCCCTGGCTTCGGCTTTTTATTCGTTTGTCCGCATGACAACTTTTAGCTCCCTGTTCTTAGTACACAGGTTGTCATTCTTAGTCCGCTGGTCATACAACGCGTGACGCAGCTGCTCGAAAGCAACCATCTGTGCCTAAGTAAGCTGCTGCTGGGCCCCCTCAGCCTCCTGCATCTTGAGTGGTAGCTCGCTCACCTCATGACTGTGGGCCTCAACGGCCTCGGACATCGGGCACGTAGCTTCGAGGCATGCGCCTCGCAGCGCTGCTACAGAAGGTCCAGGAGGCTCCTTTTCTCCGCACACTCCGCTTTCAGCTCCGTCTGGTGCACCTTTCTCAGTTCGTTTACTTTATTTTATAGGCTACCTGGTCGAGGCCCTGCCACAGCTGCCCGCACACAGTCTCGATAGTCTCGGCCTGCCCCTGGGATTGAAACAGGCGGGCCTCCCAATCCTGCCGCTCGCGCTCCATTATCTCCCGTTGGGAGTGCTCCAGCTGCTCCTCTCACGAATGCACCTGTTCATACACCGAGTATCATGCCTACTGCAGCTCAACCTCCAGCTGGAGCACTCGCCGCTGCAGCTGTGCCGACTGCTCCTCACCAAGTTTTTGCTGGGCCTCGAAGCTCTGCTCTTCTTGCTGAACCTTCCTCAGCTGATGATCTAGCTCCTGCCGGTGGGCTGGCGCTCAGCCTAGGCCTCGCTTCCGCTCGACCAACTGCCAGGGCCTTTTGCTTGGGACAGCGGCAGCGACGCTCAAAGGCACCCGACGTGCTATGTTCAGTTTGGCCGACACTAGGCATCGAACGTCGAGCCTAAGAGCAGTCATCGCCCCAGTTGGGGGCAGGCAGTCGGACCTCCGAAGCCTCCAGTTGCTGTGAGCGTAGCGCCGAACCACGGCATCCAGTTGCTGGAAAGGGAGCCCCTCCTAGGCTTAGGCCTAGCGGCACCGGTCGCTGCGTCTTTGTCGCTATCGACTAGTGGTGAACGCCGGACGTCGGCCACGTCAGGAGCTTGGCTCTCGGAATTTGCGTGTGGCATCATGCCACCGCTGCCACTAAAATATAACGGTGTAGAATGCCACTTAGGACCCAGACACAAGCACAGGTACACCACCGGCCCAACCATCCTTGTCTTACACCCTCTCTCCTCCACGCGCTTGCGCCGCACGCTAGCACTGCGCTTCCGCTTCTTCTGGCACTGCACTGTGCCCCGGCGTGCGCCGTTACAATACACAGCCTCGCTTTAACCAAGTCATGCGGACGGTATGTTGCGGCCTGAGGTCAGCGTGTCTAATTGCGAGCACAAGTGTTCTGATCTAATCCTCCTATCTCAAAAATGAAGCCCAATATGGCAACGCCTCTCACATTTGCTTGTCATGTGGTCTCGTGATGCAAACAACACGATGATCATACAGGCACGGCAATGTCACCGGGCAGCTACAATCTCGATGAGGCATGTTTATAATTTTCAGCTAAAAATGCCGGCGCTGACAACGGCGACGCTCTGTCTTCAGCAAAAGCGGGACAAAATGCCCTGGAAAGCAGCATACAGTACCTATTTCCTGCAAGATTTCCGTTTTTTGCTAGAAGCACAAGCATGCGTGGGCGCTAGCATGCATGATTATTAACACGATGACGTTATAAACGCTTCGTATATTTGAAACTACTGAGTTGGCATAGTCGGTGTCCGTGTTGTGAGCGAAAAATTAGGCTCCCTTTAGATCTGGCTAAGCCTGGTCGAGTTGCGAGAGCAACACCTGCATGGCTACACTTGTGGTTAGCTTGGGGTTAGTAGCTGTTTCATAGTGATAGCTATGGTGTATCAAGAAGGCGAAGCATGGTTGAAGTTGTTTCTGAAGGGTTTGTTTGGGAACCGGCGGTGGAACACTCGCGTGGTCGACTCGTGCTCGCCCACTCGTTGTAGAAAGTCAGCAAGTCTAGGATCTTCGACGTCTCCAGACCCAACGAATAAACCGGCAGCGGCCAAATACCGCTTCCTTCTTTTTTCTACACGTGCAGTCCGCTCTTGATCCGTTTCTTCGGCACGGTAGTAATCGCGAGCGGGCTAGTTGGCTATACGTTTCTCTGCTCATCATCTGTGTTAACGTCCTGGTTCAAATCCCTGGTGTGTGTATTGTTTTTTTTTGTGTATAATCATGCAGCGCCGGAGGTCTTCGGAGTCGGATTCTTCGGCACGTTGTTGCCTGAGGCTTTAATTGCATCTGAGGCTTTTGTCGCACTATCGGCTCGTTTAGCTGCACCGCCGGCCGCCGTTTCTCGAGCCTTTTTGTGCATTCCTCATCCGTTTCCTCGGCACGTCATTGGCGCTTCGTCTCATTTCGACGCTCTTGAGAACTGAACCCGGAATCGTCCGTAGTCGTCGTAGAGTAACTCTGGGAAGTAGGACAATTTCTATCTGCATCTTCGTTTCGACGCTCTTCGAGTCGTGCAATGCGTTCTTCAGCTATCTCTTGAGCGCGTCGTCTCCTCTAGCTTTGTTATGCCGTGGTTGCCTCTCTTTAGTGCTCCACATAACAACTAGATTTCACAGAGGAGAAGCGCGCTTACGTCCGCGAGGCGTCACCTCCGCCTCTGCCCGCGGAGCATACATCTGCCGAGAGCGAGCGGCACGGCGCGGCGCTGACTGCGGCGCCATCAGGCGGAGCTCGTCTAAGCGGTTGCTAGGCGCAGCGTGGCTGTTCAAGGTCATTCGTGGCCTTGGCCACGGCATATGCGACGAGCTGAAGCCTGGCGTAATGTTGCTTTCGTAACAAAAATGACAGCCATGCCTGTAGTAGATGTAGTAAATGACAGATGACACTGTCGTTCACTAAATGCTCGTCGATTTATGTGATGCGGTGAAACAATATGACTTGACTGAGTTCGTAAGTGCTGCCTGCTAGGGCCTAACATTCGAGATGGGTAAGTGAACTCTTAATGAACACCCCAAAACACTTGAAGCACAATTTGGACATTCTACGCTCAGGACACGCAGCTACGTTCGGAAAACTTGGGGGGATTGATGTATGTATCGGGTGGTGTTTCGCAGAAAGTATTATGTTAAAATTGTAAACAAGACGATTGTTGGGAGTAGTTTGTATTTCAGAGTTGAAATAGCCAATATGAAATATACTGGATACTGGATTCAAAAATACAGGGTACAGGGTGTTAAGTGTGCGTTTGAAGCGCCCTGGTCGCGGGCAGAAAGAACTCTTAAAAAGACTGCCATATGTATGTGTATTTTCGCTGGCGTTCGTGTGTATGTGCGTTCGTGCAAATGGAGCAACTATGGCTTACGCCTCGCTGTGAACGGTCCGAACTTGGAACTTGGAAAGAGGTCTGCGGGCTGGCGCCGCACAGACGGCCAGCGAAAGAAGCGTCGCTCCCGAGAGGACTCCCGATCATCCTTCAACTATCCCCAGTCGTGCCAGAGGGTGGTTTTCGAGGAATTCGACGGGACCTTACAGCTAACTTATGACAGTGACGCCGGAAAGGCGGCGGAAGAGGAGGGCCCGTAGAGGGAGGGAGAAGCGCCGAGGAGTCCGAGCGATGCGACAGAAGGGAGACTCGCTTCGGGTGCCGTGATGAGAGGCCGCACCCTGACAGAAGTGAAGTTATGCTGAAACTTGTATATGGTGTAAATAAATTCTGTATTTTACAATTAGATTTATTGGTCCATTTATTTGGGAAAGGATTGAAATTAGAAGAAAAGAAGACTCTGATATTTAACTCAGGGGGTATTTACTGAAGCGGTGTGCGCGGTGCACCGTGGGTAATTGAGGGGCAGTCGGCCATTTTTGTGTCCACGGAATGAGCAGGGCGAACGTACGTATCAAGCGCTGCCGTGCGTTCTACATGAAAGCAGCGGCATCCGCAGCTATATGTTGTTTATTGAGCTATCGTAGACTGTAATAGGCGCGTGCGCACAGTCTAAACAACGTAAGCTAAAGAGCTGCGCGAATGACCCGCATTTTAAGATACCGGAAGTATACACACGAAAAACTCCACTCGAACGAGACACCTCACCAATATACGACGTCACGTACGGCTGGCACGGCTCAACCGCACAAGTATCATGGAATATGAGAAATGCATGTCAAAATGGGCTGGACTGGAATCTTCCGGATGTTCCCTAGCAGCCAGCTCTTGTCACTATCCTTACATGCCTGCTCTTCACGCACTCAGAAGACACATTCCCGGTAAAAAAGTAGAGCAGCAATGTATCGCTTCCAGTCATGCGCATGCATACACTGCGCCGCCAACACCTCCTCGTCGTGTTTTGCTGCAATAAAATCCTTCAAAGAAGGCTCGCTAAACTTTGTGTTTGCCGTACTTGCCTTGTTCGATCAGAAGTCGGATGTTCGCATCGTCTGTGTCGGCTGCTAATCAAAGCAGGCCGCATGCAGGTTCGGCGAAGGAACGTAGGCGGGCAGAGTTGTTTTGCAGAAGGCTTGAAGAACTTTATAAACTTATTTATCTCTGATAGCAAATCAAGTTTAGCTTGGCCAAAAGTTCGCTGTATTTCAAAAGTTTTGTTGCGAAAAGTTATTTCGAGCTTGCAAGGCAACGAGGTGGCGCCACCGGTGTCATCGCTGTGGCCTGTGGCCGCGGTTTCTTTTGCTTCCTCTCCGCCACAGACGATGCAAACATCCGACTTCTTCTGATTGATTGAGGCAAGTACACCAAACAAGTTTTCTATAAAAGACACTGACTACAAACGCCATTTCTATGCAGAATATCAGCTTCGAAAACTCAACGGTTTAGTTGGTATAAACGTTGGATGGCACGCACGTAATTGCACAAAGAGCGAGTTCGTCTGCTTCAACCGCGGCTCTTAACCCAGCCGCTTGTAACGTAGTTGCGTTATTCGAGTTTTCAGTAGGCTTGCGATTGGTTTCGTGTGGCGAAGCTCGTCCGTAGGACAAAAAGTCATGAATGTCGCCCATATTTATGCATGCGCACAGGCCGACGCTTACCGTGCAGTTGCGCATGTCGACTGCACACGGGTCGGTACCAAAGTTTTGTTTCATGCAGGTCTCTGTCCGCATCGCGCAAACTTTGCCGACAAATCAAACTGTCACTCATGATACCGATTGAGTTTTCATAACAACGGTGCTGGCATGAGGCAGAGTGACAGAGCAAACGGACGCGCACGAACACCTAAGCTATCCGCCGCCCCGTACTAGTACTAGTCAGAGCAGGACGCAAAGATGGCGTCGGCTGCACACTGACGTCAGTTATTACGTCATGTGAATACCCCCTATACATTATGGTTTGGTTTGGTTTGTAGGGTTTAACGTCTCGAAGCGACTCAGGCTATGAGAGACGCCGTAGTGGAGGTATCCGGAAATTTGGACCACCTGGGGTTCTTTAACGTGCACTGACATCGCACAGCACACGGGCGCCTTGCTTTTCGGCTCCATCAAAAAGCGGCCGTCGAGACCGGGATTCGATCCCGCGTCCTTGGGCAGAATGCCGGTCCACCATTTTAGTTTTTAATAAGCTGTGTTGTCAATTTGAAGAAACAAAAACGTATCAAAAGGTGCATCAACAAACTCCATTGTTGTGAGGTACCGAACGGAGTGTGAAGTCAAATAAATTCGTTTTTTTTTCGAGGCTACGCTGACAGCCTGAAAACGCGTTGGTAATTTCGTTTGTCTACCGTAAGGATGCTGGAGGCGCTGAGGGATGGAATAGCTGTGACAGTGAGAAAAATATTAAAATGAGCACAAATTCAAGAACAATTTCCCAGAGCATACATTATTACTGAAGACGAAAGCATTTCGAAATTTGCGCAAGCAAAATTCAAAGCAAAACATAGAGAATGAATCTTCCGTTAGACAGGCTATCTTGTCAGGCTTGGCCTATCTTGTGAGGCTTACACAGAATCTTCTGTAAGCCTCATCGTGCTGTCTGTATTTGTTGCGCTGAGAAAATATGCATTCCACTTACTAAGGCCGACTAGCCCGCCTTTCTATGCGAACGTATGGGATGCCTATTGGCGCAACTGTGCGGGAGTGAAGTTGTTTAGGAGAGCTGCAAATGAATAAAAAAATTGAATGAACACCAGCGACAGTAAATCGCTTGACTGACTTTACATGGACAAAACTTGTATTTAATAATTTCTTTTCAAAATACTTCAGCCCGTGAGGAATGAAGGGTGGGTAAGATAACAAGATGAGCCAACGTGAAACCAAAGACAGGCCCAATGAACATACGAACGAGTAAAAATTCGGACCACGAAAAAGATGACTTGCACGCACACACAAATAGATTTTAGTACAAATCATAGAGCACCAGATTTTCTGAAGGCAAATTGCAACAATGGACGGATTGTTCACAGCTTTACTGAAAGGGGGGAGGGCAGAAATAATCGGAGCTTCGCTGGCGTGACGTGAATAACTTTTTTTCTCCAACTCTTGTTCTGTTTACACTCTATCTTCAGTCCCTGCCCGTAAATCAGGCTAAGTGACAGTTTTGGCACATGAACTAAACGTGTGGACAGCAAAACGTTTCACAATAATAATGTGAAAATGCCGCATGTACGGCAATATCTCAAGGCTCCGGCGCGTCGCTGCAGGACTCCTTTTAAGCGATAGCTTAGACAGCTCGTCCGGTCCGAAAGTCATCGGCGTAGCAGCAGCAGTCGGCACCGCTTGTCAAAAATAATCGAAGGTTGTCTAAAAACGGTGTACCATAGTAATTTGGGCTTCTAGTGATTGACAATCGATTGGTGCGCGATCGGCGACGGTGCGTGAATGAAATCAATGTGATTGATTATTTAGTAATTTAAAGATTCAAAGAATAAAAAATTTGGCAAATGTGGTTCAAAGGTGTCAAAATACATGCAATGGTAAGCGAATGCTTGAATATGCTAACTTTAAAAAAGTAAAGGTTGAAGTTTATAACTTATTTGAAATTATTGAAAAATGAAAGATTTGAAAAAGGGAATTCAAAGTGGTTATAAAGCTCAAAACAAAAACCCAGTGCTTGATGACGCTAAGTAAGAAATGTGAGGGGGTGTAATTGATGAACTTTGTGAAATAAAGAAAATATTAAAATTGAAAAAATATTTTTCAAAAGTGTCAAAAAGATCTATGTGAAAGTCAACGCCTGTTGATGCTAATTATGAAAACAGTGTGGAGTTGATCAATTAATTAGAAAATTTGAAAAAGCAATAAATGATGTCAAATAGATGAAAATGGAATGCCAATGATTGCTAGCGCTAAGTGTCGGTGTATAATAAGCTAATAAATAAAAACTAAAAACATTAACCCTGTTTTTCAAACGCTATCGCGTCCTACCCTTAACGGCGGCGCTTAATGTCACCCTATTTTTTATATTTCGCCAGAGCACATCTGCCCAAGTTCACGTGAGATTCACTCTCAGGATACACAGCGTCCGCTAACTTGACAGCTGAAAAGGCTTTGCTCATTACTCACTCCGAATCCTTCTACGCGGAATTCTCGTATCATTCCTAATGTCAAGAGCAGGCATATCAGCGGAGACAAGAAACCGCGAAGTTGAGTGGGCAGCAGATGGCTCCAGTACCGAGGAAACAAAAACATGTGCGGCGAGCTCGTGCAACACGGATGTGGCTTTTGCAACAGGATGAGCCCACAGCCCACGCAATGTTTTTCAATTTATTTTAAGTGTAATTACAATCCACCTCGAAAAAATTGTCGTGGAATGGTGATGGTGGTCAAGGATTCTGAAAAGCAGTTACACTGGCGGCACCTACACCCGAGGCACACGCAAAGAAAGCTATAGCAAGAAACATGCTCGAAGATCATCAAATTACAGAATTCCTGGGGCTTAGGGCCCCGCTCGAATTACACCTGAAGCAGAATAAGGAGCGGCAATCATTTACGACTGCCTACAACAACGCAGAAACACGTGCGAGCGCCTTCAAGCATTCGAAATAAATTCAGTGTCCTCTGCCGTTGCAAAGAAAGCGATAACTCCGTAGGCTCTGGCTTGTGCACGAGCAAATGGACATTACAAACAATTGTTGTGGCAATGCCATTTTTTATTTACGCTGTTTTGGGGTAAGTTGTTACAATGTACCTATTTTGTTCTAAGCCAATTGTTGGCGACTATTAGGCGTTGTGGACGAATGTAAAAGTCTGTTCTAATTATACTGTGTCGTTGTGGCTACGCCTGCATTTTAATGAAGGTGGCAGGAGATTCTGATTCTTTATTCTTAATATCGGATAGTCTTAAACGACCTTTAATCCCCTTTCCCTCGATAATCATTTTGAGAGTCTCGATGGGAGCACAAGGAAACATCAAGCTATCTCATTAAAAAAAAAAAAAAACACTGTGCACTGCTCGCGCATTCATTTCAGTGACTGTTAAACGCTGTAATATAAAAAGAGCTTAATATTTCGGTTAACTACCCACCACTGTACGGTGATTTCTGAAGCTTACGTGAAAATATGTCAGTCGTCAATCGCAAGTGCATTTACATACTACTGCCGTTACTCACTTTTCGGTTTAGACTGCAGGTGTCCAACCAAGTTTCAGCTCTCCGCTACCATCTGATGATAGCACTCACGTGGCGCATAAAAGAAAGTGAATGTTTGAACCGGCAGACAATCAATTCATTATCACGGACACTAGCGCGCAATGTGAAAACTCGCTATACGGTAGCCTATAATGAGAAAGAGCTAGCCTTTACCGCGGTACGGATTTCCGTCGCCACGAATGAAACGCGAACAAACAGCTTATCTCGTGTTTACAGTCACTTTTTCCCGACCGCACGAAGCACATTAGTGGCACAGCTCGTAGAGATCGAGGAAAAATTACGACACATTCTTTGCATGCTGGCTGCAGTTCTAATGTTCGAATGACTACAACAAATGTGGACGTAGTAGAGTTGTGGAGGTTGCAGTGATGGTTTAGGGCGTAGCAACCACCTCGAAAGCATGAGAACCGTTGTTTTAATACCGGGGCAACACAGTTCTGCACTGTATGAGAAATTCACGGTAAAATCCCGCCTCCAGGAAATGAGTAACCAGGCACATATTTCCGGCCGATCGTGGGGAGCAGAGTAGTCAGCGCAAACTTTAAGCCAAGGCCATTTCTATTATTATGTACATAATAGAAATAAAAGTAGAATAAAAGTATCTTACAATATTCTGCAGTTAGCTCGCAATTTTTAAAATAAGCCATATTTTCTTTTTTGCCCTTTTAACTATATACACATTCATTGTCAGGGCAGATAGACTTTAAAAGATTTCAATCTTTTGCACGCTTCGGAGGCGCACGCCAATACTATTAATACATGCCTAATAATATCCTTCAATATCTCACAGCTGCTCGCCGATAAAATGGCATCGCAGAACCGCGCACTTGACTTTGCCACAACCTTCGGTATAAAAACAAAATACAGGCGTGACACCTAAGCTCGCATTTAATCGCAGGCAGAATAAACAATAATGAATCCCGTCTATGGGTTACGCTAGCGGTTACCCTTTTACGTACTGTACACGTAGATTCTATAGTCGCCTAATTGCCAACGCCTTAACATTGTGCCTATAATATCTCAGAATAACAGTTTGTGAGGAGTGTTGCGGCATGATACCCAGAACATATCTGCATGGGAAAGAAGAGGTGTGAGAGCGTTATTTATTTGGGTGCAGAGAAGGAAGTTGTGCCCGGGTGTGAAAGAGGAAGTGGAGGTTCCGCTTTGTATTACAGTTGGTAGTGTGCACCTGCGTTGTTCTACCTATAATGGCCGTTTTGTTTTTTTTGCTGTTCTGGGAATAATATCTCACGCTGTTATCTCACATTTTTATTAGCACGCTCTCCTTAGTTACCGCGTCACCCAGTTACCGGTCCGAAGTGACCCCCCCACCGGTACAGACCTGTGTAAAATATCCTCTCTAGCCTATCTATCCTGCCATACTCGGCATCCAGCAGCCATCAACGGTTCACTAGTATCCCACCCCCTCATCTGAAACAAAAAACCCGAATGTAAAGCTCTTCCCAACTTAATTTATCATAGAGACATTTCACGTCGCATAATCGCCTTACGAGTCATTGCTTGGCCATGTCACCTAGCAACTATCGCTTGCCAGAGCAGTTCCCTCAATGTTTCGCTCCCACAGCCAACACTGACGCCGAGAAGGGAAAAAACGACATGTATGTTCAGTATCGCGTTAATACAGAGCCCAACTTAGGACCATCCGTCTGCACCTGTAGCGAGCAAATGAGCTGCGGTTAGATCCAGCGGCCGTTGTTTAGGATATCTGGCTCAACCTAATTCCGCTGTAACCTTATCTTGAGCATGATAAGACTGTAATATTATCCACCCAGGCCAGAAAAGCAGTGCTGGTCGAGGAACTACCAAGATAAATCAGATATCATAGGGGAAATCGAGGTTACGATGAAAGATCAGGCGTATACAATTCCAAGCGGCGGCCACCTACTATGCTGTTGCGGTTAAACGGGCGGATCAGATCTAGTTGTGGGAGTTGTCATCAACAAAGGGTTTAGCTGATATTGCAGACGAATCGTGTGATAATAACGAGAGGGTGACAAGTAACGTAATTAGACTCAATAGGTACACGCTTATGGACCTACAGGCCTAGACATCTATTTAAAACCTACTTACAAGAGTACAATTACTAGCTCTCTTCAAGGTATCACGATCGTCTCATTCTCCAGGCTCTGTGACACCCACAAGAAAATCTAAAGCCTAAATGCAATGTTCTGGATGAATAGTTAGACCTCGGCGATCTTGCGTTCGGAGCATCGAAGCCAGAATCCACATTAGACAAATAGTGAAGTGTGCAGGTTCAAGCATGACGTCAGGACGGAGAGTGCAATTCCAGCACAGGATGTATTCTTAAAATGTGAGTCAGAGCCAGCAAGTGGGTGTGACTGACTTTGAATGAAGTCAGGATTTATGCCACAGGACCATCATATAGTTAGAGATACAAGCTTTTTACAATAGGTCTTCTCGATGGATGAGGCTCAGTTTTGTGGTAATTTGTGGAGCACTAACCCACACCTCATTACTGGACTTATTAAGAACAATGTTACGTTTTTACGTTTTTTTAAGGCTTTTGATGTACAAGAAGTCAACTAAAAAATATTGGCAGGGTATCCCTGTTTATCGGTTACAGTGCGAAATCATGGTTTGTTTTTTGTTTTTTTCCTTTTCCTGGTTTTAGCTCAGTGTAAATTTATATTTTTTACATTATCTTACCTGACACAAAATTCCTGCGGCTAAAGGCATGGTGCACTGCAGTTTCAGCCCTGCATTTGGAATTGGATCTGCTTGTCCAGAGGAAGGTCGCCTAGACGGGCGGCTCGGATTTCCTGGACTTGGTTTTGCACATTATTGAGATTCGTCTTTGTTGGCCTTTGAACCCCAAAACGAAGAACCGAAGCTTCCGCACAGCAGTGCCCTTTCCAAGTAAAGAGAGGCATCATTTCGTTGTGCATCACGTCGGCCCTTAAAATTTCATACAACAAAGTTCAAGGAATATATTTGTAGCAGCTTTCGTGTTTTCAGCGCCGCTGGGTGCCATTCCCTTGTTATTTCGAGGTTGTGAGATAATCGGGTGCAGAAAATGAAGCCCAGGAAGAAATTTAGAGTTGTGCAGTGCAAGCAGACACAGGTAATTCTTTATACGCACAACTCGTACAACGTCAAGAGAATCGCCAAGGAAAAAGGCATCATTGTTATCTTCTCCGCCACTTGCTAGCTAAGAAAAGTGTACGTGATGGTGAAGAATACTAAGAATGCTCCTTGCAACGTTAGGCGTGTAAAGAAGTTAAATAAATAATTGGTTCACAGGAAGGGAAAGGCGCAGTAACTGTCACACTTGCTCTGTGGACACCCGAACCGCGCCGTAAGGGAAGGGAGGAGGGTGGGAATGAAAGTGGGAAGAGAGAAAGAGGAGCCGTAGTGGAGGGCTACGCAGTAATTTCGACCACCTGGGGATCTTTAACGTGCGCTGACATCGCACAGCACACGGACGCCACTTCGTTTCGCCTCCATCGAAACGCAGCCGCCGAGGTCGGGTTCGAACCCGAGAACTCCGGCACAGTAGTCGGGCGTCTTACCACTGCACCACCCCGGCGGGGCGTAAAGAAGTTAACAGAATCCGTTTCTGGTGTGGTGCACCCCTTACCTCTTATTTGCACTAAAATCTACATATGATCAACCGGCAGCTGCTTCGATCAAAGGGGAACAGAGCAAAGGTGGAATGTTGCTCATAATGCAAAGGGTTTCTTGGTTGAGAACGGTACTGTGTAATTGATATAGAGGAGACGCAGTTTCTGCAAAAGGTCGCATAACGAATGGGAGCGCCTATTCTTCGAACCATATTACATATCGGTACCACAAGCAATCGCGTCAGCAAGCCTTCAGTTTTCTTGTCGTATGAATAATTTTCGTTTTTGGAAGATCACATGAAGGTGCCGGCGTATGGGTGGCCTTCTCCCGTTATGCTATTCCATTTCCTTTGATTTGCTTGGGGTTCCTTTCCTTTCTTTTGGTTTGGGTTTGGGGTTCCTCTCTTTTGGTTGAATGTGTTAGAATTTTATGACTTCGCGGTGTTGTTGTTCCTGTTTATTATTTTGTTGGTTATTGGGTTTGTCCGACTTCGTTCCTTTTTCACTGTTCTTACCGCTCCAGACAAGGTTTTCCCTAGCTAATTGCGCGTTTTAGTACTGGCATGACATGGTGTCCTTTTTTTTTTTACTGTTTTTCATGGTGTTTTTTTCTTTGATTTGTTTTGTTTTGCTGGTCTTGACGTTTTTAACGCGTCCATTGAGTTGCTTGGTGAGATTCTTGTTTTCTTTCATGGATGTCTTGTTGTTTCGTTTGATTTGGTGACTTAATGGTTTCGCTATATGTCTTCACTTAGTGGGACTATCCAGGTTAAAGTTATTTTTGCTCGCGAAATTTTCACGTTGTCTGATATCTTTTCCACCACTTTTAAAGTGTTTTCATGTGACCGCAGCAGATAACGCCTGTATATTACAGTGATAGCCTTAAAGGCCCCGTTCACCAGAAATCCGGCATCGGTGCCGGCGGCTGCGTTGCGAGCGAATAAAATGAGAAAGGTTTAGCGCTGCTGAACCGAATCTGCTTCTTCTTCTGCTTCTTCGTCTGCTTGTTCTTCTGTTTTTACTCCTTCTTTTTCCTTTTTTCTTCTTTTTTCTTCTGCTTCTTTTTTTCTGCTTCTTCCTCTTCACGCTCACATCGGTTGAATAAAGCGAGGATTTATATGTCTGGTGGTTGCCTGCGCTATCGCGTCATAGCCTGCAAACTGGAGTTGTCTCCCCATAATTTTTGCCTTCTATTTCTTCCCAAAGTAAAGCTGTTCGTCTTATAGGATGGGGGTTTATTAGAGGTACTAGGACTCGATGTAGAAGCATGGCAGAAACAGTCCGCGTACAAGCATTTTCGGTGCACACACCGATAGCGATGCCACAGGATACAGGGCACCGAATCTTCTTCTCCTTTGCACGTATATCTTCATCTTTACAGTCTGTGTTTTTTGCGTCTTCTTAGACCTTTTTTCGGTAGCGCAGCTTTTCTTTGTTTCGAATGACATATTGGCGGGAAGGATTTGACCGTATCTCGTTGAACCAACTAGTCAGAGAAGCCCTATTGTGTCAGTGTGGCATGCCAGTGATTTCTAAATTCCCGCTATATTGTTTTTCCTTAAAGCGTATCTCTCTCTCGCGCGCTTTGCTGCAGAACCCGAGTTCGCGGGTTCATATCCACTATGATAGTCTTTGCTCAGCGTAAAAGCACTATACATTTTCAGTCGCTCGTCAGTCATAAGCTCCATCAATCGCTAGTTTGGCTGACGAGCATAAATACCCGTCGGGGAGACTCGCGTACTGGAGGCACTATACCAGGCTTAATTTGAATTACTCACGCTGGGTCATATTGGTATGGCCTCACGTAACAGCTTATACAATCACAGCGACAGCAGCGAAAGCACAAGCAGCATCGGTCGAGATTCTTGGTCTGTAGTGATGAGGGTATGAGTGTTTATGCACAATGCACTAGACTGCATTCATAGGTGACTGCAATGTAAAAATAAACAAGAAGCAGTTCGAAGACCAGACTATAAGTGATTATGTCACAAGCTCTAGCAAGAGCAGTGCTTGTATGGAGTAACTTGCGTATAACGGCTACCTTCTTCTAAAAAGAGGAAACCATAAAATGGGCACAGAAAGGCTGAAATGACAAGGACAAAATTACAAAGACTTCACACAGTGCCTTCACTCTGTCATAGTGTAGTGTGTAGGTCCTTGGAAAGGAGTAATGTAATGAGTGTAGTATAATACTATTGCTACTTAGATGGATATATAAGGTACAATAAAAACTAATAAGTAGGAATCCCAGCAACGGCTGGTGAGAAAAAGGAAAATTGAATGACTTAAGGATTTCTCAGGAGAAATGACGTTCGGCTTTATTCGTGGACCACGATCTTAGCCTATAAGCATTGAACAAAACATCGATGAGTATTCAATACTTTAAAACTCGCACATCATTCAAAAGGCTGCATCTATAACTAAACGAGCAGTTGAAAAAAGACTTGCGTGGATGGCGCCGCCCCCCCCCCCCCCCCCCTTTTTTTTTCTTTGAGGCCGTGCTACCTGTACTGGGCACATT
Organism: Amblyomma maculatum; assembly: GCF_055883805.1. Lineage (NCBI taxonomy): Eukaryota > Metazoa > Arthropoda > Arachnida > Ixodida > Ixodidae > Amblyomma > Amblyomma maculatum. The sequence goes on from NC_139346.1 coordinate 40,314,009, forward strand.
TACGGAAAACATTCCAAAATATATCTCTCTTCTCATAGAGAGCTGACGAGGACGGTAGATTGGTCATTGTTGGGGGCAGGCTTCAAGAAGTGTGTGACGAGTTATGCTTCGTAAGTCCTATACAATCAACCTACATTTAAAACACCACTGTTAATATATAGGTGTTGTGACGCAGGACATGCTCTCGAATGGTAGACTAGCAGCTGGCTGTTTCAACATGCGCCCGCTTTTCTTGTGCTCTGACATATTGAAGCGGGTTTCTATACGACCCCCCCCCCCTTTGTACGATTCGAAAAAAAAAATATTAGTTAATAAGCGCCTTCAGGGGCAACCAGTTTGTTGACTAGACGTATAGATGGTGTTTCTATTAGCATTGATGCTATATACCAAACTCACTCACACCCTTTTTCCAAAGCGCTCGTCAATTGTTAATAAACGTGTGATTTTAATGGGGTTGCTAGAACGTGGCAAATATTTCCCCAAAATTTACTTTAAGGTGTTTTAATGCCTTGCGTTAATGCCCAGTATCCCTCACCGAAGGACGATGTCCACGGCAATGTTGCGCGGTGTTTTAGAAAGACAGTGCTCTTATTCTCTGCTTAGGGTGAGTTGCTTGTTATTCTTAGCGACATTCAAGTGCATTTGGGGCTTTTTTTCTTTTTTATAGAAAAAATCAGTAGTGAGAAATGCTGAAATCTGAAAGTAATTAGTCAAGATCTGCTTCGCGCAAGACCTTGTTGAGAGGCAACACTGAGATGAATTTGGTCAACTTTAAGGGTATTGTTTGGAACGTCTAAAAATATTTTGAAAGATGACGGGCTTTAAGGTTATTATAGCCCTGGATCTATATTCGGGTCTTCAGCGGACGCCAGATGAGACAGAATGTTTCAATTAGCTCAGAAAAAAAGCCAAACCTGCTGGTTAACTTATCATAATATGGGCGTTGTGTATTTGCACAATTGCAGCTTGTCCTCAAAGTCGCATTTAAAAGAAAAGAAATTCTTAAAAATATTGAAGCGCACGTTAGAATGCGCACGGATGTCGCGCCGTAGACACTCCACTTAGATATTCCGTAACTCTGCTGGCATCGCCGTAGAGCAAACGGGCGCGCTGAAGTTCGTTGTCAATTTCGCTTCTATCGCGACCACGCTAATATTTGCCGCATCGGCAATCGATATTCGCAGTCTTTTTGCACTCGCAATCCACCTTCATGCACTGAGGCGGGGTGTTCTACGCCGGATCCATGGCTTGGCCTGTGTTACGGTGTGAAGCCCTTTATAAGGCTGACTTTTGTGACCCCTGTATCGTTTGTTACTATTTTTTATAAGGTAATGTTTTCCTGTTCACACTATATGGGGGACACACTAAAATTCCGCAAACACAACAGAAAATCAAAATTCTCAAATACAAAAATGGAAAGTGGACGCATTTATTCAATTAGTTATTTCAAACGCTCTGCCTCTTACTTGGTGTCAGTCGTAGGCTCTAATACAGCCATAGGTCTAAAATATTCTAAAGCCAGTTACCCCTTTTTCAAATTTCCGACATTCCAATGACGCCGGGTAAATATATGTATTACCATTTCTAAGACGCCGTTGTCTGTTGGCGGATTGTTTTGGCTCATCCAAGTACGTACCAGGTATTGTATCTTTTAATTTTTTTTAACCCATATTTTTTATTCATGGCCTTTTAAGCATTCTGCCCCACAAGACCCGAGCTCTAGGCAGGCCGGAAACTCCTATCCATTGGAAACCGGTTTGTACCCGGCAGCACCGGGGATTTAACCTGGTACCTCCCGAATGCGTCAGGTCTCGTAAATATTTGTGTGTAATATTTTCTCAATTCAGATGGCTACCTAGTATCAAGAATTTGAAGAGTAAGAGGCCCTATCGCTAAAAATGCGCGAAGCAGATACATGAGTGTTAAGGTACCTCAGGGTATCTTGTGTAACAGGGACGAGACAGGCGAACTGGACCGTAATGCGCTGGCACTTCTCATTGGTATCGTATATCGCTCTTCATAGGGACATCCAGAATTCATAAGGTAGTCCATCCCTACCTCATTTTACTGTCTTGTTGCGGAGCTGATACTACAAAGTCAGCCCTAAAGGAACAAGAAAGGTCATTCGGGAGGTAGTGCAGGTTTGGCTTAGTTGATGGAGCTCAACGTCCCAGAGCGACTCAGGCTATGAGAGACGCCAACGATACGGTAGGCGGTAGGGGATGATTTTAGCGGATACCAGCTTTCTGGCCAGAAGATGCGGCCCGAAAATCATGACCGGGTTTCAAATAATGAATATTAAGAAAGTCTGATTACATAAAGCTTTGCGACATCCAGCGCTAACAATAAACTATTGCATGACTACATAATGCAATCCACGTGCCAAATGCTAGAAGAAGCGCTGCATCTTACTGGCGACTAGTGATGTGATGAAACGTTCACCTTCTTCCGCATTAGTACTTGAATAGGCCTCCATCCAGTGTGCTCATGGGATGCTTGAACACATAGTTGTGCAACGCCTCCTTGGTACGCATACTCCGATAATCCTTGCGGCGTAGCTTCTTTTAATTGGCCAGTAGATTTTGCGCAGCGCAGATACAGGACACAAATGAACATTTAAAGGATAACTTTTTATTTCAACAATGTGCAGTATATTTCACGTAACCAATGCTGTTGCAAACATCCCTCTCCCAGCACTTCGTTGAGGAGAGTCGCTGTTTTTATTACCTTTTCCACTTCCTGAATAACTTAGCGAGAAGTCTTTTGTAAATTAAACGCCCCTTTTTGGACAACACCGACGCTTTGCGCGTGACATATTGTCGCATCCAAAATAATGTTATGAGTGAGTTCGTGAGTTTCATCACAGCGCATTCCATTAGGCCGACATGTCACAACTTGTGTTTCCGACGAGCTGTGGTCCAGCAGGCAAGGAATGCTAATATGCCTGCGATAAGGACGCACAGTACGGAGAACACTGCGTAGAGTATATCATAGGAACCTCTTGTGTCACGAGTGTAGCCTGGAAAGAAAGAAAACAGCAACAAAAGTATCACTGTTATTGACCACGCAGTGTTCTTATTTTCAACTGAGAACGAGAAAAACCATGGTACATACCAATAATAGATGGTCCGCAGAGCCATACTGGAACGCTTACCAGGCCGGCCACGCCACAGCAAAAGCTAACCCTAGCGACCGCCATGTAGTCAGCCATCAGGACAGTCTTGATGCACATGATGTACCCTTGAGCCACTCCTAATGTAATCGTTAAGGCGATCAGGCTGTCGAAGGTCGTCACCAGGGGCAGAAGAAGGAAACACCCGGCGGCGATCGAGAATGTGAAAACAGCTATTGGACAGCGGCTGTGGCGGATCTTGTCAGATGCATAAGGCACGACTGCTCGACCAATAAGATGGCCGATGGAATTATAGACCACGATATGGTTGCCGTCTTCAAGCGTCCATCCTTTGTCAACAGTGTAGGCAACAATAGTTATCGAAAACGACACAAAGACGTACTCGGAGACGACGCTATATAGCACCAGCACGTAGAACGCCAAGGAACGAAAACTCTTCCTAGCAGTCTGCGCCATACTAACTGGTTCCTCTCCGGAGTGCTCATAATATCGTGTATGCACTTTCTGTGGCGAGCAAAATAACTTCTCCTCTTTGTTATTAACACCAGCAACGACTTTGTTCGACCCTCTGCAAAGTTGAGCCGCACGGGTTGCAATTGTGGAGAAGGGAATCCTGCAAGGCTGAGGACGCCTTATGAGCATAATTAGGGGAACAACGTGGGCCACCAGGCCACCAGTAATGAGGAGCGAGCCTTCCATTCCGTACTCCTGTGTTAGGCTCCAGAGTAGTCGAGTGGCCGCCATTCCTGATGCAGCTCTGAACACCCACATAACTGCGGTCGCCGTGCCTCGATACTCATCGAAGAACAGCAGCAGGTAGAGGCAGAGTCCAAGCAAAGCTATCCCCAAGCCAGTGCCTGAAATATATTGAATTCATAGAAGCAGTATAGCCGCAATTATTATCCCATTCCGCACTGCATTTCTCTCTCATATCAGAGTTGAAGGGTTCAAGTGAACTACGAATAAAAATAGCGACTTCGCAATTGTAAAGAAGGTGATCAAATGGGCAGCGGTGAGGAGAAAACGTTGGTATACCACACAGCTATACCACGTCTTGTTTCTGGGTAGTGTACGGGAACCTAGTCGTGCAGTATATGCTACTAAACATCGCGTAACATGTCACTGCGTTTGGCAAGTATACCTAGACATGTGCAGTTCACAGAGAGGAGCAGCGCAAGAAAACACGGACACAACACACACAAAAAACAGGAGCACCGATGTGTGTCGTGTCCGTGTTTCCTTGCGCTGCTCCTCTCCATGATGCCTCACCGGCTGGCACACACGAAGGTATTAATTAAAGTGCGGTTCATTCTTATAAATAAGGCCATTCTTGGGAACGCGTTCAATTGTTTCTTTCAGTATATCTTGCACTCAGAGTCTTTAGTTGTCCGTACAATAGACGTATAGATTTATAATGACGGCTGCATAACAGTTCTTACCGTAAATGATGCCAAACGTGAACGTCATCCAGGATATGTTGGGAGCGAATGCGGACGCCACGAGGCCAAGTGAAGCCGTAAAGCCTCCAATGAGACTGATGTGATTGACGGATATCTTGCTCTGCATCTGGCTTACTATAAGGCCTGCGCAGTGACGAAAGTAAAATGCGGTTTAGGGAGAAAGTTCGGCACTCTTCTTCCATCAAAATGATTACCATTCAACTGCCCGACACAAATGTTACCTGAATTGGACCCCCAGCCTCGGTGGAGGAATGTGCACTCTGACTAGAAACAGGTACATATGTGAACTGTTACGCTCAAAAAAGGTAATAACTATGCATTTCTGTTCCTAAAATAATTAACACTGTTTGCTATGTGTTATCGACCGCCAAATGGTTTAATTCAGCCTCTCCTCCGTTGCAGACATGTTTTTAATCTTTATATGTACTATAACATCTTAATCCTCATATGCGACAGAGTCTTCAATATTGACGCGATGAAAAATGGTTCCTCAAGACTGAAGTTGGATACCATTTTAGTAAAACAGTTTCCAGGGCATATTGGTGCTTTGTTTTAAACATCTCAAACGCAACAAGTACAGCACGCATATAGAGAGACGACAGATAAGCGCATTTCCTGTCATCTCTATCTGCGTGCTGTCATTGTTGCGTTTGAAATAATAAATGGAGGTGTCTGTTTTGAATTTCGGTGGTTTTCAAAATGCAATTCACCTTTCAGCAAGGGTAACCACTCACTCAAGCTGTCTTATTGATTTATTTGTTACGAGTACGTCCGCCGACGATATTAAAACCGGAGTATTCTCTTCAGATATCAGCGACCACTTCCTTGCATTCAGCTCAAAAACATATGTGCGTAGCAACGCACCCTACACACAATATTTGTAAGCATACCGAAACCTTTTTATGTTTCTCAATAAAATCGTCGAAACCTCCTAGAGTGCGGTAGTTGAAAGTAAAGATGGGCTCATGGCAAACCCAAGTTTCTAGGCATTCCGAAACAAATATATGAAGCGATATTTCCGAAGGTGCGCTTTAAGAGGTAAAAACTAAGGTTTCGAAAGAGATGCGTCACACCTAAACTTAGCTCAGGAATACGACAGAAAATCTTCCTATTGAAGCAACTAAGGGCATTTAAAAGACTGCAAAACATTCATTAAGTTTTAAATAAAGGTCTATCAAGGGTAGGTCACGAATTTCAGACAAACGTTTCAAATTCAGTTTCTACCTGCTCCGATGTCGTGTAAGGAAGACTTAACTCGGATAAAATCCAACGTTCCACGCAGCAGTACTCATAACCTGCAACTGAATAATATATAGTTGACTGCAATGTCATTGGCTGAATAATTTAATAAACATTTTCTAGATTTCACACAGTAAACTAGCGCGAGCAATCATCTAACGAACTTGCTATAGAATGCACTCTTTTTCATGGATCCTTTAGTGGGAACGCAGTAAACACAGTAATACTTGTATAAGGAATAAAGACTAGAGACACTAAAGACTAAAGCACTAGTGACAACGATGGCTTTGATGTGAAATCTTCAGTATGTTGCTGACATTCTTGCCGCGATAATAATATATACTTATCATTCGTGCTTATTAGGTCCAGGTGATTTCCCTTGCAAAATGCAAATCGTGCTTGTCACTATGGTATCTGAGAAGATGAAAACGACCTAGGGAGCTACAACATCAATACTACTCATCTTCTCTAATGCCTTTGACGCTGTCCTGTTGAGTTAGTTTAATAAACTTGAAAACCATAGCTTCTTGGTTGCCGATCTGTACCGTTTCCGGAAAGATATTAGCTAAGATGTTGATTTCTTTAAAAAATAGAACAAGCCCCGCCGGGGTGGCGCAGTGGTTACGGCACTCGACTACTGTCCCCAAGGACGCGGGATCGAATCCCGGCCTCGGCGGTCGCTTTTCGATGAAGGCGAAAAGCAAGGCGCCTGTGTGCTGTGCGATGTCAGTGCACGTTAAAAAGCCCCAAGTGGTTGAAATTTACGGCGTCCTCCATTACGGCATCTCCCATAGCTTGAGTCGCTTTGGGACGTTAAACTCCACAAAACAATACACAAATAGAAAACATCGTGATTTCATTAACACAAGGCAAACTGCTACTCGGAATATTTAATATTTCTTGATCTCACGAAAGCTATCGGTTATTTTAATCATCAGTTATTACTTCAGAAAATGAAACAGTATGATTTTCGATGCACGGCGGTAAGTTTAATAAAATCTTATCTGCAACACCGCAGTCAAGTAGTCGCAATAAGATGTCATCTAAATGGACGCCCATTGACTGAAATTAAAATCCTAGGTCCCTGGCCACGGCGATCGTCTGTGGTGGAGGCCTCCTAGGCACTGCTCCGCTTTATGAAAAGCACAGGCCTAATAGAAAGACTATGGTTTTGCTGTTAGGTTACGTGATATGACTGACATGTCTGTGATGTGACTGTACCAACTTTTCTCATCCCTCTCTCACAACTTTTATATCGACTCACCCCTTTCCACCAGTGCAGGGTAGCAAACCGGTTTCTTTTACGGGTTAACCTCCCTGCCTTTCCTCCTCATCTTCCTCCTCCTATACCTATCGCATTGACTACAGATTTCTAGTGGCGTTGCAGAAGGTATCATTCTGGGCCCGTTTATTTCAGCATATGCAACCTTCCAATTTCTTGCCCTGGACGCGTGTGCTTCGACCGCCAATTCGATAAGGGCTAACGTTGATAAGGGCCGTGCAATGCAGCCCAGCGGCCAACTGTCCGAGGATATGCGCGTGCGCGTTTTGAACATCCCGATGCAGCTGACACTTGCCAGGCTGTTTTGTGAACCGGACGCCACACCCTCTTCTTTCTACATCCTGCATCCTTTATTTTTTGAATTTTTTTCATCAAATACTATTAAAAACTAGTTTGATGGAATGTGATACACATCTACGGATTATACTACTTACGTGAGTATCAGAATTTTGTAATGAAAGCTTCAGTAGGCTAGTAGAAGCGAGTTTTGCCGTGCCTGTAACCATGCGCTGTAACACAGGTGTTCCACCGCTGTCTGCGTGTGTGAACAACTTTTATTTATACCAAAATAGAGGCTCCCGCCCCCCCCCCCCCCCCCAGCAGGCCTAAGGGAGGGGGGTCGGGACTTCCGCGATTAGGCAAGAGATCCTGGCTCCTAGCGGCCTTTTCCGACAGGCTGATGGCTTGCTTCTGCACAGTCGGGTCCTCGCTCCACAGAAGAGTTTCTCAGGCTACCATACTATCTATTTTTGTCTTATCCCCTTAGGAGCTAGCGCATTCCCAAATTACGTGGTTGAGGGTTCCTCTCTCCCCACATTATCTACAATTATTGTCCTGTCTTTCATCTGTCTGGATGTGATAGGCCCAGACTGAGTGTTTGTAATTCCCTGCCTGTAGACGCCGCCATCTACGCCGACCCATGACGTCATGTGCCTCTTTACGCAGTTTCACTGCAGATGCGCAAATCTTTCGTCGATTCCCTCCTCCTAGCCGAGTCTTCTACGTCGCGTCCGACTCCGTATGATCCCGTGAGTAACTTCGCAGCTGAACATATTGATACATGGCAAGGGTAGTGCACGAAGGTTAGTCCAGGATGACGAAGCACACAAAGCACAGAATCACAGCAGCGTTAACCTTCTTCTAGCACTAAACGTTGCTACCACTTTGTCGTCTTCTGTGTCACTGTTTCTGATCGTTATCTTCTTTAACGTCCAGCGATGCAGGGTATATATGTCACAATATTAGCCTGAGCTTGTGAGCCTGCTAGTCACGTGCGCCATAGTTGAAGAAGCGGATGGAAGCCCGGATGCAGTGTGCGGTATTTTTGGAGACTGCGAGAAGCTGCGTCGGACGACCTGGAAATAATTGCTTGGAGTGAGGACGCCCGAAACTGTACAAATGAAACAGGAAAGCCTAAGCATGCGTCCCAGACGCCGGAATAGCCGGAAGAACGTCTGTCCAAACAACGCCGTCAAGACGCGGAGCAACAGGGAGGCCGAACCGAGCCAAGCGGCGTACCTCCAGACCTAGCTGAGCTAAGCCTGTCCTGAAATTTTTATTTCCTGTGGTGCACGCAGCATTTACATGTGATTGCATGTCCTACTGAGTAGAAACTTCCATCTTAAAAATATTGGTGCTGACGACTTGCCAATGTATTACCAAAAATACATTCATTGCTTTTCGCGAGAGCAAAAACGTATGAAAGCATTATTTCGCTTATCAATTCGCACATGCCTCGCCTACAGGAAAGAAGGCTGCACCGCGTTTCCTATCCTTATCTCTCTTCAGCGGCATACAGAAAGTATAAGAGAAAATGGCAATCAAAGAATAACTACGGGGACGGGTCCTGTTTCCATGACAGCATGCCTGAGAAAAGGCGCACCGAACTATTTGTTGATTGATTGAATGTCCTTTATTGAATGGGAAGGCTCATGGCCATGGATGGGGATAAAGGGGAGTAGACAGAATCTTCATTGTTTAGGTCGTCACTCAAATCACATTGCTCTAATCAGGCCACTGAGCGAGCCATACTTGGCAAATATTATATGTGTGTTAGCATCAGTTTCTAGAAGGGAACGGTAGTTCAGGGGGTAGGGTTTGATCTCGGAGCGTCCAGTAGAAAAACCAGGGCAATCCCATCGTAGATGAGATATGCCGCCGCGAGTTAGAGTCGTACAGTGGGGGCACGTAATCATTTTTTCTGTATACTGACGCCAGCAGGCCGTACGAAACGATTGTCCTTCAACTCAGCTCTCGCTTCAGTCCCTTTGCTCTCCCACTCGTGAGATTTTTGCAGTAAAAATCTTCCCCCCTGGCCAGAAACCTTTCATCATGGCATCGGCCTATTTCCGGCCAGGTAACGTCATGGCAGAACCCTGTACCTGGCTCCCTGACCTTGAAAACGCAGCATACCCTTATCCTATTCTTATCGGCGGAGATTTCAACGCACATCACGCAGCTTGGAGCTCATCTCAGCCTAATCAACGTTGCAAACACCTATATGACGCCCTTGATCAAACTCTTTTTACCCTGTGCAACGAACCTAACACGCCGACCCGTATCAGTCTCCACCCCTCTCAGGCGGACACTACACTGGACCTTACATTCTCATCATCGCGTCTTCTTCGGCGCCGGGAAGTCCTTTCTAATTCTTGGGGTAGTGATCACTTGCCCATCTTGCTCATTCTCAATCGTAAATGTCTTCGCTTTCGGACAACACGTTCGTTTTTCAACTGGGACTATTCGTTGTGTGCGTATTCTTGGTGATTTCGCTCCTCTTTAGCGCCATACAGCACCTATCTACTCACAGCGCCTGGGTAAGGCATTACGGTGAGGGGTGGGATAACACAGTGTAGAATTAAGGAATTGCAGGTGCACTTCACATGAAGCATGCATAAAAAATAAGCATCAACAGGCATAACAAAAACGCAAGAACGCAAGCGCTCGTCAATAAGAAAAAGGAAAGGGGAAAAACACAGAAATTTAGAAACATAATACTCTTAATGCACGAACATGATATCTGACTTTCGTACAATGCAGCTCGCGCTCATAAACCCGGTCGAAAATTTGCGACTTCGACTCGTCTTTCAATGCTACCCCTCAGTACTCAGCCAGGTCGTAGGGACCCAACTGAAAAGACTAAATCCAGGACACTTCAGGGCACCGTTGCTAGCACAGAGCGCATAAATTTTGCTTCATAATTGTGCGCAAGGCTTATGACCCTTGCTTTGAGCAGAGATATAGAGCCAGAAAAAGAAAATAGATAAGCGACAGCACTCGATTTGAGCGGGCCATGGGAAAAGTCAGCCAGAGTTTTGTTGTTATAAGCGAAGATTCTGAAAGAGCATCAGTTGCTAATGTAAACCCTTCGGCATGTGAAATGTTATTTGAAAACCGTTGATTATGTGCGGAAATTGAAAGCACCCCATAGCTCTAGCTTATTTTCGGTGTCACTTATTTTCATCTTGCGATATCGATTGAGGCAAGCTACATGCGTCGCAAGCGAAATATAAGGAATTCAAAGGTATCTGACGACGGCAAAAGCTTAAAACTTGAAGCTACCGAAATTTAGTGCTCGCTGTCCAGCGGAAAAAAATGTATTATAGATTACGCGAGCTTTACGTTAGTCTAGTAAATAGAGTGGTTAATTAGACTCACGGGGCAACTAGAGAGTCTCTGATGTTGAAAAATAATTGGGAATACATAACCGCCGCATCTAAGGGAATGAGCGAATAGCCGACATATAAAGTATCTCAAATCGAGCCGTAATAAGGTGCCTGTGTGGCCTAGGGATAACGTGAATGTAATAGTCCTGGCCGGCTAATTTTGTTATCACCCTCCCATGTGAAAGGAGAAAACAGAGTTGCAGCTCCTGGCAAACGTAACATCAAGCAACCTTACCTACAGTCAGTGTGCAGCCAAGTCAGATGCCAGCCACCCTATTTCAGCTCAATACTTTCGATTCTTTTTGCTCAGAGCACCAACACCGACGCCAATGTTCGGTGATCGCGGCCTTTAACGCTATCGCATTAATATGCGCAACCTTAACGTAGACCTGTGCGTGCGGAAGCCTGTTAGGTACCAGACTGAAAGGTTAATAGCAAGTTAGGCACCTTACCAGAGATGGAACTCGCGATGACCATAGTTGTGGACACCCAGGAGGCCTGTTCATGGTTGACGAGGTACCTCTCCTTGAAGAGCATGGTCATGTAGCCGAGACAAGAGCTCACCATGACCAACAGAAATGCTGATAATCCCACGGCGAAAGGGACCCCCCAGCAGCGGTCCAGCAGGGCAGCTCTCCGTGCAGTGTGCATCGCTTTAAGCGACGAGGACCCAAGAAACCTGGTGCCTTTCCCTAAAACACGTCGAAACCAAACGTTATGAACGTGGTAAGAAAAGTGATGATTTATGTAGTCCACATAAGAATATCTGCAGCAGGGACATCCGCATTACAACAAAGCACTTAAGAGTGGCTTGCCAGCAGTAACACTAGCGTTTGCACACTTTTCAGTTCCAAAGGTCCCCTGCTGGTAAATATGCTGATATGTTTTTATATTCTATTTAATTCTACTGTTCTTATCATGCATTTGTGGTTGTTTTAGCAGAATTTTCTATTTTCTAATCATACTATTATTTTCCTGCTGCTTTTCTATAGGAATTTTTGTGCACTGAACTACAGGTATTGTTCGCAACAATTTTTTTCATTACGAGCAGAAATGAAGTCAGCTAGTATTATAAATCCTAAAACGTGTAGCTATATACGTAAAACGGCTTCTGTATTCCGAGACAAATTAGTTTGGAAAGTGCCACTGCCCATGAAATGAGGCCGTGCAGCCAACGGTTGGCACTGATTTTCATGACGTTTCAGACAAACCATACGTAGTCTATATCAATGTATAGCTGCGTGAATAAATCGCACACTGACGGCGACGCCAATATTGACCCGTTCTCGCAGTCACTTGGACACTTTGTTTCAAAAGCAGGTTGCTTCGTTAATGAGTTCTAACCGCCTATCGAATACCTACGCCATAACGTCATAAATTTTCTTCTCTGGCATCACGTTGAGTATGTAGGAACAAACTGTTTTGGAAGAGTGTACAGAATACGTATATACTTGTGTACTGTACGCCCAGTATACTTTAAACTGCACAAATCGTTATTTTAAGCCTTGTCTGAGATATCTATGCGGTCTGTGCAGATGGATTGTACACCGAGGCGGACAATATTTTCAATGTGCTGTCAAGGAAAAATTATATAATAGAAAATTCTGTCGTATCCTTAGATGCTTTGTCCAGCAAAAAAGCACTCAACAAGGGTTTAGGAGGAGCCTCATTTCGCAAGCCGAGCCAAAGTGTCGAAAAAGGAACATGTCTTCATCTGGATCCACACAAAGATAAGTCCACTTGTCTAAACATTGGCTCGGCTTGCGAACTGAGGCTACCCATCAACCCTTATTGAGTGGTCTCTTTTGTATTGTGTAGCCATATTATTTCCCTCATTGTAACCTGCATCCTCTGTTTTTAAAGCATTTAGATGTATAAACGTCAAAAATATGTATTTTTTTTCTCATCAAGCTGGCTTCCCGCAATGCACGTTTTCAAAAGGCGTCGCTGGGCCTAGTATTGTCTTGGATATCAAGTTAAATGCCTCCACAACATAAAATAGAGAAAGGTTCAATATTTTCCCGCATGAGAAATGTGAGCTACTCATATTAAATATGTGGAATGGAGCAGCCAACATCAGGAGCTAAAGAGTGCGTATATTTGACGCTAAATATTACTGATATGCATTGCGCTCGTATATCTCAAATTCTCGAGCAATGCTGACGGAGTTAATGACACCTAGGTGTACGCGTGGACAGCTCGTCTCGCAGCAGATAGACGGAAAAATCCCGATTGGTCGACAAAGTCATGAGCCGTGTTTACTCAAGGAGACAGTAGCGCGTTGCATTTCGTAGTGCATCACGGTAATACGATGCGCAATACTTTGCATGTACAGCTTTGTCTCTGGTACGATGGTGGTTGTACATGATGTGTGTTGAAAGGGAAAATGGCACTTCCACAGGAAAGAATATTTTTTTAAGTGCTCTCTGGCAAGGAGGAGGGGAGCGGTGCTCGGCAAGTGTAGCCCAGCCATGGAAAGGCTCGGCTAAGGAGATGTGACAGAGTTAGGACCCTGTTTACGCACTGCTCTCAATCCAGCCCTGCCTGAGGCGTAAAGCTATGCGTCGTCCTAGTGGACTACCCCCGTTTATAGGAATACAATGCGCTAGAAACAGGATGTGACCGTCATTTGTCGCATTCTTTGAAGTACAGCTATGACGTTGCAATAACATCACGTCTCTCGGATGTTTCAAACACTCTAAATTAAAGTAAAGTTAACTAATTGGTTCGGTATCTAAAAACCGCCATAATTGGCAAGAAGGGTCCTCGAAAGTAGATATTTGAGAAAAAGTAATTGAACAAGATATAGTGCCGTTAGCGTTTGAAGCCAGGCGCTCTGCATGACAAGAGGGCAAGTGACGCATAGGCTACCGTTGGTCGTTGGTACCGAGAATGTTAGAGAGGCACATACTGAACGCGTTCAAGTTTGTACGACTCACTGAGTGTGTTCGGGAAGTATATTGACGCTTAAGTAATATCATATTTGGTTTTTATGTTTTTTAATTCGAAGAAAATGTAAAAAAAGTCACTGAATGGAACTGGAGCGTTGGAAAGGCTATGACTTCTGCTCAAAAAAAAATATGTAGACAGCTGTCCTAAGACACGATGGCTTATGAGTATGAAACTATTAACTCGAACGCTCCAATAGCCAATCCTCATCGATCCTTAATATAGAAAAGGTAAGTACACACTTTGCAACATATCCCTGTAATCACAATTCTACCGTGAATATAGTAACACCGCGAACTGCTGTCCGTATTAGCGTTTTGTCTTTACCTAATATCGTTCCGCGCCGCCAAATTCTTCAATAATGGGTGACACGGAAAAGCCGATGCACTGTTTCGCGCAAAGTTGCACTCGGTGTTTAAGGAGCAGATAATGCATCCTGCAAACTATAAGCCAAGACGATGCTTTACTTACACAAGACTTGATTGCTAGCGCGTGTAGTGACTGCAGGCAGTTTGTTACCTTTTTTTCCGTGATTCGGTTAATTTGATATTGACTGTGAAAACAATGGGGCACGTGAGCCTTCCGCTACTCGGTTATTTGATCCATTACTTTGGAATCCAGCCACCACTAACAATCTATGCTTGCTAACCATTGTACCGTCCGGCCCTGTTCCCTCTACTATGTCCTTGTGTTGTCATTGTGTTATTATGAACCGACTGGTACCAATTAAAATACTTAGGCCTATGTATTCAAACCGCTAGTGTCGTCTGCAATGTCGTCCTCATCCCGCCTTGAATTTGTCATCAGAAGGAAAAGTCCTCTCCAACATCTTTCTAACTAATCTTTTCCTCAATCATATGTGGTCGTCATACAAAGTACAGGCCTCAGAAATAGAATGAGAGGTGATCCGCCAAATGAAGTTTTTAGTGTTGCTTGTTTTGCTGGTGATTTCAATCACACATCCACTCATATTGTTGCATAATCTTCAAATGTTCCTATACAAATGTGTGGTATTAGCTTCACCTGTGTAAAAGCGATCAGGCATGTAGAATATCCACACACATCCGCAACAACCCTAAACAGTTCTGGAGGATTATTAACCCAAAACGTTCAAATACACGCGTCTTCTTAACTAACGAGTCAGGCATTCCTTTATCTGATGGCGACATTGCTGAGGCCCTCAATCGTACTTTCAGTGCGTTTTCACTCGAGAGACCAACGCAAACCTCCCTCCCTTTCCCATTTTAACTCATCTGAACATGACGGACATCACATTTGCACCTCATGGCATAGCAAAAATTATCGACTCTTTGAAGCTCACATCATCGTCAGGAGTTGACGGCATCAACACAAAGGTTTTGAAGAACACCAAGCATATAACTAGCATAATCCTAACACACATTTTTCAGCAGTCTTTATCATTTGGCACAGTCCCTCAAGACTGGAAAGTGGGCAAGATCGTTCCAGTTCCTAAGAAGGGCTCAGGTAACACTTTTCGCCCCATTTCTCTCACAAGCGTATGTTCTAAAATCATGGAACACGTTATTTACTCACATGTCATCAACTTCCTAACATCCATCAAACTTTTCCATCACAATCAGCACGGTTTTCAGAAAGGCCTTTCTTGTGACACGCAACTTGCATTGTTTTTAAACGACATTAGTTCCAACTTAGACCCTAATATTCCTACTGATGCACTCTTCTTAGATTTCGAAAAAGCATTTGATAATGTTCCCCACAAGCGACTATTACTAAAGCAGTCAAGAATTAACTTAAATGCATCTGCATTTAATTGGATCGAAGATTTCCTTACTAACCGCTCCCAGTTTGTTCTCGCTAACGATTACGCTTCCAGCCTCACCCCTGTTCTCTCCGGTGTACCCCAAGGTACCGTACTTGGTCCTCTTCTTTTCCTTATTTATATTAATGACCTACCCAACTCCATCTCTTCTAATATCCGCCTTTTTGCCGATGACTGTGTCATTTACCGTCCCATACATAACCCTACTGATAATTTGGCTCTTCAGGCCGATCTGGCAAAAGTCGAGGAATGGTGTCGAAATTGGTTAACGACCCTAAATGTTAACAAAACGGCCCTAATTACCTTCCACAGACGCCAACACTATTCTTCGTACAACTACTTACTAAACGAAACTACTATCTCCTCGGTATCTTTTTTTTTTGAAATATTTAGGTGTCACAAATTCCAGTGACCTTACATGGCATTCTCACGTTACATCCGTTACTAACGATGCTAACCGTACACTTGGCTTTCTTCGGCGTAACCTAGCTCAGGCACCTTCTTCTGTTAAACACCTAGCTTATGTAACCCTTGTAAGGCCCAAATTTGAGTACGAATGCTCATTGTGGGACCCGCATCTTCAAAACTTGATATTTACAATTGAATTAACACAAAACCGTGCAGCTAGATTTATCTTCTCTGACTATTCTCGTAATACTAGCGCCACTAATCTAAAAGCTAATGCCGATCTCCCAAGCTTGCAAGCACGCCGTAAAATATCTAGACTCGGTTTATTTCATAAATTTTATCATGCCTTATCATCTAGCACAGCATTCATCATGCCGATTCATCGAACATCCAGTCGCATCAGCCACACCTTCGCCGTTTATCCGTCACATGCCCGAAAGACAACGCACCTCAACTCATTTTTTGTAAGGACAGCCATCGACTGGAACGATCTTCTCGCTGACATCGTCGCTCACTCTAACCCAAGCCATTTCAGAACCGCCATTAAAAACTTTTTTTGTTAATCTCGACAATACTGTCAAGCCTACCCCTCATGTAAAACCCCGTACTCCTGGGGTCTTTGAGGTGTTTGAAATAAATAAATAAATAAATCCCAGGCAGAGTATGGAAAGCCCCATACTATCCACTGCTGTAGAATAACGCTTAATTGGCAACAACGTAGGAATCATCAGTGTTAGAGCGCCTAACTATATAGTGGCCACTTGAATATTGACCTCTGAGTGGACGCTAAAAAGATTACAATTTCCTTGTCTATAAAATCGACGAACAAAACGCATGTTCAGGTTATCGTAGCAAAGCTTCTAATGTACTGTGTGCTTGTTCCGGACTCTGCGCATTAACACAGGGCCTGCAAAGGTTGGTTATGGTACTAATTCAAGGTAACGCGTGCAAACAAGGAATATATTAACGAGTGTACTAACGAGACATCGGCGCTCCTTACTACGCATTCTGTATTCAAGTGGTTCAATACATTTACCAATAAATTCCCAGAGCACTACAGAATCTGCAGTGGAGAAATGAGAAAGCCTGAGAGTTGCTAGGGCTTTCTCAAACGCAACCAGCGTTTCGTTGAACGCATCAGATCTTTCCGGTGTTTTATTATTGGTTTACATTGAAAAATTGATTTCCAGTAATATATAGTAAATGAGCCTCGGGCGAAAAGCTACAACGATAGCTTGAGAGATGCCCGAGGCCCGGTAATGGCAGAGCAACAGGACGTCTGACATTAAGTCGAAAATATACATATATAACATGAAAATTATAAAGCACAGAATGAGCACATATATGCAAACGAAACAGCACGTTAAAAACCAGCACAGTAATTTAGCGGTCCACATCAATGTAACAGTATGCACGAAACATCGCGAAACGTGACGAAAATGAAACGAAAATGAAGTGACTATTTTTGTAATATTGCTTAAGGCAAGGAACGAAAAGTACAAAGACCAGTGCGGAATTGATAAAATATAGCTTAAAGACCCTAACTGAGGCGGTAAAGATGTTTGCGTTGTGTATGCTATAATGATTTAATATGCATGGTAAAGTAAAACAAAGGCTCTGGTTACCGTATAACGTCCTCGTTCGAGGAACGTCCCATATTTGTTTACTTCTGGTGTGAAAGGGTTTTTCGTAAGGCTTAAGTCCAGATATATTCTGCAAGAAGTGAGTTAAGCATTGAGGTGACAATTTAAGGCACTGAAGTAGACGATACTCAAACATGGCATGCACACGATGAATCCTATATTTCGGAAATAATGTTTCTGTGTGGGCAGTGTAGCATGCACTAGCGGTCAGTCTAATTGCCTTCTTTTGGAGACCGAGTATGATGTTTAGATTTGTTTTGGATGTTGTACCCCAAACGAGGTGACAATAGTTTATGTGTGATTGAATTATAGCGTGATAAATAAGGAGCTGAAAGGAAAGGCGCAGTATCCGTAGTCCCGCTACTATCATTCTCACGGTAGACAATGAGAATCATGGCGTGCGTTTCTCCATCTTAGGCGTGACTCAGTTGGTTAAAGCGCACGGCTAAAGTCCCGAGGGATTGAGTTTTGATTCCAGGTAGAGACCGGATTTTTGTTTTTCTGATGTCATGAGGATGGTTCAAAGTATAATTCTGCAGTATCTCGCGGAGTATGTCAGCTGCGTGGTACGGCGTTCGAGGAAGCCCAAAATGAAAGGTGCCGCATGGACGCCTGAATCACAAGCACGGCGGGGCAGCTTCGTGAATAAATGAATCGCCTGGCGACGTCATGATCAGTCCATGACGTCACCAGGTGATGACGTCAGTTAGCTGTATCCCGCGGATTCTTCTTGCTAACGCACAGGCATACTGGCGACTCATGAGCCATTAAAGGCTCTCGCCTTTAATGCTTCAGTTCATGTGCGTTACAGCATGAAATAAAAGGATTGAAAACTGATAAGCTGGGAAAAAAAAACAATTTAACTTTAAAAGCAGGAACGAGAACGCCAATCTTCGTGATCGCATGTTTTCCGCGTCGAAAAACAAAACAAAACAAAAAAAGAGCAACTGACACACGCGGGGGTACGACGCAATATCTGTGAAGTCTTTCCTCCTTGCACGATGGCTCGTTCTGGACTGAGGCTACTGCAGTGCAGTCATGAATTGTCAACTGATATCGACAGGTGCATTTGTACCAGACCTTGCCTACTTTTCAAATTACGTTGTGCCAAACACGGTTGGTATTAATTTTCCTTAGTACGAGCTGAATACGGTAGGGGAAATATATCCATTTAAATAAATTTAGGGTGACGATATCGATGTTTCCACATTTTCAGCACTTGCAACTTACAACGACACCAAAAGAAGCAGTTTTGCGAAGAAATGAGCAGTCGCTCACGTCATTTTTTGGATTGGTAGTAAGGTCACCAAACCGGCGCCGAGAACTACAACTTCAGAGCGCCCGTTCCATTGCTAACAGAGCTGCTAATGCCAATGTGCTATCAGTCTCTAACGTAAATACGTCTGCCTATTAAATATTTGTGAAATAAAAGTGTCACTTAAAAATTATTTTCACCTTAACAGCCAAAGACTCGGTCCATTTGCTTCTCCTTTTTGCACTTTGCGCAGGTTCAATAAATTTTTGGCCCGTTTAACATATTAGGTAGAGTGTTACCACTAGCGTTGTACCGATAGCCCTCCGACCGGCAGTGTGCACGCGTAGGTTAGCGCTGACATGTCAGGCGTGCGCGGAGCTGGAGGGCATCAGGCGCCATCTGGATCCTTCAAGGCAAATCGCTAATCGACGGAACCTTTCGGTGCGTGCCGTGCACAACAGCCGCGGGAGAGCTCACGGAACACCGGTAATTCTAACGGGAACACGCTAACGGAGTTTATTCATACTATTTTTATCCTATTTTTCTCTGCAATTGATTACGCCGTGCCTTCAGAGGGAAAGCATTGAAAATGAATATACGGAAGGCTCCTAAGGCCCTTTGGATACTGTCATTGAGAAAGCATTGCTCGCAACGAGTCAAGTTTCGTGCTACCACATGACATAAGGTAATCCGCCTATCGTTCTCAAACCATTGAAGCATTATTTGAGTACTATGGTCGGTTGTGTGTCTGGCTTGCAAACAAAAAGGTTCTGGTGTGCAATGCAGTCCTGAACAGAAATTTTCTGTTGGGCAAATTAGCTTGCAAAGATAATTCATCTCAAGACATGCGGAGGTAATCGAATTGGATGTCATGGTTCATTCACTTTATCTCTCCTCCTGCTTTCTAATTCAACGTGATCATTGCGGAGGATTGAAATTACTATGTGTTGACATGCATGTGGCTGTGGCATTGCCGCATCTCTGGGCGCCACTTTTGATAACTGCAGGCACATTTAGTTGCCAAAGAACCATATAATGCTTGTCTGTCTTGCATAGAAAAACACCGTACCAAGATATATGGTCTGGTTCAATTTGCGCTTTAGTTCAGCCCTGGTGCAGTCAAGAACAAGAAGATGGCATACGCTGCATTCAATCATTCCATGAAAAAATGAGAAAAGCTGCGGTGAATGTAGTAGCTTAGTCGAGGAATAGAGTGAGAAGTCGGAATTTTAATGCATATTAATTTCAATCCGTTGATTGGGTTCTTTCGCACAAAGAAACACAACTGTCCCTACAGGAACTTCATTGGTAGAATATGCGGAAGCATTAGCGCTACCACGACGTTTTTAAAATTTTTACTTTTTTAAATTTTTTAATGGGCTTAGTTTTAAGCAGTTATTTTACCTAGTATTTGTTTTTATCTGATATCTATATTTATTTGCTATTTTGTTTTTGTTGCATATTTTATGCTTTTTACTACTGTCAATATTTATCAAGGTAATAATTAGCGATATTTAAAATATAACGATATAAAAATATCGTTAATTTTTACATAATCCACTAATCCTTACGTAATTGTTTTAAAGGAAAGGAAAGACGCAGTACCTGTCACATTTCCTTTGTGGATGCCTCTACTACACAAGGTGTTGACACAGCACTAATCTTCGCATACTTAGTCGTGGCTCTACCTTTTACGTGCACCCACACAATTTTTTAACGGTATCATGCGAGCGTCGACCGTTCGCTTAATCAGTGCCCTATGACAGAACGAACCGGCAAACTCGGAGAGAGTTGCCGCGTGCGCACGAAGATTAGGCCACAGTGGCCGTTGTCTGCTAAGCTGTCCCTGGAACTGCGTACAGCCACCGACCATTTACTTTGCTAACCGCACTACCTGGCATTCCAGCCGCTAACACAGTGAAGAGGGTAAGAGATACTTTTGATAGTAGCAGTGTAAGCATTCCTCAAATCAATCTCACTATCTGCGTTTCGCGCTTATCAAAATGGTTGGCCACAGCAATGTGCGCGAAAAACTGCATACAAAACAAGAGCAAACCAAGGGTTGATCACAATGTTCGTTGGAGAAACATTGAGTACGCGTGTCGCATCTAAGAGGCACAAGACTTCTCCTGATTATCCGGGGCGTGTGCCAGCAGTATTACGATCAAAGGAAAGGGTCAGGTGCTGCGCGCAGCTCCTTCAACAGTCTAGCAGGCGACGGCCACCATGGCCTGGTTTTCGTGCGCATGCGGCATCTCTCGACAAGTTTGCCGGTTTGTTTCGTCATAGGGTGCTGATCAAGCGAACGGTGGACGCTCACGTGATAGCGCAAAACATTGGGTGGGTGTACATTTTGCATCCAGGTTTTAGCCTTACCAACATAGCATATAAGCTCAATCGGAATAAAATTATTTCGCTGCTTTAGTACAGTAGGAGGAGAGAATATAGAGAGACCTATATCACTACCGAAACGCCTAAGTCCAAGTCGAGTACACAGACAAAAAAATGTACCAAAGGTCGCATACACAGGACTCTGCCATGTTTTTTTTTTTGTTTTGTGTTTTTTTTATGGCAAAATAACCAGATTTTTATGGGCCGCACTACAGGCAGAGAGGACGAGATTCTGAAACCCTACCTGCGGAGTTTAGAGTAATGTATATATCCTTAATTGCTAGAAATGACTTTGAAGCTGTTTCTTCAGTATCCTAATCACTTTCAAGAAACCGTCAGCGCGAATAGCAGGGCAACATAGTTTATGATGGAAAGACTAAGAAATTCTGTTACTTTGCTGTGTTGCCGCAGAGGTAAGGTGCTCGACTACTGTTCCCAAGGATGCGGGATCAAATCCCGGCTTCGGCGGCCGCTTTTGAATGGGGGTGAAAAGCTACACGTCCACGTGCTGTGCGATGTCAGTGCATGTTAAAGAACCCCAGGTGGTCGAAATTTCTGGAGTCTTCCACTACGGCGTCTCTCATAGCCTGAGCCGCTGTATTAGGCGGCGGAACAGTCACATTATTCCCCAATGAAGAAGATAGGCTCAAAAACTGCGTACCTATCACCTTGACTCAATATTTTGCTTTAGCTAGAATTCTTAAAACCGATTTCTTAGTTTTCAGTTTTAAGTTTTTTCTATTGCTACTGGCAAATCTTTGTCTCAGTGTTCTTTTATTCAGGCTGAAATGCCTATTGTTAAAATTAAAGAGTCTGAACTAGGCGAACTACACAAGCTTCATGGTTAGGCTGCACTGTAAACTTACGAAGAGTTTCTTTCGCTTCATTGAAAAAAAAAGGAGCATGTGGATTTTTAGCAGCAGCAGCAGCGGCAGTAGCCGAGCAAGCTATATATTATCGCAAGATATTTTGATCTTTCTTTTTTCTTCTAACCTGCTTGTCGGGCGCGTCTTGAACTGGATGTTTAAAGCTTCTCTTGTTTATCCATGATTTTGATTTGTTGCTTTCGCGGCACGACGAACTATTGGCCAATGAACTCTTGTGTGTGCAGTTATTGCCTCCCTTCATTTCTCTTAACCCTGATTTCTAATTACAATGCATTTACTTAAATTGCTGCTTTTCAAACCTCATGCAAAGTTACACTTGCTTAACAAATGTTGCCCACTGTGTTGCAAAAGTTAACAATTTGCGTATGCATAAACGTGAACGGCGTACGGTAGGGTCACCTCTGGCATCAGACGGTACGTTTGACTGTGCGTTGTGCTCGAGATCTATCAATGTCAAACAGTACTGCTGCGTTTTTACATGAAAAAAGCCTATTCCCTTATTGACAGCTGTCATCTTTCCTCACGGTTCGCACACCCCGGCGCAGGCTTTGTGTATAGGGGTGTCCTCCCGCGCCATTCGTCGACGCATTTTCTGCTTGCCACAGAGCGAAACACGGTGATCAGTTTTCATAGTACAATGCACGCTTGCTCAAACTTTAGACTGGTGTCTTAAATGCTAGCGAAGTTCACACTTTTTGAAGGGAAGAAACGGTGTCTGCAAAGGAAGTGGTACCAGACAGGACAGGTAGGGTAAGTTACCAGACATGTCTAAAAAATCACAGTCTCAGTTCTCTCTTGCCAGATTTTACAAAAAAAGAATTTCAAAATTGCGCACCAACCTGCAGAAAAGATGGATTATTCCAGTTCTGGGCTGCCGTGTAAGAGGAATGCCGCTTCTTTCGCTGCCAGAAGAAGCTATAGCATAGAAGTGCGATCGAGCAATAAAACTTGGGCTGCTTTGATGGAACTTATCGCTGCTATAGTCGTAGGAAAGTGCAAAAACAGCCATGCGCGGTGTTTTGTACACGTGTAGATGATTACAGCGTCTCGAAATTTGTTTTCGACATTTATACTTCTCGGCGTTTCAGGGTCTTATAAGGAAAAATGGCACGCGCGACCAAAAAATCTTGAATGCCATGCTCGCTTAAACCAGCATTCGTTTCGATCACGTGCCATACCAACGTTCGTTCCAGCAACAAGCACACGCGCGCACCCACTTAGTTCTAAAGTAAAAAAACTAGCAAGGAATCTCAAACGAATAAAACGAAGTAGTCATTTTGAGGGAAGAGTGAAATTCTAACCCACAAATTCCCATAAAAGCTTTTCTGACGTATGTGGCAAAAATGCAGGCACATTATAGGGCGCACTATTCTTCCTACACGGCATCTAGCTTTTTCCGATGGCGTAAAGGAAAGTGGGCGTGCCCATCCTGCCAACACATGTCGCTTTTGAGCAGAGCATATGAATTTTTTCGAGGCTTAGTCCTGGTGATGCGCTATGATGTACCGTGCGACATCGTTTTAGCCTTTCAATCTTCGCTAAAACTTTGCCCTGTCCAGCTCTATAGTTATGATTTGCCTTCATTCGTTGTTGCGGACATGGTATCTGAACACAACTATGACACTTGGATCCCTTTCTTTCTCGGCCTATCGTGTGCGCCGTCAATTCGTTTTGTGTCAAGAGTTGTCCATCACCATGCCCAACATATTATCACCGATGACGATGGGTTACATGGTCGCAACAACTTCTGCGTCGGAAGACGTTACTTGGCTGCCTGTCAACACTCGGCACCTGCTGTTGAGCACTACGCCACCTTCTGCCCTTATCATCAGTGTTTTCCAAATGACCAGCCATGACCACTTAGAAGAACGCGTCATCAATATAAATCTGGGCGGAACCGAGGTTAAAAACAGAAAATTCTGGAAGGAAAATACATTATCTTGTTTTTTCCCGAGATGTCGGAAACAGAACAAAAAACAAAAACAAAACAGAGTATGATGGTCGTAAAAAACATGGTAATTTAAACTTTTGATCGATGTCTGCTTACAAATAGGAAAGAGCACTGAGAATGCTGCGGAAGAAAAAGTTTATTGGTCGGTATTCAACTTTGGTTGGACAATTTAGGCTATACTTCAGAACACTCTTGATAATTACGCCTAATCTATTCAATCAATTTAGATATGCCGAGATGCTGCAGTTTTGTATTTCCCTCTTCCGCTGAGTGTCGAATTGTGAACATATGTAATGCAGTCTGGTTCCGCTTATTTATATTTAGAATCACATGCAAAGAAAATCTAGTCAGGTCTTACCCTCCTCCACAAGATTTCGCATGGACGCCGATGCCAATCCGCGATGCCGGCAGTTGTGGCGCTCCGTTGTGCCTTTGATAGTACGGCACATTACTGTATTTTTCATCAATCCTTATCCCTAACTGTTCCCATTCAAAGTCTCTGAATACTTCCTCTAAGCAAGCTGTGAATAGTACTGGGGAGATCATGTTTACTTGGCCAGAAATTTCTTTGTGGAGATTTTCTTACTTTTTCTATACTGACCTATCGTTTCTGTGTAATTACTATTCGGCACTAAATTGACCTAGCGGTGGGGCCACCGTCGTTTTGATAGTGTGGATCGGCAGCCGGCGGCGCTCGCAGCAACGCACGGGGTGTATGTCTGCTTCCGAGTTTACGGCGGGTTTGTTGGCGATGAAAACGTGCCTCACTTGATTAAAATTCACTCTTACCCTTATCAGCTTCTTACGTCAATACGCAAGGTGGTAATGGTGTTTTACAATAGGGGAAAGGGGACATAACGGCTTTTTAGAGCTGAAATAATATATATATATATATATATATATATATATATATATATATATATATATGTATGTATATATTGTAAGGTGTTTATTGGAGCACCAAGACAGTAGGTAACATCCGCAAACGCGACGGGAGTAGCGTTCGAACCAACAGCTTGCCAACAGTGCAGCGCCAACAAGGCTCCGGCTCCACTTCGTCTACCTCTTCGGGTTGGCCGGAGGGGTCTTTGAGGGAGGATAGCCATCAGAGCGCGTGGTGGTCGGTAACAACCTAGAATGGGCGACCGTAAATGTAAGGACGAAATTTGGTAATGGCCTATATGATGGCCAGACACTCCTGTTCGGTCACAGAATAGTTCGATTCCGCTTTCGTGAGGGTACGACTAGCGTACGCGACGACATACTCGGAATATCCAGGTTTCTGTTGAGCAAGACCAGCGCCCAGACCTACGCCGCTTGCATCAGTGTGTATTTCGGTCGAGCAGGCAGGGTCAAAATGGCGGAGTATAATGGGAGAGACCAGTAGACGGCGTAGTGTACTGAACGCAGCATCACAGGCTGGTGACAAAGAGGAGAGGTTCGGGCCTCCGGCGAGAAGTTGCGTTAAAGGGGCGATGATACTGGCGAAGTTGCGGATAAAACGGCGAAAATAAGAACATAGACGGACAAAACTGCGAAGTTCTTTCAAGGTTGTAGGCTTGGCGAAGTCTGCGACGGCACAAAGTTTGGTAGGATCCGGTAGAACGCCATCCTTGGATATGACATGACCAAGTATTGTGAGCTTGGTAGCGGCAAAGTGACAATTCTTCAAGTTCGTGCTTCAGTAAGGCACGTAAGAACACGCTGAAAGCGCAGAAGGTGGGAAGGGAAATCTTTTTAGAAAACGACAATGTCATCTAGATAACAAAGGCACATTTCCCATTTGAGCCCACTGAGAATGTTATCCATCATTCTCTCGAAGGTGGCGGGGGCGTTGCACAGTCCGAATGGCATCACATTGAATCCATACAAGCCATCGGGAGTAATGAAGGCTGTTTTCGGGCGGTCAGCGGAAGCCATCGGTACTTGCCAATAGCCAGAGTGCAAATCTAGCGACGAAAAGAACTCCGCTCCTTGCAAACAATCTAGCGCGTCGTCAATTCGTGGTAGCGGGTAAACATCTTTGCGGGTTATCTTATTCAGACGCCGGTAGTCCACGCAGAAGCGGATCGTGCCATCTTTCTTCGTCACCAACACTACGGGGGAGGCCCAAGGGTTATGAGATGGTCGTATGATGCCCCGTTGAAGCATATCGGCGACAATGTCACGAATGACGCGGCGCTCAGTGGGCGACACGCGATATGGTCGCTGCCGCAGGGGAGCATGAGGACCAGTGTCGATTGCATGAGAAACGGTCAAGGCGCGGCCCAAGGAAGGCTGGGACACGTCAAAAGATGCACTGAAGCGCTGAAGGAGGGTGACTATTTGGTCCCGTTGGACGGACGGAAGGTCGGTCGCGATAGCTCGATGAAGGGCGTCGACAGGAAGCTCATCACTCGTAGCAGCACAGGACGTCAGGGCAGCGACGTGAGGAAACACTTCAGGTTCGGAGAACATGTAAGTGCGATCAGGGTCCAGCTTTTCAATGTAGCCGAGGCACTCCCCGCGAAGAACAACCGTCGGGCAGGGAAAAGGGTTGGAAGCATAGATGACACAGCTGCCATCAGAAATCGTTAGAACGGCGAAAGGAAGAAGGAGGCGGTGATGGTGGGCGGAGGCGAGTTTGGGCGTAAAGAGAACAGGACTAGGGAGGGCAGATGTCGAAATAAGGGGAACGAGAACAGAAGAAAAGGGAGGAATGTCGGTGTCTGCAGCTACAAGGAGTTTAGCAGGGCACACAGGTGGGTAACACAGGGAAGCATTACACACAGGGGAAAGCTCAACTTCAGCACGGGCACAATCAATCACAGCACTGTGAGTCGACAGAAAGTCGTAGCCGAGGATGATGTCGTGGGAGCAGGCGTAAAGCACCACCATCTCGACGAGATACGTGATGTCTTTGATGAAAACTCGTACTGTGCACGCAGCCACAGGGGTGATGCGCTCTGAACTGGCCGTACGAAGCGAAAAGGCAGAAAGCGGCGTCGTGACCTTGCGAATTTTGCGGCGAAGGGCATCACTAATTACGGAGACGGCAGCACCTGTATCCACCAAAGCAAGAACGGGAATACCTTCTACGAACACTTCAATGACGTAGGCGGGAGAAGGCGGAGGACTTAACGAGTTCGTCAAACGCGCAGTTCTTGCCTCCGGAACTGCGGCATTTAGTTTTCCCCTTCGTAGGGCCCTGTCGCCGGAGCATCAGCGAAATGGAACGACGGCGAGGCGAAGGCGAACGGCGTGTCGAGTACTGAGCCCGAGGTGGAGACGATACAGAAGAGACGTTGCTCACGGGCGGCTCGGGATCGTAGTGGTACTGACGGACTGCGTTCTCAGGATGAAGCGGGCGCTGACGGCAAAGGCGAGCGACGTGACCCGGGAGCCCACAAGCATAGCAAATTGGGCGATTGTCGGCGGTTCGCCTTGGGTTCGTAATGCGGCGTCGCGGTCGAGGGATCGGAGACTGAGGGGCCATGAAACGAGGTGGAGCATAAAATGTAAGGCCGTTCTGGTAAGACGATGTAGGAAGCGGACGGCGTGTTCCAGCGGTTACTTGACCGTAAGTGAGTGGGGCTTGCACAGGAGCGATGGGAACACTAGAAGGCAGCGCTTCGGCGACTTTCTCCTCGATAACTTGGCGGATAGTCGGCGAGATGGATGGCGCGTTGGCCGGCACTAATTGCGAAGTGCAGACGGTCGGCTGAATTGGATGGAAGAGGGACAGCTGGCGTGTAACTTCTTCGCGGATGAAGTCTTGGATATTCTGCATAAATTGAGACTGTTCCGCCGACGACGTAGCCAGTGCCAAGCCAGCAATGCCGGCAGGTGCGGCAGCCCGCCGCGTAGACGCGCGTTGCTTTCGTAGCTCGTCAAACCTCTGGCACAGGGTTATAATGTCGGATACGGAAGTAAGGTACCTGGCCGACATCATATAGTACGCATCATCAGTGAGACCCTTTAGAAGATGTGTGACTCTTTCGGGCTCGGGCATGGATGGATTGACCCGCTTGCAGAGGTCAACCACGTCCTCAATGTAGCTGGTAAACGTTTCCTCGGGAAGTTGAAGCCGTGCATTGAGGCGTGGTTCGGCGCGGAGTTTGCGTAGCGCAGGACGGCCAAAGACATCCGCGAAGTTCTTTAAGACAGACCACGTCGAAAGATCGGCTTCGTGGTTTCGAAACCACAGATTTGCCACGTCCGTGAGGTAGAACAGGACGTTGCTCAGTTTTATGGAATCGTCCCAGCGGTTGTAAGTGCTGACGCGCTCGAAAGAGGCCAGCCAGTCGTCAACGTCATGGTCGTCGGTACCACTGAAGAAAGGTGGGTCACGAGGGCGTTGTGCCCCGGGACAGAAGATGGTGGCAGGAGTGGCAGGGGTGGGCGCCGATGGTTGGCTGGGAGCGTCCTGCATGGTTGTCACCGAAGGCGGTAGCGTGCGGTTCCGAAGTTCCAGGGTGAAATTTGCGAGGACTGGGGCGACGACCGAGATACCTCCATCAAGTGTAAGGTGTTTAGCACCAAGACCGTAGGTAACGTCCGCAAACCAAAGCGACGGGGGTAGCCTTCGAACCAACAGCTTGCCAACAGTGCAGCGCCAACAAGGCTCCGGCTCCACTTCGTCTACCTCTTCGGGTTGGCGCGCGAGCTGATGGCGATCGGAATTACTACAATATATATATTGTGGAAGAAGGCTAGGTCAAGACGGCGAGGTCGTGGCGGCAAGGACAGCGAAGCCTTGTCCAGCGTTTTAATCCGGTCACCAACCCAGGCACGCGCCAGCCCCGGCGCCGCGGGACGATGATGATGGTATATACAAATGAAAGAAGATGATGGCATGTACAAATGAAAGAAGGTCCACAGAAGGCTCACACAATCTGCCCGGGGGGTCGGAAGCGGCCAGCCTGGCCGCTCCTAACTAACTGTACCGCGGCGCACAAACGGTTTCAAGCGAGAGACATGAACAATTTCAGTTCCACGGTGGCGTCGATCGGCTGGGGGATCAACAGGCGCGACTTTGTAGTTAACTGGAGAAGTTTGGCTGATGATCTTGTAGGGACCAAGGTAGCGGTGGTGGAATTTGTCACTAAGGCCAGGGGTGCGCAGTGGAGTATAAAGCAGTACTTCGTCACCGGGACGATAAGAGACCACGCGATGCGTAGAATCGTAGCGGCTCTTGCGGTCTTCCTGGCACGCTGCTGTGTTGAGGCGGGCAAGATGACGGCATCTGGCCACACGAGATAAGAACTGGGTAGGTACCGATGTGGAGTAGTCGGGCGTAGAGAAGAAGGAAGCGTCGAGAATTGTAGTGGGAGGACGGCCATAAACGAGGAAAAATGGAGAATAACCGGTAGTCCGTTGCACTGCTGTGTTATAGGCGAAAGTGACGAATGGTAGAATAGTGTCCCAATTTCGATGATCTGGTGTGATATACATGGAGATCATATCCGATAAGGTGCGGTGAAATCGCTCAGTCAGCCCGTTAGTCTGGGGATGGTAGCTCGAGGTTGTCTTATGAAGGGTGGATGACGCGTAAAGAACTTCGGCAACGACTGTCGATAAGAAGGCCGTCCCGCGGTCACTTAGGAGCACCCGAGGAGCGCCATGACGCAATACAATTGATTGCAAAAAGAAATTTGCTACTTCTTGAGCGGAACCGGTCGGTACAGGTGCTGTCTCAGCATAGCGTGTAAGGTGGTCGACAGCTGTTATAATCCAATGGTTACCCCCCTCGGAGAGAGGTAGGGGACCATATAAATCGATGCCGACTACGTCGAATGGCGTGGCGGGACAGGGAACAGGTTGTAGAAGGCCAGCGGGTGAAGAAGTCGGCCGTTTGCGACGTTGGCATAGAGGGCAGGATGCGACGTATTTGGCAACGCTGGAAGATAGGCCAGGCCAAAAGAATCGTTTTTTCACGCGTCGTAGGTTTTGTCAATACCAAGGTGACCTGCAGTAGCGTCATCGTGGAGAGCCGCCAGTATTCGTTGACGAAGCACACGCGGCACGACTGGTATCCAGCGAGTTCCGTCAGGGCAATACACGAAGCGGAATAGGATGCCATCTTCGAGCTTGAAATTGCGAAGTTGTCGGCGAAGCCGAGCATTGGGCGGGTCCGAAGCGCCAATAAGGCGATCGATGATGGGACGGCAGTAGGCATCGGCTAATTGCTGTGAGCGGAGAGTGTGTTTGTTCTCTGCGTTCAAATGAAACTGTTGTGATATACGTCGGGGAAAGAGATGGTCGGCTGTGGTCATAGGTGGAAATGCATTGGGAAGAAAAACAGCAAGCCGATTCTGAAAGTGGACAGCGAGAAAGAGCGTCGGCGTCTTGGTGTTGGCGACCCGATTTATAAATGACGTCAAAATCGTATTCTTGCAGGCGTAGAATCCAACGGCCAAGTCGGCCTGTCAAATTTTTGAGCGAAGACAACCAGCAAAGAGCATGGTGATCGGTCACAACTGTGAAGTGCCGACCGTATAGGTAAGGGCGAAACTTTTGGACAGCCCAGACGTCGGCAAGGCACTCCTGTTCTGTAATAGTGTAGTTTTTCTCAGCTGGAGTCATAGTCCGACTGGCGAAGGCAATCACTTTCTCACGCGAAGTTGCATCACGCTGCAGAAGTACAGCGCCAAGACCGATACCACTGGCATCAGTGTGCAGGATGGTTGGAGCGCTGTCACTGAAGTGGCCAAGAACAGGGTCTGATGTGAGGGCGTGCTTCAGGTTATTAAAAGCAGCTTCGCACTGTTCAGTCCACACGAAAGGGCTGCGTGCTTTAAGTAGTTGATGGAGGGGAGCAGCAATACTTGCAAAATGCTTTATAAAACGCCGGAAATAAGACGCCAGGCCGAGAAAACTGCGCAACTCTGTAGTCCGTTGTGGACGAGCAAATTTCAAGACCTCAATAATTTTTTCAGGGTCTGGACGAAGGCCATCATGGCTGTCTAGATGTCCCAATATTTTAATTTCCTTCTGTGCAAAGTGGCACTTCTTGGTGTTGAGCTGAAGGCTCGCTGAAGCGAGACACGTGAGGACCTCATTCAGGCGCGTGAGATGGTCGTTAAAAGTTGACGAAAAGATGACAATGTCATCCAAGTAGCATAAACAGGTTCTCCATTTTAGGCCACGAAGCACAGTATCGATCATCCTTTCAAATGTCGCTGGTGCGTTACAAAGTCCGAAAGGCATAACATTAAATTCGTAAAGGCCATCGGGAGTTGCGAAAGCGGTTTTTTCTTTATCGTCCTCGTGCATAGGTATTTGCCAATAACCTGAGCGGAGGTCCAAAGTCGAGAAATATTCGGCGCCTTGGAGAGAGTCAAGGGCGTCATCAATTCTTGGCATTGGGTATACATCTTTGCGGGTAATTTTGTTGAGTGCGCGGTAATCAACACAAAAGCGTACCGAGCCGTCCTTTTTTTTAACTAACACTACTGGGGAGGACCATGGACTTGTCGAGGGACGAATAATATTGCGATGGAGCATGTCATTTACATTTTCTTCAATTACCTTTCGTTCAGAGAGGGAAACCCGATAAGGCCGTCGGCGAACGATAGAGTTACCTTCAGTAATGATGCGATGGTGCGCAACACTAGTCCGTCCCAGTGGTGCGGAAGTGGCATCAAAAATGGCTTGGTGTTGTCGAAGCAATGTCAGCAGTTCTTGGCGTTGGTTCGGCGTGAGGTTAGGATTAATAGTCTTTGTGAGAACAGAAAGAGAGACGTCTGTCGAAACACGGTGCTGAGACTGAGGGGCGGTGAGCACCATCAAGGACAAAGGTTGAACATCCACCTTGCAGGGGAGAGAAGTTCCTTTTCGGAGCACGAGGGATTCACGTGAAGTGTTAGTGGCCGCTACTGTCGCTGAGCCGTTGCAGAACCTCACAAGACTAGACGGGAAGGCGATACCGCGTGCAAGATGACGATAAGATGGTGCGATGAGTATGTCCCCGTCAGCGATGTGGTCAGAAACAACGGTAAGCAGTTTTTCGCACTGAGGAGGCAGAACAGTATCAGCGGCGGCAACGAGGGGATGATGTCGTTCAGAAACCTCAGATGAAAAATTGCTGTCTGTCATATGGATAACACGGTCGCCACAAGAAATTAACGCCGAAGGGGTTGACACAAAATCCCATCCAAAAATCATCAGATGCGCACATGGTGAGAGCACAGCAAACTGCACATGATGGCGGACGCCGTCAATAACAACTCGTACGGTGCACTTTGCTAAAGGGCGCAAAGGGACGTCATTGGCTCCACGGAGTTCATGCCCATCATATGGTGTCGTAACTTTTCGCAAACGGTAGCACAAATCAGCGTGAATTACAGAAATTGAAGCCCCTGTATCAATCAATGCTTCGACCGGTAATCCTTCAGCAAAAACAGAAATCACATTTTACGGCGATATGGAGCTGTTTTGGTAAGTTCGCAGACTGCAGTTTGACCTCCGGAAACTGCAACGCTTAGTTTTCCGGATGGCGGACAGGGAGAGTTGTTGCGGGTCGGAGAGGGGAAACTGAGCGGCGGTATGGGGATAGGGACCGACGTCGGGACGCATGGGTTCCACGAGGCTCAGACGAGGATTCTGGAGGTGGGGATGATCTTCGAGGTGGGCTGGACATAGGAGGTCGTCGCTGATAATATGAGGGTACGTCACTTTCGAATGCGTCATAACCACGCCGCTCGTTCTGAATACGGCGACGGCAGAAGCGGGATATATGTCCTCGTATTCCACAGTAGTAGCACACTGGGCGAGAGGGGCGCCAGGGTGCGTAATAGGGTGGCGTAGGCTGAGCCGTCGTCACGGCGTTGATGTGGTTGTAGGGCGATGCCAGTTGGGGTGGCGGAACAAAAGGAGGGGGTGATGCTGCGGCGTGCGCGTGAGTCGATGCTTGGCGGGGTGCAGGAGGGTCGGACGGCATAGGTCGCGTGATTGTTGCCAGCTCATCTTTAATGATGTTGCGTAGACCGGCGTCATTAGAAGGTACGGAATAATGATCGCACCAGTGTCGACAGACAGGCTTCAGGGCTTGGAGCTCCTCCCGGATGATGGCTCGAATCAGTGCCCGTAGATCCAGGTCAGCATAGGTCGGGCCTGTAGCAATGCTGGGCTGCAATCGGGAGGACTGCAGCTGGTCGATGCGTTGGCAGGTCGCAATAATGGCGTCAACAGTAGAAGGATTCTGGGCAATCAGGGTATTATAAGCAACAGAATTAATTCCTTTTAAGATGTGGTGTACGCGTTCAGGTTCCGGCATGGTGGGACTAACACGCCGGCAGAGTGCAAGTATGGCCTCTATATAAGACGCGTACGACTCATCGGGACCTTGGAGGCGAGAGGCGAGCTTGTTCTTCGCGACCTCAGTACGAACTGCTGGGTCGGCGAAATATTGGCGGAACTGCTGCTTGAATGTTGTCCAGTTAGTGGTGTGGGGTTCGCGGTTAATAAACCAGGTTCTGGCGACCTCAATGAGGTAGAAAGAAACGTTCAGAAATTTTAGAGCGTCATCCCACCGGTTGTAGTTACTGCAGCGTTCATAGGTGTCCAGCCAGTCATCGACGTCTTCGTCGCGACGACCAGCGAACAGCGGCGGGTCGCGTTGTCGTGCGGGCATAGTCGGAGGGGGTGGTGCAGCCGAGGTAGAGGGTCCTGCCGAATCGTGGGTGCTCTCGGTAGGCATAACGATGGTGGCAGGCGGTAAACAGCGACCGGAACGTAGCTCCAGCGAGAGGCAGGGCACAAAACAGCAAGGGGATCAATTCTCACCTCCACCACTTGTGGAAGAAGGTTAGGTCAAGACGGCGAGGTCGTGGCGGCAAGGACAGCGAAGCCTTGTCCAGCGTTTTAATCCGGTCACCAACCCAGGCACGCGCCAGCCCCGGCGCCGCGGGACGATGATGATGGTATATACAAATGAAAGAAGATGATGGCATGTACAAATGAAAGAAGGTCCACAGAAGGCTCACAATATATATATATATATATATATATATATATATATATGAAGGAAAGAAGCCAACAGTCGGGGAGGCCAAGTAAAGCGTTGGGGATGGTACTTTGTCTTTTTTTTTTTTTCATCTTTACTTGGATCATTAAAAAAAAAAAGACAAAGTACCATCCCCAACGCTTTCCTTGGCCTCCCCGACTGTTGGCTTCTTTCCTTCATGTATTATAACGAGCACCCTCATTTCCCCTTAATATATATCTATATATAATTTGCCCCGGCGGGGTGGCGCAGTGGTTACGGCACTCGAATACTGTTCCTAAGGATGCGGAATCGAATCCCGGCCTCGGCGGTCGCTTTTCGATGGAGGCGAAAAGCACGGCGCCCGTGTGCTGTGCGATGTCAGTGCACGTTAAAGAACCCCAGGTGGTCGAAATTTCCGGAGTCCTCCACTACGGCGTCTCTCATAGTCTGAGTCGCTTTGGGACGTTAAATCCCACAAACCAAACCAAACATATATAATTTAATGAGAGAACAGTCCGAGTCCAACAATAGTTGGGAATATTTTTTTATGTTTGTTGTTTATATTGACAAGGATGAGTGTCATGATGATTTTAGGGAGAAAATATATTAAATGAAAAGTGGAAGGAAAAACAATGCGTCATTCATGGGATATTTAGGTTAGGATAGGTTCAACTTTAAATCTAAACATTTCATACGTGCCTCAGATCCTTGATATATTTGCTCGGAATGGTACAGGACTGAAGCTTACCTTTTAGGTTCCTCAGAAAAGCGTTATGCTGCGTTTGCGTTGTGGCCGTAGCGGCCTTTGTGGGAGATGATTGTGGGGACGGGGAAGGGTCAATTGCAATTCTTAGATTTAACGTTGATTTTTAATATGAATCATGTGTGTGGGCAGTACTCTCCTAGGAGTGTAAAGCTTCTTTTAAACTACAAGTCATTTCACTCCAAACTTGTTAAATCCGGAATAGTAACAGCTTGTTTTAGGATGGCTGTCAATAAGTCTTGTGCTCATCAAATGTTTAATAGCCTTGAAATCCGAGCTAATAGATGTAGGGAGGCTGGTTATCCAGATTCAGTGGTTGTAGCTAGTGCCGATAAGATTCTGCGTTGTCTGAAGCGTTCCGCACAGCTAGAAAGAAAAAATGAAAAAGAAATTTGCAGTCGTGCCTTATATACATGCATTGTCACATCGATGTAATAAAGTAGGCGCAAAATATGGCGTACAGGTGTTGCTTTCCGCCCCTAATAAGGTGGGCAAGGTAGGTGCAGCAGTTCAAAAAATGCTGGGGGGGGGGGGGGGAGGGGGCACAAGAAGTAACAACAGATGCCAGGTCAATTACGCCAAGAGTTTCATTAGATGTAGGATGGGTATAGTGTATCAAATACCATTGTCCTGTGGCAGTACGTATATTGGGCAGACAGGCCGTTGCATCAACATTAGGTTGATGGAACATGCACAGTCTATAAAAAAGAATGAAACAAACTTAGCAAAACATTGTAACGCGTGTGAGTGTGTACCTTTCTTTGTTGATACTAATTAATATACTCTTTCATCATAAAGACCAGACTACTCGAGAAATCGCCGAGGCTTTCCATATTAACCGGAAGCAAATTGTTTGTGTCAGTAAAACATCCGTCGCATTGACAGAAAAAGAGATGACCATGCTGCACAATCGATAGTGTGTCGACAGGTTTCACCACGTGCGTGTGATGGGGAGCTTTTTACATGTGCTGTTATATTTTTATAAATTTTGACTATGCGCAAGTGGGTACACCAAGCGTGTGTATATATATGCTTTTCCATTCTTCCATTAAATCAATTGTCAGTTCTGCGCCGTCGTTGTCCACTTCTCCTTTTTGTCGCGTCTTTGTTGCGCACTTATATTACTGACGATAAGGGAGTACGGTGTCCGTAGTTGATGTGGGTTCACGGCCGTATAGAAGAAAACAGGGGGAGAAGCCGGTCGTGTTTTGTATTGCAGTATTGTAAGCGTACGTGACAAACGGGAGAATCCGGTCCCAGTTTGAGTGGTCGGACGAGACATACATGGCCAGCATGTCACTCAAGGTGCGGTTAAAACGTTCCGTCATGCCATTTGTCTGCGAATGGCAAGCCAAGGTAGAAGGATGGACAATGCGGCACTTCCTAAAGGGACACTAAAGACACCCGAATATGCTATGAAAATCTAATAAACTACATTTAGTGACAGCCTCGTCGCATATCCGGCAGCAAAACAATCGAATAATTGCTGAGATAATGCGATAAGAAGTTGAGGTTTTTTTCTTGTTCCCGCCGGTAAAATTCAAACTGTTTCCCCCAGCTATGTAATCGGGGTAGAGTCACGCAAACTATGACGTAAGCTGAGACTCTGTGATTTCTAGCGAGCCGGCACATCCAGCGGCGTCGACCGGTTAGCATTTTTCAGGGGCCAACATGGGAGCAGTCGAGCATGGTGTAGCGGTCTGGCTTGTTGCCTCAGGCATAGCGGATGGCGGAGCGAGTGTGCGACTGCGAAGCTCCGGTGTGAGAGAAGGGAAAGAAGAGCAGCCTCCACCAAATGCAAGAGTACATTCAGTCTCAGGTCGATGTTCCCGCCGAACGTTTAACTAGCAAGCCAGTCTCTTGCGTCGTTTTCTTCGTCTGACGTCTTCTTTTGTAGCACGCGCCTTTCGACATACGCTCGTCTTCTCTGCAACAGTCACCGAGCAACCGAGCATTGGCGCGACACTACAATATATCTCTCTCTCTCTTTCTCTCTCTCTCTCTCTCTGTATACATATATATATATATATATATATATTGTCAGCACGCTGTGGCGCTTCATCTTCCACACGGCTGAACGTGCTGCTTCATATTCATCCTGCTCCCTCTTGTAGATACCCATCGTCATCGCGGAGTGTGGTTGGCTGCAGTGTGCGACCAAGGCATCAGGTCTGCGATAAAACCTGTTCCCCCAAGTCCGACCTTCGCGTTACCTTACAATATATATATATATATATATATATATATATATATATATATATATATATATATATATATATATATATATTTACGAAAGGTTTGTGGGATCAAGAATTTGGTCGTGAGTGAGCTTACGCAGAGAGGAAGCACTTAATATGCTTATAGAGCCTCAAAACATGGTGTCCCAATCTTTTTAAAAGCATCATAATGAAGTTTAATACATACAACATGAACTGAAAGGAAAAAGAACAAATGCAACATGAACAGAAAGGAAAAATCTAGGAAGAAGCGAACAAAAGAACATCGCCAATTGTAGAGCGCCTTGCAATGTCAACGATATAAAGAAAAATATGATGAACTTTAAGATCGCCAAGAAAAATTATAGAAAAGTGACCAGAACTGGCAGCTCACGAGCTTGTATTATATTGGCTAGAACAAGACGAGAGCCGGAATATCTTTGGTTATGTGGCTTCAATAGCCTTCTGCTTAAGCCTGCTTATCCAAGCGTATTTGCATTGCTAAGCACAGTTTCACCGTAATACTGACTTTTCCACCATATGCGAGACTATTGCTCTTTGTATGTATCTGCCTCGAACTGATCATGCTTTTTCCTCGCTGTTGCTGCCGTCAGGCGGTCAGACTGAGCATGTCGCCGTCACCGAAGGGCTGAGCACTCGGACCCACATGCAACACCAAGACAAGATTGAGAAATTAAGCGCCAGTGAAACAGTTGCCATTTACTGCAATGGCAACTCATCCTTTACGCCCTGAAGGGTCGTTTTACATCCACGTATAATGTTCATGCATCACGTAATTCCCGTTACAGAACCTGAGCCAATTAGATTTCAGGAAGCGCCCTTTGACAGCGAGCAGTACATTTCACCCCATTCATAATACAAGCACATGTGCTTTCCTCCTTACCATATATAGATTCTTTTCCCCCTACAATTACTTCCCCAGGCTGCATGAATAGCTCTGCTAAAATTTCGTTTGCAAGGCCACGTCATTTTGACGTCACTGCAAAAAAGCCTTTTCGATAACTACGAAGTTCACGCCACAAATTTTAAACCCGTAATTAGTCTCAAAATCATAAAGAAATCAAGACGAAATGGGCATGGGCAGGAAACGTGGTACGAAGACATGATAACCGATGGTCGCTTAGGGTAACAAACTGGATTACAAGGTAAGGAAAGCATAGCAGGGGGTAGCAGAAAGTTAGGTTGCGTAAGTGGTTAAAATGTTCGCAGGGGTCTGGTCGAAACATGCAGCTAGCAGAGGACCGGGTTAATTGGAGGAATATGGCAGTAGCCTTCGCCCTATAGTGGGTGTAGTCTATCTGACGAATGACTGTTCTGAGAACCAATCAGAATAACAATACGGCGCCGAACAGCAGCCTTGCGTGTAGAGAATAGGGCCCCTGCATACGATGGCTAGATCAGTAGGTGTGCCGACGGGAGTTTATTCATTCTCCGCTTCATGACGACAAAATCAGCACTGCGACCACTCCCCTAACAATGCTGCGCGTGTTGTGTGCTATTTGGCCATTCTCATAACAAGCTCGTAAATACTTCTATATCTGCTGTTTCTTAATGAAATAAAGTTTATTAGCGACAATTTATTGGAACTGACAAACCATAACTTTATAAGTTTGTTGCGTAAGAAGAACGAGAAAACGACCTTTTCATATCGTCTACTAACTCGTCGAAGGCAGAGCACCTGTTCGCGTAGATCCGGTATTTCGGGCCTTTTTTTGCTTTATGGCTACGTGATTCATATAACATGGATTCTTCAGAGCGACAACAACCTCGAGATGTCTCCGGACCGAGTGAAACAGCTCCCGATTTAGCAAAACATGGAAGGGACATCACTTGCTTCGTACGGAACTGTAAATCCAGTTGGAGGCATTGAAGCCAAAGGCAGAAGATTTCACTATTTTTGGTTCCATGAGATCCAGAACTGTTTCACAAATGAGATATCTCACTTCGTCGTCCGTATCAGAGGTTATAACCACACACAGTGGTATGCAAGTGACACTTTCGAAGAACATCTGATCGCACGGCACTTCATACATGTGTTAGATGAAGAAGAGGCAAAGATTCCTATACCATTCGTGTCTGGTCAGCGGCGCAATTCGCTCTATTCTACTGAATGCGCCTGCCTACTTAATGAAGAAAAAACAAAGTTTAAGCAAAACTTCGACATTATGCCGGCCAGGAGAATCCTCCAGGGTAGAAAATACCATTACATTTCCCAAAATTTGCGAGTCGGCTTCTACAGCTGCCATAGTTTAAGGAACCAATGATCTGTGTGAGCACAATTTGCCATCCATTCGATGGGGCATGCATTCACATTATGGCTCAACAGCAGCCCCTCTCTGTTTCCTGTAAGGATGGCCACGACCTCACGCCGCAGAATGTTGTTCTTATAGAAAATTCTGCTTCTATAATCCAAGCATCTGTTTGTGTCCACGTTAAACTTGGGCAGAAGAAGAATTTAGACAAGGATGAGAAAATAAACATACTTCTTAAAGGAGTTGGTCAAATGATTCCGTGTCAAAGAATAAAACAGGACAAGAAACTTAGAGATTCTGGAGAAGACAACCAGAAAACATAGACAGTTCAGGGCCAAATGTTTCGGTCTTGAGACACAACAAAACCAGTTCTTGCCGGTCCTGCCGCTACGCAAGAAAAGTGTTACAAAATCAGCTGTCTCTACAAGGAATGAAGCGCAGAGGTCCAGAAAACGTCGCGTGTCAACACACAATTGTAACCTAGAGAGTGAGATGAATGAAACAAAAATGGTCATCGCAGACGCGGCGCTAGAACGAAGGAGGAAAAAGAAATAAACTGGCTGGCGATGCCATAATGGCGAGGATAAGGATCTGCCACTAAAGCAGCAATTACTGGTGATGGCGTTTTTAAACACCTGTAAGTGTTAAAGTTCCTAAAGTCAAATGTTTCCATGTATCAGATCGAGTAGATATTAGAATGCATACCGCATTCATAGCGCATAGCGCAAAAGATGTTAGAATGCATAACGCTTTTCATGCAGAACGCATGAAACGTAAACGCCTATATGACCTCCTGCGCATGGAAGGAATTATGCTGCTGCTTGGCAGCGCATGTTTGCAAAACTACATATGGTCTTTTCGACGCTTATATGGCTTTCACAAAAGGGTGATTTCTGCGCTGAAATAAATATGCCGCCATGGTGGGCTATTTATAGATGGCACCAAGTGGCTCAAAAGCTTGTTTGTTGATCAATACGGCCAGGTTAATGGACAGGTGGAACTTGGAGGATTTTCAATGAAAAGAGAAAGCTCTGTTTTGACTGACCGCGCCTGGGTCATTCTTTTTCAACCGTTTCCTGGGAAGTGACACTATGTTCTTGGCACCTCTGTATCTAAGAGGGCGTGAAAGAAAACGTCCGCGCAAAAATTGTACTTCAGCGTGTTATATCGGCTGTAAACTCTTCTATATTCGTTGACTTCATTACAACTCATGCCGCAAGCTGGAACCGGTCCATACGGCGCCTTTTCGGCATCTCGGGAAAGCCAGATCAAGTTGTTTTCAAAGTTGTGCCCACTGTGGACTCCCAGCGGCACTTGCATTTTATATCAGAATTTCCGCATTTGACCAAGAACGTCAGAAATTATTTTCTGTAATAGCCGTTCATGACACATGGCCATACAGCATCCGTAATACAGATCGAAGCCGCACGGGAACATGACCAGAGAAGTAGTGTCAACCTGAAAGCAATGACGAAGGACCAAAAGTCAATAGTATGGTCAAACGTGTTTGAAAAAAAAAAAAATTAAAGAGCACTGCAGAATCTGCATTAGAGTAATGCGAAAGCACGGATGCTGCTGTTGGTTGCTTCTAGTTGCTTAATTCACTTCTTGTTTACCCATTTTAGTCTTTGGTACTTTCAAATTGAGCGCCAATCCCTTCCTACGCCCTTTTTCGGCTCTACTTCCGGTTGCTTGCGGCACATTCTTTATGTCACATTAGTTCACTTGTTCACTCATTTTAGTCTTCGGGACTTTCAAATTGCTCCAAAATTCCTTCCTATTCCCTTTTTCGTCTCTACTTCCGGTTGCTTGATGTCAAATCCTTGATGTAACCCTAATTGAAAGCCTTAATTAAGTACTTTAGTCTTTGGTACTTTCAAATTTGGCGCCAATCCCTTTCTGTGCCCGTTTTCGGCTCTACTTCCGGTTGACCGAAGTCACATCTTTGACGTCACCCTAATTGACTGATTTAATTACCTGTTTTACTATTTGATACATTGAAATGCGGCGCAAACCATTCGCTATTGTGACCATTTTCGCCTTTACTTTTTCATTTTTGCCTTTAAATAAATGCCTAATAACCTATTAGCCTAATTATTCGTTCGCCCACAACATTAGCTTACCCTCTATCGATTGACATTTATTTTATTTATTTTACTATACTGTGAGCCGTTCTCAGGCTCTGACAGGAGTGGAGAAAAAAGTATAAACAGTGTTCCAAGGCAGCAGGGAAAGCACACAGAGTACACCGTGAATAACACATCAAGGTTGAGGATATTGACAAGCTACGTTAAGACTCGTGAACAACAAAGAGGGCAGTGAAACAACAACACTACGACAATGACATTTCTTGAAAGAAAGATTCAATGCTTGCAGAAAAGGCATCAAGTGACACAATATTCATAAACTGGTGGGGCAGGTTGTTCCATGTTTCTATGGAACGGGGAAAAAATGAGAATTTGAACGTCACATTTAGCAGAAAACGGTCATATACACATGTCATGGTTAATTCCTTTAGAGCGATGATAAGGCGGCTTTAGGTACAAATCTTTATCTATGTTGATGCAGTTGGTATATAGAAGGAAAAGAAATTTCATGCACGCAGTCGGTCTCCGGCATTCCAACGTCGAAATGCCCGCGCTTTCACGCAGATGTGTCACAGTTTCGTAACGTGAGTAACGGTTATATATAAACCGGAGTGTTAGGTTTTGAATTCTTTCCAGTTTTTTGTTCAGATAAGATTGATGAGGGTTCCAGACTATTGCACTGTACTGAAGAATGGGTCGTACTAATGTCTTATATGCATTTAGTTTTACATGTGTGGGTGCAGCTGATAATTTCCGTCGTATGAATCCAAGTTGTCGGTATGCTTTGTGCATATGTTATCGATATGAGATTCCCAACTCATTTTTTCCGCGATTGTTACTCCGAGGTACTTAACTTCTTTACTGCGTGTCACAGCAGATCCGGATAACAAAGAAGTGAAGTAAATAGGAGTCTTCTTCCTTGGTATTGTAACAGATGATGTTTTGCTGACATTTATTTTCATACCCCAAGTGTCGCACCATCACTCATTACCCATTAAGACCTCTCAATTACAACTGCTGCGAACACGATTTTGCGTGTTTTGCCTCTAGATAGTTACCTAATTACCTTATTACCCGCTATCGATTGACATAACTCATTAACCTTGATCACTTCTTAATTACTCACAACTGCTGCGGACAACCTTTACATGTTTTGCTTGTAATTAGTTACTTAAAAATTATTAGCCTAATTACTTTTTCTGCAGCAACATTACGCCAGCCTCTATCAATTGACACACCTCATTACCCTCTACCACGTCTCAATTACTCGCAACTGCTGCGGATAAGATTTTGCGGACATGGCCTGCGGACACGGTCTGCGGACAGAAATCTGTGAACATAGCGAAGTAACACTTTAGCGCTAAAAATGAAAGTCTATTGCGCCTTCCACATTTCTTCGCGATGAAGTTCGCCGAGCCCTCTATCTACAAAGATCTCGCGCGATTGCAAAGGGGCCATTAACGCAATTGTAGCTTCGTGAGAGTGATGCAAGATATCATACGCATCATGGCTTCCAGCTTCCCTGCAGCTGTTCTCTGTGCCAACTCTGTGAAAGAAGAAACACTTTCCGGTTTCCTCCAATATATAGCCGAATGAGAACGTACCAATGAACAGCATGGGTTCATATCAGCTAACACAGCTGAGAGCCTGCGAGTCACGCTAACGAGTACACTGGCCCTCCTTGAGCACCTGACTGTTAAGTGGGCTTCAAGTACCTTATAACGTCAAGACGTCGCAGGATATTTTGGAACGGGTTTTTGAAATCTTGCGTCAGATGCGCGCTTCCAACGATCATCCGATGCCGGTCCAGTTCCTACTTTCCATCAATACGCTAGAATGTATGAATCTGGCGAAATTTCCTGAGCCTGGAAACGTGCCTTCTGCAGTTCTAATCTGTCGGCAATACAAAAGAGCATATGTTGAGTAGGCAGAGACCCATGTATACGGACCTCATGAATGCTGGGAACCTGCAATAGTGCACGAAGTATTGAGTGCTTGTGAATTCGACCACTGTGCCATGGCAACCGAAAGGAGTGACGCGAGGCTCATTTCTATATGACTGGGTACGTCGCCACGAAGTTCATCCAAAAAAAAGTAAATGTGAAACTTGCTCAGGCCTTTTCTTTTTAACATCGTAGGGCCAACCTCTTCCTCTTGAGGCATCGCTGAAAAGTCATGTGAATATTAGAGGGTTGATATTTTCATTGCACACACTAAACAAAGTTTGATACATCGGCCGAAAACACTTTCACTCACTGCTTCAGTGCGAACATGCCGCGGAAATAACGCCCCGCCGATTTTCTTGCTATCTGCAGCAGAAACCTGCAGGCCTAGTGGGATACGAAACACGCAAAGTAGAACTTTCCAACAGTATCATAAAATTCATTGCCATCGTACGCCTGGACTTTGTTGCCAAAGTAAAATAAAAATTTGGCTTCCAAGTGCACTTGACAAAGGGAAAGGCTCCTCTAGCAACGACGCGTGCTTTGAAGTTGGAACGTGGATGGTTTTCGTTGTTTTATTTTTCTATTTTATACTTTTTTTTGTGATGTGCGGCGAAGTATGTGCACTACAGTGTTCGGTAGTGTTTGTGTTGTACAGTGTTCTGTGCCGAACCACATTCAGGCAGCCTTGTTTTTCATGCTCAGACTTATAATCGTCACAGCATTTATCATCGTTGTGTCGGTGAGAAATGTACGTAAGTATTAAAGGCAATTATGTTTTTCAACTCATTCATCAAAAAAAGGGAAAATAAAAAAATAAAAACAGCACCGCAGAGTCTGCTTTGGAGCAATTCGAAAGCACGGATGCTGCTGTTGGTTGCTTCTTGTTGCTTCTAGTTGCTTAATTCATTTTTGCTTACCCGTTTTAGAGTTTAGTACTTTTAAATTGCGCGCCAATCTCTTCCTATGCCTTTTGTCTCTACTTCCGGTTGCATGACGTCACATTCTGACGTCATATTCGCTGTGGCCCCCTTTTTCTCTTTGCGCTTTCACGTCCTCCTTCCTCCCTTCCCTTGCGCGCGGCTCAGGTGTGTCCGCTTAGAGCTCTGTGTTTTTATCTTGTTTCACCTATTTACTGTCGTTTTGTGTGGGTAGGACAGTACCCTCCGTGAGAACGAATGCCGAAGACGCCCCTGTGGAGTGATTTCCGCCTCGGTGGCCCTTTGTCAAGTAAGAAAGTCCAACCGGATCCCTCAGGCGCAGGCTAGGCTTAGCTCGGCGTTGCCGAGCGAGGCTGGGCTACACGCCTGCATGGATTCTGCTCCGCCGACGACAGCTGTGCGGATTTCCGCTATGTTACAACCTGACGCAGCATCCACGTCCACGCAGTCATCAACGCCTACATGCCCCCAGTCTGCTTCGTCTTGGGATGGAAAGACTTCGGCGTGTCCCATGGATTGCTCCGCCGCCTCTGTGCCTGTAACCCTCCCTCAAGGAACTGTGCCCGTCGCAGCGGTTCAGTGTTCCCATCTAAGGCCAACTGCCGCGTGTCAGCCCCTGACACCACCACAGATGCCGCCAGTGAGTCGAGCCTCGCTTCCACTTGCTGCTAACTCGTT
Organism: Amblyomma maculatum; assembly: GCF_055883805.1. Lineage (NCBI taxonomy): Eukaryota > Metazoa > Arthropoda > Arachnida > Ixodida > Ixodidae > Amblyomma > Amblyomma maculatum. The sequence continues at coordinate 40,358,941 of NC_139346.1, forward strand.
CCGCGTCACCATCAAGCCTACATTGCGCTTTGATATAACGACTATTCCTTCCCGGTGTGTTCAAGCCACAATTGACCAAGTTCTAGGTTCTACTAACTACTGCGCATTTGTCGTCCATCCCCCATCGAACACAATTACGGTGAACTTGCCATCTTTGGTGGACGCCCAGAAAATGTGTACAGTTCCTCAAATTCCCCTGGATGCGAATAAGCATGTGTCAGTGCAAATATATTGTCACGTGCTTCGGTGCGTCAGGAAAGGAAGAAGAAGCTGGAGAGAAGAAACGGAAGACACAGTGGTGTGTGCTGGTGTTCCTTGCGTGACTCGAAGCGCTTTAGACTACCAATAAACACCCCCGTTACGTACTGAGTACGTAACAGTTGTGGTGGAGGTGCGGTGTAGATCAACACGGATCCCCGTTGTCTTCGACGAAGCCGCCGGCTCGCTGGTTTGCCACCCCTACCACCTGACATGGCTCAAGACGGCGACGCTGACCGAACAACACTTGCGGTGAGCAACTGACAGCACTACCGCGAGCCGCGCACATTTGGTGGAAAATCAGACGAGGACGTCGACGAGTGGCTAACCAACTACGAGCGGGTGAGCCGGTAGAATCTTTGGGACGCGACCGTGAAACTAGCGAACGTAATGTTCTTCTTGGAAGGCACTGCTCTAGTTTGGTTTGATAATCATGAAGACTCGCTTACCAGCTTGGAGTGTTTCACAGAAGAGGTAAAGGACTGGTTTGGCGATGGATCCACGAAGAAGAAACACGCAGAACGAACGTTGATGCAGTGGGCCCAGGTACCTGGCGAGACATGCATCGCATATATCGAGGGTATTGTGAAATTGTGCAAGGTGGTAAACCCTCGGATGTCCGAGGAAGATAAAGTGGGGCACTTGCTTAAAGGTATCGCTGTAGATGTCTATAATTTTCTTATCAGCAAAGACAATTCGAACTCTACAGCTGATTTCATCAGGCACTACCGCACTTTCGAAACCTTGAATTTGCGCCGCATTACTCCTAAATTTGGGCGCCTGGCCAACGTCACATCTGTTGCGAGCGTTGATGTAAGTGCTCCGGAGTTCATGGCTGATCTGATACGCCGGATTGTGCGGGAGGAATTGTTGAGTGACAAAGACTCTGCGTGCCGGGATGAACACCAGTATGACGGTTGCGCGCTGCAAGCAGAACCCGCGACCCCATCAGCTTCCTGGACTCCGGCTTTAAATGCATCACGCTTTGGCGAGGGCAGACAGCATAACGACTTTAGCACTTCTCAGCCACAGATGGGCCGAAGAACCACCTACACACGCCAGGTGGTTCGTCAGCAACGCCGTTCCGATTACTACCGCCAACCAGAACCAGTTTCCGCCCGCATTTACTCGGACCGGTGACGCCAGCAACCCGTGTGTTATAGCTGTAGCATGACCGGATACATCTCCCGGTATTGCCGTCGGTGGGGCCTGCTACCGCAAGATCATCGACCGCTGCCCAACGTTTCTAATCATTTCGGCACTGAATCTTATCCGACACCGACTCTGGATACATACCGCCTGGTACAGATGCGAAACGGATCGCCTGCTTCGAACCGCAGCTTGACGCCGCCAACCCAAAGACAGCGACAATCACCGTCTCCTGGGCGCCGTTCTTCCCCTTCGGGAAACTAGAAGACGGCCGATGGGGGTGAGGTCGCAGGAAAATCAGCGTTTCCAATACCTCTGCCTGTGTTTATGTTAAAGAACAAACTCGAAGTATCCGCTGACGGCATCCCCGCGATGGCACTAATTGACACTGGCGCAACACTCTCTGTTATGAGTTTAGCATTCAAGAATCGATTAGGACATAAAGTGATGTTTAGCGTGAATCAAGCTGTGGTATTCCGTGCTGTTGGCGGTGAATCATTGGTGCCTTTGGGTGTGTGCTATGCGAAAGTTGTGATTGGGGGCCAAGCGTTTCGAACCGAAATCACAGTGTTGCCTCGTTCCACGCATGAAGTAATTCTAGGTATAGACTTTTTGCAACAGTGTGGTGCAACGTTAGACTACCGTAGTGGACAGATCTCGCTTAATGCTGCGTTGATGTCGGCCCTCGTAGAAACCTCGTCGCTCTATTTATGAGCGTTTTCTGTGTTTTAAGATACAGTTGTACCTGCGATCTCCGGAGAATTCATTCAAGTTATTTCATCTATGATTTTGTGCGAGAATATCGACGCCGTAGTGAAACCTACAACGCTGGCCTGTGCAAAGAAGAGTGTATTGGTGCCTCGTTGCATAGTTTCAGTCACCAGAGGCCACACCTTGCTGTGGACTCTAAACTATTCCGACGAGCCAGCCGTGGTGCCTCGTGCCATGAGGCTCGCTGATTACGAGGAAGGTGTGTCGAATTACGTGGCGGCACTAAGTAACCATGCTCCTGAAGAGAAAACATCTCATTTTGCAGAGTCTAGAATCCAGGCAATGATAAACACAGCGTTGGGAGCACAGGAGCGCCGAAATTTGACAGACCTGCTCTTCAAGCATGTTTCGGTTTTCGACTTCGCCAGAGATCATCAGCCACCGATTCCAAATTCTCGCATCCATCATTCGATTGACATTGGAATTTCTCGCCCGATCAGACAGAAGCCCTATCGTGTGTCTCCGGCCGAATGTCAGCTTAATGACGAACAAGTTCATGACATGCTCCAACGTGGCGTTATCCAGGAATCTTCAAGTCTTTGGGCGGCTCCAGTTATTCTCGTTAAAAAGAAAGACAACACATGGCGTTTCTGTGTGGACTACCACCGCCTTAACGCCGTCACCAAAAAAGATGTATATCCACTTCCACGTATTGACGATGCAATCGACTGTCTTCATTCGCCGTCATACTTCTCCTCGGTAGACTTGAGATCGGGGTACTGGCAGATACCGATGAACACAAGCGACAAAGAAAAGACGGCATTTGTGACCCCCGATCGTCTCTATGAGTTCAACGTATTGCCCTTTGGATTGTGCAATGCGCCTTCCACGTTCGAACGATTCATGGACACCATTCTGCGCGGACTCAAGTGGAAAATTTGTTTGTGCTATTTGGATGACGTTGTGATCTTCGGCAAGACCTTTCAGGAACACAATAGCCGCCTCGCCATCGTTCTCGATTGCGTTGAGAGAGCAGGCCTCGTCCTCAACTCTATGAAGTGCCACTTTGGCGAACGCCAAACAATTTTTCTTGGTTACTTGGTCGATAAGGATGGTGTTCGGCCGGATCCTCAGAAGATTGCGGCTGTAACCAGCCTTACAGCACCGAAATCAGTGAAGCCGCTTCGGAGCTTTTTAGGACTGTGTTCCTATTTTCGTCGTTTTGTGCCCAGATTCGCTGACATCGCATACCCGCTCACGTGTCTTTTGCACAAAGATGCACCGTTCAATTGGACTACTAACTGCGACTCTGCCTTCCGCCACCTCAAATTCCTTCTGACATCAGGACCTATCCTACGTCACTTCTGTCCTTCTGCCCCCATCTAAGTTCACACCGACGCTAGTGGCGTGGGCGTTGGTGCTGTGCTCATCCAGCGTCATGGCACCGATTAGCACGTGATAGCTTGTGCTAGTCGTTCGTTGAACAAGGCGGAGCACAACTACACCGTTACTGAACAAGAGTGCCTCGCAGTGGTTTTTGCGGTGCAACGATTCCGTTCCTGCATATGGCAATGTTTTTACCATCGTCATTGACCACCATTCGCTCTGTTGGCTCGTAAATCTTCGTGACCCTTGCTGCCGGCTCACTCGATGGGCATTGCGGTTGCAAGAGTTTAACTTCACTGTGGCATACAAAAGCGGCCGCCAACATGCTGACGCTGACTCTCTGTCACGCTTGCCGCTTTCATCAGCTGGTAGTGATGATGACAACTTTGATGACTACCTGGCGCCTATTTCGGCAACGTTTCCTGACCCTCAACTGTTCCAGACAGAACAACGCAACGATCCGACTTTGGCACCGCTCTTCTCTGCCGCTCATGATTCAAGAGATGCGCGCTTCTGCGATCGTGCCGGCCTACTTTACAAGAAGAATTTCAACCCCGGAGGTGCACGTTTTTTCCTCGTCGTGCCGGAAAACCTCCGCATTCCCGTTCTTGAAATGATGCACGACGATACCACGTCGGGCCACTTGGATGTCGCCCGGACCCTTCATCGCACACAGGAACGCTTTAACTGGCCGAAAATGCGTCAAGTCATTCTGCACTATGTAGCCAGTTGCGTCAAGTGCCAGCAGTACAAGCTCCCTACTTCCCATCCACCTGGACCGCTGCTCCCTATTGCGCCTCCAACCACACCTTTTGAGCAGGTGGGCATCGCCCTCTTGGGTCCTTTTCCGCGACCTTCTAACGGTAACCGGTGGATAGTGGTATGTGTTGACCATCTTACTCGATATTCTGAAACAGCCGCAATACCCTCAATCACTGCTTACGAAGTATCCCTATTTCTTCTGCGATTTCTCGGCCTGCGCCATGGCCCTCCTCGAGTTCTGATCTGTGACCGTGGGCGCCAATTTAGTGCTGAAGTTATCGAAGAACTCCTTTGTCTATGCACCTGCGATTACCGTCATACAACGCCGTATTACCCGCAGTCGAATGGACTTGTTGAACGGACCAACCGCACTCTGACCACTATGTTGGCGATGTACGTGGACTCTAATCACAAGAACTGGGATGAAATCCTCTGTTTTATTACATTCGCATATAACACTGCACAGCATGAGACGACTGACTACAGTCCGTTTTACCTCCTGTATGCTCGAGTTGCCCGCAGTTGTCTTGATACCATCCTTCCTTTCTCCCTCCACAACGAGCCTTCTATCGCCACTACTTTATGTCGAGCCGAAGAAGCTCGCCGCGTTGCCCGCCTCCGCATCCTCGACTCACAGGAACGTTCGAAGGAGCGTTATGACAACCGATGCCCACATGTCGCTTATGTGCCCGGTGATTTAGTGTTGCTGTGGATGCCGCTGCGCAAGCGTGGTTTAACCCAGATGCTGCTGTTTCGGTATAGCGGCCCTTTTGTCGTTTTGGAGCGCCCGAGTGACGTGAATTATGTAATTTCACGCCGCACCGAAAGTGGCCGATGCTCACGCCGGACCCAGGTGGTGCATGTGGCTCGGCTAAAAAGTTTCCATCCCCGGCACCTTCCTTAAACTGCTTGTCCTGGGGCTTCGTCTGCGAGGGGGGAAGTTTCACGTGCTTCGGGGCGTCAGGAGAGGAAGCAAAGGCTGGAGAGAAGAAGAAGAAGAAACGGAAGACACAGTGGTGTGTGCTGGTGGTCCTTGCGTGACTCGCAGCGCTTTAGACTACCAGTAAACACCCCCGTTACGTACTGGTACGTAACAATCTTTTTTCTATGGCCCTGACACCCTCCGCTGCGTCATTGACCATGTCGACAGCAGAAGTCCTTCTGAGGAGGTGCGAGCAAACATTCGCTGTTCAAATCACGCAGTGTCGCAAGCACGGCCTCTGGGGCGCCGGAGTTCATACCTACTCCCCCTACAAGGCCCTTTGACTCTGTCTGAGTACCTAACCTATTATGGTGCGATTATCAAACCACAGCCCTTCCGATCTCGTCGCATATTTTGTTATCACTGCCATAAAGAAGGGCACATGCAAAATACCTGCCCTAATCCGGCAGCTGCGGCCGACATGAATGAACCAATAGCTATTTGTGCCATATGGAAATCGGCGGACCATGACATGCGTTCCCCCGCTTATCCAAAGAAGCAAACGAGGCCGTCGCGCAAGCCGCCTGGAAAAGCAGATATTCCTTTAAGTAATCTCTTCGCTGCTGTTACATGTGACGAACCCGACTTCCCTGCACTTCTTTTACTTGACCAACCCGCTCATCATATGTCTTCTCAGCAGCGTTCATACGCACAAGCGACTCACCCTCGTGGATCAAATGGTACACCAAAACGGCCAGTGCACCAATCACATGTGGATGCCGCAGATGAAAACGCTGTTTTAGACAATGCCATTGCGGAGGCTCGCCAACATCTAGACGAACTCACCCAGCTCCGAGAACAGCGCCGCTCTCAACACTCTCGAAGAAGTCTAATACCTCGTGATAAGTATTCAGATGAATCACCTTCAATAAGCATCAAACCCCACTCACGTGCAGACAACCCGTTAACCCTGACTACCCCGACAGTGGATACAATATTAGCCCTTATGGAGCAAGTGACCTCCCTCATCGTAGAAACTCTTCGGCCTCGCAATGGATGCAATGCACTGTCTCTGGTGGTGCAGTGGAATTGCCGAGGCTTTGCGAATAAGGCCTCTGAATTGTGAACATCCGCCTTCGCGACAAAAAGCTAAAGGCGTGGGCCTTCCTACTTCAAGAGCATAACTCACTTCCTCGCCTTTCAGGATTCTGCGCTTACCATTCACCATCCATTGCTGATCGCGGTTGTATCACCTCTTCCCTCAGCCCAGGTAAGTCTGCAATTTATATTCAACCTTCAGTTCCCCACGCACCGATCGACCTTTCACGGTAGTGTAACACTCAGCAAGAGGTGGTAGCACTCCTAGTTAAGCCTGTACGCACGCTCTTATTCTAGTTTCCTTTTATGGACGTCCTGGTTCCGCATCTCCTAATCTTGGATTGGTGCGTTTTCTGCGTTATACGTATTCGGGTATCCCTATTCTAGTCGGTGGAAACTTCAACGGCACACACACCTCGTAGGGTTACCCATCGGATTCTCCCAGGGGTGCACACATCCAGGGCAGCTTTTCAAATAATTCTTTCCATCTTTTAAACCACCTGCATACATCTACCCATCCACGAGGTGGGCCTTATTCACCTGATTTGACTTGGTGGTTAGGCCCTGGTATCCCTCGTTGGGCTGTTGAACCAGATACCTAGAGTAGTGATCACAGTCCTATCTTTATCTCTCTCATTGCGTCGCGCATACGTAAAATACGCCGTAGCATACGAATAACATCATGGGACTCTGTACGCACAGACAATCGCTTATCTGATTTCACCCTATCATCAGCATTGTCTACTCTCTCTGCTGCTCTTGCGTCCCACACGATTACCACCACTGTAAATGAAGACGAGCCAAACCCGGACATCCACCTCCTGAATCTTCGAGCTCTGCGTCGCCAGTCGGATCATTATGCTGCTCGTAAACCCAGTGACCCATCGGCTATCCCCGCTCTTCACCGGGCTACCTACGTGCCAGGCGGTATGAAATGCGTCTAGGAAGGCAACGTCGGACTTCATGGTGTGAGTGCCTGTCCTCCAAGCAGGGTAATCGACAACTTTGGCGAGTGTTTCACGCCATGGAGCGCTCTTCTCAAGTTTCTGATTACACAAAGCATTCGCCTTGCGATGGATGTGGATGAGGACACATTTGCAAAACAGGCGGCCAGACAGTTTTTTCCACACTATGATTCGACCTTGACTTCTCCACCTTGCTTACCGGTTACCGAACCCCCCGATGAGATTATTTCTGACCTAACCATGTCAGAGCTGCTGGCCTCCATTGAACGCCTCACTCTGCTCTCTGCTCCCGGGCACGACGGCATACCTAACTCCTTATTCCGCAACTTGGAAGGGACTGCTTTGCAGGCCTTGCTTGATGCATTCAATGACGTGTGGCATTCTGGTGTCATGCCGGACGAGTGGAAGCATTTTATTGTTCCAATACCGAAGTCAGGTCATCCTCCAGTATCTCTCTCGGCCCTTCGTGCAATTTCCCTGACTTCAACAATCTGTAATCTTTACGAAAATATTCTCGCCACTCTCTTATCGTGGTGGTTGGAATCCCATGATTGTTATCCAGAATCCCAAATTGGCTTCCGCCGGCAAGTAGGAACGAAGGACGGTCTTGCTACTTTGACTGCTGACGTGCTTCACCACTCTCCGCACAGTCATCGTATTAGAACCGTGACCGCTACAGATATAACAAAGGCATATTATAACATCCTTCACTCATCCATTCTTGCCTCCCTACAAACTCTTGGTCTCCCTCACAGGTTTCTCCACTCCATTCACGCCTTTCTAATAAATAGAATGTTCAGTGTGCGTGCCCATGGAAAGCCCTTTGGTCACCCTCGAACAGAGGAGTGCCCCAGGGCTCCGTTCTCGCCCCTACATTATTTATGTGGCCTTCATTCCACTTTTTCGAGCCCTAGAGGCCATCCCTTCTATACGCGTGCTTGGGTATGCCGATGATATAACCTTATCGTGCTGTCACCCAGCTACGTCTGTCCATCAGACATATCCAGCATGTGCTGGATGTATTGAAATTTCGCCTCCCTTCTTTGGGTCTAATTCTTTCGCATACAAAATCCTGTTTCATTCGCATTGGAAATAAAGCTGGCTTATGGAAAGCTCCCACTATAAATTTTATGATAGATAATATCCCGATTCCTCAGGCACAAACCGTTCGCATTCTTGCTCTTCTTTTTCATTCCTCTGGGACTGGTACCCCGTGGCTGACAGCCATCCGTAAGTCCGCTCACGCACCGCTAGGTCTGATTCGTCGCATAGGTATGCGCTTTGGCGGCGCGCGTGCTCACACGGCCCGCCAGCTTGTTCGCTCTGTCCTCCAGCCGCGTATAATCTACCAGGCACAGTTTCAACGTCTCACCCGCAGACAGTGGGACTCCCTTGAGGCCATCAATCATGAGGCTATGCGTGCAACAACATGTCTTCCTAGCCTAACACCCATACCAGTACTTCAGGAGTATGCCCAGCTAAATACGCTCGGTGAACTCATTGATCAGCGGATGGCAAACAGAGCTCGCAAACAATCTTTACAACTCCATCGTTTAAAGACACTACCTCCATGGTCGTACTGCCAGCTCACGGAATATCGCCCACTGCTTCCCCGTCGGTGCGGATGCACATCTGCCTGAAGGGTGCATATTATATACTGATGCATCACATACTGCAGAGCGAAGAGTTACTTCTGTGTATAGTCCCTCTCATCTGCATCTCAACACTCACGTGACATATACCGCGGATACGTGCACCCCTCTGGCACTTGAACTTCAAGCTATTTACAATGCCATATATTCCCTTCCACCAGTTCCTACATTCAATGCAGCTCATCTTTACACAGACTCTCTCACTGCCCTTAACAGCGTAAGGCCGTTTGACGCACATTCCAAATAACACAGTCCATAAATTTGCTCTGTTCAATGTACTCATGTCCTGTGCGCATACACTGGATTCGCGGCCATGCTCGCGATCCACATAATATTCAAGCGGATGCTATGACGCATATAAACACATCAGGCGATCCACCACCTTCCCCTCTTCCCCCAGATCCGTTCCTGTCCCACGCTTCCGATTCGAAAGTTCTGCGCCAGCGAACACGCGCTTTCATTCCTCCGTGTTCGCAGCCTCTCCCCGTAGTCTTACTCGGCAGGCAGTGCGCAGGATCAGGGCAGGGGCTGCTCTGACCCCATCTGTTCGACATCGATGGCGGGAAAAAGATCTACCAGTGACTGACAGGTGCCCTGACTGTGACACTGCACCTGAGGTCTGCGATGTGCGTCACTTGTGGACGTGTCCATCAACGACTCGCATTAGACAACGGATACTCATGAAGGTGGGCCTGCGGTCGAATCGCGATTGTGATTACGAGAAGTGGACAATGAACAATCGCAACCCTGCCAACCTCTGCGAATACATAAGCGCAACTGGACTTCACTCCTTCTTTTAACTTTCTATCTCCTGCGTCCCATTCCCCCTTCCTCAGCTTATGCCTTATGCAAACTTTTCGAAAAAAAAAGGTGTGTCCACAAAACAAATGTGGCAGATACTGCGCCTGCGCAGATACATATTTAACTTATTGGCCTAATTAATTTTTCGGCAACACCAACGACAAAAGCTGTATTTGTGTCAATAACAAGAAGGAAGAATCCCCTTGGTTACAACTATCACATACAGGGCTAGTTTATTTACTCGGTTTCAGCTGTTAAATATCTAGGGCTACCGATTACTGAGAGCCTCAAATGGCCCACCTACATTGACAGCATTACCACGAAAGTATTTAATAAGCTTTGTTTTCTTTGCCGAAAATTAAAAGGCGCTAGGTTGTGGTAGAGACATTTACTGCCAATATTACAGAGGGGGGGGGGGGGGGGGGGCGTTGTTCTCTACATGTCATTCGAGAGCCTCCTCCATGTACGGAGGGCCCTCTACAAAGCAAAAGGAAGCCCTTGGAGGGCTATCCGAGCGACAGCGTATGTAATGATCTTGCGCTGCTCCGTATAGGAGGTACAGGTGAGTCGTTTCTCCCAGTAATCTAGGCCTACCCCTGGTGAAGGAGGATGAGGGAATGAGGGGCAGGTGGGTAATATGTGTAGAAAGCCGCCAGGTTTGCCACAGAGCTTGCAAGATGAAGAAAACTGGTCAGGAAAGCGGGCGTGGAGAAGGATGGGGTATGGGGCTGTGCGCGTTTGTAGCTTGCGCCAATGGGCAGCTTGTGTTATTGCAAGATTCTGGGCAGGGGGTGCGCAAGTTCTCCTATTTTTGCGGTTGTATAGGTAAGGATGTCACGAAAGGGCAGCAGGCACTCCCCGGCATCTGAGGAAGACTGTTCCTCCCCAGCCTGGAAATTGAGACTTCAGTCCTGGGAGTGAGCTTCCTCGTTACCGGGAAGGCCCACATGCGCGGGTGTCCAAATAAGGGTGACAGATTGTCGGGGTTGCCAAAAACGCAAACGGCGGTGGATGTTGGATGACACTAAACCATTGGCAAATTTCAGGATAGCTGTTTTGGAATCCGAAATTCTTTTCGCAGCGGGTGTGGATGTCATGGCTAGCGCAATGGCTGCTTCTCAGCCTCTGTTGTAGAATCAGTGAGAATTAAGCAAGCAGAGAGGTTTTGCATGATTATTAGTAACTGCTAGTACCTTACGATGGGTGTTTGCATATGTGGCTGCATCTACATGTGCTACACTGGGGTATTCGCCATATTGTATGTGCAAGGCTTGCGCCCTGGCTGATCTACGTTTCCCATCCCGTTCTGGGTTCATGTTTTCGGGAAGTGGGAGGGGGGGGTACCAAAATTTTGGAGCGAATTTCAGGAGGTAATGGTGTGCCTTTAGATGGGAGTCCTATTGGGGATATGTGTAGAGAAGAGAGCAGTGCGCGACCTGCTGATGTACGCGAAAGGCGGGTCGTCTGGGCTGTCAGTGTAGCTTCACGGAGCTCTTCATACGTATTATGGGCCACAAGTTTCAGCAATCGGAATGCTGAGGTACTGGGAGAAAAAGCAGGGCTGGTTTTGTACAACTGCGGAGTTAAACATTCACTCCATCATGTTCCCTGCTAGTGAGCGGTAAGGATGGAAGAGCGTATGCGACTCTGCTGGTAATGTATGCTTGTGTGAGGCGAAGTGTGTTTCTTTCATGAAGGCCTGTTTTCCGAGGTGCTACACGTCGGATGAGTCGCGTAGTTTGATGAGCATGAGTCTGGACTGCTTTGAATACATCTGCATGTGCTACATGGGAGTAGAGAGTCTTTCCTAGTACTCTGATTTGAGTTACCAGGGGAATCAGTTGTGCTCCGAGTGTCAGAGTGATAGGTGGGCTATCAACATGTGTGAATTCATGTCGGTAAAGGAAGAGTTGAGATTAAGAAGGTGAGCAGAATAGGCCTCTCTCCTTCACATAGTTGTCAATAGTGTTGGGGGCTGTTTGGAAGTCAGTCTCTTTTATGGCGTCACTGCCTCGACATGCCCAGACAGTAATGTCATTCTCATAAAGGGCGAAATGTATGTCTGGAATCTCAGAAAGTGGTTTTGGGAGATGAATAAGGGCAATTTTAAAGAGTGTCGGTGGAAGGACCGCTCCTTGAGGTGTTCCGAGCACCAAGCTTGATGTTTGGTAGCGTATGAGGGCCCAGTGTGAGAGTCGTTGTTCGGTTGCTGAGGAAACCCTTATGTAGTTATACATGTGGCTGCCTACTTGTAGCGTTTGCAGATTATTAAGAATGGTAGAGTGTGTTACCTTACCAAATGCTTTGGTGAGGTGCACTCCGAGAATGGCGCATGTATCACGAGTTTTTGACTCAAGGATAAGTGCTTTAGCTGTAGGAAAACATCTTTAGTGGCCGAACTCGGACGGAAGCCAAACATGTATTTGCGCAGGAGCTCTCCTTCCTCCAGAAAGCTGTTTAGTCGTGTATGAATGACATGCTCCATTAATTTTCCGATACAAGAATTGAGGAAATAGGTCGAAGATTGGTGGGGAGAAGCAGTTTGCCTGAGTTTGGTATAAATACCACTTTTGCCTCCTTCCACTCAGCCGGAAACGTGCCTTGTTGACAGCATTCATTAAAGTAATTGGTTAAGGTTATGGAGGGTGTGTCCAAGTTGCGCAGAGGGTTTTTGGTTATACCGTCTAACCCGGGAGCTGAGGAGGTATTTAGGTTCTGCAGTTCTGCCAGTACTTCTGCTTCAGTGATAGGCAGACTTAAAAAGTCATTAGGGAGCCCTTTATATTCCGGATGGAATATAAATGGATGGTTGGTAAGGTTTAAAGTATGTATCCTTTAGGTCCTCAAGTAGCTGTGATGGTGGCGTGGGGGAAGTGCGATTCAGTTTTGTGAGGTTATGTCTTTGTGGTGTCATAGATTGACATAGGTCTATGAGATGTCGGAAGAGGTTCCATGTTTGAGGCAAGCTCATGTTACCATTAAGGCGATTGCATAGGGATTCCCAGTTTTGCCTCGAAAGCGTAATTGCGTGTGTTTCTGTCTTTGTTTAGTCGGCCCAGCCTGCGGCGGAGGGTCCTGTTCTATCTTTGACATTGCTAGCGTCTTTCAAGACTGGCTGTAGCTTCCCAGAGATGCAGGAGGCGAGCATCAACAGTGTCACTGGGGCAGTCAGTAGGAAGTTTTCACGTGACAGCCTGGAAATCCTTCTGTAGTTGTGTAGTCCAAGCAGTGATGTCGGTGATTGGAGCAGCTGTCCTGGTAGATCTGCATTTCCGAAGTGAATCCCACTTGGTGAGAGTGGATCCCCTAGATGGATGGTGAGGAAGGTGAGTGTTACGAAGAATTTCAAGGATGCAGTGATCACTGTTTAAGCACTCTTTGGTGTTGCACCAAGTAGCTGCTGGGAGCCGGTAAGTGAAGGTAAGATCTGGTATGGTGTCTTTACACACATTATTGCCGATACGTGTGGGGTAAGTCAGATCAGTGATGAGAGAGAGCCCTGCCTGTTGCGCAGCGAGCCATGCTCTGCGGCCTTTCGGAGAATCACTTGAGTATCCCCATGCTGTATGCGGTGCGTTAAAATCACCCACAATCAGGAGAGGACACTTGTTGGCAGTTCTTTTGGCCAGCGTCAACAGACGATCGAAGTTGGTATGTGGTTGTTTTGGGTGACTATATACATTGAGAATGAAAAGGCTCTTGGCCTGTGTATGCTGAGGGACCAATTCCAGGAGGAGATGGTCGAAGTCTGGTATGGCTAACGTATGAGTTATAGTAGGTAGTGACGGTCTAATTAGAAAGGCAACTTTGGATAGCGTGGCTGATTGAGGAAGTAATAATAGTGACATAACCTGGGAGGGTTATAGGATTGGTGGGTTCCTGCAGAGCCAGGACGTCAGGGCCGGCTGCGCAATGAAGAAATTGTTCAAGTACTTTGCGTTTTTGGCCAAAACCTCGGCAGTTCTACTGCCAGACAGTTAGCATTGAACTCGGTTTCACCACCATGGATTATAGGCATAATGGAACCTGCAACAGGAGGAGGATGATCCTATACAGTGGGAATATGGAGTATGTCTTGTGTGGAAATGGGGCGTCCTTGTGCAACAGGATTGGAAGGTCTGTTGTGATGCTCCGGAGCTTTTGTCTTTCGACGTCTGTACTGGTGACTGTCGAGGGTAGTAATACATTCCTCTAGATTCTCAAAGCGTCGCGTTGTTTGTTCTTCTGTGGCGTCGAAGCGCCTGCTGAATTCATTGACGACATGTTTTAGTATGCCTTCCATGCGTTGGAATAAGACAGCTTCTAAGCATTCTACCGGCTTAATCTCAAACCACTCAACTGTCTTTCTTTCTAGCCTCTCTGTTATGGTAGCTTCTAACTTTTCAACAAGGACTTGCAGATCAGCTTCAGTTTAAGGTGAGTTTGGGTGAGCTGTTTTAACCGAACAGTGATATTGTGGTGAATCTATTTCGGTTTCCATGCAAGCAGAATCAGAAGAAACAGATGGGCTAAGAGCACTAATGAGTGAAGGGGGTAATTTAGTGCATAAGCTGTGGTGCGCAGTGGGGAGATGGGGGGTTGGGAAGGAGAGGTTACACCAGAGGTGGCACTTATCTGGGCTTCCAACTGCGCAATCCGTTGGCGTAGTAGGGCCTTTTCTACGCTGAGGTCTTGGCGAGGCGGAACTGGAACAAAGTGGGCGGATGGTGGCGAATGGCGCGCGTTGGACTGAGCAGTTGTATGGGCCCAGGTTTGTGACTGGAAGTAAGGGTCTTGCGGGGGAGGTAGTGCGGGCCAGTCCTGTGAACTGAAAGTCGATGGATTGCACACGTTGTTTCCTTGAGCCGCTTTGCGGGATGTAGAAAGTTTACGTGCCTTGTATGAGCCGGTGCCAGTGAGATGTGGGCCTTCACATTAGATGCATTTGAGAATGCAGGGGGGGTCTTGGACGGGGTGATTTTTTCCCCATCGCGGGGAGAGGTTTGCCTTCGGCAGATGGCAGACGTCATATTTGTGTCCAGGTTCCTGCAGTTGGTACAGGCATCCGGGCTGCCTTTGTAGGGTGTGCAGCGGTATATTGTGCTCATGTAGTTGACGGAAAAGGGACGTAATCTTCGTCAAATGTAATGAGTATGGAGCTAGTCTTCCCCATCTGCCTAGCGGCCACGATCTTGCAGTTGGGGTTGCCTTGCACGATGTGGTGGTAGACTTCTGCAGGCGTTTCTTGGCAGTCCCCTTGTGAGATGACACCACGGGTGGCTCTAGGAGGGGGGGGGGCTGAGTACGCCGCACAGGGATGTTGTTTGCCATCAATAATGATGGAGGTGATCAGAGAGACCCAGAGAAATTTCGGTCTGCGAGGTGGCAACCGTGAATGTGTGGTTGGTAGGGTGGACCCGGAGGAAGGCGTTTGAGGGAAGTAGTGTGTTCAGCTACTCCTGGATAGCGTTTCGTAGTTTGATGCCTGGAATCTGATCTAATTGATGCTCAGCGCGTGGGCGGAAAATCACACGAAGTGCTTCTGAAGGAAGCGATGGAAGTTTACTGCGTAGGGCTGCGACGCGCACCGCTTTTGTTGCGGGCGGTGAAGGAGTCGGAGCCGCGCCGTCAGTCGGCGTGGATGAATTTGTCGACGCGTTCCTAGTGCCAGGGTGAGCGTCTCTAGTCAGCTATGAAGCTGTTGCGAGCGGACTTGTCGGGCGTCTGCTCTCTTAGGTGCACGGTCTTGTAAGAGTCCTGGAGAGCTCTAAGCCATTCCTTATAATGTGTTTCTCTACTCTTGGCGTCAAACTTGAAGAATACCGGTATCTAGTCAGACCAGTTCTCGAGTGTGCCTCGGTAGTTTGGGACCCGTGCTATAGTAAGGATATTATCAAACTAGAGCGTGTCCAGCGTCTTTCCGCTGGATTCATTTTTTCTGATTACCGTTCAACGTCTTCTCTTTATAACATGCTGACTCTGCTTACGCTAAAACCCCTTAAAATACGCCGTCAGGTCTCTAGGCTGAAATTCTTTCACATGCTGTATAACAAGAAGTCTGGTTTGTCACGTGATACTTATATTTTTGCTGCACTCTAGAGGACGGAACCACTCCAAAGTAGTAAGCCCATATTTCGCCAGGACCAAACTTTACCAGAATTCATACTTTCTCCTCACAACACGTTAGTGGAACCGTTTGCCTCAATTTATTGTTGAAAGCACCTCTGAAAATATGTTTGCTGAACTGCTATTGCAGAGCATGCAACCCCTCTCCTGCTTGGGAAGCGCTGCTGCCTGCAGTATTTGTAAATAAATAAATAAATAAATAAATAAATAAATAAATAAATAAATAAATAAATAAATAAATAAATAAAGACATTACGTCACCCTCTATCGATTGACACCACCCATTAGAATCTACCGCATCTCAATTACTCACAACTGCTGCGGACACGATTTTGCGGACACGTTCTGCGGACACAATTGTGGACGCGATCTGCGTACATGGTCTGCTTACAGAAATCTGTGGACATAGTGAAGAAATGCTTTCGCATTAAAAGGGTTTGACCAGTTTATTGATTAAAAATTGCGGTTTGTTTTTTGATATATATATATGGCACGCAGCAAGGGAAAGAAAGCTTGATTATCGCGAAGTCTACGCTTTATTTGATACAATTTTATGCTTTTCCGAAACAATGTTGACCAACGTGTTCATTTTCCTGATAAAAAAAGATTGGTTTGGTTTGCGGAGTTTAACGTCCCAAAGCGACTCAGTCTATGAAAGACGCCGTCCGGCAATTTCGACCACCTGAGATTCTTTAATGTGCCCTGACATCGCACAGCACACTGTCCCCTTGCTTTTTGCATTCATCGAAAAGCGGCCGCCGAGACCGTGATTCAATCCCACGTCCTTGGGAACAGTAGTCGAGCGCCGTAACCACTGCGCCACCCTGGCGGGGCGATGAATGAACGCACTTCTCCGTCTGCCAAATTAGAGCGCCAAAATAGTCCTTATAACCTGTTTTTACCTGAATTTCTCCATTGATCGCAGTTTTATCGGTCCCTAATCTTGTCTTGACTGCGCAATAAAGTTATCTTACCTCTACAATATCCACAAGCGTATGGGTGTTTAATGTTTCGATGCCTGTGCCTGCAAACCGAAAAGGCCGGGTAAATCAAGCCCTTTGATTTACTACCTTCAAAGGTCTAGAGCAAACGTGTTTTGTCGAAACAGTTTTCTGCGGTTATTTCATGTAAGATGTGATCTTTAGATCACATTTACTTACACACACCCCGTTATCGAAGAAATAATCGGGGTTCATAGCTGACTAGGCGCCAAAATTTGTTACAGGGTATACTGTTCGCAGCGCCAATTTTATTGTCATGAAGCGAAGATCCAACGAACTTGCCATGAGCTCCGGCGGGCGGCACACCTACTCAACTAGGCAGCACGCCCTGCACGCACTATACAGAATTGCACGTCGCCTGACCAAAAACGTTTCCCTACTAAAGTATTCAGAGCATTGAAACAAGCCATTGAGCTTACAAACCGAGCACAGATGCAAGCATTCGGAGCTAGAAATACGTACTTGTAAATATGTACTTGGTGAAGTTTTGCATTTCGGACTTATTGCTTGTACACATAAGCTCATTTTAGGTATAAATTTTACCTGTCTCGATGTGTGGGAGGAAATGTGGGCTTCGGTTGCGGAGGGTGTTAGGCAACCGCCCGGTTGGCCCAGTATTTTGATTTACCTCTGCGTGAACGACGTTATCCATTCCATTCAGTGATGCTGGGAACCTTCCGGTACCTGCGCAAAACTGCGTAACCCTCACATCGCGTAATGAGAAGGAGCAGTCCGCGGTGTTTGGTTGGTCCGGAAGAACAGAGCTCTTCGCTCGAGCTGTGCTAGGTTAGCTGCGCCAACTCGAGGGATTTGCATGTCCTAACCTCTCTGCCGCCTTATCGCGGTAAGAATGGAAGAGCCTTATGCGTGTCTTACTTGGGGGGGGGGGGGGGGGGGCGTATCTCCGGCGCGAACTCTGGTAAGGTAGTTCTTGCGTCCCTCGGCACGGGAATCGGATACAACGATGCTTGTTAACACTAGACCTCAGTGCGAACCATCATTGGCCTTCTACAAATATACAGTTCCCTTTTATAGGCATGCTATGTGCATCTTCTGACCTCATGATTGTTGAAGATGGCAGGATCGATACTGTGGATGGGCTAATGTTGCCAGTTGTGCCGGGAAATCGGCGTTCACCAATGCGTCGCGTCTAATGGGCCCGCATAGAGTTATCGTCGCTGCAGGACTTTCCTGACTCGTTTGAACTAGGCTATAAAGTATAGAATACATTCCAGAACACTCTAGCTGTGCTGCCGACTCGCGGTCGCCTGGAGCGATCTGGCGTTGTGCATTCCGTTGATGCCTGAATTTCCCGCTCACAGAGTCCCATCGTCACTTCGTCCCTTCGACCTGTACGCTCCTCCGAGCTCCACACGGACGCCAGTGGCATCGGTATCGGTGCTGTTCTCGCTCAGTGCAAACCTGGTTTCCCTGAGTACATCATAGCTTATGCCAGTCGTTCCCTGACCAAAGCAGGGACCAACAATACAGTAGCAGAAAAAGAATGTCTGGCGATTTTTGGGCCAACACTAAATTTCGTCCTTACTCGTATGGTCGGCCATTCGTTGTCATCATCGATCACCATGCTCTGTGCTGGCTGTCGTCCTTCAAAGATCCGTCCAGCCGCATCGCCCACTGGCCTCTCTCTCCGTGTCCTTTATCGCTCTGGTCGCAAGCACTCCGACGCAGGCGCCCATTCGCGCTCCCCTGCGCCCTCTGACCATGGACCACACGCTGTCGCCGGCCTGACGCCTTTCTCCCTTGAAACCATGCATATGGCATCTGAGCAGCGCAAAGATCCCTGGATTGTTTCACTAATGAATGTTCAGGCCCACCACGGGTGTTGAAGACGTTTCGTGTTCACGATACTTAAAAAAAGCGTTAAGTCGCCGCTTACTTGCTGGCTTCCAAGCAAAGACCCCTCAGCCGTCGACGTTAAAAAGATTATGGGCAGTGTCGGTATTGAGTCCCACTTCCGAAAGACTCAACAACGTGATCAGCGAGCTGAAAGGAAAGATCGTCGACAAAGTAATCGCGAAGGGCAAGAAAAAGCTGGCTACCATGCCCTCTGGTGGCGTTGCAGCTGCTGCCACAGTGCCTGCTCCTGCAGCGGCTGCCGGTGGTGGTGGTGCAGCAATTCCAAAGGAAGTAGCCAAGAAAGAGGAAAAGAAGGAAGAGTCTGTGGAGGACGCCGACATGGGTTTTGGCCTGTTTGACTAATGTCGCAAAATTAAAACGAGTCATTTTATTGTAAATGAAACTCATGGTTTAACTCATGAAAAAAAGGGCCACATAAATGGCCTTTTGCCGCACAAGGCGGACTTATTGTTGTCCGATGGCGGAACTGATCACTGCCACATTGGAGCAACTATATGAGACCTATGACCCCTTTCCCAAACATTTCACCCCAGAGCCGAGCACCAGGCCGGGGGAAAGCTTGTACCCATTGAAAAGCCGGTGGGTACCCGGCGGCACCAAGAATCGAGCCTGGTACCTCCCGAACATGAGGCGGATGCTCTACAACAAGGCTTTTTTTCTTTATTGCCTAATTTATTCGCAGAGTTTACACATATAGAACATCACACACATACACACAAAGAGCAAATATTACGCGACAAATACACTACATGGGTTAAAACCACGCGATTTGGGCTGCGTAATCCATTACAAATCAGTCATTTGCAGCAACACTTCCATTCTCGGAAACCCCTCCGGCACTTCGTCTTGTGTCTTGAAAACTTCAATAACACTCGCAACGGCTTCGAGAAAATACTGCCGTATTTTCCTCGCATCAACGTCTGCATGCCTGAAAGCCATTCTGGATCGCCAGATACTGTGCAGGCCCAATAACATGATTATGTCCAGCGGTAGCCCATCATCAACTTCAATAGGTAACAATCGAATTCCGAATGCACCCACGGGTAGGTCTTTTTTATTGCTCGTTGTAGAATGTCCCAGAAGAAAAAGGCTTCCCAACAGTCTAAGAAAACGTGTTCGATAGTTTCCGGTTTGCGGAATATGAAGCAGTGACTTCTCCCGAGGTACAAAAAAACCTTTCATTTCTAAATGAGTCTTAACTTCTGGTGTAAATTGCTATGGAGTTTGAAAAAGAAAGTTTTTGCTCCCCCTGGTACAGCCAGATTTTTTACTCGCTTAAGGGCTGACTTCCATGGACCTGCACAGTACAACGATCTGTACAATGGGATCGGGAGAAAAACATCGCACAAGTCCTTCTGAAGTTTCTTTCGCGTCACAGTTGATAAATATTCAAACGAAAAACGGGCTCGCAATACACGACATGACATGTACACCTCTTTAAGGATTCCGAAAATCCTCCCTTGTATGCTCGCCGAACATACAACAAAATGTGGTAGCACTCTGTTCAATCTTACCTGACACACAGTTCGTAAAAATGGGTCCTTTGTATCACGAAAGGACGTAAAACGGTTAACCACTTGGCGGAAATACAAATGCGCCAAACCAACTCCTCCCGAGCGGACGCGATTAAACAAGCTGGTTCGGCGGGTGCGCTCCCAAGTACTTCCCCACACAAACATGGCGAACACACGGTGAAATCTCTGCACATTCACACGAGAACAATGCAGTACTTGTAACACGTTTGCACGTGCTACGATTTGTAATTTATTTCTTGTTACCACAAGGCCGCGCTTCGGTCACGCTGCGCTTTGCAGCAGGGTATTCCAGGCTACTCTACTTGTAATATTTTGTCCTATCCCTGGAGATTGTGGGCACTCCCAAATTATGTGGTCGCTCTCGCCCCACAATGTTTATACAGAGCATTGGCCCTAGGGTCTGGTAGCGCGTGAAACGCCCAGACCGGGTTCATGAACGTATTAGTTTGTAGTCGCCTCCACGCGACAGCTTCTCTATTATTTAGGCTAACATCTAGCGGGGGTACCAGTCTACGTCCCAATTTATAATGGTCGATGATTTCCCCGCAATTATGCACGCGCTCGTCGTATGCCCAGAGTTGGGGGGACTCCACGGCTACCCGGAAATAGCTTGGGCTAGCTCTTAAGCCGCCTCGTTACCAGGGACGGCAGCGTGAGCGGGTGGCCAAATTAACTGAATTTTCACACTCAGCGTTCTTTCGGTGAGGAGTTTGGCCGCCTCCGGTGATATCCTCCCCTCTTCAAAATTTTGAATGGCAGTTTTGTTGTCGCTCATTATGAACTTTGCTTCCGTTCCTACGCACGCTAGCGCTATCGCAACTTGTTGTTGTTGTTGTAGTGGTTATTTATTGTATGTACAAAAGGAAAGAAAAGGTGTTTGCCAGCCCCGTTATCTGCTATCTGATATCTGAAGCACCTGAACTGGGGCGGCGCAAATAAAGGGATAGCGAGGAGAAGGTAGAGGAAATCAAAGAGGTGAGTGATAGGGAGAAAGAAAAGGGTAGGTAAAAATAAAAGAAATTTATACACTATGGTACAGTATACAGTAGTTTGCTTGAGGCCCACCCCTTGTCTCTATGTTGCGGCCTCTGATGGCTGCCGCGGATACCGGCGCCCCTTGGCCATCGACTACTGAAACTACCGCCACACTTGTTCTGCCGATTTCCGCATCAACATAGACTACTTCCTTCGCTCCCATGCTCTTGAACCGTCGCTCTAGAGCTTCGGCTCGTTTGGCCCTTCTTTAGACATTAAATTCTGGATGCATGTTTCTAGGGAAGTGGGGGACTACCAATGCCACCCTTCTCGAGCTCTCCGACGTCACGCCCATCACTTTACTATCCGTGAGAACCTCTTTTACAGCAGAAAATACCTGCCTGATGTTCGAAAATGGCTGCTCAGTAAAGAACACGAAATTACCTTCAGGAGACCCAACAAACTCTTTTCCAAACCCGGTAGTTCTCTCACATAATTTCCCCAGCCAAGATTCTCCTTACTGAACACTGTGCGAAGAGAGAGCTACCCTCAACCATATTCTCTGGGGATGCAAGCAGGACCCTCCACCCCTTCAGAATAGGAGAAATCCTCCACCACATCACTGGGACACCCTGCTGCGCAGCTCGCACCCGGGCATACAAGACCTGATCTTCAAGCGCGCCTATGAGGTCGCCAACACTCTTGACCTACTGGCAGTCTTGAAGGGCTGTTGTGGCTGTAGAAAGAAGGAAAAGAAAATGCACGGGCCTGCTACTGGCTCTGTAGCTGAGCCACCTCCGCTGCCTCGTGCAGATAGAAGAGAATATAGAGAAGAAAGAAAAGCAAGAGGGAAAGGAAGACGCGCGCCGCAACAACAGCCGTCGTCCACCACCAGCGGTGGCGTGTGCAATGACGGCCTACAACAGATAAAAATTCGGTGCCAGGCCAGCCCCCGTCGCAAGCAGCGGTGACCCACCTGCACCAGCCCCATCGTCTTGAAGGGCAATGTAACTCGGCCTTATATACCTATGCGGCTAAATAAACGTTTCTTCGTTCTCTCTTCCCGCACGAGGCAGCGGAGCGGGCTCAGCTACAGAGCCAGTAGCAGCCCCGTGGATTTTTTATTGCGAAGCAATACCACTTTAGCTACCACCTCAGCCCGTGCCATGCCGCGGCCGCATAGCCACGCTTGACCTTTCGCGTGACCTCGCTGCGTGACGTCATACCATCTGTGTAAAAACGGGGCCCCATCTCACGCCGTCGCCTTGCACGGCGCATAGCCACGGCCGCATCCTGACTACCGCTCCTCTCACCAGGGGCACTGCGCGCTATGTGACGTCATACCATCTGTGTAAAAACGGAGCCCCAACACACGCTGTCGCCTTGCGCGGCGCATAGCCTCAGCTGCGGCCTGACTCCTGCTCCTGTCACCAGGGGCGCTGCGCGCTATGTAACGTCATACCATCTGCTTAAAAAAACGGGGCCCATATCTGTTGTAGGCCGTCATTTCACCCGCCACCGCTTCGGTGGTGGACGACGGCTGTTCTTGCTGCGCGCGTCTTCCTCTTCCTTTTGTTTCTTCTCTATTTTCTCTTCTGTCTGCCCCGCCGGGGTGGTGCAGTGCTATTACGCCCGACTACTGTACCGGAGTACCCGGGTTTGAACCCGACCTCGGCGGCTGCGTTTCGATGGAGGCGAAACGAAGAGGCGTCCGTGTGCTGTGCGATATCAGCGCACGTTGAAGATCCCCAGGTGGTCGAAATTTATCCGTAGCCCTCCAGTATGGCTCCTCTTTCTCTCTTTCGACTTTCACTCCCATCTTCCTCCGCTTACGGCGCGGTTGCGGTTGCGGTGCCCACAGAAAACAAGGCAGACAGTTAACACGGCTTTCCCTTCCTATAAATCAATCAGTTTTTTTCTGTCTGCACGAGGCAGCGGAGGTGGCTCAGCTACAGAACCAGTAGCAGGCCCGTGTATTTTTGTTTCCTTATTCCTACAGCGACAACAACACGCCGTCGCCTTGCGCGGCGCATAGCCATGGTCGCGGCCTGACTCCCGCTCTTCTCGTCAAGCCCATGAGATGCCACCTCCAGCCTATACGCTTCGGCAGGTTGCAAAGAGAAGGCATCAGCGAGCTACGGAGACAGAAGAAGAACGAGAAGGACGGCACCTGCAGCCAGACATGCTGACCAGGCAAGAAATGCAGGGGTAGCTATATATGTAAGAAAACCTCTACAAGCTAGCATCGTAACGCCCCCAGTGCCGATGAAGCAAGGGGAAGCACTCTGTGTGGCAATTGCTGCCTTGGACGTGGTTATAGCGGGAGTATATATTTCGCCTCACCCAGAAAATGACGATGCCGTCAACATCTTGGCTAAAGGTTTACCTGAACGCACCGACAGAAAAATGCTCATCTGCACAGGAGACTTCAATAATGATCCCAGAAGAGACCCATCATTCATCGAAGCCCTCGACTCCAGATATTCCCTGGAACTATGCCAACTGCAACCAGTGTCAACAACTAAGTGGGGAAGCAGTTTAGACTTAATCATGTACAGACCTTTTGACGAATATGTGATAAGTGACGTGCAGACCAAGAGTCATTTCTTCACAGATCAGTTCAGTTCAGTCGTTCAGTCGTGTCCGACTCTTCGTGACCCTATTGACCATGTCACGCCACGCTTTCCGGTCTCTCACTATCTTCCTAACATCACATAACTTCATCTGCAGTGCCTCGAGGATGCCATCTAACCATCGTATTCGCTGCCTACCCCTTCTCCGGCGACCCTCAACCTTTCCCAACATCAAATCTTTCTCCAGCGACTCCTCTCTTCTCATCAGATGACCAAAGTAGCTGAGCTTTAACTTTAGAATTTGACCCTCCAATGAGCAGTCAGGGTTTATGGTCGACAATATCGACTGATTTGATCTTCTGGCAGTCCAAGGAACTCTCAAGAGTCTTCGCCAGCACCACAATTCAAACGCGTCAATTCTTCGGCGGTCAGCCTTTTTCACAGTCCAACTCTCGCATCCATACATCACAACTGGAAAGACCATAGCACGAGTTATACGGATCTTGGTTGGCAGACTAATGTCTCTGCTCTTTACTAGGCGGTCAAGGCTAACCATTGCTCTCTTTCCCAGAAGCAGGCGTCTCCTAATTTCATGGCTGCAGTCTCCTTCCGAGGTAATCTTGGAGCCCAAGAAGAGAAAATCTGTCACAGCTTCCACTTCTTGTCCCTTGATGCTCCAGGACTTGATCGGGCAAGACGCCATGATCTTTGTCTTTTTAATGTTCAGTTTAAGCCCAAACTTCTCACTCTCTTCTTGTACGCGCATCAGAAATCTCTTGAGTTCCGCTTCACTTTCTGCCATTAAAGTGGTATCATCCGCATATCTAAGGTTGTTGATACTATTTCAGCAATCTTCACTCCAGCTGAAGACTCGTCCAGACCAGCCTTCCTCATGATGCACTCTGCATATAGGTTAAATAGGCAGGGCGACAGTATGCAGCCTTGCCTCACTCCTTTCTCAATTGGAAACCAATCAGTAAGACCATGCCCAGTTCTGACTGTGGCCTCTTGCCCTTCATACAGGTTCCCGAGGAGACAGATGAGGTGAATTGGAACTCCCATCTCTTGGAGAGCTTGCCACAATCTGCTGTGATCTACGCAGTCGAACGCTTTCGCATAATCAATAAAGCAGAAGTAGATGGGTTTCTGGAACTCTCTTGCTTTTTCCATGATCCAGCGAAGGTTGGCAACTTGGTCTCTAGTTCCTCTGCCCTTGCGAAACCCAGCTTGCACGTCCGGAAGCTCCCGATCCACATACTGCTGCAGCCTACCTTGGAGGATTTTCAACATCACCTTGCTAGCATGCGAAATAAGCGCGATCGTGCGTAAGTTGGAACAATCTTTGGCACTGCCTTTCTTTGGAATGGGGATGTAAACTGACCTCCTCCAATCCTGTGGCCACTGCAGGGTTGTCCAAATCTTCTGACATAATGTATGCAGAATGTTAACAGCGTCATGGTTGAGGTTTTGAAGCAACTCAACTGGAATGCTATCAATTCCGCTAGCTTTGTTCTTAGCAAGGCTGGCTAAGGCCCATTCAACTTCACTCTTCAGGATGCCCGGCTCGAGATCAGTGATCACAACCGTCTTATGTTGGGTTTGCACATTCGGGTCCTTCTTGTACAGTTCTTCTGTGTATTCCTGCCACCTCTTCTTTATCTCTGCGGCTTCAGTGAGGTCCTTGCCTCGTTTGTCCTTTATCACGCCCATCTTAGCACAGAAGCTTCCTTTGATATCTTTGATTGTCTTATATAGAGCTCTTGTGTTCCTTAATTGGCTGTTGTCCTCAACTGCTTGGCACTGTATGTTCAGGAAGGCATTCTTATCTCTCCTTGCTATTTTCTTCACATATCACCGAAGCGTATTTATAGGTTTGAATAAAAGATGAAAAGGAATAACATGTGTGTGTCGTCATTCTTGTATGTTCGTGTTTACTCATGCCAAACAGCAGAAACATAGAACATCCAAGAGTATCACCATAGCCATATTAGCATAAGCATAACCAGAGCAATTACCACACGCGGTAAAATAGCAGACCCCACGTATTGCTTCGCAATTACCAGGCTTAACCAAGCTAAGCCACAGATAATTTTTTTTTCCTTTTTCCTTCTTCCTACAGCCGCAGTAGCAACGCTCCAATGCGGCCGGGCGGCGTTTCTTGCCTTTCGCGAGTGACGGATGCGGCGCCTTTGCTTTCCTGTAAATGAATTACAGAACGCCGATAAACATAGACGCATTCGACGTGGAAGCCAAAGAGAGTTTAGCTGCTGGCGAACGGCGCAGAAGGCTGGAGAAATGAACTTGTGATCACGAGGTAGTCAATGCATTGCGCTACGTATATCCAGGCATAGCAGTTGGTCATAGCAGAGCTGACCCACCTTTCATTTTTCTTCTCTGTTTTTTTGTCTTGTCAGATGGAAGGAAGGATGCACTAGGGGCGACCCTCCTGTGAGGGAACAGACCTCAACCTGCCACCATCATCTTCCTACGGCTACCCCAGGCAAGGCCTCCCGCACAATAAGGTTTGGGGTTTTTTTTGTTTCGGGAAGCGGGTTTTTCCCTGCCAAGGGGCTCATGCAATCCGGCCTGTTCCCACCGGGGCGGGGTCGCTTTTTGTTTTCTGTCCTTTCCACACAACGCAGCGGAGGTGGCTGAGCTATAGAGCCAGTAAAAGGCCCGTGCATTTTCTTTTCCTTCTTCCTTCAGTCGCAACAACATCACACAGCTCACGAACGCCACTTCGTTTCTATCGGAACCTAATTTACGAGCCATCAGCGCAACAAAGGCCAAATAGAAATTGTGAACCATTTCTTTCTTGTTAGCAATGTAGAATATACGAGGAAAAAAATGGCAGTGGCTTAACTTGGTTAAGCCTGGTAATTGGTAAAGCAATAGCTATGGCTAGGTCTAGGTTCAGCTGGTGGTGTAGCTGGTTGTGGTGCTTGTGGTTATGCTTATTGTTATGCAGTAATTCACTCTGGTCACGGCATTTGGTTCAACTATTGTTTATTACGGGGTGCTACTTTGTTATTCTATGCATAGATGGTAGCGAGGCAAGGAGTGCCGTGGCTGTAACGATATACTTGGTTGTGGGTGAGGTTAGGGCAGAATGTAGTACAACTGCCGCTCCGGCACCGGCTGCAACGGCATTCCTTACGCCAGCAGAAGTGAAAGCATCCCTGGAGACTGCGTTGGTTCCACCTGCCGCTAGGCCACCTTCTATAGTATCCAACATTGGACCCCCGGCGGTAGCTGCGGTATCAGCTGGAGTTAGGCCGCGGTTGGTAGCTACCGTCTCGCAAATTGACGGCGCGAGTTGGGGCCAATGTTTTTGCGGTAGATGGGATGACATCACTCCGGCTGTACCTCTTCGTCACGGAAGGAGCGGGAGTTAGGCCGCGTTTGGTAGCTACCGCCACGCGAGTTGACGGCGCGGGTTGGGGCCCCTGTTTTAGCGCAGCTGTGCTTGGCGGCGCGCCAAAGATCACGCTACAGGTCAATGGCAGCTACCGCCTCGCTATGCGAAGGGCTGAAAAGTGAAAGTAGTATTGCTTTCGCAATAAAATATAGCAGGTGCTTAGCTGTACTTAAGCCTGGAAATTTCGAAAGCAATGTTCGCTCTGCTACGCAGTGTTTCGCTTGTGGTTGTGCACATTGTTAATCTCCTGTGTACGCACGAAATGAAAGGCATATTTTTTCTGGCCTTCCATATAGCTCTATTATTTAGGCCAACATCTTACGTCCCAATTTATAATGGTCGATTATTTCCCCGTAATTTTGCAAACGCTCGTCGTATGCCCAGAGTTCGGGGGACTCGGCTACCCAGAAGTAGAGAGCTTTGGCTAGCTCGTGAGCCGCCTCGTTACCAGTGAGGGCAGCATGACCGGGAATCCAAATTAACTTAATGTTCATATTTAGCGTTCTTTGGGTGATGCTTTTGACCGCCTTCGGCGATATGCTCCCCTTTCCGAACTTTTAAATGGCAGTTTTGCTGTCGCTATTTATGAACTTGGCTTTCGTTCCTACGAGAGCTAGCGCTATCGCAACTTTCTCCGCAGTCTCTATGTTGCGGCTTCTGGTGGCTGCCGCAGATACCGGCGCTCCTCGGCCATCGACTACCGAAGCTACCGCCGCACCTGTTATGCCGATTGCCGCATCAACATACACTACTTTCTTCTCTCCCATGTTCTTGAACCGTCGCTCTAAAGCTTCGGGTCTTGGCCCTTCTTTCGACATTAAATTCTGGATGCATGTTCCTAGGGAAGGGGGGACTACCAAGGCGTTCGTTCTTTCCCTACTAATTGTAACTTTTTTGAACTCCTTTGTCTGTGTGGAGGCCTACGTTTGCAAGGATTACCCTGCCCGTCTCGGTAGTGCTTAATCTCTCTAATTGGGAAACTTGCACTGCCTCCGCCAATTATGCCCACGTGTTATGCACCCCGAGTTCGAGCAGACGTTCTCTCGAGGTACCCATGGGCACTAGCACCTTCTTAACGCATCTTCGGATCAGGCAGTCTAATTTCTCTTTTTCGCCGGCCTTGATATCCAGGTAGGGCGTGGCGTAATTGATTCTGCTAATTACGTACGCCTGGATTAGTTTTAGTAAATTTCTCTCCTTGAGTCCCCTTCCTTTATTGGCGACCCTCTTCGAGAGCCCGAAGTTTGCATCGCGTAACTTTCTAATTTTTTTTCAGGACCTCTCCGTTATGGCCGTGAGATTGGATGACTGGGAGCTCTTTCAATTTGTATGACGTCAATCGCTTGCCGCCTTTCGCAGGTGGTCGACCGGCCGCGTTGTTGTTGTGGCTGTAGCAGGAAGAAAGTGCACAGGCCTGCTACTGGCTCTAAAACAGCCACCTGCGCTGCCTCGTGCGGACAGAACAGATTGATTGATTTATAGGAAGCGAAAGGCGCGGTAATTGCCTCACGTTTTCTGTAGATTTAAAACTGTTTTATTTATAGGAAGGGAAAGGCGCAGTAACTGTCTCACTTGTTTTCTGTGGACACCGCAACCGCGCCGTAAGGGAAGGGAGGAAGGTGGGAATGAAAGTGGAAAGAGAGAAAGAGGAGCCGTAGTGGAGGGCTACGGGGTAATTTCGACCACCTGGGGATCTTTAACGTGCGCTGACATCGCACAGCACACGGACGCCTCTTCGATGTCAGCACACCTTACCTCAACCGCGCCGCAAGGGAAGAGAGGAAGGTGTGAGTGAAAGTAAACAGAGAGAAAGAGGAGCAGCAGTGGAGGGCTACGGAGTAATTTCGACCACCTGGGGACGCTGACATCTCACAGCACACGGATGCCTCTTCGTTTCAGCTCCATCGAAACGCAGCCGCCGAGGTTGGGTTCGAACCCGGGAACTCCGGCACAGTAGTCGGGCGTCTTACCACTGCACCACCCCGGCGGAGATGACAGAACAGAAAATAGAGAACAAAGAAGAAGAGGGAGAGAAAGACGCGCGCAGCAACAACAGCCATCGGTCACCACCTAAGCGGTGGAGGGTGCAACGACGGCCTACAACAAATGAAAATTCGGCGGCTAGCTAGCGCCCGCCGCAAGCGGCGTTGACTTACCATCCCAGGCCCGTACGGCCAGGAACTGTTACCGGCCATGGAGCATAGCTGCGGTGTGCTGAACAGCTGACTTGGTCCCCCCCCCGTCTCTCGCTCTCGTATGACGTCAGTAGTCACGTGACCGACCACCGCCGCGGCTGCACCAAGGAGCATAGCTACGGCGCGCCGAAGAGCCGACTTGCTACCCCGTGTCTCGCTCTGGTATGACGTCAGTAGTCACGTGACCGACCGCCGCTGCCGCTCGACCGTGAAGCGCAACTATGGAGCGCTGAAGAGCCAAGTTGCTACCCTGTCTCTCGCTCTGCTATGACGTAAGCTGTCACATAAAAAGGGGGCACCTGGCGTAGTATTGCTTTCGCAGTAAAATATCAATCTTGTGCTGGTTAGGTGTAGATGTCTACTCTAGCATAGAGTCCACTCAAAAGCATAAGGCTCCTTTCTTTCCAGAAAACCTAATTTAAATACAAATAATTAAACATGAAAGATGGCTTAGCGCTTCTATGCCTGAATATACGTAGCGAGACGCCGTAGAAGGTTTTCTCCAGTCTTCTGCGGCGTTCGCTAGCAGCGAACCTCCCCTTGGCTTCCACATCGAGCGCGTCTAATTTCGCTGGCGTTCTGTAATTCGTCTACAGGAAAGGAAAGGCGCAGCATCTGTCACTAGGAAGAAGTAATAGGAAATACATGTGCCTGCTACTGGCTCTCTAGCTGAGCCCACTGCGTTCGAGTAAGCCGCTGGACTAATACCACTCACTCATTAGGCAGTGATCATTACATTTCATGCACCAAATTCTGCATCTCCTCCCTCACTCCAACTAAACGCAATCAAGCCTGCGTGCTCGATTGGCATCGATTTCGCCGCATCCGGCAAAACCTCCCGGACACCATTGTGAACCTGGAAGCCTGGGCGACCTCTCACACAGAATGCGGAGTCGGCGATATCCACTATCCCGGAACCAGAGGACACTTCGGCTGCGGATAGTCGCCTTCTCCACATCTGGGAAGCACTCGCCAGCCTTCAGTAACTCTGGCTGTCCCAAAACTATAATCGTACCCTCAAACGGCGAATTTCCCGCCTTGTGAAAGAAATTGAAGCTCATACAAGGGACCTCATTCGCGATCAGTGGGGGATGGTCTGTGATGGCTTGAGCGCTAATCTAGGCTATAAAGAGACCTGGTCACTTTTACGCTACCTCCTTGATCCTGGGCACACCAAGGCCACGCCGCGTAAGAATATTACCCGCATTATTCATCAGCTTCCCCTAAATGATGACGCCCTCCTTCAGACCTTAAAAGTTCTGTACATCACTACAACCCCTTCAGAATACCCCCTTCCCTTCCTACACTGGTTCTCTCAACCATGCCCTTGATGAGGAAATCTCCTCAGCTGAATTAAGGGCGGCGATGCACCGCCTCAGCGCATCAGCTCCGGGGACGGACCGAGTCACAAATAAGATGCTTCGTAACTTGGAAGGCCGTCTGTCGATGCGGTCACAAACCTCTGCAACCTATGCTGGCGCGCGGGAACCCTTCCGGCCCAGTGGACACACGCTCGTATCACATTTATCCATAAACCCGGCAAACCACTCGATATAAAGAATCTCCTACCCATATCTCTCACTTCTTGTCTTGGCGCACTCATTGAACATGTCGTGCTCGTACGCCTCCAGAACCACATAAACGACCACAACCACTTCCCTGACACAATGGTCGGCTTCCGGCCACATCTTTCCACGCAGGATGTTATGTTGCAGCTGTCAGAAGATGTCCTTCACTCCCACCACGCAAAGCGCACCCGAGCAATTCTTGCCCGAGATCTCACAAAGGCCTTTCATAAAACGGCCGTCACGCAGCCATTTTAGATGCTCTTTCATCGCTTGAAGCCGGCTCGCGTGTCCACCAGTACATATCCCCCCTTCTTTGTTACCGCACAGCAGAATTCACTTCACCGCCGGGGTGGTGCAGTGGTAAGACGCCCGAATACTGCGCCGGAGTACACGGGTTCGAACACGACCTCGGCGGCTGCATGTCGATGGAGGCGAAACGAAGAGGCGTCCGTGTGCTGTGCGATGTCAGCGCACGTGAAAGATCCCCAGATAGTCGAAAGTACTCCGTAGGCCTCCACTGCGGCTCCCCTTTCTTTCCACTTGCATTCCTACCTTCCTTCTTTCCCTTACGGTGCGGTTGAGGTGTCCACAGAAGACAAGTGAGACAGTTTCCATGCCTTTTCAGTTCCTAAAATCCGTCCCCCTTAATCACCATTGGCTCGCTTTCATCTCAATCTTTCAAGCTAGTTAACATTGACACTCCAAAGGGTGTGTCCTCTTAATATTGCCTTATCCCAATGGCTCACGCCCTCAACTAAATCTCTGCCCTCTCCCACTCCTTATACGCCGATGATATTACACTGTGGACCACCACAGGTAACATTGGCGCTATGGAAGATACATTACTGGCTGCAGCAGACATTGTCGTATCTTTTGCCGCAAATGTCGGCTTGGCATGTTCCCCTACCAAATCGGAGCTTCTCATACTCCGACGTCCTAGGTGACATACAGACAAAGGCCCTCCTTCCCCCATCTTCTTGACAGTTCATAACACCCGGATACCAGAAGTAGGCAAAATCCGCATTCTTGGCGTCCGTGTGCTGTGCGATGTCAGTGCACGTTAAAGATCCCTAGGTGTCGAAATTATTCCGCAGCCCTCCACTACGGCTCCCCTTTCCCTCTTCACTTTCACTCCCACCTTCCTCCCTTCCCTTACGGCGTGGTTTAAGTGTCCACATTGCTAAGACGCCCGACTACTGTGCCGGAGTACCCGGCTTCGAACCCGACCTCGGCGGCTGCGTTTCGATGGAGGCGAAATGAAGAGGCGTCGTGTGCTGTGCGATGTCAGCGCATGTTAAAGAACCGCAGGTGGTCGAAATTACTCCGTAGCCCCCCACTACGGCTCCTTTTTCTCTCTTTTCACTTTCACTCCCATCTTCCTCCCTTCCCTTACGGCGCGGTTGCGGTGTCCACAGAAAACAAGTGAGACAGTTATCACGCCTTTCCCTTCCTATAAATAAAACAGTTTTTTTAAGTGTCCACATAGCAAGCGTGACAGATACTGTGCTTTTCCCGTCCTGTGAACCAATTATTATTATTATTGTTATTATTATTATCCTGATACACAACAATGGCAAGAATACCGCAACCATCGCTAAGCTGAGGGTGATGGTTGATAAAACAATCCGCCTCATTCGCCGCATAGCCAACCGCCATCGTGGCATGCGCTAGCGTGACCTCAGACGTCTGGTACAGCCATCTGTCCTGAGCCATGTTGTGTACTCGCTCCCCTACGTCTTCCTCACTCGGACGGAAGAAGACAAGGTTAACGCCTTTATCCGACAGGCGTACAAGGCCACCCTAAACTTACCCCACTACACCTCCATGTAACGCCTTCTTCACATGGGCTGAGCTCAGGGAAGCCCACCGCGCAGCCCAGTTGGAGCGACTATCATCTACCCTCACCGGCCGGAACATCCTTGCTCGCATTCATCTCTCACCTCCCGGTCACTGCTGTACTCAACATACACTTCTCCTTGCGATACACAGCGTTCATAAGATACATCCCCTGCCTAAGAATATGAACCCAGAGCACCATGTTGCTCGCCGTAAGGCACGCGCAGAAGCCCTTCATAAACACTATGGCTTCCAGCCAGGGACAGTTTGCGTAGACACTGTCTCATACCCCTCCCGCCCTGCGTTCGCCCTCAGCGCTGTCTCCAGCTCTTTGCAACTGGTAGCGGCCGGTACAACGTTTGCCTCCTCTTCCCTGGAGGCGGAGGAGGCTGCAGTTGGCCTCGTCATAGCTACTACCCGAGTCACCACCAACATTAGCGACTCTTAATCCGCCGTACGGAACTTCGCGCGCAGTCGAATCTCTGGGCAAGCCTTCCGGTTCCTCGCCTCCTTCCCCCACCCGAACACCCTATTCAATTAATATGGGTGCCCGCTCATGCGAGTCACCCAGGCAACGAAGCAGCTGACTTTTTTGCTCGAGGATACTTCAGCCGAGCAAGGACTGCCACCGCCTGGGGAGATGCTCTCGAGCGCCTTGGTATCCCATCACGAAATCTCTCTCCATTACCGTGATCAACCAACCATCTACCCTCCTTCTCATAAATCTCTGACTAAGCTACAACAGGTGACGTGGCGCCAGCTTCAGTCCCGTACATTCCGATCCCCTGCTTTCTTAGCTTTGATCCATCCAGGACTGCTCTCGCCGCAGTGCACCATGTGTGGGGCACCTAAACACCTTCTCGACTTTTACAAGGCCTGCTCACATCCTCCTCTCCCCAGCGTCTACGTCACGCTAGTTGTCCTTTTCTGCCAACAGGGACGAGCAACTCGCTTTGGAGGATGTGCATGCGGTAATCGACGATCACCTCCGGACGCAGCACCCCGACCCACGCATCGCAAGAGGTGAGCGCATTCACAGTGTCAGCGGCCGCTCGCTGACTCGGCTGCAACGCGCAATGATCCTCCGTGCACGCATTGGATGTGTGTGGCCTGGGGAACGACGGATGCGCCACGGACTTGCCACTAGTGACGCGTGTGGCGGCTGTGGCGGCTGTGGCGCGGTAGAAACTCTGGAACATCTACTGCGCTGCACCGCGCTAGCCGAACCACGACGTGAGTTGCTGGCGGCTTACAGAGCGCAGGGGGTAATCCCGGACAGCGTAGCTGTGCTCCTGTGGCCGCCGGGCTGTGCGCGCGTCCGCGAGCGAGCTCACGTGAGCTTGTGTGAGTACATCGAACAGGCGGGCTTGATGACCCGCCTATTTCACCTCGCCGGATAGTGCGCGCTGGGACTGAACGCTGCACGTGTGCTATTTCCCACAATAACGGCCGATGGTCCACGACAGCCGACAGTGTTTTGTACAGTTGGCCAGTGCGTGCATTGTGAACAGTTGCCTGGACGCAGAGCTATTGCTGAGGCCCTCCCGATGGGCCGAGTGCTCAGTGACTTAAGACATTGCGGGTGGGCCTCAAGCAAACTACTGTATACTGTACCATAGTGTATATATTTCTTTTATTTTTACCTACCCTTTTCTTTCTCCCTATCACTCACCTCTTTGATTTCCTCTACCTTCTCCTCGCTATCCCTTTATTTTCGCCGCCCCAGTTCAGGTGCTTTAGATATAAGATAGCAGATACCGGGGCTGGCAAACATCTTTTCTTTCCTTTTGTACATACAATAAATAACCACTACAACAACAACAACCTTTGGCGTTTGGACGATACACCATCGCTCCTGTCGCGTGGCGTTCTTTGGCGCGCGTTCGTGTGGAATTGCAGATGGCAGGAACGCTAGACAAAATGAGACTTCTGGTTGGTCGCTTCGATTTTGGTGGCTGGTGATGTCACTTCTCTGTCGACCAACCAGGTGCGCCGCTCGCCCGGATAGCTTTGTTCGACGACAGTATGAGCCAATAAAGGCTTTCTCCGAACGTTCCCGGAAACAGGTTCGAGCGAAAATGTTTGAGCAACTGAATATCAGCTTTTTAGTCGTCGCTGCCTGCTCTCTTGATTAGGTTTGGTTCTGCACAGCTCCGCGTTGACGTTATTTTTGGGTTGCTTTCCCATGCTCGAATGTGCTTTCAATCGTGTGCATGCATTTTTGCATGTATCAGTACGGGCAAAATATTGAAGTGTGACCAGCATCACCGGTGCTTGCAACGAGGATATGGCGTTGCGCAGAAGACTACACTTGACGTGGCGTAACATGGGGTGGTGGTGTGTTCCTGTGTGTCGCAGGAACTATGACACTTCTCCCAAGATGCGTGTTCTCGCGTTTTCAAAGGGTGCCAGCAGGAATGAAGCGTTGTCCTCGTGTTTGTGCGTGCTTATGCTGTGTGTTGTTACCTGCTTCGCTGCCTTCTCCCAAGAAATGAATCGTGGATTAGAGTCATCCCGCGGAAGTATTTCACACCCAGAGTACATTCAAGGATGCCAGCAGGAATGAAGCGTTGTCGTCGTGTTTGTGCGTGTTTCTTATGTTGTGTGTTGTTACCGGCTCCGCTGCCTTCTTCCAAGAAATGAATCGTGGATTAGAGTCATCCCGCGGAAGTATTTCACACCCAGAGTGCATTCAATGGTGAGAAACTGAAGTTTATGGCGTACTCCCTATGTCCCACGTGGTCGACCACATGTAGTGCTTAAATAATGTTTGACGTGAAAAGACTGGCAGTCTTAATGAATTTGACCAGGCCAGGGTTAATGAACAGAAGTATGCAGTACTGTGCTGGACTGCCTAATAACACGCAAATTATGTTATAGTGTGTCCATATACCGGCAATAAGTGACTACATATTTTTCATACGTTGCGCAAGTTTGTGAACTTCACTTCCAAGAGTGTGAACTTCACTTCCAAGAGAAAGACCCAACGAAGAGGCTATCACACATTGATGCAGCAACAGGCAAGACTTTGACAGTTGACAGTGACAGGTTTCATCTGGTGTGCAGTGCCGTACCACCTATTTACCCGAACTGCACAGGTTACTTGAACCAGTCCCAGCCCCGGAGGGCCATGCTGTTGTCCACCATCGAAGCGGTGGCGGGTGAAGCGACGGCCTACAAGATACAAATCCGGTGGCAGGCTAGCCCCTAGGCATTTCATTTCTGCGAGATGCCGCCTTGGAAACCTGTAAAAATGGTCCCACACCAGAAACTCTAGTGCGTCATGTAGTGCGTGCCGCAACAAACGTTACTTTGAACAACTTTTGTAAAATGAGAAACGATCATATTCAAAGTGCTGCGCAAAAAAAAAGAAAAGCTGCGGACGGAAAAATGAAGACGTCAAGCAAGAAATGAAATTGGCCGTTTTCAACCCTTCCTGTCAATAAAACTATTTGTATAAAAGCATTTGCGACTCTATTTCAGAACGCTGTTTAAGTCTAAAAGCTACCTTAGACATTGGCGGTGCATGCCTCGGTGGTGCG
This sequence comes from Amblyomma maculatum, assembly GCF_055883805.1. Lineage (NCBI taxonomy): Eukaryota > Metazoa > Arthropoda > Arachnida > Ixodida > Ixodidae > Amblyomma > Amblyomma maculatum. The sequence continues at coordinate 40,395,271 of NC_139346.1, forward strand.
AAAAAAATGAACTCGAGTGTTAGTCAAGCTCCCTTAATAATTGCCGAACGCAAAAAAACCTGCAACAAACGCGCACCTGGGTGTCATAACAAGCAGCCGCGAGAGATTCAACGCGAAGGCCAGGGGGCCGAAAGCAGCGTCCGGGCTGGCGAGGGCAACTGGCGTGACGTCACGGCCTCCGTGGAAGGGCCTTAGTCAAGAGGGTGTTGACCTAAAGCTGATGTTGAACGCATCATGATCAAATGCTCGGAATTGCACTCTCTAGCCACTTTGAACTCTCCGACCTCGACCGAGGAGAGGTTGCAGTGTCCAGCTATGACCCGACCGTTCAAAAGCGGCGGACGGTCTGGGCTTTGGGTGTCTTTGGGAAGCACCAGCTTCCGGCCACAACACGCAGCCAAGAGCCGACCCGTCATTGGGATACAATCACTAAGGCTCCCAACATTGCATAAAGGTTTTCACCACCACCACCACCGCTACCATGTGCAGACAGAAGACAGAAAGCAGAGAAGAAAGAAAAAGAAGCTCACGGAAGGCAAGAAGCGCCGCCCGGTGGCATTAGAGTGCACTCTTTCTCGCTTGGTCCTCATAGCTGACGGCATATGGGTGACGTCATATCCTTGAGATCAACCTAATTGAGTGACAACTGTTTTTAGTCTTTCTATATATGCGTTCGAGAAAGCGCCAATTAAAAGGCATCGCACGGACACAGGGAGGGAACACCCGGCGTGGTCAGAATGAATGAATGAAAACACTACTTTCCACCAAAAGGAGCCCTTTATCTCCTCCCCCGGCACGCAGGCCGAGGGGAGGGTCTGGAGGGCCCCGCAGGCTGAGGTCAGGTGACGTTACAATAAATCTTCACGGCCTCAGCCGCCAGGTGGGTCTCATGCCACTGAACGGTGGGACCTCCGCTCCACAGCCAAACATCGCAAGCATCTTTACTGTCAACGTAATGCCAGCACGCCGGGAGCGGGCGCATTCCCATATTATATGATCTAGCGTTCATTTTGGCCGCAATTTTGCATTAGAATCTTCTTCCTCCCCGGTCTGTGTTAAAAGAACTCAGACCGGGCAGATGTAGTTACCGGCTTGTAATCGCCTCCAGATGCGTGCTTCATTGTTAGTGAGAGACCGATCTGGGGGAGAGTAGACTTTCTATCTAGTTTGTAAGATTCAGTGATAACGTTGTATGCGATAGCCTATTCTTTAATTTCCTTGCATTCGGGCTGTTCTACCGCTGCCCGGTGGTCGAGAGCTCCAGCCACCAAGTGCGTAGCTTTGTTGCCAGGGACAGACTCGTGTGCTGGTATTCATATGATGGACATAGTTATAGTAATGGGATTTGTGAGAATGTTTTGGCCTCCTCTGAGATCCGTCCTTTTCCAAAATTTCATACCGCCATTTTGCTGTCGCTGATTATAGGTTTCCCTTGTGTGCCAGTGCATGCGAGCGCTATTGTGACCTCTTCAGCGGTGCTAATGGCACGGGTGCGTGCTGAGGCAGCAATTTTAGGTCCACCTTCTCCATTTATTACTACCGAGACGGCTGCTGCATGTCATTCGCATGATGCGTCTACATAAGCAACTTCTTCGACTGCTTTCTGTTTCATTCATTTAGCGATGGCTTTAGCTGTGTTCTCTGCGTTCCTTCTTGTAGTCTGGTTGCATGTTTCGAGGTAGGGGTCAGCTTCCTAGGTGGCGCTGCAATTCTTCCACAGTGCGCCTCCGAAATGCTGTTGTTAGCCGCTTGGTTTGTGATAAATGACCGAGCATATTCAACAGCATTATGGATACGCATGTGACAGATAGCGTCCTTGCCCAGGCGCTCTAGATGTAGCCCAGTTATCCGATACAGGTCATCTAAAGCTTCGACAGAGCGTGCACTCTGATTATCGCTAATTACGAACGGAGAATTCAACCCTGCATGCCGGCACTGCGGTGACGGGACGCAGGCCACTCAAGACCATATACTGTGGGAATGCGCCAGCAATCCCCCTCCAAAGACACACTTGCCAGCTCCCTCAGTGGAGGAATGGGACAAGCTGTTGGCCAGCCCAAGAAAAACTACGCAACTGGCCCTCGTCACGCGAGCTCAAGAGATCGCTCCCGACTGGAGGCCACGCTAGACTTGCCCCGGCCCGAAATATTTCCTTTCATTTTGTGGCAATAAAAGATGTTACCACCACCAACACAGCAAAGTTCATTGCTGGCTGTCTATATGCATGAATCTCCGGGTGACGTCAACCAGTCATGTGACGTCATTACACTTTCGGTTATTATCCATGCCCGGATGTGACGTTATGATGACATCACATCCGGACAAAACTTCACGGCTGATAACGTCACCATGTGACGGCTACGGATGTCTTGAAACCCCTAATAATTTCTATTGGTTAGTGAAAGTTAACCATAACTTGCACTTTCTGAGTACTAGTTAATGTCTGATTAATGTTTGTTAAACAGCCCTTAACCAGCAAGTGATGGGTAGGGATAATTACAATCGCCTCCAAATACATGGGTTTCTAAGGGCATCTGCAACGCCGGCGGAGCTTGGCGAGGGGGCTGCGCAGCTGGCCTTGGCTGTGACGTCACTCGGTCGCGGCTACAGCATTCGGCATATGGCAAACGCGAAGCTCGACTCTGACCTTTGTAGTAAAGCTTTTCGCTTCAAAACCACGGATTGAAAAGCAGGTGGAAACAGGCTTTCGCTTCAGCACAGCTTTCACTAGGTTCAAGCCATGCTTAAACCCCATAGTTTATCAATCTTCTCTATTTTCTCCTCTTTCTGCGTGAGGCAGTGGAAGTGGCTGAGCTACAGAGCTAGTAGCAGGCGCGTTCACTCTTTTCCTTTTTGCTAGTCACAGAAACAAGCAATAGAGCAGATCGGTTGCTGCTCCTGGACACACGAGGCTGGGAAAGGGTGACCCCGCCATTTGCGGCTGGGGCTTGCCTGCCACTTGCGCTTGTGCCTTTTGTAGGTTGTCATTGCAACCGCCGCCTTTTCGGCGGCTTACGACGGCCGTTACAATGCGCGTCTTTGTCTCTCCCTCTTCTCCTCTTTCTTAATTCTATATATTCTGCTCTTTCCGTAGCCCCGCCGGGTGGTGCAGTGGTAAGACGCCCGACTACTGTGTCGGAGCACCCGGGTTCGAACCCGACCTCGGCGGCTGCGTTTCGATGGAGCCGAAACGAAGAGGCGTCCGTGTGCTGTGTGATGTCAGCGCAAGCTTAAGATCCACAGGTGGTCGAAATTACTCAGTAGCCCTCCAATACGGCTCCCCTTTCTCTCTTTGCCCCTTCACTCCCACCTTCCTCCCTTCCCTTGCGGCGTGGTTGAGGTGCCCACAGAAAACAAGTGAGACAGTTACCGGGCCTTTCCTTTCCTATAAATATTCAATCCTCTTTCCGTACGAGCTAGCGGGGACGGCACCGTTACAGAGGCAGCTGTAGACTAGTGCATTTTCTTTTCTTCTTTCTACAGTTGCACAATAACAACGGATAAAGGAAATGCCTGCCATGCCGCTGTGGCGCTACATACCCCATTTTTCTTCATCCTCCATCACCGAACATCGCAGAGTTCTGCTGGGAGTCTCTTATGAACAGCACTTCAAGCCATAAATACCGCAGGATCATCTCCAGCGCTATGAGCAGAATTGTGCTCCATGTTCTTTCTTCGCCTTGTAAGTGTGTCTCCTGTGTTGTAAAGAAGCACCCAAGTGCCTATGCAGGGGGCTTCGCATCCACTACTTGTTACATGTGGCAGTGTTTCCCCCACCCACTAGTGATTAAGATACCCGACTACTGTGCGGGAGTACCAGGGTTCAACTCCAATCTCCAGCATCTGTGTTTCTAAGAAAGCGAAAGGAAAATGCATCCGTGTGCTGTGCGCTGGCTGTGCATATCAGGACCCCCGGATGGCCTAAATTACTGTGTAGGCCTCTACTATGGCGGCTTCCTTTTCTATCTTGTCAATTTCCATCACCTCACTCCTTCCTCCAGTCTTTCGCAGCACGGTTCTGGTGCCCACAGAAGTGTGACAGATACTCCGCCTTTTGCTTCGTGTGAACGAATTATTATTCACTGACTGCATTCCCGCACTGCCATCCGCCTTTCAGATAACAAGCCTAGCATCACGAAATCGTTCGCTTTACATGTCCTGAGGAGCGGTATACGTAATGTTAGAACAACATAGAACATCAAAGTACTGTATTTCACTTTTGACTATGAGCATCAGCGAGGGCCGCTGGCTTCTTGACGACTGGATAACATTGGCCGCTAGCGTTTCGAGTGGCAGCAGTGGCGTAGCGGTAGAACATCCGCCTCGCATGCAAAGGACCGGGGCTCAAATCCCGGTGCCGCGCAATTCTTCACCGGATTTACAAAAAAAAGAAAAAGAAATCCGCGTGTCGATGGAATTGCATAAACAGGTTTGGGGGGCGACCTGATGCCGGTGAACGCCTCCGGCAACGCACTCCCTCACAACAACAGGAGTTGGCCACCCTGGTGCAGTAGTTGGCCATGACCTCTCATGAAAAGCTCCATAAACCCCGGCCCTCAGTCACCAGCGGCTGCGGAACAACTGACCATGGCGGCGGTCTGACCTGTGGCGCAGCAGGAGGTGCTAAGAACATCTGGCTCCGCTGGACAGGCCGCCATTGGAATCTGACCCTGGCAACGTTTAACGTTAGATCCCTAGTTAGTGAAGCTAGCTTAGCAGTACTGTTAGAGGAACTAGAAGGTATGAAATGGGATGTCATAGGGCTTAGTGAGGTTAGGAGGCCGAATGAGGCATATACTGTACTGAAGGATGGGCATGTACTGTGTTATCGAGGCTTACCAGAAAGGCGACAACTAGGTTTTCTTGTCAATAAGTGTATAGCGGGTAATATAGATGAATTCTATAGTATTAATGAGAGAGTGGTAGTCATCGTAATCAGGCCTAATAAGCGCTATAAACTGAAGGTTGTACAGGTCTATGCACCTACATGTAGTTATGATGACCAGGCAGTTGAAAGCTTCTACGAAGAAGTAGAATCGGCAATGCGAAGAGTAAAGACGCAGTATACTGTACTAATGGGCGACTTCAATGCCAAGGTAGGGGAAAAGCAGGCAGGAGACCAGGCAGTAGGTGACTATGGCATTGGTTCTAGGAATAGCAGGGGGGAGTTACTAGTTGTCTTTGCAGAGCGCAATAACTTACGAATCATGAATACCGTCTTCAGCAAACGCAAGAACCGGAAATTGACATGGAAACGTCCTAACGGGGAGACTAAATATGAAATTGACTTCATTATGTGTTCAACCCCCGCCATTGTGTAAGATGTAGAGGTAATTGGGAAAGTGCGATGCAGTGACCACAGGATAGTGAGGTCCCGAATTAGCCTAGATCTGAAGAAGGAACGAAAAAGATTAGTAAGAAAGAAACACATCAACGAATTAGCGGTGAGGGGGAGGGCAGATGAATTCAGGATCTCTCTACAGAATAGATATTCGGCTCTAACCGAGGATGGCGGCGTTACCCTGGAAGCAATGAACAATAACTTCAAAGATATCATTACGGAGTGTGCGGTAGAAGTAGGCGGTAGGATAGTTAAAGAGGATACCGGTAAGCTGTCTAAAGAGACGAAAGATTTGATTAAGAAACGCCTGAGTATGAAAGCTTCCAATCCAACAGACCAGATCGAATTGGCCGAGATATCAAAGCTAATCATAAAGAGCAAAGTGGCTGATATAAAGAAGTATAACATGGAGAAAATCGAGCATGCTGTAAAGAACGGGGGAAGCCTTAAAGCGGTAAAGAAGAAATTGGACATAGGCAAAAACCAGATGTATGCGAAAAGGGACAAGGCGGGCAACGTCATCACGAATATGGACAAGATAGTTAAAGTAGCCAAGGAGTTCTATACTGATCTCTACAGCAGCCAAAGTAGTCAGGACCGTAACAAGATTGGCGGCAGGGAAAAACAGTCAGACGTTAAACCAGTGATGAAGGACGAGGTCAAGAAAGCACTAGAAACTATGAAAAGGGGGAAATCAGCTGGAGAGGATCAGATAACTACAAATTTGCGAAAGGACGGGGGGTATATTGTGCTAGAAAAACTGGCTACCCTGTATACGCAGTGCCTGGTGTCATCGACGGTACCGGAACCATGAAACAATGCAAACATTATCCTCATTCATAAGAAAGGGGACTCTAAGGACCTTAAAAATTACAGACCAATCAGCTTACTGTCTGTTACGTATAAGGTATTTACTAAGGTGATCGCTAATAGAATCAGAACAACCTTATACTGCAATCAAGCAAAGGATCAAGCAGGGTTTCGGAAGCAGTACTCTACTATCGATCATATCCATACCATCAAGCAGGTGATAGAAAAATGCTCGGAATATAACCAGCCCTTATACATAGCATTCATTGATTACGAAAAAGCATTTGACTCAGTTGAAACCTCGGCGGTGATGCAGGCATTGTGAAATCAGGGGGTAGACAAAGCGTACGTGGAAGTGCTGGAATATCTATATAGTGGCTGCACAGCAACCATAGTTCTGCATAAAGAAAGTAGCAAAATTTCCATTAGGAAAGGTGTTAGGCAAGGAGACACAATATCCCCAGTAATATTTACAGCTTGCTTAGAGGAAGTATTCAGAGACTTGGAATGGGAGCAGTTAGGGATAAGGGTAGATGGAGAATACCTCAGTAATCTGCGATTTGCTGATGACATTGCCTTGATATGCAACTGGGGGGATGAACTGCAAATAATGATTGGTGACCTAGACAGGAAAAGTAGAAAGATAGGCTTGAAAATCAATATGCAGAAGACTAAGGTAATGTTCAACAGCCTCGGGAAGGAACAATAGTTTACATTAGGTAGCGAAGTACTGGAAGTAGGAGGCTATTATGTCTACTTAGGACAGGTAGTAACCGCCCTAGTAGCACACTTTGTTGCTTCAATGTGGCCGCAATGTTTGCTTTCAACATTGCCTTAACGTGACTAGTGTCCTCTTTTTGCCATGTTGATGCAACATACATAAGACAACATTGAAGCAACATTGCACCAATGTTACAACAACCTTTAGTCAATGTTTAAGCCACTTCTGAAGACAATATTAATGCAACATGGCTTCAACAGTTTCTTAATATTGGTAGAACATTTTATTCGCACACATGCAACATTCCCATGACAACGTTAGTACAATATTGCTGCAAAGCTACTGTAATGTTTCAAAAACTTTCAGGCAGCATTCCAAGCTACTGAAATATTCCGCCGCATTGATGGCCACTAGCTATTGATGCTTGCTGTTCAATAAATTTATCTTGTGAAAGGCTAAACCATGTGCAATTGTATCGTCGTACCACAATGGTTATGGTAGCTTAAAGTCGCAAGACTGAGCAATTGAACATTACTCGTTGCCGCACGGCAGTGCGGTGCGGAGGAGTATGAATACCTAAAAGGCTGCGCCGGACAACACTTTTCCCCACTTTTCAAGCCGCTTGCTCTGAATGAGACCTTAAATGTAATATTCATCAGCTCTGCACCAGTGCTCACTGAGATGCTATAAGATGCTGTGACCTGAAAATGACACTGAAAGTGGTTATTCTGGCAATTAGAATGATTTATATATATGCATGTGCATTACAAATAACCATCATTTGTTTTTTAGCGGTATTTTATATGTCAAGAATTTATTCAATTAACCTAACAGCAAGCTTGATTCCAGTATACTCATTAGCTTGACATACAGCAGCTAGTCTCACAAATGTAAGACATTTACTTCAAGACAGTCGTTTTATGCAGAAACTTGCAACAATCATACATAGCACACAGCCGATTTGGCTACTCAAGAACAGGAAGCACAAATAATGTCAACAGTTACTAAGCACACCAGCATAGCTTTAAAATGTGCATGTCCCTCAACTTGTACTGCCTATTCAGAAAAAGGAAGCAGATATATAACATACTGAACATTTACACAGGCACATTGGCATAGATTGAAAAATGTGCCACATGGGCCTATATTTCACAGACAAGATTTATTTTATTTAATTACTTTATAAAGTAACTTGCAACAAAGCTACAAAACAACACACAGGCTTCTCAGGAACAAGAACCAGAGATAATGTTTTGAACAGTTACTGGGCACAATAGCATAACATGAAAATGCACCCACCACCCTTCCCCCCCCAACTTGCGCTTACAAATATAAAACACTTCAGTAAACTATTTACGCAAACACTATTTACGCAAGCACAGTGTAGCACTATTTTGTGCAGAAACTTGACACAAATATACAAAGGAGGAGTACAACCTAGTTCGGTATTCAGAAACAAGCAGACGTATTATGAACAGTAGAGTCATTACGACTAGTTTAATCCTTCCTTCTTTGGACATGCGCCATTGCACTGGAAAACTACAAACAAGTATTGTCACCATTTGACTGAACAGTTTAGCATGTCTAAAAATGCTTGTGCCCTGGTCGCCTCCAGCTGGTCACGATGAGGGTCTCTTCCAAATCATGATGTTGTCACAAGTAAAGCTGCCTCCCTGAAAAAAAAATCGAATTGCTAAGCTAAGCATCTTCGTGGGCACATCTCTACAAAGGTTTTACGCTGCTCTATGAACACAGACATGAACAGCTGTCACGACCATTATCAGGACTGACATCTGCCCAACAGTTTTCTAGTCGTCGTTAACAGCCTCTGCTATTCTTCGGCGTCATTGTCGGATCGACACTTCGCTTAGCGAACATTTCACTCTCTTCATGATACAATGAACGTAGCACGTTACCAAACTATCACGAAGGGCATGGGTAACACATACATATATGCACTACTAGCTTTGTGCCAGGCAACACGTGTCACAGCTCAACAACGTAGGTTAGGAATCACTCACCACTGATGTTATCCTCTGTGCAGGCCTCCGTCATTTCAGCTGAATTCTTATGAAGCCGCAATGCAACACAGCAGCAAGAACACGGCGACCACAAGAAAACTATGCTAGAACAAGGGAAACACACGTGAGCCATGAAGGAAGGAAAATGCTCCATCCACGTGAAGAATTTGCCGCGATTGCCGCTTACACGCGGTTTGGCAGGAATGGCTCTCGGCGCGGCCGCGATTTCGACTTGATTTGGATTCGAGACGATCTTCATGACCATTAGGCTGTGGGGCATTAGTGAAAACAGAACTAAATTTCTTCAGCAGTTATAATTTTAGTCCGCATGTTTAATTGAAAGATAATGCAATCTCAGCAGTCTAAATATATTGCATATAAATATATATATATATATATATATATATATATATATATATATATATATATATATATATATATATATATATATATATATATATATATATTTCTATCTAAGTGTAACAAAGTTCAGTACACTTGTACTGTTCATCGCATGCACATGACATGCAAGGTTGCACTCAAACTAAAAAATAAATAAACATTGTCATGCGGGGAAGTGACAAGGTGAATGGAGTGACCTAATACCGGCTTTTCTGTTTGGGCTGCAGAAATAGTCTGAAAGAACGACAGTTAGCCAATAAAGTAAATGTTACAGCAATATCATCGTATGTGGTTCAACATTTATACATGATTTGACAATATTGATGCAATGTGGAAAGACCACTTTAGAGCAACATTGCCAGCATGTTACTTGTTAACATTGCAGCAATGTTATCGAATGTTGAAAGTTTTCGCATTATGTTGGATAAATGTAATCCAATGTTATCGCAACATTGTACAACATTGACAATGTTGCTGCAATGTTACAGAAACATATTGTGCCACTAGGGCGCAGATCCGGACCGTGATAAGGAAATAACAAGAAGAATAAGATTGGGATGGAGCGCATTTGGCAAGCACTCGCAGATTATGACCAGCAGCTTACCAGTATCCCACAAGAGGAAAGTATACAAGTTGCATCTTACCTGTACTTAGCTATGGGGATGAAACGTGCAGGCTAACCAAGAAAGTTCTACTTAAGTTGAGGACAACCCAGAGGGTTATGTAACGCTAAATGGTAGGGGAATATTAGGAGATAGGAAGCGTGGAGAGTGGGTCAGAGAAATAACTCAAGTTACCGACATTCTAGTGGAAATGAGAAGTAGAAATGCGCATGGGCGGGACATGTAGTGCGAAGAGCGGAAAACCGATGGTCGCTTAGGGTAACAAACTGGATTCCAAGAGAAGGAAAGCGTAGCAGGGGGCGGCAGAAAGTTAGGGGGGCGGATGAGGTTAAGAAGTTTGCAGGGGTCAAGTGGACGCAGCTAGCACAGAACCGGGTTAAGTGGAGAAATATGGGAGAGGCCTTCGCCCTGCAGTGCGTATAGTCAGGCTGATGATGATGATGATGATGATGATGATGATGATGATTGCGGCAGCTGGTGATGCAACGGGGGCACTGTAACACGGGCATCGAAGCGTTATCGCGCGGCAGGTGCGAGCGCGTGACAGTAAGGCTATCGGAGCTGCCCTAAGAGTGCACCGCGACAATAGCTTCGGACGCCGCGACAGCAGCAGCCATCCATCTGGGCCGTTGCAGCTGATGGCATATCAAGCTGCCCACAAACGACTACATGCGCATCGTCGTCGTGGGACGCAAGAGCAGTGGCCCCATGGCAGCAAGCAATGGCGAGCCGCTTCACGGCTTCGCCCAGCTTATGGGCCGAGACAAGCGCCCAAGCTCTGCACAGCCATCGCAGCAGCCGCAGGAACAGCAGCATTACCACGAACACCTTATGCCATTCTGCATAAACTCGCTATATTCCGCTGCCGCGATCACGGTTGTGGTCATCCCGGGTGATTCCTACGCGGCCTCCACGGTGCTAGTGACAGCGAAAACGGCGATGGCAGTATGTTGTACGCAACCGCAATTGCAGCACGATCACGACCACGTCTTGTACCACGGCCGTTCTGCTGATGCGTCCGTATTCCAGAAGCAGATGAGCTCGTTCGTGCCCTGGATGGAAGTGCGAACCAGGAGTGGCTGCTTCGCCCTTTGGCAATTCAGGTCACTCGACAGGTATAGCTTCTACGCATCCTGCGCCGACTCCTGCTTTGTTACGCAGCAAGGATGGCATTCTTGTGACCAGTTCCAGACCCAGGAGCAACGACAGGAGCAGCGGCAGCACGACAGGCGTAAAATAGTTACGCGCCTCACGATGATGACGCTGTCGGAGGCGTTTGTGAAGACGATATGGACGCTGCGGAGTACGGTGGCGGTGCAGTTGGCGGCGTCCCGATGACCGACGTACTACAAAAGGAGCAGGACGAAGTGGTCGCCATGCTGGCCGAGGTAGACAAGCGACATGAGCAGCACCTGGCCTTCGAATGGGCGCTTCAACAGGGAAATGCTGCCACCACAATAACTGGTGTTTGCCCCGAACAGCGAAAGACCGACGGCGTCATGCGGGCAGTCCACGCGGGACGTAAATACTTGGCGCATCCATGTTATACATGGTGTGGCGGGTGTTGTACAGACGCTTACAGTGAACTATAGACGTGGACTGTGCAAGCCTTGAAGGACGCACGGCTGATGATCTAAGCCGGCATTGAATTTCGGGGCATTCCTTCCTGCGAGACTCCTGGTATAAATTCATTGATAGACTTATTCCGGATAATTTTATTGCAGAATAAAACAGTTTAATGCATCAAGATAGTTTTATTACCTATAATAATTTAGTATTCCTTGTCAGTTCTAAGAAAAGCGTTGGCAATTACGGAAACATGACTGCCTTCCTATTCACAATATTATCTATAGTGTTATCTGTAATAATACAATAAATGGCACCAAGAAAATTCTATCAAGTCCATTTTCATATGAAGTTTTGCTATCAGTAGTGCTCCTGACGCTATCAAAAATGTATAGGTAGTACCGGTAGTTTATCGATTGTTTTTCTACACTGAGCGCCTACATTCAAAACGCACTGCTATAGAGCTAATTAACAGATAGTTTTGCTTCATTACTTGCCATAGGTAAGGGGTTAACTAGGTACCATGAGGGCCTTTGTCTATGATTGGGACGCCTGTCTACACACCAGATGCTACTTTCTTCGCGAGTAGGACTGCTGAGGTTTAGAGTAACTTGAAGATAAAGACAAGATGTCGCGAATTGTGGGTTCTCGCCTGGAGCTACTTATACAGAGAGCTCTTGCGGCTCTATTCAACTCTGACTTTATTTGCAGTCGCTATAGATGGTGTTCCTCTAAAATTCAAAATGCCGCCGATTACGTTACATACTAATGCGAAACTTGGGCGCAGTTCAACAGTTGTTCCAGCTTTTTGACCGACTGAGGCAAAGAATTCGAGCAAGAGAACTCCCCGTTGAGGTACGCCTTGTAGGCATGCGGCGAGTTCCTCAAGATTGTATTCATTTGCTCGGTGGTATGAGCATGCTTGATGGCAAGCGCAATTGCGACATCCTCAGCGTCTGCTATGCTTCGGCTTTGGACCGTAGCGCTGGCTATCTCGTCTCCGAGCTTGGTTGGGATGGTTGCTACTGCAGCCGCCCGATCTTTGGCCGGTCAGGTCATGAGAAATCACATTCCTGCTACGCACACCCGCCCCAGTATTCTGTGGATTTCAGCACACGAAGGCATAGAGGGCAATAAGGCGGCTGACAGGATACATTGAGTCCTACATTCCGAGCCCTGTCGCCATCTACCTCCGCACCTTCGCCTCCACTAACATACGGCGAAATAATAAACTAACATCGACTCTAACGAAGAATATATGCAGATCCCCACAAAGACCTCACTCGTCAGGAAGCCACTATATGGATTAACATGTAAGGCAGAACACTACCAAAGCCAACCCATTACAATAAGATTTGGCCCGCGCACTACCCCACAAATTCTAACAAATGCATGTACGCCTTGCGGACATCATCCGTATGTTTTGGAACGGCCCCGAATAACGGAATTGATACGGTTTACAGAAACAGCCTGAGCAGTGGGAGGCGAAGCTGGCTCACACAGAGTTCCCCCTTCAGCGCCAGCTAATCGGTCAGGCCGGGAGGGCCGTATTCACCAATGGTTTTCAGGACTTGGGTGAACCACCCGCGTTTATTACTTTGTATAAATAGAGCTAATTTTCTCTCTCTCGAGCAAGATATTTATGATTTATGTGCAATGACAAAGACGAAACGAAGTGGCGCCCGTGTGCTGTGCGATGTCAGCGCCTGTTAAAGATCTCCAAGTGGTCGAAAGTCCTCCGTAGCCTTTCACTACGCCTCCTCTTTCTCCCTTTCCACTTTAATTCCCTCCTTCCTAGCTTCCCTTACGGCGGGGTTGAGCAACCCACGGAAAGAAGTATGGCAGATACTGCGCCTTTCCCTTTCTGTGAACAAGTGAATAATTATTATACATAGATTTAAGGCTAAAGCATTTAATGGCACACACCGTTGATTGATTAATTAATTTGTAGGAAGGGAAAAGCGCAGTGACTGTCTCACTTGTTTCCCGTGGACACCTCAACTGCGCCGTATGGGAAGGAATTGATTGTTATAGGAAGGGAAAGGGGCGGTAACTGTCTCACTAGTTTTCTGTGAACACCTCAACCGCGCCGTAAGGGAAGGGAGGAAGGTGGTAGTGAAAGGGAAGAGAAAGAGGAGCCGCAGTGGAGGGCTACGGAGTAATTTCGACCACCTGGGAATGTAACGTGCGCTGACATCTCATAGCACATGGATGCCTCGAGCGGCGAGGAGGTGGTGGAGGGTGGCTGTTCCTGGCCCTACGGGGCTGTGACGGCAGGTCAACGCCGCTTGCGTGGGGGGTGGGGGGGCTAGCCAGCCACTGATTTTATCTTTTGTAGACCGTCATTGCACCCGCCACCGCTTCGGTGGTGGTGGATGACGGCGGTTGTTGCGGCGCGCGTCTTCCTCTCCCTCTTCTTTTCTTTATTTTCTATTTACTTTCACTCCCACCTTCCTCTCTTTCCTTACGGCGCGATTAAGGTGTCCGCAGAAATCAAGTGAGACAGTTATCACGCCTTTCCCTTCCAATAATTCAATCTCTGCTGCCTGCACGAAGCAGCGGAGGTGGCTCAGCTACAGATCCAGTAGCAGGCCCGTGCATTTTCTTTTCTTTCTTCCTACAGTCACAACAACAACAACATGGACGCCTCTTCATTTCGCCTCCATCGAAACGCAGCCGCCGAGGTCGGGTTCGAAACCGGGTACTCTGGCACAGTGATCGGGCGTCTTCCCACGGCAACACCCCGGAGGGGCGGCTCACACTGTTGTTGCGGCTGTACGAAGAAGGAAAAGAAAATGCGCGGGCCTGTTACTGGCTCTGTAGCTGAGCAACCTCCGTTACCGTTCCGAACCACACCGGGTCCGGAACGGTAGATGAAAGTCCAAGGCAAAGTTGGTGAACCGTGGCTGTCCAATTAGCGATTAAAAACACGACGGTTATCAGGCTTCTCTGCATGGCACAGCGACGGGTGGGGGTTGCATGAAGACTTCATTGACAGTACCGTTGCACTCCCCTGACGACAACCGCGGATACAGCCGCCCCGTGCTGTCCGCACCCCAGTGCGGCGGAAGAGCTGGCGACAGCGCTCGCTTGCGTCGGTACCAAGGCCAGGACAATTTTATGTGACAGCAAAATGCAGTGAGGATCTTTAGGAAAGGAAGAACCTCGGAAGAGGCCAAACGCGTCCTAAAGGTGAGGCTGATAGAACGTAACTTAGAAATATGGATTCCAGCGCACGAGTCTATTGCACTAAAAGAGGCTGCACACGAGCTTGCCCGAGCTCTCTATCATCGGGCAGCCGTAGAGAAGCCCTCTCGCACAGACATGAAAGATAGCTTGATTTCATACAACGAGAGCTAAGCAGGAGGCTCTATCCGCCGCCCGACCGTTCCCTCGGAAACGAGGAGGCAATTGAGTGGAGAAGATTCCAAGGGGGAAATCTCATGTAAGCCCCTTCTTCGTATAACCCCGCCAGGGTGGTGCAGTCGTTACGGCGCTCGACTACTGTTCCCAAGGACGCGGGATCGAATCCCGGCCTTGGCGGCCGCTTTTCGGTGGAGACGAAGTACAAGTTGCCCGTGTGCTGTGCGATGTCAGTGCTCGTTAAAGAACCCCGGGTGGTCGAAATTTCCGGAGTCCTCCACTACGGCGTCTCTCATAGCCTGAGTCGCTTTGGGACGTTAAACCCCCCAAACCAAACCAAACCTTCTGTGTATATGTGACACTTTCTAAAGAGGTGAAAGACCAGTATTGCATAACATGTGGGGAGACCACATAATTTGGGAATGTGCTGGCAGTCCGGGCGCCGAGAAAAATATACATAGAGAAGCCTGGGAGACCTTGCTGCGGAGCGAGAACCGCGCTCAACAGCAACAAGCCACCCGCCTGGCGGCTGAGGCTGTGAAGCAACAATGTGTCTTCGCCAAGCCTTAGTTTGCGAGGCTCTTGAGTAGGGCTCCCTTAGGCCTGCGTGCCGGGGGGTCCGAAAAGGAGCCTCATTTCGGCGGAAATAAAACCTTTTGATGATGATGATGCCCTCCCCTGATGGGGCTGGGATAGGTCGGTCACAGAGTTTTTATCTGGTCACAGCCTGCCACAGAGTTTTTATCTGTTGTAGGCCGTCATTGCACCTGCCACCGTTTCGGTGGTTGATGACGGCCATTGTTGCGGCGCGCGTCTTTCTCTCCCTCCTCTTTCTCTTTATTCTCTATTTTCTCTTCTGTCTGCACGAGGCAGCGGAGGTGGTGGTGGTGGTGGTGAAAAACTTTATTTGGTGGAGCCGCGAAATACTCGTTACAAGGGCTGGGCCGGCTCCTGATCACGGGTGGTGGCCAGCAGGCAGTGCCTGACGGCGACCGCTTCAGCCCAGTCGACCAGTCTCCTTTGTAGAGCCTGTTCTGAGCTGGAGACCGCGATCTCTCAAGCCTCGTTGTCCGTAAGGCGCCATTCGGCCGGTGGTTGAAACTCCGGGCATCTGAACATAATATGTTCGAATGTAGCTCTCGGGGCCTCGCAGAGGGAACATTCGGACTGATGAGCAGAGGAGGAGAACAGTGCCAGCAGTGCTGGGGAGGGAAAGGGGCGGGCTTGAAGGTGTCTCCATGTTATTTGTCGTGGTTTAGTAAAGGAGGGGCATGGGGGAGGGTAGTGAAGTCTTTCAGACCGGTAGTGTAGTGTTATGTCGTTGTAGGTGATCAGCCGATATCTGGCACTGCCTAGGTCCTCGGTATCTGTTGCTCGGTCGACGTATGCTCGAGCAGCAGAATTGGCCGCTGGTACCCAGACAAGGTCTATGGGTCGGGGTGTTTGAACGTTGGTTGTTAGGATTTTGTGAGAGGCAGCATGTAGCTGGCCTCGGGCGAAATTTTGTACGCCAGTTTTAGAATCGCTGAGGATAAGGGTGGCAGTGGAAGAGACTATCGCGATGGCTATAGCGGATTCTTCCGCTTCTACGGACGTTCGGGTAATGATAGAGGCTGATGTGATGTGTTCGAAGCGGCTGGATACCGCGCCTATCGCATAAGCTGAGCGGTGTGGATATTCTGCGGCGTCCACGTAGACCGTGTCGGGTTCGTTCGCATGTGCTCTGTGTAGGGCACGTGCTCTCGCTTTCCGTCTGGTCTAGTTATGAAGGGGATGCATGTTTTTCGTAAGTGGGTGGACAGTGATGTGATCGCGGACTGTCTTTGGAACTGCATAAGTTTCTACTGGAAGGGCATCTAACGGTCTAAGTTGGAGAAAGAAGGTGGAGAGCCGTCCTAGTTGGGCGATGCGGTGGGCTTCCAGCAGTTCGCTGAGGGTGTTATGAACTCTCATGCCTAAGAGTCGATAGGTTGGGGTGCGCTTAGGTAAGCCGAGAGCTGCCTTATAAGCCTGTCTGATGAGAGCATCCACATTGTCTGTCTCTGTTTTTGTTAGATATAAATACGGAATCGAATAAAGAATGCGGCTTATAATAAATGCCTGTACTAAGCGTCTGATGTCATGCTCGTGCATTCCACAGTTCTTGTTGGCTATACGTTTGATTAGGCGGGTGATCTGATGTGTTGTGTTAGTCAGTCTGGAGAGTGTATCAGTGTTAAGGCCGTTGTCTTGTATGAACATACCTGGTTTTCGAAGTTTGTGAACTTGTCGTACTGGCTGACCATCTACGGTGATGAGCATAGGGGGTTGGTGGTGCTTCCGCGGGCTTGGGTGGAGTATCAGGAGCTCGGATTTGGTGGAGGAACATGCAAGGCCTATTGAAGCTGCGCATCTTGAGTCTCTTCCATGCTGCCTACATTCCCAGTGTGGTCCACAGGGTGATATCATCAGCATATAGAGAATGGGAGAGGTTTGGGATCTGTGACAGCTTTTTAGCCGTGGGGATGAGTGTGATGTTAAATAAAAAAGGGGAAAGGACTGATCCCTGCGGGGTGCCTCTATTACCGAGGGTAAAAGTGGGGGATTTTAGGGGACCGAACCGAATTTCTGCTGTGCGATCCCGGAGAAATGCTGAAATGTAAGCATGAGTTCGGTTTCCCACATTCAGAGTGGATAGTGCATCCAATATAGAGGAGTGATAGACATTGTCAAATGCATTTTGCAAGTCTAGAGCCAGCAATGCTCTTGTGCGTTTGCAGTGTCGGGGATGGAGAATTTCTTCAGATATCTGTAGCATGACATCTTGGGTGCATAGGTGGCTGCGGAAACCCAGCATTGTGTAAGGAAAAAGGTCGCGGGTTTGCATGTGTGTATGTAGCCGATTCAAGACAACGTGTTCAAAAAGTTTACCAAGACATGAAGTTAGCGAAATGGGCCTAAGGTTTGAAAGAGTGAGCGGTTTGCCGGGTTTAGGTATAAAGGTAACCTGAGCGTGCGTTCACTCTGAGGGAAGCGTTCCCTCTTGCCAGTGTTTGTTAAAGAGTTCCGTTATTGCCTTGATGGAGTTTTCATCGAGGTTTCTAAGTGTTTTGTTCGTGACCGGATCGGCTCCTGGAGCAGACGTAGTGCGGAGTTGGAGCATGCCTGCTCTGACTTCATGCTTTGTGATGTCTTCGTCTAGCTCATGGTTTTGGGTTCCAAGGTACTGTGGTAAGGGTGTCTTCGGTGTGGTTGTGAGGTATGTATCTTTTAAGGATTGAATAATGTTTTCGTTGTCCATGTCTGCCATGGATAAGACGCGTCACATTTTTCTGCTGTACATTCTTGGCGTGATCGGGTTCAAGAAGGTATCGTAGCAACCGCAACGTGTCCTTAAGTCCTAGGTTTCCTGCAAGGCGGTCGCATACTTGACCCCATTGCTGGTGACTGAGCTGTGCCGCGTGCGTCTCCATTTCCCTTATGAGAGCGGAGATGCGTAGCTTCAGGGCGCGATTGTGTTTGTTTTAGAGCGCAGCTCTTTGGCGTCCGTTCCTGGGTTTCGCGTCGGCGTCGGCCTGGTAACCAGCTCCGCCCCCCTTTCATCCCCCCAGCGCTAGCAGCGACCGACTGATACCGCTCGATGCCGCTGACGCCACTAGAGAGTCAAGATAACGTGACTGCATAAAACACCATCGCCGCCATGCAGAAAGAGGAGGGGAGGGTCCCCCCCCCTGTTCCTGTGTGGCGGATAGGGTGCTCTTCAGTTGCCGACGCGCCGGTTATTTCACGTAGGCCCCGGCACGTCGACGAATACGTGACCACCTTCCCACGGCTAGACCTGGTTCTTGGCGCTGCGGAAGCGAGGGTATCATATTCTTTGCGTCGGCATCGGCGGCGTTGTCCCTGAAACCAACTCCGCAGCTAGGGTTGACTCACTATCGGCGTCAGCAGCATCAGTCAGTCGCTGCTATCTCTTCCCTCCTCCCTTTATCGCGTTGTCCGCTTGCTGCGCGCGCGTCTGCCCCCATCGTTTGCCGCTGGGTGTACACGCCGCCCCCCCCCCCTCTTTCTGCGAGTCTCCGGTTGTGAAAGCGCCGGCTCGAACTTAATTCCTTTCTTCGCTCCTCCTCCAATGCAACCACTGTGCGGTGGCAATCAGAGAGCCAGATCGGTGGCGGCGGATCTGTATATGTGCACCGCCCGAGCTGAAATTGCCGCTGCCGTTCGCCACTGCGAAATTATCTGCCAGTTCTTTCTGAGCCATGAGCGAGACGACCGGTGGAAGTCCTCCGTCTGCTGCTACTGTTTGTTAAAGGAATACGTGTGAAAAATAAAAACAAAAATACTGTGATAGCGCATACATGTGTTGCTCGATTTCTTTGCCTCAATCTATCGAAAAGGTGAAACAGCTTATTTGCTGCGCTCAAATTTCGCATTAGGAAGTAACGTAATCGTCGGTAATTTTTAAGCCATCGCTTCTGTAAGCTCGAGTGAGCTTCCCACATGTGGAGTAATCGGCTGTCAATCACCTCCGAGGTTTGTGTGCACGGCATTTCTGATGTGGCCATGTTCACGTCCTTGTTAGCCAGCCAATTTGTAAGATGGTCTATCTGCTTCGGGGCCGCTGTACGAAGATCGCGAAAGCGATCCCAGTTGGTGATTTGGCTCAGCTACAGAGCCAGTAGCAGGCCCGAGCATTTTCTTTTCCTTCTTCTTACAGGAGGAGGAGGAAAAAACTTTATTAAACGAGCAAGTTTGGACCCTTCAAGGGTCCAGGGCCACCGCACGGCCCTTACATTACGCGCAAGTGTCCAGGTCACGTAGGGCCATGGCACTGGCACCCCGGTCCACACAGCGAAGTTGTATGTCCAGGTCCTGCGACGTAAGGAGGGCCTCCCATTCCCCCCATGATCCGATGGCGGGCTGTCCCTGCGGGGGAGGATCGGCAGGGCAGCCGAAAAGAATGTGGTCCAAGGTGGCGTGCAACTCTCCACAGAGAGTGCACTCAGGGGAAACGGGTCGGTAGTAGGATAGGCGTTGAGGGGTGAGAAGCGTTCGGGTTTGAAGACGCCTCCTGAGGATTTGTTGGGAGTGAGACAGCTGGGAGTGGGGAGGGGGGTAGAGTCGACGGGCAAGGCGTGCTTGCTGTGTGAGCTCAGAAAATGTATGTGCCCGCTCCCTCGAGAAATCCCATTTGCCCGGCTAATAAGTCCTCGGGCTATGTTATCGGCGGCCTCATTTCCGGGATTGCCATAGTGAGCCGCCACCCATATAAGCTCAATATGCCTGTCAGAATTCAGGGTGCACATTCGCAATATCTGCCACGCGGGAGGATGGACGCGTCCTCGGGCAAAGTTAAGTATGGCTGTTTTGGAGTCGCTAAGTATGTAAGCCGCATCTGTTTGGGCGATTGCTAAGGCTATAGGCTCTGCTTCTTCCGAGATACAGGGAGGGTGTATGAAGTGAGTGAGTGGGGGGGCTGCTGGATTGTAGGCCACAGCTACCGAACGGTCTGAATCACATGCGGCGTCCACCCAGCGGACATCCTCTGCAGTCCCATAGTGTTTATGGAGAGCTTTGGCTCGCGCGAGGCGGCAGGATTGATGGTGTTCTGGTTGGACGTTCTTAGGAAGAGCTTTGAGGATAACCGCTGAATGCACGGCCTGAGGGAGAGGGTTTAACTCTTCAGCATGTGCAGGTATGCGAATTCCGAGAGTGTCCAGTATATGTCCTGTTTGCGTGCCAGCCAACCGAAGGTACTGTGTGTACCGATGTGCCTCTATAAGTTCTTGTATATTGTTGTGCATTCCTAGTTTTAAGAGCCTGTCCGTGCTAGTGGTCTTCGGTAGGTTGAGCGCCGCTTTGGCAGCTATGCGGATTAAAGGCGTTGATTTTATCTTTGTCTGCACAGGAGAGGTTCAGGTAAGGAGAGGTGTAAAGAATGCGACTGAGCACAAAGGCATGTAGTACCTTTAAATTGTCATCTTCATATAGGCCGGCTCGTGAGTGTGAAACCCTTCTCAAAAGATGGATGACGGAGTAAGTAGACTGTTTTAGTGCCTTCAGGGTAAGGCCGTTTTTCCCCGTGTCCTGTAAGTTCAGACTAAGAATGCGGAGGTTGGGGGTTTGTGGTATGGGCGTATCGTGCAGATAAATTGTTATAGGGGCGGTAAGAACACGCCGCGGCCGGAGTAGAAAGAGTGCTGACTTTGTCGGGGAGCATTCAAGGACAATTTTTTCCGTGTGGGTAGATATAGCTGTGGCCGCTTCTTGAAGTGTAGATCCTATGTCTCCATCCGAGCCGTATGTGGTCCAAACCGTGATATCATCCGCGTAAATGGTGTGTCACAAATGTGGGATACTGCTTAAAGGCTTTGCCAGCGGGATCATGTTAGTATTAAAAAGGAATGGCGACAACAGTGCGCCTTGCGGGGTGCCAATGTTACCAAGTGTGAAAGAGGGGGTCTGTATATCAGCCACATCAAAACAACAGACATTCAGTGTGTTGAGAAGTTCGAATTTCAATCGTCGAATAAGTTAATAGTTTGAATGCTAGCGTAGGAACACTTTGCATACATTACCTACAGCCTCAATAGATTTGAATCTTTGCATATCGCGGAATTTTCGAAAAGTGATACAACTGCCCTTTCTATAGAACAGGTGTGACAGACCGCGCCTTTTCCTTTTTTCCCTCTCTTTCGTCCACCGTGATAGCGACTGGGTGGCAAGATTGGTGTCCTGGTACTCACATGATGGGGCTGGGGCAGGTAGGTCACCGCCGCTTGCGGCGGGGGCTAGCCTACCACCGAATTTTCTTTTTGTTGTAGGCCGTCATTGCACGCGCCACGTGGTGGACGACGGCTGTTTTGAGGTGCGCGTCTTTCTTTCCCGCTTCCTTTTCTTTCTTCTCTATTTTCTCTTCTGTCTGTGCGAGGCAGCGGAGGTGGCTCAGATACAGAGCCAGTAGCAGGCCCGTGCATTTTCTTTTACTTCTTTCTACAGCCACAACAACTTTCCTTTTGTGTGAACAAATTATTGTTGTTATTGGCTCTAGTTTACCCAAAATAATCATGCCAACAATGTTGTCACTTCCATATATTTCTTTGCTCTATGCTATGGTGCCAATCTTTGCGCCTTTGGCACATGTTCCTGCGTTTCGCGGCGTCGCCGTGGGCGTTATCCCTCGTAACCAGGTTTGCAATGCGCATGCGCGTGCCGCCGCAGAGAGCTGACGAAGTGGAGCAAAAACTCTCTGCCGACATCGCATACTCGCGGCAAAAAAGTGGAATCTGCCTATATCTGGTAACTTTGATGCTTTCAACGGGTCGCTGATTGTGTTCAATGTGACTCTCGGTTGCCAGCACCTCTCAAGCCGCAACGCATAGCCTCCGCCGTTCAATACTGCGAACCACCTTCGTATATAAACAGTTTATCTCTGCCAGTTGTTTCTAAGCCATGAGCGAGGCAACTGGTGGAAGTCCTTCGTCTGCCAATGCGTGCGTTACTCCGCTTAGTGCCATCGCCGCCTTTCCTGTTGTAGCGCAAGCCCCATATGCGTTTGTAATAAAAACCGCTAGTGGAGTATTTCTTGAAGAAGTATGTGTGAAAATAAACGATATTCTGCAATAGTACATACGCGTCTTGCTCAAATGCTTCATCCCAATCTATCCAAATACTTAAAAAGCTAGCGACCTGCGCTCAAATTTCTCATTAGGCAGTAACGTAATCGTGAGTATTTCCTTCCAATATACGAACCACATTTGCATCTATACACACAGTTACTGGGTGTAATGTGCATTTGTTCTAATTTTTCAAAAGTACCTGTGCTTTTGGAAGTATTTATATGTTCTAAATTATTCAAAAATTATTACTAATATCCTTTTCATCAGAGCTTGTGGTTAACCTTATGACGTCTCCCTGTGATGCTGCTTTATTTGTAGCAGGCTTTGTTGTCTCATCAGTGAACTGAAATTTGTCACATCAGCCAAACGATCAACCTTTGCTAACATACTCTTCTGCAGCGCCGACAAAGTGATGCAAACCTTTCCATGACGCTCTGTGTTGTGTTACCCCAATCTTATTTTGGCTGCGGAGCTGGTTACGATAGACAGCGGCGACGCCGACGATTACGTTATCAGTTACGAGTTCCTCTTTTACAGCCCCTACAGTCGTGCACACGTGTTTACTTTACGCTCTGTTTTATATTTCACATTCTTATTTTGGATTCTGAGCTGGTTACGAGGGGCAACGGCGACACCGACGATTACGTTATTAGTTACGAGTTACTCTTTTACAGCACCGACAGTGGTGCACACCTTTCCTTAATGCTCTGTGTTATGTTACCCTATTCTTATATTGGCATCGGAGCTGATTACGAGGGTCAGCGGTGACACCGTCGATTACTTTATTAGTTATGAGTTCCTCTTATAAAGCACCAACAGTCATGCACACCTTTCCTTGATGCCCTGTGTTATGTTACACCATTCTTATACTGGCTTCGGAGCTGGTTACGAGGGACAGCGGCGACGCCGACGATTACGTTATTAGTTACGAGTTACTCTTTTACAGCACCGACAGCCGCGCACACGTTTCCTTGAAGCTGTGTTCTATGTTACCTATTCTTATTTTGGCTTCGGAGCTGGTTACGAGGGACAGCGGCGACGCCGACGATTACAGCACCGACAGCCGTGCACACGTTTCCTTGATGCTCTGTACTATGGTACGACATTCTTTTGTAACGAAATCTGCATTGCCCACGATGCAGCGATTTTGCCATAGCACGAATTTCCAACTTTTTGGAACCGCTCTCAATGCTGCTGCCTAGCAATCACCCCCTCGCCATTTAGCGTGTATAACACCAAAGCATTTCGCTGTGTGTAAGACAGGCAAATAGTGCACATGCGCAAAAACCAGAGAGGAGCAACAGGTGCGCTGCTCATGACATCAGAGCGCATAGCAACCGCAAGGAGAACACTCCATTAGAAAGTCGGAAAGGCTTAAACAAGCCGGGCTTATGCCTTGGAATAAAAACAAGCGAAGGCGACGAGCGGAAGAGACCTAGCCAGGTAACCACACTAACCTGGCGTGCAATCCAGATTAACCGAGTCTAACTCAGCTATACTTTAGCTTTCGCTACTATGGGGGTGTTACTCCCGCAAGAATGCGCCACGAGGGGACTAGACGCTACAGTCGCCTTCTAGCCCCGACGTGCAGCCCTAGCAGACAGAGCTGTGACCCCCAACTCGCGGTGCGAGAAGTCGCTACTGCGGCGGGTTCGAGCCAGAGGGGACAGACACCGAGTTCGTACTCGAACAGTTTATTGTGCTCGAGTACACGGCAAAGGAAAACACACTAAAGAACAACCGCCGTGTAGCGAGCGAAAGCCGCGTACGGGGGTGAAATAGAACCACCTAGAGGAGAAGCACGCACGAGGAGTGAGAGGTACTGCTCACCTGCGTGCGGCTTCGTGCTCACGGCCCGCGGCAGTCAGTGCGCGCTGGACCGGGAGCAGAGGGTGAAGGCGGCGGTCTCCCGACGGGAATGCTGAACCGTGCGCGTGCACGCCCAACCGTCAAAAGACGCCGAGGGAGTTGCGACAGACGCGCATCTCACCTCGGCTCGGGGAGAGGAGGTTTCCTGGGTATCCGGTAGGAAAGAAGGAAACCCGTGCGGTGTCGCCGCGGGAGCCTGGGAGGATGGGAGGGTGGCCAGTGTGCCCTCTCCTCGCGGTCCTCCCCAAGAGCGCACGTAATCACGCGTGGTAACTACGCGCAGCCCTTTATAATGGGGGCAGGGGATTATGAATCCCCACATCCCCCCCTCCTTAAAACCGCCGTACGGCTAAAAGTAACCGCGTTCACCCAGAGATATACTGAGTGGGGCCGGCTAGACGCCGTGTAACTTTTAAACCCGTTTAAAGAAAAGCGCCAATATATAAAGAGTTGCAGACAGCTCACAGCCATGGGTGTCGGAGGGGGAGGCATGGCCGATGACCACAGGAGGCGACCATGGAGCAAGGGTGGAAGTGTCGATGACCGCGGTAACCACAGGTCCCGCTTCTTCGCCGTCAGTCAGCCAAGCACGGAAATATCGATGGCCGCCGGCGGGCCTCTCCATTCATCCTTGGTCAGCCAGGGCAGCCCGCCGGGGAACGGTTAGGAACTGCGTCTTCGCGTTGCGTAGCGTGCTGCAGGCCCCCCTCAGCGGGTCGTCCGCTCGCTCCCGGCCGGCCTCTTTTCCCTCCGTCGTTGACGCCGCCGGTGGCGAGGGCAGCGGGGTGCCAAACTGCTCCCGCTGGTGAAGCCACGGCCGCGAGCACCGAACGGCGCCGAGGCGGTCCCTTTGCTGCAGCTTCTGTCGTGCTAGACGCAGGGGCCCGTTCCACGAACTCCGGCTGGCTCGCTCCGTAGCCGACCGGAAACCGTTTGTCTTGGCCTGGTTGACGGCGACAGCAGGCCCTAGGTGCAGGAACGCGGCCACTCCTTGGACGGCTTGCCCTTCGCTGCTGCAACGGTCGTCGTGGCCTCCGCCGGCTCCCCTCCTGGCTGGCTGCAAGACTGTCTTTTTCCTTGTTACATTTTTTTTCGTTTACGGTATTCCTCTCCTTTTTTTTTTTTTTTAATCTAACCCCACTCAGTCTTTTCCAAAGAGAAAGCGCGTGCTTGCTCTGGAAGCAAAATGTACTGAATATCGACAGGGCGTCGCGCCCGTGTTCAGCACGAGAAATTACTCCCTGCGCGTTGGTCAGAGTTACGTCTGCCGTGGGCGCAAGTTGTAACGAGGCGCGATGTTCAAACGACGACATCGGCCTCCCGGTACAGCTGCCTGCTGGCGAGGGAGTGCGTCCTCCTCGGGCCACTCATTCCCTCTGTCAACGTAGGGTTTGAGATCACAGACATGCACCGGTCCGCCGGTCGGTCTTAACTTCAAGTCCGCCAGCCTGTACACGAGCGAAGAGACCTTCTGCCAAACTCGGTACGGTCCTGACCATTTCGGCGCCAGAGAAGCGGAGAACTTCTTACTGGCGTCGCTCAGGACATGACTGCGCCTCAACACGAGATCACCCGGTTTGTAGTGAATTTCTCGGTGAGAGCGGTCATACTGCGCTTTCTGCTCTGCACGAGCAGTGCTCAGATTCCGTCGTGCTTTGTCCAAAGCCTCCGTCATCTTCGCGCGCAGCCCGGTCGCGTAGTCGGCGCGTACCGATCGAGCGTTCGGGTTGTTGCTACGAACCTGTAGAGTACGGTCTACGGGGTTCGACAGCTCCCTGCCGAGGTTGAGGGCGGCAGGTGTGTACCCAGTTGAGCGATTCACGGTTGATCTGAGAGCAAACCCAATCTCGGGGAGACGGGTATCCCAGTCACTGTGCGTCTCCGCAAATGCAACTAGCATGTGCTTGATGTTGCGGTTCACGCGTTCCGTGGGATTCGCCTGGGCGTGGTACGTGGTTGTTTTCTTGTGCTTAATGCCGAGGGCAACACAGGAGTCCACGAACAGCTTAGCAGTGAAGTACGACGCATTGTCCGTTATCAACTGCTCGGGGTAGCCAAACCGTGTAAACACCTCAACCAGCTTCCCCATGATTACGCGTGCCGTCAGCTTTCTCAGTGGGAAAAGCTCCACCCATTTGCTGAAATGGTCTGTGACAACGAGCAGAAAGTGGTTCCCGCTCGGGGTCCTGGGATAGGGTCCCATGACGTCACAAGCCGCAATCTGCCAGGGAGCCTGGCTATTGATCGGCTGCATAAGCCCAGGTGTGCGTCCACCACGTGGCTTAACCCTTTGGCACACGTCGCACGAGCGGGTGTAGCGAATCACCTCCCGCTTCATGCCAGGCCAGGTAGCGAAGCGACACAACTTAAGAAAAGTCTTAGGGCCGCTCGCATGCCCAGCGATGCACGTGTCATGAAAGTAGCGTAACAACGCCTTTCTCAGCGTGCGTGGGATCACCACCTTGAAGGACTCGTGGGTATCCTTCTCGGAGGGAAAGTATCTCAGCAGGACGCCGTCAGAGTCAAGCAGATAGGAATCCATCGCGCTCACAGCATTACCAGCTGTGTTCGAGCGCCCCGCACGGGCAACAATACCAGCTGCCTCCATGTGCGCCGCGGCCGCGCCGCCCGGCTCCCTGAGCCCGTCAAACACTTTCTGACAAAATGGATCCTCTCGCTGAGCCTCTAATAGCTCCCTTCTGCTGAACGCGCTCCCCACTGAACTGATGCAGTCCAAGTGGTTAACGCTTTCGCCCAGGGAAGGCGGGTCGGCCGCGCTTCCCTCGGAGCTATGACCGAGCGTAGCTGCAGTCGCGCTGCTCCGACTGAGGGGCGTCGCGGAGGGGGTAGCAGGGGTACTGCCCCCGCCGCCAACGGGTGCGCGCGAAAGCGCGTCGGCTACCACGTTGTTTTTACCTCTCCTGTAGCGAACGGTAAAGTCGTAACGCTGGAGAAGTAGCGCCCATCGCGCTAGGCGTCCGCACGGCTCGCCTAGGCGTCTCAGCCATGTGAGTGCCATGTGATCTGTCTCAATCACGAAAGCGACTCCATCGACGTAGTAGTCGAACTTCCGCAGAGCGAAGATAATCGCGAGACATTCCTTCTCTGTCACGGAATAATTCTTCTCTGCGGGAGTTAATGAGCGGCTGGCGAACGCCACCGGCCGCAGGCTACCTTCGTGCTCCTGAAGCAGAACTGCTCCTAAGCCCAAGTCACATGCATCCGTGTGGATCACAAATTCCTTGTTCAGGTCAGGCAGCCTCAGCTCTGTGGTTTCCGCGAGCGCATTAGTGAGGTCTCGCAGTGCAGCCTCTTGCTCGGGATCCCAATGCCACTTAACACCTTTCCTTAACAAAGTCGTTAAGGGGGCTTGCAGAGCGGCGCAATCTGGGATAAACTGGCGATAAAAGTTCACCATCCCCAGAAAGCGTCTCAGTCCGCCTACATCTGTCGGCGAGGGGAACTTCCGAATCGCCTGGAGTTTTTCCTCGCACGGCAGAAGGCGTCCATTGTCTAGCGTGAACCCTAACAAGGTTATTCGGGTCGCCGCTATCTGAGTCTTATTTGGGTTCAAAGTGATTCCCGCAGACCTCAGTCTTTCCAGTACGTCCCTGAGATGGCGTAAGTGCTCATCAAAGGTTGCCGAATACACCACAATGTCATCTAGGTAGGCAAGAGCGTAGTGCCACCTTGCATCACCTAGGACACGGTCCATAAGACGCTGGTACGTCGCCGGAGCTCCAACCAGGCCAAATGGCATTCGGGTAAACTGGAAAAGACCCCGGTGACAGGTGAATGCAGTCTTCTCTCTGTCACCGGGATCCATCTCCACCTGAAAGTATCCTCTACTGGCATCGAGCGTAGTAAAGTACTTCGCTCCGCCAACATTGGACACGATCGAGGGAATACTCGGAAGTGGATAGGCATCCTTCCGCGTCACCTCGTTCAGGCGGCGATAGTCCACACAAAGGCGGGTAGTTCCGTCCTTTTTGGGCACCAGCACCACTGGAAAACCCCAGGGGCTGTTTGAACGTTCCACGACGCCTGTATCGACAAGTTCATCCAGAGCGTCATCAAGCGCTTTCCTCTTAGCCAAGCTGACTGGCCGGGGATTGCACTTCCAAGGAACGGCGTCGCCTGTCTCAATTTTGTGCCTTACTAGTGTAGTACAGCCAGGCCGCTCAGTGAATACTGTATCGTACTCGTTCAAGAGCTGAGACAAGCGCGCTTTTTCCTCCCTTGACAAACTGCTCACGTTGTTCAGCAGAGGGTGGGGAGGCCTGCCTTCCTCCGCGGCGCAAAGTGCAACCGCAAAAGGGGCAGGGGGTCGCGCGGGAGGGGAGTCAGTCCCCTCCGCGCCTTTTCTCTCGGCGCGGTTGACCGGCGAATTTGTCTGCCAGGCCGAAGGCGTTTCGAGAAGCTTTTTCGGGCGCTTGTTGCGTACGTCTGCGCGCGTAGCATCTGATAGCAAGTGTACTTCTGATGCTTTTTGAGGTTGAACGAAAGGTTTCAGGGTGCCACATGCTCGCTCCCTATATCCTCCGTTGCAGACGTCAATAACAATGCCCGTCTTAGCGAGGAAGTCTCTACCAAGAATGATTGGGACCGACAGGCCGGGGAGGTGGGTGAGGCGCTGGCGCCTGACTCGTTTCTCCCATCGCACCACAAGCCGCGCGGCACCGCTCGCGTGCGCCGTGCCGCTGGCTAGTCGGAAGGCGAGGTTGCTCTCTCGCAATCGGATCCCACTCCGACGGAGATGTTCGCATACCTCGTCGCCAAACAACGAAGCGGACGCTCCTGTGTCTAGCAAAGCCATGAACTTACGCCGGACGACAGTAAGCTCAATAAGTGGCACTGGCGTGTCGTTGGGGGGACCAAAACGACAAGCCAACGGGGCCAGGAGTTCGTGTGACTCAGTGAGCACCGCTGTTGACGCCGCCGGCTGTGCAGTCGTGCTCAGCGGCGGCTCCGCTCGTTTCCCGAAAGCGCGTACTCTCGGGCAGCGGGGCGCCTGCATTCCCTGGCGTAGTGCCCTGGGTGGTTGCACCGGTAGCAGAGGGCAGTCGGCCGTTGTCGGGCGGGGCTGTTGTCGCCGCGCGCCGATTGACCGTACCTCTCTGCAGGGTTTACCGTTGCAGGTGCGCGTTGCGCTTGCGTCCTCGTGTCGGGATGCCGACCACGATTCTGCGTGTCTTGGCCGGGCGTAGCGTGTGCTGTACGCATGGCATAAGTGTACGGGTCGAGAGCTCGGTCAGACAGGTCCCAACCGTTTCTCGTTTCTCCGTCACTCAATGCAACCAATTCGGCTCCCCGGGAACGAGGTCGAAAAGTGCCTCCGTTCCAGGCGCATCGCGGCTCAAGTGCGTGCGACGCCGGCGGGGGTGGCCGATAGGTGCGCGAAGCGAGAATGTCCGCCTGTATGCGCTTGGCTGCCGAGGCGAGCTCGTCCAAATCTCTGAACTGAGCTCCTCGCAGGTAGGCTGCGAAGGTAGGGTGAGCTTGTCGCGTAACACGCTCTACCTTCTCACCGTTCGGAGCCGAGGGGTATGCGAGACGATACAACTCGTCCATCGCCCTCACGTACTCGAGCAAGGACTCGTCCGGATGCTGAGTACGTAGCTCCAGCTCGCGCCGCAGACGCCGTTGGTAATCTGCGGGCAAGAATTCCTCGCGAAACCGCGTTCGGAACTCATCCAGCGTGCTTGACCGGTGGCCAGTGAGGCGGAACCAGCGGGCAGCCTGATCGGTCAGTGAGACTGGCACGACGCGTCTCAGAATCTCGCCATCGGGTAGCCCTGTCGCCTGCTGGTAAGTCAGCATGCGGTCCAGGTACTCGTTGGCACTGACACGATCATGATAACCGCTATAACTGGGCAAAACCACCTCTAACCTTGGTCTCGCAGCTGGCGCGGATGTGTGCAGAGTCGTCTGCACGACACCCGTGAGGCTTTCTATGAGGCGCAAAGCGTCTCGCAGCATAGCCTCTTGGGGATTGGTCTGGCCAGAGAAATCTGGCTGAACGACCGGCTGGGATGTGCAGGGTAGCGGCCGCTCCGTGCACTCCATACCTCGCGGCATAGCGCTTGGCGAAAAGTGCCCTGCGTCGCCGCGCGTCTGAGTGAGTGCGTCGGGAGAAGCACAGCTCGGCTCAAACGATATGAGGTCACTGGGGCTAGCGTCGCTAGCGTCAGCCTCTGTGATTGGACCGGCTGTAGCAGATACAGCCGCGCCAATAGGTTGCCGTTGGGAAGCCATATCGGAAAGCATTAGCAGCGACTGAAAGTCAGGCATGCTCGCTTCCATGGCCTGTCTGTGTCGAAAACCCGATGCACAGACACTCGGTTTGTCACACCTCTGGCCCCACGTTCGGGCGCCAAGATATGGGGGTGTTACTCCCGCAAGAATGCGCCACGAGGGGACTAGACGCTACAGTCGCCTTCTAGCCCCGACGTGCAGCCCTAGCAGACAGAGCTGTGACCCCCAACTCGCGGTGCGAGAAGTCGCTACTGCGGCGGGTTCGAGCCAGAGGGGACAGACACCGAGTTCGTACTCGAACAGTTTATTGTGCTCGAGTACACGGCAAAGGAAAACACACTAAAGAACAACCGCCGTGTAGCGAGCGAAAGCCGCGTACGGGGGTGAAATAGAACCACCTAGAGGAGAAGCACGCACGAGGAGTGAGAGGTACTGCTCACCTGCGTGCGGCTTCGTGCTCACGGCCCGCGGCAGTCAGTGCGCGCTGGACCGGGAGCAGAGGGTGAAGGCGGCGGTCTCCCGACGGGAATGCTGAACCGTGCGCGTGCACGCCCAACCGTCAAAAGACGCCGAGGGAGTTGCGACAGACGCGCATCTCACCTCGGCTCGGGGAGAGGAGGTTTCCTGGGTATCCGGTAGGAAAGAAGGAAACCCGTGCGGTGTCGCCGCGGGAGCCTGGGAGGATGGGAGGGTGGCCAGTGTGCCCTCTCCTCGCGGTCCTCCCCAAGAGCGCACGTAATCACGCGTGGTAACTACGCGCAGCCCTTTATAATGGGGGCAGGGGATTATGAATCCCCACACTACGTATATCCTTGTATAGCCGAGCTAATTTAGCCATTTTTCGTGAATTATACGTGAAGGTTCTGAAAATGTGCACGCAGCAAAAGTAATACCATGTACATCGGCGTTGAAGCGGAACAACACGCTAGGATTTAATAGAAAGTTCATTCCTTATCGCACTCTGGCTGCAATACCTAGTTTTCTATGGTGCGATCTGCGCCTCCTTTATTTTACAGTGCCTTTCCAGTACACCTAAATAGACAGTCCATGGTCCTTTCTTGTGGTCCTTTCTTAGTATCCCGCTTCGC
This sequence comes from Amblyomma maculatum, assembly GCF_055883805.1. Taxonomy (NCBI): domain Eukaryota; kingdom Metazoa; phylum Arthropoda; class Arachnida; order Ixodida; family Ixodidae; genus Amblyomma; species Amblyomma maculatum. Next base: position 40,426,931 of record NC_139346.1, read on the forward strand.
TAGAGTTAGCCCCCACTCTACCTTTGTGGGCGGGAGATACCAGACGTTCTGCGCCACAAGGCGGAAAACGGAAAAAAAATTTTTTTTTTGTCACGTTCTTTCTTTATTCGTGGAGCAGCACTCAGCAACTTATGGTTCCTAGGCTGCCTGGCAGGCACTGACGTTTCGTAGACGCACCGTTCTTGATGTTGCTTATCGTCTAACTGCTACAGGCGCTTGTTTTAAAAGGTGGCACAGAAAGTGAGGATCAGCGGCTTTGGCATCTCTAAAATGATTATTGTGACTTGGAATCCTGTAAGTGCTTTGGCTACACGCTGAAATTTTTCCGAAGTGAAACTGAAACCGCTGTACAGAAATATGAAATCTAAAGGTAAAGGTAGTTAGTAATAAGTCTAGCTATATTAGTTCTCGACTCAGTCAAAAATGAAATAATTAGGGTATGGTAAACCCTCCCAAAGAAGGCATATTTAGAATCAATCAGGTATCAAAAGCTTCTAAGTCGCCGTTCCACTATAGCCAGAATAAGCGACCTTTGAGGCGACGAAGAGTTTTTGCTGTCCGCGGTAGCCTGCAGCTGTGATTATTTTAAAAACAGGAAAGTGAGCTCCATTTTGGAACGCATGCGCTGGAGCTAACGCCGAATCACTTATTTGCTGGCATTTAAGTTAATAGCTTTATTGACATTTGTTCACTGCTGCGCTTTGAGGAGTTATTTGTGGCCTAGAGATGGTGACGAAGACTTTCAATGAAGACAAAAAGTTAAAGTGAAAGCCCTAAAGACCCCTTCGCATGAGTGAAGTCCCTAGTCAGGGACCCGGCTGGACAAAGCTGCTGCACTTGCCCGTTTAGCCGGAGCCCTTTGAGACTCTAGCGATGCCTCTCGAGTGGGTGAAGGGGTAAAGAAAAGGCTAAGATTTTTCTGAGATGCCCACACCTTGAACCAATTAGCCAGACCAGGGCACATAGCTACTGTGGGGAGATTTCCCATGTCTTGTGCCCTGGTCTTTTTAGTTAGTTCATAATACAAGAAAATAAGAAATGCGCGAGTTAGACGCGGAAGATAAAGAGGCCAGGTCGCCGACGAATTCAGAACCACCGAGATGCGAAGAGAGAACTGCGCGAATGTGACGGTTTCGTGGGCGAAAAAACGAACGTAACAACTTGAAACGCATTGTTCGTCTCCCCAAGCACAGCACTTCGTTAATTTCTTTCCATCAACGACACTCATACATAACGCCTATGTACTCTGCGGCTCCGTTCTTTCTTCCACATCAGCATGTAAGTACTTAGATGTTCACATATCTCATGATCTGTCTTGGTCCACCCATATTACAACAATTGCTAACGAAGCTAATCGTGTCCTGTCTTATTTACGACGTACTTTACCATTAGCTCCCTCTTCTGTCAACTCTCTGTCCTACGTAACACTAGTTCGTCCAAAGCTTGAGTATGCAATCGCAGTATGGGACCCTCATATTTTTTATTTGACTAAAACACTCGAATCTGTCCAAAGTCGCGCAGTTAGATTCATCTTTTCCGATTACTCTTATCGTTCCAGTGTGAGTACTATGAAATCTGAAGCTAACCTGCCTAACCTCGAGACACGACGCAAAATCAACACACTTAGCCTCTTTCACAAATTCTATCACTTGTCACTTGCTCATCTAGAACCAGCTCATCCCACCTCCGTTCGAACGAGTCATCAAAAGCCGTTTATCCGCCTCGCGCACGTACCTCTGCACATCTGCATTCCTTCTTTGTCCAGACTGCAGTCGACTGGAATGGCCTGTCTGCCGATGCCGCACTTCACACCAGCACCGCGAATTTCAAAAAATCTGTCGAAGATCTTTTTATTTAAACTTTGTAACTAATTTTTGATTTTCTGTGTCGCCATGTATTCCCCTCACGTGATATCCCGTTCTGGGGCATTTGAGGTGTACAATAAATAAATAAATAAATAAAATAAACAGTCTACCAAAATTATTGCCCCTAAGAGCTATAATCAAGAAGAGTGTTTTGGCGGGCTAGGTGTTGCTTGTCGTTCATGCTTAAACTGCGCGAAAAAAACACGGACAGAGACAGAAAACACGTACCCAAATAGAGCGCAGGACTTCCAACTTTTATTCGTAAAACGCTTCGAGCATGCCTTTTATACGCTCAAAACAACCACCACATGACGCAGCCGGGATCAAAAGCAGATAATTATTGACTGATACGTGTACGCGATGCGTGGACCCGCCGGAGCGGCAATCTAAACTACACCGGTGTATGCAAGCTTACACACCCTTGAACCTTGATAAAAGGATAACAGGGAACCGGAAGAATAAAAATCCAAAAAGTATAGATACTGCCAACACCACTAATGAGGGCATCAACAAAATGCTGTATTACTAGCGAAACTTACTCAGACAAATGGGATGAGACGCGGAATAGACACTAATAGCAGAAAACGATAAAGGTGCAAAGCCACTAAAAGCCGTAAGCTTAAAAGAACTAAGCACAAAGAAAACCGCCTAGGCTAAAACTGTGAAACTGAGAGTGAAATATGGGAAATTGTACCTTGAATCGACAGCAATTTGCCACAAAGGACAGTTTTACATTCAGTAAAGTGGTATATGCATAGGCTCATCTGTGGCACCAGCTTTATGTAGTATTTTTCTCGCTTCTTTGAACCAGCGCTTGAAAAGTGCGGATATTTCGGTACGCTGATGATTATCTCGTGATCTTAAACTCGTCTTCTAACTCTAGTCTGCCTAATTTAGTTAGTATTATCCTTATTATTTTCAAGTGTGAATGAAAAGGGCTTAATTTTAAAAATGAATTTCCCAAAAGCAACCAAATCCAGTTTCTGGATATTAAGCTAGCATTTACGCCCTCACATATCTGTTGGTCATACAACCCCAGAATGAACAAGCAGTCACTACCCTTTGACAGTGCACATTTAAAGTTGGTTAAAAGAGCGATTGTTCACCTTGCCTGCCGTTCGGCCCTAGAAAAGTCATCTGAGCACAGAATGGGTTCAAGTCTTACCCGTCAGATTGAGAAGATGTATGCTGCTGGGTATCCGCCGTAACTTATTGCCTGTGTTTGTGAAAGTCAGCTACAGAGGATAAAGAATACGAACCGAAAGATGAACGAAGACCGAAAACCAGTGTGTGTTTTGCCTTACCTGCACCGAGTGTCTCACAATTTAAAGAAAGTTGCAGGAAGATACGGCGTCCGACTCGTGTATGGGCGCTGTGTAAGCTTGCTAAACTGTGTGCAATCATGAACCGAGATGATAGGCAGCAAAGAGGCACCTCAAGTCACAGCCTTGAGTACACTGAATGTGCCAGAGAAGTTATTTATCAGGTGTCATTATCCAGTGGCAAGATGTATATCGGTCAAACCGGGCGACGTTTTAGTGAGAGGGCAGCTGAACATGGTTCGCAACCTTTCTACCAACTCAGGAGGAAATTTAACTTTACCTTCTAAGAAGTGCGAAAAAATTGATTGTCACCCGTTTTTTTGGAAGCACAGAGTTCTTAGCGACGGATAGAACTAAAACGGAACGGGAAATAATTGAGGCGTTCCTAATCGCGAAGAATTCGAAGAAATGTGTGAGCACACCGTCCATTATGCTTTCGGATAAATAAATCCCGTATTTAGAAATGAAAACTTTAAACCCTCACCTGTACACGTGTTAATTGTTTTTTCCATCCTTCTTAGATTTTAGCCTGGTGTTTTGCCTTTTCATTGCTCGCGTCGCCTTTACCTTTGTTTTTTGTTTTCTCCCATATTTCACTCTCAGTTTCACAATTATAGCCTCGGCGGTTTTCTTTGTTCTTAGTTCTTTTCAGCTTACGGCTTTTAGTGGCTTTGCACCTTCATCGTTTTCTGCTATTTGTGTCTATTCCGCGTCTCATCCCTTTTGTCTGAGTAAGTTTCGACAGCGTTTTGTTGATGCCCTCATTAGTGGTGTTGGCAGTATCTATACTTTTTGGATTTTTATTCTTCCGGTTCCCTGTTATCCTTTTATCAAGGTTCAAGAGTGTAAGCTTGCATCCATCGGTGTAGTTTAGATTGGCGCTCTGGCGGGTCCGCGCATCATGTACACGTATCTGTTAACAACTATCTGTTTTTGATCCCGGTTCTGTCATGTGGTGGTTGTTTTGAGCGTATAAAAGGCATGCTCGAAGCGTTTTACGAATAAAAGTTGGATGTTCCGCGCTTTATATGTGAACATTTTTTCTCTCTCTGTCCGTGTTTTTTTCGCGCAGTTTAAACATGAAATTGCTATAAGACGAAAATATTAGGGGGCTAGTTCTACTGTAGTGTTTATTTGACAGAACTGTGCCCAAAGCACAGGGTAGAAGATCGGGTTCTTCGGTGCCGGATTGGATGTAAGTAGGTCCACTCGGCGGCATTGGCGCGCGCTCATTGCGCAGCTTGTTCCACAAGAATCGAAGGACGTTGGCACGTGGTCTTCATGGCTGCCAGTAGATTGCATGCAGCGATGTTCATACTACTTCATCATCAGCCTGACTATACCCCCTCCTGGGCGAAGGCCTCTCCCATATTTCTCCAATTAACCCGGTTCTGTACTAGCTGCATCCACTTGACCCCTACGAACTTGTTAACCTCATCCGCCCACTTAACTTTCTGCCGCCCCCTGCTACGTTTTCCGTCCCTTGGAATCCAGTTTGTTACCCTAAGCAACCATCGGTTATCCTCTCTTCGCACTACATGTCCTGCTCACGCCCATTTCTTCTTTTTGATTTCCACTATAATGTCAGTAACTTGAGTTATTTCTTAGACCCACTCTGCAGGCCTCCTATCACTTAATGTTACCCCTACCATTTTTCGTTCCACAGCCCTCTGCGTTGTCCTCAACTTAAGTAGAACCCTCTTGGTTAGTCTCCACTTTTCCGCCCCATAGGTGAGTAAAGGTAAGATGCAAATGTCGTATACTTTCCTCTTGAGCGATACCCGTAAGCTGCTAGTCATAATCTGTGAGTGCTTGCCGAATGCGCTCCATCCCAATCTTATCCTTCTTGTCATTTCCTTTTCATGGTTCGGATCTGCGGTCCTAAGTAGACATATTCGCCTACTACTTTCAGTTCTTCGCTACCTAACGTAAACTGCTGTTCCATCCCGAGACTGTAGAACATTACCTTAGTTTTCTGCTTATTGATTTTCAAGCCTACTTTTCTACTTTTCCTGTCTATGTCACCAATAATTCTTTGCAGTTCATCTCCTGAGTTACTTAGCAAGGCAATGTCATCGGAAAATTGAAGATTACTGAGGTATTCTCCATCCATCCTTATCCCCGAACTGCTCCCATTCCAACTCTCTGAATACTTCCTCTAAACAAGCTGTGAATAGTACTGGGGAGATCTTGTCTCCTTCCCTGGCACCTTTCTTTAAAGGAATTTTGTTACTTTCTTTATGCAGAATTATGGCTGCTGTGCAACCACTATATATATTGTTACGGACTTGTTCTCAAACAGAGCACGGAGGAAGAAAGAAGGAAGAGGAAGAAGAAGTGTGCGCGCCCGTTCGACCTTTGTGTTGTGGCACTTGTGTCGTCCCCGCTAGCCGTGTGTACACAGCGTACTGAACCGACTAGAACGTCTCGGTCGCGACGCTAAGGGCGACATTGTGGTGGAGGTGCTGGGTAGCGCCAGGGATCGTTACCCGGCTTCTCCACCACAATGTTGCGCCTTCTCCACAAAGACGCTACCTTCGAGTGGACATCAGAGTGTGACTCTTCTTTTTGCCAGCTCAAGCTTTTACTAACGTCACATCTGATTCTCCGGCATTTCAACCCTTCTGCTCCAACGGAACTTCACACGGACCCCAGTGGTGTTGGCATTGGTGCTGTGCTGATTCAGCGTTACGGCGACAAGGAACATGTTATTGCTCGACACCATCCTCCCGTTCTCCACAGATGGCGAACCTGAGATTGCTGAGATCCTGTGCCGGGCTGAAGAAGCCTGCCGGATATCCCGTCTGAGAACTCTTGCCTCACAAAAGCGCTCGAAATCCCGCTAAGACGACCACCATCGCCACACCACCTACCTCCCTGGAGATATGGTCTGGCTTTGGCGTCCACTAAGGAAGCGTGGCTTAAGTCAGAAACTGCTCGCGCACTATATCGGTCCCTACGTTATCCTCGAGGCAATTAGTGACCTCACCAATCGGATTGCGCGCCTTACCGAAAGTGGCCGACGTTCTTCACGAACTGAGCTTGCCCACGTCGCGCGTCTGAAACCCTGTCATCCTCGTGCTGACGATTGACTCGCCCGGAGGGCTTCGCCTGCGACGGGGGAAGTGGTACGGACTTGTTCTCAAACAGAGCACGGAGGAAGAAAGAAGAAAGAGGAAGAAGTGTGCGCGCTCGTTCGACCTTTGTCTTGTGGCACTTGTGTCGTCCCCGCTAGCCATGTGTACACAGCGTACTGATCCGACTAGAACGTCTCGGTCGCGACGCTAAGGGCGTAACAATATCTTCCAGCACTTTCACGTATGGCTCGTCTACCCCCTGATTTCGCAATGCCAGCATCACCGCAGAGGTTTCTACTACTACATAATTCCATACTGCAGTTTCTACTACAGGTTTTATGCTACAGTCAGTCGATAATTCTTGATTGACCGTATTCGACTCTACGGTGCCTTGATGCCTGCATTCGTCCGCCGCTCCGTGGCCGGCCACGCACCCTCTTGGAGACAGTGCTGAACCTAGGGGGTAAAGCCGAGACCTAAAAAAAGTTCCCAAAAGTTTACCGTCATCATCAAGCTCATCTCCGTGGCCAACGAAGTTTTTTCTGGCTAAGTCAAACATGAGCAATGTTTGGACTGGAGCTTTAAAATTTACGGTATATATCATTGCTTTACAAAATATTTGCGTATTTTTTTAAAGTCTCAAAGCTCATTTCAGACTGTTTAGGGCATGCAAAGTTGATGTAGGACGATTGTGAATAATGTTTGCGAGCAGATGCTCTTTGAGGTTCGGTTTGAAATTTCAATTTTTCAGTGTCGCTTTGCTTAAAGCATTTCAAAACAAAAGCCGTTCGCAAGAGCCGCTTAAGCTCCCTTGCAGTTTGATAAAACCTTCATGCCATATGTGTAAGGCAAAATCTCGAAAAGATGCGGCATATCACCTCACGCATATGTGAGCAAACGTGCCACATTGCAGTTGCATTTGCAGATTTCATGACAATTTTTACCTTCCACAGCGAGAGCTATGAAGTGCAAGGCTTGTGAACGTAAGTATCCTTGAGACAAACTACGCTAAGAAAGCTGAACATTTGTTTCTATGATTTCATAACAGTAGAACAGCTGGACAAGTCGTTCAGTGCCACGGGTTTACCACCTTCTAAGTTCGACCAGAATATTGCCGCGAAACCTTCAAAACAGTATTTGTTGTTTTTTAACAGCCGCCGGCATACAGGCTTATCACTCTGATTCTGGACCGCGTATCAGTTCCGTAATCTTTGTTAATGCTCGATGTCGCGAGTCACACCTTTATCAGTTTTGTTGTAGCGCAAGATGCACCGAGATCTGTCTCGAAGGTTCCGGCCACTTGCGTGTCTTTCCACAATGTTCCAGCCCGTGCTGGTAGCTGTTTGCGACGTTATCTAGATTGTTCTGTGCAGCCTTTAAATTGAACGTTGCCGAGTGGGACGGGCATTCTTTGTTCGACGATCGACGAGCACGTTTGTTTCTATCGCCGCCGCCGAGTTGCTTAGTTCTTTTGCGGGCGCAAGTCAGCCCAAATAAACAGTTTCTTTAGTGCAATAATCGACCCTTCAATTGTGTCGTCGACCTCGTCACCCCTACGTGACAATATGCTGTTCTGCTCGCAACATTCTCAGCGGTCATTTATGAAAGAACACGGGCAAATAAAGTGCAAAGTAAACACACGTGGGATCTCCCTCTCGCATTTTCTGTATAGAGTACTGACCATCCAGAATAGGAGAGGCGGGGTCAACGCTGTGGAATCCGTTAGAATGTTTTTCTATATTGTGCTCGTGGTCTTGTGCCAAAGGAACATGCCGACGTTTTTTAAGGCAATCAGGAACACAGGAGATGTGTGTTTGCTCAATGGAAGAAATACACGCGAAGCGAGTTTAATCATTTTCTTTTGCAGAGAAGTGTCTAAGTTTATAGTCACACTACAAGGTATTTTCTTTTTTTGCTTTTTGGCATTATAAGCCAGCATTACATTTAAACAATGATCGAGATATAGGAAGCTTGTAGTACAGTAAGCATCAAGGAAAGCTATTTTCCTGCAAGAAAATGGCCTCTTGTACGGTATATGAAAGTCACGCGCGTGCGAATTTAGTATACATATTGCAGGATACATTCCTGCTTTATTTCCGCTAATGCAAAAAGCGGAGCGCTTTCCGGCTCAAGGCCGAGAAATATCGAACGTCGCGCAACCACAGACGATTAGTGGGAACAAAATGCAGGACACGTTGAAGTAACTTCTTTCAGGCGCATGGCAAATATCGTGTGCAGCAACATAATTTACAGCCAAAAAACACGTGAAGAGGTCCGTGGAGGAGTTATTATTGCATAGCTTCATGGAAAAGAGATACGCTGAGACAGCTCGACTGCTAAGAGGCATTGGCCACCTACGTTAAAGAATATAAACATGGGTAATGGAAGATACTAAGCGATGGGCAATAAAAAAATCAGAACTATTATAAGCTGAAGGGAAGTATGACTAGCTTATATAAAACATCACCTGCTAGCGCTCCACACAGTTTCCACGTGCCATAATGCCTATTTTCTTTCTTCTCCATGCTTCATTATGATATCAATGCTGATGATACTCAAAGTATTGTATTGCAGTCGCCGGAGGGATGGACAGCATAGCTCGAAATGGTGCTGACCCTGAAAGCAGAATTTAAGATGAGATGGGCATTGCGACAAAAAAGAAATGAAAACATCCTGCAGAAACGGATCAGACTAAATATTTCTGGTCATAAAATATGTGGGAGCTAACAGCATTATACATACATCAAATGCTGATTGATCAAGAGTGCGAAACAGTAACACATCACCGCGTATTTGTACGCTCCGAGTCAGATTAGAATAGTAAGAGTAATAGTTTTTTTTTTTTTTGCAAAGCAGGCGTGACAACAAAGGTCGTACAGAACAGTCTTGAGGCTGTGAAATTCTCGCCACACTACAAAATTTATTCCAGAAAATCATAATCTTCACTCAATAACAACTGTGCATTTTTACAACAAATAATTATAGCAACAAACAATACTATTGTGTACAGCGAATGGAGCCTTAATTTTGGAAAATACTCCGAACTTAAGTAGGGCTGGGCAAACAGCAACTCTTTCGACTATCGTTAGCGATGAACTGTGCAGTAATGGCGTAAAAAAAGAAAAACTGCGCCATGTTACCTTATATATCACTTGCTTTTGTGTGCGGTCCCTCAGGCATGGTGTACAAGAGCGTGGAGCGCGAAAATTTAGTATAAGCAAATATATGTGAGGATCTTTTCTGGAAAAAGTTCAACTATTTCAGCTTAAGAGGTTATCTACGCGCATATGCAAAAAAAAAAAAAAAAAAGATAGGCACAATTTAAAAAAAAAAAACAGAATAAAACTTGTTCTAATCACGCAAGGAGCTTGATGAAAAGCAGGACAAAGTAATTAGAAATGAGGGTTTCATCTGTTGAAATATTGTAACAGTACGGAAGAAGATGAAGTTTAGAAGACAAGTGAAGGAGAAAGACGTTGAAAAAGGACTCTCGTGCCGGACGCGCTGCCGTTGACCAGCTGAGCTCCCTACCCTATCGTCTTGTAGTTCAGCGCTCCGACGTCTTACCCCCTTCGTAACAAATTGGTGGTCAGGTGCTGGGTACGACTACCCTCAAGACGCATCCTCAATCGCTGGAGCTTCGTCGGAGCCGTCGCCTCGCTGGTCTCCCACCCTTTTCAACAAGAATGCAGCAGACTACCGAGCAGCCCCGAACAACAACACGGGACCCTCTACCCTCGTCTCGCGATGCGCCGCCGACCACCACGAATGCGACGCTACCATTTCGCGAGCCTCGTTCCTTTGCCGGCCAAGCAGGGGAAGATGTTGATGACTGGCTCACTCATTATGAACGTGTGAGCCGCTATAACCGCTGGGATTCAGTGGCTAAACTAGCCAATGTAGTCTTCTTTTTGACGCAAACCGCCTTGATGTGGTATGAGAACCACGAGGACTCCCTGACAACTTGGGAAAGCTTTGTCGAAGCCATCAAGGAATGCTTCGGTGACCTATCTGCAAAGAAGAAACAGGCAGAGCAGACACTTGCTCAGAGGGCCCAGGCAGCCGGAGAAACCTGCACCACCTACATAGAGGCCATACTGTTACGACCAAGCATCCGCATTTGCGCGCTCTATTGTTCGCCTGTGGGCATGGAAAAGTTTTGTGAATATGTGGTGATGGTCCAATGGCTCTAAGTGAGCCTGTTTCCAGGAATCCTGTTTTGTAAGCATGTTTTGCTTTGTGGACAACCTGCAAATGCCAAATTGACCCTGTCAAGAGAACGTCTGGAAAAACACAAAGAAACGTCCCCCTGCGGGAAATAGCAGGAAGTGCTTTCTTTCTTTTGTTCACCCTTCCAGTCGAGAAGTGCTATCCTCCAGTGATGAATGCCTCCTATCCAAAGGAGACAACAGAGTGACATGTCCGCTGACGTGCAGGACAAGAAAGGAGCATGACTCATACGGCCATTAAGTGATTTCCCGGGAATGCAGGAAAGATTTGCAATTGTCGAAAAGGGACCATGTTGGGAGCCCTATACGGCGCCACGTGCACTCGGGTTTCTGAGAAGTAAAACCCCTTGTCAGAACCAGCCTGTGGTTTCTTTGCTGAAGAATAGAAATGTACCTCCTCTCCTCGCCGTTCCCAAGCTTTTCCCGCCAACAAGTGATCACGCCCAACGAATGAATGCCGGACCAGTCAGTGCTTCAGACCATCAGTGCAGTGAAGTGTTCGATTGGATGCCGATACCTGAGGGGCGTGCCCTGGATTTGGTTGGTCAGCATCTTCAGAGAGGGGCTGGACATAGGGGGTTTTTAAGGACGCTGCAGAGCACGAAATGTCGCTCTGAGCCCTGGGTAAACGGCTCATCCAGTCGCTTCTCGCTATGAACCCTTAACGCTTGCCATTTTGCTGATGTACCCTTCTTTTTCGTGTAAATATTGTAAATACGTTTTCTCAAAGTGCCAGTAAACCTGCTTGTACATATTTTACCAACTTCGAAGATTCAGTCCTTCTTCAACCCGGAGTCTCTGCACGCTACCAAGTGAAAGCCGGGTCGCCATAGCCCCAGCGTCACGACAACTGGTGATCAGCGGTGGGATCTGAATCTGCAAGCACAACGACTGGTGCCCAGCGTTGGGATCTGAATCTACAAGCCACAACATCTGGTGATTGGAGGTGGATCTGAAGCTACAAGCCACAACACCTTGTGATCGGAGGTGGCATCTCAAGCAACAAGCAGGAGCAACAATCGGCCAAGAGGGCAGCTCGGAACATCGATCGCATGTGTGGGTGAGTGCTTGGCTTTTCTTCTGATGTGGACCAGGTTCTAGAACAGGGTTAGATTTTAGAACTGGTAAAGAGAGTGTGGAAACGCCTTTAGGTTGGTAGTTTGCACAGTTGTTTTGGAAGTAGCCGACACTCGGAGCGATCATGGACCTACAAAAGCTGCAGAAACCGGACCTGTTGCTATTGTGTGAGGAATTGGGAATTGATACAAGTGGTTTGGCACGAAAACCTTTGATTATAAAGGCAATCACAGATTTGGGAGCCGATGATGAGGAGCTCAGTGAAGCATGGAACCTCATCGCCCAAAAAAAGGAGGAACAGCTCAGACAGCAGAAAGAGCGGGAAAAAGAGGAAAAGAGGCGTGAGCGTGAACTTGAGAGGGAAAAAGAGGAAAGGGAGCGCGAACGTCAGAGGGAAAAAGAGGAAAGGGAGCGCGAACGTCAGAGGGAAAAAGAGGAAAGGGAGCGTGAACTTGAGAGGGAAAAAGAGGAAAGGGAGCACGAACGTGAGAAGCTTGAGAGAGAAGCAAAAAAGCGGGAGCTAGAAATTGAGCTCCGGAAATTAGAAGTAGAGTTGAGCAAGAGGTCGGGCGATTGTCCCCAGCTAGCGGTACCTCGTCTCAACAAGGAGGCAGATTTCAAGATGTCAAAGTACATGCAGCCATATGTGATATCAGGGGATATCGGTCTGTATCTGGGTAACTTTGAGCGAACTTGCGAAGAACTGTCCTTCCAGCGAGACACGTGGTCTCAGAGATTATTGACGGTTCTGACCTGCGAGGCAGCGGAGGTTGTCGCGCGGCTAAACAAGGAGGACGCGGACAACTACGAGAAGGTCAAAGCTTGCCTTCTGATTTTCGGAGACAGAAATGTGCAGGCCTTAACACGTTCAAAGGCGCGAGAACTAGCTACACTGCTCATTTCAGAAAAATCAACAGCGGAGGAAACGGCAGTTAAAACAGTGGTAAATGCGGAAAATAGCGGGCCAGAAAACTTTGAGAGCGAGGCATCTCAGATAAGTCAACATGAAAGTGAGCTTGATAAGACACGGAATGAGGACGTTCTTGAAAGTAACCTCTTGCCGCCAGTGTCTAGTAATCTCACGAGACTTTTAAGTGGAACCCGAGAGGACTTAGCTATGGAGCAAGCCAATGATCCCAAGAATAAGCTCGAAGTACAGTGGGAAGGACCTGCTAAAGTCGTTGCAGAGCTTTCTGACACTAACTACGCAGTGAAAATCCCCGATAGGCGTAAAGCAGTGCGCATTTATCATTGCAATCTTATGAAGCCTTATGTGCAGAGGGAAGCCGTGGTAAATCTAACGTTAAACCTTCCCGAGGAGATGGGGGACAACTTGATTTGCCTCAGCGGAAAAGGAAGCAACGCTCAGGAGCTTCTCAAAAAGACGGAGCAGAGAGGAGAACTAAAGAAATCCCAGCTGTCCGATCTGGGCGAGATAATAACAGAGTTTGAGGCCTGCTTCGTGGACCGGCCAGGCAGAACTGATTTGACTGAGCACGATATTGAGCTGACTTCAGACGTGCCAGTGCGATCAAGGTGCTACCGATTTTCTCCAAGGCAAAGAGAAATTCTGGATAGGGAAGTAACTCGCATGCTGGAATTGGGAGTAATAAAACCTTCGGAAAGCGATTATGCTTCGCCTATGATCTTAGTAGAAGCTCCAGGTAAAGACCCTAGGCCTGTGGTAGACTACCGAAAGCTAAATTCTCTCACCAGGGATCAAGTGTATCCTATTCCGAATATTGAGGAGAGAGTAGAACAGGTCAGTAGAGCGGCATATGTGACTACGCTGGACCTTACTCGAGGATACTGGCAAGTACCGCTCACTGAACGCGCCAGCAGATACGCGGCTTTCGTCACTCCGACGGGCAGCTACCAGCCAACAATGATGAGTTTCGGGCTCAAAAATGCTCCATTTTGTTTTTCCCGACTCATGGATAGGGTTTTAAAGGGGTGTGAAACATTCGCGGTGCCTTATTTAGATGACATTGCGGTTTTTTCCGACTCATGGGCGGACCATATGGTACATCTAAGAGCTGTACTGAGCCTTTTGCGTCAAGCTGGACTAACCGTAAAGGCCGAGAAATGTTGCCTGGCAAGGGCGACCGTGGACTACTTGGGTCACAATGTAGGTCAAGGTTTCAGGAAACCCAGCGAGATTAAGATTTCTGCGGTAGCAGACTATCCGCGGCCGAGCACGAAGACGGAAATTCGAGCATTCCTAGGTCTGACTGGGTACTACAATCACTACATCCCTAACTATTCAGCTTTGGCTAGCCCTCTGACCGACGCTCTCCGCAAGACAGAACCGACAAATGTAGTCTGGGACGAACAAAAGGAAGCCTCCTTCGTAAACCTGAAGGCTGTGCTGATTAGCCGTCCGGTATTGCGAGCTCCAGACTATGACCGAGAATTCACGGTCCAGTGTGATGCCAGTGATCGAGGGCTAGGTGCTGTTCTCTGCCAGAGAGATGACGACGGTAATGAGCACCCCGTGCTCTACTTGAGCAGAAAACTGAGTTCTAGAGAGAGAGCTTATTGCGCGTCAGAGAAAGAGTGCGCTTGCATTGTATGGGCCATTCAAAAATTGCAGTGCTATCTTGGAGGGGCCAAATTCACCGTAGAGACGGACCATTGTCCCCTGGCTTGGCTGCAAACTGCGACATCGAAGAACAGTCGCCTTCTTAGGTGGAGCTTGATTTTACAGCAGTACAATTTTGAAATAAGATACAAAAAGGGGAAGTTAAATGGGAATGCGGACGCGCTTAGCCGCTCTTTCTAAGCGGTCCGAGATGTTCCTCACCATGTATCGAAATTGATAATCAAGTTTTTTTTTTTTCCCGTGCGCTTGTATATGTGTGACTATGTAAAGCAGCACGTTTGGTTTTCTAGGCATACGTGGGTCCTGAACGTCTTGAGAGTGGGCTTTTCTCGAACAACAATGGCAGTTTTCTTTTGACCTGGTCTCTTCAGACGGGAGCCGAGTGCTTGTTTAGACATGTGGTTGAGTTTCAGACAGCTCGAGCAATTTGGCCTACAACAATCAAGACAACGCGACAAGCAACAGCGAGCTTCAAGCGTTCACGTGCAGGCCATTAAGTCGTCTCTTCATGCAGCAGCTGGGACTGCTGCCCTCCGAGTCTCTTCTGGCGGGGGAGGAGGCTGTTACGACCAAGCATCCGCATTTGCGCGCTCTCTTGTTCGCCTGTGGGCATGGAAAAGTTTTGTGAATATGTGGTGATGGTCCAATGGCTCTAAGTGAGCCTGTTTCCAGGAATCCTGTTTTGTAAGCATGTTTTGCTTTGTGGACAACCTGCAAATGCCAAATTGACCCTGTCAAGAGAACGTCTGGAAAAACACAAAGAAACGTCCCCCTGCGGGAAATAGCAGGAAGTGCTTTCTTTCTTTTGTTCACCCTTCCAGTCGAGAAGTGCTATCCTCCAGTGATGAATGCCTCCTATCCAAAGGAGACAACAGAGTGACATGTCCGCTGACGTGCAGGACAAGAAAGGAGCATGACTCATACGGCCATTAAGTGATTTCCCGGGAATGCAGGAAAGATTTGCAATTGTCGAAAAGGGACCATGTTGGGAGCCCTATACGGCGCCACGTGCACTCGGGTTTCTGAGAAGTAAAACCCCTTGTCAGAACCAGCCTGTGGTTTCTTTGCTGAAGAATAGAAATGTACCTCCTCTCCTCGCCGTTCCCAAGCTTTTCCCGCCAACAAGTGATCACGCCCAACGAATGAATGCCGGACCAGTCAGTGCTTCAGACCATCAGTGCAGTGAAGTGTTCGATTGGATGCCGATACCTGAGGGGCGTGCCCTGGATTTGGTTGGTCAGCATCTTCAGAGAGGGGCTGGACATAGGGGGTTTTTAAGGACGCTGCAGAGCACGAAATGTCGCTCTGAGCCCTGGGTAAACGGCTCATCCAGTCGCTTCTCGCTATGAACCCTTAACGCTTGCCATTTTGCTGATGTACCCTTCTTTTTCGTGTAAATATTGTAAATACGTTTTCTCAAAGTGCCAGTAAACCTGCTTGTACATATTTTACCAACTTCGAAGATTCAGTCCTTCTTCAACCCGGAGTCTCTGCACGCTACCAAGTGAAAGCCGGGTCGCCATAGCCCCAGCGTCACGACAATACTCAAGTTGTGCAAGACCGTCGATAGCAGGATGACTGAAGATGATAAGGTAGGCCATCTGCTCAAGGGCATTGCGGAAGATGTCTACCACTTCCTAATTGCCAAGGAAAACTTAAGTTCGGTCTCTGACGTTATCCGGCACTGCCGAACATTCGAGGCCCTAAAGACTCGCCGCATTACACCGAAATTTGGACGGCTCGCAAATGTGACTACAGTGGCTAGCATTGAAGAGTCGCCATCTCAAAGCCTCCTGTGCGCCATCCGTGAAATTGTTCGAGATGAGATGTCACGACGTGAGCAGCTTGTCCGGCCCAATGGCTTCGGAGGGGACGTATATGCTCGTCCAACTTGTGGGGGTGCGTGCCCGCCGATGTCCGCGAATGTCACCGACTTTGTCTGCCGCGAAGACCTATACACTCCGCGACCAAGGCCTGAAGAGAATTTCCAACAATTCTCTTGCCATCAGCGTACAGATCCTCGCTCTTACTCCAGTCGCACATCGCGCCGACCGCCGGACAACTACGTCGTTCCGGAACCACCATCCGGATATTTGTCGCGGCCTACCATGCAGGAACCAGCTGACACGCCACTTTTTCAGCGACCTCTTCCGGTGTGCTACCGGTGTGGTGCCGCGGGTCACATTTCCCGCTACTGTAATCGGCGCACATCGTTTCGGAATCCCCCGACGGCACCGAACCGACGCATCGTCCAGCCCTACATCGACAACTATCGGCCAGAACATCCTTCCCGGAGGGGCCGTTTTCAAAACGAAGAGCACCGCAGCCATTCGCCAGCGTCTGACCGTAGTGTGACACCACCTCCGTCATTTCGTGTGCGCCGCTCCCTGTCTCCACGGCGCCGATCTCCACCACCAACGCAGGAAAACTAGCCAGCGCGGCCAATGGAGGTGAGGTCGCTGGACAATGTGCGCTGCTACCTATTATTCCTCCGTCTGTGTTCATGTTAAAGAACAAGGTCAATGTGATTGTTGATGGTTTGCCAACGATGGCGTTGGTAGACACTGGTGCTACAGTTTCAGTAATGAGTTTAAATTTTAAGAACCTTTTGAAGAACAAAGTTATGTTTGTTTGGGACAAAACTTCAAATTTTTATGGAGTAAGTGGAGAGTTATTGTATCCGGTTGGGGTATGCAGCGTTAAAGTTTCCTTGGGGGGCACAGTGTTTCCGGCGGAGTTTGCAGTACTGCCCCGATCTACACATGACGTAATCTTGGGAATTGACTTCCTGCGTATGTGCGGCGCTACAGTTGACTGTCGAACGGGAGAGCTAAGTGTTAGTGGTTCTCTTCCTCGTGAACTTTTGGAAGAGACATCAAATTATGAAGACGTTTTGTGTGTGTGTGATGAAGTCGTCATACCGCCACATTCAGCAGTGTGTGTCCAGGTGTCCTGCTCCCGTGCTATTAACGACTCTTTTGAGGCTACTGTGGCGCCTCTTAATTTACAGTGCGTAAAGAAAAATGCGTTAGTGCCGCATTGTTTGGTTCGCGTGAAAGAGGGCCGTACCGGACTGTGGACTATAAATTGCTCATCGGAACCAGTTGTTTTTCCAGCGGGTTCCAAACTAGCTTCATGTAGCGCAACTCTCCCGAATTGTGTAGCTGTCGTTACTCCTTCCCTAGACAACCCCGCTACTAACTCACCTGCTGACGAAAAGCTTCTTCCGATGATCAGCGCATCTTTGAACACCTCACAACGACAGATATTGAAGAACCTCTTGTCCCAGCACCTATCCGTCTTTGATTTCACGCAGTCCAACGGCTCGCAACGTTTTCCGCTGTCGCGCGCACGCCACAGGATTGACACGGGATCTGCCCATCCGATCCGTCAAAAGCCGTACCGTGTGTCACCATCAGAGCGTAAGATCATCACCGAGCAAGTCCAAGACATGTTGAACAGGGGCGTAATACAGGAATCCTCCAGTCCTTGGGCTGCTCCCGTGATATTGGTGAAGAAAAAAGACGGAACATGGAGGTTCTGCATTGACTATCGTCGCCTCAACTCCATCACTAAAAAGGATGTGTATCCTCTACCACGCATCGACGATGCCATAGACTGCCTTTTTTCCGCGTCTTATTTCTCTTCAGTTGATTTGCGATCGGGTTATTGGCAGATTCCGATGGATCCTGCTGACAAGGAAAAAACTGCATTTGTTACCCCGGACGGCCTATTTGAATTTAACGTGATGCCCTTCGGCCTATGTAATGCGCCGGCCACATTTGAAAGATTTATGGACACAATACTTCGTGGCCTCAAGTGGGAAATCTGCATGTGCTATTTAGACGATGTTGTTATTTTTGGCCGGACTTTTACTGAACATAACACGCGACTCGCTGTTGTGTTAGATTGCCTACAGAAGGCTGGCCTTGTCCTGAATTCTAAAAAGTGCCGTTTTGGTGAACGTCAAGCGCTGGTACTCGGGCATCTCGTCGACCGCGATGGAGTTCGGCCAGATCCACAGAAGACTGCAGCAGTTGCAGCATTTCAACGACCACAGACTCAAAAGGAGCTCCGCAGTTTTCTGGGCCTGTGTTCCTACTTTCGACGATTCATTCCAAGGTTTGCCGACGTCGCCTACCCTCTGACATCCCTTCTACAAAAGGACGTCCCTTTCGACTGGACCTCAGATTGCGACGCGTCTTTCCGCCAACTAAAGTTTCTGCTAACGTCACATCCCATACTACGGCACTTCAACCCCTCCGCTCCGACTGAAGTCCACACTGATGCAAGTGGGATTGGTGTTGGCGCTGTGCTTGTGCAACGTTCGACAACAGGCGAGCATGTAATTGCGTATGCAAGCCGTTCCCTCAGCAAACCTGAGCGTAACTACACTGTTACGGAGCAGGAGTGTCTCGCTGTAGTTTTCGCTGTTCAGCGGTTTCGGTGCTACCTATATGGACGCCATTTCACGGTTGTGACGGACCATCATGCCCTGTGTTGGCTTGTCAACCTTCGTGATCCATCTGGTCGTCTGGCACGCTGGGCCCTTCGTCTGCAAGAGTACGACTTCACTGTTTCGTACAAGAGTGGCCGCAAACACGCCGATGCAGACTGTCTTTCACGCCTTCCTCTTCCTACGACCGAATGTGACTCTGGTGATTTCGATCATTACATCGCCTCCGTCGTGCCCGAGTTTCCCGACGCCTCGGCTCTGCGGACTGCGCAAGAGACTGACATAAGCCTCGAGCCCCTGCTTGCGGAGGCGCGGGATTCCACTGCTTCCAGCCCATTTTGTCTCCGTGATGGCCTTTTGTACAAAAAGGCTTACTCAAGCACCGGTACGAATTTTCTGCTTGTGGTTCCCGAGAGCTACCGCTCGTGCATCTTACGCGCCATGCACGACGACCCCACTTCCGGTCACCTGGGCTCTGCAAGAACGCTTCATCGTGCCCGCGACCGGTTTTATTGGCCAAAGATGCGCCAGACAACTGAGCGATATGTGGCGAGCTGCACTGAGTGCCAACGACACAAACGCCCTACGTCCACGCCACAGGGCCTGCTGCATCCTGTGACTCCACCACGTGGCGCATTTGAGAAAATCGGAATCGACCTTATGGGTCCCTTCCCGAAGTCATCCGACGGAAATCGTTGGATCGTGGTTTGTGCCGACTACCTCACCCGCTACTGCGAAACGGCAGCTCTTCCTTCAGCCACCGCTCACCACGTGTCCCTGTTCTTGCTCCGTTCTGTGATCCTCCGCCATGGACCTCCGCGAGTGATCATAAGTGACCGAGGTCGCCAGTTTATGGCAGATGTTGTGGAAGAGCTTCTTCGTTTGTGTGCGTCGCATTTTAGGCATTCCACACCATATCACCCTCAAACCAACGGCTTGACGGAGCGCACAAACCGCACACTCACAAACATGCTATCTATGTACATCGCATCTGACCACAAGAATTGGGATACTATACTGCCATTTATAACGTTTGCATTCAACACCGCAACCCATGAGACTACTGGCTACAGCCCGTTCTTCCTGCTATATGCCCGTCCTCCTCGGTATTGTCTAGATACCATTCTTCCTTACTCCGTCCATGATGAACCGTGCATTGCGGAAACTCTTTGTCGAGCCGAAGAAGCTCGCCGTCTCGCCCGTTTGCGAATTCTCGCTTCTCAAGAGCGTTCAAAAGCTCGGTACGACAGCCGGCATAACCATGTGTCTTACGCCCCTGGAGATTTAGTGTGGCTTTGGCGACCTCTCCGAAAGCGTGGTTTAGCGCAGAAAATGTTGGCGCATTACGCTGGCCCTTACGTTGTGCTTGAACGCGTCAGCGAAGTGAACTACCAAATAGCACGTATGACAGCAAGTGGTCGTCGTTCAGTCAGAACTGAAGTTGCCCATGTCGCCCGGATGAAGCCGTGTCACTCTCGTGGAAATGAATAACTACCTCGCCCGGGGGGCTTCGTCTGCAAAGGGGGAAAATGTAACAGTACGGAAGAAGATGAAGTTTAGAAGACAAGTGAAGGAGAAAGACGTTGAAAAAGGACTCTCGTGCCGGACGCGCTGCCGTTGACCAGCTGAGCTCCCTACCCTATCGTCTTGTAGTTCAGCGCTCCGACGTCTTACCCCCTTCGTAACAATATAAAGCAAACTTTTGGGTGCCCTTGGAGACTAGCGATAAATTATTATTTTTGTTTTGCATTCTGAAGCTCGAAAAACTTTAGGCCACAAAAGTACGTACAAAATATAACTTTTAAAATAGAACCAAGAAATATACTCACTCGTTTAACAGCTAGTGCTTATAAGCGTATTGAAGAAAGGTAAAAATTCGGTTGCGCTAAGAGAGGACAGTCTTGGGCCGAAAAAGCACATCCGTGTTCCACCGTGCATTTTTTCAGTCGGCCGCGGCGTGCACGAGTGCTGGCGAGGGGCACAGAGGGAGCGCGCCGCATGGGGATGGTTCGTAGAGGATGGGAGGGGTGAAAGGAGTAAACAATGCCGCAAGGGCCAGTAAACCGTCGAACAAGGTAAGCGCGTTCAGTGAACAGTAATATGGGCAAAGCTGGGGGTTACGGGAAGCCAGTACTGCTGTCAGGTGTCTTCATTGCTTCAACATGCAACAACTTTAGGTTACACTTCGTCTTACACGCCCGTTCAATCAGGATCACGCGCAGTAGAATAGGAAATTGTGCTCCTACGCGCCTCTCGCCTCCCGAATCGGCGGGCCTGACAGCGGAGCACTATTCTCTACTTTAGTGCCCAGGGGCGAGAGGCACTTAGGAGCACAATTGCAAGGGCTCCTCCTTTCACAGTGCTGCAGATATCTTGTGAGAGGAAGCACAGATGAAGGGGGGGGGGGGGGGCAGAAATAAAGGAGCACCGCCGGTTTCGAGGGAGAGCGCGCTTCTATTGTCTGACGGCCTCACCAATGGGGTCGGTTTCCACCTCCCGCCGGGCCTCGGTGGTGTCGCCACCACCCCACTGCTGCGCCTCTGCTACCGCTGTTCACGCGCAAAGGAAACACACGCTCGCTCTTCGCTCCGCCTGCGTCAGTTGCAACCGGCAGGTCCTGACATTTCACCGCTTATGCTTTATAAAAGGACGCCTTATTAATCGTCTAAGATTTATCGCGTACGAAGAATAAAATCGAGTACACAATCCGCTCACGTGCGTGCGCGCCTTTTTCAGTGCGGCAGAGCTCGGTTGAATGAAGCTTCGGGTACACTTCACGATTTTCTGCCTCTAAAGTTTGTACAAAAATAAATTTAGCAGGCTTTGCAGTGTGTCTTTGAAAGCTGTAAGAGGTGTAGCGTGACCTGACGCGGGCATGACAAAAAAATAAGATCTGTCAACCGCTGCCGTTTCTGTTGAGAGCAAAAGAGGCGCAGGCGAAAAATCATGGCGTACGTGTCTCAGATTCAGGGTAAGAAACAAAAATTTACGCATATAGTTAAAATTTCCGTTGTCTAGTGGAGTGGGCTATTATAGCTTCGTTCAAAATAAATTTGAAAGACAGGAGATGTAAACATAGTCTCGCGACTGACGAACATTTATGACAGACGTACTCGGCTTAATACATAGATAAAATAATACCTTTAATCAAGGGAATTGGCATAAATAGTTATGCATAATTAAAAAAGCGGCAAAAAAATTTCTATCAAAGTTACACATTATATTGCATATTCATCAATTCATCAAATGCGCGACCTGCGGCTAGAAAATTCGTCTCAATATCTTCCTGAACGGTTTGGGTCTAAGCTGACCTGTAGTTCCTGTCGGTCACTCACTTGGCAGAATTGACCAGAAAGATGTTTCAGACATCAAAGAAGCGGACCATATAGCAATGCTGAATTGTCTCAATGGCGAATTCTGAATTGTGCTGGTTGAATCAAGATTTGAAGTACTTCGAGAACAGTTGTGTGTTTTAAGTGCACGAGAGCGTTTTTTTTTTTAAATAAATTCTTGCCCGATAAGGCAACGAACCATGGTTTCGGATAATGCTGTCCACTAAAATTCTTGTCCTCGTAGACGAGCGTGCATGGGGCTGCTTCTTTCGCTAGTTTCATCAAGTATAGCAGGTCAGTGATTAACTTACCAATGTATCTAGCTACGTAAGCTAAACCGGAATATGCATGGGTGCATGGGTAACGGGATGACAGGAAATGCCACTACAATTCCTTCTCTCAGTTATCGACTGCGACAGAGCAGAAATGATTTCTTCAGTATCGACGCAAGCAGCCTTGCCTTGATATTTGCTCTGAGATTAAATGTACGTCTTGACAACGTGGTCAAGTGCCGCCGTTACGGCCTCGCGTCTAGCGTGTTCGCTCCGCACATTTGCCTTACTTTCCCGAAGAGGGTCTCAGTAGGGCCACTATTGAGTTTCCTGGCGAGGGCGGAGCCGACACCTTTCCCAGGAGGTATTCTACCACTTGTACAGTGTCACGTGATGAACTGCATTTCTTGAAATGTTTCTTCAGTGAATGTTTCCTTCTTTAAGGCTTTAGAAGTTTTTCAGATGCTTTCGATATAGCAAGTGAACTCGATTGCTTGTAGCTACTGCAATCAAGTATAACCTGCGTCCTTTATTGGCCTCTTGTTAGCGCTTCCAGCACAAATCCACGTCCGGACAAAATTCCCGCCATATTTTATAGGAGATACGCGGAGCTTATGGGCACATTTCTCGTTATAATTTTCAATAAATCCTTAGAATCTGGGAAAGTACCGACCGATTGGCTTCTGGTTCATGTAATTCCAGTTTTTAAGAAAGGTAGTCTTCTAGAAATCAGAAATTATCAACCTATTTCACTTACGTGTATTTCTTGCAAGGGGCTAGAGCATATTCTGGTGAAACATCTACATACGTTCTTGAATAAGCACAGTATTATAAATAAAGCGCAATACGGCTTCCGAAGGGGCTTCTACTAACACGCAGTTATTTGTAACCAATAATGAATTTTCTAAAGTTATAGATAAAAACGGTCAGGTACATATAATATTTCTGGACTTTTCACAGGCTTTTAACAGGGTGTCACATAATAAACTTATCATAAAGATGAAAGCATTGTGCATACCTCCTGAAATAATCAACTAGGTAATATCTAACTTGACCAACCGAAAGCTGTATGTAGAGGTAGACGGGGCATGCTCTGAAAATTTAGACGTTTACTCGGGTGTGCCTCGGGGATCTGTACTAGGATCAGTCTTATTTAACATTTACATCAATGATCTCGTCGATTCACTGAATCCAACGGCATCAATTAGGCTGTTCGCTGATGACTGTGTCATTTTTAAAACCATAAATTCGCTTTCAGATCAGCTTGAACTAAACGATAATCTAAAATTGCTAGCAGAATGGTACGACAAATGGGACATGATAATTAATTTTGACAAAACAGTTCACGTGTGCCTTCCCAATAAAATAAACAGGCTGTAATTTATTTACAGCATGAATGGAAAGATAATTAAACAAGTTGAGGCATATAAGTGTTTAGGGGTTACAATTATGTCCAGGTTTAAATGACCAGCGCACATTGATAACGTGTGCTCTTTATCTCGTAAAACCTAGGTTTATTAAAACGCAAATTAGGCAGATCAACAGCTGCACTGAGAAACACGGCGTGCAAAGCCATGGTGAGACCCTCTTTGGAGTATGCGTGCATTGTGTGGGACCCTCACAGAAAGGTAGAAATATAAAAAGTAGAAAAACTTCAAAGGTTTGCCGTTCGTTTTATTTATAACCGCTATAAACGCCGAGACTTTCCATCTGCTATGTTAAATGACGCAAACCTGGAGTGCTTGAATGAACGAAGAAAAATTTGCGAATTAAATTCCTTAATCGCTTATACTTTTCAAAGCTAAGTATTGATGCACATGAATACATACCTAAACACTCCTCAAGGAAGTCTTGTCATAAGAACAATCACTATATAGAACCTATTTTTGCTCGTGCAGATGTCTATAAGTTCTCTTTTCTCCTCACACGATCTCGGATTGGAATGCACTTCCTCATGATTCCCCACTGCTTGTTTCCGACAAGTGACTGCATCATTATTGATACTGTATGTATTGCGGTATATTGTTGACTTTGTGCAGTGTTTCTTTTAACTAGAGTAGTATTTTGATGCATGATTTCACCCCATTTAGTTTTGTATAAGTATTCATTGTTCGTTTTTGTTTTTTTGATGTGTGTGCTCTGCCAATACCAATGCTGTACAGTGTCAGGTTTTTGTACTTTGTTTTATACTTTGCCTCTCCTGCTTGAAGCGTGCTTGGTCCGCAGTATGTAATAAATAAAGAAAAAAAAATAAAAAGAAATGATGTCATGAATAATAAAACACTTTTACTCTTAACCTAATAAGCATAATATCATAAACCTTTCATGAAAACAAGTGTATTTGCAAAGTTAAAATAATATTTATAACTTAACTCATTTGCTAATATATAAATTATAATAACATTGAAAACTCAATCTTACAGCACTTAATTTGACTGTTTACTAATGCTTCAAATCAAAAAAGCATTTTGCAACTTTTTATGTCATTATTTTCATCTTCGTTGCTATATGAATGGTTTCGCATATAACGCTGAAAGACAGTTTTGCTGTTGCAAACGAGTTGCTGTCATGTTAACCTTGAAGAAACTTCGATGTAATCACTGCTGATTCATTTTTTTATTTCTATTCTTGTACACGCTTGGGAAAAATGTCGGATTAAAATGGACAAAAGTAGCTACCATGCCGCAATGTATGTCATGCTTGTCGAACGTTTGCTGAACGACAGTGTTTTTATATCCGTTCACGTGCGTAGTACGTTGAGAATATGCCGCTGCAGCATCTACCTTCTGTATTCTTTCATTTCGGGCTGCACTCACCATGAAACTCGCTAGCGACAGCGCGAAACCAAGCAAAAGCCACCCGCGGAGCGAACAGTGAACAGGTCGCGCCCCTTGCGGCGGCGAAGAGCGTAACTCAAGGAGAAACGTTCCCATTGTTCCCTCGGCGATTGAGAAGGCCGTAAGAAAGAGTGCGCGCTCCCGGCCGTGGAAGGAGGTGTCCATCGCGTGTTGTAGGCGAGTACATGGTTCGCACCCAGTTTTTTCTAAGAATTCGCGACAAGATTTTTAGTGTCGCTTTCAAGTGCATGCACCTTGGCGGTGAGCTTCTGCTGGAGATGACCAGCACGGAGCTCCCGGAACCGGGCAAGTTTCTTGGTTGAACTGAGCTTGCGAATAAGAAAATATAATTAACCAAATAATTGGAGACTGAGATGCTGTTATGTTACCGCTGTAGAGCGCATTCTGTTAACCTACAAAAATCTGCTGTCAGATATAACCTCCGTGAACTTGTGAGGCTTAAAAGAAGAAAAGCTGTATAGCGCAGAGACAAATGTTCCCAGAGAAAACCGGGGTGTCACTCCTCTTTATGAGATGCTGCTTAAATACCACACTGGTAAATTTCATCAGAGTGACGTCAGGTGTTAGCTTGGTCGATACGAACTGGCCGTCCTAATCACGCCAACGTGTTCTCTTTCTCATAGGGATATTTTCTACGTGACTTGTTGTCACAGATTTTCGACTTTGTGCAGTGATGCTTGCCTCAATCTGTAATAATGCCGGTTTCCCATTGTCATTCTTTCCTTCTGTTTTAAACTATGTGCATTCTGCTATTTTTTCAGCGTGCAGTCTAGCACCAGTCGTCAAATGTAGATTGCTGTGGTTTGTCAGCATGTAAAAATACACGCATCAGTCAGTAAAACAGTCTGGCGTGGCTCATCTACGCAGTTTGCAGATTTTTAACAATAAATATTCACAAGTACATGAAAGCTGTTTCGCAGGTAAGCTATGCGGACAGGCGGACAGAAAAAGAAGTAATTGCTGTTTTCAAGCCCATATTTAAGTGCGACGAAGTAATGAAATATTTAGCCTCTTATATTATTAGTTTAAAAATTTGGAGACCGATTTCTAGACAGCTTCAATTTGTCAAACTTTTCTACAGCGCGTGTGTTACCAGCGATACAGCTCTATAAAAAAAGATATTCAATTTCAGTTTTCGTATTCATGCGTAAGCGTTACACTGGCCGCCTAACGGCTTTAGCTGCAGCATGATGTTTCACGACATTCAATGTGCCATTGGCATGCAAGACAGGTCTCTACCTTTCGCTTTTGGATGCCGAACTGGAAGAAACATTCGGAAAAGCTAACCATGAACGTCAAATATGTTGTTCATGGACTTTCTCCGTCATGCTTGCGTATTCACATGAATATAATGGTAATGTTCTGGGCGCATGTCTGAAAACCGCAAGTACACTCAGAATACAATTCAATAGGGTAGCCTACTAATGCGACTGTCTCTAGTTTTATAGTAAAACAATGCCCGATAGCTAATCATGGATCATGAACCGCAATCGGATAAGGGGGACGAGAACTATTGCTGCAATTTGTGTCCTCCTCCTTGCATAACATACACACACGAACAAGTACTGCTTCTTGTTTACCTAAACGCTGTAAAGGCTAATTTGGAACACCGAAGATCGTAGAGGAAGGTCTCATTCTTAAAAGCTATATCTTAACCAACAGAACTGTCTTGTCAACAACTGCATGCCAAAATACGTGAGATGTTGACAGTCTAAGGGGGAAATGTTGAACAACGCTCGCTAGCAGCCTGGCTAAATAACCAGGTAATTTTGATCAATATATGGCAAGATGTGCTTTATGTTGGCAGTATGGTCTTAATGAGCGAACAATTTTTCAAAACATATCTAAACGAGCGACTAGTATTTGCAAATGAACACGAACGTATATGAATTGTTGGAAGACTAATCGATCTGATGGACGATGTTGCCAAGCTCACACCAGCATATGCGAAATATTGGCGAGCCAGACGTATAGCAGGACAATGGTATCATTGGTTTCCAGACAGTGTACTAATGTCAGCAAGCAATTGCATACCTGGCCCGTTGTAACCAGCTTATAGAATGACATGACCAATATCAGAAATATACTGGTAACAATGTGCCGCATTTGGGCCATGTTTTGCCTGCACATTTCCAATATCGGGCCGGTTAACTGTGCTACCAAGGTCCCTATATTTGGTTCCACGAGATCAAGAACTATTTCGAAAATGGGATATATCACTTCGTCGTCGGCATCATAGGCTATAACCACACACAGTGGTATGCAAGCGACATTTTCGAACAACATTTGATGAAAGGGCACTTCGTGCATGTAGTAGTTGGAGAAGAGGTAAATATTTCATTCACGTCTGCGTCTGGTCAGCGGCGCAATTCCCTCTATTCTACTGAATGCGCCTGCCTACCTAACGAAGAAAATTCCAAAAAAAGGTAGAGCACAACTTCGACAGGACGCCGGCCAGGAGAAACCTCCAGGGTAGAAAATACCATCAAAATCTCCGAAATTTGCGAGTTGACTGCTACTGAAAACTCCGCACCTTAATGTAGCACTCAGCGTAGCCCAGCTGCTGCCATAGTTAAAGGAACCATTGATCTGTGTGGATACATATTTGCCATCCATTCGATGGAGCATGCATTCACTTGATGGCTCAACAGCGGCCCTCTCTGTGTTCTGTAAGGATGGAAATGGTCTTACACTGCAGAAAATTGTTCTTATAGAAAACTCTGCTTCCACTATCAAAGCATCTGTCATTGTCCAAGGTAACCTTGTGCAGAAGAAGAATTTAGACAAGAATGAGAGAATCAACATACTTTTTAAAGATGTTGGTCAAATGATTCCGTGTCAAAGAATAAAAATGTACAAGAAAGTTAAAGAGATTCTGGCGAAGACAACCACAAAACTTAGACTGCACGGCAGTCGACAGTTCAGGGCCAAATGTTTCAATCTTGCGTCACAAGAAAACAGTTCTTGCCGGGCCTGCCGCTACGCAAGAAAAGTGTTACAAAATCAGCTGTCTCTACGAGAGAAAGACGCGCAGAGAACCAGGAAACATTGCGTGTCGACACAAACTTGTAACCCAGAGAATGAGAAGAATGAAACAAAAATGGTTACCGCAGACGCGGCGCTAAAGCAAATGAGGAAAACGAACTGAGGCATGGCAGGCGATACTCTAAGGTCGAAGATAAAGATCTGCCATTGAAG
This sequence comes from Amblyomma maculatum, assembly GCF_055883805.1. Taxonomy (NCBI): domain Eukaryota; kingdom Metazoa; phylum Arthropoda; class Arachnida; order Ixodida; family Ixodidae; genus Amblyomma; species Amblyomma maculatum. Next base: position 40,455,219 of record NC_139346.1, read on the forward strand.
CAGCAATTACTGGTTATGGCGTGCTTAAACAACTGTAAGTGTTACATTTCCTGAAGTCAAATGTTTCCATGTATTATATCGAGTAGATATTTGAATGCATAGCGCATAAGATGTTAGAATGCATACCGCTTTTCATGCAAAACGCATGAAAAGTAAACGCTTATATGAGCACCTGCGCAAGGAAGGAATTATGCTGCTGCCTGGTAGCGCATGTTTGCAAAACTACATACGATCTTTTCGATGCTTATATGGCTTTCACAAAAGGGTGCTTTCTACGCTGAAATAAATATGTCGCCATATTAGAGACCCATGCGCCATGGTGGGCTATTTATAGATGGCATCAAGTGGCTCAAAAGCTTGTTTGTTGATCAATACGGCCAGGTTAACGGACTTGTGGAACTTGGAGAATTTTCAATGAAAAATGCAAGCTCTGTTTTGACTGACCACACCTTCGTCATTCTTATTCAACCGTTTCCAGGGAACTGACACTATGTTCTTGGCACCTCTGTATCTAAGAGGGCGTTAAAGAAAACGTCCGCGCAAAAATTGTACTTCAGCGTGTTATATTGGCTGTAAACTCTTCTATATTCGTTGACTTCATCACAACTCATGCCGCAAGCTGGAACCGGTCTATACGGCGCCTTTTTGGCATCTCGGGAAAGCCAGATCAAGTTGTTTTCAAAGTTGTGCCCCATGTGGACTCCCAGCGGCACTTGCATTTTATATCAGAATTTCCGCTTTGACCAAGAACGTCGGAAATTATTTTCTGTAACACTCATTCGTGACATATGACGATATAGCATCCATAAAACAGATTGAAGCCGCAAGCGAACATGACCAGAGAAGCAGTGTCACCCTGAATGTAATGACGAAGGACCAAAAGTCAGTAGTATGGTCAGACGTGTTTGAAAAAATGAAAGTCAACTACGCCTTTCGCATTTCTTCGGGAAGAAGTTTGCCGAGGCTTCTAACTACAAAAATCTCGCGCGAATGCATGGTGACATTAAGGCAATTGTAGCTTCGTGAGAGTGATGCAAGATATCATACGCATCACGGCTTCCAGGTTCACTGCAGCTGTTCTCCGTGCCAACTCTGTGAAAGCAGAGAAACTTACCAGCTTCCTTCATTATGTGGACGAATGGGAACGTACCAATGAACAGCATAAGTTCATATCAGCTAACACAACTGCGGGTCTGTGCGTCACGCTGACGTGTACACAAGCCCTCCTTGAGTACCTGACTGCTAAAGTGGGGTTCAAGTGCGTTATGACGTCAAGACTGTCTCAGGACATTTTGGAACAGTTGTTTGGAGTCTTGCGTCAGATGTAAGCCTCCAACGATCATCCGATGTCCGTCCAGTTTCTGCTTCCATCAGCACGCTGGAAATCATGAATCTGGCGAAAACTTCCGAGTCCGGAAACGTGTCTTCTGCAGTTCTAATCTCTGTCAGCGATGCAAAATAGCAGATTTTGAGTAGACAGAGACAGATGTATACGACCTTATGAATGTTTTGAACCTGCAAGCAGCGCACGAATTATTGAGTGCCTGTGAATTCGACCACATTGCCATGGCAACGAAAGAAGTGACGCGAGGCTCATTTTCTATAATGCTTGGTACGTCACCAAGATGTTTGTCAAAAAAAGAAACACTAAGTGGGAAACTTGCTCAGCCATTTTTTTAACATCGTAGGGCCAACCCCTTCCTCTTGGGGCATCGCTGACAAGTCATGTGAATATGGGAGGGTTGATATTGTCGTCGGGCACACTCAACAAGCTTATTACGTTGCTCGGAAACACTTTCATCGCTGCTTCAGTGCGAACATGCTGCGGAAAGAAAACCTCCCTGATTTCTCACCTTATCTTCAGCGAATACCTCCAGGCCTAGAGGGATGCTAAAGACATAAAGTAGAACTTACCAACAGCATCATAAAATGCTATACCATCGTACGCCTGCATTTCCTTGCAAAAAAAAAACAGGCTTCTGAGCGCAATCGACAAAGCCAAATGCTACTCAAGCAACGACGCGTGCTTTAAAGCTGAAGTGTGGATGGTTTTTGTCGTTTATTATTTTTCTATTCTATAGTTTTTGTTTGTTATGTGCGGCGAAGTATGTGCAATGCAGTGTTCCGTAGTGTTTGTGTTGTGCAGTGTACTGTGCCGAACCACATTCAGGCAGCTTTGTTTTTCATGCTCCGACTCATACTCGTCACAACAATTATCATCATTGTTCCGGTGAGAAATGTAGGTAATAAATGCTATTATGTTTTTCAACCCATCTATCTAAAAGAAAGAAACGAAATTTATTTCGAGGGCGGGTTCACTGAATAAACATTGCGGTTTGTTCCTTGAGATAAATATGGCACTCAACAAGGCAAAGCAAGCATGCTAATCACGCATGAAAGGCTTTCTTTGATGACATTTTATGCTTTTCCGAAGCCAAGTTAATCAACGTGTTCATTTATTTATTCGTCTACATATACTGCAGCCCCGTCAGGGGCTATTGCAGGAGTTGGGAAAAGTACAGCATAATCAACTGTCAACAGCAATAAACAGTACATTGATTTAGCGACACAGCGAGGAGTTTAGCAGCAACCGAACGCTCTACCGCCAAAACAGCCAAAGTCATACAGCATAACAATAAAATCATAATCAGAAATGTACAAAAATGCTCAGAAAGTTTCTAATGGCAACGAGTGTACATTACCGGGCAGAGAATGTTAACTCTCAATCACACGCGGGAAGAAGCTAAATTTTAAAGCGTCTGTGCGTGCATATATATGCGACACATTCAATGAATGGTAGTTACTTGTAGATGAAAGCTTTGAATACTGTAGGTTTGAAAAATGTAGGTATTAATTCAATAGTGCCAAACGAGGTTCATGAAAAATATTGCAAAAATATTTTAAACACTCATTGTGCCGACGAGTACTCAACAGAGAAAGATATAGGTTAGGAAGAGCAGATGATGGAGAAAAGTTCCTATCGTACCTATGGCATAAAACCCGCACTGATTTCCTTTGAACTGACTCAAGCTTATTGATGTAGGTTTGTTTAGGGCGGTTCCATAGTATTGACGCATACTCTAAATGTGGACGGATAAGAGCTTTGTAAGTAGCCAATTTAGTTTCTTCAGGGAGACCAGAAAGAGACCATTTTAGGTGCCCCAGCGTCCGCAATGTATTGTTGCATATTGTGTTAATGTATATTGACCACGATAACTTAGATGAAGAAAGAATACCTAAATATTTGCATTCAGACACCCGTTTCAATGATTCACCATTGAACGAATAACAGTAAGGAAATGGGGCTGCTCTCTTACTGAATGACTTGCAGGCAGATTTACGAAACTTTATTTGCATTTGCCATGTTTCGCATCATGAGCAGGATGACAAAAATGAAGCATTCAGATGCCTGTGATCATCAGGTGAGTTAATTGATTGGTACACTGCTCAATCATTTGCATACAAGCGCATTTTAGAAAAAAATATTTTGTGGCAAATTATTGACGTATAATAAGAACAGCAGTGGCCCCAGCACAGATCCTTGCGGCACGCCGGAAGATGCCTCAGCAGTTTCAGATGAACACGAGTTGAAAGTTACGTATTGCTTTCGATAAGTAAGAAAACTTGCATCCAATTCACTAGTGAGGGGTTTTAAGTATTGCATTCAGCTTACAAACAAGTTTAGTGTGAAGAACCGTATCGAAGGCTTTAGATAGATCGATAAATAAGGCGTCAACCTGAGAGCAGATATCAAGAGAAGTAACAATGTCATGTGTGAATTCAACGAGTTGAAAAATGCTGCTAAACCCACGCCGATACCCATGCAGATATATAAACAAAATCTTATTAGCTTCAAGATATTCTGAAATGTGCTACGAATTATGTGTTCAAGTAACTTACACGACTGCGAAGTTAAAGATATTGGGCGTTAGTTAGATAATATCTGTGCGATTCCAGATTTAAAGAAGGGAATAATTTTTGCAAGTTTTTAGGAACAGCGGCGGATGATAGCGATTTCTGTAAGATGATAGTTAGGTAACGGCTGGTCCAAAGAGAATTATGGTGTAAAAACGTATTAGGGATGTCATCGGGGCCCCAGCTGTTCTTCGTATTTAGGCTTAGGATAAGGTTAAGAACAACTTAGCAGCTTATTGAGACGTCATTAATGGAACATTCTGTGTTGCAAGCAAAATTACTCACTTATAAATTCTCTTTTGGAAAGACTTACTGAAAATAGTCATTGAAAGCAGTTGTTATGGCTAATATATCAAGGACAGGCTCATCATCAATAATGAAGGTATTTGGGCTACTGCTCTTTGGTATTATGGATGCAAAGAATTTTCCTGATAAAAAAAAGAATATAAAGGCGCTTCTCAATCTTCCAAATTAGAATGCCGAAATAGTTCTTACAACTTGTTTTCTTCCTAGATTCTCTATTGATCGCAGTCTTACCGGTGCACAGCAAGTTGCCCGTGTGCTGTGCGATGTCAGTGCACGTTAAAGACCCCCAGGTGGTCGAAATTTCCGGAGTCCTTCACTACGGCGCCTCTCATAGCCTGAGTCGCTTTGAAACGTTAAATCCCAGAACCAAACCAAGAAATGTGTTCACCGCGAGAAATAGCACATTTAGCTTAATGTTGCTGATATTAGTATGTCCCTGTTTCTGCTTTTTGATTTTGTATCTGTTAAAATATTTACTTGAGATTTTTTCATTCTATCATTATAGCGCGGTAAATTAAACAGGAGTAGGAGGTATCTACGCCGGAAGCAAGCACGAGGAAAACTTACGCTTCCGCAATAAGGCACGCACGCACGCACACACATACACACACACACGCACGCGCGCGCACGCACACACAATATCCGAGAGCACTGAACAAGGTCAGAAAGTCGCCATTCCGCACGCGATGAGACAAACGCTGAGGCAACCCGATTGCACGGAACATCCACCCGGAACACAACTAGGGAAGAGTGGTCAGCGCCAGAGCTCTCCTGCACAGCCACGGAGACATTTGACGCAGCAGAATACGCAGAACGCTTGCGATTCGCGGTTGCGGTCATCGTTTCGTGTGGCGAAACGCGCATAACGGCAAGTGTAACGTGCGAACGCGCAAAAGAGCGGAGGAAGCGGCGTTGGCACTTGCCCTCACGGATCCCACGAGCACCACGGGTTTCTGCGACTCGCGTCAAATGGTCAGAAACTTCGTCAAAGGAGGGATCTCACAGAGAGGGGCCCGAGTCCTGAGTAATGAAAAATTCCAGCGGAAGGTAGAATTTCAAACCAGGATTCAGTGGTTCTCGGCGCATATGGGAGACGTATCGAGGACGCATCGCCACCGAAACGAGACGGCACAGGCCAAGGCGCGCGAGCTCGCTAACCGCGCCGCCGACCGGCGTCCATGGTACCGCACCAAAGACTGCCTGACCAGCTCCAACCAAATTACCAAGGCCGTCCGACCAGCGACAAGCTAAACGGGACGCACGCGGTGGCCCTCAGACAACTGCAGACACTCACATACCCCAACCTGGAACAATACCACAGGCTGTGCTCCCGCACATACCCAACAAATATTTTGAAGGTCTGCCATGCTGATATAGCCACTTTAACACATGCTCTGTAACTGAAACAAAACGCGCACGGTGCTAACTCCGGAATCCTTCCACCGCGGTTGGCCGCTGCCTTGCGCAGCCCCAACATCGGTGACCAAATCTGGGCCGTCCAGCAGGACTTCGAGGCGACAGCGAGGCAACACCTCGACGTCCTCACGTGGGGGACCTAACGCGCCGTCGGCGAAAGCTCTGCAGGATAAATAGTTGTGATGGTGGTGGTAGTGGTTATTTATTGTATATACAAAAGGAAAGAAAAGATGTTTGCCAGCCCCGGTATCTGCTATCTGATATCTGAAGCACCTGAACTGTTACGGCGGATATAAAAGGATAGCGAGGAAAAGGTAGAGGAAATCAAAGAGGTGAACGATAGGGAGTAAGAAAAGGATAGGTAAAAATAAAAGAAATATATACACTATGGTACAGTATACAGTAGTTTGCTTAAGGCGCACCCGCAAATGTCTTAGGTCACTGCGCACTCGGCACATCGGGTGGGCCTCCACAATAGCTCTGCGTCCACGCGACTGTTCACTGCGCACGCACTTGCACGCTGTACAGAACAATGACGGCCGTCGTGGGCGATCGGCTGTTATTGTCCGAAATATAGCACACTCGGAGCGTTCAGTCACAGCGCGCACTATCTGGCAAGGTGAAATAGGCGGGTCATCAAGCCCGCCTGTTCGATATACTCACACAGGCTCACGTGTGTTCGCTCGCGGACGCGCAACTGCCCGGCGGCCACAGGAGCACAGCTACGCTGTCGGGGATTACTCCCTGCGCTCTGTAAGCCGCCAGCAACTCACGTCGTAGTTTGGCTAGCGCGGCGCAGTGCAATAGATGTTCGAGAGTTTCTACCACGCCGCAGCCGTCACACACGTCACTGGTGGCAAGTCCGTGGTGCATCTGTCGTTCCCCAGGCCACATACATCCGATGCGTGCACGGAGAATCGTTGCGCGATGCAGCCGAGTCAGCGAGCGGCCGCTGACACTGTGAATGCGCTCACCTCTCGCGATGCGTAGGTCGGGGTGCTGCGCCCGGAGGTGGTCATCGATTACCGCATGCACGTCTTCCAAAGCGAGTTGCTCGTCGCTAGGAGGGAGTTCATGTGCTGCGGTCGCGAGCTCGTCGGCACGTTCGTTGCCCTCTATGCCGCAGTGCCCGGGGATCCACTGTGTCCGTATAGCGCAGCAGCGCTCCGCCAAGCGATCGAGACGCGCGCGAATCTGACACAGCAGCGGAGTTCCCCGGCCAGTGTTTCGAAGACGCTGAGGGCAGCGCGGGAGTCACATAGCACGGCACACCTGGATGGCGGCGGAGTCAGTTCAAGCAGTAGATCCAGGCCTAGGCTTAGGCCCAGCAGCTCCGCCGTGGTGGAAGAACCCAGGTATGACAGGTGCAGCTGTCTGTGCAGTTGCAGGGCGGGGATGGTAGCCGCCGCTGCTAGCGAGAAACTATCTCTAACCACGGAGCCGTCGGTGTAAAGGCCTCTGTACGGTTGCTTTTTAGACCCGCTCCGCACGTGTGCGGGCGCACGTTTTCTGTCCGCTTGCAGACGTGGTGCGGAAGGGGTGTTGTACAATCGTTTTGCTGACTGCCGTTCACCCGGACGGTTCTAGCGTCCCGATTGGCGCTCCCGGGCATCGCCTTCGGTCTAATAGCATGCTCCCTCAAATGACATTCAAAGCTGGCGCGCAACCGTGTTGTGGGGTGCTATCGATTTCGGCACCTCGGCGCTATTCGCTTGCCTCAGGATCACCATGGCGTGCTTGTTTCTGTGATTATTGCCTCTCGTCAGCTGCCAAATGAGTAGCGCTTCACTACAGTTCTTGAGTGCTTACATGGCACCACTGTAAATTTGAATTGTCCTTTGCTCGCACGGTTCGTAGCCGCGCATCGCCTGTCCATTTTTCTGACTTTTCTAGTATGCCTTCGCTGATCTCTTTAGATGTTTCTACGCCGAATTTAAATTGAGCACTGTCGAATGAACGTGCATTCATAGTTCGACGACCGATGAGCACGATTGCTACTATTGATGAAGCCGTTTTGTTTTGTGGGCCACATCAGCCCAGTAAAGATATATATATGCCAATGTATATGTGTGCAGTAGGGATAAAAAACGAGAATCTGCTATGCCGACATTCACTAGGCGTTAAAATCACAAATGCTGAAAGAAACATTCAAAAAGGAATGATATGGTCGACGGTTCCAGCATACAGCTAAAAAAATGTAGGAAGACTGAACTAGCGCAACCCAGGAAAGATACCAATTATGGAATAGGATCTAACATTGAATAGCCTCTAGTATGAACAAATGCAAGCTTTCTTACGACTCCCACCCCATCCTCCTAAAGGAAAATTAAAATGAAGTATGGGACACAGGTGTGAAAAGGAAATGGAGACTCAACGGCATTACCTGAAGAGAAAAACAGCTCACTCACAACTGATTGATTTCCGCATGAAACATGTTCCAAAGGGCTCTCTTAGTCCTGAAGCTTTATGAAAGCATTGATGTGTGCAATAGAATACATTCTTTTAACCATAGAGTTCCAGAAACCAGATCCTAGCATATTGTGTTATGTACTTAAAAGAGAAGGTGGCTGTGACATTAAAACATCTAAACAAAAACAAAGACCATGCAGTGTGTTATATACCAGGTGTCCTAGCTTTCAGAATATCGATGTGCCCTAGCCCAGTGCATTAATCCAGCTGCGGGCTGTTGAGAGTTGCCTGGCCTAGGCTGGTGTTTCATTGTTTAGCCCTATAATGATTAAGGCTATATAGTTAACATTTAAACTATTTGCTTCAAGAACAATTAGTATCTATAAGCAAGTAGTAAACTGTCTTCCAAAACAGCTGACAGAAATGTTTGCACCAAGGTGCCTTCTATTTTGAATTTTTTTTTCATTATCTTAAATGGCAACACGCCCAATAAAGGATGCGTCTGCATCACAGCAATTTCACTTCAATGTCCCAAAACATGGCTCAGAGAACAAAACCAGCTTTTGTCAGAATGCTCTCCATGGTGTGGCTATACATAATGTGGGTGAGAGATATGTGTGAGCAGCTAGTCACATGATAGCTCGATTTGGAAGGCAGTGAATAAATCTATGGAAATCATACCATGATGCAAAAATTGTGGGTAGCTGTTTTTCAACACCATCTACAACTTTAGAACTGATGCTTTGCTCTTGGGGCCAATAAATAAAGAAGTAACTAATTAGTTTTTGCTAACTGCAGAAAAACCACGGCAAATTAAAAGTCACTGGAGACTAGGGCAATCAACTCTGAATAGTTCTTTGTTGGTTTCACAAGCTTAGACCACTCTACCTAATTTAAAGTTTGATTACATTCAGCAGGGATACTTGGTATGCATGTTTTGCTGGCATAAAGACGGGTAAGTTTTCCTCTTGGGGCCAGCTTCAAGTGAAACAGTCGTGATGCGGCTGTGGAAGCTAAATGAGATGCCCCCCCCCCCCCCCCCCTGAAGCCTTCTAGCAAGTAAAATATTCCACTGGTCATTTTTCAAATCAAGATATAAAGAGCTTGGAAGCAGAACACTATTATTCAAGCTATAATATTGTAAGCTAAATATAAAAATGATTATATATGAATATATGAATATATGAAGAACCAAACCCTGGGGCTGCCACCACGTGATATGCAAAAGATTGATTACTCCGCACATATTATATTACATGTTCTGTATGTCGTGGACCGTGTCATGCTCTGCCAGGTCATAATTACTTGAGGTGTAGCTTTAAAGTTGCTATGCAAGGAAAACAGATGTCCACTTTGGTCACATTGAACATTAGAAACACATACAACATGTAACAATGTTCTCCTGAACAAACTAGCAGTAATTTTGCAACCTTTTCATCTACGACAGAACCTTTGCTTCCGGCATCTGCTTCAACTCTAGAGAGAGAGGCCTCAAAAACTGCCTTCATCAACATTACTGTTTAGAATTTTGCTCAATATGCCTCTTCTGTGATGTGAAGAATGTATATTGCATTTGTCATTGCTGTTACATGGATCCAAGCTATCTCTAGAAATCTACTGCACAACATATATGGTGCCCAATATGAAACGAAGTGCCATCTTTGATTGCCAATGCAACACATTCTTTATACAGGTTGGTAATGCATTGAGACTATACATTGTGCTCAATATGAAATGAAGTGCCATCCTTAACTGCCAATGTAATATATTCTTTATGCTGGTTGGTAATGCATTGAGACTACATAAGTAGAGTCAGTATAAATATAAATGACGTGTGTCATATGCAATGCTCAAATAGTCGTGTAGTCTCTTATAAGGAGCTTTGTATTGGAAGGGCGTGCATGCTTTTGAGGTCATGATGAGAATAAGCAGCACTTTGAGGGCAATGTATATGAAGTGGGTAACTACAGTGTGTATCATAACAAGTACACATACGCATGCTTCCTGTACTTTGTCCTTTTGCCATTTTGCATAAACTCTAAAAAGCTTGATCCGAGTGCACTGTTGGGATAGCTTTCGGAAAAAGAAAAGAGGAAACTGCATGAAGAAACAAGAACAAGAATTGCTACCTAGTACAATGGCATTTATTCTTTCCTACTGTCCCTGTCCTTTAGCAGTGTTTTTTCAAGCTCCACAAAACCCATTTTAATGTTAAAAGTTTTAACAGCAGTTTAGGCCGACATATTTCCCACTCATCAAATTTTTGTTCTATGAAACATAGTGTTGTAATTATCTTGCACACACTTTCCAGACAGAAATGTCCTTCTTGAGTCCCACAGTTTAAAAACACACAGCCTTGCTGCTTGTGTCATTACCATGACTAAAAAATAAATAGGTTAACATATACAGCAATGCCTCGTTAATATGGACCCTTTTAATAGTATTGACATGTACGACTCATATTACAAAAACATTTTCTGCAGATGAGCCTTGCAATGCCTTTACACTTCATTGACATGGAAGTTTGGTACTTGGACAATAAACAAGAGCCTATTGGAGCCCTGTGACCCATGTATTCTTCATTAATATGCACGGCAATGCTTGCAAATAAAATCGGCACTGTGGTAGCGAGGTTAATATTGTAGAGTGTGAGGTCTTTCAAGGCTCTTTTGTTTCAGTAGGAAAGTAAAACAGAATGAATCACATTGGCTGTTACTCTGTGAAACTGCCATCATACCGTTCCACTGTGGACAATATTTTTGTGAACCCATGAACTGTGAGGCACACTGAATCCCTCCAATCACACTGTCTGGCTCCCGAATCACTTCTCACCTAGGCACAGTTCGCTTGCCTCGGGATCACTATGGCGTGGTTTTTGTTGTGCTCATGGGGTCTTGTCAGCTACAAAATAAGTAGCGCTTCAGTAGAGTTCTTGAGTGCTTACATGGCCACAACAGTAAATTTGAATTGGCCTTTGCTCGCACGGTTCGTAGCTGCCGCCGCATCGTCTGTCCACTTTTCTGACGTTTCTAGTATGCCTTCGCTGATTTATTTAGATGTCTCTACGCCCAATTTAAACTGAGCACTGTCGAATGAACGTGCATTTATGGTTCGATGACCGATGAGCACGATTGCTACTATTGATGACGCAGTTTTGCTTTATTGTTTTGTGGGCGCAAGTCAGCCCAATAAAGAGCTATTGGTTGCAAAAGTAGCACGCACCGGTCCCTTTGATGCCAAGGTATATGTGTGCAGTGAGGATAAAAGACGAGAATCTGCAATGGCAACATTCACCAGGCGTTAAAGTCATGAATGCTGAAAGAAACATTAAAAGGAATGATATGACGGTTTGGGCATGTATACAATATGAAAAAAGGCTAAAAAAAATTAGTGGAGCCTGAATTAGCGCAACACGGGAAAGATAACAATTATGGAAGAGGATCTACTAATGATTAGCCTCAAACAAATGCAAGCTCTCTTTTGCCTTCCACCACATTCCCCTAAAAGAGAATTAAAATGAATTATGGGACAGATGTGTGAAAAGCAAATGGAGACTCAAGGCATTGCCTGAAGAGAAAAACAGCTCACTCACAACCGATTGATTTCTTCGATGCAGTTCAGTGCTGTAACATGCAAGCTAAAGCATGAGGATTTCGGCACGAAACATGTAGAGCTATTGGCGATTGCTATGTGGGGATAGGATGCCAGGGTAAATAGGGCCCAGGACGCCAAGTATTTACATTAGCTGCAGTTTGCCATGTTACTACATGTTTGTTCCACAGGGCTCTCTTTGTGCTGGTGCTTTATGAAAGCATTGATGTTGGGTGAATGTAATTTATTTTAATTTGAGAAATGTTTGTGCAATAAAACTCATTATTTTAATCTTACAGTTCCTGAAATCAGTACTTAGCATATTGTGTGATGTACTTAAAACAGAAGGTGGCTATGACATTAAAACAACTAAAAAGGATCCTCTGCAGTGTGTTATATACCAGGTGTCCTAGCTTTCAGAAAATCGATGTGCCCTAGCCCAGTGAATTAATCCAGCTGCGGGTTGTTGAGAGTTGCCTGGCCTAGGCTGGAGTTTCATTGTTTAACCTTATAATGATTAAGGCTATATAGTTAACATTTCAATTATTGGCTTCAAGAACACTTAGTATCAATAAGCGAGTAGTAAACTGTCTTCCAAAACAGCTGACATAAATGTTTGCACAAAGAGGCCTTCTATTTTGCTTTTTTTTTCTCTGTCTTGAACGGCAACAAATTCAATAAATAAAGTATCTGCATGACAGCAATTCCTCTTCAATGTCCCAAAACGTGGCTCAGACAATGAAATCGGCTTTTGTCTGAAGTGCTTTCCATGGTGTGACTTTGCATGATGTGGGTGAGAGATATGTGTGAGCAGCTAGTCATATGGTAGCTCGATTTGGAAGCCAGCTATGGAAATCATACCATGAAGCAAACATTGCGGGTAGCTGTTTTTCAGCACTATCTACAACTTTAGAACTAATGCTTTGCTCCTGGGGCTAATAAATAAGTCTCTATTAGTTTTTACTACCTGCAGAAAAACCATGGCAAATGGAAAGCCACTGGAGACTAGGGCAATCAACTCTGAATAGTTCTCGGTTGGTTTCACTAGCCTAGACCACTCTACTTAATTTAAGGTTTGATTAAATTTAGCCCGGATACTTGGTATGCATGGTTTGCTGCCATATCTTGTGGTCAGCTTCAAATGAAACAGTCGTGACGAAGCTGTGGTTTTAACTGATATGGTGGAAGCTATCTTGTAGTCTCTTATCATATGCTTTGTATTGGAAGGGGGAGCATGCTTCTGGGATCATGATGAGAATAAGCAGCACTTTGAGGCCCATGGTTTGATTTGGTTTGTGGTGTTTAACGCCACGAAGCAATTTGGGCTATAAGAGATGCCGTAGAGGAGGGCTCCGGAAATTGAGACCACCTGGGGTTCTGTAACGTGCACTGATATCGCCCAGCACACGGGTGCCTTTCCTTTCGCCTCCATCCAAAAGCGGCTGCCCAGGCCGGGATTCGATCCCGCAACCTTGGGAACAGCAGTCGAGCGCCGCAATCACTGCGCCACCCCAGCGGAGACTTTGTGGCCAATGTATATGAGATGGCTAAGTATAATGTGCATTACAAGTACACATACACACTGCTTCCTGCACTTTCTCCTGTCGCGACTTTAAGTAAATTCTAAAGGGCTTGATCCCAGTGCACTGTGGGGATAGCTTGTGGGAAAAGAAAAGAGGAAACTGCGTGAAGAAACAAGGAGAACAAGAATTGCTACATAGCACAATTGCATCTATCCTTTCCTACTGTTCTTGTCCTTTAGCAGTGTTTTTGCCAGCTCCACAAGACCCATTTTAATGTGTTGTGTAAAAGTTTTAAGAGCAAGTTAAGTCGACATATTTTCCGCTGAACAAAGTTTTGTTCCATGAAACACAGTGTTGTAACTATCTTGGACACTTTCCAAAGAGAAATGACCTTCTTGAGTCCCACAGTTTAAAAACACACAGCCTGGCTGTTTGTGTCATTACTGTAACTAAAAAAGAAATAAGTTCACATATACAGCTACACCTCGTTAAAATGTATTTTTTTGACCGATGTATTTTTCATTAATAAGCACAGCAATGCTTGCAAACAAAACTGCCACTGTGGTACCGAGGTTTATATTATAGTGTGTGAGGGCTTCTAAGGCTCTTTGTATTTGCGTAGGAAAGTAAAACAGACTGAATTACATGGCTGCTACTCTGTGAAACTGCCATCATACCGTTCATTGCACTGTGTACAATATTTTTGTGAATTCATGAATTGTGAAGCACACTGAGACCTTCAGCTCACACACTCTGCTTCCCAAATCACTCTTTCTTATGTTGAAATAGTTAGCAGTTAGTCACCACTGCAAGGCTTGGCAGCTCATTTGCTAGTCATTGCACAAAATGAATTAAGCTGCCCGCTTAGATTGTAACCATTCTGTTATGACCTTATCCTGTAAAGCTAAGGTAACACTCTACATAGATGCAAAGCACAGTAGTGAATCTGTGAATGCAAGCAGCATATCCAATCCAAGCAGAAAAGGAATGAATTCAGGTTAAGTTACATGTGACCTCAGTGTCAACAAGTCAGGTGTTACATCCATGCCCCAGAGCTTTCATAGTGGATCAACATCAGCATTACAGAACCAATACCCATGTGATAATGCTTAACACACGATGAAAAGATAAGGTAATTAATCTTTGCAAATTTGGTATGAGACCATACACAGTGGTGGCCATACAGCAAGTGTAAACTGATATGTGAGAAAACCCAGTTGATCACTTTGCAAGGTGCAAAAAAGTTTAGGCGAGCAGCAAATGTAACAAGGACTAAAAAAAATCTGTAATGCATCCTACATTGTTGTAAGGTTCACACACGTACATCATTGATATCACTCAGTAGGAAAGTAATCATAGGCTTCACAGCAACATGAGAGCAGCAAATAGGCACGGACATGAGCATCGACAACATCTGATTTTGATGCCATCCGAAATATCTCAATTGGTACCCCTTAGCAAAGAAATGCAGCTGAATAGATACTTAATACCAATGAAACTGAGTTGGCATGCAGTCTGGCGAGAGTAGAGCTGTCAATGCAACAAGTATGGGATGTAATGTGTGCAACTCCATAACAGCATCATGTCAGTATAAAGCCTGTATACATCATTTGTCTAAGCAGTTGTCCAATGAACTTAACTCACCCAAGTTATGGAGGAAGAAAGCACACTGTAATTACAATAATTTCTTCAATTGCTTTCTTTCTTTTTAACCAAATATGTTTTCATGCTCAACATGCCTTAGGTACACCAAAGGTACACCACAGTTGCATATGGTGTGCCTTTTTTTCATAACCATAACCTCCCGCCATACTGTACTTTTTTTTTGGCATCGCGTCTAAATGTTTTTTTTAAGACCTGATGTGGTGATAAAGTGTTTAGCCGATCACATACAGAAGTGTTCAGTCGACCGATTCATCGCGCAGATACTTATTGCAGACATAGGTGCACATAGCTAGCAGGAAATAAAAATAAACAGGAAGGTACTATCAAAGTGACAGCTGCCGTGAAAGTACACGATATTTTCACAGTTTGCACAGTGCCGTCGAGCACCCATATCAGCACAAAGCGCAAACCGCGGAATATAGTGACATAGTAGCCCGAACGCCGTGCAGCTAACGTCGTCGAAGGGCTCGGCGCTCGCACGGGAAGGGCTCGGCAAGCGCAACACATACATGGACCGCGATCAACACAGGCGATCGACACATCGCGGAAACAACGTCGTGTGCTCGTTTCTGTTGCGGTCACTGCGACCAGCGGAACGGGTGCCAGACTAGCTGTCACCAAGTTAATTTCAGCATTAGGAAAAAGCAGTGTGTGACGAACTTTGCAAACATGGACAGTCCTCTTCCTTGCTAGGTGGCAGTCGCTCAAGTCGTAAACACTTTCGCAACACATGCACGGACACTTTTCGATGCGCTGAGGAGCCGATTCGTGCGCATGAAAATCACCGTGAACTACTGTTGCTGGCTGTCGGCCGTGAAGATCCTCGCGGCTAGCGATAATCACAAACACATCGTGACACCGGCGCGGACTAGTACAACTTCGCCGGTTGGAAGATCACTGCCTTCAGCTCAGCGCAGATAACAGTGGCGCATATGATCCGACTTGAGGGGAAATCACAGTCGATAGGAACACTAGTATTAGCAATGCGCGCTAAGTATATTGGTTTTTGCGGCAGAGCAACTACCATTTACGCTTCGCTCGTCGCTTCGCTTCACACCGTTGGCGGCCATGTTGGCCTGGCGAGATCGAGGAGGAGGAGCCGGAGACGTCGCCTACAGCGCGACCAATAGCTGCAATCCGGTCGCCTTGCTGATCAGCACGTGCGGGCAAAAAGTTGAGATTGAGTCAACTTTTCTGCGGACGAAGGATGCGGGTGTGCGCTATTGTATGCCCCTCCGAACCGGTCGTCTCGGTGCGGCCGCATGCGTGCGGAACGGGTCTAAAAAGCAACCGTACAGCGGCCTTAAAGGAGGAGGTGGTGTTGGAGTTCCTCGTAGATCACGACTCTGGTCAGGTGCTGCAGTGCACAGAGCGGTGTGGTGCGTTTCCTCGCGATTCCGACAATTTTTCGCTGCAACTCCGTAGCAGCGGGCCAGGGCGAGAAGAGGTCGTAGGGGGGCGTTGAATTGGTGAGCTGCTCGTACTCGAGCAGCGCCGCTCCCATGCGCAAGTGGCGATGATGTCGCAACAGATGAAATAGAGGGCCCCCGTCCTCTGCGCGCTGTAGGCGATCGATGTGTCGGAGCGCCCGCCGCGTGGCCTGAAGTTGTAAAGGCCACGCGCCTGCCTCGGCTAAAGTAGCTGCGCATTGAAAGTTCTGAGGAAGGCCGAGGCTAATGTGGAGCGCCTTGCGATGCTCGACCTCCAGCTTCTTCCAGTATGGCTTGCGCTGTGTGACCAGCGGTAGCGCGTAGAGTATTGCCCCTAGAGCCGCGGAGTTATACAGCCGTAATGCAGCTTGCTGGGAGATGCCCTGGCCTCGAGCAGTGAGCCTGTGTACAGCGGCGGTGGTTCTCTTCATCTGCAGACAGGCCTTGGTCGCCGCGGGTGGGAATGAAAGCCGCTGGTCTGTGTCCAACCCCAAGTACCGCACCGAACGTCGCCACGGCAGGAGGGTCCCGTCCAGTGTGAGCGGTGGTGGTCGCTTGCGCGAGCTCGGAACACAGGTCATTGCGACGGACTTGTGTGCGCTGAGCGAGAGACCTAGGCCGTGCAAACAGTCGCTCACCGCCGTCAGAGCTGCCTGCAGGCACGCGCGCATCCGTGCTGTCTCGCCCGGCGGCCCAGGCACCACAGAGCAATGTCATCTGCGTATATGGAGATGTACACATGATGCCAGCCACCTGCACTCAGGCAGCCCGGCACCACCAACATCACCACATTGAACAGAAAAGGTACAAGACAGAGCCCTGCGACACGCCTAGCCCGACTGGGCGATGCGCCGAGAGAGCACCCTCCACGCGAACGCGCATGGAGCGGGCCTGGAAAAAGCTCCGAACGTATTGTGGCAAGCGTCCGCCCACACCACCCTTCTCAATCGTCGCGAGAATGGGAGCGCGGCCGACGTTATCAAACGCGCCCGACACGTCCAGCAGTAGAAGCAACGCAACCTGCCGCACTGCTTTCGCGTGCTCGAGCGTGCTGACAACATCGGAGACGGAATCCGAAGTGCACCGCATTCCGCGAAAGCCCGTCTGCCGCTCATCAAACAAATCCGCCGCCGCAGCCTGCTCGTTAAGGCGATGCCATGTATTCCATGAGCTTACCAACCCCGAAGAATATTTATGCGTTCAACGGAGCGCTAGTTGTGTTCGACAAGAGGCGCGCGATGCACTGTGTGCCTCAGCAACGCTCAGGCTTTAGCATGTTACCGCTGAATATTCCGCAGTGCTCCTGTAATTTTCCGGAATGCAGTTGGTTGATTACTTTTCGTTGCATACTTTCTAACCATTCCCGCCCATTTGTGCACGCAAGTCCCGCATTTCCTCGTTCGTTCAATTTCAAACATTTCAAATCTCCCTCCATCGGATGTTCCGCAAACGCCACCGGATGTTGAGTACCACGTGACACCGTTTGACGTCGCCATTACTCTGCGTGGCTACTTTATTATTTGATTGACGTTGGCTCTACTTATTTCCATCCTCACTTCACCTAATGCAGCACACAGCTTATTTTTTTATGCTCTTTCAGATGCTGCCATTGGTTTCGCTCTACGTCGCTCGAAAGCGATATAATGCTCACGCAAACTGCTGACAGAAACCTCGAAACATCGGCACTTAATACTTACTATTACCAAACATAATTATATGTATTACTTCTATACATACGTTCTTACACTATTTCGTGCAAAAGTAAGAGCACCTGCCAGCGTGTGCCTGCAGCCATGACTTATATCATGCAGGTCCCACTCCTACGATGCACATGTGCGTGTTGTGGCTGTAGGAAGAAGGAAAAGATAATTCGCGGGATTGGTACTGGCTCTGTAGCTGAGCCACCTCCGCTGCCTGATTGATTGATTTATAGGAAGGGAAAGGTGCGGTAACTGTCTCACTTGTTTTCTGTGGACAACTCAACCGCGCCGTTAGGGAAGGGAGGAAGGTGGCAGTGAAAGTGTAAAGAGAATACGGGAGAAGCTTTCGCCCTGCAGTGGGTATAGTCAGGCTGATGATGATGACGATGATGATGATGAGGAGGAGGAGGAGGAGGATAGAAACCCATGCATTTGGAGGTCATCATAACTATCACTAACCATTACTTACTAGTTAAGGGCTGTTTAACTAATACTAATCAGACATTAACATAGTACTCAGAAACTGCAAGTCATGTTTAACTATCACTACCCGATAGTAAAAGCTCCGCCGGCGTTGTAGATGCCCATAGGAACCCATGCGTTTGGAGGTCATTGTAACTATCACTAACCACCACTTACTAGTTAAGGGGTGCTTAACAAACACTAATTAGACATTACCTAGTGCTCAGAGAGAGCAAGTCATTGCTAACTATCAGTAACCATTAGTAAATGTTAGATCCTTCGAGTCGTCCATAGCAGTCACATGTGGACATCATAGGACGTGATGTCATGACCGGATATGACGTTATCACGACGCACAATCATGACGTCACATCCTGTCATGTATAGTAACCGGAAGTGATAACATCACATTCGGTTATGACGTCTTGACTGGTGGTGACGTCACTAGGAGCACAAGCAAGTGGAGGAAAAGGTGGGCGAAAAATGCGAAACCTGCTGAGAAAGGGGTACGCGATCATATAGTCCGGCAATGTCTTGATTCTTCGGGCGCAAAGGAAAGCTTAATATAAAGAAGCTTGGGAACTGCTACTGCGGAGCGAGACCCCCGCCAGCCAGCAGCAAGCTCTCCAAATGGCGGCTGAAGCCGCGAAGAAACAGTCTCTTCGCCTGTCTTTTGTCGCGGAGGCCCCGGCCTCTGTCCCATAGGCCTGCGTGCCGGGGGCGGGGAGTAGGGGACCTCCTACATCCGAGGAAAAGTAAAGTTCTTAACAAGAACACGCATATACGAAGCTGACACCGCCGGGTGTTTCATCCCTGTGTCCGCGCAGCGCCTGTAATGAATGAATGAAAACTTTATTTCCAACGAAAAGGAGCCCCTCATCTCCCGTCCCCGGCACGCAGGCCGGGGAGCGGGTCAGGAGGGCCCCGCAGGCTGAGGTCAGGTGAGGTTACAAGCACTCTTCACGGCCTCAGCCGCCGGCGCCTGTCATTTGGCGCTTCCTCGAACGTCACACCACAGAGCATGTGACGTCACCCATCCGCCATCAGCTATGAGGACCAAGCGGGAACGAGTGCGCTACATTTCCTGCCTTTTGGGGGTGACAGATGCAGCGCCTTTCCTTTTTTGTAAACGAATTACAGAACGCCGGTGAACGTAGACGCACTCGATATGGAAGCCAAGGAGAGTTTAGCTGCTGGCGAACGGCGCAGAAGACTGGAGAAATTAACTTCTTCTGATCCTGAGGCGGTCACTGATTTTCGCTACGTATATCCAGGCATAGCAGAGCTAAGCAATCTTTCATTTTTTCTTTCTTCACTATTTTCTGCCCCGCCGGGGTAGTGCAGTGGTAAGACGCCCGACTACTGTGCTGGAGTACCCGGGTTCGAACCCGACCTCGGCGGCTGCGTTTCGATGGGGGCGAAACGAAGAGGCGTCCGTGTGCTGTGCGATGTCAGTGCACGTTAAAGATCTCCAGGTGGTCGAAATTACTCCGCAGCCCTTCAGTACGGCTCCTCTGTCTCTCTTTCCACTTTCGCTCCCACCTTCCTCCCTTCGCTTACGGCGTGGTTGAGGCGTCCACAGAAAACAAGTGAGACAGTTACCGTGCCTTTCCCTTCCTATAAATAAAAAAAAAGTCAGGGTGATCCACTTCTAGCTATAACACGGTCACTGCTTTCAAAGCGTCATTGCTTCGGATGCAGGCGCTTATCGAAGCCAAGCGATATATGCACAGTGGGACGCGGAGGTGATGCTTCGCATGGCCTGCTGCCTAGCTTCATGGAAGGGCCGGGTCGGACGCAACGACGCTTGAAAGCAGTGGCCTGGTTATCTGTTTCGGTATTTTCGCTTTAATCGATTTACAATGGTCGAAAACAGGGGGACTGCAACCGAAAAAGTCTGAGCACAGATCAATTAATTTATTATCAGGGCATTTACCAGGACAAGTTTCGGTTTCGATCTCTCCGGGCACGAGCGCGCGATGACGTCAAAGGTACGAGAACGCGTAAACACAAAATCTGATTACGCATTCGGGTCGCGTTTTTCGTCTGCTTTAGGTCGCTCGTGCCAGAAATTATCATTTTTTAAATTGGTTCACAGGAAGGGAAAGGCGCAGTAACTGTCACACTTGCTCTGTGGACACCCGAACCGCGCCGTAAGGGAAGGGAGGAAGGAGGGAATGAAAGTGGATAGAGAGAAAGGGGAGCCGTAGTGGAGGGCTACGGAGTAATTTCGACCACCTGGGGATCTTTAACGTGCGCTGACATCGCACAGCACACGACGCCTCTTCGTTTCGCCTCCATCGAAACGCAGCCGCCGTGGTCGGGTTCGAACCCGGGAACTCCGGCACAGTAGTCGGGCGTCTTACCACTGCACCACCCCGGCGGGGCAAGAAATTATCATCGCCGAGCAGCATTTCAGAGTAACAGAATGAGTTCTGCGGTGTTGTTTCGCCCGATAGGGCTGACGTTACTGGCATTGCTGGGCACTGATCCCGACCCGCTCGCCTGCGACACAAGCGACGAAGCAGGAATCAGCAGCAGCCACGAATGCTTGGTAGGTTGACGCGCTGCGGCGCAGGAAATGTCATCTGGTAGGAATGTTAAACAAAAGAACTGATCACCGTGAAGATGCTGCTTTATCAGTCCGGTTGTCCAGCGCTGTGAGCCAAGCTGGTGTTCTAAATAAATGTTTCAGTAATGACGCGATCAGTCACCCTAACCCGTAAGCTCTCCCGATGGCTCCCGTGCTCACGCCTGCTCACGTGCTGATTGGTCCAGACCACGATGGAAGAATTCTTCCACCGTGGTACAGACGCGGCGGGCCTGCGTACCGCCGTCCAAGCATGTGGCGCCATCTGGCACAGTCAAGGCAATCTGGGTGCGTAAAGGCATGGCCCCCGAGATCACTTCCGCGCGGGGGTGATTTCGGAGGCCATAGTAAAGGGGTGGCCGCTGCGATCGGCTCCCAAGTCATAGCGGCCTCATAGCATCCGCTACCGGTATCTAGTATATCGCGGATGGCTGTTCATTCTCTTACTATTTGTTCACAGGACTATAAGTCACTATTAATTTGCAAAGATAGCTCGGCTAATACTGAGGTCCTGCTATAAGTATTTACAGTGATACAAGCGAACCTTTTTTCCTACAGCTGCTTCCCGGTGCGACGCACTTGACGTCTGCTAGCTCCGCTGCTGAAGGTGTCGTGCAAAGGAAGAAAATATTTTACGAGATGGACTTGCCAGTAAAGCGGTGCTAAAGTCCGACTTTTATTACAACGTTAGTCCGTTCCGATGCGCTGTTCGCTGGCGCTTCGATGTGAAACTAGCTAGGGCTAGCGACGTCTTGGGTAGGCGAGGAGCAGCGGCAGTTCGTTCCCGGCGCGCCATCGAGAAGCACCGTTGCTGAAAGCCCTGCACTTGTGCAGGCATGCTGCTGGGGCCCGAGTATAGCAGACAGTCTCCATACGTACACCGGTGAGGTAATTGTAACATGCACCAACGAAGAAGCAATCGAGTAAAGCGAGAAGTGTAGTACTTTCTCAGAGCACGGCCGGAACCGGCGGCGGTGCCGCCGCCGCTGTTCGAGTACGACCATATGTCGTCACTGCTCTTTGCTTTGCCGATTCCATGCCACAGTTGTTTGATGACGTCATGTTGTTTACCTATGTACACGTTTTCGTCACAGAGATGTCGCTGGCAATGGGTTTTGAAAAACGGAGTACTTGCCTCGCTTGGCTTTAAAATCAAATTGAAATATCTTTGCGGCAACGTGCAAGGTTGGGATTTCTTGGGGAGCCTCTTTGTATAACCAAAAAAGCAATCGTATTCCCTCCGACGCTTCAAAAATTAGTGTCTATACTCCTTTAAGTCGCAACAACTGGCGGGCGCGTTCGACCTGGAAGCCAAGGAGAGTGCGGCTGCTGCTTACGACGCAGAAGAGCTGAGAAATTGAGTTCTTCCGATCCAGAGGTAGTCGCCTGGGAGCTGGCCGCCGAACAACGGGGGAAAGACCGGTGCGTTAAGTTAAACGACTAGAGCACGCTCGAGTCGTCAGAGTGCGCTCCAAGTAAGGTAAACAACAACTGACTTCCGTAGTAGAGCGGGCTCTTGCGCTCCGTCTTCGACAATGGTGTGTGGGAGCGCGGGTCTTCTTTAGCGTCTGGCGACGTGATGTCTATCCGGCTACTATGAAATTACTTTCTTTTTTGCGCCTTTCGCGGTTACGGCATATGGCTACGCGGTCTGGGCTCGTCGTACACAGGTACGCAAAGTGTTGCTAGTTCGTCAGGGACCTCGTTTTAATCGTTGGTGCATTTGCAGGGTTCGGACTTGATACGGCTGCTGCTACTGTAGGGCATGACTTACTTGAGCTGTGGGAAGATGTAGCGGGAACAGGGTCGGATGTCTACGCGGAAACCGCTCAATGCGACGGCCCAGGTGTGCATATGTTTTGAATGCCTTGTTTCGTTCCTTGGGCCATCAAGAGTGTTGTGTTTGTTTCCAGAGACGAGCAGTTACGAGCGACAACTGCGGGAACCTTGCGGTGAAAATCTAAATTCTTGTTTTTGCCTTGCGTTGCTGGCGTAGCGCAGCGAGTTTATTGTAAGGCTGTAGCTAAATTTATGGCACGTTACCGAGCGCGGTGTGTTATACGTCGCCGCACTAGCAAAAGTACTTACAAAGCGTGTTCAGATATTCGTGAAATCGGTACTTCCCACTCGCCTACTCAAACGTTCTATTTGCTGCACGCAATCACTCGTTCTTGCCAGCGCGCTTGCAACAGCATGGTCCTTGAGGTTATATTAGAATATATGAAAGTTGTTTATTTCATGATTTTCAATTTCATCATGATGGAAATTGTGACATATGAATTTTAACTTTTTGCCGGGTTAATTTCTCGCTGTACTCGCGACACAGGCGGTTATTGGAGGTAGCTATTGCTACTATTTTTGACACACAGGGCGACGAAGACCTCTTCTTTTTTTTCACTTTTTTAGCGTCAAACAGAATATTTTCATAAATGGGTCCTGGTGTAAGCGGACGTACACCATGACTGAATGACTTTTATAGAGGACCAGTTTTCCCTCTAGACTGCTGAAAGTGATTACTACGACCATGCCTACAACAGTGAGGAATGCCTCTTTTCGTTTAATTGAAACAGATTTCATTCTCTATTTCTAATCTTTTATCTGGGAGCTTTAGCTCTAGCTCTCTGTTATGCTGTAGGTCTCCCAAACGAAAGTTCAATTTGGGGACATGCCGAGATTCTTCTCTTGATTTCATCTTATGAGAGCTATAAACACGAATTAGATTGATAGAAAAAGAAATAGCAAAGACATTTCGAAACAAATTAGTGAAGAAATGTGCAAGCACGAGTACACGCGAACTGCTGCGGACTGTAAAATGAAGTTGAAAGGTCTGAAACGCACGTATGACAAGCACCGCCAGCACAAGAAGAGTAGGAGAAAGAGAAATGAGCGGCCATTTTTTCAGATGATGGATGACTTACTTGCAAATAAAATAGAGTACCAGGCATGGAAAGAAAAATGGTAGGGATAACGTTAAGAGATAGGAAACGTGCAGAGTGGGTCAGAGAAATAACTCAAGTCGCTGACATTCTAGTGGAAGTCAAGAATAAATGTGCATGGGCAGGACATGTAGCGCGAGGAAAGTGTAACCGATGGTCACTTAGGGTAACAAATTAGAGTCTACGGGAAGGAAAGCGTAGCAGGGGGAGGCAGAAAGTTAGGTGGGCGGATGCGGTTAACAAGTTCGCAGTGGATACAGCTAGCACAGGACCGGGTTATTTGGGGGATTATAAGAGATGGCTTTTCCCTGCCGTGGGTGTAGTAAGGCTGATGATGATGACGATGATGGTGACCAGGATCCAGTGGCATCAAGCAGCTCCCACAGCCCTCCACCTTAGCTGCCTGCGCCTTAGCTGGGGCCACACCATGCAGCATCAATGAACCACCGACAACAGAAGAAAATGTGCACTGCGAAAATAACTGAAGAAATGATGGTGTTCCGCGCCAGAAAAGCAAACCAAATGCGAAGCATTGTCGAACACTGGCATCTGTATTCAAGAAAATTCTGCTGAACTTACACTCATGGCAGGCTACCAGCTAGAATTAAAGATGCAGAGGCTTACACTGGGCATGCCGATACGCCTGTATAAGCACTGGATAAGCAGAAGTGAGATTTGTGATGTCCTTTTTGTGTGTCATGTTGGGGCAAAAACTTTGTTCGTTTTGTATGAGTTTCCGGTTTGAATACTTTGCAAGTTCTCAGTTTTTATTCTAGTCTGTGATCGTGGTACAAGCTAGTACCGCCCACTTTAGTTTTTTTTTCAGAAAAAAAAACACCCAGACACTCTGTTCAGCATTTTATTGCCAGTGAGAGTTCTTCTGGCCAAAAAGTATCAACTCATGTATACAATCAATAATTTCACCACATAGGGCTTGTACGTGTAATGCATCTTGCATGAATAGTATTTCGGGACTGCAAGTGCCCTGCCTATTGTAAACCTTAACACTACTTTCTGCACAGGAAGCCTATTATTGAAACCCTCTTCATTGCAGCGTGGCTGTGCGCGGGCTCCGGGTCCTCATCATCAAGAGGCGGATCTGCATCACTCTCTTCCTCCATGGTGCTGTCTTCGTCACCGAATGTGTCTTTGTATCGAAGGATTACGTTGTGAAAGAGGCACGATGCCACAATATAGTTGCTCATTCTCACAGTGGGTTTCAGGTCAAGGTACCTAAGCTTTCTGAATTTTCTTTTCGGCTGAGCAAAAGCTCGCTAAATTCCTGACCTTGCTGCTCCTAGCGTTTCATTGAACTTGACCTCCTGTGTTGACAAGTGGCCATTGTTTCTGTACGGCCGCATGAGACCCACTGACAGGGGAAAAGCACAGTCACTTAGGTGATAAAAGTGGCCTACTATCTCTTCCAGGCCAGATGTGGCGAACACTCTGGCATTGCTGTCGCAGCAACCCTGCAAGATGACTGAGTGGAAATCCTTCCTGTTGTAGTAAGCATCTTGCTCTTTTTCTGGGGCCTTTATTACAATGTGGAATCCGTCCAACGCCTGGAAAGCGCCATTTTGTAGCAAATTCCCGAACAACGTCTTGCAGGTTTGCAGGCCAACGGATGAGTTCGTTTGGAGCACGCGCTGAAAGCTCTATAATGCGATTTTAAAACAGCAAGGCCTTGTTGATGCCAAATTTATCTACAACTCCACGAGACCATTCCTGGTTGCCCAGCAACCACAATGTCATCAACACTTTACTTTGCAGAGGTATATGAGGTGCCCTCTCCATGATGCGCCACTCTTGTGTGATTCTCAGCAGCACCTGCATGGCAACCATAAAGTTTTGAATGTCCAGTGGTTTCTGCTCCAGCCTAAGATATGAGCATATATAGGGCTATAATGAATTTCAGCAGCAACAAAATACGTCCTTTAGCGCTGCACAACAAAATATACCGCGTCGTTTACCTCGAAGGTGCTTCGGGTCATGCGGAAATTCTCCTTGAACTGCATGTCTGTGTACCGAGGTACTACGTTGAGTGCGTAGCCTTCAATGCCCCGGAAGCTCCTCTCGGCGATTCTGTGGTCTTCATACGGAGATAGCAGAAAGTTAATGTAATCCTATAGAGCAGTGGAATCTTACCTTGAATGGTAACACGGGCAGCTCGTAGCATGAAGGTAAACTGCTGCTGCTGCTGCTGCTGCCTGCGCCTACGGGCGTCAAGTTCATCGTCTTCTAGCAAGAATTGAAGCAACTTGCGTTTGACTGCTGCTATGATCAAAATGCGCGCGAAATAATTCCGGAAACGCAAATGAAAGAAACGTCAGGTGGTGCGCTCATACGTTCACGGGAATCAAATGGCCGTTAAGTTGCCCTACGACTGAGCTCTGCTCTCGAGTACTCCCCCTCGGAGCTCGGAGTATGCTGGCATAACGCGCCCAATGCGAAACGTGCATCTGAAATGCCAGCACAACGCGAGGAACTCCTCGCGAAAAGATGTCGCTATGTAGCCGAACGACGTGCTATGGCCACCGCTGTGCTAGTGGTAGTGACCGAAGTGAGGAGGTGGAGCAGCAGAATAAGGAAAACATGGAAGACAATTCCAAGACTCATCGCTACACCTAACGCGTGTTAAGACTCGGTGAAAGCGCGAGTACACCCAGAATGCTTATGTCGGACTTTGTGAACAACCCGTTTGGCGATGTTTGTGATGTGTGTGAGAGACTATGGCACCTGAGAGACTTGACTCTGGTGACAGTATGCGCGAGACGTTGAATTTGGCATCTATCGAGTTGAGTGGAGTCGTGGCCTAGGAAGTGCGCGACATTGAAGTGGTGTTTATTGAAACAGAACATTCCTTTATAGTGTTACAAATGGGCGTCGCTATCCACCCATGCCTCCCGGTTTACCGGCGATAAACGATGTGGCGGAATGTTTGATTTCACCTAGATTTTCGCTACGTATATCCAGGCTTAACCTTAGCTAAGCCACAGCTAATTTTTCAGTCAGTCAGTCAACAGATGAAAATCTGGTGGCAGGCTAGCCCCTCCCGTAAGCGGCGGTCAACTACTAGTCCCAGCCCGTAGGGCCAGGAGCAGCCACCCTACTCCTCTCTGGTGTAGGCGGTAAAATATTTTAATGGAAATGTGTAGGAGGTTGTAAATGCGGTTGGAGTCCTCAGTCCAGAACCCCATAGGCGTAGGCGGCTGTCCGCGCTATTTCGACGAATCTTTTTGACTCCTTGCTTCCGAGCTGGTGATAGCTGCCTCCTCCCCCCCCCCCCTGCGTTGCCTGGTTATCAATAGCAATAGTCTGATTTCTCTGGCATGCCCACACCATATGGCACAAATCCGCCTTCGCCTCTCAGAATTTGCATTGTGAGACAAATGACTCTGAATCTATTGCGTGTAGTCTTCGTGGGAAGTGTTGGGCTGTAGCTTGCGGAGGTGTACCTCCAGCTATTTAATTTGTGCCTTTGCCTGTTTAGGGTAGACCCGGCGAGATATTCTTATTTGCTGAAGCATTTCAATGTAAGTTACCAATGGGGTAGGAGGTTCCACGAGATCCGTATTGCGTGCCCGGAGAAATTCTCGGGCTGAGGCTCGTTCCCTGAGATGCCCCGGTGACCTGGTACCCATACTAAGGGTTTATGCATGGGTTGGTAGCCATGATGTAACTTTCTTGCAGGATATTATTTGCTAGCGGTACAATACTGCCCCTTAGGTAATTGCGAAATGCTGTCTGTGAATCTAAAAATGTATTTTCAGGTAGTCTGTGTTACAGCTAGGGCAATCGCCACATCTTCAGCAGCCAGTGTGTTTTGGCTGGGCAATATTTTTCCTTCCACTGCTTCATTTCGGTGAGCCCCTTGAACAACCTTGAAAGTTAGACATACTGCGCATTTCCATTCTTATAAACCAATGTACAATAAGAAGAAAAGAAATATGAAAACATGATTAGGTGTAGATGTCCACAATTCAATGGCATCCACTCGAACATATGAGGCTCCTTCGTATGATCATAATTGGTTCACGAAAGGAAAGATGCAGTCTGTCAAGCATTCTGTGGACACCTGAAACGTGCCGTAAGGGAAGGCAGAAAGTTCGGAGTGATAGCGCAAAGAGAGAACGGGGTGCCGCAGTCGAGGGCTCCGGAGTAATTTCAACCACCTCGGGATCCGGAATCTTTAACGTGCACTGGCATGAGCAGAGAGGAGGGTGGTTAGTCCTGGCCCTGATGGGACTGCAGTCGAGGGCTCCGGAGTAATTTCAACCACCTCGGGATCCGGAATCTTTAACGTGCACTGACATGAGCAGAGAGGAGGGTGGCTAGTCCTGGCCCTGATGGGACTGGGATAGGTAGGTCACCACCCTTTGTGTGGAGTGGTGGTGGTGGTGAAAACATTCATTATACTACATACAGGTATATACACTAGGTGGGATGAATAGATAGGCACTACATTGGCGTCTACCGCAGCCATGGCGCGCTGCGTAAACACCTTTTGGGCCTCTAGGGTGCAGCAGCCGGACAGGGTCGCCTCCCAATTCTCTCGGGTGGGGTTTGGGATAGGGGGCAAAGATGGGGTTTTCTTACAGGCCCACACCATGTGGTAGGTGTCGAACACCTCCCCACAGTGCGAGCACAGCCCGTCGAATTGCGGAGATCAAAATGTTTTAGAGTAGCCGGGCACACCATTGTATTCGTGAGCAGGCGCAGGAGCACCCGCTCGTTAGCCTTCCCCAGCCCTTTGCACGGGGTGGGAAGGGTGTGGTGCGTGGATATGCAATATTCAGACATTTCTTTAATATTGTAAACCGGGCTGAAATCAAAATCCTGGTCCGCGTCGAGTCCCGTGGGAAATGCCCGGAGTAGGAGGTCGCGGGCAGCGGCGTCGGCTGCCTCATTCTTTTGGAGACCTTGGTGACCTGGAGCCCAAACGAGAGATCGGTACGCGGGATCCGAATCTGGACTACAATTTTGGTATATGCGATAAGCTCGGGGAGCAGTCCACCCTTGCTGGACGTTCCGACAAGCCCCTCGCGAGTCGGTTATGATGTATTTGGAGGAGGAGTCAGAGAATGCGAGGGCGATGGCAACCTCTTCTGCGTGGGTTGGTGACTGGGCCTTGAACGTAAGGACATCTACTGTTTTGCCCTTGTGGATGATCGCGGCTGTGTACCAACCCCTAGGGTTCGGGCGGGAGGCATCCACATAGAAAACTCCTGATTTGCTTCCATAATGGCGGTCTAAGGCTTCCGCCCGCTCCAGAACCCGACCATTATGGTTCTCTTTGGACATGTTGGCGGGGAGAGGCCGCACATGGAGGGCGCGTCTCCATTTTTCGGGAATGCGACATCTCTCCTCTGTGAGTTGGGTGTGTTGTATTTGAAGTCGGGCAAGAAGATGGCGACCCGACTCTGTCTTTGTTAGACGCGTGTGCTGATTAGTGAGGTGGGCCTCCCGAAGCTCCTTAAAAGTATTCACCACACCCAGCGCCATGAGACGGCTGGTAGAGGTGAAGAGCGGGAGGTCCAGTGCTCGTTTCATGATTTTACGGAGGATAACTTCGTGTATTCGCCTCCTGTTTCCGCAGGTGGAGGTAGGGAGTCGAATACAAGATTCGACTGGTCACGAATGCGTTCGCCAGCCGCAAGGCGTCCTTGCAGCGTAACCCACCGCACTTGTTGGAAACCCGGCGGACCATGCGGCCCACCTGGTCCGCCACCTGCCGGAGCTTGGCGAGTATTCTGTCGCATCGTCTCTGGTTGTGTATAAAGAGTCAGAGAACTCTGATTTGCTTAGCTTCTTGAGTGGGACCGCTTTGCAAGGTCAGATCGGAGTTGGATAACCCATTCCGGCTCCACGATCATTTTGGCCCGTCTGGCCAAAATGAAGAAAGGCACTGCGCCGTCACCGTCACCGTCAAACTCCTGGCGAACCTCCCTGACACGGCACACCAGTGCCTTCTTGACTATATCAATGCGATCTGGACAGGGGAAACCCCCCTTCCCATTGAATGGAAGACGGCTCTCGTCACCTTTATTCCCAAAGCCGGGAAACCAGTCGACACGGACAACCTCCGACTCATCTCTCTCACCTCGAGTGTGGGCAAATTGATGGAGACAATGGTGCGGGATCGGCTGTCTGAGTACCTTGGACAACACAACACTTTCGCGGACACCATGTTCGGATTTCGCCCACACAGATCCGCACAGGATGTCCTGCTCACACTCGACCGCGAAATACTGAACCCCATCACATGCACAAGAAACGACAAAATTGTCCTCGCCCTGGATCTCAAAGGGGCGTTCGACAATGCAACACACGAGGTCATACTCACGCACTTGAGTCAAACGCACTGTGGTACGAACACTTTCAACTACATCAAACAATTTCTCACAGACAGACTTATATCCGAATACAGGATCAAGAACACGGACCTTTTTGCTCGACACGAGGGGTACTCCGCAAGGTGCAGTGCTGTCCTCTCTGCTATTCATCGTTGCATTGATGCGCTTATCTGCTCTGTTCGGTGCGGTCGAAGGGGTGCAACACGCACTGTACGCCGACGACATCTCCCTTTAGGCCACGCAAGGGCGTCTGAGGGACATGGAGACCAATCTGCAAACGGCTACTAGCATAGTGGACCGCTATGCCCGCGGCTGTGGTCTCCAATGCTCACCGCAGAAATCTGAATTCGTGCATCTGCGCCCCTCGCGCTCTTGTGTGGAGTGGAAGAAGTGGTGAAGGGTGGCAGTTCCTGGCCCTACGGGGCTGGGACGGTAGGTCAGCATCGCTTGCGGCGGGGACTAGCCAGCCCCGGAATTTTATCGGTTGTAGGCCGTCATTGCACCATCCACTGCTTCGGTGGTTGACGATGGCTGTTTTTGCAGCGCGCGTCATTCTCTCCCTCTTCTTTTTCTTTTCTCCTCTATTTTCTCTTCTGTCCGCACGAGGCAGCGGAGGTGGCTCAGCTACAGGGCCAGTAGCAGGAACGTGCATTTTCTTTTCCTTCTTCCTACAGCCACAACAACAACCACAAGTGTGTGGTGTAACGATCGAGAAGGAGAGCGTATTGCTGCTCAGCGGCATAAGAGAGTGGAGAAGCTTAACTCATCGGATGCTGAAGTATTTCCCTGGCAATTGATGGTTGAGCGTATGAAGAACAAACATAACAATGCTAAACGTGCTGGGATATCTAGGAATAACCAGCTGAACCTCAGCTAACGCTATGTATATCCTTCCATAGCCGAGCTAAGCCACTGCTAATTTTTTAACTTCTTACGTCCGTAGTATGATGTGGCGTTATCGTAAAGAATCCTCTGTCCGGCGCGAAACTAGATACACCATCTACATCGTGGTGGAAATGTCAACCGCTCTGCCGGCGAGGGACGTTGTGAATGTTTTTCGTGCAAATTAGATGTTTATGAGACTAAGGGTATCATCATAAAATTCACCAAGAAAGCATTCGTCACAGTGATAAGCGTGCCAGCAAAGAGTTATGTGCAGTAGATTTGGCTGTCCACAATTAACGCCGCCCACTCTCTCCTCGTGGGTATGTGCGATTTATCAAGGAAGAAGAGAATGCGACAGCTCGTGCTGCACGGGCATCGGCGCGTTACCGCCGGTAGGTGCGGGCGCGTGACAGTAAGACTATCGGAGCTTTCCTCCCAGTGTATTGCGACCGTAGGATCAAACATAGTGGCTGTAGCAGCACCAGTGCAGCGGGGGCGTTGCAGAAGGTGGCATATCCAGCTGCTCTTGCCCGACTACATGCTGCCCATCACCAGCGTGGGACGCCAGACCAGTGGCCTCATGGCAGGAAGCGATGGCGAGCCGATCCCGCTGACGGCTCTTCACGGCTTCGCCCAGCTTATGGACCGAGACAAGCGCATAAGTTGCGCAAAGCCATCGCAGCAGCAGCCGCAACTAGAGGAATATCGCGACAAGCATCTAATGTCGCTCTGCACAAGCTCTCCGAATTCGGACGCAGCTCTCACGGTTGTGGTCGCCCCGGGCATCTGCTACGCGGCCTTCGCTGCGCCAGTGACAGTGAGATAGGCGATGACAGTATGTTCGCCGCAACTGCAGCTGCATCATGAAGACGACCACATCCTGTACCGCTGCCGTTCTGTCGATGCGTCCAGACGAGCTCTTTCGTGCCCTGGATGGAAGTGCGAACTAGGAATGGCTACTTCGCGCTGCGGCAATTCAGGCCCTTCGACGGGTATGGCGTCTACGCATCCTGCGCCGACTCCTGCTTTGTTACTCCGCAAGGATGGCGTTCTTGTGACCAGTTCCAGACCCAGGAGCAACGACAGGAGCAACGGCAGCACGACAGGCGTAAAATAGTTACGCGCCTCACAATGGTGACACTGTCGGCGGCGTTGGTGAGGGCGATTTTGACGCTGCGGAGTACGGTGGCGGTGCAGTTAGAGGCATGCCGGATGACCGAAGTACTACATAAGGAGTAGGACGACGTGGTCGCCATACTGGCCGAAATGGACAAACGACACGAACAGCACCTGGCCATGGAGTGGGCGCTTCAACAGGGAGACGCCGCCTTCCACCATAACAGGAGCTGCGCCCCGAGCAGCGAAAGGCCGACGGCGTCATGCGGGCAGCGCCCTCGGGGCGTAAATACTTGGCAAGTCCATGTTATACATGGTGTGGTGGGTGTTGTACAGAGGCTCATAGAGCACTACAGAAGTACACTGCACAAGCCCACGAAGGACGCACGGCCTGATATCTGAACCGCCATAAAATGTCGAGGCATTCATTTCTATGAGACTCTTGGTATGAATGTATTATAAATTTATTCCGCGAAATTTTATTGCAAAATAAAACAATTTGGCAAAATATATTTCGTTACCTATGATTAGTTTTCGTTGTCGGCTATCGCAAACGCATTGGCAATACCGATAAAATAACTGCCTTTCATTCACAGCAATAACGATAGGGTTATCTGTAATTAATGCTATAAATGGCACCAAAAATACTATCAAGTACATGTTCACATGAAGTTTACTATCAGTACTGCAGCTGGCGCTACTATCAGTAATATATAGGTAGTACCGGTAGTTTATTGATTGTTTTTCAGCACTGTGTTTCTACAGTCAAACTGCGGTACTATAATAGCCAAATAACAGGTAATTTTGCGTCAGTACTTGCAGTAGGCACGGCGTTGAATAGGTACCATGAGAGCCTTTGTCTAATGGTGTCTTCGGCTGACGGCACTTGTGGTTTCTGCGCACTTATGCGCTGCCCCACGTTCGGCTGGTCGCTACTCGTGCAGTGCCGTACATTTGGTTGGAGCGAGCACGACACGAGTGTGCGGCACCTTGCCACCGTGGGGACCGACGGGGGGAGCGTACCGCGCGCTAGCAGACGACGCTGTTATTGTATACGTATTTGCTCTACAGCGGCCGATAGCGAGCTTCGACGAAGAGTTTGGTTGGTTTGGTTTCTGGGGTTTAACGTCCCAAAGCGACTCAGGTTATGAGAGACGCCGTACTGGAGGACTCCGGAAATTTCGACCACCTGGAGTTCTTTAACGTGCACAGACATCGCAGAGGACACGTGCGCCTTGGTTTTCGCCTCCATTGAAAAGCGGCCGCCGGGGCCGGGATTCGATCCCGCGTCCTTGGGAACAGTAGTCGAGCGCCGCAACCACTGCGCCATCCTGGCGGGGTGAAGCGAACAAGAGAGGAAACATATGAGTCGGGCATATAGTATGAAAATGATGAACATATTAGAAGTGCAATGTACACTGCCATTACACAGCCACCGGCCGACGACGCGTGCGCAGCTGAAGGTCTACAATGTGCGCACTGTGCAGCGTACAGATAGAAACCGGTAAGAATAGCACAGTTGCAGCTTCTGAAAATCAACACCACCGCAATCGCAACATTTCGCAGCATGCGCCGACGTCTCTAGTTGGCAGTAGCTCTTAACACCATTTGTAGGAACATAGAATGCCCTGCGACACAGTCAATGGTCTCGGAGGCTATGCAGATAAGACGGCAGAAACAACGACGGCACTCTCCGTGTGCTTCACACGTTCGGCTGCCCCGCCGCAGGGGTAAGACGCCCGACCACTGTGCCGGAGTGCGCGGGATAGAACCCGACCTCGGCGGCTGCGTTTCGATGGAGGCGAAACGAAGAGGCATCTTTGTGCTGTGCGGTTCCAGCGCACTTTAAAGATTTTAGGTGGTCGAAATTATTCCGTAGCCCTTCAATATGGCTCCTCCGGAGGCTACTACCACCACCAGACCCTACGTTAGGCAAAGAGGAAGAGGTAGCATGAAGAAAGCTAAAGACAAAAAGGTACCCGAACCCAGCTCTTGTCAACCATATATGGCCAGAAATACGATCACACCTATGTTCATAATGTAAGGAAAGGGGATCACTAGATCAGATAATATGGTAATGTGCAAATTCACCAGGCAGGACTAAAATATAACTAAACACACCTTGGAGACCCTTCTGCGAAGCTCAGACCCAAGAGCCTAAAGAGAAATTGTTCGACTTGCCGAAGGTGCCGCCGGAGTCCAAGAACTATCGGCCTGCAACTAAGGCAACTGTCCCACCTTCCCAGTCTAACCCCCTCAGAGCGAGATAGTCACTCTGTTGGGCAAGTAAAAGTTATCTATCGCTCTCTCTCTCGTTGTTGCGACTGAAGGAAGAGCCGGGGTGGCGGGGTTGAGATGCCTCCTGACGACTGAAGGAAGAGCCGGGGTGGCGCCCCGCCGGGGTGGTGCAGTGGTAAGACGCCCGACTACTGTGCCGGAGTACCTGGGTTCGAACCCGACCTCGGCGGCTGCGTTTCGATGGAGCCAAACGAAGAGGCGTCCGTGTGTTGTGCGATGTCAGCGGAAGGTAAAGCTCGCCAGGTGATCGAAATTACTCCGTAGCCCTCCACTACGGCTCCCCTTACTCCCTTTTCACTTTCTCTCCGACCTTCCTACCTTCCCTTACGGCGCGGTTCAAGTGTCCACAGCTACAAGTGTGACAGATACTGCGCCTTTCCCTTCCTGTGAACCAATTATATATATTGTCACGTAGCCGTTTAGGCCCGTAAACAGAGGATTGGTTTTTAATAGGGGGTTGATCTAGCAGGCACAGGAGAGCAAGTCCAGAGCACCGAGTGACAGCAGCCGACTTCAGCTTCTTCTCATCGAACGCCACGGGGCCACTTCGAGTCCGCGCACGAGACTCTCGATGAGCATGCGCCTAGCGGCTGCTGTTGCACACGCTACAATATATTAGAAGGCAGGAGCGCTAGACAAGATGAGTCCTCTGGTTAGTAAGTAAATAAGTGCTTTATTTTCGTTTCCAAAGTACAGTTGTGAACGGAACAGGTTCGAGGAAAAAAGCTGCGGAAACAGCTTGACAGGTCCTAAAATCCGTTTATTGGCAGCAGCAGCCGTGCGGAATGGCAATGCTTTCAATACAATAAAGCACAAGCATGAAGAAAGAAACAAAAAAAAGGTCGCTTCGAAAGACCTATCAACGTCCCAATCCATTACTCACTTGATATAAGGTATGCTGAGAAACACATACAGCAGGTAACCACTCAGAAGTTTCTCGGTGTCTGGTTCAATGAACACTTATCCTGGAATACACATAATTTCTAAACTTGTCACAGACCTTAGAACTGTTGGCTGTCTTTGCAGGACCAGTGACCTTTTACCTGTTCCATTAAAAGTCTCTATGTATTATGCTCTATTTTTTTTTCTAAGTTATCTTACTGTGCACTGGTGTGGGGCACCACAACACATAGCAATTATCAGAAGTTTTTTGATACTGCAAAAAAAGGGCACTTCGGGCTTTTGAGGGCTATCATGGTAGACCGGAACACTTACCAACATCACCTATTTAACAAAAACATAGTCTACTAAAACTAACCGAGTCTACACATATCGCTTGTCACAAGTTATCCATAGCAATAGGCTTTTCTCCGTCTCTCCTAACCAGTTTCCAACTAAATACCCTCTCAGGCAACACAGAAACCTCGTCCCCAAAACAAGGACAAATTACGGTAAACAGAAGCTTAATTACCCAGATTCCAACTATTCTCAAAAACCCATCCCTATGTTCAATGTTCCATCTCTCTAAACGCAGATTTAAAAGAGACGTAACAAAGCAGTTGATACTCTCTGCAGTAGAATAATTGTTCTAGTGTGGTTTTGTATTTGGCAAATGCAAATTTTTATCATGTTAGGTTACTGTACAATTTTTTCGCGTGTTTTGTGTGCCATATGCTGTTTCGTTTTGAGTGTATAGTGTACACCGTTTCTTTGTTTACGGTTTACTCCAGTATGTTTAATTGCCACGTTTGCTGTAATGCTCTTTTATCGTTTGTCTTTCGCATTGCGCGCTGCTGCGAACTGTATGGGGAACTGACCCCGTCAGGCCTAACCGCCTTTTGCAGCTGTTTCATTTTTTTAAACAGAAATAAGTAAAAAAAAGAAAGAAAAATTTGGCTGCTGGTCACTTCACTTCGCTGTCGACCAGTCAGATGCGCCGCTCGCGCTTACAGCTTTTGGCGACCGCTGTTGTTTTGTGGCTGTAGGAAGAAGGAAAAGAAAATGCACGGGCCTGCTACTGGCTCTGTAGCTGAGCCACCTCCGCTGCCTCGTGCGGACAGAAGAGAAAATAGAAAAGAAAGGAAAGGCAGAGTGAAATAAAGATGCGCGCCACAACAACAGCCGTCGTCCACCACAGAAGCGGTGGCGGGTGCAGTGACTGCCTACAACAGATAAACATTCGGCCAGGATAGCCCCCGCCGCAAGCGGCGGTGACCTACCTGTCCCAGAGCCATAGTATGAGTAAAGAGGTGGTGGGTAGTGAAGGGTGAGGAGTGATCCTTCCAATGGTGGGGCTGGGACAGGTAGGTCACCGCCGCTTGCGGCGAGGGCTAGCCTGCCACAGATTTTTTCATTGAATTGAATTGCCTTTATTTCCATAAACATACAATTTTTGGGGGATTTAAGGAAAAAGTTGCACACGGCAACTTGAAGGGCCTTAAACCCAGTCTGAGGGCAGCGGCAGCGGACACAGGCACTGATTCAGGAAAAACAAAAGAAACAATACAATTTATCTGTTGTAGGCCGTCATTGCACCCGCCACTGCTTCGGTGGTGGTGGACGACGGCTGTTGCGGCGCGCGTCTTTCTCTCCATTTTTTTTTTTGTCTATTTCCTCTTCTGTCCGCACAAGGCAGAGGAGGTGGTTCAGCGGCCCCGCCGGGGTGGTGCAGTGGTAAGACGCCCGACTACTGTGCCGGAGTACCCGGGTTCGAACCCGACCTCGGCGGCTGCGTTTCGATGGAGGCGATAAGATGTGGCGTCGTGTGCTGTGCGATGTCAGCGCACGTTAAAGATCCCCAGGTGGTCGAAATTACTCCGTAGCCCTCCACTACGGCTCCTCATTCTCTCTTTCCACTTTCACTCCCATCTTCCTCCCTTCCCTTCCCTTACGGCGCGGTTGCGGTGTCCACAATAAACAAGTGAGACAGCTACCACGCCTTTCTCTTCCGATAAATCAATCAGTAAATCAATCATATGGCTCAGCTACATAGCCAGTAGCAGGCCTTGTGCATTTTCCTTTTCTTGCTACAGCCACAAAAGTGAAGGGTGGCTATTTCTTGCCCTACGGGACTGGGACTGGTAGATCAACGCCGCTTGCGGTGGGGGCTAGCCTGCCACCGAATTCGTATCTGTTTTATACCGTCATTGCACCCAGCCACCACTTAGGAGGTTGTTGTGGCCTTAGGAAATAGGGAAAAAAATGCACGGGGCTCTGTAGCTGAGCTACCTCCGCTGCCTGGTGCGGACAGAAAAAGAAATAGAGAAGAAAGAAAAAGAAGAGAGAGAGAGGAAGACGCGCGGCGCAACAGCCGTCGTCCACCACCGAAGCGGTGGCGGGTGCAATGACGGCCTGCAACAGATTAAAATTAGATGTGGCTTAGCTTCAGTTAAGCCTACAAATTGCGAAAGCAATGTCCGCTTGGCTGCGCAGTGTTTCGCTTGTGGTGGTGCACATTGCTAATCTCCTGTGTACCCACGAAATGAAAGGCATATTTTGTGAGCCCCGCCGGGTTGTTCAGTGGTAAGACGCCCGACTACTGTGCCGGAGTACCCGGGGTCGAACCCGACCGCGGCGGCTGGGTTTCGATGAAGGCGAAACGGAGAGGCGTCCGTGTGCTGTGCGATGTCAGCGCACGTTAGATTCTTACGTGGCGAAAATACTCGTAGCCCTCCTCTTTCTCTCTTTTCATTTGAACTCGTGCCTTCCTTCCTTACCTTACGGCGCGGCTCAGGTATCCACAGAAAACAAGTGTGAGAGATACTGCTCGTTCCTTTCCTGTGAAGCAACTATTAATATTATTATTATTATTGTATTTTTAGACGTTTCCAGATTTTATTATTCATTCACAGATTCTTCTTTCTGTAGCCCAATGAACCGCAGCAGGGCCTGCAAGCTCTTGCAACTTGTATGACGTCAATCGCTTGCCGCCGTTCGCAGGTGATCGACCGGCCGTGGAGCGTAGCTGGGGCGCGCTGAAGGGCAGACTTGGTCTCCCGTCTCTCGCTCTGGTATGACGTCAGTAGTCACGTGACCGACTACCGCCGCCGCTCGACCGTGGAGCGTAGAACTATTGTCCTAGTGGTGCGAACGGAGAGGCGCAGGCACGGGCGGTCTCGAGGGAGAGCGCGTGCTCTTTCTTACTGCCTTCTCAATCGCCGCGTGAATAATAGGAACTTTTCTCCTTGAGTCACGCTCTCCGCCACCGCAAGGAGCGCGACCTGCTCACTGTTCGTAAAGTCCCTTGATGAGCTTTAACTGTTCGCTCCGCATCCGCTTCAGCGGCGGCGGGAAGCTTTTGCATGGTTTCGCGCTGTCGCTCGCTTGTTTCGTGGTGAGTGCAGCCCCGGAATGAAAGAACAAGGAAGGTAGATACTGCAGCGGGATGTCGTCAGCGTACTACACACGTGAACCGAGTCTTTATATGAAAACACTGTCGCTTAGCAAACGTTTGGCAAGCATATGACATACATTGCGGCATGGTAGCTACTTTTGTCCATTTTAATCCGAATATTCCCGAGCGTGCACAAGAATAGCAAAAAAAAAGAAAAAAAAATGATCACTTCGAAGCTTCTTCAACGCTAACATTACAGCAACTCGTCTGCAACAGCAAAACCGTCTTTAAGCGCTAAATGCGAAACCATCCATACATAGCACCGAAGATGAAAATAATTTCATAAAACTGTAATGTAAGTTGCATAATGCTTGCATGATATAAAGCATTAGTATAACAGTCAAAGTAAAGAGTGTAAGGTTGAGTTTTCAATGTTATAATAATTTATATATTAGCAAATGTGCTATATTTAATTAACACTTTATTTTGCAAATAAATGCTGTTTTAATGAAATTTTACATGATATTATGCTCATTATGAAAACAATAAAGAAATGGCTTGATATTCATGACACCACTTGTGCTAAAAGCGGTAAAAGGAGGCTAATAAAGGGCGCAGCTGGTGATATTCGATTGCAATGGCTGACAAACGAGTTCACTTGCTATATCGAAAGCATCCAAAAACTTCTAAAGCCTTAAAGAAGGAAACTTTCACTGAAGAAACATTTCAAGAAATGCAGTTCATCGCGAGTCTACTGTACAAGTGGTAGAATACCTCCTAGGGAAAGATGTCGACTCTGTCCTCATCAGGAAACTCAACAATGGCATTGAGGCTCTCTTAGGGAAAGTAAGGCTGATGTGCGGAGAGAACGACATGCTAAATGCTGCGGCCGTAACAGCGACACTTGACAACAATATCTAGACGGACGTTTCATCTTGTAGCAAAGGAAAGGCAGTTTTCGTCGATGCCGAAGAAATTATTTCTGCTCGCGGCCACTATCAGTAACCGAGGAAATGACGGAATTGTGGTGGCATCTTCTGTTACCCATTACTGTCACATATTCCGGTTTAGCTTACTTCGATGGATGCATTGATAAGTTAATCAGTTACCTCGAGAGTGACGCTGCGCTATCTTTCTTGAAACTAGCGAAAGAAGCAGCCCCATGTACACTCTTCTACGAGGACAAGAATTCTAGTGGACTGCATTATCCGAAACCAGAGTTTATCGCCCTATTGGACAAGGTTTTCTTTAAAAAAAAATACTTGTGCATCTACCACTCACAAGTGCTCTCGTAATACTTCAAATCCTGATTCAAGCAGCGCAATTGAGAATTCGCCGTTGCTGAGTTGCCCTGAAGCAATTAACAACAGCCTATAAGGTTCGCTTCTTTGATATCTGAAAAGTTTATCAGAATCTTTCTTGTCAATTATGCCAAGAAAGTGAGAGACAGGAATTACAGGCCAGCTCCCTATATGAACAAACCGGCCAGGAAGATTGAGACTGAATTTTCTAGCCGCAGGTCACGTTTTGATGAATTGATGAATATGTAGTACAATGCATTACTTTGAAGGACAATTTTTTATTGTTTGCCGCTCTTTTCAATTAGGCATAAATGTTCATGCCCATTCTCTTAATTAAAAGTTGTTGTTTATCTAGTATAAAACCGACTACGTCTGTTATACACGTACGTGCGTCTGTCACGAGATTACATATACACATTTTGCCTTTCAGCCGACTGATTTGTTTTGAACAAAACTAGGACAGCTCACTCCACTAGACAACTGAAATTTGAACTATATGCGTAAATTTTGTTTCTTATTTTGAATCTGAAACGCGCCATGAATTTTTGTCGGTGCCTCTTTTGCTCTAAACGAAAACAGAACCGGTTGACAGAATCTCCAGCCAACAGTTTGCCATGCACTCACGTCAGGTTGCGCTACACCTGCTTACAGCTTTCGAAGGAACGCTGCATAGCCAGATAAATTTATTTCTGTACAAAAGTTAGGGGCAAAAAATGTTGAAGTGTACCAGCTTTATTCGACCGTGCTCGGCCGCACTGACGAAGGCGCGCGCGCGCGTGAGCGGTGTTGACTATATTTTATTCCTCGTACACGATAGATTTCAGACGCTGATTACGGCTTCTTTGTATAAACCATAAGGGGAGGAGGAGGAGGAAACTTTATTGAGGAGAATTTGGAAAGTTCTTTCTTCGTGGGAGTTCGCTTCTCCTCAAGCCGCCCCAGGGGTGGTCATCGCTCGATGGCGCTCGACGACCTCCTTGGCCCAAGCCGTGATTGCGTTTTGCCGGCTTGGATCAGAGCTAAGCAATGCGGCCTCCCACTGTTCAGAATTGGTAATCTGCAGGCCCTCCGGCGGATGCATGCTTTCACATTTAAACATGATGTGTTCGAGGTCTGCCCTCTGGTCACCGCAAAGTGAACATGAGGGGCTGTATTCGCCTGGATACCATTGTGCTAGCTTATACGGATTGAAGCACGTATTTGTTTGAAGTTTTCTAAGTAGTGTTTGTTGTGATTTGTTGAGTGTATAGTGGGGCTCCGGATATTTCAGTCTGCTGTTTTTATACCAAGTCGTAATTCCTCTGTACGTAGGGTCTCTCTCGCGAGCTGATCTTAGTTCGGGGTAACGCACCTCCCGGCCTACGACGAATCCTCGGGCATACTGGTGCGCCGCCTCGTTTTCAGGATGACCCGCGTGTGCGGGGACCCACAAAATTTTAATCGAACGTGCGTTTTTAGAGTAATCAAAAAAATTGAAAATTTTGGCTGCTGGTTGATGGATTCTACCTTTTGCGAAATTTCTAATGGCTGTTTTTGAGTCGCTAAAAATGTATTTAGAGTCCGTCGTGACAATCGCCAGAGCTACAGCCGCCTCTTCTGCCTCCTCTGGCGTTCGTACTTCGTTTATCGTCGCTGAATTTTGTAAGCGATACTTGTGATCGACTAGTGCCAGGGCATAGGCTCTCTTATTCCCGTATTCTGCTGCGTCCACATATGTCGTATTTGGTAGACTGGAATAGTATTTCTCTAATGATTGGGCTCTTGCTACCCGACGCTGCAGGTGAAACTCCGGGTGCATGTTCTTAGGTAGTGGAGGGACTACCAGTATTTTGTGTATTGGACGGGGAACCGACGTTACCTGTGAGTGTCTGCCCTCGTAGTGTATGTCGGTCTTTTGCAGTATCTGTCTTCCGGTCGATGTTGCGGTCAATCGCTCGTACTGCGCCGTGAGGTGTGCTTCGATCATTTCTTCTAGTGTGTTATGTATCCCCAATTGCATGAGTTTCTCGGTAGCCGTGCAAATGGGAAGACCGAGTGCTGTTTTGAAGGACTGCCGAATAATGGAATCGATCGCTTCTCTTTCCTTGGCCTGTAGGAATAAGTAGGGCGTGGAATATATAATGCGGCTGAGAACGAATGCTTGCACAAGTTTTAGTGTCTCTTTTTCTTTCATCCCTCTTTCTTTGTTTGATATCCTCCGAATTAGGCGAGATGTTTGATTACTTACCGTTCGGAGTTTTTGGATTAAATCCGTGTTTTTGCCATTTGATTGAATGTGCATACCCAGTATGCGTAACTTTTCTACTCTCGGGATAGTGAAACCATCCATGTATATGTTGATGTTTGTGTTAATGTTTTTTTATATCGTTTTGGTTTAATGACTAAAAGTTCCGATTTTTGAGATGAGCATTCCAAGCCAATTTTATCCATCTCCTCCACTACCGCATCTGCTGCTTGCTGCAGCGTGTCCTCAATTGTGCCGGCGTGACCCTTCGTTGTCCATAGAGTAATATCGTCGGCATAGAAAGAGTGTTCTAGATCTGGGATTTGTTCCAATTTGCGTGCCAAATTTATTAAAGTGATATTAAAGAGAAATGGGGACAGTACTGAGCCTTGCGGCGTGCCCCTGTCCCCTAGTTGGAATTTGTTGGAATGTATAGATCCTAATTGAATTTCTGCTGTCCTACCTGTTAAGAAGGCTTTGATATAATTATACATCCTGGCGCCCACCTGCAGCTCGGATAGGGCATCCATAATAGCTTTGTGGTTCACATTATCGAAGGCTTTTGTAAGGTCAAGAGCTAATATGGCTCTTAACCTGTTATTCATCTCAGGTGCCAAGATTTCGTGCTTAATCCTTAACATTGTGTCCTGTGTGGATAAAAGGGGTCTGAATCCCAACATAGTATGAGGGTACAGATCCCACTCGTCCATGTACGACTGAAGCCTTGCCAGGGCTACGTGTTCGAATAATTTACCTAGGCACGAGGTGAGAGATATCGGTCTCAGGTTTTCTATTGAAAGTTTTTTCCCTGGTTTCGGAATAAAGGTTACCT
This sequence comes from Amblyomma maculatum, assembly GCF_055883805.1. Classification (NCBI taxonomy): domain Eukaryota; kingdom Metazoa; phylum Arthropoda; class Arachnida; order Ixodida; family Ixodidae; genus Amblyomma; species Amblyomma maculatum. The sequence goes on from NC_139346.1 coordinate 40,498,444, forward strand.
TGGCGTGCTTCCAAGTTTCCGGTAAGGATCCTTTATTCCAACATTCGTTGGCGAAGTTGGTAAGTTGGGAAATGGATTTTTCATCTAGGTTTCTCAGCATAGTATTTGTGACCCCATCCGCGCCGGGTGCCGCGGGCGTGCGGATTTGAGGATTCGGGTTGCCTTTATATTCCGGAAGGGGTTCTCTGTCACGAGAGATGTTGAAATAGCGAGCCTTAAGAGCGTTAACGATTTCTTCGTTCGTGAGGTCATTAACGTGAAGGATTCTTTGTATTTCCTGCTTCTTAACTCCTTTGCTGGGTTCGGGATCAAGAAGATGTCGCAGTAAATTCCACGCATCTCGCGTACCCATGTTTCCATTAAAGTTGTCGCATATTTGATGCCACTGTTGCTGAGCCAACTGGGACGCGTGATCTTGAATTTCCTTGTTTAGGTTGGCGATTTTGACCCTAAGCCTTTTGTTGTGTTTTTGCATAGCCCATCTCTTTTCCATACTGTGCCTAGCTTCCCACATGTGAAGTAAGCGATTGTCAATGTTACTTACTTCGAGTTCATTTTCTATTTCTGTCGTGGCCGTGCCTACATCCTTTAGGAGATTGGATGTCCATTCCTGGATGTCACTTATAGAATCAGAATCGTAGTTATTCCTATGCTCTCTGAATTTGTCCCAATCTGTGATTTTATGCTTTTTAGGTCGACCTTTGAAATTTCCAATCTGAATTTCGGATTCGATTATGTAGTGGTCACTTCCTAAATTTTGCCTAGTGTTAGACCATCTAACATTCGGTAGGTTTTTTCCGGCCGTAATGTCCGGACACGTGTCTCTGTTGACGCTGTTTCCAATCCTAGTAGGCTGTAGGGGATCTGTATATTGTGTGAAACCTCGTTGCTGGAGGAGGTTCATTAAGGATCTCCCTTTAGCTGTGGTCTTCGCATGCCCCCATTCTACATGGGGAGCATTAAAGTCTCCCACCACGATTAAGGGGTTGTGTTTGGCTATGTTTAGGGCTTGAACGATGACTGTTTGAATTGGTGGATAGCCAGCTCTTGGGTTACTGTATAGATTAAGCACGAATAAAGGCGCCTTGTTCCTTTTCGAAGGGATAATTTCTAGCAGTATGCAGTCAATATCGACGTTTTCGAGCTCGTGGTTTATGACCGCTAAATTTCTGTGGACTAGCGTGGCAGTATACGGGTCCTTTTGGACGTGGAGCGGCTTGAAGACCCTAAAGCCCGGCAACTTCGGTCGATCGCACCTGCATTCTTGTAGTGCGATAATATCTGGCGTTTTCTCTGTCTTTTGCATGTGAAGAAGTAACTCGCCTTTCTTTTTGAGAAATGATCGGCAGTTCCACTGCCATACCCTTATATAGTTAGGCGGGGCCATGAGGTTGTTGTAGCTCTGGTGTTTGCCCCTGAACCTTTGGGGGAATTCTTAGGAGAATATCTTGCAAGATGTTGTCTATAATGGCGAATTTTTGGTTGAAGTCTTTTTGCGTGGTTATTATGGACTCGAGTATTACTTCTAACTTTTCAAAGCGGTTATTTGTTACTGCCTCTAGTTTCTCAGAGCGCTGACTACTCTGAAGTGTGGGTTGTTCAACAGTTTCCGCGAGAGTGGCCTGGTGACCAGCTACTGCTCGTTTCTTTCTAGGGTTTGGACCCTCTTGTTCCGTAGTGGGAACTGGAGTGATCGTTTCCTCTGACGCGTTTGTGTTTTGATACGCCTTTCCTTTTTGTTGCATAGCGTTCCTAAGATCGTCATTTTCTTTTTTCAGTCGTTTATTTTCTGTTTCAATTATGCTCATTTTCTTTGAAAGTTCATTAAATTTAGAATGGAGGACCTGCAGCTCTTGCGCTAGGTTTTGGTTTGACTGACTGTGGGAGGCCGTATTTGCCCAGCTCACCTGTTTGAGGATGCTTGCCCCCGGGGTTGGCGTCCTTTCGCGGTGGCTGCTGCTGCTGCTGTTGCTGCGGCCTCTGTTGCTAGTTGATCCGTTTCGGTCCAGAGGTGGGAACGAATCTGAACGGTCCCTCGGTGACTTCGTGTCGCTCTTGGCAGTGGATCTGGATTGCCTTTCTTTCCTGTTCCAGTAGTGTCTTGGATTCCTTTCGAATCTTTTCTTACACTCGCGATCTCCGGTTTGATGTTTTCCGCCGCAGATGATGCAGACCGGGGTGCATTTTGTTTCCATCGAATGCGGTTCTCCGCAATAGGGGCAGATATTCTTCCAGGGCTTCGGGCATACGTCTCTACGGTGTCCGACCCTTCTGCAGTTAGTACATGCTTCGACTTTGGGTACAAACGGAATCACTGGGAACAGTATTCCGAAGTAAATGATGCTTTCGGGTAATTCTTCTGAGTCAAAATGGATTAAGATTGATTTCGAGGTTTTACCCATGTTTCTGGCTTGAACTATGGGTACGTTCGGGTTTCTTTTCCTCAGTTCTGCGATCATTTCTCTCGGAGATTCGTTCTCGTAGGCTCTGTATATTATGCCCTGTACCGCACGATCAGGTGGGGCGATGTAGGAGGACATGTTGATTTCTTTGTCTTCGATCTGGATTTTCTTAACTTGCACGTACTTCAGTGCGTTGTCCTGACTCTGGGTGGAGATCGTGAAGATGTTCTTGACTTGATGCGTTCTTGCCGAATCTTTGTCAATGTCTTGCGTAGGTATGCCTGCAGTTGTGATGATTGCATGCTTGATAGTCCTTTCGGAGTATTTGCCAATGTCGACGCCTCCCATTGGCCTATAGATGATTTTATAATCGTTCTCCGGTAGTCGTGGGAGAGGACGTCTGGGGTACAGAGAAAGGGGACGCTGCGTCTTCATGCCCGCCGTCTCCTGCTGTTGTCCTGGATCCGCGTTCTTCGTGGTTTGATTTTGGACGCCAGCGTTTTTCGACTTCCGGTAACGAATTACTTCTTGCCAGTCCGGTTCTTCGAAAATATCCTTGCTAACGGCTTCTCCTTGCACACTGTATGCCATGATGGGGGCTCTATTTCTATTCTTCGACTACGCCGAGCTAGGCCTGATGGTAGATTTAGCGCGGCCGCCTCACGGCGCCGGCTTGTTGTTGCTTTTGTGAGACTACTTCTGCTCTGATGGCGATGAACTATGGCTCAGAGTGAAGCGGTAACACTCACGTTGCTTGCCTGGTGACAGGAATTGTGCAGATCGGTGGAGAAATGGCACAAGAAGGGGCAGAAAGCGGAGCCCCATGCGAGTCGTGACCGGCTCGGTTGGCCCCCTAGCGGAAAACTCCATAAGGGGTGAAATGTCGGACCTGCCGGTTGCAACTGAGGCGGGCGGAGCGAAGAGCGAGAGCGCGTTCCCTTTGCGCGTGAACGGCGGTAGCAGAGGCGCCGCAGTGGGGCGGTGGCGACCCCACCGAGGCTCGGCGGGCGGTGGAAACAGACCCCATTGGTGAGGCCGTAAAAGAAGAGAGGCGCGCTCTCCCTCGAGACCGGCCGTGGCGCAGGCGTGCTCCTTGGCGTAGAAACCACGAGATGGCGCCACTGCAATTTCTTCTAACGGCGGCATTGATGCTGTCTCAGACACTTGTGCGTGTTTTTCTGTGTCGTTGCCCCATGGTGGTGCATTTATGCTTCTTTAGTAAATAATCCTGGATGCCGTTTGATTTGTATCTAAGCATTATTTCGCACCTTGGCTTTTTGAAAAGTTCAGAAGTGATGAAAAATCGCGTCATTCTGTGTTGTCTTCTACCATAAACGGGCTGTGCGAAATGCTTGATTTGTTGCTGGCTGTCAGTTGTTTACGTGCACCTCTCAGGCTACATTTGTTTACCTGCGAACAATATTCTAGTTCACTATAAGTGCGCATATGGTCAACTACCCACGCGATTCATCTGTCCGCGCACTTACGCGCTCATGAACATATGCAAATTTCTTTTTGAAACGGTTCAGCGGCCTCCGAAACGCACTTGACTAACTTTTACCCAGGATTTAAAATATTCCCAACCCAAATTCCGGCAATTGCAGCATGTGCATGACGTTGCTTCGCACAGAAAGGTAAGAGGGACAATCAGGCAGGGGTGTATACGCACCGCACCAGGTGCCAGAGAGGGTTTTCCAAGAGGAAGTCGCAGTGCAGAGACGTTTACCACGTGCACGTAGTCCCAAAATATGCATTTGGGCTCAAAATGGCGCTCGCAGACCGCTGAAGATTGTGTCAGTAGTTTGTACTCCCTTGAAGATTGCGCTCCCACTTTTTCCTGAGGTCATCTTCTGTAGGAGCGGCGAACAAAGACGCATTAGGAGCGCCCGGGTAACCGCTCCGACAGCCCAGCGCAAACATCGTGCCACTCAATGCGGATTACACAGCACTTTTTATCAGTGTTAAAGCAATATTTCTCTATGAACACAAATTTCTGCCCGCAGACCGCGTCCACAGGTCGTGTAGGCAGGCCGAGTCCGCAAGCAGGCTGCGTAAGCATGCCGCGTCCGTTCCGACCAACGTTACTATAGGGTGTTGCACAGTTAGAGGCACGATGTAGAATGCTTCTCCCAGCTAAACCGCGGAATCCTCGCAGTTAAAATTTTGCACAGAAATGGTATTTTGTTGCTAGTATTTTTTAATACCACATTATGTTTGGGGTACTTGCCTGATTCGATCAAAAGAAGTCAGATGTTCCCATCTTATGCGGCGGCGACAACGCCAGATGAGCCACTGCCCCAACAATGGTACTGGTGGCGTCACCTCATGCTGCTTACAACAACTCAAAACTTCTGCCAAAACATTCGCCCGCTCTTTTTCTGCTACAGAGTTGTTGTAAGCAGCATGAGGTGGCGCCACCAGTGCCATCGCTGGGGCAGCGGCTCGTCCGGCGTCGTCGCCGCCGCATAACATGGAAACATGTGACTTCTTTTGATCGAATCAGGCAAGTTCCCCGAACAAATTTGGTATTAAAAAACACTAGCGACAAAATGCCCTTTCTGTGCAAAATTTGAACGGCGAGGATTCCACGGTATAGCTGGGAGAAGCATTCTACATCGCGCCTCTAATTGTGCAACGCGCTGTAGATACTTTGTTCCGACTGCCCTCAGCAGCACGGAGGCAGCGGTGCGGGGCCAGTAAAAGGCGCGGTAACGCCCCTCTCGGGAGGCGAGCGTTTTTGCTTCAGCCGTTCATGGCCTCCAAGATTACCCCCGCGCGCGTTAATCTCCGGCCGTTCCAATCGACGCGCGCCCCAGCCAAATGTTGTAAGTTTGTCAGTTCCTCCAGGCTCCACCAGACCGCAGTGCGCGCCTATGCGTCGATGCATCGTCCAGCCCGCTCGCGACGTATCTCTGCTGGCGGTTCTCTCGTTTTTTGCGCGTGTACATTGACGAAAAATTTGTTACGAGCTTGTCACGTAGCCTTTCATTTTTAGCTGCTTTTCCAGCAAAGACTGACCGCAAGGTGTGTCCTAAATGTTTCACAATTTAAGTGTCGTGTTTACTACAGAAGCGGTGTGTTGATGTTCTTGCTGCGAATTCAGATAATGCGTGCCGTTCTACTTAGAATTTCCGCATTGTGCTCGTGTAGATAGTTTCTTTGCTTGTGAAACAGTTACTCGTCAAGACTACCTCGTGTAGGTGGTAGTCCTTGAGTGCCTATATAACGGTCACTCGTGAAGCTGGCAGTCAATCAACGTTACGAGCGTATGGTCGAGTGGTAAAAGGCATGCATGTTTCTTATCTGCAAGGTCTTGTTGCTTGTTACAGTTTAGTGAACTGAGGAGACATTCGTTTTCCTCCCCATTTTTATTCATAAGACTGCGCTTGCTTGCAAATATAACAAATTCCAGTGGAGCGTATATCGCTACATTCCATGTGTAGCGTATACATGCCGCTAGCTTATGTTGCTTACTTCGAGAGGTGCTCTCTTCTAGCTTTGTGCAGTAAGGAAGGACCATGCCACTGGAACAACGACGATAATCAGAAAAGTTGCTTAGGCTACCGCTAATCAACGAAGGAAAAACAGTAATTGATCAAGCAGCTTACCGGAAAAAAACAACTGCTGAGCAAGATAGGAGCTGCGTGTTTAGTCTGACGAGTTTTATCTTTGCGAATACAAAACTACGCAAGTATTCATCCTATGTGGTGATTGAACTTTGTAAATAATGAAATGTTTGTGTGTACTTCTTGATTGTGCTTGCCCATATTGTTTTTCTCTTTGTCCACCTCATGAGGTTTGTAGATAAAGAAACATGTCTTTTTTAAATTTCTCGCAGTGTTTGCCTCGTACTTTTGTTCAGAAAGTCACTAGTATCATTACAACCGGCGGAGGATTAGTGCCAGAAATGTTATCATAAGTTTCGCCTATCATTGAAAGTTAATGAAAAATTGCTAACTAGTGTGTAAGGTCTGCCATTATTCTATAGTCTAATCATAATTCGTTTGAATTAACCCACTTGCTCGTCTTGGCCCTCTCCGTGCATAGGCATAGGAATAAAAATTTAAAATAAAAGCACTGCACCCAGTCTAGCATATGCAAACAAGTGAAAACAAGAAATAAGGTGCAACTCGCGTGATAATTGCTCACATTTATGCTATGGCGGGCCACGTAGTTTACAAACGAGGTAATAGCTTCTATCAATCGATCGTATAGGCTGATCCGTTTTTAACGGGATCAATGCGGAATACCTCGCATATACTCATATGACGGCAGAGGTGCCTGAACGTGCCACGATTACCCTTCACCTCTATCGAACTTGCGCGCTTACGATCTTTCAAGGCTGCTTTAAGACCATGCCAGAAAAAAAATAGCTATCGTGACATGCATCCAAGTAAGCAATAATCTTGTGGCTAGTGGCGGAACCATTTCTTGCATTACATTCATGCGATGGATGTTTATGTAAGTCGCCACACTCGTATATACTGTGTTTAGAACCCTTTCTAGCATTCATTCATGCGATGGATGTTTATGTAAGTCGCCAAACTCTTAAATAATGTGTTTAGCGAGTGAATGAACTGGCAAATGCACAGCATGTATATACACATTGACACACACAAACACACAAAAAAACGCGGAACCACAGCAGGTAGTCGCTGCCTAACTTTACGCATGTGGGCCTCATATGATTAGGACTTTAACAATCGTGAAATTGTAGGCTACCGTCTTGCCCGTGGCATTTTAAAGCTGGAAGCTCGACTGTGGTTCGAGCGCAAGTTTGCGCCATAGTTTGCGCATAGTTTGCGCCAAGCTGCTGCGGAACACTTGATGGATGGATGGATGGATGGATGGATGGATGGATGGATGGATGGATGGATGGATGGATGGATGGATGGATGGATGGATGGATGGATGGATGGATGGATGGATGGATGGATGGATGGATGGATGGATGGATGGATGGATGGAGTATAGTAGCGTCCCCTTTTAAACAGGGTGGTAGCAGCAGCTATCATTCTCATTTTTCTCCCTACATCCTGAATATTGTTTTGGTTAACTGTACCATCATTCTGTTTATTGAATTTTTGTTTCTACATTACTGCCATTATGCCACTTCTCTGCTTTTAAGCCACCAATCTTCCAGTCGTTTTTTGCTAGTTTCCACCGCCGGTTTATTCATCCGGCCACTGGTATCTCTAAACCACAGAGCTTCAGGAACAGTTACTGCGCCTGCATCAACTTCCGGGTGGATACCATTACATTCGAGTACAATATGGTGAATTGTTTCACTGGAGTTACCACATACAGCATATGCGTCATCTTCATTGTTAAATTTCTTTTGGTAGCTGCGTGTTCTAAGGCACCCTGATCTAGCTTCAAAAAGTAGAGCACTGCCTCTTGAGTTATCAAAGAAAGCTTCCTTCCTGATCTGCATTTTTCGGTATAATTCCACACTCTGTTTCTTCTCCATCGAATTTACCCAATTTTTACCTTCGGTGTTTTTCACCTGTTGCTTAATGCTCTTTATTTATCCGTACTTGTGACTATCATACTTACTAGTTAGGTTCCTAGTTCGTTTTCTCCCTTTTGAGTCAAACTCTTTTTAAGTACAGGTATTTAAATACTTTAGCTGCCCATCTGTTACTGTCCAATTTCCTCAGGCATTCCTGATATAATATTTTACTCTGCGCTTCCCGTACTTCGAAAGATGCCCAGCCCATATCTTCCTGTACCGCCTCATTTGTGGTTTTGCCGTGGGCACCTAGTGCTAATCGTCCAACGGCTCTCTGATTTATTTATTTCTAGTGTCGACTGTACCTCTGATTTTAGGTACAAAACCGCATTTCAGAAAGTAAGTCCGGGCACCATAATTCCTTTCCAAATACCCCTCAAAACCTCATACCTGTTGTATCCCCACAATGCCCTATGCTTCATTATCCCGGCATTCCTTCGTCCTTTGGCCTTAAGAGATTGCTCACGCTTTCCAATGTATGCCAATCCTTCTTTTACCCATACCCCCAGATATTTGTATTCTGCTACTCTGGTTATTTGATGGCCTTGTATTTTAAGACTCTGAACAGTTGAGCCGTTGAAAATCATCAGACTCGACTTAACTGCGCTAAAGCTAAAGCGTAGAGCGTCCCCTTCGCCTTCGAAATACTTAACTAGAGTGTGCCATTCTTCCAGACTCTCAGCTACCAGCACAATATCGTCTGCATACATCAAACCGGGGAGGCGCTGCTCTACCGCTTTTCCACCTAAACTATATGACAGGTTGAAACCTAGGTTACGGTCTTGTATCTTCCGCTCCAAGTTTATCATATAAAGCATGAACAGCAGGGGTGATAGAGGACAGCCTTGTCTTAATCCTTTGCATACTTTGACATCTTCCGTACTTCTTATCCCTTCCCGCGTAATTTCTACTTCGTTATCCCGGTATATTTCCTGTAGGAACTCTATTATCTCATAACCGATACTTTCTTCTTTTAGTATGTTCCACAGGAGTTCCCTGTTTACGTTGTCGTACGCCCCGTTTATGTCCAGGAAGGCCAAATACAAAGGTCTATTTTCCACTCTAGATATTTCGATGCATTGGATAAGCACGAACAGGCTATCATCTAAGCGCCTACCATTTCTAAAGCCGTTGTGAAATCCTCCGAGTATCTTATTACTTTCTACCCATGACTGCAGCGTTAATTTCTTCGTCTGCCGCTGGGTGCAGTTACTCCAACTAGTGCCACCGCCTCCTTTCCCGTTGCAGCGCAGGCCACGTACGCGTTTATGTAGTTATGTGGTGTCCCATGATGGCAATCAGCAAGCGAAGGAAGAAATGTCTAGGCGTGTGGACGAAGACGACGCTCAGTGTTCAGTTGTGCAGCTATGCGGTGCAAATTGATTTCAGAGTGCTGTTACCCATCGGTGCGTGCTTTCCACTCGTAACAATATTATGATCCTCTAGTGAAGCTTTTCTTGAAGAAGTCATATGTGTGAAAAATAAAAAGTTGTCTGTACTTGTACATAAGTATCTTGTCCGAATTTTTCCCCTCAGTCAGTCGAAAAGCTCAAGAACTGCGTTCAAATTTTGCATTAGGCAGTAGAGTAATCGTCGGTGTTTTTTTCCAATATAATGCAGGGTATGGATGGGCGTAAGCGACTAGATTTGAGAACAAATGCGTGCAATATACACGCCGTACTCTAACCTATCTCCCCACCTGCGAGCAATGCGAGGCCGCTATGCTCAGCTCGGACCCGGGAATTCAACTCTGGCTCATCGAGCGTGCAACCCAGGTCGCCAGACCTCAAGGGCTCAATGCCATCTAGCGCGGAAGCTTCTGCCTGCCTGACCTTAAAAAATATTAAATGTTTATCCTCCCCCTCCTCCTCCTTTCCAATATACCAGCTTCTTCCTCTTCTACAGCTGCGACAAAGTCATGCAAACCTTTCCTTGAAGCTGTGTGCTATGATACCCCGTTCTCATTCTTGCTGCGGAGCTGGTTCGAGGGACAACGCCGACGCCGACAATTATGTTATTATTTACTAGTTCTCTTTTACAGCGCCCACAGTAGGGCTCACCTTTCCTTGACGCTCTGTGCCATGGCGAACCACATACTTTTATAATGAAAGCCACATTGGCGGCGAGGCAATTTCGCAGTGGCATAAATTCACTTTTTGCGCGAGTTCTATGCGCATGCGCGAAGTCCCAGCGGCGATTGATGGAAACATATTGAACGGCGTCGACGGCGTTTCTCGTCGCAGCCAGTGCACGGGGGCTGGCGGCACGGTGGCCGCCATCGCAGGCTTGGCAAAGCGATGCCAACCACGTCGGCCGCGTACGGTTGCCACTCTCGAGGCGTGCCGGGGTGCAAGACGCGGTTTTGAGGTTCCCTTCGGTGAGCCGCAACCAAGAACGACGTGAAGCTTGAATTAGGGCTATCAAGCGTCACGATTTGAATGGGCGACCTGAGCAACCTACTGCGTACTCTCGACCGTGCGAAAAACACTTCGTTACAGATATGTATGCAGCCAGAGGAACTGTGCATGATGAAAATACCTACTGGAGTTAGCACCAAGCTTGTAACCCGACAGTGATAGCCGCAATGAGGATTTGTTAGGTCGGTGTTTGGTGTATGAGCGACGGGGCCTGATTGCGATGTATCGTGTCGTTTGTTTTCTTTATGTGGGAAGGGAACAGGTAGCGCAAGGTGGCCATGTGCGCTAGACCGCAATATTTAGCATATTTTATCGCGACTGCCGCCTGACTAACAAGAAAAAACATACGGTGTTTTTTATGGTGCACCGTCGTTCGCGAGCCGAATGGTTGAGCTGGTCATGAGGCTTGCGAAGGGATGTGCATCACAACAAACGCCGTATATATTTTTTGTTAGTCAGGCGGCAGTCACGTGAAAACATGGGAAATATTACGGTCTAGCGCACACAGCCGTCTGTGATATATACGCTATCTGGCGATTTCGCACATAACGAAAACAAAAGACAAAATACATCGCCATCAGGCCCCGTCGCACATAAAGCAAACAGGCACCGAACGAATCCTCATTGCAGCTATCACTGGTGTGTTACAGGCTGGCGTATTAGCAAACCATATCCCATAGAAGCACTCGAGCAGCCGACGCTTTGCAATTCCTCTGAGCAGCGCCACCTGGTGACAAATAGTGTGCATATTGTCTAAAACAAATAACAACGTATTTAAAGGCCACCGTTCCGCCGTTTTCGTTGCGCAATGGCCGGCATTTTCATGATCTAATACGGCAAACAGAGCATAATATTAAAGGGCGTTAGAATGGCATACAAAAACTGTACCACACGGATTGTTGTGAATGGAGAACTCACTGATTGTTATTCGCAGCCTACCTTGAACCGCTTTGCTTGGCCATCCGGAATAATGAATGCATAACGGGATTCACGCTACAATCAGTGCATGTGAAAATCCTGGCTTATGCCGACGACATCGCTGTCTTTTGTGCAAATAGAGAAAGTATTTGTGAGGTGACGAATGTAGTACAGAATTTTTGCAGCTGCACAGGTGACCAGATAAACTGGAAAAAAAGCTGCGGTTTCTGGCATGGTAGCTGGGAGGTCACACCGGAACACTATTCTCGGATGCGCTGGTCAACCACTCCAGCATTGTATCTAGGAGTGCCCCTTGATTCTTACCGGGACCCAGATCCGTACTGGCATGACCAAGCATCGAAGGCAAAGGAAATAAGTGATGTGTGGCAAGGAAGGCTGTTATCCATGTTCTCGCGTGCCATTATATGTAATCTGTTCCTTACTGCTAAAGTGTGGTACGTGATGAATGTGCTCAGTGCTTCGAGGACAAACATACAAAAACTTCACCGTGTTTTTGCCGTTTTCATTTGGGCGTCGACCTGGGAAAGGACGAGCCGAACAAATTTGTTTCCGTACAAACAGGAGGGCTTGGTCTGGCCCATTTATTTTTGCGACAAGTTGTCTCGCGTTTCATGTATCTTCGTGACCAAAATGATGTCTTCCTCAGAACAGTAATCCAAGTTCGGCTTGGTCGACTGCTTCCTAATTTTCTTGTCAGTTCGTGTCTCAATGTAGGTGGTACAGTAAGAGGGTACTTGCGAGAAGTGGTGCTCGCGTACAGATTGCTGCATGTGCGCTTTTCCATGGAGTATTTGTGCAATGTTAAGCGGAAACAATTGTATGCGGACCTAGTGGACACAATGCTTCCCGCACCGATATACCGTTTGTCGCACTGTCCAGGCCCAGGAGATGATGTACTCAAGAGAGTTAAGAAGATGGCAATATCACCACCAGTCAAATCATTTTTCTTTAAACTCCACACTAGCACATTATCAGTCAAAATATGGAGGCACCCTAAAGGCCAGTTCGTCCCTTGGTCAACAAACTGTTTCTTGTGTAACAGACCAGAGACGATAGAACACGTGTTTTTGGACTGTTGGGATGCCATTTTTTTCTGGGATGTGCTTCAGAGAACTTTAAAAAAAGAGCTACCTCTAGATGCATATGGCATACGAGTTTTACCTTTTCCTAATACCTCCACAGCTTGTGGAAAACCAGAATGCAGTTTACCAAGGCAGATATACAAGTCAATCCTGTACGAGAACATTTCATACACAGTGTTGTGCGGTTCAGGGAAGTGCATATGACACTCCCCGAGCAGCCACAATGGATTCATGTGCTTGACAGTTTGGTAAAACTGAAAAGTTTTAACCCGCCGTGTCACGCGAAAGTGTGCTGGCACGTTTTATTGTTCACCGTCTTGTTTTGCATGTCCAAGTCGGCAATAAAGAAGAAAAAAATTCGTGGCGCAATGGATCAACATCACCCATCTATGCACTGATGCCACTGAAACATCTGTTCGACTCCTATGTTGGGATTTTTTTCTGAATATTTGTTTTTGCAGTAGCCTTCACCACAATTATATCCTGCCTTCAGAGAGTGTATGTTACCTTTAGGTTGCGGTCAGAGAGACGTTCGGCAAAAATCAGCATGACAACAGTTACACTAAGCAATTTAATTTCCCATTATCATTCCCTGCGTCAATGAGTGTATGTTACCTTTAGGTTGCGTTCAGAGACAACTTTCAGTAGCAATCGCCGTTTACAGTGAGTTATGTTACCTTTAGGCTGCGTTCCTAGAGACCATTCAGCAACAATCGCACTTTAACTCGCTCAGAACGTCGTCTGCTCCAGTGCGCCAACGGCATATTATTTGGCAATACGCGGCCGGGACAATGCTCTGTTCAGGAGGTGTGGATAAGTGCCTCTCTGCCGAGCTTCATAGATGAAATCCTATAGCTGCACGCTTGTAGATGACTCGAGGAGGAAGCGAAGCCCACTGTACCATGCCGGTGCCGTGGTGACCACGTTGTGCTCGTTAACTCAAGACGCCCCGCGCATATGCTCCCCTCGCAAGTCACAGTAGACGATTCCACCTAGCCCTGCAGCATCAACAAATCCCGAACTGCTTTGCGCTTTGAAACCCCCCCCCCCCCCCCACTCCCTCTATGTCTCTGCGCTCTCCTAGTGATTTTTTTACAATACATTCAAGTCGGTCTTGAGTGTGCACGCTGAGAGAGTCTCATTCTGTCACGTCGAAAGCAAACCCGTGCCATGGCCTGCGCTACTCGCTCTTATAATACGAATATAGTATTGTGAAAACATCATGAGTGGATTGTAGAAACGCTGAAACATTCCCCCTAACTGCGTGAACATGAAACTGCAATCACTGCTACTACTTTCCGCCCGGAAGGCGAAAACAAAAGAGGGAGCTATCGTTTTCTACCTGCGTTGGCGTGGCCATTTCGGACGGTACGCTTTCGTGTGGTCTGCTACATTGCCATCCAATGGGTATCCCACCGCTTCCCGGATGATGGCGCCACATCCTTCCGCAAAAGGTGGATTTCCGCCTTGGTGGCACCGCTCTCAGCGCCGCTACCTAACAACCACCTCCTCCCCATCTAGCTTGTATACAACGAGAGCCCCTACAAGAGAGGCGGCCCCGCCGGGGTGGTGCAGTGGTAAGACGCCCGACTACTGTGCTGGAGTCGCCGGGTTCGAACCCGACCTCGGCGGCTGCGTTTCGATGGAGGCGAAACGAAGAGGCGTCGTGTGCTGTGCGATGTCAGCGCACGTTAAAGATCCCCAGGTGGTCGAAAGTACTCCGTAGCCCTCCACTACGGCTCCTCTTTCTCTCTTTCCACCTTCACTCCCATCTTCCTCCCTTCCCTTACGGCGCGGTTGCGGTGTCCACAGAAAAACAAGTGAGACAGTTACTGTGCCTTTCCCTTCCTATAACTAAATCAGTTAGCCCTACAAGAGCCCCGCCGGGGTGGTGAAGTGGTAAGACGTCCGACTACTGTGCCGCAGTTGCCCCTTACCTTCGCCTCACGCGAACAGATCGGGAACGACTGGATGCATCACTGCGCAAGACATACAAGACAGCATTGGGTCTACCCATGTCCACTTCCACCACCAAACTGATGACCCTCGGGATCTCCAGCACAGTCGACGAGCTGATTGAAGCGACTCTAACTTCCCAATATGAGCGCCTCTCGCTGACACATGTGGGCCGTGCAGTACTGAGCCAGGTAGGAATCACTCCTCTGAGGGCGACTTCTACGTATATGGACCTCACGCCTGAGCAGAGACTCAGTCTTCGTATACCTCCGCTTCCCAGACGTATGCATCCAGAGTATCATACAGAGCGCAGAGCCGACCGAACCCGGCAACTCCACAAACGTTTTACCGGTCGCCCCGACGTTACGTACACAGATGCCTCCCACCACCCCCGTCGCCCCGCTATGGTTGCGGTTGCATTGGCACCGCACCGAAATTGGCACAACGCCTGCAGCATCCTCAACGCCGCAACTGCTGCCACCGCAGAAGAGGTTGCCATCGCGGTAGCTCTGACCGACCCCTCCACCAAAGTAGTCGTTAGAGATTCCCAAAAGGCAATTCGTAACTTCGATGCAGGTCGGATATCCCGACAGGCACACACTATCCTCCGATCTCTCCCCTTCCGACTACACCTCGTCTTCTCATATGGACCCCAGCTCATGAGGCGGTCAGCGGGAACGCACAGGCGCATGCTCTAGCCCGAGAACTCAGCTACCGGACGGAGCACCCTCCTCAGCCTGCCGCTTCCTCTGACACTCCCCAAGGCACTCATTAACGCCTTGTTACATACACGGACATCATCCAGCATTATCGGCTCGAACGGTGTCTATACCCCCTGCACACATGGAACTATCCCGGCGCGAGGCCGTCCATTGGCGCAAAATACAAACAGGAACCTTTCCCGACCCATGGCTATATAGCATATTTTCCCAAATCTTCTTGCACCTAGCTGCAAACACTGCTCACAACCGGCCACATTCATTCACATGGTGTGGACATGTACACGACACAACGCAGACAATACAGCTACAATGGATGCGTGGGAGTCCCTCCTGCGTACCACCGAGCCCGCCCAACAGCGCCAGCTCATTTTGCGCTCATTGAAGGCTGCAGAGTCCCAAGGGATCACTGCTGACCTTCTCTAGGCAGTGCAACCAGTCTTTCGGCTGGTTCCCCTTCTTTGGGTGTAAATAAAAAGTTTATCATCATCATCATCAGTCATGTTTAATAAAGAAGAGAGGAGAATGAAATAAACAAAATAAAGAGCACTGCAGAATCTGCATTGGAGTAATTCGAAAGCACGGATGCTGCTGTTGGCTGCTTCTGGTTGTTTTTAGTTGCTTAATTCACCTCCTGTTTGCTCATTTTAGTCTTTAGTTTCAAATTGAGCGTCAATCCCTTCCTGTGCCCTCTTTCGGCCCTACTTCCGGTTTCGTGACGTCACATCATCTACGTCATATTATTTCTCCTCTTGTTAACCTATGCGTTCGCGCGCAGCGGCGGTGGCCACGTCGCGTCCCGCCAAGCCCAACACCGCCTTGACTATGCCTTACACTGTGGAAGGCACCGATATTACTGCCGCGGAGTTATCCGATGGCTCATGGACGGCGTTCGAGATGCAACGCCGGTACCGAAGACCATAACCGCCCCAGAAACAACCTGCCGAGGCCCAGACGCCAGCCACGACATCGACTCCACCGAATCCGCGGCCACGCGGACGCCGTCCACCTTTGACCAAAAAGCGTCCTCTGCCCCGCCTGCCCTCAGAACACCTTAAGATCGTCCTCCGTCCACAGGGCACACTGAACCTCCACACCGTAGGCCCCGCACGACTTGCACTTGCTATCTACGCAGCCGCCAACGTCGACCACCGCCTAGCGGTTACTGCCGACCAAGTCCGCATACACCCCACTAACAACACCATCACAGTGAGAACGCCTGACAATGCCCGTGCAGTGTCTTACGCCAAGATCGGCCCCATCACCATCGACAAAACAGTAGTCCCCGTTGCCGCCTACGCCCCAGCCCCGGACAATTCCGTACGGGGGATTTTGTACCGAGCCTACAGTTACGAAAACGATGCCGAGATCCTGGCTGAGCTCCGCGCTCGTAATCCCGATCTCCCTATTGTTGCTGCGCGTCGTATGGGCAAGACGCAGCACTTCGTCGTTACGTTCGCCAACACCGAGCTGCCCCGATACGTGCGGTACTTGGGGTTTACTTTCGAAGTCTTCCCTTTGAAGTCTCGCCCGGAGTCGGGCTTCAACTGTCGCAAGCTGGGTCACCGAGCGGACGTGTGCACCCAACCACGAATACCTACTTGCCGCCGCTGCGGCGTCGCTCACGACTCCCCACCAGCCGGCCAACCACCTACCTGTCACGCCATGTGCATCGTCTGCAAAGGCTCACATCCAACAGGCAGCAGAAGCTGCAAATACCGCTTCGTGTCTAGCCACAGGCTCAAATCATCACAATCCCCCACGGACACTGCCACTGACCCAGGCAGTTCGCCAAGCGGCCGCCAGTCCCGTCCCCGAGAACCAGCCACCAACAACCACCCCCAAGGGATGAATCCTTCCCGCCACAACAAAGCAGCAGTCCCCCAACTGACCCCGCCACAAGCCAACCATTTCAGCCGCAGGAACCAAGAGATGTCTCTTTTCCCCCTTTACGTGGACGAAGTGGGAGCAGAGAGATAGGAGCAGGTCGTCGTCCCAGAGACGCAGCTCGCGGATCAACTCCAACTCCGGAGAAGAAGGAAGACCTGCCAACATTCGGCATGGAAGACGCCACTTACAGACGACAAGCAACGCCGAGCACCCGACCCACAGGTAAGGGAGCTGGCAGAGTTAGTCCGACAACTGCAACAACCGTTAGCTCAGTCTAGGGCAAAAATCAAACAGCTACACACTGAAAATGCGCAATCAAAAAATGAAAAGTCGTCTGTGGCTTGCGCTCGCGTTGAAGTCAGCCGCTATGAGGACATGGAAGTAGATCAAAACCGATGTAACAAAAGAAAGGCACCTTTGGTACCTCGGCCAGATACAGATGACTTAGCGAGTAATTATGAAGAGAGATTTGCAAAAATAGACCAAACTAGCCAAGGTGGAGGAAACTATCCAGAAACTAATACCACAGCTTAACAAAGTAACTGACACAATGGAAAAGTTTCCAACTGCTTTCGAAACTGTCCTAGCTAAACTCGACACGCTTACAACCAGGGTTAACGCACTAGCATCCCCCAGCAATCTGATGATATCTCCAACGCCAAATGCAGGCTCTTTGCCTCCCGCCAACACTGCATTCTCACGCCCAGCTGATGGTGCGTCGGCGCGTCCGTCCCCCAGCAGCATTCTCTTACCCAGCGTATTGCAACCCGCTCGAGCGGAACCTTACCCGATACGCGATGGCTAGTACACCTGTTATAGTGTGGCAATGGAACTGCCGGGGATTCCGAGCCAAGTGCAAGGCTCTGGAATATGCAGTTTTGGCCCAAACAAACAGACGGGTAGACATAGCACTTCAAGAGACGAATACAGAAGTAAATCTTGCAGGATATACAGCATACAATTAGAAAGTGTCGGCTGAGTGCCCGCCGATAACAGCTACACTTGTACAGCGTAATCAAACTGCAAACCAACTAGATTTGGAAACACCGGAGGTCTGTCATACATTTATACAAATCCTGCCGAACAAACGAACACAATCTCCCCTTTACATTCTAAACGTATATAGCCCACCTAAAGACAACACCACGAAAATAGACAGCCACACACTTCCGTAAGGCGCATGTAGCCGCTCATAATGGAATATTGGTGACTGTTGGAGACTTTAACGCACCCCATGCAGAATGGGGCTACTCAGTTAACAGTAGAAATAGAACTAACTTATGGGAGACAGCCCGGGCGCTAGGGCATACCTTACTCGTCGACCCTGATAAACCTACGTGCATTGGTAACAGTGTAACCAGGGATACGTGCCCTGACCTTACCTTTGCCAGAAATATCCCCGATGCGTGATGGGAAAACCTAAATACAAACATAGGAAGCGACCACTATGTACTATGTACCACTTTGCGAGCCACGCATTGTAAAATGCGTCGCCAGGAAGTGAAGCACACGAACTGGGACGCCTTTAGATATGTCCGCTCGCAAAGGCCAGCGGAAGGTATAGTAGATTTAAGACAATGGACGGGGCGTCTGTTGCAAGATGCCGCAAACACTTCTAAAACTGTTACCCTGGAGGACAGCAGTCCCAGCCGGGACGCTAAGCTAGTGCACATGATTGAAGCACAAGGAAGTATCCATGCTCGATGGCGTAAAAATAAGCACTACCGACGTTTACAAATTCGGCTAACTCGGCTTGAAAAGCAAATCGAGGCTTACTCGTGGGAACTTAGCCGAGAACAGTGGCACCAGACTTGCGACCGCCTTAATGGGCCACTGGGCATCAAGAACACGTGGTTTTTACTTAGACATTTACTGGATCCTACGAGAACTAAGGCCGATTCCCACAAGAACCTACATTGGATCTCGCAATCTTTCTAAGGCACCGACGAAGAGCTCATGACCACATTAAAAGATAAATACATTAACACCTCCGAGGATATACCCACGCCAGATGGGTACTCTGGATTGGATAATGCTCGCATGGATAGCGTCTTTACCGTAGCAGAGATTAGGGCTGCTCTTAACCAAATTAACACCACGTCGGCACCGGGGGAAGATTGCATCACCAATAAGATGTTGCGCAATTTAGAGGACCAGTCAGTTCTTCAACAGGTACTGGAGAGAGGACAGCGTCCCTGAGGAATGGAAGCATGCTAAAATCATTTTCATACCTAAACCGGACAAAAGACTCGAGATGGGGAACCTCCGCCCAATCTCGCTAACGTCATGTCTCGGGAAGGTAATGGAACAGGTTGTCTTAAACAGGCTCCTTATGCACACCGTTGCGGAAGGCACGTTTCCCGCGTCCATGATTGGGTTTCGAGCAGGTCTTTCGACTCAGGACATTATGTGTCAAATTCAACAAGACATTCTAGATACAAATGACATAAGAGCCACGCGAACCATCCTGGGACTCGATGTGAGTAAGGCCTTCGACAATGTGTCACACGCTTCCATCCTCACTCACCTCTCACAGTTAAACGTAGGCAGACGGTCATACGACTACATCGCTGCCTTCCTAAACGCGCGTACGGCTACGCTCCATTTCGTTGCCAAAGCTAGCGACAAAATTACACTAGGGACGAGAGGAACACCGCAAGGCGCCGTACTTTCACCTTTTCTCTTCAACATCGTTATGAGCGGCCTCCCGCGTCTGTTAGATGATATCCCACACATACATCATTCCATATACGCCGACGACATCACCATATGGACCAATTCTGGCTTCGATGGAGATATTACAGAGTCATTACAACGAGCTATCGACACGGTACAGTCTTATGTGCAGGAAAACGGCCTTACCTGTTCACCGGCTAAATCAGAACTATTAGTTATAAGGAACAAACAAGCTTCACAGGCAGAACCAGATTCTCGAGAACCTATCCAGTTACACACTGACAACCATCCGATACCCCTGTAGCCACGATCAGAGTTCTCGGAATGTTGATTCAGAATAATACGCAGAACACAGAAGCTATACGCCGGCTACGCGTCACGGCGCACCAGATAGGTGGGCTGGTGAGACGCATTGCCACACGTCGCAGGGGTATGAGAGAAGCCGACCTATGCAGCATTATTCAAGCCTTTATGATAAGCAGAATAATATACGATTGCCCGTACTATCATTTGCGTCGTAGGGAGGAAGATGCACTTAATAGCATAATTGGAACTGCATACAAAGCGGCCCTTGGCTTGCCAGTATACGCTAACTCAGATCGACTACTGCAGCTGGGATTTTTTAACACGCCATCTCAACTAATTGAAGCCAATAAGACAGCACAAGTGACCCGCTTATCATGCAGCCTTGCGGGACGCGTAATTCTCGACAAGCTCCACATACACCCTACTGAGGAGGTGTGCGCAACATCCCATTTATCGGCTGACATAACTAGTAGACTAGTTGTTAAACCAATAGCCAAAAACATGCTACCAGGCAGACATGATGCCCGCAGGAAGACAAGGGCACAGACCCTTGAGAAACAGTACGAGGACGATCCACAAGCAGTGTACGTGGATGCAGCTCAACACATAAAAAACGGAGCATACGCGGCATGCATGGCCACTCCAAAGTCAACCTTCACTAACGCCATAACATTTCATGCTAGCTCCATTTGCGAGGCAGAGGAAGTAACTATCGCACTGGCCATCGCGGATCCCCGCACCAAAACTATTCTAAGCGACTCAAAGAGCGCCGTCCAAAATTCCGCCAAAAATTCTGTAAGCGCACTCGCGGCGCGAATTCTACGCAACCGATCTCTCAATCACAACATCAATCTCGTATGGGTTCCGACTCACGCGGGTAACTCCGGAAACGAAGGGGTCGACCGTCTAGTCCGAGGCTTAACCAACCGGGAGACGGGAGATCTATCGGGAACGGACGGGCCTGTCGAGGCGTCGCGCACATACGCGGAGATAACAAACTTTTATCGCGAGCTAAGATGCACGAACCCCGCCCCTCACCACGACCTCGACCGGGCGCAAGCCACGACACTCAGACGCCTACAAACAAAGGCCATTCTTAGCCCCTAACAATTATCGTTAACTACGAACGGAGAATTCAACCCTGCATGCCGGCACTGCGGTGACGGGACGCAGGCCACTCAAGACCATATACTGTGGGAATGCGCCAGCAATCCGCCTCCAAAGACACTCTTGCCAGCTCCCTCAGTGGAGGAATGGGACAATCTGTTGGCCAGCCCAAGAAAAACTGCGCAACTGGCCCTCGTCACGCTAGCTCAAGAGGCCGCTCCCGACTGGAGGCCACCCTAGACTCGCCCCAGCCCGAAATAATTCCTTTCATTTTGTGGCAATAAAAGTTGTTACCACCTACCCTTTTAGTTTTTGGTACTTTCAAATTGCGCGCCAATCCCTTCATATGCTCTTTTTGTGGCTCTACTTCCACTTGCGTGACGTCACATTGTTGAAGTCATATCCACTAGGGCTTCCCTTTCTCGTTTTCCGCTTTCACTGTCACCTTCCTCCCTTTCCTTACGCGCGGTTCAGGTGTCCACAGAAAACGTGTGGTAGATACTGCGCCTTTCCTTTCCTGTAAAGCAGTTATTCTAATTAATTACCTAATTAACTGTTGGCCTAATTATTTTTTTTGCAACAACATCACGTCACGGTCTATCGATTTACACCACTCATTAACCGCTAGCATGGCTCAATTACAACTTCTGCGGACACGATTTTGCAGACACGTTCTGCGGACACGGTCTGCGGACAGAAATCTGGGAACATAAGTAATGCTCTCGCATTAATTATGTCGCATTAATAAGACATGATTAATGCTCTCCAAACAAGGCATATTTCGAATCAACCAGGCATCAATAGCTTTCAATACGCTGGTCTATTATAGCTAGAATGAGCTACCATTGCGGCGACGAAAGTACTTTTTTTTTTGCTGTACGCGGTAGCCTGAAGCCATTATTGTTTTAAGGAAGGGAGATTGAACTCCATTCTTGTATGCATGGTGCTGGAGCTAATGCCGAAACTCTTATTTGATTATTTTTTAACTGCCGCGCTATGAGGATTCATTTGTAGTCTAGAGGTGGTGGTGAAAGCTTTAATGGAAAAAAAGTTAGTGAAAGCCAAAAAGGGCCCTTTGCATGAGTGGAGTCCCAAGTTCGGGACCCGGCTGGACAAAGCCACTGCACTTGCCCGTTTAGCCCTGGCAAGAACGATGGCAGGAGACTTCTGGAAGGAAGGCGCAGTATCTCACACTTTCCCCGTGAACTGTGCGTTAGAGTGGTACGCCATCGCTCCTGTCGCGTAGCGTTGCTTGGCCTGCGTTCAAGATTGGGATTGCAGATAACAGGTACGCTCCTGAAGCGCTATGAGAAGGGTGGGCCAAAATATGGCGGAGTTGTCTCAACCCTTCAAGGGCGCGCGCATCGACACACCATAGCACCTGGTGTCGTATTCCATTGGAGACCGCTTCACTTGCTTTCGCAATCTCCTAGACGTAACTACAGCTAAGGCAAAGTTAATATTCCTTTATTCTCTACTTTCTTCTGTTTGCACTAGGCAGCGAAGGTGGCTCAGCTACAGAGCCAGCAAAGACCCGTACATTTTCTTTTCCTTCATCCTACAGCCACAATAACAGTGTAATATAGAGGGTGGCTGTTCCTGGCCTTACGGGGCTGGGACGGTAGGTCAACGTCGCTTGCAGAGAGCTACCCAGCCACCGAATTATATCTGTTGTAGGCCATCATTGCAGCCGCAACTGTATTCGGTGGTGGGCGACGGCTGTTGTTGCGGCGCGCGTCATTCTCTCCCTATTCTTTTTCCTTTCTTCTCTGATTTCTCTTCTGTCCGCACGAGGCAGCGGAGGTGGCTCAGCTACACAGCCAGTAGCAAGCCTGTGCATTTGCTTTTCCTTCTTCCTACAGCCACAATAACAGGCCCTTGCAATTTCGTTTCCTTCCTACAACCGCAACAACAACAATGAGGTATAACGATCGAGAAGGAGAGCGAATTGCCGCTCAGCGGCACAAATAAGACAGCGGAGAAGCTTAACTCAACGGATGCTGAAGTATTTGCCTGGAAATATATGGTTGAGCGTAAGAAGAACGAACATAACAATGCTAAATGCTCTGGGA
Organism: Amblyomma maculatum; assembly: GCF_055883805.1. NCBI lineage: Eukaryota > Metazoa > Arthropoda > Arachnida > Ixodida > Ixodidae > Amblyomma > Amblyomma maculatum. Next base: position 40,521,522 of record NC_139346.1, read on the forward strand.
TATCTAGAAATAACCAGATAAACCTCAGCTAACGCTACGTATATCCTGCTAAAGCTGAGCTAAGCCCCTGCTAATTCTTTTAACTTCTTAAGTCCGTAGTATGATGTGGCGTTATCGTAAAGATTCGTTTGTCCGGCCCAAAACTAGATAGACCATCCACATCGTGGTGGAAATGTCAACCGCTCTGTAGGCGAGGGGCTTTTTGAATATTTTCCGTGCGAATTAGATGTTGATGAGACTGTGGGTATTATTATAAAATTCACGAAGCACTCGTCACAGTGATAAGCGTGCCAGCAAAGCGGTATGTGCAGTAGATTTGGCTGTCCACACTTAACACAGCCCGCTCTCTCCACGTGGGTATGTGCGATGTATCAAGCACGAAGAGGATGCAACAGCTCGTGCTGCGCGGGCAACGAAGCGTTACCGCCCGGCAGGTGCGTCGCGTGACAGTAAGACTATCGAATTTTTCCTCCCAGTGCCTCGCGACAGTAGCATCGGACGCAGCGGCTGCAGCGGCAGCCATCCAGCCAGGGCGTTGCAGACGGTGGCATATCCAACTGCTCTTGCCAGACTACATGCTGCTCATCGCCGCCGTGGAACGCCAAAGCAGTGGCCCCATGGCAGGAAGCGACGGTGAGCCGCTCCCGTTGACGGCTCCTCACGGCTTCGCCCAGCTTATGGGCCGGGACAATTTCATAAGTTGCGCACAGCCATCGCAGCAGCAGCCGCAGCTGGAGGAATATCGCGACAACCATCTAATGTCGCTCTGCACAAGCTCTCCGACTTCTGACGCAGCTCTAACGGTTGTGGTCGCCCCGGGTATTTACTGCGCGGCCTTCGCTGCGCCAGTGACAGTGAGATCGGCAATGACATGTTCGCCGCAACTGCAGCTGCATCATGAAGACGACCACATCCTGTACCGCGGCCGTTCTGCCGATGCGTCCGTATTGCAGCACCAGATGAGCTCGTTCGTGCCCTGGATGGAAGTGCAAAACCAGGAATGGCTGCTTTGCGTTGCGGCATTTAATGCCCTTCGACGGGTATGACTTGTACGCATCCTGCGCCGACTCCTGCTTTGTTACCCAGCAAGGTTGGCATTCTTGGGACCATATCCAGACCCAGGAGCAGCTACAGGAGCAGCGGGAGCACGAATGGGTGCAAAATAGTTACGCGCCTTACGATGATGACACTGTCGACGGCGGTGGTGAGCGCGATTTGGACGCTGCGGACTACGATGGCGGTGCGGTTGGCGGCGTGCCGGATGTCCGACAAACTACATAGGGAGCAGGACGACGTGGTCGCCATGCTGGCCGAAATGGACAAACGACACGAGCAGCACCTGGCCATGGAGTGGGCGACTCCACAGGAAGACGCCGCCTCCCCCCATAACAGGAGCTGCTCCCCGAGCAGCGAAAGGCCGATGGCGTTATGCGGGCAGCGCACGCGGTACGTAAATACCTGGCAAGTCCATGTTATACATGATGTGGTGGGTGTTTTACAGAGACTCATAGAGCTCTACAGAAGTACACTGCACAAGCCCACGAAGGACGCACGGCCTGATATCTGAACCGGCGTAAAATGTCGAGGCACTCATTCCTATGAGACTCTTGGCATGAATGTATTATAGTTTTATTGCGGGAAATGTTATTGCAAAATAAAACAATTTGGCAAAATATATTTCGTTACCTATGATTACTTTTCGTTGTCGGCTATCGCAAACGCGTTGGCAATACCGGTAAAATAACTGCCTTGTTATTCACAGATAGGGTTATCGGTAATTAATATTATAAATGGCACCAAATACTATCAAGTACATTATCACATGAAATTTACTATCAGTAGTGCAGCTGGCGCTATTGTCAGTAATGTATAGGTAGTACCGGTAGTTTATCGATTGTTTTTCAGCACTGTGTGTCTACATTCAAACTGCAGTGCTATAAGAGCCCATTAACGGGTAATTTTGCATCAGTACTTGTAGGAACATAGGATGGCCTCCGAGACAGTCAAGGGTCTCGGAGGCTAATAGGCAGAAACAACGACGGCACTCCGTGTGCTTCTCACGTTCTACAGGAGCACACAGGGGCGGTCTACTCGTGCCGTTTTTGACGTCGGTTTCAGCACACCGGCGCGGGGGGCAATGCGCCTCAGCCCAAGACACCATAAGATTGGGACGCCTGTCTACATAACCAGAGGCTCATTTCCTTCTTGAGTGGGGCCACCCAGCTTTAGAGTAACAAGAGGATAAAAGAAGATGCGAATCGGGGGTTCTCGCCATGAGCATCTCATAGAGCCACTCCATTCTGCCTCTGTCTGCTGCCGCTGTAGGTCGTGTTCCCCTAATATAAAAAATGCTGGCGATTACGTTACTGCCTAATGCGAATCTTGGACGCAGCTCAACGTTTTCAGTTCTTCGACAGACTGAGGGAAAAAATCGTGCAATACATGTATGTCAATTAGTTTTGTTTTTCGCACATATTTCATACCAAAAGTTACTCTACCCAAATGACACATAGTGGGTCATTCCTTTTCTGTAAATGTTTTCTGTAAACCGCCTCTTCATTTCGACGGAGGCGAAACGAAGAGGCGTTCGTGTGCTTTGCGATGTCAGGAAATGCGCGCACCGAGGCACCCTATGTCGGTCGACGGTCGAAATAACTACACAGCCCTCCACTACGGCACCCCTTTCCCTCTCTCTGCTTTTACTCCCTTCCTTTACGGCGCGGCTGCGTTTCGATGGAGGCGAAACGAAGAGGCGTCCGTGTGCTGTGCGATGTCAGCGCTCGTTAAAGGCCCCCATCTGGTGAAAATTATTCCCTAGCCCTCCACTACGGCTCCTCTTTCTCTGATTCAACTTTCACTCCTACCTTCCTCCCTTCCCTTACACCACGGTGGAGGTGTCCACAGAAAACAAGTGAGACATTTACCGCGCCTTTCCCTTCCTGTAAATCAATCGGTTAAGGTTTCTACAGAACAGGTGTGACAGACTGCGCATTTCCTTTTCTGTAAACAAATTATTTTCTGTTTGCCTCTAATTATTTACCTGTGCCGGCAGACACTTTCTGCTACACCCGGACAGCCCTCCGCGGCATCACGCGCATGCGCAATGCGAGGCGCTGGAGATGAAATGTGATGTTAGGAAGATAGTGAGACGGGAAAGCGTGGCGTGATATGGTCAATAGGGTCACGAAGAGTCTGAAACGACTGAACGACTGAGCTGAACTAATTTACCTAATAAATATGTAAACAATTTTGTCACTTGCACACTTTTCCTTACACTGCCACGCCGGGGTGGCGCAGTGGTTACGGCGCTCGACTACTGTTTCCAAGGATTCGAGATCGAATTCCGTCCTCGGCGGCCACTTTTCGATGGAGGCGAAAAGCAAGGCGACTTTTGGTGTGCAATCAGTGCACTTTAAAGAGCCCCAGGTAGTCGAAATTTCCGGAGTCCACCACTACGCCGTCTATCATACTCTGAGTAGCTTTGGAACGTAAAACCCCATAAACCACCACCACCATCATCATCATCATCGCCAGCCTGACTATACCCACTGCAAGGCGAAGGCCTCTCCCATATTTCTCCACTTAACCAGGTTCTGTGCTGGCTGCATCCACTTGACCCCTGTGAACTTAACCTCATCCGCCCACCTAACTTTCTGCCGCCCCCTGCTACGCTTTCCTTCCCTTGGAATCCAGTTTGTAACCCTAAGCGACCATAGGTTATCCTATCTTCGTACTACATGTCCTGCCTATGCCCATTTCTTCTTCTTAATTTCCACTAGAATGTCGGTAACCTGAGTCATTTCTCTGACCCACTCTGCATGCTTCCTATGTCTTAATGTTACCCCTGCCATTTTTCGTTCCATAGCCCTCTGGGTTGTCCTCAACGTAAGTAGAACTCTCTTGGTTAGCCTCCACGTTTCAGCCACATAGGTGAGTACAGGTAAGAAGCAACTGTTATATACTTTCCTCTTTAGCGATACCGGTAAGCTGCTAGTCATAATCTGTGAGTGCTTGCCAAATCGCTCCATCCCAATCATATTCTTCTTGTTATTTCCTTTTCATGGTCCGGATCTGCGGTTACTACCTGTCCTATAGTACACATATTCGCCTACTACTTCCAGTACTTCGCTACCTAATGTAAACTGCTGTTCCTTTCCGAGGCTGTTGAACATTACCTTAGTCTTCTGCATATTGATTTTCAAGCCTACCTTTCTACGTTTCCTGTCTAGGTCATCAATCATTATTTACAGTTCATCCCCCGAGTTGCTTAGCAAGGCAATGTCATCAGCAAATCGCAGATTACTGAGGTATTCTCCATCTACCCTTATCCCTAACTGCTCCCATTCCAAGTCTCTGAATACTTCCTCTAAACAAGCTGTGAATAGTACGGAGGAGATTGTTTCTCCTTGCCTAACGCCTTTCTTTATGGGAATTTTGTTATTTTCTTTATGCAGAACTATGGTTGCTGTGCAGCCACTATATATATCTTCCAGCACTTTCACGTACGGCTCGTCTACCTCCTGATTTCGCAATGCCTGCATCACCGCTGAGGTTTCAACTGAGTCAAATGCTTTTTCGTAATCAGTGAATGCTATGTAGAAGAGCTGGTTATATACCGAGCATTTTTCTATCACCTGATTGATGGTATGGATATGATCTATAGTAGAGTACCGTTTCCGAAAATCTGCTTGATCCCCATAAACCAAACCAAATCAAACTTTTCCTTGCTCTATCCTACTGTAGAAAATTTTCAAACGTTGCTCTTTGGCTTCAGTTTCCTGCGTTTTGCTGCGTCACCGCCGGCGTTGTGTCCTGTGTCATCCTCTCTCCAGTGTATGTCTTCTTCTGCGCTATTACCTTTCGTCAAGTTTCTATGCACCATATCTCGTCCTCAGGTTATGTCCCTTATAACCAGGTTAGCATTGCGCATGCGCGTGCCGTCATGGAGGGCTGACCGAGTGGAACAAAGTGTCTGCTGGCATCGCATTCTCCCGGCATAACAGTGGGATTTGCCTAGAACGCTGTGCCGGCGTATGCTTTCTGCTCCAGCCGGTCAGCCCTGCGCGGCAGCACGCGCATGGGCAATGGAAACCTAGTTACGAGGGACAACAAATCTTGAAGACGGGCTAGATGGTGCATAGCAGCTTGACGAAAGGTAATAATAGTGAAATCTGCCTACAACTAGAAAGCTGTGCCGGCAGACGCTTTCTGCTACACCCGGTCAACCCTCCACTGCGGCACGCGCATGCGCAATGCAAACCTGGTTACGAGGGACAACAAAATTTGAAGACGGACTTGACGGTGCATAGCAACTTGATGAAAGGCAATAATAGTGGAATCTGCCTCGAACGCAGTATCGGCAGGCGCTTTCTATACCCGGTCAACCCTCCGGGCAGCACACAAGGGAGAACAAAACTTGGACGGGCTTGGTGCATAGCAACTTAACGAAAGTAGAGTGAACTAGAAGAAGAGAGTGCCTCATTTGAAAGCCTGAAAGTGAAGCCAAAAAAGGTCATTTCCGCTTGAAGCGCTGCGATCGTTAGCCGTTACTAGGTGTCTTTTTAGAGACTGAAGGGAAAAGCTGGGCAGTACAGTTGTTCAACAAAATAATCACATACAGATCGTGCATCGAGATCACAGTGTCTATAAGCCATCCTACTCCTCCAAATACTGTGAAGGCCCAATAGCATGATGAGGTCATACTGAAAATCATCATTAACAGTTGTCAAGTACCGAATTCCACGTGGCGTCAATGGCAGGTCTTTTTTAAGTATCCTTTGTAACACATCCCAGTAAAACACCGCATCCCAACAATCCAGGAACACGAGCTCAACTGTTTCCGGTTTCCTACATAGTAGACAGTTTGAGCCCCAAGGTACAAAAAGGCCATTTTCTTCCATCCATGTTTTGACTGGGAGGGTTCCTGTATGCAATTTAAAAAAGAATGGCATCGAACCAGTGCTCGAGTTACACTGGTTCGATTCTCAGTAAAATTGTTTCAAATTTTTTTTATTGGCTGGTGTAAAATTGAGTACGATAAGCCGCGATGTGTCGTCAGTACCTTGCTGCGAAAAAAAAGAAATGAATGACTCTCATGCGAGGACATCTTGCGACTGATGCAAGCTTCACGCCCTCAGCGTAGCCTCCGGGACCTGCGGCCCCGCCAAGGCGCCAATTTCGAAGAAGTTTGTGGTCTGCAAGCTGCGTACCGTTATTGCTCTTGCAACTTGTGAAACTTCAAACTACAGCAATAGTGGATCAATAAAGACTTTTTTCTTTATTATGACTTATCTATATGACTGTCACTGCAGAGAATTTGCATCTACATGTCGTATGTCCCGGTTTGAGGAGGCAGTGAAAGCTAGCGAAAGGTACCCCTTTGACCGCTCGCTGCAATTCCGCCGCCTGTTTATGGAAAAAAGGTAAGGTAGTGTTTTCAATGTTTTTGAAGCTAAACTTCAAAAACTTCGTATGAGTTCTGAGAATAGAGCGGTGAAAAAAAACAGACGACAAGCAGACCCAAATTCTCTGCCATGGGCAAGCAAGTCAAATGATAGTTCATTGATCCCCATTTGCTCTATTTTTCCAGCTTCACATGTTGCTTGAGCAATAATAGGAGGCATTTCGAAGATGACTTCTTTGAAATTGGCGTCTTGGCGGATGCACAGATCCCGGAGGCTACGTTGAGGGCATGACGCTTGTTCCAGTCCTCAGGTGGCCCCGCATGATTTTCGGTTACGTGGGTCATTCTTTTATTTTTTTCTCAGCGAATGAATGCGGACACATCACGATTTATCTTCAGCTCTGCGCTAAACGGTTTCACGCAAAATATATAGCAATAAAATGAAACTAATGTAACAAAGCCAGCGTCGAACCTCTGTCTTCTGTGTGCATGGTAGGTGTTCTAACCGTTATACCAATTAAAAAAAAGCAATAAAGTTATACCAATAGCCAGGCAGTGCATCCTTAAAGTTGCATCTAGTGAGGTCTAACGATCACAGCGCTCTAAGCGGAAATGACATTTTATGGCTTCAATTTTGATACTAAGGCGGCATAGGCGTTTGAGGCACTCTCTTCTTCTAGTTCACTCTAACGAAAGGTAATAATAGTGGAATCTGTCTAGAACGCTGTGCCGATAGATAGATAGATAATTGGTTCACAGGAAGGGAAAGACGCAGTATCTGTCACACTTCCTATGTGGACACCTGAACCGCGTCGTAAGGGAAGGGATGAAGGTGGGAGTGAAAGTGGAAGGAGAGAAAGGGAAGGACTACGGAATAATTTTGACCACCTGGGGATCTTTAACGTGCGCTGACATCGCACAGCACGCGGACGCCACTTCGATTCGCCTCCATCGAAACGCAGCCGCCGTGGTCGGGTTCGAACCCGGGAACTCCGGACAGTAGTCGGGCGTCTTACCACTGTACCACCCCGGCGGGGCAACGCGGTACTGGCAGATGCTTTCTGATACACCCGGTCAGCCCTCCGCGGCGGCACGCTCATGGGCAATGCAAACCTTGTCACGAGGGACGAAACGAGGAGGCGTCCGTGTGCTGTGCGATGTGAGCGCTCGTTAAAGATCCCCGCGTGGTCGAAATTACTCCGTAGCCCTCCACTACCGCTCCTCCTTCTCTCTTTCCACTTTCACTCCTACCTTTCTCCTTTTCCTTACGGCGCAGTTGAGGTGTACACAAAAAACAAGGGAGGCAGTTTCCGCGCCTTTCCCTTCCTATAAATGAATTTCAGTTTTTTTTTGTCACGAGGGGCACCAAAACTTGAAGATGCGCTAGGTAGTGCATTGAAACTTTACACAACAACCTAACCAAGTGGAGTTGTTTTTGTTGTTGCGACTGAAGGAAGAAAGAAAAGAATATGCACGGGCCTACTACTGGCTCTCCTCTGCTGCCTCATGCGGACAAAAGAGAAAATAGTGAAGAAAAAAATGAAGAGGGGTGAAAGACGCGGGTGGCAACAGCCGTCGCCCACCACCGAAATAGCGGTTGCAATGACTGCCTATAACAGATAAACAGTACGGCAGGCTTTAAATGTGCTTTTATTTCATTTTTAGAATATCTCCACTATCTGTCGCCAGGTGACGCTGCTCAGAGGACCCTATCCGTTGAGAGAACGGAATCACGCCATTTTAACGCGGTAGTGTTAAGGAGCTCGTGTCGCAGAAAAGCCGGTGTCATCGGCGGCGTTGGCCGTGAGCGATAAATCCCGGCATGCACTTCATACATAAAAATCAACTTCCAAGATGGGCTGGGTGGGAATCCAACCAGGGTCTCCGGAGTGTGAGACGGAGACGCTAGCACTCAGCCACGAGTTCGATGCTTGAAAGCGGTACAAAAGCGCTTCTAGTGAATGCGGTGCTGCCTTAGAAACGTGGCGTAGAACGTTATACTGCGGTGTGTATCGGCAATTATGAGCATGTTACTTACAGAAGTCGCAGCTACACGAGTAGCGAAGTACGTTTCCGGTACATTTCTTCTGCGCTCTGCGCACATGCAGAGCCATCTTGCGGCAAACACAGAAGAACCCCTCCTCGCAATGTGCGGCGCTGCCCCGACACGTGGCGCGCCACTCGCCCCTGACGCTTCGCCGTGCACCCTCACGGGTTGTAGAATCAAGCGTCTTTCCTTTCTTTAGATCACTATCTTCGCTCACCCGCTTCTCCCCTTCGGGCCGCGCGGGTACCGGTGCGAGGATGCGCCAATACCCTTGCGTTTAATAGGTTTTCTCAACGAGGTGCAATACCTCTATCGCGCTCCACTCTTGAAGGCGAAGCTTAAGCGTCCTCCAAATTTTTCTTTTCATTCTTCCTACAGCCACAACAACTACAACAGACACTTTCTGCTCCACTGGTGATGGCTTCTCCTGGCTCTACGGGACTGGGACTGGTAGGTGACAGCCGCTTGCGGTAGATTCCGTTCTCTCAACGGTAAGGTCCTCTGAGCAGCGTCACCTGGCGACAGATAGTGGAAATATTCTAAAAATGAAATAAAAGCACATTTAAAGCCTAATCATTTCATGCCTTTAGTGAGTGTATGTTACCTTTAGGTTACGTTCAGACACATCTCTCAGTAACAATTGCCGTTTAACCCGCTCAGAGCCAACCAGTGACGAGAAAGAAGTTGCGGGACCCTACCGTTGAGAAGACGGAATTACGCGTTAAAATGCACAGGCCTGCTACTGGCTCTGTAGCGGAGCCACCTCCGCTGCCTCGTGCAGATAGAAGAGAATATAGAGAAGGAAGAAAAGCAAGAGGGAAAGGAAGGCGCGCGCCGCAACAACGCCCGTCGTCCACCACCAGCGGTGGCGTGTGCAATGACGGCCTACAACAGATAAAAATTCGGTGCCAGGCCAGCCCCGCCGCAAGCAGCGGTGACCCACCTGCACCAGCCCAATCAGGGCAGAGCCCTCGCATGCATCCGGTATAAAACATTAGAGGGTCTCATATGATATTCGGCTGACGGCACTCGTGGAGGAGGAGGAGGAAGATGAGGAGGAAAGGTAGGAAGGTTAACCAGTTAAAGCAACCGGTTGCTACCCTGCACTGGGGGAAGGGGATGAGTGGATATAAAAGTTGTGAGAGAGGGATAGTTGAAGCTAATACCGTCACATAACAGACATCCAACATCACATCACGTTACAGATATGTCATAGGAAACTTGTACTCTTTAGATTAGGTCTGTGCTTCTCCTAAAGCGGAGCAGTGTCTGGGAGGCCCACCGCAGACGATCGCCGTGGCCAGGGACCTAAAATCTTAGTTTCACTATATGGGCGTCCATCTAGATGCTCCAGCGAACGGCACAGACACTGCCTTTCCTCACTGTATATCGGGCACTCAGAAAGAATGTGGCCTCGTACTCGTCGCATCCACAGTTAGTGCATGTAGGGCTGTTTGCCATGCCTATCATAAAAGAATACATGTTTGTGAGTGCTACACCAACCCACAGGCGGCACAGAAAAAATTCTTCGCGTCGGGGTAGGCCAGGTGGAAGGCGGAGCTTCAGGTCAGGGTCCAGGGATTTTAAGCGGCAGTTCTCAAACTGGCCAGAATTTCACAAGGAGAGTGTGTGTTCCCGCGCAAGTGCGCGAAGCCTGCCCGGAGCGTCTGCCCTCGAAAAGGGAATCAACACACAATCGCCGTCTTGGCGGGCTGTTCGTGCGGGCACTCGTGGAGTTTTCTGCCTCTTCTGCGTCTGTTAAGAGGTGAATGAAGAAATCCTACCGTTCTTCTATCATTTGCCTCTCGTTTGCCTTTTATCGGCGTTCGTTGCAGTGCTACATATGGTTGTAGTTTGTTTAGAGGTAAGGAAAGGCGCAGTATCTGTCGCACTTTCTCCACCAAGTGTGCTTGGTTTTGGTTTGGTTTTGGGGTTTAACGTTCCAAAGCTACTTAGGCTATGAGAGACGAGTAGTGGTTTGGTTTGGTTTGTGGGGTTTAACGTCCCAAAGCAACTCAGGCTATGAGAGACGCCGTAGTGAACGACTCCAGAGATTTCGACCACCTGGGGTTCTTTGACGTGCACTGACATCGCACAGCACACGGGCGCCTTGCCTTTTGCCTCAATCGAAAAGCGGCCGAAGACTCCGGAAATGGCCATGAGCCTTCCCATTCAATAAAGGACATTCAATCAATCAATCGACCACCGGGGGTTCTTTAACGTACGCTGACATCTCAAAGCACACGGGCGCCTAGCCTTTCGCCGCGACCAAAAAGCGGCCGCCGAGGCAGGAATTCAATCGCGTGTTCTTGGGCACAGTAGCTGAGCGCCCTAACCACTGCGCCATCGCGGCGGGGCCTGCCAAGGGTGTGTTTGGACGGTGCACCATCGCTTCTGTCGAGTAGCGTTCCTTGGCGTGCGTTCAACTGTGGGATTGCAGATGGCAGGAACGCTGGACAAGATGAGAGCTCTGGTCCGTCGCTTGGAATTTGGCTGCTGGTGACTTCCTTTCGTTGTCGACCAGTCAGGTGCGCCGCTCGCGTGGACAGGCTTTGGCGACCACAGTATGAGCTCCGCCGGGGTGGTGCAAGGGTAAGACGCCCAACTACTGTGCCTGAGTACCCGGGTTCGAACCTGACCTCGGTGGCTGCGTTTCGATGGAGGCGAAGTGAAGGGGCCTCCGTGTGCTGTGCCAACACCTTCCCGACTTTTACAAGGCCTGCTCACATCCTCCTCTCCCCAGCGTCTACGTCACGCTAGTTGTCCTTTTCTGCCAACACCTTTGGCGTTTGGACGGTACACCATCGCTCCTGCCGCGTGACGTTCTTTGGCGCGCGTTCGTGTGGAATTGCAGATGGCAGGAACGCTAGACAAAATGAGACTTCTGGCTGGTCGCTTCGATTTTGGTGGCTGGTGGTGTCACTTCTCTGTCGGCCAACCAGGTGCACCGCTCGCCCGGATAGCTTTGTTCGACAGTATGAGCCAATAAAGGCTTTCTCTGAACGTTCTCGGAAAAAGGTTCGAGAGAAAATGTTTGAGCAACTGGTTGGTTGGTTGGTTGGTTCATAGGAAGGGAAAGGCGCAGTATCAGTCACACTTGCTCTGTGGACACCTGAACCGCGCCGTAAGGGAAGGGATGAGGGTGGGAGTGAAAGGGGATAGAGAGAAAGAGGAGCCATAATGGAGGGCTACGGAGTAATTTCGACCACCTGGGGATCTTTAACGTGCGCTGACATCGCACAGCACACGGACGCCACTTCGTTTCGCCTCCATCGAAACGCAGCATATCTGCTTTTTAGTCGTCGCTGCGTACTCTCTTGATTAGGTTTGGTGCTGCACAGCTCCGCGTTGACGTTATTTTTGGGTTGCTTTCCCACGCTCACGTGTGCTTTCCATCGTGTGCATGTATTTTTGCATGTACCAGTACGTGCAAAACATTGAAGTGTGACCAGCGTCACCGGTGCTTGAAACGAGGATATGGCGTTGCGCAGAAGACAACACTTGACGTGACGTAACATGGGGTGGTGGTGTGTTCCTGTGTGTCGCGGGAACTATGACACTGGTCTCAAGGTGCGTGAACTCGCGTTTCGAAAGGATGCCAGCAGGAATGAAGCGTTGTCCTCGTGTTTTTGTGTGCTTCTTATATTGTGTGTTGTTACCTGCTCCACTGCCTTCTTCCAAGAAATGAATCGTGGATTAGAGTTATCCCGCGGAAGTATTTCACACCCAGCATGCATTCCATGGTGAGAAACTGAAGTTCATGCCGTACTCCCCATGTCTCACGTGCTCCACCAGAAGGTCATGTAGTGCTTAAATAATGTTTGACATGAAACGACTGGCAGTCTTAGTCAATTTGACCAGGTCAGGGACATTGAACAGAAGTATGCAGTACTGTGCTGGACTGCTTAATAACACGCAAATTATGTAATAGTGTGTCCATATACCGGCAATAAGTGACTACATATTTTTCATACTTTGCGCGAGTTTGTTAACTTCACTTCCAAGAGAAAGACCTAATGAAGCAGCTATCACACATTGATGCAGCAACAGGAAAGACTTTGACAGTGACAGGTTTCATCTGGTGTCCAATGCCGTACCACTTATTTACCCGAACTGCGCAGCTTACTTGAACCAGTCCCAGCCCCGGAGGGTCATGCCGTTGTCCACCACCGAAGCGGTGGCGGTAAAACGACTGCCTACAAGATACAAATCCGGTGGCAGGCTAGCCCCGTAGGCATTTCATTTCTGCGAGATGCCGCCTTGCAAACCTGTAAAAGTGATCACACACCAGAAACTCTAGTGCGGCATGTAGTGCGTGCCACAACAAATGTTACTGTGAACAACTTTTGTAAAATGAGAAACGATCATATTTAAAGTGCAGCGCAAAAAAAAAACAAACCTGGGGACACAAAAATGAAGACGTCAAGCAAGAAATGAAATTGGCCGCTTCCAATCCTTCCTGTCAATAAAAATATTTGTATAAAAGCATTTGCGACTGTATTTCAGGACGCTGTTCACAAGTCTAAAAGCAACCTTAGACATTGGCGGTGCATGCATCGGTGGTGCAAAAAAAAATAAACTCGAGTGTTAGTCAAGCTCCTTTATTAATTACCGAACGCAAAAAACGCAACAAACGCGCACCTTGACAAGCAGCCGCGGGAGATTCAACGCGAACGCCAGGCGGCCGAAAGCAGCGTCCGGGGTGGCGAGGGCAACTGGCGTGACGTCACGGCCTCCATGGAAGGGCCTTAGTCAAGAGGGTGTTGTGCTGTGCCATGTCAGCGCACGTTAAAATTCCCAGGTGGTCGAAATTACTCCGTAGCCCTCCCCTACGGCTGCTCTTTTTCTCTTTTTTCACTCCCACCTTTCTTCCTTCCTTCCCTTACGGTGCGGTTGGTGTGTCCACAGAAAACAAGAGAGACAGTTACCGCGCCTTTCCCTTCCTATAAATCAATCAGGCTGCGGAGGTGGCTCAGCTACAGAGCCAGTAGCAGGCCCGTGCATTTTCTTTTTATTCTTCCTACAGCCACAACAGAGGCAGCGGAGGAGGAGGAGAGGAGGTGGTGAAGGGTGGTTGTTGCTGGCCCTACGGGGCTTGGACGGTAGGCGAACACCGCTTGCGGCGGGGGCTAGCCAGCCACCAAATTTGTATCTGTTGTAGGCCGTCATTGCGACCGCCACCGCTTATGTGGAGAACGACGGTTGTTGCGGCGCGCGTCTTTCTCTTCTTTTACTTTTACTTTCTCTATTCTGTCTGTTGTTGTTGTTGTGGCTGTAGGAAGAAGGAAAAGAAAATGCACGTGCCTGCTACTGACTCTGTAGCTGAGCCGCCTCCGCTGCCTTGTGCAGACAGCAGAGAAAATAGAGAAGAAAGAAAAGGAAGAGGGAAAGAAAGACGCGCGCCTCAACAACAGCCGTCGTTCACCACCGAAGCGGTGGCGGATGTAATGACGGCCTACAACAGATAGAAATTCGGTGGCAGGCCAGCCTCCGCCGCAAGCCGCGGTTACCTACCTGCCCCAGCCCCATCAGGGGAGTCTCTTCTGTCTGCACTACGCAGCGCGGAGGTGGCTCAGCTACTGAGCCTGTAGCAGGCGCATGCATTTTCCTTTCCTTCTTCCTACAGCCACAACAGCGGCGGAGGTGGCTCATCTACAGGTGGAGGCAACGGAGGTGGCTCATCTACAGAGCCACTAGCAGGCCCGTGCATTTACGTTGCGTTGTCCCTACATATAGAGACATGTATTATGGTGAGGCTATCCCCCCCCCCCCCCCCCAAATAATGTGCCTCTGCCCGTGCCACTAGGTATGACGGGCTTAAACCAATAGTAAGAAAAATGAATAGGCATTGCTCCAATAAAGAAAATTTGTTTCTAAAAAAAAATTTTAATCTACTGTCCAGCCCAGCCGCCGCCACGGGAACGGGCCAGTCATAGCGGTTTTATTTCACTAGATGGTTCCACTGCGATTGTGGCGCGTTTTACATGCTTCTTGCTGATAACATTTGTTTATTTATATGGTTTTCCGGGTCGGAGCAGGGTCGTCGAAGAGGCCAAGTTTTTGCTGTAAGGAGGGGGCTGGTGATACTAGGCTTGTATTGTCAGGATGTTGTTCCTTGCGGAGATGGTTGGTGGATGGCTTGGGTACCTGTGAATTCTTGGTACAGATTAGATTAGAGGCCCCCAACCCCTTAATTTTGTTCCCAGGTGATTTTCCCCTCCTCTCGTCCACACACCCTTCCCCCCAGTTCCCCACCCTCCCTTTTTCTTTCTGATTTGTTGGTGGTTCTGAGCCTCGTGGTCCCGGGGAAGACTGGGTTTTGTTGGAGGAATTAGGGCAAGGCGAGGTGAAGGCCCGCTGCTTGGGCATACCGTTGAATATGATGGAGATGTGTGAGGGTGAGAAAGAGAGAGTTAGAGAACAATAGGACGAAAGGAGAGAACGCGGAAGGAGAAAAAAATAGAACAGTAAAAACTAGTAATTATATGAATAAATAAATAAATAATTTTTTTTTGAAAGGGGAGGTTGTGTTGAATTGGTACTTTTATGTGGCTAGAGAGTTGTTGGTTATAGTTTACCTAGGTAATTAGTTTCCTTCCTTCCTCCCACTCCCACGTTCTCCCCTCTCCCTCTTTTTCTTTTTCCCTTTTCCTCCTTTTCTTTCTTTTTTTAAATTATAGGGACGTTATCCGTGTCCCCATGCAAGGAGTCGAGTCCGAGAGTGCGGAAGCTGACCTCCGCCCCAATGACCCCCGTTGGTGTTGCTGCCAATTCATGCTTCCTCCTCCCACTCTTGTGTTTCAATTTTGTTGGTGGTTGGTTGGAGGGACCCCCAGCCTTGACGATCTAGTAGAATGTAAGTTCTGGTAGGTTGCGGGCGTGGTTACGCGCCTCCGCCCGGGAGCCGCTTCGGTGAGCGACTGACCACCCTCGTCTTTCCGGATGTTGCTTGTGCGAGCTCACCCGTCTGCTATCCTGTAGGTGAGCCAGTGTACAGAGTACAGTGAAATGGCCATTGCCATTGCCGAGCCTGATGTTGTATTAAAGGCCGGCAGATAGCAGCACTGCTCAGCAGGATGACCTAACTGGGTTAGCCCCTGCACTCGCGCTGGTTGTATGCGCTGAGTGCGCCGCACAGATGTCGGTGTGCTACTACTGACTCTGTGCCACTTGCGGGGCCCATCAAGGGTAACCCGCTCTGGTGGTTCGAGGTTGGGTGTTGCGGAGGCATTGTGCCTGATCATACTGGTCCGGGGGCCTCACTGAGTGCATGGCTGTTGGCCTTTGGCCTTGCCATGCCTTGTGGGTTTGTTGGGCCTAGGGGTAGTCCTCTCTCACAGCTAGGAGAGATCATAGTAGTTTTTCCCCTTTTATTTTTCTTCCCTTTCCCTTTCTTTCTTTTTCTTTTGGGGGAGGAGGATATGGGTGGCTTTTTTGTCATTGTGTGCCTTTGGATGGCTAATTAGATGGCGAAGGCTCGGGTAAGAGGGGAAAAACGGGGAGAGAAAGAAGAAAAAAAAAAACAATTAGAGAAAAAAGATTCCCTTTTTCTGTTTTCCTCCCTTCCTTTATTAAGAGTAATAGAAAAAAGGAGAATAGAAAACGAGAGACAATAGAAAACGAGAGCAAATAGAAAGAAAGAAAAAAAAAGAAAAAGAAAAAAAAACAATAATAAAGGGGTGACGAGAAAAAAATAAAAGGGGGGGGGGGAGAGGATGGACATGAGGTGATTGATAGGGAAATATGGCATTAGTGGCCCCCTGAGCCCCACATCCACGCTCGTTCCTCAGGAGTCGGATGCTGGCTTAGATTGGGGATTAGCTTTGTTTAGACAGTGCAGTTCATTTATTGGGCTCCTCCTCCTGTAAGTGGATTTACGTGTGTGGGATTTCTTGATTACTTTTTCATTTCCAGTTGTATGTGCTCGTGTTTATGCCTGTTGTATGCCAGTGAGTTGTCCATTTTTTGTGCATCTGTGCACGGAGTGTTGTTTTGACATATTGTTTTGTGATTGGGGTGTGGAGTTGTGTGCCATGTTTGGTTGGCTCCTTTGCTGCTTCGTCTGCTATTTCGTTGCCAATTATTTCGGTGTGGGCTTTGACATAGTGTAGTGTGATATTGTGGTTTTGAATGCTTGTTGGAGGGTTGATTTGATATTGTGGTTGAGTGGGTTGGGGTTTGTTGGATTTTTTAGGCCTTTCAGTGTTTATAAGCTGTCTGTGAGGATAGCTATTGTTGTGTGATGGGTGTTGTTTGCACAGCATATTGCCTGTATGATGGCATTGGCTTAGCCTTAAAAGTTAGATGCGTAATTCGGTAGCTTCAATTGTTTTGCTTCCATTAGTTGGTGTTTAGAATTTAAAATTGCTATTGCTGAGCCGGTTCCGATTTCAGAGCGTGAGCCGTCAGTGTATATGTATAGGGCGCGGAAGTTGGGATTTGTGTGCTGTAGTTGTGCTTAATATTGCAGGATGTGTGAGCCGAATGTCTGTCTTGTGTGCTATGTTGTCCGAGGAGATCAGGAGCTCTTCGTTTTGGTATAGCTTGTTGTTGTGTAGAATGTTGTAGAGTGTGTTCTCCCGTTCAATGGTGAGGTGTATGGGGGTATGCTTGAGAGGATTGGGAGGACCGAATTTGGTACTGTTCGTAATGCTTTTGTTACTTTGGTGAGTGGAATTCTTTGAATTGTTTGTAGTTTTCTTAGAATTATTGAGCTAGGTGTGTACCAAATTGGGGCGGAATAAATTATGTCTTTCTGTTGCGCGGATGTAGATATCTCTGAGTTGCGATGGTGTCATGCCCCATGTGGGTCCTGTGAATCTAGCAATGTTTGTAGTGATTGTGGAGACTTTTTGTTGTATGTCGTTTAGGTGTGGTAGAAATGAGAGTATGGAGTCGAATGTTATGCCTAGTATTTTAAGAGTTGTTTTGTGTGTTAGTGTTCGCCCGTCAAATTTAATTTTTGGTGGCCTGGTTTGGTATTTATTGCCAATTATTAGAAATTTCTTTTCTGAGGGCTGAATTGGATTTGTTTTGCATCTGCCCAGCGTTCAACAATGTCTAGAACGTGTGCGGCTCGTTGTTCGAGTACTGTTCTTGTGTGTCCGTGTATTGCAATTGTAATGCCATCTGCAAATGCTTGTATTTGTGTGTGTTGTGGTGTGGTGGTATTGAGTAGGTCGGTAATTGTTATGTTCCATAGTAGTGGGCTAAGGAGGGATCCTTGTGGGGAACCTTGTAGGATTTTGCGTATGATGCTTGTGCTTCCTGTGGAAAATGAAATTGATCTATCTGTGAGGGTCTCAGATACATTTTTGTTGAGATTAGGTGGGCAGTTATTTTGTAGAAGGAATTTAGTTATGTGGGATTTTTGAATGAGATTGAAGGCGTTTTTGATGTCCAAGGAGATAATGATAGTTATGTAGATTTTGGATTTGTTTTCTTTGATGTTGTTAAAGAAAGATTGGAGTGCGAGTGTTGCAGAAACATTGTATGTAAAACCAAATTTGTTGGACGGGAAGAGGTTTTTTTTGTAAAGAAAGTGGTAAATGCAGTTTTTAGGAAGGGTGCCTAGAATTTTCCCAATATGGAGTTAGGTGCTATTGGTCTAAATTGATTTGGTATTGGGTTTTTATGTGAGAATTCTTTTTTGGGGAACAGTATGACCTTAGATTCTTTCCAATGAGTTAGGAAGTGTCCTAATGAGAGGCATGCATTGAAGACGTTAATGAAGGGTTGTTTGTGGTGGTCATATAGCGACTGGATAAATGGTGTTGTTTAATTATCTGCACCTGGTTCTATATGTTTAAGTGCGCTAATGGTTGTGTCTACTTCTATTTCTGTGAATGGTATGTCATTTTGGAAGGTAGGGTGCATGTTTCTTGTGTGTTGTGGAGGTTCCGGTGATTGTTTTGCTGTACCTGGTATTGTTGTCTGTGGTGTTGAGAAGAGTGATTTGAAGATAAGAATTACTGATTCTTCTAGTGTTTTTGTTTCCGTGCCATCGGGTTTCCTGATTGATGGGATGTTGACTTGTTTTCTTAATTTTGTTGGCGGCTATTTTGTAGGGAAGTGTAAATTGGTTTATACACTTTGCTGCAGTATTCTTTCCAGAATTTGTTTCTGGTGTTGGAGATGTTTTCCTGATATGTTTTGAGCGATGTTGCGTATTTTGTTTTGAATTCCTCTCTAAGTGTATCTGGGGCGTTTTGGTATCGTCTTCGCATAGCCCTTACTTTTTTCGTTTCGATTTCAAGTTCTTTTGTCCACCAGGGGTTTTGGGTGTGTTCGTTGTTCACTGTTTTTCGAATTGTTTGGTTAGTTTTTGTATTTTTTTGTATAGGTGATTGATTATGTGTTCGAGTGTGTAATCGTTGTGATTGGGGTGTTGGCGGTCTCCCTCAGCCATGTGTCGTCTTTAAGGGTTTGGAGTATTTTGTGTGTGCCATTTTGCGTGAGTCTTTTTTGAGGTGATTCTTTGCCCTTAAATAGTTTGAATAGTATGTATTTATGGTCACTGGAGTTTTCATAATTGAGGACCTCCCAATCATTTATGTGGGTTTGTTGTGTGCTCGGTGTTGTTGCAGTTTTGTCGATCCAGCTGCGTCCATTGAATGTTTCGAATGTGGGGGGGGGGGGGGGGGCTATTGGGTTGTTTAAGGATTGTGAAGTTTATTGTGTTAAAAAATTCAATTAGAGTATCCCCTCTTTCATCGCTAATTGGGCCTCCCCATGCTAGATTTTTCGAATTGAAGTCAACTGCTATGATAGTGTGTTCGTTGTGTGGGATGAGTTGTTCAAGTAGTGAGATGTGTGTTTCAATATCATCGTTTGGTGGGGCATAGATATTTATCAGTAGGAGTTGTGGTTCGTGCCATGTAATTCTTGCAGTTATTAGTGTTTTTGTGACTTTGGTTGGGAAGACCTGAATACTTTTATTGTGTATTATGATTGCAGTTTTTGGTGATTGGTCAAATGCAATAATTTTGTCTTTGAAAGGGAATGACGTGATCTTGTTGTTGTGATAGTATGGTTCCTGGATGAGTGAGATGCCGTGAAAGTGTTGCTTTTGGTATACGTGTAGTAGTTCATTGGCTTTTGAGGCATGTGCCAGATTTGCTTGTATTATTTTCAGAGGTAGTGCTTTGTGTTGAGAGTGTGTGTTTTGGTCTATGACTGTGGTGGAGTGTTGTGTGTGTCTGTTAGGTTGCGGGGACAAGTCCAGATTAATGACTATGGCTCAGAGGTGGTTGTTCTTGGCTTACTGCTAGAGGGCTTCTTGCTTTGCGTGAAATTGTCGGAGGGTGTTGCAGGTTCTGCTGCCCATGGGGTGTTCAGGATCATGGCAACCAGAGACCGCGTATGCTCTACACCTGGCTGTGTCGCTGCGGCACTCGTCTTTATGATGGCGCTGCGCACATATGGTGCATGCGCGGTCTCTGTTGCGGCAGTGCTTTGCCACGTGTGCGTAGTTGGCGCACTGTGTGCAAAGTGGGGTGTTGTGGTTTATGTATATGGAGAAGGAGGTCCACCCCATCCTAACCAGCTGTGTCTCCTTCAGGCGGTGGTATGTGTTTATGTTAGTGGCCAGGATGAAGACCCTCCTTCCGCTGGGGTTGACGTACTCTGCAGTGATGTAGAGTCCGTCCTCGTCTGTGAGGAGGCGGTTGTACATTTTCAGTTCTGGGACGATTTCCTCCCTCTCCATCTTCTTGGGGAGGCCGACTATCTTAAACGTTGGCCTCCATAGGGCTGGCTGGTGAGTTGTAAGCTCGTGAGCTCTCAGGTTGTTCTCAAGAGCAGTCTTGAGCTTCTTTAATCCATCCTCGCTGGTGCAGCTGACCACCAGCCTGTACCCGCTGACCCGCATCTCCACATCTGTCAGTCCGTACTCAACTGGATCGTAGTTTTTTTGGAGGAACGTGGCAATGGCTGTTGGCTTTGTGCCATTGGGTGATTTATCCTGTATGAATAGGGTGTTAGTTTGGGGGGGGGGGGGGGGGGTTTCTTTTGAACGAGCTTTGGGCTCTCATTGCCTGAAGGTCTGTGGTGGGGGAGGAGGAGCCTTGATCTCCCTGAGGACCCTAAGGGAGCCCGTGTGCTGTGCGTTCTTGAATGCAGCCGAAACGAATGTAGTTTTTACATTGTTAAAAGGCTCAAGGAGTTTGCTAGTGCTGTGGAAAGTGCGTGACCCTGGTCTGCTGCGATGGCCTGCATAAATTCTAGGTCGTTGTTCTGTAGGATGGCGGTCGTTTCCTCTTTTCCCTCTGCTACTGTCGCCCCCTCCTCTGGGCCTGGTGCCTTTGCTGGGATATTTTCCCGTGTGGGAGGATTGTTTGGCATCTCCTCCTCATCTTCGGACTGATCCGAGTTCTGTTCTGAGCTCGATGAGCTATCGGAGGTGCTCAGAGGGTTGTTCCCATGGTTGGGTTTTTGTTTACTCGGTGCCTGGCTACCGGTGCGTGCCAGTGTGCGAGCCGTCTCCGAGGAGGGATTTTTGCTTTGGCGCCCTTTTTGTTTGCGAGAACTGTATAATGGGACATGTCCCACTGCATTTCTTTTACTATTGTGTATTTCCCTCAGTGCTAAATTGGAATAGATAAGGTGCATGCAGTTTTGGTAGATAGGTTGTAACCTATATTTGGGTCTTAATAAAATGGATGATGGACTCTCCGACACTCAAAAACAACACAACAGCAACAACAGTGACAAAAATCACACAAACACAAAAATGTGAATTCACTGAGTAAGAGCGAGATAGTGGTAAGAGGCTAGAATACGGGTGGGCAGTTTGGATTAGGAGGGTAAGTTGTTCTCTAAAGAGAGAGAAAAAAAAAGTAGGCCGGTCGGGATGTTGAAAGTGACAAAGTCCAATTTTAAGATCTTGAGTAAAACGTCGGAAATGAAATTTAAGTGAAAGTACTGTTTGGTTCCAGGGTGTTGTTTAGGTCGGGAGGAATTAAGTGAAAGTAGTGTTTGATTGCTGGGTGTTTAAGTCGGGAGAAAGAGAGGAGTGCAGTTATTGTGGTTTGAGAGAGTTAGGGACGAATCATCTAACCTCGTGGGAGAGGAGGCTCGAATGTGTTGGTTTGGGGCTAAGTCCGAAATTGAAGATTTAGGTTAAAATAGTGCAGTTTTGGATTGCTTGGGTGGATTTGTGCGAATTAAGTGTTGTTTTTTTCGGAACGGAGTGTATTTTGAGTGTATGTGGTTAGGAAAGCTGAGGAATTGTGGGTTTGGAAGATAGCTACACACTTGGGGGTATGTGGCTCTCCGAATAAATAGTGTAGATTTGGTTTGTGCGGGGGGGGATTTGTGCGAGTTTAGTGTTGGTTTGTTCGGAAGGAGTTGTACTTTAAGGATTGTGGTTATGAACGCTGTATATTTATTAGTTTAAAATTTAGGTAAGCACGTGGAGGTAAAAGACAAAGGAATTTGAGGTTTTAGTTAATATCTTGGTTATTACTTAGTTGAGAAGGTTAATGAGGATGTCGTTGGAATGAGGATGCGGAGGGGAATCTAGTGATGGTGTTAGTTAACAGGCGGTGCCGATTTAAAGGTAATTATTTCAATTTGATTTTATTAATGAATGTTTCAATTAATGGCGTATTTAAGTGTGTGGCGCTTGTTTGTCAGCGTTGGGCATGCGGAAGAGTTGGAGGGGGAACCCTAGCGCTTATGTAGGTGTGTTTGTTTAAGTCCTGGGTGTTAGTTGTACGGAGCGGCAGGTTAAGAAAAAATTGGAAGATTTTAAAGAACGTTTGTTGCGTTTTCCAGTTTTTAAGCCGTAATTTAGTTATTAATGATGGGATTGAAATAAAAACTATACGGTGCTTTGCGGAAAGTAAATATCTACAGAATGATGTAAAGTACCGAGAGCTACGACGAAAAGGAGAAAAAATATAGGAATAAATGTGTGGCCGTCCGACCAAGACTCACTCGGGAGGCTTAGCTGGCGGAGCTCGGAAGCGTACGTCCGTCGGGGGCGGCGGCCGGTCTCTACAGTCGCAACAACAACCGCCGTGTTTGGAGGTATGGAAAGCGAATAGGAAAGGCTTATGCCAGGCTTATTATGCGTTGGAATGAAAACAGGCCAAGACGAAGAGCCTAAGATACCTAGCCAGGCAACCATATTAACCTGAACATGTATTCAAGTAACAGAGGCTAACCAATCTATGCCTCAGCTTTCGTAATGCATATCCTGGCTTAGCCAAGCTAAGCCACAGCTATATATTTATGAATTATACATCAGGGCATCTGAAGATTTGCACGCGTCAAAAGTAACATGATATGCGCCGGCCCTGAAGGCGAGGAACGCTCTAGGATTTTGTTCGAACAGTTCACTTCTTATCGCACTCTTACCAAAGCCTTTGCTAATGTTGCACATACAGCAATCCTTCAGAATCGTACAACCCCGCGAGTCAGTGCCAGATTGTATAATTACGTCCGAGATTTCCTCAGCCGGCGCATTGCCACACTTACCTTTGGCGACCACTGCCTTCATACATCACGCTAGGTTCACGAGGTACGCCCCAGGCCGTCGTCCTTCCCCATACTAGGCAACATAGCAATTCTTCACCTAGAAGAAAAACTTGCTCAGATCCCCGACATTCAATACAGCTTCTACGCCGACTTCATCACCGTCTCGGCTAACCGCAGCAGTGATGCCGAAATAGAGGGACACCTACAATTCGCTCTCAACACCATCGACACTTAAATAAGGGAACATGGTCTAAATTGTTTCCCTTCAAAATCAGAACTCTTTATCTACCGCCCTAAGCAATAAGATTCAGTCCTATCTCACTCAAGTTAGATGCCCATTCGAACCCGCTAGTACCCAAAATCCGTGTTCTAGTCTAGTTCTTCACTCCCATGGTGCGCACGGAGTAGTCATAAAGACTCTCAATAGACAAAGTCAACAGATCATCCAACTGATTCGCTGCATAGCCGTGGCATTATTTTCGGACAGTTGTGAAGAACACGTGCAGCATTTGAGAGACGTTTTTGTCAGGTTACACGAGGCCGGACTCACAATAAAGCCTGAAAAATGTCAAATCCCTCGTCAGGAAATAAGCTATTTGGGTCATGAGGTAGGAAATGGTCTTTGCCGGCGTTCCGAGATTGTATTGCAGGCCATATCTTCCTATCCACGACCAGCCACAATGCAGCGGTCAGGGCATGTTTAGGGCTTGTCGGATATTAACGCCAGTACATAGATCATTACTTGCAACTCGCGAGTCCTCTGACCGACGCTCTGCGTAAGGGCAAGCCAGAGTGCATCGTTTGGCACAGCACTAAAGAGAATGCGCTTCAATCGCTAAAGCAAGCGTTTGTTAGTGGCCCGATTCTAAGGTCCCCCGACTACTCTAAATAATTTAACATGCAGTGCGACGGAAGCAACAGAGGCATGGGCGCTGTGTTGTGTCAGAAAGATGACGAGGGACATGAACACCCAGTCCTCTATGTCAGCTGAAAGCTCACTACCAGAGAGGAGGCATACAGCAATTCGCCTTTTGCGGGATGATGTGGCGCCTTCACGCGGGAAGCGGTGGGAAACACATTGGACGGCAGTGTAGCAGACGACACGAAAGCACGCCATGTGATATGGCCAAGCCAACGCAGGTATACAGCGAAAGCTCCCCCTTTTTTTTTTGCTTTCGGGGCGGAAAGTAGTAACAGTGATTGCAGGTCCATGCTCACGGAGTATGGGGAAATGTTTTAGCGTTTTCACAATCCATTCATAACGCATGCATATACTGTATTCGTATTGTAAGAGCGAGTAGCGCGGGCCATGGCGCGGGCTGTGTTCGACAGGACAGAATTAGATTCTCTCAGCGTGCAGATTCACGACAGAGCTAATTTTATTGTAAAAAAAATGAAAGGAGAGCACGGAGACAGAGAGAAAAAGTAAGGGATTTCAAAGGGAAGAACAGCCAGGGGTTCGCTGATGCTGAGCTGGATAGAATCGTCTCCTGTGACTTCCGAGCGGCGCATATGCGCGGGGTTAAGAATATACCCGCTGTAAATGAAGCGTTTGGGTGGTGACGCGGGTCCACACAAGGCATGTACGACCGCGATCTAGGTGAGGGGCTAACAGTATATGATGAGTGTCACACCTAAAAGGGGTGTCTTGTGTTACCGAGCACAACGCGGTCACCGCGGCGCCGGCATGGTGCAATGGGTGTCGCTTCCTCCCCGCGTCATCTAAATGCGTGCAGCTATAGGATTTCACCTACGAAGCTCGGCAGAGGCACATCCCGTGAACAGGGCATGGTCCCGGCCAGAATGCACACCTGCAGGAAACGCCCGGCATTATTCTGGCAATGGATGATTCAGCGCTGTAGCCGGTTTCTGCCCTCAGAACGGGTGTTGTCGCCGTGGTAAAAAGGTTCTCAATGCACAGAGAATTGTCATTCTGTTGTGAAAAGCTCCACAACCTTTCTGCCTCCGCAGCGATTTCTGCGAATCAATGACTGCATAGTGACACATGCTCATCTCCTACGCATCGGACGCGCATGTTGGTCAGGAACCAACGCTGTTTACGTCCACAGCGCTCCATTCCGCAAGTGAACGAGCATGAACCCTCCAGGAGACTCATTTGTGCCCGGCGGTTTCCGTGCTGTCGGGAGGTTTAGTCTAGGGCGACGACTTTCAAGCTCCCTAAGTGCAGCTGATTGCGTACATCGAAACCCGAATGCTTTGGACAGAACGAAGACGAGCTTGTGTGCTAAAAAAAAAGAAAAATACCACTGTGCGTCGTGCAAGATTGTCAAGTGCGTCATATGCTCCGAGCGGCAAAACACAGACACTACACGTATGTATGCATCTAAAGGAAATAGCCATGATTAAAAGTACCGACTGGAGTTCGCAACCGGCCTGTAACGCACCAGTGACAGCTGCAATGAGAATTTGTTCTGTGCGTGTTAGCTTTATGTGCGACGGGGCCTGATGGCGATGTATTTTGCAGTTTGTTTTCTTTGTGTGTGAAAGGGCCAGATAGCGCAGGTATCAGAGGCGACTGTGTGCGCTAGACCGTAATATTTACCATGTTTTTTTGTGACTTGTTTGGGTGCTTGTTTGGTTTATGAGCGACGGGGCCTGATCGCGATGTATGTTGTTTTTTTTTTAAGTGCGAAGGGGCCGGGTAGCGCAAGGCGGCTATGAGCGCTAGACCGTAATATTTAGCGTGTTTTATCTCGACTGCCGCCTGACTAACAAGAAAAAAAAATACGGTGTTTATTGTGATGCACCGCCGTTCGCGAGCGATTATGACATCTAGCGCACATAGCGTACATACCTGTAACGAAGTGTTTTTCGCACAGTCGAAAGTACGCAGTCGGTTGCTGAGGTCACCCTTTCACATCTTGACGCTTGGTCGCCCTAATTAAAGCTTCACGTCGTTGCTGGTCGCGGCTCGCCGAAGGGAACCTGAAAAACCGCATCTTTCATTCCCGCACGCCTCGAGAGGGGCAACTGTAAGCGGCAGATCTGGTTGGCATCGCTTTGCCAAGCCTGCGACGGTCACCGTGCCACCAGCTCCAGTGAACTGCCGGCGAAGAGAAACGCCGTCGATGCCGTCCAATATGTTTCCATCAGTCGCCGCTGGGCCTTTACGCATGCGCATAGAATTTGCGCAAAAGGCGGATTCCGAAAAGGAATGCGACTGTAAGGTGTGAGCGATCCAGAAACGTATTTGCTATGTCTCAGGTTCGAGGTTCATAGTAGAAACAGACCATTACCCATTAGCGTGGTTGAAAAATATGTGAGGCACAAACGGGCGTCTCCTTCGCTGGAGCCTGGTGCTGCAGCAATTCCCGTTCGAGATGCGATACAAAAAATTACCGACCATTACGTTACTTCCTAATGCGAAATTTGAGCGCAGCAAATAAGCTGTTTCACCTTTTTGATAGATTGAGGCAAAGAAATCGAGCAACACATGTCTGCGCAATCACAGAATTTTTTTTTTATTGTTCACACGTATTCTTTTAACAAAGACTCCACTAACAGTTCTTCACAGTCATGAAGGAAGCTTTGTGGTCGGAGAAATAGACTGATATATGTTCGACTCGCCGCTGGGCCTCTGCTCTGGCAGCTCGTTTAGCAGCAGCAGCAGCAGCAGCAGCAGCAGCAGCAGCAGCAGCAGCAGCAGCAGCAGCAGCAGCAGCAGCAGCAGCAGCAGCAGCAGCAGCAGCAGCAGCAGCAGCAGCAGCAGCAGCAGCAGCAGCAGCAGCAGCAGCAGCAGCAGCAGCAGCAGCAGCAGCAGCAGCAGCAGCAGCAGCAGCAGCAGCAGCAGCAGCAGCAGCAGCAGCAGCAGCAGCAGCAGCAGCAGCAGCAGCAGCAGCAGCAGCAGCAGCAGCAGCAGCAGCAGCAGCAGCAGCAGCAGCAGCAGCAGCAGCACCAGCAGCAGCAGCACCAGCAGCAGCAGCACCAGCAGCAGCAGCACCAGCAGCAGCAGCAGCACCAGCAGCAGCAGCAGCAGCAGCAGCAGCAGCAGCAGCAGCAGCAGCAGCAGCAGCAGCAGCAGCAGCAGCAGCAGCAGCAGCAGCAGCAGCAGCAGCAGCAGCAGCAGCAGCAGCAGCAGCAGCAGCAGCAGCAGCAGCAGCAGCAGCAGCAGCAGCAGCAGCAGCAGCAGCAGCAGCAGCAGCAGCAGCAGCAGCAGCAGCAGCAGCAGCAGCAGCAGCAGCAGCAGCAGCAGCAGCAGCAGCAGCAGCAGCAGCAGCAGCAGCAGCAGCAGCAGCAGCAGCAGCAGCAGCAGCAGCAGCAGCAGCAGCAGCAGCAGCAGCAGCAGCAGCAGCAGCAGCAGCAGCAGCAGCAGCAGCAGCAGCAGCAGCAGCAGCAGCAGCAGCAGCAAGCAGCAGCAGCAAGCAGCAGCAGCAGCAGCAGCAAGCAGCAGCAGCAGCAGCAAGCAGCAGCAGCAGCAGCAGCAGCAGCAGCAGCAGCAGCAGCAGCAGCAGCAGCAGCAGCAGCAGCAGCAGCAGCAGCAGCAGCAGCAGCAAAGAACTGGCAGATAATTTCGCAGTGGCGAACGGAAGCGGCAATTTCGGCTCGGGCGGTGCACATATACAGATCCGCCGCCACCGGTCTGGCTCTCTGATTACCACCTCACAGGGGTTGCATTGGAGGAGGAGCGAAGAAAGGAATTAAGTTCGAGCCGGCGCTTTGACAACTGGAGACTCGCCGGAAGAGGGGGGAGGGGGGCGGCGTGTACACCCAGGGGCAAACGATAGGGGCAGAAGCGCGCGCAGCAAGCGGACAACGCGATAAAGGGACGAGGAAAGAGATAGCAGCGACTGACTGATGCTGCTGACGCCGATAGTGAGTCAACCCCAGCTGCGGAGTTGGTTTCAGGGACAACGCCGCCGATGCCGACGCAAACAATATGATACCCTCGCTTCCGCAGCGCCAAGAACCAGGTCTAGCCGTGGGAAGGTGGTCACGTATTCGTCGACGTGCCGGGGCCTACGTGAAATAACCGGCGCGTCGGCAACTGAAGAGCACCCTATCCGCCACACAGGAACAGGGGGGGGGGACCCTCCCCTCCTCTTTCTGCATGGCGGCGACGGTGTTCTATGCAGTCACGTTATCTTGACTCTCTAGCAGCGTCAGCGGCATCCAGCGGTATCAGTCGGTCGCTGCTAGCGCTGGGGGGATGAAAGGGGGGCGGAGCTGGTTACGAGGCCGACGCCGACGCCGACGCCGACGCGAAACCCAGGAACGGACGCCACAGAGCTGCGCTCTAAAAAGACAGCAAGAATACAAACGCCCATGGCTTAAGTCGCTGTTTTTGAGCTGAGGGGTTTGTTTGGAGAGGCTTGCGTGAACGTGCTAGGGCAAAAGACGGGAAGGGGAACCCAGGACACATGCTATGCATTCCAAGGTCCATACGTATATATATATTGTAAGGAAAATGATACAGCGCCGAAGCTAACGACGATGAAGACGCCGATCAGCTGGCGCGCTCACTGAGAGCTCGGACCGACTTGTTCGGACGATATTGTGCCTCGCTCTACGATCGCCTTGTGTCACCGGTCGCCGTCTCCAGTCCCCCGAATAACCCCCAATAAACCCCTCTTCATTTGGTGGAACGTGCCAAGGTACGACCCTTAAACGATCACCGTGGAGCTCCGCAGCCGTACGATACCTATGGCGACAAACGAGGAAGGCCAACAGCCAGTGGCAGCCCCTTCGCAGTCCATCTCATGCTCCGGTACCATTCGGCAGCGAGATCCCGCAGTTTTCAGCGGGCAGGGTGACCAGGACGTTGAAGATTGGTTGGCCTCGTACGAGCGGGACGGAGAAGTGTTGCATATGTCTCCTCCCATAGCCAGGCTCATGTCTGACGAGGGCCCATAAATCCAAGCTTCTGGGGGGCGGGAGCGGGACTACAACACGGGTGAGCAGACACCCGAGAGCCCTCCGCGGAAGCGGAGAGGACTCAGCTGTGACCTGATGAAGAGGGACAGGTCAGCCTTGTGGCATTCATTTGTCATCGAGCAAACTAAGGCAGTTTTTCCGATGATGGGTGGATTGACTTCTGGTTGGTCACTGGGAGGGGCTGCGTCCTCCTGTAACCTAAAGGGGTGCAACCATGGCAATGAAGCCCTGAGAAATAAGGCTGGGAGCAATGGCGCGCTCCTGTAATCGAGAGAGGCCACGCCGGTGAATGCTCAGACGGCCGACTGGAACCTCGGAGCCTTGTGCACTCTGAAGACGTCTATCCCACTAAAGTAGGGTGGATTCTCGGGCTTAGGAACTGCTACGGTGGGGCCCACCGAAAATGACAGCCTTTACCGATGATGTACCCTATTGATAAACGGGACTTGGGATAAGGCTGGGGAGCTCCTAATTCCCTGTAATCCAGGGTAGAAGCCGCTGGAGTTGGAGGTGACCACTCCTCGTAGCGGGAAATAAGAGTCTGTTCACCCGCCGGTGCAGCCTAGGGATGGGCTTAGGCGGCTAAGTCTCTATGTAAGGACGCCACAGGGGAATCCCCGCTGACTAATGTCCTCAGGGGTAGGGGCAATCCTGTGTAACCCAGCCCACGAGGAGGCATGGGGGCGCTATTAGAGACTGTCTTCACTCCCCCTCCGGCGTACGCCAGGGACGTCCCGGGAAACACTGAGGCCTGCGGGCGGCTCAGCAGGCTAAGACAGTGAAGACGAAGCGAAAGCAGAACTGGTGCAAGCGCCCTTTGAGAGTCTGTCAGTAGTACCGCTGTGAGACCAGAGGGGTGGAGGATGAAGCCTCGACTCGCGCTTCCGGTACGTAGGCGGTAGGTCCCAAAGAGTTTTGCAACGGGGCCGGCGTCCAATCCAAGACGCTTAACAAAATTTGGTAGAATCAGGCTCTCGCGTGGAGCGCAGCACGAAGAGAGTTACCGAAGTCGGGGGCGCGAAGGCGTCTGGCAGGGGTGCACGTCATGGGAGTGCACCGCGGGTGTTGCGATCCCGCCTGCCCGAGCACGTGGGTGCGACCCACAACACGACCAACGCGGTGGCAGTAGTTGACAAGACCGCCACGCGCGCTGGGAGAGCTGCAGGATTCGTTTTCAGCTCGATGATGACCAGACGTTAACTAGGACAAGAGCGGTCCCCGGCGTGGGTGTCCGCCATTTTGTGGGACTTAGCTCTTGGGAAGGGGCTCGGCCTGGGCGATCCCATGTAAGCCCGGGGATACTGTTTGGCGAGCTAAACTCTTCTTGGGGTCACGGCCCAAATAGTTGCGCCAATGTAGCAGCGATAAGTTCCGCCATCGGACAACAATAAGTCCACCTCGCGCGGCAAAAGCCCATTATGTGGCCCTTTTTTTTCTTCTTGAACCAACATTTTGGTTTATGGCCCCTTTTCCCAAGCATTTCATCCCAGAAGAGCCGAGCGCCAGGCCGGGAGGAAATCTTGTACCCATTGGAAACCGGTGGGTACCCGGCGGCACTGGGGATCGAACCCCGTACCTCCCGAATGCGAGGCTCTACCACAAGGCCAACGCTTCGGTTCCTTTGTGGCCCTTTTTTGACCCCTTTTCCCAAGCATTTCACCCCAGAAGAGCCGAGCACCAGGCCGGGGGAAAGCTTGTACCCATTTAAAAACTGGTGGGTAACTGACGGCACCAGGCATAGAACCCGGTACCTCCCGAATGCGAGGTGGATGCTCTAACACAAGGCCACCGCTTCGGTTGGTTGGCCTCGTACGAGCGGGTGAGTCGTCCTAACAACTGGGATGACCACATGAAAATCAACAACGTCATCTTCTACCTGAGTGGCGTTGCTATCCTCTGGTATCGAAATCATGAGGCCGACATGCCAACTTGTGCCAACTTCAAGGCAAAGTTCACGGACGTTTTCGGTCGTCCCACAGTTCGGAAACTACGGGCTGGAGAAGCCCTGAGCGTACGAGTTGAGCATGAAGGGGAAACTTCACAAGCTACATTGAAGACGTCGTTAATTTATGCAAGCGTGTCGACCCTGTTCCACTGCAGCCCACACCTCTTGCTGCACCATTGAGTTACAGCCCCCCTGTGGTCGTGCCGCCTCTACCTGTACCAGTACAAATGCCTCCCACATATGCAGAAGTGACCGCCTGCCCTCCGCCGCCACAGCCGTTTGCGTACTTGCCGACTATGGCGCCACCGACTGTCGCTCCACGGTACCTATCAATGACGCCTCCCTACAATCCTTGCGCACGAATGACAACCGGCCTATCTGCTATGCCTGCGGTATTCCAGGCCACTTCGCCCGCCTGTGCCGTCGTACTCTGCGTTCTGCCCCTGCACGCACTATGGCTGACAGCAATTATCGGTACGACACTTTGCGCCCACCTTCGGGGATATCTCCAGGGCAGCCGCACAGCTCATCGGGCCGCCAGAATATTCCATTGCACCGCTCGTCGTCCCCTCGCCGTCGGTCCTTGTCGCTCATGCGGCGTAGCAGCGTGACACAAGGCTCGGAAAACTAGCAGCCGCAGTTCCTGGGGCACGAACAGCGCACATTTCGCCTACCACAAGTCCTCGTCTGTCTCCACCGAAAATTCTCGAAGTGTTTGTCGATGGTATTCGTGCCCTTGCACTCGTTAATACCGGGACCACTCTGTCAGTTATTAGCGAAAGTTCTTGCCGCTCGCTTCATAAAGTCATCACCCCGCCTTCTGGACTTTCTCTTCGCACCGCCAGCGCCGATTCCGTTCGTCCGTCTGCTGCTTGCACAGGGCGTGTAGTTATCGCGGACGTCTTGTACGTCGTCAAGTTTTTAGTGCTTGCGTCATGCTCGCGTGACTTAATTCTTGGCTGGGATTTCCTTTCCCGCCACAATGCTGTTGACTGTACCCGCGCCCACGTCGCCTTCTTTGCGCTCTGTGATGCGGTTCTTGACCATTCGCTGTCTTTTTTCTTGCACCAAAGTTGTCGCCGACGACACCGACATTCCGCCCAACTGTGCTGTGATTGTTTCCGTGTGTGTACCATTTTCTTTCGAGGCGACTGTTCTTTTTGCGCCTTCTCCCAAGTTCGCTTCTCGCCGTCACCTCCTTCTTCTCTCTGCTATCTTTGATACTAACTGCGGTGCCGGTGACATAGTTGTTGCGACTGCCTCCACCGCTGTGCTCCCGCTACTTCGTGGAGAATGCCTTGGTCATATTGAAGTTGCTGACCTCATCTCGCCGTTTGAGGTTGATGGGTATCTACCACAGAGTGCCCACGTAGCCTCCGTAACGCCGATTACTGAGTCTTCCGATATATCAAGTTGTAAACTTTTCCAATCATCTGTGGCCACTGACCTCGACCCGACTCACCGTGAACAACTGTTTGCTAAACCAGTTCCGTTCTTTGTCTGATGCTCAGACGATTTCCTTCGGCCGTGCGACCGAGGTTGTTCACCACATCGACACCGGCAGTCATGCCCCTCTTAGCCAGCGCCCTTACCGTGTTTCACCTACGGAGCGCCGTGTTATGGCTGTCCAAGTCGATGACATGCTACAACGTGGTGTAAATCAGCCTTCATCTAGTCCGTGGTCGCTCCCGTGGTGCTTGTGAAAAAGAAGGATGACTCCATAAGATTTTTCTTTGACTACCGCCGTCTTAACAAAATTGCTTGTAAAAACGTATATCCACTACCCCGCATTGACGACACCATCGATTGCTTACAAGGAGCCTAGTTCGTTTCGTCCTCGGACCTGCGTTCTGGCTATTGGCAAGTCCCTATGGCTAAGTCTGACCGACCCAAGACAGTCTTTGTTACCACTGATGGATTACATGAGTTCACTGTGATGCCGTTTGGTCTTTGCAACGCTCCTGCTACGTTTGAGCGAATGATAGACAACATATTACGCGGCCTCAAATGGAACATTTGTCTTTGTTATTTGGATGACATCGTCGTTTTCTCTCCCGATTTTCCGACGCACCTCGTGCGCTTGCGCCAAATCTTGAGCTGTCTCACTGGCACCAGTCTCCAACTTAACCTGAAGAAATGTCATTTTGGCGCCCGCAGGCTGACAATACTGGGTCATGTCGTGTCCAAAGATGGCGTCCTGCCCGATCCGGACAAACTACATGCGGTCACTGAATTTCCGAATCCGACGTCTGTTAAAGAGCTGCGCAGCTTCGTCGGCCTATGCTCATATTTTCGTCGTTTTATCCGCAATTTCGCTACCATCATTGCACCGCTTACAAAATTGTTGAATGGTCCCGCCGACTTGTCTACATGGACCACACTCTGCGACGATGCTTTCCTACGCTCCGACGTCAGCTAACTTCACCGCCCATTCTCCGCCATTACGACCCATGCGCTCCTACAGAAGTGCACACTGACGCCAGCGGCATCGGCCTCGATGCTGTCCTCGCTCAACGCAAGCAAGGCTTTCCCGAATATATGGTTGCTTACGCTAGCCGAGCGCTAACGAAAGCTGAATCTAACTACACCGTCACAGAAAAGGAGTGTATTGCAATCGTGTGGGCCTTAACAAAGTTTTGCCCTTACTTATAAGGCCGCCGCTTCAACGTCATCACCGACCACCATTCCTTCTGCTGGTTGGCTTCCCTGAAAGACCCTTCTGGGCGCCTCGGCCGCTGGGTTCTTCGCCTTCAAGACTTTGAAGTGACATATCGATCGGGGCGCAAACACTCCGACGCTGACGCCTTGTCCTGCTCGCCGCTGCCTTTTGCACCCTCGCACTCGATATGCGAACCCTCCGTTGCAGCCCTCTCTTCCGACGACCTGCCTTTTGAACAACACCGGGATCCCTGGATATCATCGCTCCTAGACGTCCTCACCGCTTCCTCAACGTCTTCATTGCCGCGCGCCCTTCGTCGCCAAGCTTCACATTTTACGATCCGGGGTAGTCTGGTGTATCGCAATAGCTATCGCCCGGATGGTCAGAAATGGCTCTTGGTCATTCCCCGCCATCTTCGCACAGAAATTTGTGCCCATCACCATGCCGACCCGCAAAGCGCACATGCTGGCCTGTTGAAGACATACTAGCGTCTTCGCCAGCGGTACTACTGGCGGGGGATGTATAACTTTGTCCGCCGCTATATTCGGTCCTGTACTGCTTGTCAGCAGCGGAAGTCGTCTCCGCGCCCCTCCGCTGGCCCATTACAACCATTGCCTTGTCCAGCGCGACCCTTTGATAGTGTCGGCATCGACCTCTATGGCCCGCTTCCATCTTCGACATCAGGCAACCGCTGGATAATATTCGCCATGTATCACCTCAGCCGCTACGCGGGGACTGCAGCTCTGCCTACGGCTGGTGCTCCTGACGTCGCCTCCTTCATCATGCGTCACTTCGTTCTACGTCACGGGGCTCCTCGTGAACTTCGCAGTGACCGCGGCTGCGTCTTCCTATCTCAAGTGGTCAACGAGCTGTTCGAAGCTTGCCAAACAATACATCGAACCCCGACAGCTTACCATCCTCAAACCAACGGCCTGACAGGAAGGTTTAACCGAACGCTTGGTGACATGCTAGCCATGTACGTTTCTTGTGACGCGTCTAATTGGGATGAGGTGCTTCCGGACATCACCTATGCCTATAACACAGCGTCTCAGGCAACGACTGGATTTTCCCCATTCTTTCTCCTATACGGTCGTGAGCCTTCTTGTCTACTGGACACCATACTTCCTTATAACCCTGACAGTTCAGAGTACACTTCTCTTTCTGCTGTTGCCCGTAATGCTGAGCAGTGCCGTCAGCTGGCGCGCTCATTGACGTCGGACATTCAAGATCTTCGCCGACATTCAAGATCTTCGCCAGTCCTCCGAATAACCCCCAATAAACCCCTCTTCAATATATTTATTTCTTTTCACGTGTGTCTATTAGGTGTGAAGACTGAGCCCAAGATCAGTGTGGATGGGGCAGGATTTTTTCTATCGCCTGTCACTTAATATTTATGTTTAGCCAAAAGAGCCTGGTGGGTCTCGGAGAGAGAGTTTGACACTTGCCGGTTGTTTTCTTGCGAGTACTTGAAATTGCTGCAGCTACTCAACAGTGTCAGCAAAATGATCGTGGAGAAGCGAAAACTCCGGTTCGAGACGGGGGCACCCGAGCCAACTCCTAGCTACAACGTCGCTTCACGTCGCCTCTGCAGATGGTGCCGACCGCATCCTTCCGAGAGCGAGTCCCAGGCAGGGGAGGAGTTGTGATCGGAGCGACTCCCCTGGCTTTCAAGAAGGCGCTCGACGCAGCCACGACGGGAAGGAGGGACCGCGAAGCGCATGGACAAGACGCCGTGGAGACCCGCGACGCGCTGGAGGAAAAGAGCGAACACAAGAATTATGTTTCCGGTAGCAAGCAGGGATGACCGCTCGTTGAGCTGCGCGTTCTCCGCGGTCCCTTTGAAGCCTTTGGCGGGACGTCTCTGTTTTCTGTGAACTGCTGCGTGCCTGTGTCGGCATTACGGTGACAGTTCGCCGAAAGACAAACGGCGACTACGTCGGACCTTTGGAAGCAGCCGTGTGTATGTGTTTTGTACTTTATGTCACTCTATTTCACACTCCCTCTCTAAACGGACTAAGCGCCCTCATTATTGTACAGTTGAGTAGAGCAGGTTCTCTCCAGAAATAAACGGAGATGGTCGAGCATTGTCTCTTCCTCGAGGCCACGGGCAGCGCACGGAAGGCCCAGCTCCCCGCAGTATCCATTCCAAACCACCGCTCGTGCACAAGAGCAGCAAGAACAGCACTCTGAGTGGGACTCACAGGCGGGCTGGTGTGCGTCGGTTTTGGCTCTGGAGACGCTGATTCTAGATGGCCGGTCGCTGCAGATTCTTCTGTGTTGATGTGAGGTGCAGAAGGCTTCTGGTCCCCATCAATTTCAGGCTCACAACTTCGCTCACCGGTCACATCGACAACATCTGACTCATCCATGATATGTTTTGACGCCACGTCATCTTCTTGTGACCACTGGCCTTGACACAGCCTGTCAGCATAACTCAAGACAGTTCTCCAAAGCATGGTCAATACGCCGGCACTGGGTGCATCGAGGCATTCGGCACTGACGTCGTACATGTCCAACCTGGCTGCATCGAAGACACAGTGCAGGTCTCCCTGGGATAAGTAGTAATGCCTGCACCCCATAAACATTAGGAGTTTGAGGAATTGTACTTGCTGACACTCCGTCCTTGAGCATGAGGGATATTTTACGGTTCGCTGTTTCTATATGCTCCATCCCTGGGCACCGCCACTTTTCAAGC
The DNA here is from genome assembly GCF_055883805.1 of Amblyomma maculatum. Taxonomy (NCBI): domain Eukaryota; kingdom Metazoa; phylum Arthropoda; class Arachnida; order Ixodida; family Ixodidae; genus Amblyomma; species Amblyomma maculatum. The sequence continues at coordinate 40,557,644 of NC_139346.1, forward strand.
TCCACAGATTGAATCGTTCCATAAGTCTCGAAAGCTTCCACAATCCTCAGGTGCTCCATATAGCGGGAAAGCAAAAGGAGCCTAACCTTGACATTCTTTGTCTCTTCTCGAACACCATGCACCAAAGTTCTTTCACAGTGAATTCTGCTTTGTTAATTAGCTTCTGCTTTGAAGAACTACTCTCGCAGGTAACCATCCACACCTGGTTTTCCCGGAGGTCCAAAATCTGTGCGAGTGCGTCTCGAAAGTCAGGTGTTCTGTACGCGCGACATTTAAGGTCGGCATGCAGGAAAACGGTATTAAGGACAATATTACCGGCGGGCAGGCGTGGAAGGACACCTTTGTACGTGTCTGTAGTATCCTGAGAAGTCGAAAGACATCGGCCAACGGCCGATGCGCTGTTTTCAGCAAGCCACATTCTTCTTCTTCTCCCTCGTTGTAATGGCACATACCCACAGTGGGGGATTGGCCAGAATTCGTTGTAGGTGACATAATATTTTTGATAATGTCGATTTGACTGTATGATATATCATACAGTCAAATCGACATTATTAGGAGCTAGTGTTGCTGAAATAACTTGAAATTTTGAGGCGATGTAATAGAAAGCAATGGAAAAAAGGAATAAAATTGTAAATTACTAAAAATAATAATAAGAAGAAAAAATATAATTCAGACAGATCAGCGCTAACACGCAAATCTTCCAGTAGCATTTTCACATTTTTCAGGCACAGCCGCCCAGAACGACTACTTCTTCCTCCTCGGATCGTGAAACGCTCTTCGTAATTCCCCTTGTTTACAGGGAGAATAATAGCGAGATTCTGAGAGTAACGGATAGCGCGCCTTTCCTTTCCTGTAGTCGAATTATAGAACGCCGTTGAACTTTAATGCGTTCAATGAAATGGTGGTTTTGTTCGACAAGGGGCGCACGATGTACCAAAATCATCATCAAGACTTATTTCCACTGAAATGAAACTGCTTTCTGGAAATCCAGGCACGCAGCCCTAAGGATGCCCTACTCAGGAGCCTTGCAACCCAAGGTCTGATGAAAATACATTGAAAATACAGTCGGAGGCGCCAGGCGCATGGCTTGTTGCTGTTGAGCGGGGTTCACGCTCCGCAGCAAATCTCCCAGGCTTCTCTATCTTTTATACATGCTCGGCACCCGGGCTGCCAGCACATTATCAAATTACATGGTCGAGAGGGCCCCTCTCCCCGCACGTTATGCAACATTGGTCTTTCTCCTCTTCAGAGATTGTCATGTATATCCCGAAGGGGCTTATATGATTTCCCCCTTGCATTCTTCTTCAAGAAATTGCCTCCTCATTTCCTAGGGAATGGTCGGGTGGCGGATAGACCTTCCTGCTCAGTTTATAATGATCCGTGATCTCGCTGTAGAAATCAAACTATTTTTCATGTATATTCGAGAGGGCTCCTCTAGGGCTGCCCGGTGATAGAGAGCTCGAGAAAGCTCGTTTGCAGCCTCATTTCCCGCAACACACTCGTGCGCTAGAATCCATATTATCTCTATGTTGCATTGTATTGGCCTCGCCTCGAGGGTGCGTTTGGCTTCTTCCAAGAATTCATATTATTTCTGTGTTACATTGTATTGGCCTCGCCTCAAGGGTGCGTATGACTTCTTCCAAGATTCTTGCTTTCCCAAAATTCATCACTGCAGTTTTTCTATCACTTAAAATCGTCGTGGCCTTGATACCAACGCAAGCGAGCGCGATCGCCAACTATTCCGCCGCGCTGGCATCTCTCGTGCGGCTCGAAGGGACTCGACGCGGACCAGGATTGTGATTTCAGCCCAGCTTACAAATTTAACGAAATATGCGAATGTTACAAATCCACGCACCAAACTCTTCCTACCGCGTACAAAGGACTGGGGAAGGCTAACGAGCGGGGGCTCCTAAGTCTGCTCACCAATACAATGTTGTGTCCGGCTAAAAAACGTTTTGATCCACAATTTGACGGGCTGTGGTCATACTGTGGGGAGATGTCTGGTACATACCACATTGTGTGGGCCTGCCAGAAAAACTCATATTTGCCCCTTTCTCCAATACCACCCGAGAGAGCAGGGAGGCGACCCTGTCCGGCTGCTGCACCCTACAGGACCAGGTCTTAAAGCAGCGCTCCCGGGCTGCGGCAAACGCCACTGGAGTGCCTGTCTAGGCTTTGGTTTGGTTCGGTTTGTGGGGTTTAACGTCCCAATGTGACTCAGGCTATGAGAGACGCCGTAGTGGAGGACTCCGGAAATTGCGACAATCTGGGGTTCTTTAACCTGCACTGAGATCGCACAGCACACGGGCTTTTCGCCTCTTGGGGCATACGAAGTTTATTTAGGACGATTGCGAATAATGTTCGCGAGCAGAAGCTCTTTTAGATTCGGTTTGATGTTTCAATTTTTCTGTGTCGCTTCGCTTCAAACATTTAAAACAAGGCGTTCGTAAGAGCCGCTTAAGCTCCCTTGCATGTTGCTGGAACTTTCATGGCTTCAATGCAAACACGGAGGCCAGTTGGTTGGTCCTACTGAGGAATACCGCGCTACTTGATAGACAGACAAGTGAAAGACGAAAGAGTGTGTCGTCTTTCACTTGTCTCTGTCTATCAAGTAGCGCAGTATTCATGCCTTATGTGTAAGGCAAAATCTCGAAAAGATCCTGCATATCATGTCACGAATATGTGGGAAAACGCGCCACAATGCAATTATATTTGCAGATTTCATGACAGGTTTTCCTTCCACAACGAGAACTATGCGCGAGCTATGAAGTGCAAGGCATGCGGACGTAAATATCCTTAACAAACTACACTATGAAAAATGAACAGTTTTTTCTATAATTTCATTAAGCAACCGCTGGAAATGTCGTTCGGTGCTACGGGTTTACCACAATCTAAGTTCAACCAGAATACGCTGTTCTACTCGCAACATTCTCAACTGCCATTTATGAAAGAGCACTGACAAACACAGTGAAAAGTAAACACACGTTGGAGCAACCTTAGACATTTTCTGTATACAGCACTGGCCCTCCAGAATAGGCCAGGCAGGGCCACTGCTGTGGAATCCGTTGGAATGTTTTTCTATCTATATGGTGTTCGTCGTCTCGTGCCAAAGTCAAATGCCGACGTTTTTTGAGGCAATCGGGAACAGGGGAGATGCGTGTGTTCTCGACAAAGCATATAGATGTGAAGCGAGTAAAATCGCAGCGCTGGGTGGGTTTAAAATAACGCAGAAGAAGCTTGACACCTATAAGGTGTAACAGTAGATACGCGACAGAACACACCATCAGAAATGTTCCAGACGCGATTATTTTGTTTTTTTTTCTTACTGCCGCTACTCTACAGCAGACGTAAGCTACCTGAACACCGCCATCTGCCAAACATCCCCGTTGCCAACTTCTAACCTCAAAAGAGTTTGATGATGGCAGAAGTCACGCGTTCGCCCCTTCAGTGCATTGGCTGTATGGACCGCTGTCATGAAATCAGCGCACATTTTTATCAAGCCGGCGCGCCGCGAGGCCCCCGCGGCGCCGCATGGATTCGTCCACAAAGTTCGAGAAAAGGCCTCCTTCCCCGCGCGAGAGAGCACGTAAATTTGTACGCGTCGCCGTCACCCTCTTTCTCATTGCCCGGGGATGACGGTGAATCATCAGTCTGGAACACGCCAGAGCCTTCCAGAATGTTCTACGGGTCGTGGCCAATGACGACGCGCGGTTCGACGGGAGGAAAAGGGAGGGCTATAACCAGCGAAGCTAAGTGTGTGTGCGCGCTAGCCTTAGCGCGCCTTAACAGACAGACGCAGCGCGCCCTATTTATTGCGGCCGCGCCGCTTGTGCAGTCAGTCAGTCAGTCAGTCGGTCAGTCAGTCGGTCAGTCAGGCAGTCAGTCAGTCGGTCAGTCAGTCAGTCAGCAAATGGTTGCGGCGTGTTCGCCAGTGTTTCGACTGGACTGCCGGCGATCATCCGCTGCTGGCAAGCCCACGGACCAGCGAGGGAGAGGCGCTCGTCTTGTATGGCGGCCACAATCTGACTCTCGAGGCGTCGGACTGCAACAGTGCCCGGTGAACAATTTGGTGTTTGTTTATGTGACTCTCTCGTGTTTGTTTTGTGTTGTAAAGCCTCTGTGCTATTGAATCATTCTGTAGTTGCATGCTTATCGTTTGTATTCTGTGAACCTCTCGTCGGTGCATTTCAAGTGTTCCTGTGTATTCTTTTGTATCGTCTCTTGCTGTGCATAAACTTTGTTTTGTTTGTTTCTTCTGACTCCGAACCCTTACTCTGGCTTCAACCGGCGACCACTGGGCACCAAACGGCCACCCCCTTCTGTCATTAAAAGGTAGTTGAATTCCGGCTGAGCTTGCCACGCAGGTCGAGGGCATCTCCTTTGCGACTGCTACAGCTACCCCCTTCACTCTAAGGGTTTCTGGGAGTGCGCGCACCATTAAGGGCGCATCTTTATTAATACTCTCTAATTATTAACGACTCTAAGGGTGTCTGGGAGTGTGCGCACCGTTAAGGGCGCGTCGTTAATAATCCCCTTAAGTATTAACGGGTGACAACCGCTTTCCCTTTAGAGTAACTATATTTACTGTATGGGCGTATCCGTTAGCGCCACGCCCATTACTCTCCCAAGGAGACCGCAGGAACGCTATGTAAGAAAAATTAAGATATGTTTCTTTTGTGCCCAGCGTGGCGTAGTCGGTTAGCGCCCTAGGCGGGTGATCGGAGAGAGAGCAGAACGTTTTATTTATTCCAGCGGATGAAGAGGCTCCGGCCCTCCGTCGCTTGGAATGGATGGCGGGTGCCCCGCCTCAGACGCAGGCCGGCAGACGTTGTTGGCCGGCGGCGTCCCAGGCCAGCTGGATGGAGGCTAGCTGGAGCCCAGGGTCCGAGCAACGCAGCATGGTCTCCCAGATTTGCGGCGTCAGATTTAGACCCCTCCTGGGAGAAAAGGGGCAGTCCCAGAGGATGTGTTCGAAGGTCCCTCTCGAGTCACAGTTTTCACAGAATTCAGATCTTTCTGCTGGGAGCATATGGCTCACCAGGAGCGGGTGTGGGAATGTCCCAGTCTGAAGGCGACGCCAGGCGACGGCCTGCCTGCAATTTAGGGTAGGGGCTGGCGCAGCAGCCACCCGTCTACTGAGTCTATAATGCTGCAGAATTTCTGTGTAAGATTTGACACACTCTATGCTCCCCGCTCCAAGCCCACCCTCTCTGCCGCCGGCTAGGCGGTAGAGCCCTCAAGCCATGGCATGGGCGGATTCGTTGCCGGGAACGCCAGTGTGCGTTGGAGTCCAAATCAGCTGTATAGTTCGCGAGATTGGTGATTGCTGTAATATTCGAATTGCATGGGAAGCAATCAACCCTCGACTGTAATTTCGCATGGCAGTTGTTCTGTCGCAGATTGCGCGCCTTTGTCTGGGCGCAGGCTAGAGCTACAGCCACTTCCTCAGCTGCCTCAGGAGACCTAGTTTTCAGGATGACCGCGGTGATCGGTCTACCCGACCCATTCGTTACCGCTGCAACCATTAAAGGGGCTTGCCCCTCCGGCAGCATCCACAAAGGCTACTTCCTCCGGCGGCAAGCGGATAAATTTCTTACTGAGAATTTGAGCTCATTTTTCCCAACGCTCCGCATGGTGTTCGGCATGCATGTTTTTTGGCAGCGGAGGTATCCATAGCCTGTCCCGTACAGCCATGTCGATTTCAGATTTTGTCTGCGGGTTAGGAGCTCGATTGCAGGTGGATGAGGGTTTTTGTTGCGAAAGCAATACTCTGAAAACCAAAGCGAGCCCTCGGGTGGCCGCTGCTACACCGGGAAGAGGAGCTATGGTCTCCTGATAAAAAAAATGCTCTTTATCGGGAATCGAACCTCCGTCCCTCAGATCCCCAGCCGAGTGATTTAACCATCTTAACCACGCCAGGGATTTTTTTTCCAGCATGGTATTTATTACATGCTTTTAAATTCAGCCTACCGTTATATATATTATTTACAGAGTAATCAGCCTGTAGGCGAAAAGTCCAATTTGAACATACAACACAACACCACACAACTAGAACACGACTTAGCACAACCTCACTAAAATGGTGGCAAGGAAAGACAACACATCAACAATGGCAACCAGTCCGGTTGATAGGCACTATCTTTGTAAGTGTCTCTAAGCTGGTGCACCCTCTGGCCGAAATGAGAAGCGGGGGAGACTAGAGGTTCAGCATTCCGATCCAACATACGCGTTTTCCACAGGTCGTGCAGTCCAAGGAGGAAAATCCTGTCAAAGGGTTCGTGGTCATGTTCGGTGGTTATCAAGTAACGCACACTGTGGGAATTCAAAATAAAGTCTTTCTTCAATGTTCTTTGCAGAACGTTCCAAAATAATATTGCATCTTTGCACGCAATAAAACCGTGTTGGATGGTCTCAGGTGTGTCAGATAACCGGCAATTAACAATAGAAACGAAAATATTTTTTTTTCTGAAGGCACACTTTAACAGGCAACACCTCGGCATGAAGTTTAAAGAAAGACGTTTCGGTAGAAGGCGAGATCGGAATTTCGCGCACCCTTTTTAACACATCATGCCCCATATAATTAGAATAGAGTGAACGATATAAGGGAGGCGGGAACAAGATCGTGAATAGCGCATCCTATAGGGCCCACGAAAAGCTTGACGCCTTGCTTAGAAAAACCACACGATTGATCGGTTTGCCTTCACTAGTCAACACAACGAAATATTTTTAGGCTAACTTATTTAACAACATAATTATTCCATATTAAAAATGACGCTCCTCCTCTCCCGTCGCTCTACCTCTCAACTCAAATAGGCCGTTGAGCCCGCCAAAAAAAAAAAAAATGTTCGGGAAGGCCCATGATGCACCACGAAGTGACGCCACTGACGCTCGGTTTGTTTGCTTCCGGCGGTGCTCCCATTTTGTTCCCCTCATATTTGCCGTTCGAGCGTCGGTCGCCATGGGTTACATGAATCCTGAGCTCGAAGCGAGGCTGCACGAAACCGCCGCCGAGATGGACTTTGATCCATGTGAATATACCCCGTTTCGTGATCTGCTGGACAGCGACGACAGCAGTGACAGCAGCATGTCATCGGCTGACCCGCCTCACTCACCTGGTGGCGACGGAGACGACAGTCTACTATTGTGCGTTCCGTGGCGCGCGCGCTATGGCACATAAGTTATTAGAGAGTTTTAGTACTGCGTACGTAAGTATACGCAGATCCCTTGCGTACGTAGGCGGCCTGCGTGCTGCTTGCTGCGCATGCGTCATACGCATCACGATTCTTGCCTACTGCGTATACGTTGCTCGCGTACGCAGAAATCCCTGCCTCTGGCTGCGTTCGCTGAGCCGTCTGCGTGTTGCTCTCGAGTATGAGAAAGCTCGACAGAAACGTTTGGCTATATGGCCGCGCATGATAAGCAGCAAACCCGCAGCCCGTGTTCGTTTCTTTTCTTTTCATTGCAGGCGATTTGACCATTTCGCAAGAAGTAAAATCTAATTCATTTGTTGCTCCGCAGTAGAGGGCGTGAATTGCCTTATGCGACGCCTCATATGCGACGCCTCATAATTGCCTCATAATCAGCTCCACCCCCTTTCAGCCCCCCATATCTTCCCCCTCTTGCAGCGTGGCGCTGACTGCGCGTGTTATCTGATTGCTGCACGCGCTTCTCTGTTCACCGCTACTTATACACCCCCCCCCCCCCCTTTCTTCCTACATCGCGGCGAGGGTGCTCTTCGGTTGCCGAAATGCCGGCTCGCTATCAGCGGATCGTGGTGCGTGCATCCCAAGCCCAAACGCAGACTCGCGTTCTCTTCACTTGCTAGCGGCTTCAGCTGACGACATTGATTCCAATCCGGCCTACACATTCAAAGATATTGTAATTTTTTATCAAAACTCGCATCGCAAATACCCTAACCCCAGCAAAGGGTTAGGAAATACGAACAAGAGGCTGCTCCTGCGCCTCTTCACTAACACAATGCTGTGCGTGCAGTACTCAAATATTTTGACTCCCAATTCACTGGCCAGTGTCAGTACTGTGGGGAGGTGGCTGACACCTACCACATGGTATGGGCCTACCACGGCCGCTCGATGCAAGCGCACTGGGTGCGGCCTGCTGCGTCGCGCCGCCGTCAATGGGCAAGCGCGTCCTTGGGGAGTTTACAGTTGCGCCCGCTATTTCTGCTGAGGGCGCCACCGTTCGGGGACACGTTGCCGCCGGGGTCGCCGGCTCTGAGCGCGCGGTTTGCTTCCTTTCTGGACGCGTTCGCCTCGTGTCTGCGTGGTAAACGCAAACTTTTTCTGTGTGCGCGTGTGCAAACACGTTAACGTTTAGACGGGATGCGTTTGTTTTTTAAGGCGAAAGCCAATCTAGGCTCATGGAGCGAAAATTTGTGCGCAGAAGCTGTGGCTGTAATCTGTGCGTCGCATCTGTGCACAGGTGTGTCTGTCGCAAAAGCGGACGTGCAAAGAGGGAGATTAAGAATGAAAATTATTGATGGTGATAGGTAATCAATAAAAGTTATAGACATTGATAGAGGTAATGACTAGTGCTAACGACTAATAATGGGTAATAATGACTAAAATTATTTGTAATGGCCAGTATATCAAACTATGGCATGTAATGACCACAATTGATTAGAAATGAGTACAAGTGCTTAGCGATGAGTGGTGATGACTAAATAGCTAGGCATGACTCATCATTACTGCTAATGACTATGAAATTACCAATATGTGAAAGGACCTTCACTGCTGATTCTAAATGAGTAGCCTTCTTAGTTATGAATGGTAAGGGCTACAATGACTACGCAGGCAGACGCTTCATGACTGAGAAACGACCAATATATCAAACGACGACTTGAAATGAACTGTGGCAAACGATGAGAGGCAAACGATAAGACAAGGGTAGGCTTTCGCCGTCCTCCGCTTAAGAGACATCTAAGAGACCCTCAAATTTTATCTGCTGAGCTCGCTTCAGACAAAGGCAGTAGCCAGGAGTGGAAATGCACTCGCTTACTTTGAAATGAAAGCAGCGCTGAGGTTAAAAGTCCAGATGCTGGAGCATAATGCCCTATCAGCTGCCATTGAATTTGCTACAAGGGACAGCAGATTGGACTTGTTGGTGATAAATTATAGGTTAACAATACAAACAACGTGACGGGAACATAGGAGAAGAGGCAGCACAACCGCGCTAGTTGTGTCGTCCTCTTTTTCCTGTGTACCCGTCACGTTGTTTAACCTATTTAGTTACCATAAAGCTGGCCAGTGAACTACGATTTTTACCGATTTGTTGTGAAGCAGATGAACATGATGAGGTAGCACCAGAAGCTTTTCTCGCAGGTTATGCTGCGAGGACATATCGAAAACGGTACGAAGCGTTTTTTTTTATATAAGCATAGAATTTGTTTTATATTTTGCCGCGCTAGTCTGAGTGGCCTTGCAGGCAAATAATCCTGTGCATACAACATTTGTTTATACTCTTGAGACTGTTTGAGCCGGTGCGATAAACTGAAAAGCCCCGTTCCACAGAAAATCCGGCGCCCGCTCTGTCAGCGGACAGTTGGAAAAATACCTCTCTGGTCAGAGGCACGTTCGTTGGTGATATGGTCAGACACCTTTGGCGCAATGAGAACACATACATGTTCAACGTGGCAGGAGCTGCCAAATCAGAGAGGGTCAATAAGATGTAAGGGTGAAATGGGAATTGAAAGTGGGACCCTTAGATCACAAGTCAGGCACACTATACTCCTATAGGGCACGTTCGTAAGGCTTCAGTAAAGAGGGGCTTTATATAGCTATGTGTAGGGTGCTATTTCATATAATGCGGCTGTCCCCGAACGGTGGCGCCGCGGCGGCGGCGACGGGAAGTAGGCGCCTCCCGCCGGTTTCGGGCGACGTAGCAGGCCGCACCTAGTGCGCTTCCATCGAGCGGCCGTGGGCCTGCCAACGAAACCCATCCCTTCCCCCTATCCCTAACCCTTCCCGGGAGGACTGGGAGGCGACCCTTCGCGGCTTCTGCGACATACAGGCCCAAAGGGCCTTAACGCGGTGTGCGCGGGCGGCGGCAACTTCCACTGGGGTCCCTGACTAGGGTCTCCACCCAGTATTGTAAGGCCGAGGCCCTTAAGGCTCCGCGTCAAACCTCCAGATATACAATAAACGTTTTCACCACCACCGCCACCACCACCCGCTACTTCCAAACAACTTAATTGCTCTCTTTATTTTTCTGGCCACAAAGCTTCTTTCATGACAGCCAAGAACTGTTAGTGGAGTTTTTCTTGAAGGAGTAGCTGTGAAAAATTAAAACAAAAAGTTCTCTGTAATTGTACATATATGTGTTGTTCGAATCGAAAAAAGTGGAACAGCTGATGAGCTGCGCTCAAATTTCGAATGAGGAAGTAACGTAAACGTTCGCAATTTTTACAAATTTTTTATTTCACAAAACGAGGTTTCACGTTTTCTTCGAGGCCTCTTCACATTTTACTTATACGCAGGTGCCGCTGCGGCCGCTGCGAAAGCAAGCCCACACCTGAAGATGTGTGCTGCCGCATCGAGCCGTTGGTGCTGGTGGTGTGCCAACAGGCTGGGGGCTGCATCACGGTCCACCCAGCATTCCAAAGCGTGTGCCTAACGCCCGAGGTCCTTCTGGCTGTGCACACTGCACTAGAGGAGGAGGCACCGAAAATCGATAGAGACAGAGATGTGAACAAGTAGGTAGTGCGGGAGCGTCTGGTGACAGATTCGCATTTTTTATGTGTGGGATCCCCTTCCTTCAAAGCATGATATTTTCAGGCAGCACCGCTTCCTAGTCTACCGCTTGTTTACCAGTGAATTTGGGGCAGGCTGCGTGAAGGCAACAGGGTGGTGCTGCTAGCTTGCGTCTCTTGCTGGGTTCGGCGTGAATGTCCGTCCGCGAGCTAAGTGGGATTAAGGCACCCTGCCCTTTAATCTTTAGTGATTGTCGCTTCACTGCATGCTGACTTCTAAACTTTATTACGTGTGCCAGGTGCACTGCATAGAGTGGTGCATCGTTTATTTTTAGGGTGGACAAATAGAGAATGCTGTTTTATGAACGCCATTTTATGTACTTTGTGCAATGTTTGTTTTGTGGAACTGTTTAAGAACAGACATCTCATTCCTCTAAAGTGCCAGAACTTGTAGATGTGTAAGCAAGAAAGGTGTAGAACTGTTAGCTGGTGAAAAATAAAGCCTGGGAAGGAAGTTCAATTCCTTGTAAAAAAACACAACTAAAAACAAGGCGCTAGAACGAAGGACAGCGCTGAGCATCGCCAAGTCTGCTTGGGCACATGCTTCAAAGCGTCTTCCATTAGCATTTATTCATTTGGCATAGGCTTTTGTAGAAAAAATTAAAATCAAAACACATAATGCTTGTGCCGAGGCAGCACAAGAATTCTGTGTTTTAATTGATATTGAGGGTCTCAGTGATCAATTTTGGTACAATGAAATGAGTGCTTAAAGCTTTGTTTACTGATACTCCTAGCAGTGAATGCATCACAGCAAATCGCAGAATACATCTATTCAGGCAGCGGAGTAATACAGGAGAAACAGAGATCAAACCACACCCCTTGTTTCTGTGTTTGCTGATGTGAATTATTAATTTGAAATAATTAATATCCCAATACGCTTGTACAATGTCACATTTAACTCCAAGCGGCCGTGGTATTTGATCCCTTTGAGGTGTGTTTGCCAAAGTGTCGGGGCAGTGCTGTATATTTTCAAAACGTTGTGGAGGTTCAAGCGTCCTTGAACCAAATTTCATTATCGTTAGCCATCGGCTGAAGACAAAGTTGCTGCCGCTTCGATCTTGGCTTGCTTGCGCTCCTGCTAAGCTTTTTGGCAATTAGCTAGTCTGGGTGCTCTTGGTTCGATGGTCTCGGCAGCCTGTCTGGCAAGGTTGCACCCTCCGTCTTTAGCGAGGTGGCGTATGTGCATGGTATATTTCCGTAGGCTTAAAGGGCAACTCCGGTGGTTTTTTCATCATTTTGTGTTTTTAATTGAATTACATTCCTCGGCACGTCCTGACTCCAACACAAAAAACCGTTTTCCAAAATTCCAATTAGAAGTATTTTTAAAAAAGAAAAACAGCAAATCGAAACCGAAACTGATTTCACGGCCAGAAACGACGTCACATTTGACGAAATGGTGACGTCACACTCAGTATTAGAAAAACACTCGTACGTGCGTTGGATGGTGAAAATAAAGTATGGAAATCATGACGCACTGCATAAAATGTCTGAGGTCGTTAAATATAAACCTCACAATTTCATAATCACGCGGGAAGTAGACATTAACGCCTGTATACTGTTTGTGACGTCAGAAACTCAGTGTTGCCCGCAGAAATACTCTCAACTTAAGCCATGAAAACGGCATATTTTAAAGCCGTATTTCGCGTGAACGGATTATCGTACGGCACTCACATTTTGTAGAATGCGTCAGGACGGAGAGAAGAACCTGTGGTAAAAGTTTCACTACAATATTCGAATGTCAAAAAACCCCCGGAGTTGCCCTTTAATGAAGAAGGAGTAGATAAAACATGAAGACGATGATCATTGAAGCGCACGAAATTGTCTTGCAGTTAGATATTCATGGAGGCAGTGTTTATTGTATAGTGCAAGAGTGTGTGGCAGTTTTATAACGAGGTATGATAGACTGTGGCGATAGCATGGTGCTGCCGTGCCTCAGCTACAAATATGACCATGTTTGTTGAACAGCGTGAGGTGTTCAAAATCAACATTGCATTCACTCTGAGGTTTGTGCATGAGAGCAGTAGAGCGAATGCTCTAAAAGCCTTACTTTAACTGTCTCGGCTATCACTAGCCGTCGTGCCTGGACATAATTCCTTATTCCTTGATTATCAGCTGTACCTAACTGTGTATTACACCGCTCTCCTTTCGGCAATGAATATATGTACCCGAATTCTGCCAGCTGCGGTAGCCATTGCTTCTCATTTTGTGGCCTGTCCCGAAGGAATCACTAGTTAGGGATGGGAGACTTTGTCGTTGCCTGTGCTAATAATTATCCCTCTAGCGCCTTACAGAGCGAGGAGCTTCTTTCACGAGTGAGTGAGTGAACCAACGTTATTATCCGACAGAAAAGTTTTTTCGTTCTACGACAGGTGGTCCCCTCTAAAGACGAGGCGCCTTGGGGCAGGTGAGATTGCGGTTCAGATGCTTGCCAAAATTCCCTGGATCTTGGCGGCCTCTACACCTTGTCGAACCGCGAGTAGCTTGTGCTCCGGAATTGAGAGCCTCTTTCATAATTCATTCATTTAGCACTGTTAATGAGGATGCTTTTAACTTATTCTCTTTGCAATTTTTGGAGCCTGGTGCCTGAACTTTGTCGATAGTATGGATTGTTATTTTCCGTCTTTGATATCTGTGAATATGTTTCTAGTTTGTTCTGTAGCTTTTGTATCAGCATGTGTCCTGCTTTGCGAGTTTTTTTCATGGTCGCTTCTTCCAGTTTTGTGTTTACATTTTAGTCATTTATGCAGGATTGTCACAGGAAAGCAAGATGCAATATAGAACAGAGCACAGGGAAGAAAGAACGGAACTGAAGAATTTACAGCTTTAAAGAAAAAGGCTACGATGAAATTTGGCAAGGAGGGGAGAAAGAAGAAGGAAGCACTTATAGAAGGGGAAGAGGTCGCCTGCCCTGGGGCAGAATGTTCCGACCAGCTACGTGGGTGTGTGGTGGTTGGCTGCACCTGTGATTGTTCCAGCGGTCTCCACGTCAAGGCATGGCCTCCACTGGCTTCTGCTTTGATTGCCGGGGCTGAAGCATTCCCCGTCGACGGTACGAGCAACACATTTTTCAACACTCCCTCGTGCTGTAGAGTAAACGTTGTTCGCTTCATGAAGTTCAAACTACAACATACTGCTCAGCTATGTGGCCAACATCGTCATCTTCATAAAGTTCCATCTGCACCACTCCTTTTTTTAACCTGTGTAAATATGGCATACACGTACGCCATCTGGACTATTGCGGCCGAGGTTTACTAGCGTAATTTTGGGCCAATTTATCCAGTGCGACGTAATTCTCAGTACTTTCACATTACTGCACCTAAGCAGGATTGAGGGCATTCGCGCAATGTCTACTGAGGGCGAAGAGGGGCGGGAGGGGAGAGGCAGTTTTGTTCACTGCACTTGAGGATGCAGGTTGTGCCGCGAATTTTTTTTGAAGTTGACAAATCCCATGAATTCTTGCAGCTTATTGACATTTTCTGGAGCATTCGCATCTCTATTGGTTCTGTCATCTGCATCTGCATGTGCCCTTGTTGACAGTAAATACACACTACTCTCAGCTCAGCCTGAGTTTGTACTTTTTAGCGTATATAATACCTGCCCTGCAGTTTGGTCTGTTCTATATTGTCACAAATCCTCCCCCTCCATTACTATCAAGAGATGCGCGGGATCCCCTTTACGATTACGTGTATCGGTGTGTGATCGAGGAATAAATTCATGAAATTCACTTTTTTAACACACCATGAAAATATTTATAGGTAGTAGTTCAAATTATACTGCAAAAAAAGGAATAAAATGCCGCAACAGGACAGTGATAGAAAGACGACTCGCTAAATGACAAGAGAAAAAACCGACAATGAACACTGCGATAAAGAAAACTAGAAAATAGCAAAGCAAGTATTCCGGAGATAGTAAGTAAGGGCAAGAGTTACACAGAAACGCAGCTTAAAATACTAAGCCAGATCAAGGTTTCAACAAAGGCTAAAACAATATTCAATTAACTGACAATTCTGTGGTAAAAAGGGATTCTCACGGCCTTTTTGTCTGGTGAGGTGTCATAGTCGCAGACTTGATCGGTAGCGGTGGCAGTCCACAATGGGGTGGGGGGGGGGGGGGGGGGGGGCGATAAGTTGATCGTGGGCTCCGTGAAAATAAAAAATACACTTTACAAATCGAGCGGCCGCGAGAGAGACTCGGAAGACTGAATTTTCTCAGAGTGCACTCACTGCACTGCCGTGGCGTGCTGCGGTCTGCCTGTTTATATTCTCGGATAGTTGCGCTGCGGCCCGACTGGCAAGGAGGCGCGCTGGACGGTCGCTGCGTCATGTCGAAGCATGCTCATAGGAGAGGGGAGATCTTGTAAGTTGCGCTCTATATAAGTTAGGGAGCTTGTTAGACTCCCCCTTCCCATTGAAAAATATTGTCTCGCAATATTCTAGACACCCACAAGCGCCGATAAGGATGTTAGTACGCCCCGCAGAGGGATGCGGTGGATTGGGTCCGTCGTCCGATGCACTAAAGATCATTCGCCACTGACTACGGTCCATGACGCGCACCAATTACACACTGATCAGAACCGGAACAGCACCACAGCACGCTAGTTTGGCAGTGTTGTCCTGAGCACATGTCACAAGTCACTTATCATTGATAACAATCAAGTAAAAATTAAGCACAAATATACAAGCACATCACGTACAATTTCATTACGTCAATCAAAACAAAATGCTACTAATCAGTAGTGCAAGCTGAACGCCTATTCCAGCCGGCTTATGTAATCGGTTATTTCCTTTGCTGGTGTTTTTTAGCATGTTGATATGGAATATTTTAATGACATTCCCCAAATCCACTTCATAGTCGACATCAACCTACGGCTGATGAGCGAAAAAGGCCCCTTCCATTGCATTAGCAGCTTATTTTTCTCGGTGGCAAGGAGAATAAGAACCTGCTCTCCCGGTCTGAGTGAGCACTTGCAGCTCTTGATGTCGTAGTAATGGCTGTAACTCTCTCCTGCGCACTCTATGCCCATCGTGGGCAAGTTAACTGGTATGTTCCAGTGTGTCGTGTAGATCAAGGATATACTCGTACGTAGTTCACAACTTATCAGAGATGGTTGCAGTCCAAGGCTCTCTAAGTACAGCCAGAGGTCAATGCACATTTTGCCCATATAAGAGTTCGAATGGGGAAAAGCCGAGGCTTTCTTGGGGTACTTCCCTCTATGCGAACAGGAGCGGAGCCAGGTAGCGATCTCAATCTGTCGGTCTCTTGTAACACATGCGCTTCAGCATTTGTCTAAGCCTGCCGTTAAACCATTCGACTAGGCCATTCGCTATCAGGTGGTAAGGAGAGGTATGCAGCTGTTTTACTGACAACAAATGACTAACCTTTTTCATCACTTCGGACGTAAAATAATGTCCCTGTCACTGAGGATCTGTCTGGGCACTTTTAAACGGGGAAACATTTCGACAAGAGCTTCGGCTACCCTTTTTGTTTCGATGCTAGGAAGTGCGACTGCATCAGGGTACCGAGTGGAATAGTCCACCATGGTCAGGATCTACCGATTTCTTGAGCGGATTGCGGGTTGACTGGGCAATGTCGACCGCCACTCTCTGAAACGGGGCCTCAATGACGGGAACTCGGACCAAAAGAGCTCGTGTGGTTTAACCCTTCGGAGTGGTGCATTGTCAAAGATCGCAAGAGGCAACGAAACGCTTAGCGTCAGTCTGCATTGCAGGCCAGAAGAATTCTTTCTGCAGCTTCAGGATAGTTTTTTCACGCCTTGGTGGCCTTCCATCAACCCATAGTGTGCCAACTTGAGAATAGCCGATCTGTACTATTGGGCAACAACAACTTGAGTGCACTCTCTGCCGGACTCGGTGACGTATTTCCTCTGAAGGATACCGTTAGCAGTGATAAACTCGTGACTACCCTTTTCCTTGTTCGCTTATGACACTCACACGTGATTGAAGCACAAGTGTAACGTCACGTCATGCCCCTGCTCTGAAACCAAATCTTTGCTGCATACACAGGACTTCAGGCTTTTTCAACTTTTTTATCCTTGCACGCCTGTACTCTTGTCATTACTGGGCAAGCTTCAGTGGAATCCGAAATGGGTGCGGTGCTTTCGCTGTCAGGCGCTAACTCTCCATCATTTACTTCAGTGGACTTAATAGTATCGCTTTCTTTTGTCTTGTGTCAGATTGGATCGGGGTCGTCTACTGCTCTAGCACCTTCCCCATTTCCCAGCACCAAATCATAAACTCTCTATGCACTTAGCGAGAAATTGTACCTTAAAGTACGAGTGTCGACATCGACCCAAGCTTCTGGGAGCATTAGGACCGAGCGGTTAAGTAAATAAACTGGAGACTTCGTATCAATGATATCTTCCTTCCATACCAAGTCCTTCCTTATCACCACCTTGTTACTGCCTGTGTATCTCAGGACTCGAACTGCCCGGCCCCCAATCATGCCGACCACGACAGGTACGTATTCCGTGGCTGAGTATTCTTTACTGGTTAAAGCAGCACTGATAACGGGGATCTTCCCTCCATACTTAAGTTCTAATTATCCGTTCTCAATGCATATTGCAGCCGACTCCAGATTTTCCTTTTTACTGTCTTGAGGCCCCATTTGCCCAGCATATCCAGCTGAGATGACCTGGCTTGCCGCATTTGTGGCATTTCTTGGGCGGTCCCAATCTGTCAGAGGTGGCGGCCCGGAAATTTTCGGGGCGATGTCCCGTGCGCGCATAAATAAACTATTTGTTTTCATCACGTCTGTTCGTGTCCGATGATTGAAACAGTTTGCTCTCTTTCGGTAGTCTTGGACGTTTTCTGCCTTGTCTTTCGGGGGGCTTCGCTTTCCCAAGTTTGACCAGGCATGGGCCTCCACATACGTTTCTGCCCTTGCTACTGTTTCCGCGAAGGATGTGTCCTGTTCTTTAAAAATATTTGTAGCGGAGTGGTGCAGGTAGACATGAACTGTTCCTTTAGAATCAGGTTAGAGATCTGCGTACTCTTTCTTTGTGTCCGACAGCTCATGTGTCTAGGAAGGTCTGTAGGCGCGTCACGAACTGTGAACATGTTCCTCGTTTCGGGTACTAGCAGAACTGAATTTTTCTCCAAACCCTTCCTTTTTCATACGGAAGCTAATCATGGGTGCCTGCCGGAGCTTATTGCAGGTTTTGATGAAATTGCACCACGGCTGCCCTAAAATACTATTCCAGCTACCTAGGGCTGAGAACGCAAGATGGCCGAGGCTGTCACTAAATATTCGCAAGCTGCCTACCGACTAATGTGCACAGACATGACAGTCTTATTCACCTGGTGTGTGCTTAGAAAGAGACACACAGCCTGCTACTAGAGGTTCATCGCCAGTCCCACCACTGTCATGCGAAAAGGGCTGTGTAGAAATTCTATATAGGATCTGAAGTGCTACATACTTTGTTGCAGCCATTTTCTGTCCTAACGTGGCTTATGTAGGCACTACTTGTAAAGACCATCATGTCCGCGCTGCTTGTTACATACATGATTTAACTAGCTTCACCATATGTTGATCACCACATCCTTGTTCCCCTTTCCCAATCGATCCACATAGTAGAGGTGATGTATGCTACACTGAATCCATCTTGTACGAATCGCATGCTTGCGGCTGGCGGCAAGCAGTGTCTTCTTGAGACGCACATTTCACAAGGGAAGAGATGCTTACAAGCTTCTCAAGGAAAGGGGTAAATATGGTTCCTTACCTTTAACCCGACATCGAACCAGTGATTCATGCCTGGTCTGCTTGTTCTGCTGTACCACCTGATAGCTGGGTGCTGGTCTAAGAAAAAAAAAGAAGAAAAGGAACTCTGTAAGGCCTTTTCAAATGGTAAGAGCAGAGGTAAACACAGCACTTCTTAGTGATGGTACATTAATCTTAATCAGACTATTTGGGTAATCACAGCTATAAGTTGGGCCGGTTATTATGTATCTGCTCGAATAAGAAAAGCTAAATGTTTATTCTGCTGGCTTAAGTCTTGCAACTTACACAGCCAGGAGACCCGTGTTCACTCGCTACTGCAGCTGCCTTGTTTCGGTGGAGGATAAATGCAAATCATTTATGTAACTTCAGGGCACATTAAATAAACCAGGGAGTCGAAATTATACTGGACTCTTTAGTATGGCGGCCCTTATACCCATAGAGTTGTTTTGCTTTATTGGACTCCATAAATCATACTAAATACTTCATGAAATGATAGTGACATATATATTATTGTAATGAAGACTAGCATGTTCAAGAACATTCGATGGTACCTGTGGTCAGTGAAGAAATGCCCATTCCCATATCTGCCACTGCGGCCAAGCACTTGATCGCGCATTGTTTCTCCTTCGAAACATTGTTTGGTACCTCTGGTGACTGCGCAAGTCAACAGTAGTTACCACATTATAAAAATGGTTAGAAATTGTGACGATTCCAAACCAGTTCTATGCCGTTTGAGTTTCTCATCCTTGTTCACTGGCCTTGCACTTTCTCTTAATTATTGGCTGAAGTGTAGTGTGTGGCATCACTTTAGCAATTGAAGCAGGGTAGGAAATTGAAGCATAGAATTGATTTGATAAAGAATCATTATATTATTCTGACTCGGGCTTACCTCAGCGACTTGAACATGTGCAGTGTGCAAAATGGCTCCATTCTGCCCGACTAGTACACTGTAAGTCATATACTTTGCGCTGTAGCGACCATCTCCTGCGAGGCCTGTTGTTGTGCCTACAAGCTTACCAGCACGTTCTGCTTGCCTTTGCTGAAAAAGCTGCAATGAAGGACCTGTTCAATTTAGAGGCTGCAAAGTTGTGGTGATGTGGTTTCCTTACTGCATATAAGGATGAGGGGGGCAGATTTCAAGTCTGCATTGTTTTTCACTTTTCTTGCAGCACATTTACTAAAAATTATTGCAAAAATGATTTCTTCAGTACTAGAGCATGCAGCTGGTCTATTAACATATAGCCAAAGGCAACAGACATGTGCCACAGCATGTATGTACATTGCACTGCAATGTCACTGCTGTTGCATATGTGCTGCATTGTATATGTTTAAATGTTGCATCGTAGCTTTTGTTGTTATCATGAAAGGATGCGAAATCTAGTTATGGAGTAATTGACATACACTATGACTTGAGTGTTGTATGAGATATTCCTTATCATCAAACCTCATTTATGGCTGGTAGCATATGCCCTGTCGGTAGTTGTAGTAGGTCCTCTCTGTGAAGCTTCACACTCCGACGGATTGCAGGAACCGAAGAATTGAAGTTATACCGCAGCAAGAGAATAAGATGCCCGCCGTCAGGAGGGCGTTTCCTGCATCCTTTCCTCCCACCTGTGTTCGGCCTTTTCAAAGGAAAGAATGCTGCAGTGAGCATGTCCCCTTCACAGTGAGAAGGCTCCCTACATGTTGAAGTGAACAGTTATTGTTGGCCCGCACATTGTCCAGCTCTGAAGAAGCTGCCGCAGGCAACCCTCGAACACAAGGAATTTTCGCTCCTTGCAGAGAAGTTCCTCAATCCCTGACTGACCTATTTCATCTTGATGGTCGCTGATAAAAAAGTTCAGTGACTTCAGTGATTTGTGCCATGTGATTGGTAATATTATGAACTAATATGTGGCAGCCGTAGATATTTATCTTGGAATGTCTTGGCTGTAAAATGCTGCGCTAAATAAAGCTGCTGTCAAAGTTATTAGTAGGTATACAGCTTTTTTCGTTGTATCAACAGGAAACAGAAAAATGGCTTGTCAAGTTAGGTACACTTTAGGTCTATGCAACCAATATTTTTTTCACAACAGAATCAAACATGTTTGTACATCATAGTGACTTGCTCAAATATTTTTGCAAAATCAGACAGCAAAGTGCAAGTGACGGCTCAGTAGTAGCTCTAAAGACAGCACTAATGTACACTAGGCAGACATAGGATGACCTTAATATACAAAAAATTGAACTTTGCTACCTTGAGCAACTGTGCATATCTTAACATCACGTCCAAGACGAGTGGTGTTCAAGGTATGTATGAGGCATGGCCTCTAAAGAGTCAACAAAGCAATATCTGTTGACCCAGTGTGAGCATTACCACATCCTTAATCATGTCAAGTCATATATGAGAGTTATGAACGCTGTAACTTGAATGGACTGTGTCACAGGGTTTGAATGAGTGAACAAGTGACACATTGGTGACTTAGCATAGCTGTCACGTCTATGTATCTCGTCGCGTTCTGTCTTTTTTTGCCCAATGAACATTGCAGAAATGACACTTTCTTGCCTGGTTTAGCCACCATATACAGAAAAGTGGCTGAAAGCAGTTCTGTTTTAACGTGCATCTAGGGATAGCAGTAAATACCAGACCACAGGAACATGTACCAAGCACTTCCCAATGAAACTACCATAGCCGGTATAGACCCCTGGCTAATCAAGCTCCCAGCTTTGCGTTTTGTTCTTATTAACATAACGAGTATGTAATGGCCTATTTCCGATATATTTCAACACCGTCTTCTGCTTTTTGGCCCGCCAGGAACGTGCTGAACACTACAGGAAAGAAGACGTAATGGCTCCTTCTGCATCTTGCATCAATTCTTCACATCCCAATATGCACGCTCCTAAGAACCAGGAAAAAGGTTATGACATAGATGCTATGTCACCACCGTGTTCGTGCTTGTTTGTTAACAACTTGCAAAACTACACTCCCCATACTACAACCACGCCCTCCATCCCATGCACCATGCGGCAGTGCAGTCTTGATCCCGACTTTGTAACACTTTAAGAACGAAGCTAGCGAGGGCTTTTTGTGAACTTTGCAACATTGTTCGTGCAACTGCATGGTATTTGAGAGCTCAAGGTTGCATCTAATTTGGCTGAAAAAATTGTGAACATCACTAATGCATCCTGCTGCAGTAGATGGAAAGTTGGGTGACATCCATTTCAAAGTAGAAACAATATGAACAGGGACAAGGAAAGTTAAAGCCACAGTAAAAATGTAGCATGCTTCTCTCCCTTCGTTTGACACCCGCTTTTATGCTGGTCATGAACGAAACTTAGAAATTTTGAATACTTGTACTCTTCTACTAGACATTTCTTTGTCATAGCTAGCTTGAAAAAGTGCAACCCAAGTACAGTTGCAGTATAATGCACTATAATATGACTGTCTGCAACTGAGGCTTTTGGTTTTAAATAATGAAACTCAGTTGAAGTTGAAACACCAATACCTACAGAAGCTGGCATCAGACTGCAGCACATAACTGACGTCCCTATCTGCAGTTAGGGGCTTGTCGTCTTCAGTGCACACAGTCTTCCACTTCCATCGGGATGGGTGCTGAGCCACGAGGATGTTGAAAGTGCCCTGGTGCAGGTGGTAGCGGATCAAGTGGGCATGGAAGCAGCACGGTAGAGCCCATGGCTAACGATCGTCGTCTTCACGTTATCCAGGTTTTGGCTTGGCTTCTACCATGCCTGGCCACAAGTGGACCGGACCCGTACGTCGCTACCTGCCTGCAGCCATGCCGTGTTCAGGAGTGCAACCTTTCTTCGAACCCAGGCGCTGCCTTCGTTGGATCGGAATCCTTGTTCATCGATTCAGCCGCATCAACAGGAACAGCATCCACGCCTGCCTTAAAAGCCAACAGCCAGCCGCGACACGTTTTGGCTTGGCTTCTACCATGCCTGGCCAGAAGTGCACCGGACCCGTACGTCGCTACCTGCCTGCAGCCATGCCGTGTTCAGGAGTGCGACCTTTCTTCGAGCCCAGGCACTGCCTTCGTCGGATCGGAATCATTGTTCATCGGTTCAGCCGCATAAACAGGAACATCATCCACGCACGCCTTAAAAGCCAACAGCCAGCCGCGACACGTCAGTGGGCATGGAAGCAGCACGGTAGAGCACATGGCTAACGATCGTCGTCTTCACGTTATCCAGGTTGGTCAATCGTGTTCTCTACATGCTAGGAAAACAACAAATCGTTTTTTACTGCTGCTTCCGTGCTCTATGGGCTCTATGACGTGTGTTGTTACTGCAAAGAGGTGTTGCGTATGTTGTTGCAATGCTCGGGTGACGTTGAGCTAAACCCCGGGCCTAATCGCAAGCAAAGTACAGAGCGGAAGACTCAGGTAGCTGATGAAGACGGCACGTCGTGCGCCCATCGTCATAATGAAGTCATGGCTGCGTTGTCCTTTATTAGAACCGCCTGTGAGGCATCAGTGGAGGCTCAAGCCATGTTGACGCAGGCTGATAATGACATAAAAGCCAATCAAGAATGTTTACCAAAGCGGCTGTTTAATATTGATACTCAACTCGCTTCTGTTGAAACAAAAGTCAGCATTGTTAGCAGTCTCGAAGGAGAACTTCAGTTAACAAACGACACCATTAGTGACGACGCAACAGAATAATGCGCTTCTTTTCCGCATCAATAATATGGAAGACGGATCTCGCAGAAATAATATAATATTTTATGGCGTCCCTGATAGCAATGAAACGTGGAATGACACAGAAAAAAATGTATTAGTTTGTTTTCATCCAATTTTGGGTCCGAATTTAAACCGGACAAAATAGACAAAGGGCCACCGCCTTGGTGGCCCTTTTGTTCAAGAAAACTTCCCTTCAGTGATAATAAACTTTTCGCACTTTAAAGCGAAAGAAGAAGTAATGTCACATCGTGATGAGCTGAAAACAAATGACATTTTAGTTTCTGCACACCATTGTGCAGCAACTAGGCTAGCTGGCAAAACGTTAACTGCTTTCGCAAAATCAATGCCTTGATCACCATCCTTAAGGCTTCGCTGCGACAAACTAACTGTAAATAAAAGTCAATATATTTATGACCCTAGAACAGTCAGTGTAAATGAGCTGCCCCGGCTGCGCTATCATTCTTCTTCAGCCCAGTCGATGATTCATCTGCATGCGTTCGACCCACTTCATCCAATGCTGCTCGCGCATGCGCGATGGGAGACATTTCGAGTTCAAGTCCCACGCGTCATCTTTCATAACAATTAGCCAGCGGTAGTGGCTATCGGCGCCCTATATCGGTTCTTTATACTAATATCCGGAGCATTTTAGGCAAACGAGATGATATAAACGCAGCTATCAATTCGTGCGATGCCGACCTGGTGGCGCTCAGTGAAACTTGGTTAAATGTTCGTGTAAGCGACAGCAAAATTTTTACTCACACCAAGCCTTTCAATGTCTACCGTTGTGACAGAGATGGAAGACCAGGGAGTGGAGCCCTGCTCTCAGTTTCTACTAGTCTAACGTCGTTCAAAATTAATGTTTCACGCAACATAGAATTTTTCTGGTGCGGCGTGATTTCAAACAGTGAAGTACACATCACTGGCGTCTGTTATCGCCCACCTAATGCCGACATCACATTCGTGAATAAATTGCATGACGCGGTTAACACAGTCGTCCTTCGTTATCCAGCATCCCCGGTATTTCTTCTAGGCGATTTCAATTATCCGTCAATAAACTGGACATCGACACCGCCTACCTGCACACCGTATTCTTCGAATTGTCAAGCTTTTCTCGATATGTGCTCCCTTTTCAATTTTGATCAGGTTGTTGATGGCCCAACGCGTGTTCTGCTAACATTCTTGATCTGATCCTCACCAGTAACCTTGATATGATAGGCCCAATAATTTTCATGCCGGGACTAAGTGATCATTCTTTACTTCATTTCTACCTAAACTTTACCGCGTCTTCAGCTACGATTATATTTGATTACAAAAAGGCAAACTTTAAAGAGATAAATAGAGAACTTTCACTCTTCCTTGATAGCTATCTTAGTGAATTGAACATCGTTCTGTCCAAGAGAACTGGGACCTATTCGTCAATAAAATTTCATATTTAACTGAGGCTTACATTCCCAAGAAAATACTAACAATACATAGACAATCGCCATGGCATAATCCGTACTTAAATCGACTTTCGAAAAAAAAAAAGACGCTTATTTCGGGCAGCAAAACTGCAGCAGACGGCCGCACGCTGGCAGGCATACACTAATGCATCTCACACCTACTCTCAAGCTGTCGCTTCTGCAAAATCTACTTTTTTGAAATACACTCTACCATCCTTGCTCACAAATAACCCTATCAAATTTTTGAACATCGTAACTAACTCCCAGAGCAACTCAGAGACTTCTTTACTTAGATTTCTTACCTGTGCCTAGGAAAGAGTGCGCATCGATTTTAAACAATATTGCCGCGAAACCTTCAAAACTGTATTTGTTGTTTTTTTAACAGCCGCCGCCACACGGCCTTATCACTCTGATTCTGGATCGCGTATCAGTTCTGTATTCTTTGTTTGTTAATGCTCGATGTCGCTGTCACATCTTTATCAGTTTCGTTGAAGCGCAAGATGCACCGAGATCTGTCCCGAAGATTCCGGCCACTCGTGTGTCTTTCTACAATGTTCCAGCTTGTGCTGGTAGCTGTTTGCGATGTTATCTAGATTGTTCTGAGCAGCCTTTAAATTGAGCGTTGACGAGTGTGACAGGCATTCTTTGTTCGACGACCGACGACCACGTTTGTTGCTATCGCCGCCGCCGAGTTGTTTAGTTCTTTTGCTGGCGCAAGTCAGCCCCAATAAAGATCAATTTCAGTACCATCACGCCTGTGTCTTCTTTTGGCGTGTACGGCCTTGTCATCACTACGTGACATCTGGTGGAGGTGCTGGGCGAACACCATCTTTACTAACGATGTGACCTAGGAACCGCAGTTCTTGGTAGCCCGAGTGGCACTTCTCTGCTTTTAGCGTTAGTACCGATGACTTGATGGCTTCCAGCACTGTCTGCAGTCGATTTAGGTGGTCTTCAAAATTTGACGAGAAGACAACAATGTCGTCCAAATATACCAAACAAATTTGCCACTGTAAGCCTGCCAGGACTGTGTCCATTACTCGTTGAAACGTGGCTGGTGCGGAGCAGAGGCCAAATGGCAACACCTTGAACTCATAAAGGCCGTCCGGTGTGATGAATGCGGTTTTCTCGCGATCTCTTTCCTCGAGCTCAATTAGCCAATATCCGCTCTTCAGGTCCATCGATGAGAAGTACCTTGCATTGCAGGGCCGATCGAGAGTCGTCGATGCGGGGAAGCGGGTACACTTCCTTCTTCGTTATGCTATTCAAGCGGCGGTAATCAACGCAGAAGCGAAGTGTGCTGTTTTTCTTCTTGACCAAAACGACTGGTGCCGCCCAGGGGCTGTTCGATGGCTGGATAACGTCATCACGCAGCATTTCCTCAACTTGATCGCGAATGGCCTGCCGTTCTAGCGGCGATACACGATAAGGGCTTTGGCGCAGAGGTAGGTCGTGTTCGTCCGTTATAATGCGGTGCTTGGCCAGTGGTGTTTGTCGTACGTTCGATGATGACGAGAAGCACTCCCTGTAGCTTCGAAGAAGACTGCGAATCTGGTTTTTCCTGCTGTGGGTCAATTCAGGGTTGATGTCAAATGTGGGCTGACGGAATTGGTCCGGTGCGTCTTCCAGTGGTTGGTCGTGAAGGGCGAATGCGTCTTTGAGGTCCGCTAATTCGTCGAGAAAAACGATGGTCGTGCCCTTGTTGAGATGCCGGTATTCTTCAGTGAAGTTTGTTACCAGCACCTGAGCTTGTCCTCTCCGGAATTTCGCGATGCCTCTTGCGATGCCGATACCTCGTTCCAAGAGCAAATGAATATTTCCTTCGACGATGCCTTCAGCGGTTTCGATGTCTGTGCTACCTACGCTGACGGCGACGCTTGATCGGGGCGGCACAGTCAATTCTCCGTCGAGGACGTTTAGAGCGACGTGTTGCGTCGAAGTCGTCGTAGCTGGTATGGCTTTGTCTGCAGAGAGCTGTATGAACTTGGATTGGAGGTCGATGATAGCCCTATTTTCATTTAGGAAGTCCATGCCTAAAATCATTCGCCGCGTCGGACCACTGGACCATGAAGTCATTCCCGACGGTACGTCAGCATCACAACAGCGACGCGCACGCCCAGAAATTGTACATGTTGTACGACTGAAGCCTTATTACAAGCGTTAAAGAATGTGTGGTGTTTAAACGTCGCAGTGTTTATGTTTAAGTTGCTTTGTTTTGGAACATCGAGGCGATGTTTTTTAAGGGGGGAGTAATGCCGCGAAACCTTCAAAACTGTATTTGTTTTTTTTTAACAGCCGCCGCCACACGGCCTTATCACTCTGATTCTGGATCGCGTATCAGTTCTGTATTCTTTGTTAATGCTCGATGTCGCGTGTCACACCTTTATCGGTTTCGTTGTAGCGCAAGATGCACCGAGATCTGTCTCGAAGATTCCGGCCACTCGTGTGTCTTTCTACAATGTTCCAGCTTGTGCTGGTAGATGTTTGCGATGTTATCTAGATTGTTCTGAGCAGCCTTTAAATTGAGCGTTGACGAGTGTGACGGGCATTCTTTGTTCGACAACCGACGACCACGTTTGTTGCTATCGCCGCCGCCGAGTTGTTTAGTTCTTTTGCGGGCGCAAGTCAGCCCCAATAAAGGTCAATTTCAGTACCATTACGCCTGTGTCTTCTTTTGGCGTGTACGGCCTTGTTACCACTACGTGACATTATGTTCACACTGAACATATTAGGCTTACGATTATGCATCAGTTTTCGGGCTATGCGATTATGCATCCAATGTCAATAGATGCCGACGGGATTGCAAAGCACACAAAAACATTCATGTTCCTCTGGTGTTGACAATATAAATGAAATATTCATTGAAGAAACAAACATGTACTTCTCTGCCCTTTTGGAAAAATATTTCAACAATCTTTAGATACTGGTGCTCTTCCTGTACATAGGAAGCAGGTGAAGGTGATTCCTTTTCATAAATACGGTAACAAGCAATTTGCCCTTAATTATCGCCCCCTTTCTCTTACTTGCATGCCATGTAAAATTCTTGAACATGTAATTTGCTCACACCTAGCTAGTTTTCTTGACTCGAACTTTTTTTTCAATCCAGCGCAACATGGCTTCAGGAAATCATACTCATGCGAGACACAGCTACTTTGTTTTACAAACTCCATGCTAACCCTTACTGACTTTCTTGGATTTTTCTAAGGCATTTGACAAAATAAATCATCGTCGTTTACTACTTAAACTGAAGTGCCTTAATATTGACGGACATCTTCTTACCTGGGTAGAATTTTTCCTTATCGGTCGAGCACAGCATGTCTTTGCTAACAACAATAATTCACCGTCAACACCTATTACGTCAGGTGTACCACAAGGGTCCGTTTTGGCCCCCCTTCTTTTTTTAGTTTATATAATGACATTCCTAACTGTGTGACTTGCCCAATCCACTTATTTGCCGAAGACTGTGTTATTTATCGTTAGATTGCTGAACCCACCGATGTTTCTGCTTTACAATCTGACCTCAATAATATAACTAAATGGTGCAGCACATGGTGTATGGACCTAAATGTTAAAAAATGTAAAGCTATGCGAGTGTCGTGCACTAATATCACCCCTGCTTGAGTATTGAATAGCACTCCTTTAGATACTGTTACTTCGTACAAATATTTGGGTGTGCATATCACTAATGACCTCAGCTGGAAGCAACATATTGATTACATTATTAAAAACAGTAACCGCATGCTTGGGTATATGCGCCGTAACATTTCGAAGGCACCTGTTTCGACTAAAATGACTATGTACAACGCATTGGTACGTTCATGCTTCTGCAATCTGGGATCCCGGTTTCACGAACTTGAAATCCTCACTCGCGATGGTTCAAAAAAATTCGGCGCGTTTTATTCTTTCCAAATACAGTCGCACTAGCAGAGTAACTTCAATGAAACTAACGCTATCTTTTCCATCTCTCGAGCGTAGAAGAAGAATTTCACGTCTTAGCCTTTTTCACAAAATTTCTCATCACAACGAATTGAGGCATACTTTCATTTCGCAGCCATCGTATCGCTCCTCCCGCGTCGATCATGCTTACAAAGTAAATGCCATAACTTGCAATACCAATGCCCTTTTTCATTTCTTTCCACCTCGTATGTCAGTAGAGTGGGATCGCCTTCCGCCCGATATCGAATTAGTCCAAGATCAAGATTCATTCTCATCACTAATGCAATATCTTGAAGCTGATTCGTGACGCTATTTTTTCCTGACTATAATCTTATTTCAGTTTTTGCTGTTTCATGCTTGTTTGCTCCCATTGCCGTTCTTTTCACTGTATAATGCTGTTTTCTCCCCGCTTATGATTGTTTTCAATTTATTCCACTTGCATTACTTTCTTTATTGTAAGATTGTTTTCGTTGTTCTGTATTCCCTTGTTCGTTTAGCCTTTGTTATGTTTTGTTCATTTAGTGTTATATGCTTTCTATCATATATGATGTACCACTCCCCTCTGTAATGCGTATGCGCTTGAGGGTAATAAAATGAAACGAAAAAAAAATGAAAGTACCGTTGCAGCTAGGTATGTTTTTCTACTTGTACAGGCTCCCTGGTCGGCCTCTACCTCGACGTCTCTGGTATAAGGCTTCTCTGTTTGAACCTTTGTGCTGACTAGAATTTACAGTCTAATGGACACCTGTGTACCTGGAAAAATTTTTATATATTTAGAATTGTTGGCAAGCCCCCCCCCCCCCCCCCCCCATCTACGTTTAATGTAGTCCATCATATAGCTCCCTTTAACACAATTTCGCAACACTACTACAACTTTATGAATAATGACTTAACAACACAGCGGCACTCCCACATTGACTGTGGTGCTACAGTAGGCGTGCGAGTAACTGGAGGTGGTACAAACGTTATTCAGTGAAGGCCAAAAAAATAAATACAATTATGTTGCCGCCGTTCAGTGGGTTGCCTTCCGGCTGCTGGTCGTGGCCTCCACGTCACGCTTGGCGGCGACTACCGTTGCCCAGGTCGTAAGCCGCTTTTGAATATGCGGCTCCGAGTTGGCCAAAGCAGCTTCCCACAGCGGCGGGCTGTTTATTTGCCAGGAGGCAGGGGGAAAATGCGCCGGACAAGAGTAAAGAATGTGATCATAGTCTGCTCGGGGAGAGCTGCAAAGCGTGAATTGGGGCGAAAAGGCACCAGGATGAATAAGGGCAAGACGTCCAGGGGAGAGGAAAGTGTGGGCCTGTAAATGTGGCCACGTATTCTGTTCGATTTTAGAGAGGGACTTGTGAGGGGGAGGGAGGGATAATCGGGAGTGGCGGTAGTGGAGGGCGATGTAATGAACGGTGAGGATGGAGCCACGCATGTCCATC
Organism: Amblyomma maculatum; assembly: GCF_055883805.1. Taxonomy (NCBI): domain Eukaryota; kingdom Metazoa; phylum Arthropoda; class Arachnida; order Ixodida; family Ixodidae; genus Amblyomma; species Amblyomma maculatum. The sequence goes on from NC_139346.1 coordinate 40,587,633, forward strand.
CCGGGGTGGAAGAGGCCAGCTCGGTCGGTCATCTCGCGAGCGATAGAATTTGCCGCCTCATTTCCAGGGTGCCCCGCGTGAGCCGGAACCCAGAAGAGCTGGATAGATCGTGAAGGGAGGGAGGAGTGCTTAAGGATATTAGGCGAAGAGGAAGAGATTCTACCCTTTCCAAAGTTGCGGATTGAGGTCTTAGAGTCGCTAAATATGAAAAGGGCCGGTCTGCTGGCAATGGCGAGGGCGATAGCTGCTTCCTCTGCTTCGCTCTTGCGATGCTTCCTACAGACAGATATTCATAATTATAATGATGGTTGCAGATCTGAAAACTTTCGTGCTTTCAATTTCAGGTGCTGTATAGAGTGAACTTCCCTTAACAAAAAGCAAATATTGTAAAGTAACGTTACACAGAAGGCACTCTGGCACCGAGGAACACCAACAACCAGTCAGGAAGCACGAAAGCGGAGCACAGTTTCGCTTTGTTGTCTTCTCCCAATCACCCGTTCTATTCTACATCATCGTCGTCTATGAATGGCATGTGTCAGTGCCCCCCTTCTTGGCAGCATCGCCTCGATGCTGAAGGTGCTGCTCGATGCTATGAGCTGACAGATGGTATGCTAGGTTGGTACGGGATATCACAACACAAAACTGAGTGCCATCAACCTCAAGATTAGTCAGCCGGACGGCCGTGGTATAGTTTCATCCGGACGACGTGTACATCATCAGTGAATTTGCGTCGTCTGCGGCTTGAGGGGTCTTGGGTTGCGGATTGAACTTCGTAAGTAACGTCGCTGAGGCGGAGGAGGACACGGTATGGGCCGAATTAACGGCGCAGGAATTTTTTAGACAGCCCACGATAACGAACGGGCGTCCAGATCCAGACATAGTCTCCAGGCTGGTAGGCAACGAAGCGCCGTCCCTTCTTGTAACGGTCAGCGTCTAGTTGCTGTTATAGGTATATGCGCTGCCTTTGCCAGCTGCTGCGCTTCTTGCTCCTGCTGAGTAAATCTAGCGACGTCCAGGTCAAGCTCATGTTCGTTGTCGGTGTATACGGGCAGCATTGTATCCAGGGGAGTGGTCACTCGACGGCCGAAGACAAGCTCGAAGGGAGTGAGCCGCGTCGTCTCATGAAGTGCCGTATTATATGCGAACGTGGTATATGAGAGAATTTGATCCCAGGTCTTATGCTCTGTATCCACGTACATAGACAGAATGTCGGCCACAGTTCTGTTTAGCACTTCCACCAACCCATTAGTTTGCTGGTGGTATGCCGTGGCCCGTCTATGGCTAGTGTGTGTAAGGTTCAGCACAGTCTTAGTCAGGCGGGCCGTAAAAGCTGCCCCGCGGTCTGTAATGCTAACAGCCGGAGCGCCATGACGCAACGCGATGTTTTGGACAAAAAACTCTGCTACTTCGGTGGCAGTTCCATTTGTCAGTGACGCGGTCTCAGCATACCGGGTCAAGTAGTCTGTCGCGACAACAATACAACGCTTTCCTTTAGTTGATTTCGGGAAAGGACCAAGAAGATTCATCCCCACTTGTTGGAAAGGAGTTTTCAGTGGAGCGATCGGCTGAAGAAATCCAGCTGGTTTCACGCGCGGTCTTTCGGCGTTGACAGTCACGGCAGGTTTTAACGTAAGATCGTACTGAAGGTAATATTTTAGGCCTATAGTATTTCTCCCGAATTCTTTGCAAGCATACGACTAACTGCCATGTGGCCGGCGGATGTTTCGTCATGACAAGCACTGAAGATGTAGGCCGTAGGTGCGTAGGTACTACGAGTTGAAATGTTTCTTTTGATCTTTCGAAATTTCGCTTGTAGAGAGCTCCACTTCGTAAAGCGTATGACTGCAAGCCACGACGAAAAACAAGCGGTACTCTACCACCGCGTTCTTCCATGTAATCAATGAGCAGCGCCAGCTCCGGGTCCTAGAGTTGAAGGTCAGCCATATGGGATTGGGTAATGGCTCCAATAAAGGGAAATTCGTCGGCATTTTCCACTGGAGGGGAGTCCAATGGCGCGCGTGACAAGCAATGCGCATCTTGGTGTTTATCTCCCGACTTATAAACAACAGTAACGTCCTACTCTTGAAGACAGAGGCACCAACGAGCCAAGCGTCTAGGCGGGTCTTAAGGGCTTGCCAGCCAGCACAAAGAATGATGTTCGCTGACAATACGGAAGTGTCGTCTATACGAATATGGTCGAAACTTGCTGATGGCCCAGATTACCGCAAGACACTCCTCCGTTGTAGAATAGTTCGCCTCCGATCGTGAGAGTGTTCGGCTCGCGTAAGCGACAACCCGTTCACTCCGCCTTTCCACTGAATGGGTACCGCCCCGACGCCAATGTTGCTTGCATCAGTATGTACGTCGGTTGCGGCGTCTTCATCGAAATGGGCGAATATTAGGGGTCTCAGTAGGCGGCTTCTCAGCTCCTGGAAAGGCTTGTTCTTGATCGCCTCCCCACAGGAAGGGGAAGTTTTCTCTGGTTAGTTCTGTCAGAGGTTCAGCTATCTTAGAAAAATGTTGGACGAAGCGTCGGTAGTAAGAACAAATACCTAAAAATCGCCAAAGTACCTTTTTGTCGGCGGGGCGTGGAAAATTTGACACTGCGGCAGTCTTCTCGGAATCAGGGAGAACGCCTTGTGTACTGACATGGCCGAGAAAGCGTAGTTCCTTGAAAGCGAAGTGGCATTTCTCAGGCTTGATCGTTAGTTGCGCTCCTTTGAGTGCTTGAAGCACGATGTGCAACCGGTCCAAGTGTTACTCGAAAGTACGCGAGAGAAGAACATAATCTAAGTACACCAAGCACGACTGCCACTTCAGACCTGATACAACCGTTTCCATCATACGTTGGAACGTGGCCGGTGCAGAGCAAAGACCAAACGGAAGCACCTTAAACTCGAATAGGCCGTCGGGCGTCACAAATGCAGCCTTTTCGCGGTCTCTTTGATACACCTAGTTTTGCCAGTATGCGCTTTTGAGGTATAATGAGGAGAAGTACCTGGCGTCGCGTAGTCGGTCGAGGGCATCATCAGTCCTGGGCAGCGGATAGATGTCCTTTTTGGTCACGTTATTTAGCTTTCGGTAATCCACACAGAATCTCAAGGTGCCATCTTTCTTTTTGACAAGGACCACTGGCGACGCCCATGGGCTCGTCGAAGGCTGGATCACGTCGTCCGCAAACATTTCATCCACTTGCGCTTTAATGGCCTCACGTTCCTTAGGAGAAACCCGGTACGGGCCCTGGCATGCCGGTAACGTGATTTCATCGGTGAAGAAGCGGTGCTTGGCGATAGGAATACGACCGATCTTATAGCCTGTGGCGAAGCAGTCTGCGAACTCGCTCAGAAGAGCCGAGAGAAGATTCCTCTCATCGGGCCTCAAGTCGGGGCTAATTTTAACGGTTTGCAGAGCATGACAAGGTGCGGGCTCTTCTTTAGGGTTCGCCCCGCTGTGCATAAATGAGGCAAGGCAGTAACATCGTGGAGGACGGCAACAGCCGTGTTCTTGGCGAGATGCCGCATCTCCTTAGCAAAATTTGTCAGGAGGACAGTAGCACAACTGTTCTGGAGTTGTACGAGTCCTCGAGCAACGGCTAATTCTTTCTCGAGTAGTAGCGGAAGGTACCCATCCGCGATGCCCTCGTAATCGTGGAACAAATCATGCTTTAGAAGAACCAACACACTAGAACGTGCCGGAACCCTTACGTCATCGTCGAGATACGCAAAACGTTCAGACCCGGATCCTCTTTTTCAATGCGCGCCACAGCTCGCTTCGTCGAAAAAAATACGCGCTTCTTTCAGGTCGATGACAGCGTGTTGGTCTGCAGGAAGTCTAGACCAAGAATCAAGTCTCGAACACTCAGGCAGCGCGATGAATTCTCTAACATACACAAAACCGCGGATGCTGACCCCCGCTGTGCACTTGCCGGCAAGTTCAATAAAGTGACTTCCTGCAGTGCGAATTTTCGGACCGGACCAATGCGTCAAAACTTGAAGTCTTCAATTCTCGGGCGAGAACGCGGCTCATTACTGAATAATCGGCACCAGTGTCCCGTGACGCGGTGACATCCACTCCAGCAATCGTTACGCACAAATCGGAGGTAGTATGCCGGATGCTGTCGCTACCTGACACAAGCGAAATCTCTTCGGGTCGGCTGATAATGACGGAGGATCTTTAAATTTCCCGGCATCAGCGACCCTGCCTCCGAAGGCCGCTGGTATTAGTTTGCTCGTCGAGGGCTGGAAGATCGGCGTCGGGAATAGTTGGGATTTGTCGAACGGTAGCTTGTCAGGGACGTAGACCGACGCTTTTGGTAACCGGACGTGACGGGATACTGTCGCGCAGCAAGGTCGCTTGCGATCTCAGTAGGCCGTTCGCCATTACGAGGGTGGGGGTCCTCAGAGGTGAAACACCGCACATTGACGCGGCGGTATGGGCACGTCTGGTAAAGCTGTCTGGCTTCACCGCAATAATAGCACATGATCCGACGGTCCCGGGGCCGCCATACTTGACTTTTACGGGGTCGCTGGTACATTGGCGGAGGGGAGTAGCAAGGCTCCATGCGAGGACCCTGCGGCTTCATTGCTGGAGCTGCGGCGTTGATATTATCGTCCGGCGGGGGAGCCTTACGTGGGACGGACGCGTAGGTGGGTTTCGAGTCAAAAGTCTGGTGGGGAACGCGCTGATAGGGAACGTCAGCAACTTGCTCAGCTGCCATACGCACCTCGTCCCGGACGACGTCAGCCAGTGAAGGAAAGGATGTGCTGCAAGGCATCTGGAGAGCTTGCACTTCCTCCCTCACGACGGAAGTGATGAGATTGCGTAATGCGGCCATGTCGCCGCCGACATGCACAGGGGGTGCGTCGGACCTAATGATGTTCACGTCACGGTTGCACTGACGGGCCCGGTGTTTCAGCGTTGTCTCCATGGTCGCAGCCTCGCTGAGAAACTCCGCCACAGTGCGCAGTGGACTGTGCACCAGTCCCGCGAAAGGTTCTTGCTTAGCTACCCGCATCAGATGACGTAGCTTCTTATCTTCTGGCATTTGCGGGTCTGCGCGCTTAAAGAGGCGTGCTATGTCCTTAAAGAACATATGCACGCTCTCGTTCTGGCGCTGACTGCGCGAATCTAGCGCAACTTCTGCTCGCTCCCGGCGGTCAGCACTAGAAAAAGTGGCTTTCAAGTTTTGACAGAATGCTGCCCAGGATGGAAAGGAAACCTCATGGTTTTCAAACCATGTCTGTGCAGACTCTTCAAGAGCGAAGTACACGTTGTGGAGCTTACGTTCATCTGTACATCCGTTGTACTGAGCGACTCGCTCGTAGGTCTCAAGCAAGTCCTCGGCGTCCTCGAACAAGTCGCCATGACACAGGATGTGCGTGGAAAGCCTGCTCTAAGATATCATTAAAGCAGATTGTACGGCCGTCTGAGGCTGCGTCGTCTTGGTAGCGGCCGAAAGGGGTCCGAATTCAGGGGACTTTGCACGTAGGCGGCGGCCGAGGCGTTGATGTATGGGGGTAAGCACCGTAGTGACAGGTTGGTTATGGAGGACTGGATCGATACTCGGCAATGTCTCGTCCAGATTTGTAACTTAACGTTACACAGAAGGCACGAGGAACACCAACAACCTGTCAGGTAAGCACGAAAGTGGAGCAGTTTCTCTTCGTCGTCTTCTCTTCGTCTTCTTCTTCTTCCTTGATATTTGGCACATAACCACGAAGGGAGATCGGCCAGGGTTCAGTGTGGAATGCCAAAATCTCCTGTCCTACACAAACTGAATTAGTGTAATAAAGTAATTGACAACTAAACAAAAACATAAGATTTAAGATCGCAAAAGTTATTGAAAGAAAAAATATGAAGCTAAAATTTGGAATTTTGTAAATTTGGAATGCAATTAGCAAGGGAATCTGTCAGTAGCTGTGATGTAGTTATGTAAGTACTGACAAATTTGAGGCAAGGCAAATCCTTTCGCACTCGCACTGAAGGAGAGCAGAAGCGGGACCGAGAACGTAAATCCGAAGCGTGCAATACACTGCCGTGATTTACATGCTCGAACTTTCCATGAGTATATGAGATGCGGCTGTAGACAGCAATGGATCATTGCATGTAGCAGCTAGGTATTGATATCGCTGGAAACGGGACATTCCAAAAATGGTGATATTAGGGATGGTACATGAAACAGATGCATCAAGAGCTGATTTAGCTCGTCTTCTCCCATTCACCCGTTCAATTTTTCGTCGTCGTTGTTTATGAATGGCATGTGTCAATGTAGTCAACCTGCTACACATACACAAATATTCTGAAAGGGGAGAACTGATGTCTAAAAAATTTGCATAGACAAACTGTAGCTGGTTGAGTTTCAAGGCCTCTGTAAAATTTGGAGGCATGTTAGCAGCACAAACAAAAAACACAATGCAGGACAGTATACCAATACACTGTTCCATAAACCAATCCAGCAATATTTGAGCGTCATGTGTCTCATTTTACTCCAAGTAATAAGTGTGCTGTGTGTTCCTTTCTTTTTGGTGCGCCAGTGCACAAAAAAGCCTTGAATTATCAACTGAACAAAATTAACTATTTCAAGTCCAAAATATTCTGAACTCTCCAAGAAGAGCTACATTTTAATTGCTTCCAGAACGATGGTTAAGTATGTGCATGGCGGCACATGAAGACATAACACTTGTACTAATTTGCTTAGTTACTTACTTGGGCAATAAAGCCATTACATACAATATGATGCAAAACTGTTCAGTACGGTTGAAAATTAAGCATTACATGTGTCAAAAAACTTGCATTATCCACTGGACAAAATGAACTACCCAAAATATTCTCACGTGTACAGGAAGAGCTGTGGTATTAAATTGGTTCACAGGAAGGGAAAGGCGCAGTAACTGTCACACTTGCTCTGTGGACACCCGAACCGCGCCGTAAGGGAAGGGAGGAAGGTGGGAATGAAAGTGGAAAGAGAGAAAGAGGAGCCGTAGTGGAGGGCTACGGAGTAATTTCGACCACCTGGGGATCTTTAACGTGCGCTGACATCGCACAGCACACGACGCCACTTCGTTTCGCCTCCATCGAAACGCAGCCGCCGCGGTCGGGTTCGACCCGGGAACTCCGGCACAGTAGTCGGGCGTCTTACCACTGCACCACCCCGGCGGGGCAGCTGTGGTATTCGTTTCACTTCCAGTAGTGCCTGAAGCGATGGTTGAACACATATTTGCATGAAAGCATAAAGACATAGCAACAGGTGTACTAATTCATGTAGAATTCTAGCAATAGAGCCATCATATATGTGTGCAACATATTCTAAAGCTATCAATGCAGCGTAAATTTAAGTGTATACATGAGTCATTATTACCGTCATCACACTGCTAACCTGTCCAGAGGAAACCTGTGTAGTGCTGAGGTCTTTCGGGCTTCGAGTGATGATGGGTTGCCATGCTAAGAAAACAAAGGAAATTTCAGCGTAACCAGCATAGCGCTGATGACTGTTTCATTATTCTGCACATTAATGAGAATGAAAGGAGCCAACGGCCGGCAAGGAAAAGGTAAACATAGGGGATGACTTTTTTTTTAATCTTTATACCGCATGTTATTTTTCTTTACAAATTGTATTAATTATATTTCTCCCTATAATCATTAAAGGAATAATTATGATAAATATCAACCACAAAAGTGTTAAAAAAAGAAACCTATATTTAGCTTGGACTCAGCCTGTTGGCTCCTTTCATTATATCTCATGACGAGCCCATTTTCCCTTCAATGTTCTGCTCCATGAATGAGAAAGACATGCATGTAGAGGTGTTAAAAGGCAAAAATCAAGAGTAGACTGGACGCACTTCAAAATAAGCATTCCTTTAGATGGTTGAAGGGCGGTGGGGGGCGACAGCTGGTCTGTTTTCTTATAAGTGTACTGTGTTATTATTTATTATAAGCTAGGTTTTTTTTACGGGGTTGAACACACCAAATTCGCCTCACAGCACTGAGCGACATCGCACAGCACATGTACATGTGCGGACATAAGTAAGTGGAGCTTGCTTTTTTAGTGAAGTTAAAATAACGCTTTCCACACTGGATATAAGAAAATATTTGTCCAAGTGAACGGGCACTTGCCTCTACTACCGACAACCAGTCGCAAATATGCACCGAGAGGATAATTGTAGAAGAAAAATCGTGCTCAGTTTACTTTTGGTTGGTTGGTTGGTTTGTGGGGTTCAACGTCCCAAAGCAACTCAGGCTATGAGAGACGCCGTAGTGGAGGACTCCGGAAATTTCGACCACCTGGGGTTCTTTAACGTGCACTGACATCGCACGTGAAAGAACCCCAGGTGGTCGAAATTTCCGGAGTCCTCCACTACGGCGTCTCTCATAGCCTGAGTTGCTTTGGGACGTTAAACCCCACAAACCAACCAACCAACCAAAAGTAAACTGAGCACGATTTTTCTTCTACAATTATCCTCTCGGTGCATATTTGCGACTGGTTGTCGGTAGTAGAGGCAAGTGCCCGTTCACTTGGACAAATACTTTCTTATAGCTTCAGCCGAAAAGCGGCCGCAATCCCTTGGGCACAGCAGTCGACCGCCCTAACCCACTGCATCATCCAGGCAAATTATACTGCGATTATTGTGATCGCCTACGTTAGTGTATGTTAATTGACTGTTCAATGTGCGCAGCTCGCTTCATCTTATTTTTCTTTCCTTAGCAGTTTTCCTTATACGCGCACAAGGTGCGACCTCCCTTTCATACATTTTCTGCGCGGTCTGCACGCAAGGAATCTGCGCCTGCAAAACTTGCGTTAGGCTTCATGCACTTCCATGCGAGACCGAGCCATGCTACGAGTGTTTCCACAATAACTCGCAACACAGAATACTTTCCATTTTAGAGAGAAACTGCGTCGGCAACGCGTTGGATTTTAGGCGTTCACGTCTCACGTTGAGACCAGTTTGCTGCGTCAAACTAGGATTGTACTGGAATGCGTCAGGAGAAAAGTGGCGGCCACTACTTTTAGCTCCTGGCGCTTGTCTGACGATGGTAGTCCGAAGCGTTGGAGTAAGCTTTCCCGCTTGACACTTTGCTTTGTTGGGACACGATGTCGCATTGTGACATCTTTCCTGTCCTCGGCTTTACAGCCAACTGCACAGCAATGGTGGTTCATTTCGAACCAGAAACAAAGCAGCAGTTGGGATCCCGAGAT